>NC_090446.1:46171363-47371363 GCF_031143425.1 Pleurodeles waltl | reverse complement strand
CCCCTAAACCTCATTTTCCACAAAAAAAAATTCTCTTGAACCCTAACCAGCTACTTGCTGATGATCAAAAGGCCTCAAAGATTATTTGGTTTGCATACACTAGACTAAACGTGTGTGTTCATCTCACTTCACTCAGGACAGTCACACACACATTTCTACTTCATATTACAAAGTTGACAACTCCATATTACACAAAAAGCAAACCCAAGTGTTAGACCTGTCGTCCTTAGGGTAGCATTCCCCCAAATGTTTTGCCTTTTTGTAGGAGGCTCGCCTGGCTTGTAGTGGGTACCAAGGGGTACTTACACTCTGTGCCAGGTCCAGTTATCCCTTATTAGTGTAGAAGAGGTGTTTCTAGCAGCTTAGGCTGATAGAAGGTGGCTATGGCAAAGCAGCTTAGGCTGAACTAGGAGACATGCAAAGCTCCTACTATACCACTGGTGTCATATGCACAATATCATAAGAAAACACAATACACAGATATACTAAAAATAAAGGTACTTTATTTTTATGACAATATGCCAAAAGTATCTCAGGGAGTACCCTCAGTATGAGGATGCCAAATATACACAAGATATATGTACACAATACCAAAAATATGCAGTAATAGCAAAAGGAAGTAATGCAAGCAATGTAGAATCACAGTAGATTGCAATAGGAGCACATAGGTATACGGGCAACACAAACCATATACTCCAAAAGTGAATGCGAACCACGAATGGACCCCAAACCTATGTGAGCTTGTAGAGGGTCGCTGGGACTGTAAGAAAACAGTGAGGGTTAGAATATTAGCCCACCCCAAGACCCTGATTGTAGGTGTAAATTGCACCTATATTCCCCATAGAGCACAGAAGTTGTGATAGGGGAATTCTGCAAGGAAGACCAACACCAGCAATGCAACCAAAGTGGATTTCCGGGCGAGAGTACCTGTGAAACAAGGGGACCAAGTCCAAGAGTCGCAACAAAGTCGAGATTGGGCAGATGCCCAGGAAATGCCAGCTGAGGGTGCAAAGAAGCTGCCACTGGATGGTAGAAGCTGTGTATTCTGCAAGAACCAAGAGGGCTAGAAACTTCCCCTTTGGAGGATGGATGTCCCACGTCGTGAAGAAGCTGTCAAAGGGGTTCCCACGCAGAAAGACCGCAAACAAGCCTTGCTAGCTGCAAGGGTCGGGGGTATGGTTTTTGGATGCTGCTGTGGCCCAGGAGGGACCAGGTTGTCGCCACTTGAATGAGGAGACAGAGGGGGTGCCCAGCAAGTCAGGAAGCCCTCACAGGAGCAGGCAGCACCCGCAGAAGTGCAAGAACAGGCACTACAAAGAGGAGTGAACCGGAGCTCACCCAAAGACACAAAAGGGAGTCCCACGATGCCGGAGGACAACTCAGGAGGTTGTGCACTGCAGGTTAGAGTGTTGGGGACCCAGGCTTGGCTGTGCATGAAGGAAATCCTGGAAGAGTGCACAGGAGCCGGAGCAGCTGCAAATCACGCGGTACCCAGCAATGCCGTCTAGCGTGGGGAGGCAAGGACTTACCTCCACCAAATTTGGACTGAAGAGTCACTGGTCTGTGGTAGTCACTTGGACAGAGTTGCTGAGTTCCAGGGACCACGCTCGTCATGCTGAGAGGGGACCCAGAGGACCGGTGATGCAGTCTTTTGTTGCCTGCGGTTGCAGGGGGAAGATTCCGTCGACCCACTGGAGATTTCTTCAGAGCTCCTGGTGCAAGAAGGAGGCAGGCTACCCCAGAGCATGCACCACCAGGAAAACAGTCGAGAAGGCGGCAGGATCAGCGATACAAGGTTGCAGTAGTCGTCTTTGCTAATTTGTTGCGGTTTTGCAGGCGTCCTCAGCAGTCAGCGGTCGATCCTTTGGCAGAAGGTGAAGAGAGAGATGCAGAGGAACTCTGATGGGCACTTGCATTCGTTATCTAAAGAATTCCCCAAAGCAGAGACCCTAAATAGCCAGAAAAGGAGGTCTGGCTACTTAGGAAGGAGGATAGGCTAGTAACACAGGTAAGAGCCTATCAGAAGGAGTCTCTGATGTCACCTGCTGGCCCTGGCCATTCAGAGCAGCCCAGTGTGCCAGGAGCACCTCTGTTTCCAAGATGGCAGAGGTCTGGAGCACACTGGAGGAGCTCTGGGCACCTCCCCTGGGAGGTGCAGGTCAGGGGAGTGGTCACTCTCCTTTCCTTTGTCCAGTTTCACGCCAGAGCAGGGCTGGGGGATCCCTGAACCGGTGTAGACTGACTTTTGCAGAGATGGGCACCATCTGTGCCCATCAAAGCATTTCCAGAGGCTGGGGGAGGCTACTCCTCCCCAGCCCTGACACCTTTTTCCAAAGGGAGAGGGTGTAACACCCTCTCTCTGAGGAAGTCCTTTGTTCTGCCTTCCTGGGCCAGGCCTGGCTGGACCCCAGGAGGGCAGAAACCTGTCTGAGGGGTTGGCAGCAGCAGCAGCTGCAGTGAAACCCCGGGAAAGGTAGTTTGGCAGTACCATGGTCTGTGCTAGAGACTCGGGGGATCATGGAATTGTCTCCCCAATGCCAGAATGGCATTAGGGTGACAATTCCATAATCTTAGACATGTCACATGGCCATGTTCGGAGTTACCATTGTGACGCCATACATAGGTAGTGACCTATGTATAGTGCACACATGTAATGGTGTCCCTGCAATCACAAAGTCAGGGGAATTTACCCTGAACGATGTGGGGGCACCTTGGCTAGTGCCAGGGTGCCCACACACTAAGTAACTTAGCACCCAACCATCACCAGGTGAAGGTTAGACATATAGGTGACTTTATAAGTTACTTAAGTGCAGTGGTAAATGGCTGTGAAATAATGTGGACGTTATTTCACTCAGGCTGCAGTGGCAGGCCTGTGTAAGAATTGTCAGAGCTCCCTATGGGTGGCAAAAGAAATGCTGCAGCCCATAGGGATCTCCTGGAACCCCAATACCCTGGGTACCTCAGTACCATATACTAGGGAATTATAAGGGTGTTCCAGTATGCCAATATGAATTGGTAAAATTGGTCACTAGCCTGTTAGTGACAATTTGTAAAGCAGAGAGAGCATAACCACTGAGGTTCTGGTTAGCAGAGCCTCAGTGAGACAGTTAGGCATCACACAGGAAACACATACATATAGGCCACAAACTTATGAGCACTGGGGTCCTGGCTAGCAGGATCCCAGTGACACATAACAAACATACTGAAAACATAGGGTTTTCACTATGAGCACTGGGCCCTGGCTGGCAGGATCCCAGTGAGACAGTGAAAACACCCTGACATATACTCACAAACAGGCCAAAAGTGGGGGTAACAAGGCTAGAAAGAGGCTACTTTCTCACACAACCCCCCCCCCCCCCAAACGAAGGACAATAAGGCTAACCTTGGCCAGTTGAGACTTTATTGTCTAAGTGGTGATAAGTGGAGAGTAGCTCTGCAATAGACTGGTTACTCCCTTTATCATCCACTATATCGTTACTTCCCTGTGGGGATGTAAACCACCCTGTTTGACGTTTTTTAGCTAACCAACAATGTGAAGATATATTTTAATAGTTTCTATCAGTAAGTTTTAGTTTAGAGCAGTGGGAATTGTCCACTGGACCTATTTCTAGTGATGAGAATGCCAGACAGGGATGCTGTCTCAGTAAAGCCATAGCTGGGCAAAAACGTTGTCCATATGGCTGGAAGAGAGAACAGGGATGCTGTTTCTCTTTAGTTGGAGCAGGGCAGGGATGCTGTCCTTTGAGCTCCACACTAGGGCAGGGCTGCTGTCCTAAGTGTTGTGAGGCAGTGCAGGGTTTCTGTACTAAAGTTTCTCTGGGAGGGTTGGAGGGATGCTCCATGTTAACTAAAATGGTGCTCTTTTTCTCACCAATATTAGTTATCCCACAGAGAGGATCTTCTACCTCAGGGAGTACAGCCATGCCAGCTGATTATTCCCTTGGTACAGGTGCCACCCCAGGAGAGGTTTCTCCCACCACAGGAATGGTATCCTGAATGGCAGGGTGGTTAGGGGATACTGTGATACCCTTTTTACCTGTTGTTGGAGAAGGATCCTGAGTTTTCAGGTCTTTTTCTCTCCTTTGCTTTTTTATTTCAGTAGAAATGAGAGGGAACAATTCCTCAGGGATACCCAGCATGGCTGCATGGGTATAAAACTCTACCTCAGCCCAACCTGAGGTCTCTAGGTCATTACCTAAGAGACAGTCTACAGGTAAGCTAGGTGATACCACCACCTGCTTAGGGCCAGTAACTCCACCCCAACTAAGTTGAACTATAGCTAAGGGAAGAAACTTAGTGGAGTTATGGACATCAATAATCTTGTACTGTTGTCCAATGATGTGTTGTTCAGGAGGCACTAGGTTTTCAGTCACCAAAGTGATACTGGCACCTGTGTCCCTGTAGGCCTGGGCCTCAACACCATTTATTGAAACTGTCTGCCGGTACTTATCCATTGTAAGGGGACAAGCAGCCAGTGTGGCAAGGCCAATGCCACTAGGTGTGACAGAAACTGTCTTGGGACTGACTACCCCAGTTTCTATGATGGACCCATAAGTGAACCCAACTACACCCTTAGTTTGACTGTTGCCAGCAGTCCCACCACTATTACCACTACTGCTAGGGCCACTAGAGTTTGATGTATTAGTGGTGGTTGGCTCAGGGGGTTTACCTGGACAGGACTTATCCCCTTGCCAATGGCCTTTATTTTTACACACATAGCACTAAGGCTTTTTAATGTGTGTATGTTATGAAGAAGAGGAAGGATTTGATTTATCCCCACCCCCTGAAGAGTGTTTAGGATGTGAAGAAGGATCTTTGGTTTTACCCTTATCCCCATGCTTATCCTGAGATTTCTCACCATCTTTCTTCTTGCCATCCTTGTCACCCCCTGTATGAACTTTTCTGTTCACTCTTGTCCTGACCCATTTGTCTGCCTTCTTTCCCAATTCTTGGGGAGAGGTCAGATCTGAGTCCACTAGATATTGGTGTAACAAATCAGACACACAGTTATTCAGAATATGCTCTCTCAGGATTAGATTGTAAAGGCTTTCATAGTCAGAAACTTTCCTGTCATGTAACCACCCCTCCAAGGCCTTCACTGAATGGTCAACAAAGTCTACCCAGTCTTGTGAGGACTCTTTTTTGGTTTCTCTGAACTTAATCCTGTATTGTTCAGTGGTTAAGCCAAATCCATCCAAGAGTGCATTCTTCAAAACAGTAAAATTATTGGCATCACTTTCTTTCACAGTAAGGAGCCTATCCATACCTTTACCACTGAAAGATAGCCATAGGATAGCAGCCCACTGCCTTTGAGGGACCCCCTGTACCATACAGGCCCTCTCAAGGGAAGCAAACCACTTGTTAATTTCACCCCCCTCCATGTAAGGGGGAACTACCTTATGCAGATTCCTAGAATCATGCTCTCTCACAGGAGTGCTATCTGGAATACTGCTGCTGCCACCATGGGGTCCAAATCCCAACCTCTGTCTCTCTTTTTCTAAGTCTAGGGATTCCCTGTCTAGAGCCAGCTGTTGCTGTTTCAGCTTCAGCCTGGACTCTTCCACTCTCAATCTATTGAGTTCCCTTTCTAACAATCTGTCATCAGGGTGGGTGGGTTGGGCATGCTTTGACACAGAAGAATGATGATAATGCTCAGAGGGAGATCTGCCCCTAACAGTTGGCACCCTAACAACTTGGCCTGCAGGAATAAAGTCATCCCTACTGTGATGTGAGCTCACATTAGTACCAGCTATGCTAGGTGGTCTGCTAAGGGGCAGGTTGGGAAGGTTACCTTCTAACACTTTGACTGGGGGCTCCCCTGAGTCAGAGTGTGAACTATCTCGTAACTTCTCAATGGAAGTGCCAGCTAAGGCCTTATCATTCTCAATAAGCATGTTAGACAATCATTCTCTAGAGGGATTCTTTCCCACCCCTAAACCTCTATCAATGCAGACACTCCTTAAACCCTTCCAGTTAAGGTGGTCATAAGCTGAGCTGACCAAGTTAGTAGAAGTTCCTACATCAGACATGATAGAAAAAGGTTTAGGGACAGATAAAAGACAGAAAAAGTTTCAGGACTTTTTAAGGAAACAGAAAAAAAACTTTTTCAACTTTTTAGAAACTGTTTGAAAGTTTAGAGGTACTTTTCAGCACTTAGCAGATAGTGTAAGAGAAGAAAAGCAAAACTTTTTGGTTAGGTGTACATACACTGAACTTGTTTTGTATATCATTCTCTTATGAAAAGTACACAATGACAAAGTGGTAAGTGGTTGCAAGTACTTATCCCACCGCTGCATAACCAATGTAGGAGGCTGGCCTGGCTTGTAGTGGGTACCAAGGGGTACTTACACTCTGTACCAGGTCCAGTTATCCCTTATTAGTGTAGAAGAGGTGTTTCTAGCAGCTTAGGCTGATAGAAGGTAGCTATAGCAGAGCAGCTTAGGGTGAACTAGGAGACATGCAAAGCTCCTACTATCCCAATGGTGTCATATGCACAATATCATAAGAAAACACAATACACAGATATAATAAAAATAAAGGACTTTATTTTTATGACAATATGCCAAAAGTATCCCAGGAAGTACCCTCAGTATGAGGATGCCAAATATACACAAGATATATGTACACAATACCAAAAATATGCAGTAATAGCAAAAAGAAGTAATGCAAGCAATGTAGAATCACAGTAGATTGCAATAGGAGCACATAGGTATAGGGGCAACACAAACCACATACTCCAAAAGTGGAATGTGAACCACGAATGGACCCCAAACTTATGTGAGCTTGTAGAGGGTCGCTGGGACTGTAAGAAAACAGTGAGGGTTAGAAAAATAGCCCACCCCAAGACCCTGAAAAGTAGGTGTAAAGTGCACCTATATTCCCCATAGAGCACAGAAGTTGTGATAGAAGGTGGCTATGGCAAAGCAGCTTAGGCTGAACTAGGAGACATGCAAAGCTCCTACTATACCACTGGTGTCATATGCACAATATCATAAGAAAACACAATACACAGATATACTAAAAATAAAGGTACTTTATTTTTATGACAATATGCCAAAAGTATCTCAGGGAGTACCCTCAGTATGAGGATGCCAAATATACACAAGATATATGTACACAATACCAAAAATATGCAGTAATAGCAAAAGGAAGTAATGCAAGCAATGTAGAATCACAGTAGATTGCAATAGGAGCACATAGGTATACGGGCAACACAAACCATATACTCCAAAAGTGAATGCGAACCACGAATGGACCCCAAACCTATGTGAGCTTGTAGAGGGTCGCTGGGACTGTAAGAAAACAGTGAGGGTTAGAATATTAGCCCACCCCAAGACCCTGATTGTAGGTGTAAATTGCACCTATATTCCCCATAGAGCACAGAAGTTGTGATAGGGGAATTCTGCAAGGAAGACCAACACCAGCAATGCAACCAAAGTGGATTTCCGGACGAGAGTACCTGTGGAACAAGGGGACCAAGTCCAAGAGTCGCGACAAAGTCGAGATTGGGCAGATGCCCAGGAAATGCCAGCTGAGGGTGCAAAGAAGCTGCCACTGGATGGTAGAAGCTGTGGATTCTGCAAGAACGAAGAAGGCTACAAACTCCCCTTTGGAGTATGGATGTCCCACGTCGTGAAGAAGCTTGCAGAGCTGTTCCCACGCAGAAAGACCGCAAACAAGCCTTGCTAGCTGCAAGGGTCGCGGTTAGGGTTTTTGGATGCTACTGTGGCCCAGGAGGGACCAGGTTGTCACCACTTGGATGAGGAGACAGAAGGAGCGCCCAGCAAGTGAGGGAGCCCTCACAGGAGCAGGCAGCACCCGCAGAAGTGCCAGAACAGGCACTACGAAGAGGAGTGAACCGGAGCTCACCCGAAGACACAAAATGGAGTCCCACGACGTCGGAAGACAACTCAGGAGGTTGTGCACTGCAGGTTAAAGTGTCGGGGACCCAGGCTGGGCTGTGCATGAAGGAAATCCTGGAAGAGTGTACAGGAGCCGGAGCAGTTGCAAATCACGCGGTACCCAGCAATGCAGTCTAGCGTGGGGAGGAAAGGACTTACCTCCACCAAACATGGACTGAGGAGTCACTGGACTGTGGGAGTCACTTGGACAGAGTTGCTGAGTTCCAGGGACCATGCTCGTCGTGCTGAGAGGGAACACAGAGGACCGATGATGCAGTCTTTTGTTGCCTGCGGTTGCAGGGGGAAGATTCAGTCGACCCACGGGAGACTTCTTCAGAGCTCCTGGTGCAAGAAGGAGGCAGGCTACCCCCAGAGCATGCACCACCAGGAAAACAGTCGAGAAGGCGGCAGGATCAGCGATACAAGGTTGCAGTAGTCGTCTTTGCTACTTTGTTGCAGTTTTGCAGGCATCCTGAGCAGTCAGCGGTCGATCCTTTGGCAGAAGGTGAAGAGAGAGATGCAGAGGAACTCTGATGAGCACTTTCATTCGTTATCTAAAGAATTCCCCAAAGCAGAGACCCTAAATAGCTAGAAAAGGAGGTTTGGCTACCTAGGAAGGAGGATAGGCTAGTAACACAGGTAAGAGCCTATCAGAAGGAGTCTCTGATGTCACCTGCTGGCCCTGGCCACTCAGAGCAGTCCAGTGTGCCAACAGCACCTCTGTTTCCAAGATGGCAGAGGTCTGGAGCACACTGGAGGAGCTCTGGGCACCTCTCCTGGGAGGTGCAGGTCAGGGGAGTGGTCACTCCCCTTTCCTTTGTCCAGTTTCACGCCAGAGCAGGGCTGGGGGATCCCTGAACTGGTGTAGAGTGGCTTATGCAGAGATGAGCACCATCTGTGCCCATCAAAGCATTTCCAGAGGCTGGGGGAGGCTACTCCTCCCCAGCCCTGACATCTTTTTCCAAAGGGAGAGGGTGTAACACCCTCTCTCTGAGGAAGTCCTTTGTTCTGCCTTCCTGGGCCAGGCCTGGCTGGACCCCAGGAGGGCAGAAACCTGTCTGAGGGGTTGGCAGCAGCAGCAGCTGCAGTGAAACCCCGAGAAAGGTAGTTTGGCAGTACCTGGGTCTGTGATAGAGACTCGGGGATCATGGAATTGTCTCCCCAATGCCAGAATGGCATTGGGGTGACAATTCCATGATCTTAAACATGTTACATGGCCATGTTCGGAGTTACCATTGTGACGCCATACATAGGTAGTGACCTATGTATAGTGCACGCGTGTAATGGTGTCCCCGCACTCACAAAGTCCGGGGAATTTGCCCTGAACGATGTGGGGGCACCTTGGCTAGTACCAGGGTGCCCACACACTAAGTAACTTAGCACCCAACCTTCACCAGGTGAAGGTTAGACATATAGGTGACTTTATAAGTTACTTAAGTGCAGTGGTAAATGGCTGTGAAATAACGTGGACGTTATTTCACTCAGGGTGCAGTGGCAGGCCTGTGTAAGAATTGTCAGAGCTCCCTATGGGTGGCAAAAGAAATGCTGCAGCCCATAGGGATCTCCCGGAACCCCAATACCCTGGGTACCTCAGTACCATATACTAGGGAATTATAAGGGTGTTCCAGTATGCCAATATGAATTGGTAAAATTGGTCACTAGCCTGTTAGTGACAATTTGTAAAGCAGAGAGAGCATAACCACTGAGGTTCTGGTTAGCAGAGCCTCAGTGAGACAGTTAGGCATCACACAGGGAACACATACATATAGGCCACAAACTTATGAGCACTGGGGTCCTGGCTAGCAGGGTCCCAGTGACAAATAACAAACATACTGAAAACATAGGGTTTTCACTATGAGCACTGGGCCCTGGCTGGCAGGATCCCAGTGAGACAGTGAAAACACCCTGACATATACTCACAAACAGGCCAAAAGTGGGGGCAACAAGGCTAGAAAGAGGCTACTTTCTCACACTTTTCCCCTCCATTTTTGCTGAAATTAGTTTTTGTTGGCCTTGGGACTCTGTGTACTTTATCACTGCTAACAAGTGCTAATGTGCTTGTATTCACTCCCCTGAACATGATAAAATTGGCTTAAACCTGATTGCAATATTTTATTTACTTATAGGTCCTATGTAGAATAGTATACCATTCACCCAAGGACTGTAAATTAAACAATACTAGTAGGCCCACCACACTTATTGTGCCATTCACTTAGGTAGACCTCTGACAATATGACCCAAGCTTGCCATTGCAGCCTGAATTCAGTTTTAAACTGCCAAAGGGACATGGCAATATAAGACCCCTGCTAAACCTTAAGCTCCCCTTTTATTACGTGTTTAGTCCTAAGGTAGGCCATAGGTTATGAGATTGGACATCTACTTTTAAGGTTCTACATATCCTGGTAGTGACAAATTCCTCAATTCATTTTTCACTACTACCCGACCAATAAGATAACGTTGGGTTGACTTATTACATTTAATAATTGCCAACTTTCGATCAGGGGCAGATAAGCATTCATGTTTGGCATCTATGAAAATGTAATTAAAAATGTTCTTTAATAGTTACGTTGGATTTTAAACAACAATTTTGAAAATTGCACTTTTAGAAAGTTGTCATTTTCCTGTCCTTTGGAATTTTGGTACCTGCGGCCTGCCTAGGTCACATGACTGAGTGTTGTTGACAGTTAGACTTTCTGAATTCCTCTCAGACAGTCACACTATCAGGTGATTAGGTGTGCCTGAATGGGGGCTGTGCTAGGAGGATTGGGGGCAGAGCTGGGCACAGCCTCACTTGCCACACAATCGGCTGTGCCTTGCCTTTACATGATGGGCTTGTGACCAGTGGATTGTTCCTGCAGCCACGCTTGAACCAGGACAGGTGGCTCAGGAAATTCCAAGTACCACAAAAAGAAACCTCTAGAAGCTTGTCTTACTTCAAAGAAGACACCAGGTATAAAAATAGGGCCCTCAGACCTGCTCTTTCATTTCACTTTCTGAATTTGCTGAAGGAATCTCAGAGGACTGTCTGCTCCTGTGGCCTGCTGGGTACTATGCAAGACTGTTTTGCTACGCCTGGGTGGACAGCTGTGCTGCCTGGAGCCTGCCTTGAATCCTCAGAGGCCGGTCCTGCTGTTTGAGCCCTGCTTCTTCATCTAAACCCAGGACTACCAGGATGATTCCAAGGGCTAGTTTGCTGGCCTCCTGTTCGGAGCCACAGGGACTTAACTATCCTACCATGTTGAACCTGCACCTGGACCCAGCCCGTGTGGGTCCTAACCACACAAGTGGTGACCCTCCAGTCCTAGACCCTTGGTGGTGGTGCTAAAAGT
The DNA here is from genome assembly GCF_031143425.1 of Pleurodeles waltl. Taxonomy (NCBI): domain Eukaryota; kingdom Metazoa; phylum Chordata; class Amphibia; order Caudata; family Salamandridae; genus Pleurodeles; species Pleurodeles waltl. The sequence goes on along the minus strand of NC_090446.1, from coordinate 47,360,133 downwards.
GGCCAGAAAGCTGAAAGCCAAAATGTGGGGCTTAGAACATTTTTGTCTAAAAAGAACCAAGGGAAGGCAAGGACAAACATGCTTGTCTATCCCTCCAAGGTGCATTGCCGGTCGGCCTCACATCGCAGCTGCTCCTGCTAAGTTCTTCTCCACAGCAGCAAATCCTGTTCACAGTTCCTTCGCCAAAGGGGAATCCGGCCTCCTGGAACTCTAGACATAACAGCCAAACAAGCAGAGTCCAGCAATATTGGCAGCAGCACACTAGCATTGTTCACTGGAGAGTTGCTGGTGCACACACCACAAGAACTGGTGACCAATCATGTGGTAGGTGATGATATAGAAGTGCTCTTCTACTCACAAAGTAGCTCTGAAGGTACTCAAGCTTCTAGAAGAGTCCTGGGGGGCAGCTTATGGAAACACTTGCCCACAGAGGGGAGGGACACACCTCTCACACTTGAGTCAGAGAACCAGACAAAGTATGCCCCCATGAAAGTCATCCCTTTTGCCAAATTTGGGCTGACCCCTGAGAAATAGCGTCAGAGGATCAGGAACAGCCACAAACTCTGATACCAGTCTTGGATGGATTCCTTAGACTACTACACCAAGGCATTGAATGGCTGGCTGGGGGGCAGCAAAGTTAAAGATTATACTGGGCTGTAAAACTTGTTTTTGAGGGAGCACATGCTCAATACTTATTTTATAGAGCTATGCCAGTACCTAGTGAATAGCAGGCTTACTGACCCCAAGAAGCTTGCTTAGGAGGTGGACCTCTAGGTCAGCACCAGAGTGTCCAATAAGGCATCTGGGAGAAGGGGGATTCCAAAAGGTTCCCACCAGAAGAAAGAGGGGAGGGGAGATCACAATAAGAAGGAGTTCTTCCAAGGCCCCCAAAATCGTTCACAGGGGAAAGGGACCCATACAAAGTCTGTCACCACAATAAAGGTTTTGTTGACAAGAATGCTGAAAAATTGTCCCCAAATGTTATAAGTGTTAACAGTATGGGCAAACCAAGGTTGATCCCAAGTGCCCAAAGAGGCCACAGCTACCCAGTGGCGGGCAGACTCCGGGATTGTCCAATGTAGCGCTTGGGGAGGAGATGGCCTCAGTTAGTCTGGGGGAAGCAGCTAAGGTTTTCTTAGCGTCCATAGATGACAAGAAGATGGTGCCCTAAGCCCACATGTCTTCAAATATTTCAAGTATAGGCAGTGGGTCACCATCAATGGGCAGATGCTCCTAGGGACACAGGAGCCAGTATGATAACTCTCAGGTGTCATGCGGTCTCCTCAGAGCAGGTAATACCCAACACATTCCACCAGGTTGCAGTAGCAGACAACTGGAAGAGCCACTATCCTGTGGATCTGATTCCTTTTGAGTCAGCGGGGGTGGGTTCAGATCAAGTTGCTGTGAGCCCTGCTATTCCCTAGAATGTCTTTTAGTGAATGATCTAAAGCACACAGCCTGGAAGAAAGTGGAGCTCAGGTCACACCTTGAAATGTTGGGGTTGCCTGAGACGGTCTGGGTGACCACCAGGCCAGGACTGCCCAGGAGGAGAGTCAAGGAGCTGTATAGCCTGGAAATATGAGCTCAGGCAGCTTCCAAGAAAGGGGGGGGCAGGGGGTGTGGGAAACCCGCCCCTAAATGTTCTCAATTGGAGGTGGATGTGGCACTAGTAAAGGCCCCAAATGAGCCTTCCCTGGGAGGACACTGCTTCAATTCGTGACCTACCTGAAGCAGAGAGGGAGGAGTTTTGTGTGGCACAGAAGGAGTGTTCAACTCTATAGGGCAGGAGGTATCAGGCTGAAGCCCAGGCAGCTAGTGATATCTGTAGACTTCACCATTTATACTGGGAGAATGACCACCTGTATAGTGATCCCAAAGCACCTGTGCTTGGGGCAATGCATATGTTGGTAGTCAGCTAATTCTACAGGGCATTCCTACTGGGAATGACTCATGGAATTGCCTAGCAGGACATCTGGGGCAGGACAAAACCTTGTCTAGGCTTGTCTCCCCCTTTCATTGGCCCTGGATGAAGATATCTTCAGAAACATTCTTCAGGGCTTGTCTCACCTGCCAGACCAGAGAGAAAACAGGGAAAAAGCAGAAGGTCCCCCCTGAATCCCTTACCTGTTGTTGCCTACCCACTTTGAAAAGGTGGGCACCAACAATGTAGGACCCTTGGACCCGAAGACAGTCTTGTGCAACAGGTTTATCCTGGTCTTGATGAACCAGGTAATCAGAGTCAATCCCTCTGAGAACGGTGCTGGCACCTTCAGTGGCTGGGGCTCTGGTGGGAATTTTCACCTAAGTGGGGTTTCCCAAAGAGTTGTTGTCTGCATACATGAAGTCCATGTGGAAGGGGATACCTATAAGTTCTCTCCACCCCGTTATCCACAAACTAATGGGCTTGTTGAAATATTTAGCAAAACCCTAAAAGGCATTTTTATGGGCCTGTCTGTGCCCATAAGGCGGAATTAGTATGTCCTGTTATCATGCCTGCCTTCTGCCTACAGAGAGGTGCCACAGAAGGGAGTTGGGTTTAACCATTGGAATGTCTGTATGGTCACAGAGGGGTGGGTGCAAGCTCACAAGACCCCCACCCCACCAGGATGTGGTTAGCGACATGCCAGGTCTTGGGAACCATATAGCCAAGTTCTGAAGGAAGACCTCTGAGGACTTGGCAGCCAGCCAGGAAGTCATGAAGCAATGGCATGATCAGATGGCTCCTGTGGTGGAGCCAGGGGAGCCCCTGGCCCTTGAAAATAATTGGACTGGGCCTTGTAAAGTAGTTGAAAGGAAGGAGAGGCCACCTTTTCGGTGGACCTCAAGACCCCCAGAAATCCCTTAAGGGTACTCCATCTCAACAGCCTCCAGCCCCACTATGAGAGGTTTATGGTTTCCATGCTGCTGGTGACAGATGATGGGGAGGAGGAGGAGAGTGAACCTCTCCCTGGCCTCCTGTGATCTCAAGAAAAACATGGGTCAGTGGAGGGTAACAACATCTCCCCTTCTCTTATCCCAGAATAGCAGAGGGACTGTCACCAGTTACAGGGTCAGTATGCCTCACTGTTCTCCCTCACTGGTGCTGGTACCAAAAGCTGCCCCACTGTACGTTGCCCCAGAACTCAGGTTCTGCATGGACTACAGGGGCTCAACTCAGTCACCAAGACTGACGCACTCCCTAACCCCAGAAATTATGATTAGGGGCTGCCAAGTTCCTCAGTACTTTTGATTTGACTCCAGGTTACTGCCAGATTGGCCTAACTGAGGGGGCCAAAGATAGGTCATCATTTTACACACCAGAGGGCCACTCCTAATTTAATATAATGCCCTTTGGTCGGAAGAATACCCCTGCAACCTTTAAGAGAATTTATGAAGCAGGTTTTGGCTGGGATGGAGGCCTTCATTACTGCTTGCCTGGATAACATTGCAGTCTTCAGCAGCAGCTGGGAGGAGTACTTCTTTCACCTACAGGAAGTGCTTTAAGCTCTGCAACAGGCAGGCCTGATTATCAAGACCTGTAAGTGCCAGATAGGGCAGTGGTCTATGGTGTACTTGGGAAACCTTGTAGGTGGGAGTAAGGCACAGCTCTTCTAGGCCAACTCAGAATGAAGTGAGGGCCTTTGTGGGCCTCACTGGTTATTACTTGAGGATTTTCAAGGAATATGGCAACATTGTTGCCCCCTTGACTGAGTTGACTTCCATGAAGCAGCCCAGAAGGTGACCAGGATAGAGACCTGTCAAAAAGCCTTTGACTTCCCCAAACAGGTCATTTGCACGACCCCTGTGCTCAAGCCCGCTGACTTTTCCAAAGAATTCATTGTACAAATCGATGCCTCAGAGCATGGCATAGGGGCAGTCTTATCACAGCTCAATGAGGAGGGCCCTAGACCACCCCATAGCTTTCATCTCTAGAAGGCTTCTTCCCAGGGAACAGAGGTGGAGAGCTATTGAGAGGGAAGCTTTTGCTGTGGTCTGGACACTGAAGAAGCTGAGACCATACCTGTTTGTGACTCACATCTTGTGCAAACAGAACACAGGACCCTCAGATGGATCATGCAGATGTGGGATGACAATCAAAACTGTTGAGGGGGTACATCTCCTTACAGGGAATGGATTTACATTGGAACACAGACCAGGGTCAGGCCACACCAGTGCTGATGGTCTAGCCAGTTTCTTGTGCTTTGGTGATGAGAACTCCCAGGAGGTTGGGTAGTTCTCTCCTCTTTCAGCTGGGGATGAGGAGGGGGACATGTATTAGACCTGCCAGCCCTAGGACGGTCTCTCCCAAACTTCTTGAGCAAGAGAAAGTGGACCGGCACTCCTATCCTGTTGAAGTCATATCCGTTGTCTGGAGGTAGTACACTCTTCTGGTTAGGACCAATTATAGCTCTTCAAATTATCAAGTTAATAGATGATCATATGGTCTTCACCATGCCATTTCATTATGTATAACTGGAGGATTTAACCATATGATTGTGTGAGCCCAGGTCTCACAGTCATACAGGGGGTAAAACACATATTGACACAACCTGAATGTACCGGATACAACCTGAATGCATCTTCCAAAATATGTCAATGAACCAACATTGGAATACATAAAAGTGATGTAACTTATGAGAACACCTAAGGAGAATAAAAGAAATCATTAGAAAAAACAGGAAAAGGCCCAACTTGTCACTTTCAATCACAAAAGAATCAACTATGTGACTGCACAAGATTGTTATTAGACTGAATTTTATGGTAGGCACTGTAGGATCCTGGGTATCAGCCAAGAATACACCACAAAAGGAACTATGTATTACACGTCTTTATTCTTCAGCATGTAACTCAACATTCTAAAACTGTATTCACTTCACCGCATTCTGAAACTTATGTCATCACTCTATGGAGTCTTTCAGGATCCAAAAAGGTTCCATTATACATACTCACAATGCATGTGTCCTCTAGAAGCTGGCTAAGCATATACGTTTAGAAAATTTTAAATATGAGCTATTAGGTCACAAGTAGGGGTGTACAAAATTTGTGTAATTTGCTTTCGTATTATTATGCAAAGTTCCTGCAAAACTGTGTGAAAATATGCATAATTATTCTATATCCAAATCTGTCAATTGTGATAGATATATTTTAGAGTGAAATGCATCCTTTGTCAGTTTTTGAAGCAACAGTGCATTTCGTGCAAAAATAGTGCAAGCAAATCTACAAAAGCACTGCAAACCACAACCTGTACACTCTTGTTCTGTTGTTCCTGAAAATGGGCTAGAAAGTTTTTACTGCAAACGGTGCATTCACAGGAAATATTTATAGTAAATACTATGTAATTACGTGAAGTGGTGTAGTGGCATAATTTTGCACAACAAGCATAGCATGACATTTACAAAAGTGTGCAAATTACACTGGTGTAATATTCAATTTGCCCAAGCCTAGTCACCAGCCACATTTAAAATGTTCTACACAAAAGTATAATTTTGGAACACACAGGATACTAACAACATTGTTCTAGGTGCTGTAGTGATAGAAGGGACAGTAGTCCTAGAATCTGTCAATGATGGCAGATTTGATGTGTCACTCTCGGTTACTAAACATGTCCAGGCCCTTACTCAGGTAGAGCGAGAGGCCTTTAAATACACAAGATGAAAATTGCAAAATTACTGAATGCTGGATATGAATTAGAAATTCAATTATTAGATTTAATACATTTTGAAATTACAAGTGATTTTATACACTTTATGCAGTTATCATAGCCAAACAATTACCCATTACAAGACATGCTTTATAATGAAACACCTTAAAAATGTAAATTGAAAAAACATTTTTAGAAAAAAATATACTTACAGGTGCTAACCTCAGTAATAAAAGAAAACACCTCATCCAGCTAAAATGGAGATTATCCAACTATATTATAGAACCCAAAGTGCAAATAACATGAAACTTTTAATCAGAAAAAAACAATGTACTTTATTAACTTATTGATTGTGTGATCGCTGGGTGGGTCCATTTGAGGCCTGTGGCCTGTTGAGAGGACAATAGTTCCATTTCCAGTTAGAGGAGCCGTGGATGGGCAGATAGCAGCGCTGCCTCTAAGTGGTGGTGATTTCAAGTACTGCATATAGGATCTTGCTCTGTCATAACATCACTTGTTGATGCTTCTTGCATGCCAGCTTCCAGAGTCATGTACATTCTCAACTCTTTCACATGCAATAGACTCCTCCCATAGAATCTTCAAGGTGACACCCACTATTTGGCTAACATTGCTTGGAAAAGCATGCACTTTTCTGGGTGGTGAATGTAGAAAGCATGGATGCCTGCCAGGGTTGTACTTTCTAGCAACAATACCTGCAAATCTAGACATGGCTGATATGCATTGAAAGAAAATGGATCAGCATTTCTTACCTAGAGTGCATAGTAACAAATAAATGCATTTGGTGATGTAACTTTAGCAATTCTTGAGTGCAGGAATGTGGAGAGGAGGATCTGATCAATCCCATCCCAAATCTCATACATCTCAACCAATCATTCTTAAAACGTGTATTAGAGCAAAAGAAGCCTGGAGCATGCTAACTGTGATTTTTAAATATCATTTTTATTTTTAAGTTTGATTTTAAGAACAACAAAACAAAAAATATTTAGAACATTTTATTATCTAGAATCCCACTCCATGTCCTTTGCCCCTCCATGATTCTTTCTTTCTCTTTCTCAGCACCTTTTTTTTTCTTCCCCTCTACTCCTTTTTTCTTTTATATAAGCTCAGATATTTTCAAACCTTCCCTTATTTCCTTTTTCTATCTTTTCTGCCTTATTCCTTACCTGCCTCTAACTAACCCTCACCTTCCCCATATCTTCCCTACATTTGATTACATTTTTGTGTTGGCACTGGTTCTCTTTTCCCCCCTTCAACTATCAGCCATGGTTTTCATCTTTTGCATCAATTCTGGTACCATGCTTTTTAAACTGTTTAACATCTGTTTTTCTAACAGTTTGTTAATTTCTGCCATATCAGACCCTTTCCCTTCATATTTTTCCCTTCCCTTCCTCTCCATTGCCCCTGTGTTTTTTACTGGCTCCCCTACAGTATTCCTTTCTTCTTCATCTTCTCTGCCAGCGTCTCAATCATGTTGTTTTCCTTTTCCTCCTTGCTCATTCATTGACTCCCTTTATCCTAATTTTTCATGTTCTTTCATGTTGTCGCTGATTTGTCGCTTCTGCTGTAGTTTTAGCTCCTTTATGGTAACTGGTCTTGGTTCTTCATCTCCCTCTTTGTCCGCTGGTCCAGCATCCGCATATTCCTCATTGTGAAGGTGATTTCTGGCTTTCTTATTTGGGGAACTTCTAAAAGGAAACAGACATGGAAATGAATGAATGTGGGGAAAGATGTGAGCCACCTTCATAAGCTAGGCTTGCCCTCACAATGCTTGGTTGGATAGGACATTAGAGATTGGTCCCACATTGTGGTGGGTCAGCTACCTAGCCTTTTTCTCCTAGTTGTATAGCTTGCATCTGACCGAGGGATGCTGGCAGAGAGTGTGCTACACATCTACCTATATCTGAAATAGCATAATTGTGTGCAGTTGGGCAGCACTGCTGAGTCTCATGGTCAAATAAAACTCCTTGCCTGTCCTATGACTGTTAAATGCAAGGCATGTTCATCACATAAAATGCACTTTTAATGTGTTGAAAGTGTTTGCGTATCCTTTCAACATAAACTTTATTGTCAGTTTGGTTTTTAACATTACAAGCTGAATACACCACTAAAAGACCTTGTAATTTCTGTAGATTACAAATGATACAAATATGTGTTGAAAGGTTTCACAAAGGGACTATGTAGAAATGCTGTTCTACTGAATTCAGATACTAGGGTTACAAGGTACCTAAATCTCTTCTGCCTGTTGTCATTTTCTTGTTAAGGCCATGATGACTTACAAACAAAACGTCAAACCTCCCTTTTCCCCTACAATGTTAGAGCATATCTTCTCTGGTGAAATTCAGCCACCCCTGGGAACTCATAACCTACTGTATACTGTGCAGCCAGACTTCTGTCCTCTCCATTCACCTAGGATAGGTCTCAGGGAGAAGCATCTTCTCATTTAGCATTGATGGCAGCAGCTAGACCTGATTTTACAAATGGAAAATTGATTTCACTACTTTTACATAGGCAAAGTATTTCAGGTGCAAATTAAGAAATTCTCCTCCCTGGTAAAAAAAATTGATTTTTCAGTTGTGTGCCACAAGGATCTTTGATGTTGCTGATATTTTCAGTATGTATGGGCCCGCTAGCAGATGTCATCCATTTTCATTACCACAGATATGCATAAAAAAGTAAGCATCAACCAACTCATAATGGGGTCCTATTCAGCAAAATACAATTTCCCACATTAAGCTACAAGTTTGTGTGTGTACATTGGTCCTGACAATGGTAAATGCTTTTGTTCTAGCCTATTTTTTACTTAAAACACTTTGGACTTCATTCTGACTTTGGCGGGCGGCAGTCGCCGCCCGCCAAAATCTGGCCGCAGAAAGACCGCTCTGCGGTCAAATGACCGCATCGGCCATTCTGGCTTTCCCGCTGGGCTGGCGGGCAACCGCCAAAGGAGCGCCCGCCGGCCCAGCGGGAAAGGACCTGCAACAATTAAGCCGGCTCCGAATGGAGCCGGCGGAGTTGCAGGGGTGCGACGGGTGCAGTTGCACCCGTCGTGATTTTCACTGTCTGCAACGCAGACAGTGAAAATCATGGTGGGGCCCTGTTAGGGGGCCCCTGCACTGCCCATGCCAGTGGCATGGGCAGTGCAGGGGCCCCACGACACCCGTTCCCGCCATCCTGTTCCTGGCGGTAAAAACCGCCAGAAACAGGATGGCGGGAAGGGGGTCGGAATCTCCATGGCGGCGCTGCAAGCAGCGCCGCCATGGAGATTCAGCCCAGCCGGGGGAAATCCGGCGGGAAACCGCCGGACCCGGCTGGGCGACCGCGGCTGGAGCACCGCCAGCCTGTTGGCGGTGCTTCCGTGGTCGTCGACCCTGGCGGTCATCGGGTCAGAATGACCCCCTTTGATTTTTTGTTCATCATGAGACCACCCTCACCCTCTGTGAAATGTCATGAAGCCATAGTGTAGTACTAAACCTGAGATCTTTAAAAAAGCAAGTAAATGTGACCTAAAGTGGGAACAAATTACAGTTGCAGGGTGGGGTGACCTATTATGTATTTGAACACTGGGCCAGACTCTTCCCAATAATTGTATTATAATACTTGAGAGTTTGCAAACTTGTATTAAAACATTTCTCTAATTGTGTTATTACTGCAGAGATCTGACATCTCTAGTCAGGAAGGGCCAGATGGACTAAGAATCGATTTGGTGAAAGTGGTCACCAATTGCACGCTGAGTTTTATTGAATCAATTTCAGTTTTGTAAACAAATCTATGTACTAATAGTACTAATAGGTCAATACATAGAATCACCATTTGTAGTGGGACACAATCTGGCCTACTGCATTAATATGCGTGACTTAGATCGCAAAATAGCTACAACTGCAGGGATGGTGCCCTGGTGGGGTCAGTAGACAACCATGTCTGTGACTGATTTTCAAGGATGTATTTTTTTTATGTAGCCTGTTTTCCTCAGAGGAAAACAGGATGGTTAAAAAAATGAAACCATTTACTAACATTTTTTAAGAGTAAAAAGTGGTCCCATGGAACCCCTAAAATCTTTTTAAACATTCACAAACGGGTTACCACTACCATTTAAGAGTTATAAAATATGAATGTTTTTAATTGGATTGTGCTTACAAAACATTATTACTTCCCTTTGCAAATTGTTACTTGGAAGAGATTCCCTAAATACACCCCTTTAAATATTGAATCAATATGTAGTGGCAAACCCAAATTTGTATTTGCTAAAGTGATTTTGTCCTTTGCAACCACAAAATGCCATACTGTATCTGGCCCAAAATGATGTAGCTGCTCAGCTGCAGTAGGTTATTGTACTGAGTCCTGAAACACTAATGCTTGCTGCCCGAGTCAGGAATCAAGGTAAACAGTAAGTCACAGAGCATAATTACAGCTGCAACTTAAACAATGAAAAGGAGGGCTGGCTTTTTTTTCTTTCAATCAGCTTTTCTCAAATGTATAGTGATACATTCAAAAGAGATATTTATAGCAACATACATATATATATATATATATATATATATATATATATATATGTATTTATATATATATATATATCATTTTGCCAACTTAACATTCAAGTTAAAGATGCCGCACTCACAGAATTGTGATTAATCCTCTTTTATTCAATGACGAAACAACCCCACCAACTAACACCAACGCGTTTCGACCTTCTCGGTCTTGATCACGGTAACTTATTGCTCCAATCCATGTTCTATTTATGCTTTTCCACTAAGCTATGCCTTTATGTGGCATTCTGGGATGTGTAGTTATAAATAACATGTCTTGTGCTACAACACATCACCAATAACATAGACTTTCTCCAAAAGTGTTACTAATATAACAAAGAAAAACAAATGAATTTATGTGCACCCAGAATATTAAAACAACCATGTGATGTCAAAGTGCAAACGAAAGCAAAATGAAAACTCCTATCATTCCTACTACTCTATTCATATTACATTGTATATAATGTACTACTGTCATATCTTGTTAATTATTGTAAATCCCTACTAATTGGTCATCAACGGCCAAACTTATATTATGCTTTGATTCATTGCGGGGATAATTGCCCCCCTTTTCCTAATTCCACATCAAAATCGTAACAACCTTTTCTTAATTTAGTACAAAGTCAGTAAAATCTCATTATAATTTCAAAATCATAAGTGACAATACAACTCCTCATCGTAATTAATTCCATATGGCATCTTGGTTTTTAATTTGATGTTATATTTCGACTCCAAACGTCTTAGTTTCTGAACCCTGTCACCCCCTCGTTCATGTTTTTGTATGGTTGCAATACCATAGTATTTCATGGTCATCCAATTCAGGTCTGAGTGAGGTTTGAGATGTTTTGTTATAGCATACGTCATGTCCTCATTTTGTACTGCCCTTATGTGTTCTAGAATGCGCTTTCTTAGGGGGCATATGGTACTGCCCACATATTTCAGACCACATCGGCATTCTAAAACATATACCACAAAGGAAGTTTCACATGTAATTTTTTCTTTGATCACTAAATCTTTACCTCTGAAATCTGTTACAAACTTTTTATCACAGCCAATCTTACATGCTTTACATTTCTTACAACAGAAAAAACCCTTATTACCCCCTGTTAACCAATCAAAAGTTTTGGGCGACTCAAAGTGACTTTTTACTAGCATATCTTTTAAAGATGGTACTTTACAATATGTAATGGAAGGAAAGGTACCAACCCGATATCCGATATCACTATCTTTTTGAATTAGATGCCAATATCTTTTCAATACTTTTACAATTTGATGATTTTCTTTACTGTAATCCAAAATTAATCTAATCTCATTCTCATTCTGTTCTGAATGTTCTAGCACATTATTATTATTATTATTTTTTTTTTTAGCCAACACCTGATTACGGTTTTTTTCCCTCGCCTTCAATTCTCCTTGCTTGATTGATTTCAAAGTGTATCCCCTATTGACAAACCTTTGTCTAGTTTCACTAAATTTGTCGTTCATGTCCTGTTCATCCGAACAGTTCCTTCTAATACGAATAAATTCACCATAAGGGATACTTCTAATCAGAGACTTAGGGTGAAAACTAGTACCATGTAAGATACTGTTAGTTGCTGTAGGTTTCCTATGTAATGTGGTCTGTAATGTTCCTGCTACAATGTGTACTTGCACATCTAAAAACTAAATCAAACTGTCACTGATTTTGTATGTAAACTGTAATCCTATGTCGTTGTTGTTTAGTATAAAAAACAATTCCTCAAATTCTCTTACAGTTCCATGCCAAAACAGGAACAGGTCGTCTATGTAGCGAAGCCACATGATCACCTTATCCATGTATTTATCATTCTCTTGAACCCAAGCTATGCAACTCTCCCACCAACCCATCATGAGATTTGTATAACTCGGGGAAAAAGTAATTCCCATCGCTGTCCCACAGATATGTTTATAGATCTGATGATTAAACAGAAAAATATTATTGTTGAGACATATTCCTATCATTTCTAATAGCATCTCGGAATGTTTCAAGAAATGAATACTTTTTTGCCACAGAAAACATTTCACTGCATTTATCCCCACCTTATGTGAAACGGAAGTATACAACGACACAACATCTATTGTGACCAACAAATACTCAGTTTGCCATACTACACCATCCAATGCTCTTAAAAAATCGCCAGCATCTTGTATGTATGAGTTCAAACCTTTGACCATTGGGGCCAAAAAGTAATCTATGTAGTTTGAAATACCTTCATACAATTAACCACAACTTGATATGATGGGCCTGCCGGGAGGTTTATCTAAGGTTTTATGGATTTTGGGCAGGAAATATGTTGTTGGCATAATTGGATTATTATTAGTCGTATATAATTTCTCATCATAACTGATTAATCCTTCTGAATACCATTTTTCTAATCTCTCATTCAGATGCCTGCACCGACGAGTAGAGCTCGCCTTTTTGTGGATCTGCTGGAACTCAATACTGTATATATATATATATATATATATATATGAATATATGAATATATATATATATATATATATATATATATATATATATATATATATATACATGAATATCCAAGGACTCCTGACCCAGTACACAACCTTCACCTCTGGGCGAATCCAGAAAAACGGCACACTCCTGTACACAAACTTGCTATTAAAAGGGTTTTCTTTATTCCATAATTATAAAGTGCAAAGTGTGAGATGCAACATAAAGAGACCTGGCCTACGCGTTTTGGCAAAAGCCTTTGACTGTGCCATCCCATGGTGCAGGGCAAAACAGCAATTTAAAGGAACATACTCCATTTTTTTCTTTTTTTTTTTACTTTTGTTACCTTTTCTAGTATACCCACACCATTAAGTAACAGTGCACACACACAGAACATATAACAACAAATATTCACATATTTGCTTCATGCAAATTTTCTCACTTGGTCAATCTCTTCCCTCTACAGGAGAAAAGGACTTTTTTTCTCTTTTGATCTCAATAGTTGTCTGGTCACTCCTGTTCACATTCCCATAATACAGTGTACTTGATCATAGGATCATGATTTAATGCATGCGAAATAAGATATGCAGAAAGTCTCTCAAGGATAATAGCTAATATATCTCTTTCCACAGTTGTCATTCCAAACAGATCAACTGTCCTCCCCATTGAGTCAGGCTGTCATCACATAATATTAATATCAATAAAGTATAATCAATAAAACAATGACAATTCGACCCAATCAGGACTTGAATCCCAAAAGTAATTCATCAACAACCTATCTTAGTGGAAATGAAAATAATCCTGCCATATCCCATGATTTTAATCCGGTAAAGTAATGATTTAACCAAGATTCCATTCCCCATGCCCTCCACTCGATGAGCAGTTAATCTCATATCCACATGCAAAATCATGACCACGTGCAACCTTTATGGCACGTATAAACTAAAGATTAGAGGGACCTAGATATTCCAGGCAGTATCCATATAATTATGGTCAATCCCTGAGACCAGAGGAGCACAGATGTTCCAAATAATATCAATATAAAAACAGTCAATCTCTGAGCAATAAATCCCTAGATGAGATAGAAGATTCCTTCCCCAGTTCTATCTTAGGCTCATAAATGTACATACAGTTCAGCATCGGTATTTAAACCCCAGGGTATTTCTGTTCCAATTGTCATAATCAACCACAACTCCGCTCTCCTGAGGGTCAATTTGCGATCTCCCCCTCTTACATTCATCCTTACGTGCTGGATCATCTAGTAGCGGCGATCCTTATATTCTCCGTTGTGCCGTTCCCAAACTTCTTGGCAATAACATAGGAAAAGTCTTTATAGGCTATTGCTCTTAAGTGTTGTAATATACGTAACCTCAACTTATTTACAGTACTCCCTATGTATCTCTTGCCATAGCCACATTCCGGGGAGTAAACTACAAATGGGGTTTCATACAATATCATTTCTCTGATCTTCCTCATAGAACCATCAAAGCATTTAAACTCTCATATTTTTACCATATCAACATGCTTTGCATTTGGTACATTTAAAGAAACCCTCTATCTGCAGCCAATTTCTTGTCTCACTCCTTGGCAGAGGTAAGTAACTTTTAACCAACAAATCATTTAAAGATGATTTTTTTGTACGTGATTCTAGGATGCTCTGCTATCCATTCTCTCAACTCTTCATCTTTCTTTATAATTTTCCAATTCTACCTCAGGGCTGTCTTAATTTCCTTGTTTGAGCAATTAAAAGCCATGATATATCTGATGGTTTGATTTAGGTCACTTCCCTTTACCCTTTCATTCTTTGAGATTAACAGATCCTCCCTATCTGTTTTAACGCTCTTTTCATTTCATTCTCCAATACGGATATTGGGTATCTTCTTTTAACAAACCTCGGAAACATCTCTCCACCTTGCATTTTGAAGTCACTGATTTCAGAGCAGTTACTTCTAACTCTCAAAAACTCTCCATATGGTAAACTCCACTTAAGTGCTTTAAGATGTGAGCTGTTGGCAAATAAAATACTGTTGCAACTGGTGGGTTTGCGATATAACCCCATACAGATTTGGTCACATTCAATGTATATTTCAACATCCAAGAAAGTTATTTTTCTTTGCTTATCTCAGATGTGAATTGTAATCCAAATGGATTATGCTTTATCGAGTTTATGGACATCTCCAATTCACCTTGTTTGCCTTCCCAGATTAGAAATAAATAATCTATATACCGGACCCAGAGAATGACTTTGTTTAGGACTTCTGCATTTTTCTTCTGTCCACACATGTTCACTTTCCCAGTAGCCCATCATGAGGTTGGAGCAAAAGATGTTCCCATAGCTCTTCCTTTCCTCTGAATATAATGTTCTTCTTCAAAAATGGAAACCTTGTTAGTGAGACAGAACTCCATCATTTCCAACAGCATTTGTGTGTGTTCCCATAAACTTAATGACCTACTGCGTAGAAAGTGTGCACAAGCTGTTAAGCCATCCTCATGTATTATTGAGGTATACAGTGACACCACATCAATTGTTTCCTTTACATATTCTTGTCTCCAGGGTATACCATTAATCCGATTAAAAAAATCCATGGAATCCCTGATAGAGGATTGGAGTGCTGTCACATATGGGAAAAGGAAAATGTCTAGAAACCTTGATGCATTCTCCAAGACTGAGTCACATGAACATACTATTGGACGTCCTGGGGGATTTAACCAGACTCTTGTGTATTTTGGGTAACACATATATTGTTTGTGTTGTCAGATATCTTTTTTTCATATACATGAGTTAATTGTCTTCCCGTAGGCCCCTTTCATGCCAATTATTCAATTTATCATGACATTTCTTCATAATTTCATTTGTTGGATTCTCCTGCAATTTCTCATAGATGACCTGAATTGATAGTTGCCTTCTAATTTCTTGACTATATACTCGACGATCCATTACAACAATGTTACCCCCTTTATCTGAAGCCTTTATCGCAATATGTTTGTCCTTTTGTAAATCCCCCAGTGCCCACCAATCGTCTTAGGTCATGTTGGATGTACACCCATTATGTTTTTGTTTTTCTTTCCTACCAATATCTCTCAGGTCATTGGCCATCAGTTCCGGGAACATATCAACTTTATTGCCTGGTGGAAATTGGGGGCAGGATCTAGATTTCCCTTTACATCCACTCACTTCTGATTTATCAATGTCCACTCCCATTTCCATGCATAACTGCCTATCTGATAGCACTCCCTCATGCTCCACGGGCATCATACTTGCTTCCTGTTCTAACTCCCATAGAACCTGCATTGGGATAATGTCATTCATCGTCAAATTTGACATAGGCTGAGATGGCCTTGTATCCCTCCTTCCAGATGGTCTATTTGTGAAATATTTCTTCAATTTCAATTTCCTGCAAAACTTATACAAATCAATCCTTGAAGTTGCAAAGTTCATCCCTACACTGGGACAGAATGTCAAACCCTTATTCAGAAGGTTCATATGTTTGTCATTGAGGATTTATGAGGACAGCTTAATTACAAGATTGCCGTCCATCTCTGAATTTTTTTCTTTATGTTCCTGTTTCCTCTTACTTTTCCTGCTCAGCCTTGTTCTTTTCTGTTCTGATTTTCTGGCTTCACCACTTCTTTGCCTCTCCTTCGCGTTGACATTTGCAACAACCTCATTTCCCCTGGAACATCTATTCTGGTCTGTGTCACTGAGGCTCCTTCGTCCCCCAAACTCTCATCGGAGCTTTCCACACTACACGGTATTGCAATCTTGTCTTGGATTCGATCCATTGCTTGTCTACTGTACATTGCATCAAATCGTCTGGGAAATGTGTACACCCTCCCTGCAATGTAATCATTCTTATCTCTATTGATTTTTTAAAACTTTTTTTGTTGCACTTCTTTTTCATGTTTATCCAATCTCTTTTCTAGTTCCTCAAAACCTCTTATCCCCTCCTCAGTCATTTTATAATCTTCCAAGGCTTTTCTAGATCTTTAATTTTGTCTGTAGCTTGTGCACGTATTCTATCCTCATGAGTGATAAGAGTCTTCATCTATTTATTTGAAGATTCAGCTGTAGCCATTTGCCATTGTTTCAATAAATCAGAGTCCATATCATTGAGTGTTGGTAGGATAAATATTCAAAGTCTCCTTGGAGTTCGATTGCATTCTACATACTTTTTTAAGGTGACACTCTCCCACCATTTGTTCACTTCCATGGTGCGTGCTTTCTCCAAATCCTTTAACAATGTTTTAAAATCAGGTCATTTTGTATTTCCCTGATTCTGCATCATCTGTGCCAATCCACTATTGTCATTATCAAACATTTCTCTGATAAATCCTCACGTTTTGTTCTCCTTTATGCCATTATTCCCAGAACACTGGTTTCCCTTGTTTTACTTTGAGCACGAATTATAATTAATCAGAGTTCTTTATTTGCACCCTTTGGACACTAGATGGCAGTATGAATGAAATTTCGATTTTAGTTTATATTTTATTCCAATCTCACCGAAGATCAAATCACCGCTTTTAGCCGTACTCTGTCCTTTTAATCAACATTCCAAATACCTCCTTTTTGTCCATTGCCTTATCAATTTCAATCTATATCTCCTCCTCAATTAATCTCTGTTTCCTTCTTGTTACTCCTTGTTCAAACCCAGAGACTGTTGACCAAGTTCTGTATTTATATCCATTTGTGGCTGACCTCGCATTTCAACTTCAATTTCATGTTACCAAACCATATAGATATATTACTCCATAGCTCAGTATAGGAAAGAGAGAATTTCTGTGCATGTTTTTAAATATTTTAGAGCATTTTAAAATCTGATTTACATTAAAATGATCGAATATGTTTTTGCAAAAATGTTGACCTGCTTTTTAGGGTGTTTTACTTTGCGCTACAAATTCTGCTTTTCAACAGTAGTGTCCTTTTCATATGGAAAAACAAGACACCAGGAATTATGTGGCATGGAAAGAGTGATGGTGCAACCATGTATTATAAGAGATAAAGTAACCACTGCTGCACATGATGAGGATCTTGCAAGTCACCTTGAGTTCCAAGACCTTAGAAAGAAGCTTGGTCGTCTCCCTCGCTCCTCTATATAGTCACAGAACTCCCCAGTAACTTGCAATATGCCCATAATGTGTGCCAGGGATTTCCCCATGTATCACTCCTAACATAAATATAAAACAAGGCTTCTTTTAATAGCTTCAATAAATCTGTCAAAGTGATGGGGTGATTGCCGCAAGTAGGCAATGCTGATGCCTGCAGTAATATTTTGACAACAAGGTAACCAATGTAACACACAAAATTCACCTTTATTCTCCCATCCTTCTATCCTATATAAACGTCCAACTAGCTATTACTGAACTTTGGGGAGTCCATGCTGCAGTTTCACTCGGTAACGTATGCCACCTCCTTGGTTTGCCAATCTACTGAAAAACAGGATTAGATTGTGAACCACTACCTCAAACCCTTCCTGGCTCCCAAGGAGGGCCCTGTAACTTAAACATATGCAGCTGTCAACCCATGTCTTTAAAAATACAACTTAAGACCTTATGGCCATTTCTAATGACATGACAAACTCCAGCCTCTTTTTTTTTACCTAAAACAATGGAGAGTTAATGAATTAATTTATACAGACATTTACAATACACACTATTATTCAGGGAAAGTTTTTGAGGGTGGCTTGTAAATCCATGTGCACATCCACCTCCTTGGCCTGCCAATCTAATGAAAAACAGTATTAGATTGTGAACCCCTACCTCAAACCCTCCCTGGATCCCAAGGAGGGCCCTGTGGTTCATACATATGCAGCTGTCAATCCATGACTTTAAAAAGACAACTTAAGAATTTTTGGCCATTTCTAATGACATGGCATACTCCAGCCTCTATTGTTTACCTCAAACAACCGAGAGTCCATAAATTAATGTATACACAAATGTAAAGTACAGACTATTACTAAGGGAATGTCAGTAGGATAGCTTTACCAGCAAGTGTCAGAGGTTCCTTGGAATATCTCTAAGTCACAACACACATGACTTCGGATGGAGCTTCCCATGCACAATGGCACAAGGTCTGTGAAAAGTAGCTAAAATCTGGTCACTGTCCAATGTGAGGAACATACAGCATCATGCAGCCTACCAGACAGCATGAACAGAATTGGTCACCATCTGAGCAGCTGGCAGATCCCTGACGAAGGACCCATTCTGGGCATGGTACCAGTGGAAGCTGGCAGTGCTTATTAGACTCAGACTCTCGGACCAAGTAGGTCCTGCCTACCCCATTGACCCCTAAAAGGAGCCTGACAGAGTTTGAAACACAAATATTTGCTTATTGCCATGCAGGCAGAATCTTAAAATCTGTTGACTTTTAATGCTTATGTTGCTACAAAACTATTTTTTTTCAATTACTTTTTTAAAACGACATAATAAACTTAAAACAACAAATAAAAATACTTCACCAACATTTAATGTCAAAATAAATAAAAACAAATCATTAGTGCATAACCAACACATTTTGCCCTCAAGGATAGAGACACTGTTCCCTCAATTCCCCAAACAATCTCAGGGCCAATGACTGCTATAACCAGGTCCTCGATGTTTCGACCTCCACCAGTTACCATTACATCCTTTAAGTCTGTACCAGTTTGCCCTTACCCCTTTGCTTGTAGTCATGCCACATTTCTTTACGCTACTCAACAGTCCCGCAAGTTGGCATCATAGCATTGATTCTGTCAACTCTTCCTGTCCTAAAAGCAATCTTCTTAGCAAGTAGGTGTTTTGAGGTGAGTGACATCTTCTTGTGTTACCATCTCACTGATCAAAATCTCAACCTCCTCCCTGATAAACGTACGTTTCCTATTTCTTGTACTCTCCTGAGTACCTCTTTGTTGTTGCTGTGTTACCTCTTGGTTTGTAATCTCTTCTTGGCTTGCCATCTTCCTTCTAGGGACAATATAGAAATGTTGCATCAGATGTATGTCCCTCTTTAAAATGTAGTGCTCCTGTGCATGGAATAAAAAGTTGTGTAATGGAGTGGAACTTTTTTCACACAAAGCATCACTGTGAGACCTTTGATCAACCCATGTTTGATAAACCCATGTTTGTCTTCGGTCAAGTAAGGTGGTATTCTCACAGTTACCGATAGTATGAGATACAGCATGCTGTAAGGATGAGTATTCTTCTCAGAGTTAGAAACCACAACGGCAGTGACACCAGGTCATATTTTGGTTCTTAAGTCTTAGTCAGACAGATGTGGTTTAAATTTGCTAATACTGTGTCGGGGTGGGGATAATGCTTTGATTCTAGAAGGCGATACTGAGGCAATACAGATCTGCAAGTGCTTTTCCAGAAAGACATCACACAGTAGTGGAAGGGAGGATGCCAATGAAGTTGTTTCTGAGGTCTCTGGGTATTATTTATTAGCAATCCTGGATATGTTATGTGGTAGAATGAGTGCTACGGCAGTGGCATGATAAGCGTTTCAGTGTGGTTCCTGATCTTGTTTTCTTCAGTGAAGAAGACATTGACAGTAGTACATTTGTTGTTGAGTGAGGTGTCAGCAAGTCTGGAAGTGTTTGACCACTTTGAAGAGAGCTCTGGCTTGCTCATGGTTTTTCAATGGTTGACTTAATAGAGGAGGCTTTTGGCATAGTCATGCGGATTCTACATCTGCATCAGATAGGCTACTGTGTTACGCAATTATTGTTGAGGTTTTGAAAGTGCATGATTTGCTGTCAGAACGTTCTTCTGTATACCAAGGTACTCATCGAGTTTGTGGAAATTACTATACAACAGGATATGCATGTTAAGGTAACCTTTTACAGTGAAGTCAAGTGTTTTAAAGAAAGAATTGCCATTTGCCTGAGGTAGGTTCTGTGATCACTAGGTTGAAGGGATCTTGTCTGGGTGTGTTGAGTGAGAATTAATTCAGAGACCAATATTTTTGATTGGCAGGATTGGGCCACCTATGGTGGGAGGAAGGGATGTAACAGAAGGGATCAGAAGAGCAAAGTGGTCTATCCGACTCAATGGGATGGTAGAGTGACATTCATAGAATTACACTTTGGTGAAAACTAGGTCAATGGATCTGTCTCTTTCAGGTGGTGGCTCAGTGATATGTTTGAAATGTATGGTATAAAGAGCACTTCCTTTGGCCTCTTTTAGGACAAAGCTCCAGGGAGAGTGACAAACCTAGGAAAAATGTTGGAGTGATTGTGGGTGCCCCCCAATGGGATCAGTGAGTTCCTCAAGTAAGATTTTTTTAGATCTCATGACTAATAAATTACCTAGAAGCTGAGGGAGAGGGAGGCCTTACAGGCGAGGAGCTCAATACATCTTAGGGATGTGCACGGAAGATGTCATAGAAGAGGCAAGTGATTGGTCCTATAGCACTGCATTTCTAACTCTTTTTGGTGTTCCTTTGGATTTAGTGATGTTATTTTAACCATTCCTAAGTGGCAGGAATGCGGAGAGGAGTATCTGATCAATCTGATCCCAAATTCATACATATCAATTAAAACGTGAATTAGAACAAAAGAAGCACAGAGTATGCTGAATGTAGTTTCTAAATATCATTTTTATTTTTTTACATTTGATAAAGAAGTCTGTGGTTTCTTTTTCAAGTGATCCTAAGAAGCAAAATTTTGAGAACAGCAAACCCAAGACTATTGCGAAAATGTTCTTATCCAGAATCCCATTCCTCCGTGCTCTCCATGTCCTTTGCACTTCTGTGATTCCTTCTTTCTTTTCCTTTTTCACACAACCTTTCTTATCTTCCCTGCTACTTTTTTTCTTTGCGATAACATTATTTTTTTCAAACCTTTTGCTAATTTCCCTTTTCAATCATCTCTGCCTGATTCCTTACCTACCTCTTCCTAACCCTCACCTTCCCACATTTTTCCCACCTTTGATGACTTCTTTCTTTGGCACTAGTTCTCTTTTCCCCCTTCATCTTTCAGCCCTTATTCTTCATCTTTTGCATCAGTTCTGGTGCCATGTCTTTCATCTTCTTTAACATCTCTTTTCCTTTTTCTAACAATTTGCCCATTTCTGCCATGCCAGACCCCTTCCCTTTATAGTTTTTCTTTCCTTTCCTTTGTCCCTGCTTTACTGACTCCCAATCAGCCTTCTTTTCATTTTCATCTTCCATGTCATCTCCTCCATCATACTTTTTTCCTTTTCCTCCCCACTTTTGTTTTTCTCGTTTTCCTCCTTGCTCTTTCCTTGACTCTGTACCAGCTTTCTCCTTATCCTCATCTTTCATGTTGCTGCTGGTTTCTCGCTTCTGCCTCAGCTTTGGTTCCTCTAAATCCTTTATGGGGACTGGTCTTGATTCTTCATCTCCCTCTTTGGCCACTGGTCCAGCATCTGCATCTTCCTCATAATTACCCTCATCTGGAATGTGATCTTCTAGATTTCCTATTGGGGGACCTTCTAAAAGAAAATAGACATTGAAACAGATGAATATGGGGAAAGATGTGAGCCACATTCACACGCAAGAACTGCCCTCACAGTGCTTGGTTGGAGTAGGGACTGGTCCAACATTGAGGTGGGTCAGTTGCCCATACTCTTTCTCCAAGTCATGTAGTTAGCATTTTGCCTGGTGAAGCTGGTAGAGAGTGTGCTATATACCAACCTATAGCTGAAATAGCATACTTTTGTGCATTTTGGGCAGCACCGCTGGTGTCATGGGCATGTAAAACTCCTTGATTGTCCTAGAGTTGTGACACCCATGATGTGTGTCATCGTGAAATGCACCTTCTATGTGTTTAAAGTGTTCATGTGTATTTTTAACATACACTTTATTATTATTTTGGTTTTTAACATTAAAAGTAAAATACATAAAGGAACCACCTTGTCATTTCTGTAGAACACAGATAATACAAAAATGTGTTGAGAGATTTCACAGAGTAGACCATGTAGGAATGGTGTTGTACCGAATAGCGATACTAGAGTTACAAGGTACCTAAATCTGTTCTACGAGTTGTAGTTTACATTCAAAGACCATGGCTAATTACAAATCAAATTTCAAACCTCCCTTTTCCACCTACAATGTCAGAGCATATGATAACTGGTCAAATTCAGAACCCCTGGGAGCTCACAACCTATTGTGTGACGGGCAGCAAGGCTTCTGTCCTCTCCATACTTCTGAGACAGGTTTCAGGGAGAAGCATCTCCTCATTTACCATTATTGGCAGCCGATGGTCTTGATTTTACAAATGGAAAATTGATTTCATTACTTGCAGATAGACAAATTATTGCAGGTTCAAATGGAGAAATTCTCCTCCCTGATACAAAATTTGATTTTTCAGTCGTGTGTCTCAAGGATCTTAGACATTACTGAAATTATCAGTATATATAGATCTGTGTGGAAGGGAATGGGAAGGGTATGACCAGACATAGGTCCCATGCTCACTGTGTCACTGGATTCAAGGTAGCATGGCTGATAAGGGCTGATACCCCACAACCGGTCCCAGGATGCTTGTTTCCAGTCCATGGAGGACCTGGCTTGGCAGTTCCGGCTGGACTGTTCCCATGGGGAGGAGGGTCAAGACTGATTTGCCAATGGCTGGGTCCAAACTGGGGTGACGTGGTGACCAGAACATAAGATGGATTAAACCCAGATCTGTAAATCAGTCCATTAACGCTGGTGAAAACCCAGTTGGATTTTTATAGAATTGTACAAGTGAGGGAGTGGAAGGAACAAAAACGTCTGTAAGAAGCTTGACAATGCTGCAGTATGTTGAGTTTATATCCTCCAAAAAATACTGCCCTGGTGTGCTTACAATTTTTTTTACTAAATGTGTAAATGAATATCCTTGCGACAGAACCCCAAATGCATTCACTGAACTTACTCTTAATTCATGCAGTGTTTTACCAAGATCAACTGCCATATTCTCTTTACAATGGTACCATTGGCGACTTTATTTGACACAAACACTCTCCTGCTCACACCTGCCAGGCATCTGGCCAGCTTTTACACCAACTCGACCAGAACAATATGTGTACTTTCCTTCTCCACACCCTATTGGCCTGCTTGTTCTGCTCTCTCATCCTTCCAATGTCTTTGGCGATGACAGGTAAATATAAAAACGGTTTGTCTGTTTTACAGTAGTAAAAACATTAGACGTTCTCATCAGGCCCACAAGGATTTTCCTTTTTCATGATGCTTCTAAATGGTTTTATGTTACTAGTTCAAGGCAAACTATTTCAAAGTGCAACTACATTGAAGGCACAACAGCAAAGGCCACCACACCCAAAAGGTTGTTTTACCCTTATTTAACCACTGTCTGACCCCACTACTCCATACAACTATATCAAATTTTTTATATAACATTCTTTAAATTAATTATCTGAATTTTAGTGAGAGTGCACACCACACCATGCTTTAGTAATATGCTTGTGACAGTGTGCTCAGACCTGCACCACTAGCCAGATACTACACGTGCACCACTCTCGTATTGAATACGTTTGCTACACTTGTTCTTTGTGTGGTCCTTGGACCTTTGACAGTCCCTATGACTTCAGTTATGCAACATTGATAGCAGCACCACCACTCTGAAAATTGTTCCAACACCACTAAAAGATTTCTCACCCAAAACCCCTCAAGAGGCCAATGGGCAATGAGAAGGGTAAGTTTGGACTGGTTAAATAAATATCTGGTATAGACAAATGCTGCAGGACTTTTAAAATGGTTGCCATCTTCCCTTAAGAGGTCAATTTTATCAGCATTTGAAGGGTACACAGACTCAGTGGAGAGTTGTTGAACATCAGTGACAACTACTGCCCATTAGGTACAGTCAATTTGACCATCCCCACAACAGATGACATGATTAGAAACTAATTAGCAATTATTCCTGAGTAAATGTACAGTAGAACCATAGACACACATTACCAGACAGTCTGCTAGATACGGCTATCTCAGATTTTGGGGTGAAAGAAAATGTACTTGCCAGGGCTCCCAAATCTTCTTGAGCTTCTGGGAAGACCCAAGTTCCCAGGAAATATGCTAGTACTGCTCTTGGCACTGACCCCAGTTGGGACTTTTGAGTGGGTGCACAGTGTGCCCTTTCCGAAATGAAACATGGACAGCGATTCCCTCCTGTAACCACAGACACCTCTTCAACACATGCCCATGGTTTCCCTTTTTCACCAGTTTTTTGGGAAGCCCTCAAATGATCAGCTGATTAGAATTTCCTTGTCTTCTGCATCTTCCAAGTGGTCCTCCAAGGTTTTCAACTTCGATGAGTCTGTCAACTACGTTGCAGATATTTTGGCACAGGAAGGATACATTAAGAGTCGATTAAATTGGATTGCTTTGAGGCTAACCTCATTAGATGGATTATGTCTGCTCAGCAAAGGAGGCTGCCTCCATTAAGTCTGGCTTGGTTGTGTGAGAAACAGAGGATTTATGCCTTGGACATTTGCCTATACTTTCTTGTTGTTGAATGTGCCCCAGTTTATCGTTGGCCATGTCAGGGTGCTTGACATTGTTGCAGTTTTGGTTATCTGAGTAGTGGATTTCTGTGTTAGTACTGCAAAAAAGGGTACACATATTGAGAAGGGAGATTCCAGATGCTGCGGATCCAAAAATGTTGGAACAAGTAGAGGCTAAAATACATTAAGGTAAGAGAATTTTGGAAGGACTGGGTGATGCGTCTACCCTTTGGGTCTCAAAAGCGGTCCATCATGCTTGTAGCTATAGGTTTTTTACTTGGTAAGTGAACTCCAGCAGGATGCCAAGTCAAGGGAGAAAAAGTGCCTTTGAGCCTTTACAGAGGGTCCAGCATACAGACCATTAGCATAGGCAGTGAGTTGATTTGACCTGCAAGATTTTTCTCCCCCATACTTCTTTTGGTGGCCAGTATAGCACACGCCTCTGGAAGCATAAAGTTTCTGTCTTGAGGGGCACACCTCTACCAACCCACAGAGAACAACATATGGCCCCATGAAATGGCATTTAGGTATGTTGCCTTTCATTAAGAGATGTATGCAGGTTCTCTGAAAGCAGTCCAGGTCTAAATCCTGCCTCTCTTCCACAGCCAATCGCCAATCAACAGGTCCAATGGGGCATGATCAGCCGGTGAGTGACCACATGTCATTAATAACCACTCTGCCAAGCTCAGTTTCAGCTAGATCAGATCAGTGCAGCATAAGGGGGATCTGCACTCCATGAGTCGCTTGTGAAGAGTGAGACGGCTGGGAGAAGAAATGAGGTGGACAATGAGTCCAACCTCTCCATCACCACATGTGATGGCTCTCTTGGTGAATGGCTTCTGTTGGACATGGCTCTCCTTAGGGAAAAATCCTGAAACTTTTGGCTTTTTCCCCTCTGCCTGTACTGTCTCCCTGTGCTGGGCCTTGGGATTCTGGACACTCCCCCACTATCTGGCAGAGGGGAAGTGAGCTCCCCACCCTACATTCAGTAGAATGCAGTGTGAGGAGGACATGGTGGGCACCACACCCCGGTTAGTCCTGGAATAAAGTTGCACTAAATACCCGGGGGGGGGGTGACCCTGGTTTCCATGGGAAGCCGGGGCTCCTATGTTTAACCACTTCCAAGGCTTGATTGAGTAGGCCTGCAGACATCTGCTCTCAGGGTGGGTACCCCTTGAAGGAGGGCCCACTATGAGTGGGCCATACCCCATCCCTGGAGGGCCTCAATAGAGGGGTCAGAAGGTGAGGTGCAGCCAGATGGATGCATCCCAAAGAATGTGCATCAGTAGGGAAGAGTACCTAAAAGAAGGGGGCCCGCTGCCAGACGGAAGCTGGATGGGACCCCAGGTGGGGAGCTGGTTCCCTAAAAGTGGCTGTGGGCCACTGGCCCTGACCCCTTGTATGGGTGGGGAGGGAGGGGCAAGCGCAGGTGCTCCCTAAATGTGGAGACCGGGCTGACCTGCGTATGGTGCACTGGGTCCTTCTGGCCTGGGTAGACCCCAGTAAGACGTGCACCTGTGCCTCAGTACACGTGGTGACTCCCTACATGGGAAGGGCTGGGGCTGCGGGCTGGCAGATGCCGAAAACTGCATCGGGTACTATACGACCCAAAAGCTTAGGGCTTCGAGCCCTTTCCCTCTGGCAATGCATAGTGAAAGAGCACAAGTGCAATCCGTACACATTGATACTGTCACTGATACCAGGTTGCGGGTTAGAGTACCCAGACAAAGCCAGGTATGGCTGGGGGTTAGCATCTGCGACCCCGGGAACACATGGTCATTGCCGGGTGGAGTTGTTCCTATAGGAGGGAATGCATGGATGTAGCGACCATGGTGCACATATTTACACCTGCATATTTCCTAATAGCAACAGAGCCTGTGGGCTCAGGCTAACCAAGGTGCATGAGGACATTGCTATTGGTTGTAGCCGAAGTGTCATCTGCGTTAGAAGGTGGGTGCGTGTGCCAGGGCACGTGTGCCCGGGAAGTGCTGAACATCCATTCGTGTTCGCACTAACTATGAGAGTTTCCTTACTCATAAGGTGATACGGGAAGCCAAGGCTTATAAAGTCTGGTGGCAATATTCGATTGTGGGGGAGGGGCCTCATACTGTTTGGTATTGTTGAACTCATGATGACAAACCTGCACAGTTGATAACATTAGTTTTATCATCACGGCCTAAGAAGTGCCACTTCGGGGAATTGAGCATTTTTCTGGTGACTGGTTCTGGTGCCCCGTAAATTAGGTGTCATTCCATTGGTCCTGATGGAAGAACACATCTGCACATTCCGCAGATGACTGCTATAAAATGTGGGCATCCAGAATGACAGATCCCTGCCATTTGGGGCCTAGTCAGGTAGATGGGGGGAGAGGTTGTGACTATTGGCCTCCCAGAACCTGAGCCTAGCACCCATAAAGATACAGATCTGCATTCCAGGACCCCAGAACAGACAGGGAGGAAATTTAGGGGATATATATGTGGTTCAAAGGAATACCCTTCGAACCACTTCCGACTTCCGAGCAATTACCTAATACACACAGGAGTACTCAATGTCTGCAGCTTAGAGTACAACCTATGGATATGCTAGATCAGTGCGGCTGGACCATGTTGGTGCACTGTCGGAGGAATCTGGATAATTGTCCAAGGAGGGGATCCATGCACCCTTCCATATTAGGGACTGGCCTGTGGCTGATCGCCTGATGTTGTGTGACATGCTGAAACTGACTATCCAAGGGCAGGTTGGCTTGTCCCCTGTTCTCAGCGGAGGTCTCATGGAAATCATAGACCTCCAGAGGGCAACTTACATCGTAATCGGTGATATCTGGAGATCTATACCCTCTGTTGAGCTTACACTGTGCCGGACTACACATGGCAGGAGAAGTGTGCGTGTGGCCTGAGAAATAAGTCTGGAAGACTGGGCATATCAGGTGCTGGGTAGCAGAGTACTACGTGCACGACTAGTGTGTGGCCCTTCAAAGTGTGGACCACTGAAACCGAGACGGCTTGTGAATTGAACGGATCACTATTGTGGGACCTTGCTGGTGCTTCTCGGAGTTTGAGTGGGAAGCATTTCTCTTGTGTGATCCTCGGCCACATGCTCATTGTGCGCTGTGCCAGTTCATAGGTTGGAACTCTCAGAGGTGTGGGTACAACCTGAGGAGTGCTGTACTTGGTCTAGTACTGAACAACTGAGCTTGTGGCTAGTGTGTTCATCCAGAGTGAGAGTTCAGAACAGCTAAGGTCAGAGCGTACTGGATGGAATACCTCAATCCAGAAGGGTACAGGAACCAGGAGTTAATTGTAGCAACCTTGTGCCATCAGGGAACCCAAAGTCATTGTATCCCTGACTAGTGTCCTCTTTTTGCAAGGGCCCAGCACTGAGCACTTTCTACCTTGGACCAAACCTGTCTGGGGGGCCCTTAGAAGTTCCCGCACACCAGGGACAGGGTGTCTCCAGTCTAGACCTGGTAACTTGTTGTATACAATCTGAACTGTCTAAGGTGGATCAAGACAACACGCCCTAACAGCACTTCTCCATTACGGAGGTGCTGAACTTGGTTACAATTTTGTAACATTGGACTGTCTGGCAAGGGCTGGGTGCCTCCAAGTCTGTTGGCTGGTCCTGATGACCCTCCCTCAGTGTTTTACAGACCTTTGAGTGAACCTACTATTTGGAACCTGAATGTTTCTGACTTGTTTGTCTACTGGCCATTGCTTTTCCTGTCCCCGACCTTAACCCTGACACCTGGGAAGTTGTGACCTAGTTGGGAGTGACTAGGTGTCAAGGGGAAAGTACCATACTCTGTGGGCTGTGGTGGGTACCATACTCTGTGGGTTGCGGTGGGGTGAGGTTGGCTACAGTGCTGGGTATCAGGTAGAGGGCGGATTGGGACCCAGGGGTGTTTTAATGCAGATGGACATCCACCTGTTAGTTGTCAGGGCACTGTTTAAGGGTGCCCGAAGTGAGTGTGTACAAGAATGTGTGCATGCGCACCTGTACCAACTGATACCCAGGCCCTGTGCCTAGGCACAGGGTGGAAGTGAGGAAGTGAGTCATAGTGAGAACAAGTGAGTGCTGGGGCAGCATCATGGTGTTGCTGGGCACTTGGGTTCTGCAAAGAAGGTCCTAAGGTTGACATAGCATTTTATTAGCACAGCTTAGGCCATAGATCTGGGTAAGAGAGGGTGAGTACTGGTACATACATTTTTGCTGCTACTGACATCCCCGGGGCACACCCTGAAACACATGTGTTACACTGATAGTGGGGCAACGTGAGGGTGAGCCTAGTGATTACAGCGGGCAGGCATCTTATGTGGATGTGGGGAGTGAATGGGCATTTTTCTCCAATGTATATACAGTAATTGATGTTCAATGCAGTGGGGCCTATTATCATGTGTAGCTTTATTCATTGAGATTCACGCCCATGTTTCCTTTGTCTATTATTGTGTGTTGTGTGCTGATTGACCCTTTATACTGAGATCATATTGTAAATCAAACTGTGTTGATCACATGTTTGTTGAATACAAATTTTCTATACATAGAACCCATGTGAAGTCTCTTTTTGGGGATGTTCAGCCGGGGTGTTGTGGGAATGTGCTGTGCTGTTGCTTTACACATTGCCTCTGAGATAATCCTGACTGTTCTGTGCCAAGCTACCCAAGGATAAGCATAGGTTATCTAGCAGGTGTACCTGAACACTCCGGACAGTAGCGTGCTCCACCTGGCTGGGCCCACACTTTAGCCAACCAAACCGAGCTGCCTCCAACAGTTTCCCTCCACCTGCCTTGCTTTTGTCAGAGTCTCAGATCTTCACCAGGGACAACTAACCAAGCAGACATCCATTCATCCCTCCTAGTCTGAAGGGCTGACACTCATGGTTTTAACTCCCTACTGCATTTGCCCCAGGTGGTCTGTGTCCTCTACTAATGTAGTCCTGACTTGCCGTCGGCCAAACATAATCTGCAGGAAGCAGAATCAGCTGGTATCACTCTCTGCCTTGATTATAGCCCACATAAAACAGTGAGTAAGTTTACTCTCACTGCACTGTTAGATGATGCCTACAAGTGCAGGATAATTTAGCGTACAATAGGTGCAGCGACAAAGCACCCTTAGAAGGCATTGACCATTAGACTTTTAAACCCCTTCCCCTGATAGTCATAATCTTAAATGGATCAGAGGTGACACCAGGGCTGTACTGAGAAATTATCCACTACACCATAAGCACAACAAACCAAAACATAAGCATTAGGAAGTGAGGGCTACTATGCCTGTAGCCCACATTTGAAGCACAGGCGGAAAAGACTAAAGCCTGTAAGGCTTCAAGGCAAGTAATGACAGCAATGCAGGGAAGAGCACAGGTGTTTTAGTGATATTGGAGAGTAAACCATAACCAAAGGCCCACCATGATGGATGTGTAGAAAGTAAATGTCCCTGTGGTGATGGTTTTTGTACCATCCATGTATTTTCTTGAAGATGGCTTGTCCTCAGTGTAATGCACCGCATTAAGAGGCTAGGTACCGCAGACAGACAAGACTAATGGCACACTCTTGAGCAATGATTTTTCAGCAAGATCACCAATGTTTGAGACAAAACTGGCAGAAATGCACTCTCAATTCTAGGGTAAACACTCAACCAGCTAATACTCACTTTTGGGAAGGTCATGGTGAATGTTTACTCCATAATGTACAGCATGGTACAAATCGAGGTGCATGTTCACATCCTTTAGGTCCTGGGCTGGCAAATCTAACCAAACAAAGTGTTTGATTGTGAACCTTTAGCATTAACCCTCACTGTCTAACAGTGGCTGAGCTGCACATGCATTTGTCACCCTATGTCCTAAAAGCCACAACTTTAGACCTTTGGCTTATCTCGGTTTGCTCCCTGAATATCTAATCAAGAATATCGATGGGACAGAACATCGAGGAGTAAATATTTAAAAAAAACATTGACAGGTATGTAAGTCTAGATTTTCTATACCTAAATCCATATATTTGTATCTGTGTTGTACATATATCTTCAAACAACGTACATGTGGAGTTAGTAATAGCAAACCTATACCTTACCTTTTCATATTTTGTCAAGCTGATATTCTGCCCCGATATTAGTATGCCTCAATGTTCAGTATCACAATCAGTTGTGTCTTATTACACACCAGCATCTCTTGGTCACCTCAAATAATGGAGGGTCCATGAAGAATTTATTTGCACATGAAGGCAGGGTAGAAGTTATTATTAAAGTAAGTAGTATGAGAGTGGCTTGACCAGAAATTGGCACAGGTTGTATGGAATGTCTCTAAAGTCACAGCACAGAAGAGAAGGGATGAAACTCCCCCGGCACATAGACATCAGCACTGTGAAATATACCAAACATTGAGGTTACTGGTCAACTTCAAGAGCACGTGGACCTTATAGGCTAACACACAGCCTAGAATCAGGATGTACTAGTCTCCATACAAGTGACAGGGCTTTCCAGGATTCTCCAGGATATTCTGACAATATATTTACAATAAGGCCCTTATACTTATCTTGTCCTTCCAGACAAACACTCACCCAGACATTACTAACCTGTAGGAAGTTCATGATGCAGATTTACTACATCATGTGCAGCAGGTAGTGACTCCCAGTGCGTGGCCTTCTTGAGATCCTTGACCTGAGAATCTAATAAAGAACTGCACCTGTCTCTGGAAACAGCTTAAACTCTCACCAGCAGCAATGGGGGGGTTGTAACTCATACATATCTGGTAGTCATCTTATTTCTTACAAAATCCACCTTATGACCTGGGGATCATGTCTAGTCACTCACCAAGCTCCAGCTTTGCCTGTCTACCTACGATAATGGAGATTCTACGAAGAATCACATGAAGGTGCGGTACAGAATAGCTTTCAGGGAAGGGGTGGGTGTCATGACAAGCAATTGACACAAGTTCTGTTGAGTGTCTCTAAATTACCGGACAAATCAAGGGATGGCCCTACCCATGAGCAATGCAGAAGGCTGATTATTGTTCAGAATCAGAAACATGGGAATCCTACATCATCTCAGACAGCACACAAGCAGCGTTATTTTTCTCTGCATGCAACAAAATAGCTATGATGCAGGAGAGAGGGTAGGTATGGTATCAGTGGCAGCCTGCACTCCTGCTAATACTCGAACTCTCAGTGAGCTTCATCTACTATCTCTCTGGTGGGGTATCAAGAGAAAAAGGCAGGGAGATAGACTCACCCCCCTTTAGCAAGAGACAGGCATATTTTCAGATCTGTATTCACAAAATGCATGCAGCTCCACATTGCATTTTGTCACTATAAGAACAATACTTTTTATATCCATTAGTAAAAACCCTCTTGATTTGTAATACTGCTTTATAAGGGTGACAACAAACACATCTATCATACTAGAATAATGTTCTTACATACCTTTCCCTAAATGTTCACATGAATGACATAACTCCTAACACCAGTTAATGATTGTTCATTTTCCTAAGTATTTGGTTATTTTTTCAATCCAAATCCTTAATTAATTTCTTTTAAATTCCACTTAATTAAATTATTACAAATAACCCAACTTTAATACTAACCCAAGCAGTTTATTTTATTTCCATATAATGCAATTCATTTTCCACTACAAACCTAAACTATAACATCAAAACTAAATCTTAATTAACTGTAAGCAAAATAACTGTAAATAATTAATTATCCTTAACAAAACCCATATTGGTAACCCTGCACTTAAAATGTTTATTTGATTTAAAATGAATGACATTGACTACATATCGTTAACCTTAACCTGCAAATCCTAACCCAAATTATTTTCATTTACAATATTTTCATAGATGATTCTCAATACAACACTAGCACTTAAGTAATGTAAATTTGATTCATTAATTCATCAAATATTTATCCTATTTCCTTAATCTGTTGGATTTTAAATCAATTAAAACACCTTTACCCTAATCCTGGCCCTCCTCCTAACCCTTTATTTATATTACATTAATCGAATGTAAATAAAAATCATTAATGTGAACAAAATAGTACACCAAACGCTACCGCTTACTACAACAAAACATAATTTCATTCAATGAATGAAGTGACCCCTACCGTTGTTTTCATGTAAATATATTGTTCCGCTCTGTTTAGCAACATTACCTCAAAAAGAGTCATGGAAACAAACAGGAAAGCAATTTTCACAAACTGAATTTCAGCAAAGTCTCCATAATGTTGCATTTATGACAATTGTGCATGATGAGCATCATTGCGTAGAAACCATGTTTTATAGTTTTCTGTTGCAACTGAATGGGAACCAGCAGGATTTCAGTTTGGGAGGAAAACGTGGAAGGAGGCTTTCCTCAACATTTCAGTCGCTGATTTTTCAAGCTGTTATAGAACAGAAGCCACAAAGGACACATTGTCAGGTCTAAATATCAAGCGAAAGCTTGAAGGGAAAGATTAGAGGCAGTAGAATGAGGTAAGACTGGGGGTGGTTGCAGACAACAACATTGTATAAAGGCGGATTGTAAGGAAAGCAACTGACACAAACTTTAAGGCGCAGCAAGAAAATGGAAAACAATCCATCAGGTCTAAGGCTCTTATTAGACCCAGTCCTCCTTCTTTAGCCAGAACAAATTGAGCTCAAATTTGCTAATACCCTTTTTTTCATGCCCTGACCAATGAAGTTACTCAACAGATCTGAGGTTTCCAACAAATTAAGTCCAAACCTGCAAAATAAATTCCCTGTGTGATTGTCAAGGATGCACCCCTTGTGAACTGTAATACACTGAAGAGCATTCATAGCCCCCTCCTTTCAAAGTACATACATGTGGAGTTCAGTAAAGTAAACCTATACTTACCTAGATATATTCCTTTAACCGATAAGTCCATTACTGACCCACTGGTCACACTTGGCTTCTCAATGGATATGATCCCATGACTGTGGAACAGGGCCACCAATAATGTATTAAATTCACCACTAATAAGAACGAAAATGAGATGATGCAGTACTATGCTCTGATCTCACTTTGGAAAAAACACACTTAGGGGCATATTTACAAGGAATTGGCATATGGGAGTGCTGCAAGTTTTTTTGCTGCTCTGCCCTACAGCAATTCAAAAGGGAAGAAATGAAAGTATTTACAAGATACATTGCATTTCTATCATTTCCCACTGTGCTGACGCATGAATTGCTGCTTAGCACCAATGCAGGCACCCTTGCACCATGGTAGAAGGGTGTCTGAGTTGTTGGCAGGATTGTTTTTCGTGCAGGAAAGGGCACCTTTGTGCACAAAAACAATCCAGAGAGGTGTTTTCCTCTTTTTATGTGTGCTGCAGAATTCAGCATGCATAGAAAGAGAGAACACCCAAGGAGATATAGTGAAATTTATTCTTATTGCACCTGCCCATGGGAGGCGCACATTTTTACACATTTTCCAGGTTTACAGATCCTTTTAAATCTGGGACTGCGTCAAAGCCCATGGGTGTTGCATGGGAACACCCATCGCAATGCCCATGTAATGCCTTTCTGATGCAGTGTAAGGCAACACAGCAACTTACACTGCGTTACCTTAAACTATATCTAGGAGGCCATGAAAAGCCATGCAAAGAGGCTTTGTGTGGCCTCGCATATATGGGTTTGCATTATGCAATGCAATATGCCCCTTGGTCCTTTGAGCACAGGGGGCACTCTGCTACAGCCCCTTGCGCTCTGGATGGAGGCACCTCTCTGCCGCTCTTTTCTATCTTTCACACCAGAAGGAGCACAGTTAGAGCTGCACACATGGATCTCAGTGTCACCGGCCACTGTAAATCCTGCTGCAGAGGTCTCAGCAAGCCTATAACCCACCTTCTTTCTCCACAGTTTCAACATTTTCCAGGCCCTCTATGGCCTTTGGACCTCTGATGGTTACTCTACAGATACGAGTTGTGAAAGCTGTCAAAGCTCTTTTAGCTTACCAGAATTTACCGTGTGCAAGTTGTTAAAAGTAAGAGCCCCCTTAATTTTGAAATGAATATTGAATGTGGAGAAAGCAGAAAGCAGAAAATACAACAATGCATAATAGACGTGGCATTTCACTGTCTGTTAGACACACGTTCAAATATTCCATGTACTCATCACTTTGGAGAAGCAAGGCATGAGCAGGAGGCTGAAAAAGCAATGAGTACCGGCCAGGGGGGTAGAGGATCAATGAGGCACCTAGAGCCAGGACATAGAGGCAAAGGGTCCAGGCAGTGTGTTGGAAACTGACTTAGATATAAAGGAAAACCACATTACTCTCAATGAGTGAATGTGTGTGGATAGTGTCATTGGCAAAGAGCCACAACTGGTTGAAACTTACACACACTATACCAGAGGCCACAGCAAAACTGTGGAGGCCAACCATGGAAAGGAAGAATGTTAGATCTGACATAAATTAAGCATTGCATGATCCTAATACCCATTGCCACAACCTTATAATACCCACACGTTAATCAGTTCTTTCCGAATAAACAGTAGGATGAGAAATGAACAAGAGGAATTGTGGGCCACCATGCCTGCAGCCCACATTCAGGATCGTGATACAGATTTGTTACAGCAACTATAGCAAAGCAGGAAATGGCTGATGCCTTGTAGTGATACTGAGGATGTGAGCAGTAAACTGAGGCCACGTTCCATTTTGAGATGGTGACACTTTGAAAGTAGATGAGGTTGTGGTGGTAGTTTCATACTATTCATGTGGTTTAATGAACAACAGCTAGTCCTCCATCTAAGTTATAGCAGTGGAATTATGGAAGATATGAATGTAAGAAGCATTTCTGTGTGATTTGATGACGCAAATGCGATGTGGCATTTCATCAGCCAAGGCTCCTGCTCCATCAAGTGCACATCAGATGCTGATCAGCAACACTGAGAGTCTGGGATTGTTGTCCAGAAATGAGGGTCCTGTGAATGAGGAAATGCTTGCGTGCAGTGCATGCAGACGTGTGAAGAATGTGTGCGTTTAGTTTTTGTAGTGTGAGGCTTCAAGTTTGGGATATTCTCAGGGAACATCATGGCTTGTCATGGAAGGAGAGAAAATTGGACTAAGCACTGTGTTACTTCAGGCCTCCCCAATGTCAAACAGGGCAGCCCTGGTGCTTCCCAGCAACCCAAAAGGCCTCTGACATCACTGGCCATAATCATTCACCAGAAATTATTATATTTGTAAGGTAAAACACATATTTAGGAATATCAATGGTCACATTCAATCGCAGCATGATCTTCAGCCATTGCACTTCTCTTGTCTGCAGGGAAACAGCTCCCTCTCCATTAACTCCTTTTCTACTCAAGTCCTAGGAAAATGTACAGGCTCTTCTAAGCCAAATATCTTTACTGCATGAGTACTGGGCCAAATCCTTTACAAGGACTGATATTTTTATTACTTCGCCTGTGACAGGAGGGCCACTGGGACCCTCTCTAGTACCTAACAGGTGTTGATAAATAGGGACTAAGGGACAGATTTAGAGTTTGGCAGATGGTATTATATGTGTATCAGAGTGATGTAGGACATAATGTTCACCCTGACAGATTACTGTCCACCAAATGTAGTAATCACTGTGGGCCCAGCGGTGATATCTGCACAGAGAGAAGAACGATCATAGTGACTGTTCTTAACAGGTTCAAAATGTCTGGTGGCAGGCCTCCATCACTTTTTAACACCAGTCTACCAAGCTTTTACAAAGTAAGAAGGTGTTATTGAAAAACAAAAACCTAAAGGCATCCATTCCCAGTGGGTATCTCTGGCTGGGATGCTTATTAAGTTGCCCTTTTCTGTCCTTTAGCGCCAGTTGGTTGTGATGGGCAGAGAAAATGGACACCATACTCTCCAGGATAAATCAGGAAGGCATAGTAATAACCTTCCTCTGACCACCTTAACTCTGTTGCTCCATCTGAGGAAACTTTCCTTTGACTGAAAAATGAGGGCTCTACTGACAGAAAGTTGATGGTCCTCCCAACCTTAAATAGGGTGGGCAGACCATCAGTTTGGGACACAAGGCACCCTATCCTATTTACAAGAGTACCCTGTCAGTCAAATGCTAAGTCACCCCTTAAGTGTATTAAAGTGCAGATTCTGCCTATGTGTGAATATGTGTGTGCTCCATATGAGATGCACCTGCCTTACAATGACTACTTAAAGATGCATTACTACTGAGTGGTTACTGAGAAAATGTAGGCATTTTAAATGACAATCTTACTTTTGAGTTAGTGAATAAGGTCATAGATTTCAGGTTTCAATATCGATTGTTTGAACTTCTTTCCAATGAATATGATATTCAGGTATGTATGCATGTATGTTTATATGTGGTATTTCTATAGCACGAACCCAACCAAAAACAGCAGAGCCCTGTACAGGTTCAAAGGTAAGCATACACGAGTGGGGAGAGGTAGCTGCTTTGTGGATTGTTACTGTATTGTGATGCAGTGTTCTTTAAAATGTTGTTCCCTCAGCTTTGTCCTAAACTGCAGCTACTTTGGGGTGGTCCAATGTTCCAGATGCTGGGTATCTAGATGGAAAAGGTCTGCTTCCTTTTTTTTTTCTTTTTTACACTTCTCCTCTGTTATAGTTATGTTATGCTATTGTTTTGTAGAGCACACTGTTACCTAAGCAAGTTGTCCTGGTGCTGAAGAAATGCCAAGGCAAAGGAGTAACTGAAGACAGAAAAGTAACAGACTATTGAGTATAAAGTCTTCAGTCTGAA
The DNA here is from genome assembly GCF_031143425.1 of Pleurodeles waltl. Lineage (NCBI taxonomy): Eukaryota > Metazoa > Chordata > Amphibia > Caudata > Salamandridae > Pleurodeles > Pleurodeles waltl. The sequence continues at coordinate 47,322,363 of NC_090446.1, read as the reverse complement.
GGTGGTCTGGCTGCAGGTTTGCTGAGAGTCCAAGAGATGGATGTGTTTGTTAAACTGTGTCATACCAGAAAGAGCCACTGGGCAATCTTGGAGTCTGAGCACTTACCATCATGTGGCGCCATAGCTGCTGCCAGGCCCACCAGCACTGAGAAGAACAGGATCCCCATGTCTCTTGGTCACCAATCACCGTCTCGTGTTGAGCAGCTATTAGCGGAAGGAACTGAAGTCCTTCCACTGGATACAAGGACCTATCCTCTTCTACTTATAGGACCCAACGGCAACATCAAAGTAATGGAATGGGATGAGGTCCAGCAACGGATTATGGGATTAGTCCAATTTAATATACTTACACTAGAAAGAATGACTGCCTTGTTGTGAGCTGGGTGTGTGTGTAGCCTTTACATCATTTACAGGAGTCAAACCTTAAGGAGGAGTTTGAAATAACAATTTCAATAATTTTAAAGTGTGGTTAAGGAACAAGGGCCCAGTGATTAACAAAGGTAAAGATGTAATCTTGCAGGCTTAAATCTATTATTCAAATGTCAAACCTTTAATTTGAAATCAATTAATGTTTGTTAGACCTGACAGCCTTAGCGTGGCACTCCTCAACTTTTTGCCTGCCTCCCTCCACTTTTTCACACTGTTTTTACTGGTTTTAGGACTGCACACTTTCCTAACCAGTGCTAAATTGCATATGCTCTTTCCCTTAAAACATGGTGACATTGGCTCATACCCAATTGGCTTATTTAAATTTCTTATAAATCCCTAGCAAAAGTGCACCACATGTGCCCAGGGCCTGTAGATTAAATGCTACCAGTGGGCCTGCAGCACTGATTGTGCCACCCACATACGTAGCCCCCCAAACATGTCTCAAGCCTTCCGTTGCAAGGCCTGGGTGTGCAGTTTACAGACAATTTGACTTGCCATTTAAAAGTACTTGCCAAGCATTAAACTCCCCTTTTTCTACATAAAAGTCACCCGTAAGGTAGGCCCTAGGTAACCCATATGGAGGGTGCTATGTAGGGATAAGGCAGGACATGTACCTGTGTAGTTGATATGTCCTGGTAGTGTAAAACTCCTAAATGTGTTTAACCCTGCTGTGAGGGCTGCTCCTTTCATAGGCTAACATTATGGCTAGCATCATACATTGTTTGAGTGGTAGTTTACGATCTGAAAGGAGTAGCAAGGTCATATTTAGTATGGCCAGAATGGTAATACAAAATCCTGCTGACTGGTGAAGTTGGATTTAATATTACTATTTTAGAAATGCCACTTTTAGAAAGTGAGCATTTCTCTGCACTTAAATCCTTCTGTGCCTTACAATCCACATCTGGCTGGGTTACTTGACATCTCCCTTGTGCATTTCACTGAGACTACCCTAAACACAGGATGCTCAGTCACACCTGCCCACATCTCCATACTGAATGGGGCTTCCTGGGCTGGGAGAATGGAGGGCCTGACACTTACATGTCAAAAGACAGTGGCCTGCCCTCACACAATGGACTGCAAAACCCCCTACTGTGATCCTGGCAGACAGGATGGAACTGAAAGGGGGCCTTGTGCACTTTTAAGCCACTCTTTGAAGTCTCCCCCACTTCAAAGGTACATTTTGGTATTTAAACAGGGCCTCTGACCCTACCAACTCAGACCCTTCTGGACCTAAACCTGCAACCTGTCAAGAGGCACTGCCTGGCTGCCCAAAGGACTCAGATGACTGCTTTTCCACAAAGGACTGCTGCCCTGCTGTTTCCCTGCTGCCCTCTGGCTCTGCTGAGAAGTGCTCTTAAAGGGCTTGGATTGAGCTTGCCTCCTGTTTTCTGAAGTCTCAGGGCCAAAAAGACTTCATCTCTGCAAAGAACTCCTTCTGCAGTGAAATTTCGACATACAGCCTGCCAGAAACGACGCACACTCTGCATTGCGGTGAGAAAATCAGTGCACGGCGAACCGAAACAATGCAGCCCAGCTCCCCGAGTGGAGATCGACGCAGCACCAGCATTGTGACCGGAACTTTGGTGCACGGCCCACTGGATCGACGCAAAGCCGAGCCAAAATGATCCAGCCCGACTTCCTGCGGAAAGCATTGATGCAGCACCTGCCCTGTGACAGAAATTTCCCCACATTGCCCACCGGATCGACACAGCTCCTGTGACTTTATCCTGCATGCCAAGGATTTCTCTGCATCGTGGCCGGAGTGTCCATCTACCCCGCAACCCGAAGAGGATTCAAGCCTGCGTGCTGGAAATCGATGCAAAGTCCTTGCTGCATGGAAAAACATTGAGGCATCGTCTGTGTGCGCCCGGAGAAACCGACGCACACCTCCCCATTTTCCACACATCTCCTCCTCTGCGGTCCCTTGTGGATAATTTAGATGCAAACCAGGTACTCTGTGCTTGCAAGAGACACTTATTGCTATTTAAGAACTTAAGACTCTTTTTATCATTTTCTAAAGTGATATTTTAATCTGCATTTAATCAGATAAATATTCTATATTTTTCTAAACCTGTGTGGTGTATTGTTGTGGTGTTTATACTGTTTTATTTCATGATTTATTGCACAAATACTTCACACATTGCCTTCTAAGTTAAGCCTGACTACTCAGTGCCAAGTTAACAGAGGGTGGGCACAGGATAATTTTGATTGTGTGTGACTTACCCTGACTAGAGGGAGAGTCCTTGCTTGGACGGGGGTAACCTGACTGCCAACCAAAGACCCCATTTCTAATAATGTTTATGTATAAAGTGACTGTGTGGGGGGGTCAGAGCAGGCAATGCAACTGTTTGAGATCAGTCTATGAGTGGGTTAGCTGCTGCAGGTCCACTTTTGGATTCATGGGGTAAATCCCTTAAACTATTAGGCCACGATTTACCAAGACATCACATTGGGGTGGGTTACTATGTTAAGCAAACCTGAAGGCTACTGGTGGAATTCACAATACAGTGCAAACAAAGATTTGCTTTAGATTGTAACCAAAAGTAACAGAACCCACTGTGCTGCCTTACATTACTAGGCTTCAAAGGAGTGTTCCATGGGTGGTGCATGGGCATTCTACAGCACACAAAGACGGAAATGCCTTAAAGTATAGTTTTGGTACAGGAAGGGATCCCTGTCACCAAATCCGAAAAGGATGTGTTCAAAGTTCATATTTTGGATAGACCACATGGAAATCTAAGTGGGAGAATTGCATGGGGAGAAGGAAGCACTGTTTTGATTGCAGTTGGTTCACATGCCAGGGGTCAGTGGCTAATCCACATCATGACAAGTAGCTGTAGTGGGCAGCTGTGGGCACCTGTGCCGCAAGCACAGAATATACATATTGTGTGTCTGGTTGGCTCCTTTGCCTTCAGCTTTCTCACAGCTTTAGAAGATAGATAGAAATGATGCAGCTAATATAAAAAATAGTTTTTGTTTTTCATCAACTGTGCATCTGTTCTGTTGCTTTGGCTTTGCTATCACAGCGCTATGCACCTGAGACTAAGAGATGTGGTCTCTGTGCTTTTCCAATTTGTATGTCCAGCTTAGGTAGAGGACTGTATGCCCCGGCAATAAGATTTATTGGAGGTCAACAGTGAATCTGCAATCCCTGTAAAGGAACGATTCCCTTCATCAAAGATTCAGATAAACTGAAAAAATAATAGGATGTTTGACCTCCATTGAAGTGAAAGGCGCAAAGAAATATGTCTTTAGTTGCTGAACTCCAATAATTCAGTGCAGCTCAGCATTTACTACCAAAATGCTACACTGAAATATTGTGCCCATATGTGTGATCACCAGAATATAGTGTAGGTAAGTATATATACTTCTATGGTTACTATACCTAACCCGACATATTAGACCCATGAAAATATATAATTTCAAGGTACATAGTTGTTGAGTTATAAATAGAAACTCTATAGTTGCTGAATGTACTTACCTTCACAATATTCTGGAAGATGACATTTTGTTCATGATATTTTGGCAAGATAATATTTTGTCCTTGATATTCTGGTATGCAACCAGCTCACAGTCTCTGTGGGTGCCTGGTTTGTCATCAGCTGCACAGCTCTTGTGTTTGAGAACAAGCATTTGACGTCACTATTGACTTGCAGGAAGGGAAGGATTGTACCTCGTGCGGAATTCTCTTTAGCCTGTTTGACATATTTCCTATGTGGTGTAGAGACAATTAGTACACAGGGGCTCTCAGTGTGCCACTTTTAGGGGTTGACCAAAGAAAAACACAGCCTGGAAGGGAGGATGTCTCTGGGGACTAGCAGTTGAGCGCATCTGTGTTTCTCCTATAGAAGGGGAACCGACAGACCTATTAGAGATCCACCTTGCTTCTGCCTCAACCTGATGTTAACTTAGGTGAAGGTTTTTCTTTCTGAAGGTCTGAAGTGAGCTGGCAGGGCCAAAGGGGAAATTATAAAGGGGGAATATTAGAGGAACATGTGAGTCATTTTCAAAAGGATGGCAGTCTGATCTTACGCACAATGGGCAGAAATTATAAATCACTTGGTCATGTGAACCACCTGTCTACAGATCCCAGGGTAGTCCTGAGTCCATCATTTGTGCTTGTCTCTGTGGTGTTGAGTATGTCAAATATCTCCCGGTACATGTAGTGACTTGATGTATGATTGTTTATTCTGAAAACACTATGGCCCTCATTCTGACCTTGGCGGGCGGCGGAGGCCGCCCGCCAAAGTCCCGCCGTCAGGTTACCGTTCCGCGGTCGAAAGACCGCGGCGGTAATTCTGACTTTCCCGCTGGGCTGGCGGGCGGTCTCCTTCAGACCGCCAGCCAGCCCAGCGGGAAAGAGGCTTCCACGATGAAGCCGGCTCGGAATCGAGCCGGCGGAGTGGAAGCTGTGCGACGGGTGCAGTTGCACCCGTCGCGTATTTCACTGTCTGCGCAGCAGACAGTGAAATACATGTAGGGGCCCTCTTACGGGGGCCCCTGCAATGCCCATGCCAGTGGCATGGGCACTGCAGGGGCCCCCAGGGGCCCCGCGACCCCCCCTACCGCCATCCGGATCTCGGCGGTCCGACCGCCGGGATCTGGATGGCGGTAGGGGGGGTCGGAATCCCCGCGGCGGTGCAGCAAGCTGCGCCGCCGCGGAGGATTCAATGGGGCCGCGGTACACTGGCGGGACCCCGCCAGTGGTGCCGGTCCGACCGCGGCTTTACCGCCGCGGTCGGAATCCCCATTGGAGCACCGCCGGCTTGTCGGCGGTGCTCCCGCGGTCCTCCGCCCTGGCGGTCAAAGACCGCCAGGGTCAGAATGAGGGCCTATGTAATGTAAACAACAACAGTAAGACACTCCCTGATAGGAGATATTCAAAAATCTTCAGAGGAAGTACAGGTCCATCAACAGGAGGGAAAGTTGAAGATCTCTTTTAAGATCAAAAACATTAACAGCACGGCACCATAACACAATAGACTGTATTAGAAATAAGAAGGAACCAGAGCTGGAATGATGTAAAGCCATATGACAAAGCCTTCCTAGATACAACTGGGCCCTTGGCTGAGTGTCAACTTTCCTACTGCACAGCACGGGGCTTCGGTGCTCAAAGATATTCTCCCTTACAGGCATGGAATGGAATATACTTCTATAACAAAGAATGAAGGAGAGAGAGCTATAAATATAACTGAAATAGCAGCAGGACTGAGCAAAAACTAAAAAATGAAAAGGAGAGAAAGAGAGATTTTGGCCTAACAGTTGGATGACAAGGTAAATGCCACAGATTTGTGAAGGAAACTCTGCAAATGGAGGACAATCCCTCAGTGGATCTTCCTCCAATATAAGGAGAATTCTGTGAAATTTCCTCAGAATTCAGAACTTGTTTTTTAGAAATTAGAGTTCTCATTTGTTACCTCACTCTGAATAAGACACCAAGGCTCTCATTATGAGATTGGCGGCAAATGCTGCCTACCGCCACGGCGATGGCCGTCAGCATACCGTCACCGTGGCTACTGACCATCCATGCCATTGTGACCGTAGCCAGAATTCCGCCAGAAGGCTACTGGAATTCCAGCAACGGTCATAGCGGCAGGCGGTGGCAAGGTGGGGCTGCTGCCAGCAGCGCCACATCCCGTCTCCTGCCAGAGGACCCCCTGCAAGCAGGTAAGCCCGGGTCTCTGACAGGAGAGGAGGGTGGGGGTGTTGTGTGCGTGTGTGTGTGTCTGTGTTTAAATGCGTGCATGCGTGTGTAATGCGTGTGTGCATGAGTGTGTGTGTACGTGCATGTTGTGTGGTGTGCTTGCGTGTGTGCCTGGATGTATGTTTGTGAGTTTTGCAGTGAGTGTGTATGTATGTATGCATGCGTGGGTGAATGTGTGTATATGTGTCTGTATTGGTGTGTATGTATGTGCATGTATGTGTGTATATGTGGGGAGGGGGGTCGGGAAGGGGAGGGAGGGGGTGATAAGGGGTGGGAGAGGACTCTGGGGGAGTGGGATGGGGCAGGGAAGACCCCTATCAGTGCCAGGGAAGGAGTTCCCTGGCACTGATAGTGCCTACCACCATGGTTTCCATGGTGGTACAGAAACCACGGAAACCATGTCGGTGGTTGGGTCAAAATGCCATGGGTGGCCTAGTGACAGCCTGCCGGGCTGGAGACTGAAGTCTCCAGCCTGGTGGTCGTTACCGCTATGGCGTCGGTGTGTTGACTTGGCAGTTTGGCTTTGGCCAAACCGCCAATGTCATAATAGTGGAGGTAGGTACCGCCAGCCTGTTGGTGGTAATACCTCCACTATAGCACCAACCGCCAGGGTCGTAACAACCCCCCAAATGTTCTCCCATGAATTATATGTACACATTAGTCACTAGAATGCCTATACATTAATAAAATATGAGTCTTGAACAAAAAAAAATATGAATCTGTAACACTGGCCATTTGCCTTGAGACCAACACCAACAATAATCTCTCTCTTTTGCAAAAAACACCACCTTGCTTTAGGGCGACATCTTCATGACATTTGACCCATAGGATGACGGCATTCGAGGCAAGGGAGAATTTCTGGTTTGAAATGAGGGATGGCTTGAAGAGAGTGAATGCTGTACTTTTCTTTCATTTCCAATAGGGAGGTCCAGTTTTTCCATACAGCAGGACTAAGACGGTTATGTGGCAACCCCATTATCATGCATAAAGGTCTGATCTGTTTATTATGAAATGTAGTGATAAAGGCAGTAGGCCTGACATATTTATTCTGAAAAGCATATGTTAAATTTGATAGGCATTTAAGTGTGGATTCCTATTACTCTAAAGGAAAACCTACAGATAGGTTATTTTGCTACATGGAATCTCAGAGATTACCGTAGTAGGCAATGTTTGTGGTGTTCGTCAGACAGTTGCTAAAGAAGTTCTGCTCTGTGAGAATCCTTGTTAGTCAAATTAAGAGCAATATTATTTTGCTTAGATAAGTTTAATTTTATGACTGAGTGTCATTGCCTTGTGGAAAAGCTTACACTCAAAACTGGAGTCCTGGGTTGGTTACGGTGACAAGCTATACACTTGTATAAAGTCTATGCCATAGGTCTGGGCTGCTTGTTCTGAAACATGACAAAGACAATTGGTCTAGCTTATTAACTGAGAAAAGCATATGTTAAAGACACTACATCTATAGATGCTGGCTATTATCACATTGTGACAAGTGTTTTGTTACGATTAATTACAGAGATTAGCACAGTAGGCAAGGGTTTTGGCATTGGCCACCCACTCTGACAAACACTGGGGGTTTCACTGTGATGATTCTTGAATGACCATGTTGGGAATGGTTGAATAAATCAGTGCTGGGTAAAGTTTAAGGCCAATGTTAGAGGGTGAATGATTTATTGGTTCATTGGGAAAGTAATGCCAGGTTTCAAACCATTCTTCTGCTTAATTTAAAACGATATCACAAGGTCAGTAGATCTGACCTATTTATTGTGAAAGCAGGTGATTAGGCGTTTAAGAAGGATTGTAACTAAACCATGGCTGTAGGCAAGTACTTTGGTACATGGAATTTCACAGATTCTGGCAGTAGGCAGGGTTTTGGTGTTGGTGATCTACCTAAACAAACTGTGTGGATAGAATATGTGCACTACAATATTCCTTCTTAGGCTCTCTTAGGAGAGATAGTATTTTGCTTTGCCAACTATTATTTTGCATACATTTGCCTTGTGGAAATCTAAGGCTCAGTACAATGAGCTTGAATTGGTTATGGTGACAAGCCAGTGGTAAAGCTTTAGGCCTAATTGTTTATTATCAAAAGTAATGATAAGGGCAGGAGGCCTAACATATTGATTGTGAAAAGCATATGTTAAAGTCAGTAGCATTTAAGGGTGAATTGGTACTACTCTGAATTAAAGGTCAGGTTTGTTAAATGGACTCTCACAGAATACTATAGTATGCAGTGGCTGTGGTGTTACTTACCCCCCTCTCTTACAAATCATGGGTATAGAAGATTCGCAATATCAGAATCTTTGATATGACTTGTTAGGATGAATAGTATTTGTCTTTGCAGACTCAAATGTGTACACATTTGCAATTTTATGACTGAATGCCTGACTTTTGCCTTGTGGGAAAGATTATGCTTGGTGCAGGAGGCCTGAGTTAGTTATAGTAACAAGCAAATGATAACAGCCGTAGGCTTGATTAGTGTGTAGGTAAATGTTATGCCCAATGCCATAGGTCTGACCGGTTAATTATGAAAAGTTGCTAAAAAGCAGTAGGGCTGGCTTATTTACTGTGAAAAGCATGTGATAAAACCAGTGGGCCTCCAATAGGGGATTTCCATCACTTTATTTTACAGGCTGTAGAACAGTATTTGGTTACATCCTACTGAGTACCACAGTAGGTGAGTGTTTTGGTGTTGGTTACCTACTCTGCAAAACCCTGGGAGTGGAAGTTCACTGTGATGATTCTTGTTACGCCCTATTGAGAGGGGGTTGTATATTATTTTGCCAACTGTATTTCCTACATATTTGTAATTTTATAAATGTATGCCTGATTGCCATTACACTGTGCTAAAGCCTGTAGGCAGGTATTTTGTTAAATGGAATCTCGCAGATTAGTGTAGTAGGGAAGGGTTGTGGTGTTGGTGACCCTGCTGGTCAAGCAATGAAAATAGACAATTTCCACTATGGCATTCCTTCTGAGGATCTTTTCGTATGGATTTTATACTGTTCTGACAACTGTATTTTGTACAAATTGGTAATGTTGTTACAATATACCTGATGGCTGGCTTGTGGGAAGCTTTTGAATTAACACAGTAGGTCTGGGTTGTTTATGGTGACAACCCAAAGGGTAAAGGTCATAGGCCTGATTATTTATAATGAAAAGATAGAATAGAGGCAGTAGGTCCTACATGTTGACTGTGAAAAGCATAAGTCAAAGTTAATAGGCATTTAAGGGTAGATTGTTATGAGTCTCTATTAAAGCCTACGTATAAGTATTTTATAGCGTGGAATTTCACAAATCACCATAGTAGGCAAGGGTTTTGGTGCTGGTTAACCCCTTCTGACAAACCGCAGGTATGGAACATTTACTGTCAAAATCATTGTTTTGCTTTACCATATTTTGTATTCAATGTAAATGTATGATTTATGCTCAATAATTTCTTTATGGAAATGCTTACACTCAGTACAGAAGGCCTTGTTTGGGGTTATTGAGATAGCCAGTGATAAACGCCACAGGCCTGATTGCTTTACTAGGAAAAAAATAGTTTTATTGCCATAGGTGTGATCTGTTTGTTATGAAAATTCCAGATAAAAGCAATGGGCCTGTTACATTGACTGTGCAAAGCATATGATAAAATCAAAAGGCATTTCAGGGTGGGTTGATCTTTTCCTATATTAAAGCTTGAAATGTGACAGATTACATTTGAAGGGAATTATTTGGTTTTGGTTAATAATCCAAGTGGAGAAGATTTGTACTATAATAGTACTTGTAAGAATCTATTCTTAGCTGTCTGCCAGGCTGGTGTAATAAAAAAATCCATATTTATAAATATATGTAGATATACAGAGGGCCTTTGGTGAAGCTCTGTTTTACCACAAGTCCATCTGAGTGTCCTTTTCACTCGGCTTCCATCCTAGACAGCAAACTGCATGGTATAACGGTTCAGTCCACATCAGTCATTGGTTCTCTTGCAGTGTGAATGACGACAATTTCCGATGGCATGTGTACATCCAACTGAAGATGAGTGCTCTTCTGCATCAGACTTGGTTGGCCAGTCCTTCAGTTTTTTATTTTCTCCTTTTATAGTTACCCTTTCATGTCTTCGTTTAATGTTTCTTAAAAGGTCCACATCTAGAGTGTACTCTCCACACACAGAGCGGAATCTCCCCTATCGGGATGGACCGCAGCCCGAGTGCGGAGATTCCACCCGAGTGCGGACTTAAAGATGCTAGTCGTAACTTACCTTTGTGAACATGAAAAGCCATAAACTTAGACTTTATGTTTCAACTTAGCCCAAAAGTCTAAGTTTACCTTTGTGAATCAGGCCCCTAGTATTTTAAGATGGCCGCTCTTGTAAGTGTAATTAATGGTGATGTTTTGCACAGTTTCACCGTATACCCATGTCGGCTCTTGATAAATAAGAGTTGCACTACTTTGGGAGTTTCAAGGCAAGTTGGTGCAGCCTAGCATGCCTTTATTTGCCATCTTTCTCTCTGACTGCTCTGGATCCAGGGATGACAAACTAGTCTTCCATGTGGACTGCTTAGTGAGTTGGTCTCTTTAGCAGCTGAGGTGCACAGTCTTTCAGCTGATGCACCAGCTCCGAGGGCTGACATATGGCTGATTGTAAGTACGGAATCGGAATCGGCGGCGGAATAGCCATCGCTCACAAAGCTACCCTCAAAATCCACACCCACTCGGACGACACCCTCAGGACAGCAGAACACCTCCACTTCCAGATCCACACAGACCCCAACACGACCCTCAGAGGAACCCTCATTTACCGCCCACCAGGACCAAGAGCCCCCTTCAACGACACCATCGCCGACCTTGCAAGCACCCACGCCTTCGCTTCCCCGGATTACATCCTCCTGGGAGATCTGAACTACCATCTGGAAAATGCCAACGACGTCAACACCGCGTCACTGACCTCCAACCTCCTCAACCTCGGTCTCCGACAGCTAGTCAACACGCCTACCCACATCGCCGGTCACACCCTTGACCCCCTCTTCACCTCTAGCAACCACATTTCCTTCAACCACACCTCCGAACTCCACTGGACTGACCATCACTGTGTCCATTTCACCTATAAGAAAACCACAGAGCAACACCGCATCCAGCTACCTCCCCACCGCCGCTGGGGCAAAGTCACCCAAGAACAACTGACCAGCACCCTCAGCAACAACCCTCCACCCGACGCAATCGACCCGAGCACAGCCGCCATCAACCTCCATCAATGGATCCTCGACTGCGCCAACACCCTTGCCCCTCTCAAGAAACCCACCACCATCCAAGGAAAGAAAAAACCAGCCTGGTTCACAGACGATCTCACCACCTCCAAAAGCAACTGCCAGAAGCTCAAAAAGAAATGGATCCAAGAACGCACACCCGACAACCTCGCCGCCCTCAAAAACGGCAACCGCGAACACCACCAACGGATCCGCACCGCCAAGCGTGCCCACTTCACCGAACGCATCAACAACAACGCCCACGACTGCAAAGAACTCTTCGGCATCGTGAAGGAACTCTCCAATCCGAAAGCCAACTCCAACGACATCCCGCCCTCCCAGAAACTCTGCGACGATCTCTCCACCTTCTTCCACCAGAAAATCACCACCATCCACGACAGCTTCATCACCGGTTCACCGCCAGACCTCACCCCTGACGTCTCCTCCCGCGACTGCCGCCTCACCGCCTGGACCCACGTGGACGAGGCAGAAACCATTGCAACCATGAACACCATCCACTCAGGCTCCCCCACGGACCCCTGCCCCCACCATGTTTTCAACTCAGCCAACGCCACCATCGCCCCCGAACTCCGCAAGATCATCAACCTATCCTTCACTTCTGCCACCTTCCCGGACAGCTGGAAACACGCAGAAATCCAACCCCTCCTCAAAAAACCCAAGGCTGACCCCAACGACCTCAAAAACTTCCGTCCGATCTCTCCCCTCCCTTTTCCAGCTAAAGTCATCGAGAAGATCGTCAACACTCAGCTCACCCACTTCCTCAAAGACAATTCCATCCTGGACCCCTCACAATCCGGATTCAGACGAAACCACAGCACTGAGACTGCCCTCCTCGCCGCCACAGATGACATCAGACATCAAATGGACAACGGCGAAACCTCAGCCCTCATCCTCCTCGACCTATCAGCCGCTTTTGACACCGTCTGCCACCGCACCCTACTGACCCGCCTCCAAGATGCCGGCATCCAAGATAAAGCCCTCCACTGGATCTCATCCTTCCTCTCCGACAGAACGCAGAGAGTCCGTCTCTCCCCTTTCCGCTCCAAAGCCACCAACCTCATCTGCGGCGTCCCCCAAGGATCCTCCCTCAGTCCCACGTTGTTCAACGTCTACATGGCCCCCCTCGCTCAACTGGCCCGCCAACACCACCTCAGCATCATCTCCTACGCCGACGATACCCAGCTCGTCCTCTCCCTGACCAAAGACCCGCTCACCGCCAAAACAAACCTCCACGTGGGACTAAAATCCATCGCCGATTGGATGAACAACAGTCGCCTGAAACTCAACTCCGACAAGACGGAAGTCGTCATCCTCGGACGCACCCCCTCGGCCTGGAACGACTCATGGTGGCCCTCCGTCCTCGGACTCCCACCCACCCCTGCCAGCCACGCAAGAAACCTCGGCTTCATCATGGACTCCGCCCTCACCATGTCCAAACAGGTCAGCGCCGTCTCCTCCTCCTGTTTCAACACCCTTCGAATGCTCCGCAGAATCTTCAAGTGGATTCCAACAGAAACCAGAAAGACGGTGACCCAGGCCCTCGTCAGCAGCAGACTTGACTACGGCAACGCACTCTACACAGGCATACCAACCAAAGACATCAAACGCCTCCAACGTATCCAAAATGCCTCCGCCCGACTGATCCTCAACATACCTCGCCGAAGTCACATCTCCCCTCACCTAAAGGAACTCCACTGGCTCCCGGTAGACAAGAGGATAACCTTCAAACTCCTGACCCACGCTCACAAGGCACTTCACAACACCGGACCCTCCTACCTCAACACCAGACTCAACTTCTACACTCCAACACGTCAACTCCGATCCGCCAACCTCGCCCTCGCCATCGTACCCCGAATCCAGCGCAAGACATCCGGCGGCAGATCCTTCTCCTTCCTCGCCGCCAAGACCTGGAACTCTCTCCCCACATCTCTTCGCCAGACCCAGGACCTCGTCACATTCAGAAGGCTCCTCAAGACCTGGCTCTTCGACCGCTAATCCAGCAGCGCTCCCCCCCCTCAGCGCCTCGAAACCCTGACGGGTACATAGCGCGCTTTATAAATACCATGATTGATTGATTGATTGATTAAGTACTATCTCCAACAAGGGAGTGGCCATCCTGGTGCGCATAGTCTCCAGGACTGGTGCACAGAACCCCGCATAGCTAACTATAATAAAGAGGACAATGACAGCAAACAGTGTCCCTCTCTTGTTGCAGTGAATGGATATATTCCCCCAGGCAACATGAAACAAGCAACATCCAATCACAAGCTGCATTCTGGAAAAGTGGGCTGATCCACAAAAGTAGTGACATAACAGGTGCTGACACAAGGTTACCAGTGGTGTAAGAACCCTCACCGAAAGCCCTTTTCTCTGTCTTTTTCAATTTTATTCCTCCATAGCTCCAGGAAATGCGATCTTTAGGCAGATCTTAAAAGTGAATCCCACACCCTGGGAGTCATGTCTAGTTGTGCATCGAATTACAGTCTCCAGTTTTTATGTAAAATAAAGGAGTGTTTAGTCACAGGGCATCTTTAGGTCGTATTAGACACCAGGCAATCAGTTATCTCCATTTAATGAGGCAGGTCTCAGAAGGTGCGTCTCCTGGTTGGTAACAAGGATTGTCTAAAATAGACAGAACAAATAAAGGGATGAGCCTTCACAGGCTGAAAGGCAGTGGCCCAGTGGCCATATTAAAACCACTTCCTATAGTAAAAGGAGTTTGTATAAAACAATATGTATCAGCTATAGTGCTTACTATTGAAAGTCAGGACAGAAAGTGCCACCTGACACTTAAACTATGCTTAACTTCTAATCAATTATGTTTTCTAATTACTTAAAACTGATTTTTGGGCCTTATTTAGGAACATGCAGGTCCTCTTATCAATGGAGAAACAATTTTCTTTCCATCACTTTCTTTACCCTCTCTGTTCCAATCCAAATGTAGAGGCCCTTTGAACGACAATACAGTAATTCTATCATGAGTCTATTGTCGGTCAGTGTCTGTCTTTTTTTTTACCGTGGGCAAGGAAGTGTCCAGGGGACTCCCACCATCCTCCAAAAGATGTCTGATCAAGACTAAGGATGGATTTATGAAAAGGTAGGATCCACACTACTTTCAAAACATGACCTTATAAACCCTGTACGAGTGACATCTGCTCTAACTACCACTGCATTACTAATGACTGATTCCAGTGAATAATCAGAAAGCCAGAGTTTTTTGAGCCGCTGGTGTTAGCGCATCTGGCCTTAATAAGTAAACTTACAAGGGGACATGAATAGGTCGATGAACCTTTTGACTCGCAATTGAGATGTTACCACCATAACTCTGGTATGTGCAAATCAATGATCAGTAACCAATACACAATATTAATAATCAACAACAATCAATAACATTAATAATCACTAGAGTCAGTAATTGTCACACACCATGACCTTTCAGTCATGAATAACCATACCTTTAGTAAAAGTTTGAATATTTATTTCCCTAAATTAACAATGCTAAAATCATGTAGATCAATCTCAAAATCAAATGAAACGCATACAGGAACAATATTGGCTGTCCAAAGCGGCGGAAGAAACTTAGGGCCTGATTCTAACTTTGGAGGACGGTGTTAAACCGTCCCAAAAGTGGCGGATATACCACCTTCCGTATTACGAGTCCATTATATCCTATGGAACTCGTAATACGGTAGGTGGTATATCCGCCACTTTTGGGACGGTTTAACACCGTCCTCCAAAGTTAGAATCAGGCCCTTAATCTAATCAAAGCTTGAACTACAACACATTCTAAAGTTATGGTGCAGATCAATAACACGGTCAACTGCGTCAATATAATTACATACATTCGAGTTCAGCAAAGAAAATTCATCAAACATTAATCCCCATTAGCAGAATTTCATTATTAACTAACACCAGATTAGCATCAGCATGTTGGGCTTCATGCAAAACAATTTAGTAACACAAATTTGAAAAAACATCTAAATATGGCTCGATCAAAACAATGCGGTTGGCACCTAGAAGGAAAAAGCAAATATGCATGACAATCAATATTCTAATTCATAATACCTATCCTCAGTGTGGGTCAGCAAGCAGAGTCAGTCTTCGTCCTCAGGACATCAGTCGATCAGCAAGGCATCAGGATTTAGTATCAGAGTTCAGAAAACAAATTATATTCAATGGAGATCGTAATGTGGCAGACGGGATATCTGTCACATTTGTGATGGAGGAAACCCCTCCGTCAAGGTCGTATTAAGGCCCAAAGTCTTGAAGCATTTAAGTTAAGCACATCCTTTGCCAAGACGCAAAATGGGCATGAATGAGCTCTCCCTTCCCCATGCATTCCTGTTAAATAAAAATTACTAAAAGTATTCTCTAAATCCCTATTCGTCCATGAATCTCATGTTCACACTTTGTCCAATAAAACTAAAGTTCTAAATCTATGAATTCTACTATTACTCTGTTCACATGTCGTTGATTGGTCGTCCTGCAATGTCCTCATCATCCGGCTCATCAGGTAGCAATATTGTTGCAGCTTCTACTCCAATCTGTGTCTCCATTGTTCTCTTCCTGAGCAAGTAAGTCTCACACACATCACACATAAAATGTTACATTAGCAAGAACAGTGGGGGTCATTCCGACCGCCGGGGTCGGCGGGAGCACCGCCAACAGGCTGGCGGTGCCCCGCAGGGCATTCTGACCGCGGCGGGTTGGCCGCAGTCAGAACAGGAAAACCGGCGGTCTCCCACCGGTTTTCCGCTGCCCTAAGGAATCCTCCATGGCAGCGCAGCTTGCTGCGCCGCCATGGGGATTCCGACACCCCATACCGCCATCCTGTTCCTGGCGGTTCGCCCGCCAGGAACAGGATGGCGGTATGGGGTGTCGTGGGGCCCCTGGGGGCCCCTGCAGTGCCCATGCCAATTGCATGGGCACTGCAGGGGCCCCCGTAAGAGGGCCCCACAAAGAATTTCAGTGTCTGCTTTGCAGACACTGAAATTCGCGACGGGTGCAACTGCACCCGTCGCACCTTCCCACTCCCTCGGCTCCATTCGGAGCCGGCTTCCTCGTGGGAAGGGGTTTCCCGCTGGGCTGGCGGGCGGCCTTCTGGCGGTCGCCCGTCAGCCCAGCGGGAAAACCAGAATGGCCTCCGTGGTCTTTTGACCGCGGAGCGGCCATTTGGCGGTTCCCGCCAGGCGGGCGGCTACCGCCGCCCGCCAGCCTCAGAATGAGGCCCAGTATCTTTTAGCAGTTCTCATGAGAAAGTTTCCATTATGAGCACATTTAAACAATTTAAATGGAAAATCATGGTTTAACTCTGTAGAAAAACCAGTTAATAACGTCAAGAAAAACAGCTTTTACATGAGGCCTGGCAACTAGGCAAAGACCTTTGCTAAGTTAAGGCCTACAACTAAAAAAATGAATACCTATTACATAACCCTTAATATGACATATTACTACATTAGTCAAGCATATGCTCATCATTTCATAGTATTAGATTGTTAATAAGTACACTTCGTGAACATTGGCGGCCACTCATCGTAATCATATTTTCAAATGTGTGCATTATTTTTCGACATTATTATTTTTTCTACACAAGTCCATTATTCAGAGTACATAAAAGCTCATTAATAATTTGTACTAAAACACCTGCGCTAGCACTGGCTCAGTCTGGGGGATCTGTGGTTTCCCTTTACCATTGCATCAAGAGATTCAGTAATGTTCCTCAAACTGTGTCATCCCAGAAATAATCTGTGCAGTTTTAGACTGATGACACTCACCCTCACTGCAGAGAGGAGCAGGACTCTCGTGTCTCTCAGGCACCTAGCACCTTCTCAGGATTAATTACTGCAAGTGGGAGGAACGGAAGTCTTTCCACACGAGACCCAGACTGATCCTCTGCTATAATAGGCTCAACTGCACTACTGAGATAGTAGACTGGGATACAATCCAGCCAGGGATTATAGGATTATTCCATCTCAATAAATTTAAGCTGCAAAGAATGACTGTTTCATAGTTCACTGGATATGTGTGTGTTAAACTTTTACATATGTTGCAGTAGCTGAAATATCAACATCAATAACCACATGGTGTGGTCCGGGACCGAGTGATTATACATGATGACCGTTTAATCCTATAGCTTTCTATCTTTTATTCGTGCCTCTGAGATGCAATTATTAGCCATTGTTTTATGAGTTGGCTACTTGCTGTAAATCAAGTTTCAAAAGAGAAATTGACACCACCTACTATATCTACCCCTCCTGCCCCACTTCTGCACTAAATGGCAGGATTTACTCCATACAGAGGAGGACTGGAAAGACGTTTTCAGAGAATTTGACAGAGGGGACCAGGAATCCAGGATGAAACTTACTGTATTTAAGATGCTCCAAGACTGGTATTGGGCACCCTAGAAACTATGATCTGCAGGCCTCCAGCACCTTGCGGAGTGCTGCAGAGGCCATCACCCAGAATGCAACATGCTCCCTATCCTCTATCCCTGCCCAGACTTGGGATCCCACTGGTCCGTGATCCGTACCATCCTGGTTGATGCCCTGGATATGTCCATCCCCCTTTCTGGGAAATTGGTCTTTCTACATGATTCAGTTGACCTGCCCACCCTGACTAACTCTTCATGGTGCTTAGTATTGACAGCCCTTATAGCCGCAAGGAACTGCAGCTGACCCACAGTGATTGTTGACTGAAATGTACAAAGCTGTGACTTATAAGAAACTTTATATAGGTCGAAGGACAAGATACCGGTGTTTGCTAAAGTGTAGGCTCTGTTCCTATACTAACCCGACAGAGATGACAGACGAAAGAGTTGAGTACCACAAACATAAACAGGTATTCTGGACTGACGTCTGCCAACAGACGGGGCTCACAAGGGTCTGCACACCACATCCTGATCTCCCGCCCAGCCCTATTTCCCCTCCCCCTTACACCACTGCATCTCGTTGGATGCTGCATCATATTTCAAACAAGAAATATTCTCCGGGTTCTGCCTCACTTCCCACTCCTCACCCATATTATATATTAACCAGTTGTTCCACCCAACCACCCAGTTGATTACTTGTTACCACTGTTCTGCCCACACTCTGGAGCTGTTATGCACAATCACTTATTGCTCATGTTATGCTTCTGTGAGGGCAGAGTTGTGACACGCAATGACCAATGAGTGCCTCAGAAGACCCATTCACTCATTTTGAGTTCAGAGGTGGGGCATGACGGTGGGACATTTTGCATCTTGTATTTTGCATTATGTATTAGGCACTCTGTCCTTTATACTTTGCATCGTATGCCTTGCATGCTGAACTCTTAGCTGTGGGTATGGGGAGTGTTGAACCTTATTATGTATTAGTGCTTTTCTCCCATACTCCACCTGGACATATTTGTGTCTATACCATCCAGCTGTGGAAACTGAGACTGTGTACCCTCTCCCCCTTTTTTCAATAAAAATAATTGAAACACAAAAGCAGAAAGAGAAACTGAAATCTTTTCTACTATTGGTGCCTTGGGACATTTGATTCAGTGTTAGAGCACCACAGCCTGATAGATCCTTAAACCGGGCTTTAAAATAGGATTATTTAATTAGCTATAAGGGGATGATGCAAATGTGGCTGGGGTAAATGCATATAGAAATAATGATGAACTGCCCTAGTTGTGTGTTGGGATTGCAAATATATCTGTAACACAAAACTGCATACGACTAATGACTGGATATCGAAGTAGGTTACTCACACTCGATCATCCGTTCAGACTCTAGCCACCTCACTAAACTTCTTGGATATTTGGAGACAAGTCAATCCACACTCTAGGAACTAAAAATGTACTTTTCCCGCCATACTTCCAGAATCTTAGGATTTCATTTTTTCCTCTGCAAATCTTTGATCTGCTAAGTAAAGCTTAGCTGACACACTAGAAATCTGTGTGCAGCCAATAAGGCATAACTTCTACACTAGACACCTGGCTGCAGCCGGTAAAGCTTAACTGTCACACTAGACACCTGTCTGCAGCCGGTAAAGCTTAACTGTCACACTAGAAACCTGTCTGCAGCCGGTAAAGCTTAACCGTCACACTAGACACCTGTCTGCAGCCGGTAAAGTTTAACTGTCACACTAGACACCTGTCTGCAGCCGGTAAAGCTTAACTGTCACACTAGAAACCTGTCTGCAGCCGGTAAAGTTTAACTGTCACACTAGACACCTGTCTGCAGCCGGTAAAGCTTAACTGTCACACTAGAAACCTGTCTGCAGCCGGTAAAGCTTAACTGTCACACTAGACACCTGTCTGCAGCCGGTGAAGCCCAAATGACACACTAGAAACCTGTCTGCAGCCGGTGAAGCCCAAATGACACACTAGGCACCTGTCTGCAGCCGGTAAAGCTTAACTGTCACACTAGAAACCTGTCTGCAGCCAGTAAAGCTTAACTGTCACACTAGAAACCTGTCTGCAGCCGGTAAAGCTTAACTGTCACACTAGAAACCTGTCTGCAGCCGGTAAAGCTTAACTGTCACACTAGACACCTGTCTGCAGCTGGTAAAGCTTAACTGTCACACTAGACACCTGTCTGCAGCCGGTGAAGCCCAAATGACACACTAGGCACCTGTCTGCAGCCGGTAAAGCTTAACTGCCACACTAGACAGCTGTCTGCAGCAGGTAACGCTTAACTGTCACACTAGAAACCTGTCTGCAGCCAGTAAAGCTTAACTGTCACACTAGAAACCTGTCTGCAGCCGGTAAAGCTTAACTGTCACTAACTGTCACTCTAGACACCTGTCTGCAGCTGGTAAAGCTTAACTGTCACTCTAGACACCTGTCTGCAGCCAGTGAAGCCCAAATGACACACTAGACACCTGTTTGCAGCCGGTAAAGCTTAACTGTCACACCAGACACCTGCCTGCAGCCGGTAAACCTTAACTGTCACACTAGACACCTGGTTGCAGCCGGTAAACCCTAACTGTCACACTAGACACCTGTCTGCAGCGGGCAAACCTTAACTGTAACACTAGACACCTGTCTGGAGCCAGTAAAGCTCAAATGACACACTAGACACCTATCTGTAGCCAGTAAAGCTTAACTATCACACTAGACACCTGTCTGTAGCCAGTAAAGCCTAACTATCACACTAGACACCTGTCTGCAGCCGGTAAAGCTTAACTGTCACACTAGACACCTGTCTGCAGTCGGTAAAGCTCAAATGACACACTAGACACCTGTCTGCAGCCGGTAAAGCTTAACTGTCACACTAGACACCTGTCTGCAGACGGTAAAGCTCAAATGACACACTAGACACCTGTCTGCAGCCGGTAAAGCTCGAATGACACACTAGAAACCTGTCTACAGTCGGTAAAGCTTAACTGTCACACTAGAAACCTGTCTGGAGCCAGTAAAGCTTAACTGTCACACTAGAAACCTGTCTCCAACCGGTAAAGCTCAAATTACACACTAGACACCTGTCTGGAGCCAGTAAAGCTTAACTATCACACTAGACACATGTCTGCTGCAGGTAAAGCTTAACTGTCACACTAGAAACCTGTCTGCAGTCGGTAAAGCTCAAATTACGCACTAGACACCTGTCTGCAGCCAGTAAAGCTTAACTGTCACACTAGACACCTGTCTGCAGACGGTAAAGCTCAAATGACACACTAGACACCTGTCTGCAGCCGGTAAAGCTCGAATGACACACTAGAAACCTGTCTGCAGTCGGTAAAGCTTAACTCTCACACTAGAAACCCGTCTGGAGCCAGTAAAGCTTAACTGTCACACTAGAAACCAGTCTCCAACCGGTAAAGCTCAAATTACACACTAGACACCTGTCTGGAGCCAGTAAAGCTTAACTATCACACTAGACACATGTCTGCTGCAGGTAAAGCTTAACTGTCACACTAGAAACCTGTCTGCAGTCGGTAAAGCTCAAATTACACACTAGACACCTGCCTGCAGCCGGATAAGCTGAAATGACACACTAGTCACCTGCCTGGAGCCGGTAAAGCTCAAATGACACACTAGAAACCTGGCTGCAGCCGGTAAAGCTCAAATGACACACTAGACACATGTCTGCAGCCGGTAAAGCTTAACTATCACACTAGACACCTGTCTGCAGCCGGTAAAGCTTAACTGTCACACTAGACACCTGTCTGCAGCCGGTGAAGCTTAACTGTCACTCTAGACACCTGTCTGCAGCCGGTGAAGCTTAACTGTCACTCTAGACACCTGTCTGCAGCCGGTAAAGCTTAACTGTCACTAACTGTCACTCTAGACACCTGTCTGCAGCCGGTAAAGCTTAGCTGTCACTCTAGACACCTGTCTGCAGCCGGTGAAGCTTAACTGTCACTCTAGACACCTGTCTGCAGCCGATAAAGCATAACTGACACACACTAGAAACCCCTCTGCAGCTGGTGAAGCTCAAATGACAGACTAAACACCTGTCTGCAGCCGGTAAAGCTCCAATGACAGACTAGACACCTGTCTGCAGCCAGCCCAAGACAAGTGCTGCAGCCCCAGTCTGCCTACCAATAAGTTCTGCAAATGGCAGACGCCATTTTGGAAGCGCCAATACTCACATTTGTTATATTGTCCTGCTAACTTCCTTAAAAACTGTATTAAGGCAGTTGTCCACAAAAGCGGTCAGCATGTGAAATTCTTTACGACAATGATTTTCTCTTGCAGACCATGGTATCAACATGTTCATCGATGATACAACACCCACATGCACTTATTCATTTATTTACCCATCTACAGTTTTTGTAAGTGCTACACTTGCATACAATATTTGACTCCTAAAGGGATTGTTTAACATATTCGAATATTTCATGGAAGAGTTCACATTTACATTAAATGCAAAATATTAGTATGCATTTTGATGAGTCAAGCATTTATTTTGTTTCAGATGTTTCCTTTTTTTCATACATGTCTTTACAGGCTTAATAGTGTGAAGGCAAGGACAGCACAACAAGAGTGAATTCAGTGAAACCATAAAACAATGCACAAGGTTCAGCTGGATTTAGCAGTTGGGATAGAAATAGTAATTCTTACAAAATTTCCTATGATGACAATTCCATCTCAGATTTCCCATCCTCGGCTAGTTCCTGGTGACCTTCAGTTCTTTCCATATAAGAGGGAGACCATCATTAGGACAGTAATCAAGTAATCAGTCTTCACATACCTGACGGGACAGTGTCAACTATTCGAACATTTAATCTATCTCAATGCATTCTGATACATTAGATCAATATTTACAATACCTGAATGAATAGCATGAAATTAATTATATGGGCCTGCTAATCAGTATGACAGGGCAGCATTTAGGGGTAAATCCCATTCAGTCTGATACCATTGAGGGCAATAGTTTTGTAAATGAAATCTCTACATCCACAAAAACCAGACCCAATAATTCCATGCGCACAAACACCGGGTCCAGTTTTACCTTGTGCGAATCTGCTCCTGGTAAAACCTGGCTATCTGTGGATGTGCAGGGGCTGCAGGCAGCATCACAGACCCGCCTCTCATCCAGGCCAGCCGCAAGGGGTGGGGGCTCACCAGGTCCCGCCCCACGGCAGGGTCGGATTAGCAGGGCGGGCAATCGGCCATTGCCCGAGGGTCCTGTATCAAAGGCCAAGTGGTGGGACATTTTTTTCAGCTGCAAATAAACTCCCAACAGCAGAGGTCAGACCTCACTATGACCAAGTACAGACCCTGGGTGGCTCATTGTCCAGGCAGTAGGACAATGGGCCAGCTGACCCGGCACAGCATGTGGAGGCATCCCCCGTCCTGAGTCACTGAGCAGGACACTGAGGCCTCGGGTGTAGCAATGCTGTTTTTGATTATCACAGCTATCACTGATGTTACATAGGGGTGGAGTGGATGGGCTTGTGCATGCAAGCAGCCAGATAACAAGCGGTGGCCAATGAAGAGGCTCGAGTGTTGCCACTTTGTCATCTTAAAAACTGAGAGGGGGCTCACCTTTTCCATTGAGAGAAAATTTAAAATAAGGCTAGCAACCAAAGTGAGCAAAAAGACAACTTTTCTGACAACTCAAAACAATTGTATTGTAACAGCATTGCTGTCAAAAACATTCATCCTGGGACAAAATGAGAAAGGGAAGGGAGAATAGACATGGTAGAGGTTAACAAAACAGGATATCGCCAGGGGCACAGTTTGAAGACCACAAGGGGGAGGAAAGTAACTCCCCTGAGACTAACTTAGCAACATTTTAATTTTGATCCCAATCTGCCCCTGCCCCACGGGACCCAACCCCTAACACCATGCCCCATAGCAGCAGCAGCGTCCTAGTCAGCCCTAGCAGAAGACTAACCTGCAAGAGCCTGCCTGTACCTTTCATACCAACCCATCCCCACCATCCTACCTACCATGGCTCCCCAGGTCCATTTGCTACCTGTGCTAGGAGGTGATCATTGGTAGTTTTTAGTAGGATGGAATCAGAAAACTAATGTGCAATTGAATTAATAAAATCATGGTGGCGTGGTTATTTCCTGTCATAGACTGTTGAATTTCTGATGGTAATGGCTCACATGCACCATCCTTGTTAACTGAATGGTGCATTGTGCAATTACCAGCATGAAATAGTAATTCAGGCCTTAGTAACTGCCCCCCACCTGCATCGCTCAGTTAGTAATCAGGAATAATGAGTAATCCACACCTTGCAGAGTCATATCAAGACAACTTTCTTCCATGGTCAAGAGAGGTGTTGCAGATCAACTCTGTTTTCTGCAAGACCTATGAATTTCACTCACAGAGTTCAACTAAAATGAGAAGAGAGACCCTTTAAGGAGATAGAGATTACTAAATTCTACAATACTGAAAGCAGTGATTCGAAAAATAAGTGACAATGAAATTTGCCTTAGGACCTTATCACATAAATACATTGATGGTGGTAGCCCATTTTTCATTGGTGGTTTCCTCACCCACCATTCGTTTTCTTGGATGCTTAACAGTCTATCACAATATTTTCTCTCTACATTTTTATCGGTTGATGGTTTCCTTAATATCAAATGTGTTTGTCATGGAACAAAAGAAAGCCAAGGATTTTGAGATACACTAGACAACATTCCTGCCACCTGGAATCCCCTCTTTGCCAGCCCATATGTCAGAATGTCCAAAGAAATCCTAATTTTCTCTTACTTTTCATGGCGAATGGCTGAAATGTTTGGGATCTGGGTCAGACGGTACCCAGAGCGCTCTACCATCCTTGTGCATTATGAAGCCTACAGGGTGATGGAAAAAGCATACATCCTAACATATTTTCTTATCCATAACGCCCTTGAATGTCAAAGGATGGGTCAAAAAAGCATATTCACACACTTCTCCCAATTGAAATGCTGCCTCTGATATGTGAGTGCAAACCTAGTGCACCCCATTGGAATGTCCCAAAATTATAGTCATGTGAAGACTTCATTAACACCACACTGACTGCACTTGGTCCACGTTTTGACTACTTTCTGTCAAATGTGATAGACGCAACAACACAAGTGGGTTACCTTTGTTATTGGGAAAAGTGTGGGATGCTGGGTGGTAAGAATGTTGTTGATCCCCACAGATTCCTCGACTGCTCCTCACAGACATATGAGGGAAATCTGTGATTTATCCAAAGTTTGCAGGGTATTCTGACTAAGATGATGTAGTGGGATACATACAAGTTATGTCACCCTGGACTCCCTAATGTATCTTGTTGGCAGAAATGTCTCAGTTTGGTAGGTCTCCCTTGATATTGGCCGAGCCTGTGCCTAAATACTGCAGCTACCTACATCACGAGAATGGGTCCATTGGCAAAGCTATATTGCATTTTGGGCCTTTCCTGTAACAAGTGATGGACCCAGACGCACAAGTGGGGTACCACTGTTGTCTAGAGAGGTGTGGGAACACAGAATAGTAGAACAATTTCTGTTATCAATTTAAATTCTCTCTATTGTGGCATCCAATTGTAAGTCAGCATGCAAGAAAGGCATTTTGTAAAGCGACTTCATTTATTTGTATTTTTGCTTGTGAACTCAATTCGTTCCAGGTTGGGTTAGAGTGATCTGACTGGGAGCTGTTGAGCTACAGGAATAAGGCTCACTGGTGGACAAACATGTGGAGATGTGGGTCCTGAGCCTTGACGAAGTGAGGTGTGGGGGTAGAACTTTGGAAGGGGAGAATGTCTGTTCGGCATGCACTGAAACAACCCAGCTTTTATCAACCCGCTTTCTTTTTTTAGAAACCCAGCACTACATGGAATTACAAGTCTAGGTTACCGTGGGGTCTGTAATATGTGTACTGGTTTGATTGTTTGTGGGAAATATATGTTATGTTTACTGTGCACCATGGCCTACCGCCACCAATGATGTAATGACTAATGAGTTGTACATGCACCCCTACAAAGAAACATGACCTCAGATGCACCACTATGCCCATATTAACATATGACTGCAGTGCATCATGTGCAAGGGTAAGTGTGGTGGCCTATGACGTAACCTGTGTGACCTCAACATGGTTATAAGATTTGGGTGAACAAAAAGGGCTGCATAAACTGTTTTGGGATATGTTTAATAATATAGAGCAGTAGGAATGGAACAAACTAACCCAATGCTACCAATGAGTGTGGAGCAGATGGTGGGTTTCAAAGCAATGTGCTGCTTATAACTGAAAGGAGGTACCGGTACCCATCCCAAGAACTCTATGCTAGACCTACGACTCCATTAACTTCAGTATGTGCAGTAGACTAAAGCTTTTTCTCTGAGACTATACTCCTATGGTATCAACCTGCTCTGTAAGATATTATAGCAAAGGTTTTTACCTAGACGTCTGAGTGGTACACAATGACATGTCTTGATCAGCCTATCAACATCCTATCTGTCTTTGAATATATGTCTGTGTCAGTGTAGGGCTTATGAAGATAGTCCTTCTCACTGTTTTAAGTGTGTGACTTCAGGGTGACCCACCGTGGGTTAGAAAACTGGCCTCAAACCTCTTAAGAATAGGGTAGATGAACATACTAGTAGTGTATTCTGACGTTTGCTTCATGTGTACTGTGTGTTGTGTGCTTTCACCACTGATGGAAGATTGTGTAGGTCAAGCGATGGGTTTCATATGAAAGAAGATGAAACGCAGTTAATTGAGCATAAGCTTCCCAGATGACTTTTTTGTGATTTACAGCTATTAAACGGATAGGACCGGCAAAGGTAAGACTCCTTCTCATCTGTATGTACACTTGAGTACGTAGAATATACTTATGTTGTTCCTGACAGACATAAGACCCTATATGGGCTCTAAAAGAGGCCAAAGCATGTTCAGATCTTGAACGTAGTGGATGACTAAAACACAATTTCTCAGTACTCATCCGTAAGTTTGTCCTTTTTTAATCCTACCCTGTGCAGCCTTCAAATAAAGGAAATTTCGTGGGTATACACTGTGGTGGTATTATCCTACCAGGATGGGACAGCCTCGCTGATGATGAAGCATGCCACAATAATGTGTGTGAGGCTTTTCTATGCCAAATGTAGGTAATTCCTTGGGTATACACAGAGGTGGTTTTAAAACCTAGTCTTGATCCCTTACATAGCTAGAACCACTTTGTCTGATCTCCCTTCTCCAGAGGTTGACACCACTGTGGTGGTATTATCCTACCAGAATGGGACAGCCTCGCTGATGATGAAGCATGCCGCAGTAATGTGTGTGAGGCTTTTCCATGCCAAATGTTGGCCTTTTGTTCCCCTAGAGTACAGTACATTTTATGTGGACCAGGTGTGTGTGTATGTGGAGGAGTATAGTAGCTATAACTAACCTCTGTCTCTTTTTCGAGTGATACAACATTAATGTTGGAAGATCTGTCTTCATATGTACTGTGACACAGCAGTAGAGTGTTGTAAATGTCTTTTGATCTCTGTCATGGCTTTATATAACTGTAGTATTGTATGGGTCCTTGGTTCTGTGTCTCTGCTACTCCAAACTAGTTTAATTTGTCATGATAGGGCTCCATAACTTAAAAACCTATTATTAATTTGCATTTGGTCAAAAGTCTGTAGTGCACCTGCGAAGAATAGGTCACCTAGTATAGCTATGCCACCTCTCAGCCAGATCAGCCAGATTGCTATACTAGTTACCAAATTCTAGCTTACGGAGTTTGGGGTGGAACCACAAGGGGTGCAATAGAGAGTATGCCTTGACAATTTTGGTGCAAGTATAGCATATTTTCCAGTAGAGTCTGGCTGAATACATTTGAGGTTTGTCATGTTGGCGTAGAGTAGTAGACATCAGTGTCCCTCAGTAATTCAGATCATCACTAAAAATGTAGTTCTTCTGCCTACAGATTGTTGAACCATCTGGCCACCCACTGTAGATTTGCCTCTATGTAGTATCTGTCTTTCCAAAGTGGACTGTCGGACTTGCGTAAAGCAACTTTGTTTCTGCCTCCTCAACATGCCATGTCCAAGAGCATCACATCTGATACGGGATTCTCTTAGGTGAATTTGCAAACAGGTATAGAATTAAGGAAAGTATAATTATGTTTAAAGTGTCTTTCCCCATTGTGGAATGTAGTAACTTTTTCGCAAACGTGAACGGATTAATTTGTGGATGTCAGTGTTCTGCCTCAGTTCCCCTCGATGGTGAATGCATTTTCTTAAAATACGTAGATCCCCAGATAAAAGAATGATCATAGAGCCCACTTCAGTGGTAGCTCCGGAAACAGCATGTCTTCTGGTGAGGTTTGTGATTTTAGAGAGAACAGCTATGATTTGTCTTTATTGGTTTGTAGACCTCACACCTCTTCAAAACGTTCTAATTGAGTAAAAGGTGGATTTCTGTCTATGTGGGGATTTTTTAGATTAACTAACAAGTCATCTGCATATGGTGAGATCACATGGGTGCATCCATAGAGCAAAATATCTCTAACAATTGGTCTCTTCTAACCATGGCAGCCATGTTTTGTATCACCACGGTGCACAACAGCAATGAGAGTAGACACCCCTGTCTTGTTCCCATCTGTATTGGCCCGGATTTGGATAATACTTTGCCACTGAGGACCCTGGCTGTGGGACCTGTGTATAGAGGCTTTACCCAGGCTTTGATTTGGTCTCTGAATCCCACTAGAGTACAAATAGGTAGTCCCAATTTAGCGTGCTGAAGGCATTTTCCACTTCTATAGCTGCCAAGGCTCACTCCCTTGCTTCAAACAATGGGTTATTTAATATGTTGAATCACCTTTGAATCTTGGGTGATAAATTGTTACAGGACATCATCCTGATTGTCCGGAATGAATTAGCTCAGTTAGTGTCTGGGCTATATTGGTTATTAGGGTTTTCCTTAGCAGTTTATAGTGTAGGTTCAACACAGATGGTGGCCGATAAGAGGCCAACACCATTGAGACCTTATGTGGCTTTAGAAGCATAATTATTATTATAACTTTGGAAGCAGAGGGAGCGATTGTTCCACTTTGCCTGCTTGGGACATTTGTAGCAGGCGTGGTGCCAGTAAGCCTTGGTAAGGAGTATCACATTCCACAGGAGGCAGTCGCTTCCCAGTGTTTTTGCCTTCGTCAGTCCTTTCATAGAGGTTTTAATCTCATCTGTCCTGAGGGGAGACCTGGAGTGCTCTTTAATCAGGGCCAGTTTCATCAGAATTCCACCTCACATGTAATCTCTTTGTCTATCAGCTAAACGCCATTGAACACACTATATACTACTCTATGATAATCTTGGAGAACTACGTTAATACCTGCTTGTGTGGATGCTAATGCGCCTTTCGGTTTTCATACTGCTGTGATAGGGACATGTCTCCTGTCCTGACCAATCAGGTGAACACTTTCGCTCTGCCTTTTTCCTAAATATATCTTATAGTTGTGTAGTCTAAGCCTGTATTTTTTGTTTGCTTTATTTGACAGCATGTTTTTACAGTGCTTGTTGCATTTTGTTTTCTAATTTAGTGGCTTTGTTTTCTAGAAGTGCCTTCACACCGTGCATCATACCTAGGAATGTACCTCTTACAGTGCCCTTAAACCACTCTCATTCCATCAATGGGGTACTTGATGCAGCTGCATTATCTGTGAAATACTGCTTTATTGCCACTTCTGAGGGTTTCCCTGTAGGGTGTATTTGGGAGGGTTGCAGGACCCTCTGTATTTAGAGTTGCATAGGAACATATCAGCTCTGGAATGTAGGGTGTTTGATTTCAGTGTATGTTACATCATATGTCATTCACCCCAGAGTTATGAAGCCAATTTGTGGACTGTGTTACCATTTGATTTGCTGATGGTCCTAGGAATGGTGGAAATGATCTATCCCAATCCAATACACAATTAAAGTCACTTACCCACACTGTTGCGATGAGTTGAGTGTAAATGAGTTGTCTTGCTGCCAGGGCTATTTCTAACAAGTCTCCATCCAGTTTGCCCTCAGCTATTGTATATACCAGTGTTGCCACTTGGGCCTCCCTGATGAACCCATATTTATGTGGCTTGTGTGTAAAAGGAGTACAAAGCATCATATCATTGTCCCACTATAGTTTATTTAGTTTCTCACCCTCCTCTTTAGTCAGGTGCATTTCCCATAGGGAAGTGAAGTAAAGTTCTCCTAAGGAATGCATGGATTCTTTATCACACAGTTATGTTACCCAGGTCTCTCACATTCCATGTCAACAGAGATAGTGCTCTTCATCATGGGTTAACGTGTGCTGCGTGTGGCTTGATGTAATGTAATGCTTTGGTGCCACAAAAGATTGGCTTTCATCAACTTCTCGTCTATCTCATGGCTCAACAGGTTCTCTGATCCAATGTGGATTCATGTTATAAATGTCACCTTAGTTCCAGCTACTCATACTATCATTTTCCAAGCCTCAATATAAATTCCCTCAACTCTTCTTTCACAGATCACCCTCTGTCCTATTGATCAACTCCCTCTGCCTGAAATAAACTCTAACTCCTAAAGAAGGAAACTAGCTTTCCCTGCAGCACGTGGATGGTTCAGGTGGGAGGTGTGCCTTAGTTTATTAAGCTGCTTGCATACACAACTTTGAGTGAGGGGGTCCATGCGTTGAGTGTTCTTGGTTTGCCCCTCATAAATTTTTCAATCTCAACAATTCGTCAAGCATATATGAAGGTTGGAGGACTCTAATGAGTTACAGTTGCAGTTTGCAGTTTGAGGTGTCTAATTTGTTTGAATCATCTTATACAGAATTAGGCCTTCCAGTCCTTCCACATTCAATAATTCTGCTTGGTTGGGTCATTTGTGCTATTATTGCTTGGGTGACCACTGCTGCTTGGTGATCACTATCTTCAGCTTTTTCTACTTTAAACCTTTCTACCTTAAAGCCTATGTTTAGGGTTTCTAAGTGAGTGTACCAGTCTTTCAACGGTGCCCTCCATCAGCTTGTGTCCCCCGATTGCGTCATCCATTACTGCTGCTCTTTGGGAGGCTGTTGGTTAAGTGGTTTCTAGCAATTTAAATCAGTTTCTATTTCTCTCTACTCATTTCATGACATGTCCTTCCATAGTTTCACCACTGTTTGCTGTCCATTTTGCAATCCATTCCCACGCTTCCATGGGATCCCGGACAAAAAAATGCGTTGCCGCCTTCAAATGTTTTTAGGTTTGCAGAGAAGATGAGTATGTACTTTATGCCCAACTGCCTGAGTCTTTGTTTCTCTTCCAGGAAGGAGTGCCTCGTGGTTGAAACCGTGCCTGTGTAGTGAGGAAAGGGGAATATTTTGTGGTTATCCACCGTTGTTGCACCATTCCTCCTGGCAAATTGTAATCAACTGTACTTCTACTGGCCTGGGTGGTGAACCTGTACAGTTGTGACTGCCCATACTCTATGGGCTCTTTCAGTATTGAAGTACTTTGATATGCCAGTTGCTGTCACTGTGCCTGCCAACAGGATCTCCAAAAAGGACACCACATTTAGCCCCTGAGTCTTTTCAGGCATGGCCACAATCCTTATATTGTTTCAAATTGATCATCCTAGCAATCCCTCTGCTCTCTATTCAAGAAATCAATTATTTATTGTAGATCAGTCACCTTCTTTAGCATTTCCTTAACACTGGGTTACAGTTTAGTTATAGATTTTTCTGTGCTTTTTAAACTTTTAGCTGTTTTGGCTGATCTGCCTTAAGCAGGTTTAAGCTGTAACCACAGTGCCAATCCTTTATTCTAATACTTCTCTGGATTCCTTTATGGTGAAGAGATGAATGTCCAGTTAGTCTTCCAACCATTTGGCCTGTTCAGGCCTCACTTGCACTTATCTCCTGTAGTTCAGGTTGATTCAAGTGAGTGAAAGTATTTGCTGTACTATAGGAAAGGGAGTAGAGGGGGCAGTCATCTTGAGCTCTTCCCCTGACAGCAGCTTATATTCTTTCATTTAAAAGCCTTTTCAAAATTGTCAGGTAGTTACAGCATTAGCTGTTTTTTGGCATGGTAGTGGTCACTGTGACCAGAGTATGTGGGCTAGTGCCAGTAGGCAACACCAGCAGAGGAGAAAAAATAGAGGGAAGAAAAGTTGGATCACAGTGTTTCGTCATTTCCTAGCTCTGTCTCGTCATTGCACACAATTCAGGTGTTGTATAATGGGAATTTCGCCACTCGTTTGTTTCTTAGTGAGTTTGCACCCTCTTACTTCCTCAAATGCTGCAACCGGTGGTGGTCTCTGCCACATCAATCACCCTCAGACAGGATCCTCAGTGCACCCCAGGACTTCTGGTACCTCTAGCCAGCCGCCATTCCTGGCCTTTGGGCTCTGTCTCAGCGTTGAGGCAAAGTGTCAGCCAGGCAGCCTCTCCTCTAAAACGCACATCTTGTGGCAAGTTTTGAGCTAATGTGTCCCATGAGGTCCGCGCATCACCCTACTGGTACTACCAGCTTGCTTTCATGCCAAGCTCATCCTTCAGCCCAGTTGTCACTTTAAAATGTTATGAAACTGAGCGTGGTGATTGACATCAGCTGTATGATGCTAAGATTCTCATCTAATTTTGAGTTGCTGTCAATGAGGCTGAAGGTGGACCTTTGTTGCCAGCAGGTTAAGGAGTTTGGGAGGTCACACAAACATGCTCAGTTCTATTGCCTGCTGGCCACGTGCCGCTGGCAAGCTAACAAGTTTAAAAAAGGGCTGGAGCAGCATTGCTCTAAGCCAAAGAGAGATAGCAACTCTCAGTACACTGATTCCATTAAAAGGGTGCGGTCAGAGCAATTCCAAAGATCCAAGAGAGGAAAGGGAAAAAGGGAATTGGGTTCCAAGTCAGAAGGACATCGAATAGGGATGAAAGGAAAGTTCTTTCAAACTCAAATTGTTTACTTGTTATAGATGTCAGGAGGAACAGAATCACAAAATAGAGGTAAAACGCCTGTGCCAGCCATACCCATTTTAGCATGTGTAGTGATGACTGTGGGTAAAGGGACCAGAGAGGGACATGCAGTGCTCAACCTAGAAGCAATGGACATTTGGGTAAGTGACTAAGATTTTTTTTAAGCACATCCATCAAAATATCATGGTGTTTGTGTTGAACGTCAGTGTCAATAGGAGGAAGATTCCTGCCATGAGGGTGGTTATCCTCGAAAGGTTAAAGGAGTATGGTTGAGAGGAAGTATCTCAAAGTAGATGAGATTCTTCCTGATAACAATGGTGCAGGTTCAGATTACTCAATTGACTGAGTTAAGGCATAATTTGTTGGCGAGTCGCTCAAAGCCAATGTAGTTGTGAATGCAAGAAGTAAGGCACTTGATCAGTCTTGGGCAATCATGATTTTGCCTCTGGTTTAGTACCACGACCAGAAGGCTACAGGGCTTGGACCATGTCAGCTGTATTGACCAGAACACTGGCTGCACATCAGCCTCAGAAGGAAACTGGAACATCCCAGATTTGAAAGGACTGGAGAAAGTGAGCGAATCTGGGGAGACTCTGAAAAGGCATACATAGACTGTGGTGTCTATCACCGCAGCTCCAGAGGGAGAGGAGGATGAGGCAACCAAAGTGTATTAGGTTTTGGAGACTGAGTCACTGTGAGAGATGCAGGGTTTGTTAGATGCAGAAATACCTACCAGAAACAATCAGTAATTGAGTGGTTGGAAGGCATCCTGTTTGGTGGAAGGATAGTGAACCCATGAATCCTTAGCCAGGAGCCAGTAAGAGTCTTTTGATTCATTTAGTGCACAGGAAATTCCTGTTGTCACTGGTTCAAGAAGTGGCAATAGTAGAGCATAAAAAAGTGCCAGGATGGCAGGATAGGTTGGACACTTGATTCTACAGGCCAGGCATGTGCAGTGTCACAGAGTTCTGTAAAACCCCCTACTTGCTAATTGAGTAGTAGGTCAGGCGGTGAGTATAAGGCACCATTAGTGCCACTGTCAGAAGGATGTGTTTCGTTTGAGTTGGGGGGCATTGACATTGTTGGTCCATTTGTCCTTCCCTCCCCCAGCATCAGGCAGTACATATATCTTGGTTGTGGTGGGTAATGCCAGGTATCCAGATGAGCTGTGTCTTAATAGCACAATAGCTATAGTACTCTTTTGGATCTTTTCAGGATTTAATTTCCTAAGAAAGCAAATAAAAATGGGGGAATCAACTTTATTCACTGTTGCATAAGGAGATACAGAGTCAAGCTAGTGTAACCTATCTCCTCTCTACAGCATGCCACCAGCAACCCAACGGGTTGGAGGACATGTTTAAACAGACAGCTAAAAGCATGATGGGAACTCTGTAAGAGAAACTGAGAAGGGGATGGGATATTCTCCTGACACGCCTCTTATTTGCCTACCAAAATATTTCACAGAAAGCGGTTGGGTACTCTGCTTTCAAACTTGTGCTTAGGCCAGGGAGTGACCCACCCACTAAACAGAAAGATGGGAAGGAACTTCAGAATTACCCCAAAAGCATGTGATGTACTGTGTGAGACTGCTCTCAGGAAGTTGATGAAAGGAAGAGAGTAAAAGGCATAAGGGGGAGTGATGAAAAGTGATCAGTCGGGCACCCCAGCAGACCAGACTCCTTGGTGTTCCAGTGCACACTTTGTGATATTTTATGTTTACTTATTCCTGTAATAAGGTGGAGGGGCGGGCATTCAATCTCATCCTTGATCTCTTACAAATCACCCACCCATTCCTAGAAGAAGATATACACCACAAGAATGCACAAGGGAATGCGGTTTTAAATGCTTTTTATTCTATTTCTAGGTTTGACAAATAAGAGAATCTTTTCCTTCACAAAGTCATCATAAAAAGGAGTGTTTTAAAAATCCCAGTACAAAGATTATTACAATAATACACTTACTTTCCGTCACATAGTTCTCCTCATTGCTATCCCCCATGCCTGTGTCTTGCTCCCTGTTCTGCATGTCCATGTTCTCATTCCTTATTTTTCCCTCCCTTCTTTCCTTTAGACTTTTCTTTTCCTTTTCCTTTCTCACCTCCTTTCCCTTTCTCTTTCCCTTTTCCTTTCTCTTTCCCTTTTCCCTTCTCTTTCTCCTTTCCTTTGCCTCCTTTTTCTTTGTCATTTTTCCCTTCCCCTTTCTCTGGTTCTTCTTCAGCCGGCCCTTCAGATCCATATTCCTCATCGTCAGGTGCCTGTCGTTTTTCCCTTGCTACTTCATTCCCCTCTTTGGGTTCTGGCTCGGGTTCTTTCTCTTTTTCCTTCTCTTCAGTACCCTGTTCATAATGTCCTCTACTGCCCTCTCTACCTTTTCCATGGCCTTTACCTTTGCCACACCCCTTTCCTTTTCCACCCATATTTTCCTTTCCATTCCCTCCTCCATGTTCTTTGTCTGTTTCTTCTACTTTTCCACCTTCGCCGGTTTGCCTTTTTTCCCTTGTACTTCCGTCTTCATCTCCTTTTTTGTCTTCATCTTCTGGATCCTCTGTTTCATTTACATCCTCTGGTTCTTCTTCTGTATAAAGTAAAGGAAGAGAAAAGCCTGTAAACAAGAGTGGGAAAAGGAAGATGTGGGTTTCCTTCAAGTAATGGGGCCAGTCCTGATACTGAGTGGACTACGCACCATCTGCCCACCCTGCAGCCACAATCTTCCATTGTCACGAGTGGTGATGATTTTGCTATTCCCCTCCTGATATGTGTGCTAGCCAGTTACAGTGCAACCACTGTGCCAATACTAAACATAGCAAGTCACTGGCACAAGACACTCAAGACATTTCAGAATAAGTCTCCAGATCCAACCAGAGGATATAACTTTGAAGTGTTCATAAAAGGTTTATTGCTTCCAGCAAAAAGGACCTGCCTATCCATAACACAGGGTCAACCACAGTGATAGAAAAATCATAAATGCACTCTTATGTCAAAGGAGTCTACTCCAGTTTTCATGGTCTAGTCCAGTGTTTCTAAACCTTTTACTTCTGTGGACCTTCACTTTATCATTCTTGGAACCCAGGGACACCCACTGACACAGTATTGGTATTTGGGGACCCCCACCTGAGTTATTAATGGAAGCCAGGGACCCCGGCCTACACACTCTTGATGATTTAAACCACAAAACAATACACAAAAAATAGGGGGACAAGCATTCATCAAGCAAATACACAAATGAAAATGAATTTCAATTAATTAGCAAACAAAAATAAATTAAAAATAAATATATGTTTTTAAAGAAAGTTTGGAGCTTTTCTAAATTCAATTGAAACCACACTTCATCCACATTATGTTCTGTTTCATGCACATGCACTGCTCCCACGAATTAATCTGAGAATATTAATTTAATTTTTAGCCTTCAGTTTCAAATTCCTCAATATTTACAGTATGTTTTAAAATATTCAATTGTACATTTTGACACTTGATTTATTTAAACTTTATTAATCTATTAATATAATTTTCTAAGCAGTAGCAGACTCCCTGAGAAGGCTTGGCTGTTTCCCAGGGGTCCCTGGACCACAGGTTGAGAACCAGTGGCCTACACCACAAACACAGTAACATTCTTTTGACTTGTTTCCATTCTGCATTCGTTGCGCTCACTGTGTAGCGCAAGGATGGAAAGTACTGTATTTCGCTCATAGATTCACCTCTCTCCTCATTAAAATTCCACTCAATGGCTCAAAATCCAAAATTCTCTGTCTCCTTACGCCGAGTACGGTAAGGCAGGACCCACAGTATTTCCCCTTGCCTGGACTCAGTGGTTAATCCAGTATTTGGGAGTTCAAATTTGCTCCATAATCGATGAAACCCCAACCTAAAACTACAGTGAACTATTAAAGAATGCCATTAGAGACTTAGAAAATTAAAATTACATCACTACTAGGAATACTATACACTCTTCAGGCTTTGCATCTTCAGCCACCTCCAGGGATGATCAATAAATTGCAGAAACTGGCAGAAAGCTTTAGCTGGGGATGAAAATGACCTCAGCAGGGCAAGAGACAGACATATGTATCACCAAAAGAGTGGGAGGCAATGAGTCCCGCACTTAATTTGCTACTACTCTGCAGAGCAACTACGATATATGGTACAGTGGCATCAATTCACATCAGAGAAACACTGGTGCTGTATGGACCAGTCAGTTGCAGGCATTAATATTTGGATGATCCCATGGTTTCCCAGGTGCCACAGACCTTGGGGAGTATATGCCCAATTCTAGCCTCATGACTAGCCTCATGGCCTAGCAATTCACAATGACCCCTATCATAGGCAATCCAGGTTCACCCTGTTAAGGGACCAACTATGTAAAATGGCAGCTAGCCGCCTGCAAATGTGTGGGAGACATACATGACAAAGACAGTCCCCAGTCCTTTCAGCAATTGAGAGAGGGTGACGCGATCCTGGAGGAGGAACACTGGCACTGCTTGGAAATTAGGCACTGGATCACACACACCACAGCCAAAGCAAGCACCAGCTGGGAATTAATCCCCTTCATGAAATGGATCATAACTAGAGCTGATGATAAACATCTCATATCTGATGTGTATAAATTACTTGGTGGGTCCCAGATGCACTCTCCGGAAAGAGGAGGTGGGAGACGGAATTGGGGCAATCACTTTTAGTCAATGAGTGGGCAGACACTTACGACTAGATGCACATCCCAGCAACAAGCAGAGCAGGTAGAGAGAGACCTTAAATAAAATCACTCTATGTTGGTACTAAACCACAGCCCGCATTCTGGCTTGTTCCATGACAGAATCTCCCAACTGCTGGGAAGGCATGTGGGCAGAAGGAAATGCTAACACATCTACTATAGCACTGCCCTACACTGCTGCTGGTGGGAAGATGTTCTCTGAACGGATATCCTGCAGTTCCAGCATATATTCTCCTTGACCTACCTAATACCTTGACGTAGCCACTCTATCAAGGCAAAGTGATAATACTAGCACTATGTGCTCCTAAACAAGCCATTACTACTGCATCATGGGGGAAAAGGGAGGTGCAGGTATACAGTGCATCGCTCACTGAAATGTGTGAGCTTCTGGGAGTGGGAAACATTTCAGCATGTTTAGAGGGGAGGGAGGCTCACTTTAAGAAAGTTTGGAGTTTCTGTCCATTGAGTTTAGGAGGCTTACCTTCCCAAAATGGGTACTCTGCCTTACACAGTCTCCCGGAGTAGACAATAAGTGACCCGTCTCTCAGAGTCACCAGGGGGTGGAACCTCCTTAAAATGGACCTAAATGTTGACCTGCAGCCTCTCCTAAAGCAGGTTAGAGCATTCTGATTATATTGTCTCTTCACTTTCTGTGATACCCGAGTATGGTGGAGGGCGGAGTTGAGCTTTTGGTACTGATTCTCTAACATCTTACAGTTCGGAAGTTTTACACACAACCTAGCCAATAGATGTAGGTGTGTGTGTGTGTGTGTGTGTGGCTATGAAACTGTCAATAAAACAGAGCTAAACCATAAAAATTCCATCTCAGCTGGTATAAAAAATTCAGGTTGCAACCCTAATTGAGAAAGAGAAACCATGTTTTGTTTATTTAGCATTGTGAAGGTTGTGGCCAGGCATTGTGTATGGGTGACCCTGTTTATGCTCATTCTTCTTT
Organism: Pleurodeles waltl; assembly: GCF_031143425.1. NCBI lineage: Eukaryota > Metazoa > Chordata > Amphibia > Caudata > Salamandridae > Pleurodeles > Pleurodeles waltl. The sequence goes on along the minus strand of NC_090446.1, from coordinate 47,284,046 downwards.
GCATGGCTCCATGACTCTAGATAGAATGTTTGGATCACCACAAAAACTTATTAAGGTGTATGGTCAAGCAGTACAAAGCACTAACTAAAATACTTTACCACAAATTCTAATGACAAAGTAGCTAACTTAGAGCAGGTAAGCTAGTAAATGTAAAGGCTCTGTGGGCTCAGTGCAACCGCTGGACATTTAAGAACCCTCCTCTGTGTTTGGGGACTGTTGGAAATCCTCCACTCCCAGCATGCTGGACTACCCTTACTATGGTTCTATTATTCGTCCAACATTGTATCTTATGTCTTATGGCGAGGCGGTCCACGCTAAACAAATGCATGTGCGAGGTACTGTAAAAGCAAGGTGCGATCATAATTAGAGCTGCATTTGTTGAATAATGGTCAGTTTCAGTCACTGATTTCCAACCTTAGGGGTATGTTTACAAGGAACTGGTGCATCGTCTCCGATGCACCGGTGTCCTTGCATTGCCCTGCACCCCCCTAACGGCACCATGGTAGAACTGTATTTACAGTATGGTGCATCATGGCTCTTGTTAGCACAACAGCACCAACATTTATGAAGCTTTTGTGGCGCTTTGCTGTACTAACACCAAAAATGTTGCCGCCACTTCAGCAAAATTCAGGGAGGGCCATAGATTAAAGGACTGCCGTCAGGTTAACACCTGCCCTGGGCAGGCGTTTAAAATGATGCTACAAAGGCGCAGGGAAATCTTGTAAATTAGGAATGTCCCCCTTACATACCCTATAACTGGTCTTAGGTATAATGTGGCAAAAAAGGTTTACAAAGTGGCACAATGCTAGCATTGCGTAACTTTGTAAATAGGGTGCAGGGTGAGAGCCTGTTTAGCGCAGCCATTGCATGAATAAATTACGTTATGGTGGCACCAAGGGGTGCAAGAGGCTAGTAAATATAGCCCTTTGGGGCATATTTACAAGGAACTGGCGCAGTACAGAGCTGCACCAAAATTTACAGTGCCGAGCTGCATCAGTTGTGAAGCACAGGGATGCACTGTATTTACAAAAATACGGTGCACCCCTGTGTTTCCCCTAGTGCTGATGCTACATTTAGCTGCCAGCACCAAGGCAGGCATCCTTGCACTATAGTGTAAAGCTGTCTGTGTTGAAGGGAGTGATTAAGTGCAGGAAGAACGCAGCACACGTAGAGAAAGCAAAAACGAGGAGAAATAAAAGTATCTCTCCTCATTGTGCCATGCTCACTCCACCCCTGGGGTAACGCTAGTTTTTGGCGCTGCCTCAGATTTACGATTCCTTGTAAATCTAGGGCAGCGTCAAAAGCAATGGGTATTGCTGTGGAAATACCCACAGCAACACCCATTGCACTCCTCTCTACCGCAGAAAAATGCATTGGAGAGACGCATATTTACAAGGCGGTGTTAAGCCACAAAAAAAGTTGTAAATATGGCGGAGTGCACAGCGCCACCAGAGCCTCACAAAACATGTTGCTATGATGGCGATAGGGGCTTGTAAATATGCCATTTAGGGCCTGATTACAACTTTGGCGGAGGGGGTTAAACCGTCCCAAATGTGACAGATATCCCACCCACCGTATTACGAGTTCCATAGGATATAATGGACTTGTAATACGGCGGGCGGGATATCCGTCACATTTGGGACGGATTAACCCCCTCTGCCAAAGTTGTAATCAGGCCCATAGTGTTTTAGGAGAGGTAAAATTAGAAGACGTGGGTTTGAGTGACTGTTCATCTAAACTGAAAGCCCAAGGTCTGCATCATGATGAGGTTTAATGGTGCTGAGCAAAGCCAGGCACCTATTTTATGCACCTGCAGTCCTAAAAGGGAATTTATTCAACCCAATAATTCTCTGGGATAGAGCTTTATTTTCGGATAATACATCTCGAAAACTGTGAGCAAGGTTTGCCTGGTTCAATTTATGAGCTGTGCTGATTGAAAATAAAGCACTAACAATTCAGTTGCTTTTCCTAGTGGTACTGGCTACTTTTATTTACAATATGTTTGCAACTCTAACAGGCTTTGCTAAATATCTTGCCTTCAGTTGCAAGCATGCATAGCAGTAAGGCAACTGGATGTGAATGGGCAGGTAAGACTACTCTAAAAGACCAAGGGGCATATTTATACTCCGTTTGCGCAGAATTTGCGTTGTTTTTTTCGACGCAAATTTGACGCAAAACTAACTCCATATTTATACTTTGGCGTTAGACGCGTCTAGCGCCAAAGTTCATGGAGTTAGCGTCATTTTTTTGCGTGGACACCTACCTTGCGTTAATGAGATGCAAGGTAGGCGTTCCCGTCTAAAAAAATGACTCCCAGGCCTGTGCGCCGTATTTACACTCCCGTGCAAAAACGGCGCACAGGAGTGGGCCGGTCAAAAAAAATGACGTTAACCCGCGTTAGCGTCATTTTTTAACGCCTGCTCAGGGCAGGCATTAAGGGACCTGTGGGCTCGGAATGAGCCCACAGGTGCCCTCCCATGCCCCCAGGGACACCCCCTGCCACCCTTGCCCACCCCAGGAGGACGCCCAAGGATGGAGGGACATTAAGGTAAGTTCAGGTAAGTATATATATATATTTTTTTTTGTGGCATAGGGGGGCCTGATTTGTGCCCCTCTACATGCCACTATGCCCACTGACCATGCCCAGGGGACATAAGTCCCCTGGGCATGGCCATTGGGCAAGGGGGCATGACTCCTGTCTTTGCTAAGACAGGAGTCATTTCAATGGGGGTTGGGAGTGAAAAAAAATGGCGCAAATCGGGTTGAGGCGAAAAAATTGCCTCAGCCCGACTTCCCCCATGTTTTCACGCCCAAACTCCATTTTCCCCTACGCCGGCGCTGCCTGGTGTAAGTCATTTTTTTTTACGCACACCAGGCAGCGCCGGCGGCTAACGCCGGCTAACGTCATTCAATAAATACGACGCCCGCATGGCGCTTCAGAATGGCGTTAGCCAGCGCTAATTTTTTTGACGCAAATCTGCGTTAGCGCAGTTTTGCGTCAAAAAGTATAAATATGGCCCCAAGTAATTCCGGTGAGATTTGCCTTTCTGCCGGGTAAATCAAGTTCACAATTCACATCATTTGTCATCTGCCTACTTCTTTTACATTGACACACTTGCATTTGGAGAGGAGCACAAGCTGGAAGAAGAGATACTTATTTGGCACATCTCACCAGGGGTCCCTGTGTGATGTTCTAATACAACAAAGTTCCTTTTCCATTTTTTGTCTATTGCAAGCTTTACGGCAGTATGCACATAGATGGGTAGACATAAGTACAAGCAAAAAGTCCAAGTAATTGCTTGGCAGATTTCCTTAGTGGTGCACATGGTCCACTGTAATATAACTATTTTCTATCATCATCTTTCTTCTATTGTAGGTTTATCTGACAGCCCTACACTTAGGGCCTGATTGATAAACTGCACTTTTAAATACGTTTGCTATTTTTCGGTATTCACAAAATCCGAGTGTAAGTTTCTACCTTTCTATTCTTCGATTGCAGGCTTCTCAGACAGTCATACATGTAGATTTGGACAGACAGATGTGAGAACAAGCAGTCGAGAGGAACATTTCAGTGATGTCCATTCAAGACTTCTATGACCACATAGAACTCAAGGTACCAGACATCGGAAGCCGCAGGAAATATGCCTTTGAGTCTCTTGAGACCAACAACAGCATGATACACCCTGAAGTCACTGTAAGGATGGCAATCCTTGGCAACAGAAACAAATGTGCCACTTCTAGAGGTGGCCTTGACACATCCGAACCACCCTGTCACATTGTCTATGTGTGGTGTAGGTCTAAATATTTCACACACTGACACGTGGTAGGGACATCATGATATTATTACTCAGCAGTATGTGTGTTATATTGTAAATTGGTGTATCGCAAATATCACATTATCATTTTAATTTACCTAACCTTTCATAGCCCCACAATACACCCACTGAACAGCAACCCAATCAAGAATATTCAGTAACATTTCAGAAAGGTACAATCTTTTGAGGCCTGTTGTTTTCTACACCTGGGTGTAGGAAGAAGTAAGAGATCACACATTGAAGGCCATGTGTTAGGGACTTTCTAAAACTAGAGATGATTACTCAATGAGTGAAAGTGAAATGGAAGAGAAATCCTGATTATTTTAGATTGATAAGAAAGGGATTGTCCTCATTAGAAACTTTATTCATCTTAGGACCTGTCAGAACAAGTGAATTGGATGAGGGAAGCCAACAAAATGGCTGATAAAATTTTCAAAACTGAATTGAAATTCAGGACTAGTTTTTTATAATGTTTTGTGACATGTATCTAAACATTTGACACTCCTTTTAGAATGTGCAGTCAACTGACTTCCTGGATTGCTGGTTCAACAGAAGTGGACTGCAAAGTTTGGTCCAGTTGAAGACAATGAGTTTGTTATTCTGAGTTTCGAACATTGCCATAGTCATGTCTGTAGCCAACAGTAAAATGTGTCTTCTCAGGTAGAAGCATTTTATTATAAAAAAAAATGAATAGTTGATTTAGTGATTTGAACTTCAAAGAAATGTATGCCATCAAATATATTACCAGGTTACATGCAGCCCTAAACAGTGAAAGAAAGTTTACCAGTTCTGCTGGCCACCACATATTTGACCAGCTGAGAATATCCACCCCGGATAATTAAATCACAGTTTTATTAGTGTTATGCTAACCCACATTTGGGTTAATGTTGAAACTGAAAGTCAGGGAGCCAATCTTCCCTTCTAGACCAATTGTGGTTTTAGAGACAGAGATTGTGCAGCAGTCCCAAGACCAAGGAGAGATAGACACTATTGTTCATGGAAAAGGATAGGCAGCGCTTTGTTTATAACAGGCTCATCTTCAATACAGATGGACGGGGATTGGTGCCAAGGGGTTAAAACCCTCATCCACATATACTATGGCCAAAACCAACAGGTTCTAATCAAGACAAAAACACGCCCCTTTCTAACCCACACATAGAAGCATTGCAGATAGAAAGTAGAAGAGTCGATCTGGAGATTCACAAGGGATCATGACTGCTGCCTTTTTCTTTCTTCAGCCTACTGTTTTGGGGTACAGGGGAATGGAGACACAAGAGCAGCATAGGAGATCATTCAGAACAGGTCTGGAGATTTACAAGGGAACCTGAATGCTATCTTCTTCTCTTCTCAAGGGAACAAAGGCCAAGGAGGGCTTGCCTATGAATCGGACCAAACTGGAGACTGGGGTCATGGACTGTCGGTGGGGAAAGGAGAATCTTAATAGGGATTGCTAGCTAGTCATGTCTAATATATCACCTGAAAAATTGAGTTTCTGGTCACTGGTCATCATCAAACCCAATTGTGATCTTACAGCCTGTTGATGTTGAGGCAGCTATCTGGCAAGACCAGATCCAGGCCTTGCACTGATAGAAAAAGTACAGCTTATTCAACCGGATCTGTCTCACACAAAAAGTAATATTTATTTTCTGTTTCCCAACTGCTTTGCTTTTCCATCCATGCTCCTACACCTAAACGAACAAGCCTTTTCCCAACTCTTAAAATGAACATCACCTCTGACAGTAAGAAGCGAAGTGTTCCTAGTAAGAGTGTGGTGTATGGCTAGTTTGCTGGGTCACACATGTGGGACTCCAATCTCACCCCCCTGAGAGCTCATGGCCATTTGCCACAGTGGAGAGGGGCTCTGACCTGTGCTAGACCCTGTGGCCCAGACTCAAGTTCTGAACATTTGCCTGTGCATGAACCAACTCTCCTGGCTCCAGGCAGGGTATGTTTGAAGCCTGCCCCTTAATGCTCCCCTTCCCTCAATCTTAAAAGCCCTCACTACCACTCAATGCTAGCCTTTTAAACTCCTATTTCACACCCAAAATTACAAACATCTAAGCACCTTTTCCTTCTAGACCCTGCATCTTCTCAACAAGGTCATGGATCTTGGGCACAACACTGATCATGCGGTCACCATTCTCCCCTCACAAAAAAACATTCACAAAGTTGGTTACTCACCATCAGGGACATGCCCTTCTTGTTTCTCTCCTTCATCCTTCACCATCTTCTCCTTCTTTTGGCAACCTAATGAAAAAGTGTGTTAGTTTTGGAACTTTAACTTCAAAGTGTCACTGGCTATTAATTAGATATATATTTGTAAATTAGGAGATGTCATCATATTGTTAAAAATGAAAACTGATACCCCATGGTCATGGTGGGCACTACATTCCGAATTTCCTTATTTACCCCAAAAAACTGAGCATCTGCTCGCTGGTCAACTTTTGGATGATGTGTGAACTTATGTCCTAATAGACACCAGGTCATCAGGATTCGGTGCTACCCATGCAACTGAGATTCACTTAATGGGAAGACGAGGACAAGGGTGGGAGGGTGGAGCAGTATCAATTATGCTGGGCTAATATCAAAACTCTGTAGGATATAGTGATCATTTTACAGGAGCAAAGAGAGGGTCCAACAAATAACAAATGACAGGAAGCTGCAGCTGATGATGCATTTAGTAATTTTCAAAATCCTTTGATATTTGAGTATGGATTATTATAATGAACACAAACCACTTACCACACTTTCACAAGGACAACTACACCTATAGTTGTGGTCAAAAGATACTCCCCTTGCGCCCTTGTATTCCACAATTTTATCTGCCTCATGCATGTGCTACTGTGAAAATCTTGAGGTGGGGAAGGTCATGGTGTTGGGAGCCAGAATACCTTGTTGTTGAGCCCCTTAAATTGTGTTATGCCACCAATAAGAGATATGCTTGCCTTCTCCATAAACATGAAATCTGAAACAAAGTTCGGGTTTGGCCAATAGTCCTTATCCTTTTTGTCTTCATGCTGCCAACCTAACAACAATGTCACTGATTTAGAGGGACCTTAGTTTAAATGATTAATTAATGCTTTACTGACAACCAACCAGGTTATTTAAAGTCTTAAATAAACAGTCATTACAATGGTATTGGATTACATCTCTTCAATGTGTAGTAGTTGCAATGTTATTGGCATAGCATATTTTATATGCTAGCTTCATGTCTAATATAACACCACATTTCTAAGTGCCTGTTCAAACTTGAAAAATGTAGTATCTGGTCACTGGTCAACATCAAACCCAATTGTGATCTTACAGCCTGTTGATGTTGAGGCAGCTCTCTGGCAAGAGCAGATCCAAGTGTTGCAGTGATAGAAAAAGTACAACTTGTTCAACTGGATCTGCCTCTCACAAAAACGTAATATTTATTTTCTGTTTCCGAACTGTCTTTGCCTTTCCATCCATGCTCCTCACCTTTGTCTCAATGTCATTCCAATGACAAGTGGATAGACTGGAAAGAAAATGCCCCTTCCCAACACTTAGACTGAACACCACCTCTCACAGTAAGCAGATGAGTGTTCCAAGTAAGAGTGGGGTGTATAGCTAGTTCACTGGGTCACACATCTGGGACTCCTACCACACTCCCCTGAGGACTTGGTGGCTGTCTGCCACATTGGACAGGGGCTCTGTTCTGTGCTGAACCCTGTGGCCCAGATTCAAGTTCTGAAAATTTGCGAGTGCCTCCAGGAAGGGTATGTGAATCCCACACGTTAATGCTCCCCTTTCCTTAACCCTAAAAGCCCTCATTACCACTCAATGCTAGCCTCTTTAACTCCTACTTCACCTCCAAAATTACAAAACTCTAAGCATCTTTTCCTTCTACACCCTGCACCTTCTCAACAAAGTCATAGATCTTGGCCACAACACTGGCCGTGCTGTTACCATTCTCCCCTCACAGAAAAACATTCACAAAGATGGTTACTTACCATCAGGGAGGTAGTTTTCTGGTTTCTCTCCATGATGGTTCATCATGTTCTTCTTTTTAGGCCAACCTAATGAAAAACTGTATTAGTTGTGGAACCGTAGCTTCAAAGCGTCACTGGCTATTAATTAGATATATATTTGTAAATATGGAGATGTCATCATATTCGTAAAAATGAAAACAGATACCCTGTGGTCATTGTGTGCACAAAATTTCAAGTTGCCGTGTTTACACCAAAAAACTGAGGGCCATATTTATACTTTTTGACGCAAAACTGCGCTAACGCAGTTTTGCGTCAAAAAAATTTGCGCCGGCTAACGCCATTCTGAAGCGCCATGCGGGCGCCGTATTTAATCAATGACGTTAGCCGGCGTTAGCCGCCGGTGCTGCCTGGTGTGCGTGGAAAAAAACGACGTACACCAGGCAGCGCCGGCGTAGGGGGATATGGGGCTTGGGCGTCAAGAAATGGGGCAAGTCAGGTTGAGGCAATTTTTACGCCTCAACCCGATTTGCGCCATTTATTTTTCACTCCCAACCCCCATAGAAATGACTCCTGTCTTAGCAAAGACAGGAGTCATGCCCCCTTGCCCAATGGCCATGCCCAAGGGACTTCTGTCCCCTGGGCATGGTCATTGGGCATAGTGGCATGTAGGGGGGCACAAATCAGGCCCCCCTATGCCACAACAAAAAAAAAAAAAAACACTTACCTGAACTTACCTTAATGTCCCTGGGATGGGTCCCTCCAGCCTTGGGTGTCCTCCTGGGGTGGGCAAGGGTGACAGGGGGGGGGTCCCTGGGGGCATGGGAGGGCACCTCTGGGCTCCTTCAGAGCCCACAGGTCCCTTAACGCCTGCCCTGACCCAGGCGTTAAAAACCGGCACTAATGCGGGTTTTTTTGACCCGCCCACTCCCGGGCGTCATTTTTGCCCGGGAGTATAAATACGACGCATATGCATCGGAGTAATTTTTTTAGAGGGGAACGCCTACCTTGCATCTCATTAACGCAAGGAAGGTGTTCACGCAAAAAAATGACGCTAACTCCATGAACTTTGGCGCTAGACGCGTCTAACGCCAAAGTATAAATATGGAGTTAGTTTTGCGTCTAATTTGCGTCTAAAAAAACGACACAAATTTGGCGCAAGCGGAGTATAAATATGCCCCTGAGCATCTTCCCGCTGGTCAACTTTTGGATCATGTGTGAATTTATGTCCTAATAGACACCAGGTCATAAGGATTCGGTACTATCCATGCATCTGAGATTTACTTCATGGGAAGACGAGGACGAGGGTGGGAGGGTGAAGCATTTTCAATTACGCTCTGCCAATAACAAAAGTCCGTAGTATATCCTGATCATTTTACAGGAGCAGAGAGAGAACCTAACAAAAAGCAAATGCCAGGAAGCTGATGCAGTTGGTAATTTTCAAAATCCTTGGATATTTGAGTATGGGTTACTATGACGAACACCAACCACTTACCACACTGCCACAACAACAACTAGACCCACAATTTACTGCTTTTCACCACAATCACTTTTACCAATACACAGCAAACCACAACCTGCAACCACATACACAATGCATTGCATCACACACACACACACACACATAATATATTATATATAGGCATCTATATATATATATATATACATATATATGAATAAATATATATATATATAATATATATTTACACACTCGCACACCTGAACTCTATTACCCCTTAAAATCCTCAATCACTCTCCTTAAATGCACTGACATACTAATGCATTGTAATTTACCTTATTGCACCTTACCTCATTCTAAATGCCCTACTATAACTGTGTTGCAGGACTGATCCTTAGCTGTGGTTGCACTAAAGTTGTATATAACCATTTTGAATGTGGGTTAGTATAAAGAACCTCACCACCACCTGTTACACTTACCATGTCTGCACAACAGCAACTACACTTACTGTAGGAAGCTGGCCTGGTGTGTGGTGGGTACCTGAGGTTCTTACACCTTATAGCAGTTGAGGGTATCCCCTATTAGTGTAGTGTAGGCAGTGTCTAGACATGCAAATACCACTGTAGTCACACAGCACTTACACATATGGAAGACACCACACAGTGTTACAAAAATAAAGGTACTTTATTTTAGTGACACAACACCAAACATCACTAAAGGGGCAATACTCCCTTAGGAGGTAAGTAACACACTAAATGTATACACCAGTAGTTAGAAATAGGCATAAGAAAAGTTAGAAAACAGTGCAAGTATAGATAAACAATAGGGACTCTAGGGGGGCCCAAATCATATACTAAAACAATAGAATGGGAATATGGGACTCCCACCCAGGTAAGTGAAATGTGTAGAGGGGAACTGGAGGTACCAGAAAATCACAGAGGTAAGTACCACAACACCCCCCAGCGACCAGGAAAGCAGGAGTAAATCACTGCATTTCCCCCCAAACCACCCAAAAGGAAGAAAAGAAAGAAAAGAAGACGCCCTGACAAGACTGCAAGAAACCAGTGGTGGGTTCTTGGATAAAAGACCTGTGGAGAGAGGGGACCAAGTCCAAAAGTCACAGTGGAGTCCAGGAGGAGTAGGAGATACTACCCACCCAGCTGTACTTGCAGGAGTTGGTCAATGGTGAGGAGGAACAGGTCAGCACTGCTGCCCAGCAGCCAGATATGTGTTCCTGATGGATGCAGCAGATGCCCAACTCTGGAAGGAAGATTACAGATGGGTGTGGGTGAAGAAATTCCACCAGCAAGCCTTGTCAAAGACAAACTTGCGGTTGACGGAAAAGAGGTGGTGCCAGGGACCAGCAGGGCCCAGGAGGGCTCAACCCAGGAGGGGGAGTCATAGGGAACCCTCAGCGTCACAGAAGGCCCACAGAAGCAGAGGCAGCACCCACAGGAGTCCCACAGGATGGGGACACAGGAGTCGGAAATGGAGCCCATTCAGCACCACAAAAGAGGATCCCACGCCGCAGGAGAACCACGCAGGAGGATGGGATTAGCAGGAAGGAGTGCTGGGGGCTGGAGCTGCATGTAGCCTGCATGTAGCCTTAAGATCCCTTGGAGAAGTTGCCAACAAGCCTTGGCAGCTGCAAGAGACGTGGGCCATGGGGGTATTGTCCTGCGTGGGAAGGCAAAGGCTTGCCTCCACCAAAGTTGGACAGCTGGTAGAGAGGACCAAGGGGACCACTCCAGACCACCACCCGTGATGCGGGATCCACACAGCCGGTCGTCGTTGCTGTAGGTGCCTGCGGATGCAGGGGAGTGAATCCTTCACTCCAAGGGAGATTCCTTCTTTTGTCTTGTAGAAGCTGAAGAGTTGCTGTCTTTTGAGGATGCATGGCCTTGGAAATGTTGCAAAGCTGGCAGGAACCATGGAAACAATGTTGCAGAAGAGTCTTTGTGGATTGCAGCGTTGTCGGTTCCTGGAGGGTCCAGTTGCGGTTCCGGTGGCCAGAAGTCAAAGTGGAGGTTGCAGAGGAATCCTGCTGGAATGTTTGTAAGCCACATCTAATGCCCTACCCAACAGAGAGACCCTAAATAGCCCTGAAAGGGGGATTGGTCACCAAACCAGGTAAGCACCTATCAGGAGAGGACTCTGACGTCAACCTGCCTGGCCTGGCCTGGCCACTCAGATGCTGCCAGAGTTCCCTGCCAACCTTGGAATCAAGATGGCAGAACCCAGGGACCCTCTGGAGGAGCTCTGAGCACCACCACTCTGGTGGTGATGGACAGGGGAGTGGTCACTCCCCTTTCCATTGTCAGGATTCGCACCAGAGCATGGACTGTGGGTCCCTGGACCGGTGTAGCCTGGTTTATGCATGGAGGGTACCAAATGTGCCCTTCAAAGCAAAACCAGTGGCTTGGAGAGGCTACCCCCCCCCCCAAGCCAGTCACACTTATTACCTCCCTCTCCCAAGGAAAATCCTTTGTTCTGCCTTCCTGGGATTGATCAGATCAAGCAGCAGGAGGGCAGAAACCTGTCTGAGGGAAGGCAGCAGCTTGGGCTGCCCGGAAAACCCTAGAAGACTGGTGGTAGCAATGCTGGGAGTCCTCTAAGGAGCCCCTAGATTGCATAGAACCATACTTGCAACAGTATTGGGGTAAGATTCTGACCTGTTTGATACCAAACATGCCTAGGTTCGGAGTTGCTATTATGCAGCTGGATATAGGTAGTGACCTATGTCTAGTACACGCATAAAATGGCATCCCCGCACTCACGAAGTCCACGAAAATGGAGCTGAAGTTCATGAGGGCACCTCTTCTAATGCAGGGGTACCCTCACACGCAGGTACTTGCACCCTGCCCTCGGGGCCTGGAGAGCCTGCCATTAGGGAGGACTTACAGTGACCTGGAGCAGTGACCTGGTAGTGAAAGGGTGCATTCATCCTTTCATGCAGGCTGCAATGGCAGGCATGCAGAACACTTTGCTTGGGCTCCCCATGGGTGGCATAATAAATGCTGCAGCCCATAGGGATCCCCCGGCACCCCAATGCCCTGGGTACCTAGGTACCATATACTAGGGATTTACATGGGGACAGTTTGCCAATTGTAGGGTCATAAAGGTTCCAGCAACCATGTTAGAAGGGAGAGAGCATGATCACTGGGGTCCTGGTTAGCAGGATCCCAATGAACACAGTCAAACACAATGACAAACAGGCAAAAGGTGGGGGTAACTCTGCTAGAAAGAGGCTACTCTCCTACATTTACACTGCAATCTCACTCTCAACAATCATATTTTCCATTACTACACAAACCAGAACTACATATTAAATTACAAAATATTGCACCAAATATGCTTTACAACTATATACATTAACGCTATTTTTCCCTGAACCCCAAAACCTACTTATACACTGTGACACTACTCACATTTAAAACTAAAAAAGCCCTTTAGTACCCCATACTGCCCTTCCCTAAACCCTGTGCCTCATTAATACTGCTATAAACTATCCATCTCTTACTACCCCTAAACACTATCAACCCATAAATCCTGAAGTCCCCTTAGTTCCCCCGACCACTACCGTTCAATACATTATAATTGTAATGTTGTGTAACTTTCTTTTGTGTAGTGGTAAAGTGTTATAATAAGTTTTGTGGATGTACTGTAGTGGTGTAATACCATTTTAACCAAAGTCACTGTCCTAATGTGGCTGTAGTTTGTCCATGCTACACTAAATTTGAGAAAGAATATTCCTTTTGGATAACACACGCTTCATTTCATGAAGGATTGTTTAATTTTACAATATAGAGGGGAGTAGCTTGGTCAGTAAGATTGGGGAGGGGTGAGCTTCGCATTTTCCAACAATCAGGCTGGCATTTGATGTTAAAATACATTCTATTACAAGCTGAGGGCATGAGAGGGGCCTAAGGGGCAGTGGAGAGGGAGGGGAATGTGGATTATTAGGAATACTAAGAGAAAACATAAAATTTTGTAACATAACCAGTAATTTTGAGGACTTTCAAAAACAAAGAGGGAGAGAGTGTGTGTGCATTTTTGTCTGTGTGTATTCAAAAAATCCTAGTGAAATCTGACAGACCCCTCACCATACCTGACTGAAAGCAACTGTACCTAATAATTTGTCAGAAAATACATTTATTAGGGGGGTGCAACACCCCAAACACCCCCCTGAAGCTACGCCCCTACTAATATATACTTAAGAAGTTCTAATACATACTTAAACATTCATTATTTGCATCGCTTTTGTTGCTTTGCCTTTTCTGGTCTGTCGAGTGATATCAGGCATGGGCAGACCGCTGGCACAAAGGCAGAGCTATCAAACTCCTGCTCTGGCTTTCCAATTTGCATCTCTTTTGACTGGCCACTTCAAGCCAGCTGGGCCCAGACTGTGGCAGAAGCGGTGAGAATGGTGGACCTAGCATTTGATTCCTAGCTATGGTGTAAACCAGTGGTAAACAGCAGGTGTATCAAATTACCCAGCAGTTATCTTTGGAAGCTACCCTCAAGGGTTGATTACCAAACTCTACATGTGAGACTTCCAAAACAAGTGAAAGAAGTGCAAGAGAGGATCTCTCCAGGTTCATGGGTAGCGGCTATATTAAGTTCATTATGCACAATATTTGCTGACTTTCTGTGTAGGAGGACAGACATGTTTCAGGCTGTGGTTTTCCACCAGAAGGCTTGGTGTTTCAAGGAAGATCAGAAAATATCATGTACCTTCTAATTAAAATGATAGTCAATGGCATGTTGTGGGTTCTTAACACTTTGATTTGGTTGGCTTCGTTCTGGGAACCACTTCCACCAGGTCAAAGCACTTTTCACTAATCAAATGGAAGCCAGAGGGACATTTAGGGCCTGATTTTGAATTTGGCAGACAAGTTACTCCGTCGCGAACGTGATGGATAGCTCATCCATCAGATTACGATTCCCATAGGATATAATGGGATCATAATACGGCAGACAGGATATCTATCACATTTGTTACAAATTAACCCCATCCGTCAAACTCTAAATCAGGCCCTTACTCTTAAAAAAGTGTACAACCACAGCTAAAAATAAACATAAAAATAGGACACGGGCATGTGTCTCTTCACCAAGGTATATCTATTCATACACTATTGGTCCACTTATTTATTGCAATAAGAGTTGTAGAAGAGTTTTCTTGGTGACCTTATCACAATTTTAAGTTATATAGAAACCAATGCATGGTATGACCGCCTCAAATCCAGTCCTATACAGGGGCTCCCATGGCTTTTAAGGGCTCTTGTTTCTAAAAGGCCATTCAGAGGCAGGTGGTAACAGACCACATAAAGCCAACACAGAGTAATTTGAGACATGCGAACCAGTGTTGTGTACCCTAAAACATCTGCAGCAGTTAACAGTAATTATGCTCCTAACATTGAAATGGCAAATTAAGGGCCTGATTACAATTTGGCGGAGGGGGTTAATCCGTCCCAAATGTGACAGATACCCCGCCCGCTGTATTACGAGTCCATTATATCCTATGGAACTCGTAATACAGCGGGCAGGATATCCGTCACATCTGGGACGGATTAACCCCCTCCGCCAAAGTTGTAATCAGGCCCTAAGTGTTCTAATGAGGCCGATCAAGGAAACGCATGGCATGATGACTTCGGCTTGAAAGCTGTGATGGGTGAGAATGCATTTGTCGAAATATTTTTCACACATGCACTTGCAAATAAACTATACTTTTACTTTACGTTTACTATACTGAAGCAGAAGTGCTAAGGAGTAGAAAAGTTGGTCACCGAGTGGCAGGTGTAAGAGACATGAGGTACACCGCACTCTCTGCAAGGGTAAGGGTGCAGTGGGAAGGAGACAGGTGAGACATTAGGTGACACTGAGAGAAGGCAGAGAAAGCACTTGGGAGGTACTGGAGAAAGGCTGAGGAAGCATGGCGAATATTGAGAGAATGGGTGGGAGGTTGAGGGAGGAGGGGTGGGAGACTGGTGAGAGATACTGGGTAGCACTGGGGAAAAGCTGAGGAGGCAGTTTCTAGGAGACTGGTCAGAGGCCCTGGTTGGTAAGGGTTGGGGTGGAGTAGAATCAGAGACCCTGGTTGGAAGGGTTTGGGATGCTGTAGAAGCAATGCAGAAGAGACTGGTGAGATACTGTGGGTGGAAGTGGGAGATTGTGGAGGCAGTAGGTAGAAGGAATGATGTGGGTAAAAGACAGTGGGTAGAAGGCTGGTGAGAGAGATGGCACTGGGTAGAAGCCTAAAGAAAGAAGCATGGCTAGGAAGCACAAGGATGCAGCCACAGGTTTGAAAACGGACATGGATTGAAGCAAAATAAGTTCAAATCTCATTCATTGGAGCAAGTGATGGATGGGGTTTTGGGCAATATGTGGGTTGAAGCCTCCTCAACCAAAACCATTGCAGAAGCCGAGTGGGCAACGTAGAGGGCAACCATGGACGAGCTGGATGTTACATCTGCCATAAAACAAATGCTGCAACACCTTACATCTTCACACTCATAAAGACTCACCAATACACCACTGACTAAACTATTTGCATGGGATGTGTGGCTGTGACCATGCCCTGCACACTGCATTTAGGACACAGACAGAATAGGTTCCAGGTTGCATAGTCAAAAGGCTACCAGAGGTGTGTGGAAGCCTGATGTAATGTGATAGTAAACACAGGCTTATCTTTAATGACAAGATGGTGAGGCTACAGAGGTAGAGGGTGGATTGGTGGTTATTGCACATGTAGAGTTTTAAATGATAGTTCATTTGTGGTTGCAGTAAATGTTGAGTACAGAGTAGACATGTGTCATTAATGTATCAAAGTTGTGGAAATAAGTAGCAGTTTCCCATTATTTGGTGACAAAAAGAATGTCCTGTTTGATGTGGGTAAGAGGTCTTATGAGCTGTGAAGCAAATGAGGTTACGGAATATATAAGAGAAATAGAATGTGTGTGTTACGGTTTTGTGGTCTGAGAATTCAGACTTTGGACAGGTGTGGGTGATGGGCAGGTTTGCAAGGCACATGAAGGCTCACCTTTGAAGGGCAGACAGATGTCTGATCCAAAATTCCATTTAGAGCCCCAACGTGCCAAATGGGGAGGGGGGCATTTGTGATGACCTTTGTCATGGCCTCTTTGTAGAGATGCCCAGGCTGTGACATTCAGGACCAAGTGCTAAACAGACAGCATGTTACCTTTACCATGTGTCACATACCGTTCAATTATTAGCTGGTTTTGTAACTGAGGTTGTGGAAAGACTTTGAACAGTACTGAGTAGAGAGTGGTAGTGTACTGGGCTCCATGAAAGGTCTTCCTTGGGCTTCAGCCATGCTTAGATGGCACTGGGGGCTGCCGGAGAATACTCTTTATGCTTTCTCTTGCACTAGGGGCTTTGTTTCAATACCGTTGTTCATCGATACATACACACTAGGAGATACATCCTGGAAGATAATAATGCTCATAGTCTATAGCACCAGGATTCTCATGGCATTTGACACATGCACATCTGTCTAGCCTCTACCTTCTCAAATCTTGAGTATGAAAATATAGATATCTATAATTATAGTCACTGTGTGAATATTAGGACACACCTATTTTTGAGTCTAGGTCTGCCATTTTTATCTCACTGAGAGCCAAGGAGGTATTGTCAATCTCCGCTCCAAGCTTAAGAAGGTGGCCAGATTTTTAGGAACTGATTTCACTGTGAGATTTGTATGTCCTTAAGAGCGGCACCTGCTCTTCATACAGATGCATTACTGCTGAGGCATTCATGGGAAATAGCCTAAATATGCAGATTTTTTTTAACTGGTGGCTCAAGATAGGGGTCTCGGGTTTCACACATGATCACCTGAATTCCATAAATATTGCATCGAGAAGGCCATTTTTGGTCATCAAACTTTGCCCTCCCATAAATAGTCTCTGGACATCCTTAGAGGCAGAGCACTTACCATTAGCCTTGGCTGCTGCCAGGACAAGCAGCGCAGAAAAGAGTAGGATCCTCATGTTAGTTCAACAGCTAGCCTCGTTCCAGGATTAGCAGCAAGGAGCGGGAGGAACTGAAGCCCAGGAGAGACCGCCTGGTACTTATAGGACGCAGCTGCAGCGACAAGATAACAGAATTGGACAACATCTAGGCAGGGATTATGGGATTATTCCAGTTCAATAAATTTAAACAGCAAAGACTGACTCTGTCATTATTTGCAGGTTGTGTGTGTAACCTTTGCATATGTTACAGTAGTCCAGAGCTGTGCAGTACAAGGTAAGAATGTTAATAATTACACATTGTGTTTCAACAATAAAGACCCAGTAATTAAAGTACATAAAGCTTTCATCTAGCAGATTTGTGTTGATTATTCAAGCAGTGACCCGCCAGTTGGGACCCATATAAAACACACGGGAGCTTACAATGAAATTGTTTGATATCAAGTTGGCAGTGGAATACCTGAAACCAAAGTTTCAGTCAACTTTTTTTAAAGTGGAAGTCATATAATCCCCAGAAAACTTTCCATGTTTTAGGGAAATCAAAATCCATCTTTACCTAAAATTACTAAAGAATAAATGGCTTTCCACAAGATAAAAAGTGAACATCCTATTTGGGCATGCTGCAAGGAAGATTCATTCTGATATATGTTTCGTAACTGTAAGGGTGAAACCAAAGCAGTGTATGCAGTGGAATTTGTAAGCGTAGAAATGAGGCTCTGAGAAGCTGGACAGAGGGCACTCATTCTCCTAAGGTAAACGAGACTTCCAGAAATAAACAAAACTGTAAAAAGGCTAGAAACACAATGTTCATGTTCCAAAGATACAATTATAAGTGGAGGATATCCAGAAAATATTCTTCCAATAGTTCTTATTTGAGATGGGGGTATAAACTCAACTTCCAAGCTAGGTTATTATAGGTAACCCATCCTGTGGGTTAGTAGCTAATTAATACACTGAATACCTTCAATTATGTTAGAAATAATGCTGTCAAGAACACACATTCTTTCTGTTTTGCTTCAGTGCAAATCTGGCATCTTCTAGATTCTATTTAAGTAGCCATTTGATGCACATCATGACCATATAAGCTTTGTCAGAAAGAATGTGAGTAATAGAGAGGTGTCAAGATCCCTCTCACCTACTCCAGCAGTCTCTTCCATGCTCCAGAAAACGCAGAAGACAACTTCCAACAGATTGCGGTATTTTCTAAAAAGAACTACGCTTTGCTGCCCAGCCATGAGATCAATTGATTGAAGCAATCCTGGAGTATCTCCAGGTTTTCCTGACCAGTTTGGATGAAGACTCTGCCTATTCTAGGAATCACGGTGTGTGATACATATGCCCTCTGTACTGAACAGATGATCAGTATTTATTTACCCCATTGGCCTGTTGTAGACATTTTAACTCTGCTCCTTAGAGCAGAGTATTATTAGTACTATGCTTAGATTTCTGAATTAAAACATTTCTTTCCTTTGTCCATCATCACTGCTACTTTACCATCTCCATACTGTGGAGGTCTTTGCAACTTAGCTATTCCTCTGAGCTCCAACTTTGCAAAAAGGTCACTTCCATGGCTAGTAGCTGCCATGACTGCTAATCTTCGCCTCCAGAGAGTGGGACTTCTGATGCTCATGTGTGGTCGCCATCACATATTCCTGCTGGATAGTACTACTCCACCACATGTTCCGCACTCTGTTGTAACCACATGTGAAGTTAGCACAGCTGAGTTTATTCTCTCACTCTCTTAAACTCTGCAGCTTATGAATAAATAGTAACATTTGCTGCACCATGACCGAAGCACACCTTTTTCCCTCATTAATCATTACATAGCCAGCTAAACCAAACTACACTCAACAACCCATAAATCATGTACTCTGAAAGGATGCCTAAGACTTTGATGCAAATTGTAGCATCCTGTACCTTGACCAGGTCATAAAGAGCTTTACATATATTACATTGCAACTTAACACAGTGCAGCTACATTCCTGACACTGTGCATCGGCACCTGGAGACAAAACTAGCAATTTTATAAATATAGGATTTTGATGTTTACAGGGGGATTTTGATGTTTACATGAAAGGGGTGGCCTAGAGACAGAAGTGGTTCCAAATCAATATGGGTACCCTGTCTCAGGCTGCAGTATGACTCACAAACCAACACGCCTACTATCACGACAGAGACAATAGCAGCAACATAGAAAGGAAGCTAACAGTACACACCTGGGCAGTTACATATGATAGGAATGAGAAAGCAATGGACCCCAGCACTTTAGATTTAATTTGACTTATGTCTTCTATAATTACAATGTCAATATTTCTCCAATTTGGTCAGCTGTCATAGCTGTACTGGACTGCTTTATTGTCCTCTCACACAGACAGACAAGAAGAGCTTGTATTTTCCAGTGGTACCATCTGCTATCAGAGATCCCACACTGGATCAAATAAACACTAGACACACTTTCTCAGGGTAATCTTCTCAATATGATGAGTGTTATGCAAGGCCTTTGGCACTGAACAAACTTTTTCTTCTGGTTGCAATCCTCATTCTATAATGGCAAAACAGTGCATGCTAATCACGTGTGGAACAACATCTTCAATGTTACTATAATGAAAGCCAAGATTATTGGATATCCTATCTACCCATCACAGAATATTACTAAAATGATGCAACTTACATTGCTGCCAAGGTTTTGCCATTTTAGGCTATGCATGATTCTCATCCAATTGGTTTCTGTTAGATGTGGGGTTTCTGGTTGGCTAGGGACCCACCACTCTAGTCAGGGTGGGGAGTTACACACTCAAGATAACCCCTGCTCACCCCTTGGAAGTTTGGCACGAGCCATCAGGCTTATCTCAGAGGCAATGTGTAAAGCGTTTGCACGTGACATAATAAATACACCACAAAGGAAACACAACAACAAGTTATAGAAAAATAAATTGTATTGAATCAAACATCATTAGACCAAACATGACATGTATCGGTAATACCCTGCTGCACAAGCAGTTGTCAGAACATCACAGAGGTTACTAGTAATCTGCAAAAGTAAGCAGTAGTCAGGTAAACATATAGGTTACTAGTATTCTGCAACACAAGCAGTAGTCAGTTCGTCATTACCTTAAAAAACGGCACATGTCAGAATAAACACATTATCAGGAATGTCAGGACATCCTCATGAACGCACATAAAATGAAACATCCCCATCTGACACGTCCTAAAAAACGTTACCAACAAGGCACATGTCACAATGACCACATTATTATAAATACCAAAACGTCATCAGTACTGCAGGTAGAGATCAATATGCATGTCTTAAATAGTTCCTTCCCTGTGTATATAAAACCATCCCTCCCCATGCCTGCACTGCAGCCCCTGTAACATTGCCAAAGGGCATAACAAATTGTTCCAGGTCATGGCCCACAGCATAACAGGGGTAGGAGGGCATACCATATATCAGGGGGATATAACACATTCAGTTCTCCTCTCACAGTAAATACAGTAGAGAAAAGGCTCGTCAGGGACAGGACCTCCATCGAGGGTTCCCTTCCAGCCCTGTGAGCCGTATCACAAATGCTACCGAGGAGCTGCCACTATTATCCGGAGGCCCATCCCTCTGTTTACCATAGTAATTTCCCCCCCTCTGGCTGGGCTGTCCTTTCATGCAAGGCTGGGGAGGACGTCTTGGGTGAGACCTGGCTCCTTTCCTGGCTTCTAACGGTATTTGGAGGCGCTTCGCCTCACAACACTATGGTGAGTCTCCCTGACCACTCTGCCCTCTCATGAGTGGCGGGGGATGCACTGTCGAACAAAGTGTCCCTCCTGCTGGGTGCGGGGAGAAATGACGGAGGTGAGAGGGCAGGCTGTGCTGCAAACGCCTCTGAAGCAGGTGAGAAGACTAGGGGGCACGGCGCTGGCAGATTCCAGGACACAGCGGCCGCTCAACAGTCTTGGAAGCCTTCTGGGCAGGCCCAGCCTCTGGTGGCAGGGTCTGTCACACCTGCTTGGGCCACAGCGGTGATTTCTCTGCAACTAGAAGTGCCCGCTAGTGCTCCCGGGGCACCATCCAGGTCGCACTCATCGTGCTTTATCAGAGGCTGCCGACAGGCTCCTCTTGGTGTCTCCTGCATCGGGGGTGGCAGGGACACCACCACAGTGACATGGGGATGCTCCCTACACCTGCCATAGTCCACAAACAGATAACTCCTCACATGCTCTAGGGAAAAGAGTGGAGCACTCCTCCCGCTCTGAAAAGACGAGGGAATAAAGAGCTCTTTATGTGCTAGTGTGTATAAAGGGCCAAGGAGCGGGCGCAAAGCTCCTCATACACTAGGCTACCCAGTAGGCATTGGAGGGGAAAAAAGAGGGGCAGACAGGCCAGCACACACAGCAAGAGATTCAGGTGGCGGTGCCTTCAAACTCCACCAGAACCTTGGCAATCCAGAGTCAGGGGAAAAGCTGGCAGCAGGGCAACATTCATAAAAGCAATCCAGATGAGTGCCTTAGGCCACCCAGCGGCTACTAGGCAGCGGGCTAACAACAGAAGAGCAGTTCAGATGAGTCCTTTGTGCAGTCAGGCAGTCCCTCTGTCAGAGGTTCAGTCCCAAGTCCAAATGTGCTCAAAAAATGTGGGGGACAGCCCCCAGTACCTATACTCATGTTGCTCAGCCCCCACAAAAGGGGTAGAGGGTTTTCCAACCAACACTAACTGGTTCAAGGAATGTTGGGACACCTCCACCCTCCCTCTGTACAGGCTGTCTGAAAAGTATGCACAAAGCCCAGCTGCCACTCTGCCCCAGATGTAGATTGGAGGCAAGCTCCAAAACACCAAAGGCATAAGCACAGCGAAATACTCACTTTCTAAAACTCACATTTCTACATGTTAGGGCATTTCCAATGCAATCCTGAGAGAGGCAGCACTCACGGTAGTGAGAAACCCAGTAGGCTGTTTGTCACTACTAAGACATGTAGTACTTAAAGAGATATATCCTATCCTTTACATACACAGCACCCTGCCCATAGGGCTAGCTAGGGCTACCTTGGGGGTGACTTATATGTAGTCCTGGCAAGTAAATTTAGATGCCAGGTCCCTGTGGCAGTAAATTGAGCATGCAGGCCCTGCAGTGGCAGTCCTGTGCCAGGTTTGAAAGGCTTCTTTTGTAGGTGGTACAAGCTGCGCTGCAGGCCCACTAGTGGCATTTAATTGACATGCCTTGGGTATAGGGATACCACTGTACAAGGGATTTACAGGTAAATTAAATGTGCCAATTAGGTGTAAGTGCACATGCACTCTAGCACTGATCAGTAGTGGTAAAGTGTCCAGAGTCCTAACCTTAACAAGGGATCAGAAAAAAGGAGGAGGAAGGCAAAAAGTTTGGGGATCCCTCTGTAAGAAGGGCCAGGTCCAATAGTTTCTCATCAGATTGACAGACTGGTCCTGCTATTTGTTTCTGAATGTTTTTACTTTCAGAAGTTAAGATGAAGGAACACAACAATAATTCAAGATTCTCTAGGTTAATTCCTCGAAATAAGGTTTGCCTAGCTTCCTATTGCCTTTCAGTTCATGCAAATTTTGGCTCATTTGTTATCACTCATCAGATCAATGTTGTGGCCGTCCCTCTGAGCCTCTGTCAATGATGGTAAAAGGACAATCGGAATATGAGCTTTGTGACACTTGGCCTGGTTCACAAACTGTTTTTTCTACTAGATATAGCGGTAGTCCAATAGCACTACTTTCTAACTGCAAAACGCAATTCACAAAACTACAAGAGTAAATCTTTACAACTCCTATCCTCTTGATGTGGAGATCCTCAAGCATTTTAGGTTATTACTTGGTAACAACTGTGGGAGGTACTAGGAATAGCGACCCGAACAAGAGGCATACTTACTACTAAAGGAGGTGGATTAGGGAAGAGCAAGGAGGGGTTTGGGGAGGGTTAGGCAGGTGTTTTGGGAAGAACATGCATACAGCTGCAAAATAATAAGTGCGTTCCTATTCCAGCAGCACTACTTTAAAAGTTGCTACAGCCCAAAAATAACCATAGTGGTAGTACATTCACTCCAGCTCAGAGCTGGAGCAAACCCAGCACCACACATGGCCAGCCCCTAGCACTGCAACACCCTCCCATAGACAACACTGGAACAGGAAACACCATTAAATTAAAATATGTAAACTAGGTCAAATATAAATAAATGTATTTTAATGTCAAATGGTAATGTAAAAGATACTTTGTAAAAATAAGGCACGTTTATGATTTTATTTCAAAATATTTTATAATATTCCATTAATAATCAATCTAACATTATTTGAAATAATGTATGTATGAAGAAGATTAAAATTAATGTGCAGAATTATTTTAAATTAGCTATTTTTTTCAACTTAGTTACATTTATTTTAAAATGAAAAACGTAATTAAAATATTCTATCATGCATTATTAATATATGTAATTTAATTAGTTTTTTTTTTTTTTAAGTCAAATATATGTTTGTGTGTGTGTGTGTGTGTGTATATATATATACACATTTTTTCACAAAAAAAACAAAGATTACAGAGACGTTATAGTTGGGCTCACATGTTCAACTTACAAAACCAAAGAAATTCAGCAGTTATAGTTAGAGTTCTTTCAAGAGACTATAACTCGTGCCCTAACATAACAATAACTTGTGCCTTGCTTTGCACAGATTTTTCCTCAATAGTTTTGCTGCAAATATTCCATTCATATTTTGAATGATGTTCTCAAGGTGTCATTGTAGCAATGTGTTGGGTAATTAGCAGTGCATGGCAAGGGCATGAGTCATAGTTACCTTAGGGCACGAGTTATAATTACTTGAAATATCTAACTATAACTGCTGATTTCTTTGATTTTGTATGTAGTATAACTATAAATTCCCTGCAACCTTTGTTTTTTAAGGGAATTTCTCTGTTTTTAAACTTTATTTCATAACAATAACATCTCTGTAACCGTTATTTTTTTCAGAGATTGTCTAATGTTTTTTTTTTTTTTTACATAAAGTAATTTTAATTACTATACATTAATCCAACCACCGGTCTGTGGCCGTGCGTGGGGAGGATGAACGCAGGGCCTGGCTTCATCGACCAAACTGATTTTGAGTCCTGAAAGGTCTTATGTTGATGTCATAATCTTCATGCCAACATACTAGTGACTGGAAGGGAGCTCAATTCAACTGTTGGTTTTGCAGTTTAAGTTTTGGCTTTTTTGTTCAGAACGTACGAATGCCATCTGGCCCCCCCAAAATATGTCTTAATCGCAGCACCCCGAATACTTATGATGCCACAGCCCCACACGATAAGACTGTTTAACTTTTTTAGGTACATTAAAAGGCAAAACACACAACAGAAGGTGTGAACACGGAGTGTGTGTGCTATAAACTGAGTTACTGTCGGGCGAGCCTCAGTTGGCTTCACCGATTATAATCCGTGACTCGGCGGCTCGCCTGTCACAGGACAATCCCCCACAGTGACAGACGTTCCTCCCTATGTAGGGCAGGTCAGACATCACTGATTTTCTCTGTGTGTCTGCCATTTCAGGCAAACTCCCACTTTGAGAGTTTGTTGTTCTCTAAACAAAAAGGTTTGATGCGCCCTAACTTTAAACATGGTGCACCCCCTGTAGGCCCGTGGAGCTGTGAGGGGATTTGCTGCAGCTACTCCTCTCTTCATGGCACAGCGCTGTACCGTGGAGGCTACTTCTCTGACCTGACATGTAAACAAGCATTGGCAATGCAAGTAGGTTTCGCCTGTAAGACCTATTGACTTTGCCAATGTTTTTAGCCGTACAGTATAGTATGGCTAAGGAAAAAAAACAAAAAGGCACGATGACGCGGATGGTGCCTCACTTTGTAGGCACGCGCTTACTTTCATCAGACACGCAGGATATTTTTTTATTTATTGATACAAGATGAATTGATAAATTAAAATACAACAGTGCAATAGTGCAACAGTGTTTTGAAACATAATGCAAACCGTGCTCTCTTTTAAATAAATGAAGAAAGGAACAGAAGATCGGGTTGGAGATGGGTGGGTTGTGAAGCACCGTCGGACGAGGGTGAATCAATGCAGTGGGCGACGAAGAAGCAACTTGACAGAGAGAAAGTGTGTGAAGGAGCAACGTGGAGTATGGGGGGACAAGAGCACGAGCGAGAGAGGGCAACACCAGAGCAGGTGGGGAGAGAGAAACTCATGGGTGAGAGTGAGGGAGCAATGTTGGAAGGAGGAAGCCCACAATTGAGACAGCTGGAAAACACATGCACCTTACTGAATTTCTGAAACAAAAAAGTTGTCCCCTAAACCCAGGCAGAGGAAGAATATAAGCCAGCCAGTCAAATATACTGTAGAGGTTATGCTTCAGGGAAGAGACAAAAACAAGCTGGACAGGATGAAACAAGGAAATACATCATGTAGAATTCCAGCAAATAAAAGTGAAAGTAAAGCTAACCAATGGCAATAAATTGTAGTAGGTTCAACCTAGAATGTATACCCGCAGCGCTTCTGTTAGGGTGCTGCTCTCCCCTTTGGTGCTTTCCGAACTAAAACACCTGCCACACCACAAGAATGGAGGAGCCTGGGGTCACTGGCAGAACTTACAAAGTCGGATTCCTTGCAAAGCTCTCCTGCACAACCTGCTCTCCTGTGGACGTCTACCAAACACAAGTCAGAGGGTGTGGATAACTTTAACTGAATAACATATAAATGAATGAGCACCTGGGGTGTGTTTTTGTGTGACTTTGTTTGTATTGTCGTTTGGTTATATGACACACGCCTGTCGTTTAATATGCAGTTATATGTGCGATTAACCCACGACATATGGACAAATCACACGGAATACTTAGGTTTTTGACCCACCAAAGTTCTCTGATGTAAATGTTGAAAAAACTAGGCACTCAAGTGCAAGTTGTGTCTGAGTGAGAATCCATTCAGGTGAAAGCAAACAAAGCTCATTCAAAGCAGCAACGTGGCAGAGGAAAAATACATCTCACCCTACTAAACATGCCACTAAAAGTCATCTGTTATCTTCAGAACTGAGCTGGCTATGTCTTATCTCTCTTTCTGCGAAAGGGAGCTTGCCAGCCTTTCTTGACAAGCACTCAATAAGCAATGCACCATCTACACAAAACTATGATTGTTGGTGGCGGATGTGCCGACCAGGCAGGAGCCAGAAGTAAAACCATGGGCTCAATGTAAATACATGAAAAAGCATCTTAACATTAAATAGGTGACGTTCTGAGTTTACGGTCAATGCACAGCGATACAGACACTATTGTAGCCTCTGGAAGGGAACCTGGCGTTGTGAAGGGCCCGTCACAATCTGAAGGTGTGCCCCGCCATGATGTCCAGCTGGGCGCAGGGGGGTCCATGCCTAGAAAAGAGGCTCATGGTACAGTTCTATACAGTGATGTGCGATGTCTCCTCATCTTCCCTCTCTTAACACTGTGATTTAGCAAACACATATAGAACTGTATAGATGCAAGCAGAAAATGTCTGGAAGAAACACTGAACATGTACTGCAGACACTGACAGTGACATCGACCTGTCTTCCTGGAGAATATTGCTAACTATAAAAAGACCACCTAAAAACGTTCCAACAGTACACCTGGCACCACATGAGACTTTGGTGTGTAAGCAGGGACGGTGTTCCTGGCCCAGGCTCCTAGGCAGAATAAACTGTGATGGATGGTCCCTTTCTCATGAGTGTAGCACAATTCATTACATCAGAGGGGTTGCAAATCAAGCCATCGTAGGTGAAATCAGCAAGAATGAAGTGTCACTTGTTAGCCCTATCTACTACTAAAGGACACCCAGGCTTGCGTCCAAAACTTGCATTACTGAACCATTATTTTTATTTTCTACACCGGCACCACAATTTTACAAGTAGACCTACACTAGCATATTACATGTTCCTACGTAGTTATTAGGTATGTGACTATGGAGTGGCCAAAACTTGGATCAACACGTATGGAAGCCTGACGGCACAGCAAGAGGTTCAATCCTTTAAACCATAGAAAAAAAATGTAAATTATGTTTTTTTTTTTAAAGGGAAAGACCACTAAAGGTTCAATGTGAGCAGAGAAATACCTGACACCGCAAATGATAGATCCACACTCACTGGAGCCCTATTAGAAGAAATCGACGATGCTGCTGCTGCAATCCCTGACTTAATGTGTAGGTGTCAGAGCAACAGAGCACCAACCACCAAACACAGATACCCAGATAGAATTCCTTAGTGTCTCCCAGTTGCTCCTTGTGATGGGCACAAGTAATCAGGTGCTGGCGGGGTGCCAACTGAATTGGTGGTATGACTACCACACTCGTGGTAGAGTACATTTACAAATAAAGGGGAGCTTCATTCATACTCACAAATGTGTTATAAAAAATGAGTTCATTTTTTCTCGTTTAGCGCTACTTACATACTAGAACATGAACTTTATTGGTGGCTGCTCAGGATGTAGACGGTGGCTTCCAATTCCCATTCATGTTGTGGAATTCATACAATAAAATAATACGCCTCATTCATAATTTATAGCACCAAACTGAATATCAACTGGTTCAAGGCAAATGGAAGTTCATTAGAAGAACTTTAAAGAAGTATCCTGAAGGATTACAGAAGCAGAACTTACGAGTGAGAAGATTGGAAAACCATAATATTTTGCAAAGGCGAAAGAATGGCATTGACACCATTATGATGAAGTTATGTGTAATAGAAAAGGATTAACCAAGTTGGACCTTAGAGCCTAGCCAAAGTTTACGAGATGGTGTGAGGAACATTTGGTGGCATGGATTCTACCAAACACTTTGTGTGACATTTCCAAGAGAATCTGAAATTGAGAGGGCACATTGAGGTGCTCATTACGACTCTGGCAGTCCAAGCAGAAGACCTCCATCCATGCGTGGTCCAAAAGACCTCCTGTGTCGGCGGTTTCACGACCGCCGTATTACAAGTCACAATCTGCAGACCATCCAAAATCAGCCATAAATCTGACACCGTTGGCCTGACTGAGGGCGGGAAAGAGGTGGTACCACCGCTAGCACTGCCACGCCGACCACATCCCGCCCTCCAAATTACGACCCACAAATCAGCACAGCGGTCACTGCACGGTGATAATCAATTGGCAGTCCGAACCGCCGCGGTCAAAAAATCAACTCCACCAGAACACAACACCACATTGGACAGTATGAATACCACACACCTGGCACACATACACACACCATGCACACCTGATCACTGCACTATAAAACACACCCCACATATACCCACAATGCCTTGCATCCTGATTTGTTTACTGAGAAAAGGAAGAACGCACAAATAAGATACACTGCACCAGCACACCTAACACGCAGCACACACAACGCAACAGCACCCCTGTCCACAACAAACATGTTGCCACTGCACACAACCACCACATACCACAAGCACACTGAACCACACAACCTCACCGCACCAAGAAGTACACCCCGCGCCCCTGCACATTACACACCCCACCACGTACAACACATCCACCATGTCATGACAAAAACACCCACGATTCACAGACATGGAGTTGAGGGTCATGGTAGATGAAATCGTCAGAGTGGAGCCACAACTGTTTAGAGCACAGGTCCAGCAAACATCCATAGCCAGGAGAACGGAGTTATGGCAGAGGATCGTCAACAGGGTGAACCCAGTGGGAAACCATCCACGCACTAGGGAGGATCTCATGAGCAGGTGGAACGACCTACGAGGGAAGGTCCGGTCCATGGCGGCAAGACACCCGATAGCCATCAACAAGACTGGTGGTAGACCCCCACCTACCCAGAAGGACTGGACTCTGGTAAGTCAACAACACTACCTGGGCACCATGTACTCCTCCACAGCATGTACCCCCACCAGCCTTACACCCCCTCACAGCACCCTTACCTGCACCAATCCACCCTGAACTCAATACCCTCCCTTGAATGCCACACCTCCCCATTACCACTAATCCCACACAGGTCCACCAAGTGCACGGATATCCCCCACCTTAGCAAGTACTACAACCACCACAAGGCAACACTCCTCGCCCTTGTATAACTGCTAATTGCACTCCACATTAGGACACCTGCACGTATATCCATGTCACCCCCTTCACCTACAGAATACCTGGACTGCTCACTAGTACATGGCAATGACCGCATTGATACCCACAACCTTCTATACTACAAGCACACAACAGCACTATCCATCAGCCCTTACACATTGCCAGTGGTCAAGCAGCTGCCATTGCCATCACTGGAAAGCAAGTCAAGGCTATGGTTGCAAACAACCATGTGAACAACAAGTACATTTCATCAATCAACACACCTCCTCTCCATCCACAGGTATCCCTACTTCTGCCACCCAGCAGAGGATGCCAGAGACAGACAGTCAGCCCCTGGAAGTAGGCCGAATTGAGGACTACAACTCTAGATGTCTGGAAGGGGACGCCTCACCTGGCCCATCCGGGATGACTGGTCAATCCACCACCACCAGCCTCACCCTGCCCACATCTGAGTCCCCATCCTCTGGCTACCACAGCACAGGAAACACCTACTTCCCAAACCTGTGCCCAAAGGACGGATCAATCTATAGTGTGCCCCACAGTACAGGTACCTGAGTCGACCCCTAACATACAAGAAATTGAAGGTCCTGGTGTCAGTGGGAATGGGAACACTTTGCCAGGGCCACAGGCACAGGGCCAAGGGAGCAGTGGGAGGGCAACTGTGGGTGAAGGGATGAGGTACCAATAGGACACGACTGGCCAGGAGGCCATCTCCAGAGTCCTGGGAGCATACAAGCAATCCCAAGACAGGATGGGTCAAATACTGACTACCTTGCAGGAGAACAAGAAGCTGCAGAGGGACTACCACCAAGAGGCTATTCAGCAGTTGCAGACACACAATGCCATCATGGCCTCCATTTGTGGGGTGCTCACTGAACTCACCAGCATCCTGTGTGCGTCCTCCACCTACCAGCAGGCCCCTACCAGTAGCCAAGCAACACCTGTGCCATCTACATCTGCCACAGCGACTGCAATGGAGGCATAGACAGAAGATCCACAGGCTATGAGCAACCCTACCCCTGCAGCTGAGGATCCCCATGCTAACGAGGTCATCCAACCATGCATCCTGAAGAACCTGAGGCCAAGACCAAAAACACCACCAGGAAGTGATCTCTCTCTTGACCATTCTCCCTTGTGTGCCACTGAGACACCCAATTGAATGCCCACTGCCAAAACTCCATTCCTCCTTGGCCATTGGAAACTAGACCTGTGAAAACAACAGTTGGGCCATCTACTCTGATGCTTCCAATCCCATTGACCCCACTCCTCAGCAAATGCACTTTGTATCAAATAAACACATTTCAGCACAGTAATGGCTTACGTGTCATCATTGTCACCAGCACCATTTAATGTGAAAGAGATAATTTGAAATGCACATGTATGTGTCAATAAGTCTGACAGATGGGCAGATGTGGAAGGAATGTCCAGCAGGTTTGTCATGACATCCTTCCTGTACTGTAATCCTATGCCAAGGGTGCCAACAGTTGTGTCAGAAAGCAGGGTGGGACCACACATCTGACCTGAAGATAGAACTCGATAGGGTAAAGCTTCAATGATGTCTCCCATGTTGCACAGCCAATGCACATAAAGGACATAGGGGGTTATTCCAACTTTGGAGGAGGTGTTAATCCGTCCCAAAAGTGACGGAAAAGTGACGGATTTACCACCAGCCGTATCACGAGTCCATTATATCCTATGGAACTCGTAATACGGCTGGTGGTATATCCGTCACTTTACAGTCACTTTTGGGACGGATTAACACTCCTCCAAAGTTGGAATAACCCCCATAATGTTATCCTCAAGAATCATGTTGCAGTGGGGAGGTCGCCACATATCAGCAAGGTAGGTCTGTAGGCCACACACATGCAAAGTAAAAAAAAACAGTTTTGAAACCATGCAACATGGGGAGCCTTATGATGAGGTCATGCCATGCCAACAGCATGTACCACATGCCTTTGGCAGTATAGCAGTTACACCTCCCCTGATGGTGACCCAGCATCCATCAAAATGCATTACACAGACGGTGAATGTAGTACACTCACATCCCCTGATTCAAAACTCAAGGAGGGACAATGTAGCTAGGCAGAAAGGGGTAGAGGTCCCATATACTTCAGACCACACCTACCTGCCATTCATTGGAAGAATTGCTGAATCAACTCAGTCCTTGAGTCAGATGCATCCTCCTCATCTGTATCCTTGTCACTTCCAGAGTCATCAGCCTGAGCCACTGGTCCAGCTGCCACCTCCTCCTCATCCAACAGTGGAATGTGCCTTCTCAGGACAAGATTGTGCAGCCTGCATCATGCTACAATGATTTAACACACTTTCTGTGGTCTGTACTGTAGGGCACCACCGGACACATGAAGGCATATGAATCTTGCTTTCACTAGCCCACATGTCCTCTCGATTACGTGCCTCGTTCAGCCATGAGCCTCATTGTAACTGTCCTCCCCATCAATGGTGTCAGGAGCCAGGGAAGGTTGGGGTAGTCGGAGTCACCTGTGTCCACAAAGGTATGGGTCATTAGGGAATAATGAGAGGCACAGAGCTGACGGTGAAGTGAAGTAGCATAGGAGTTAGACATAGACAGTGGTACACTTACCAATGAGCCAGGCCCTCTCTATCTGAAGTCGCAACATAATTTGTAGGGCAGTGCTGTTCCTCAAGACGTAAGAATTATATACAGATCCAGGAAACTTTGCAGTCACATGGGATATGTATTGGTCGGCAACACACACCACCTGCACATTGATCGAATAGTGATTCTT
Organism: Pleurodeles waltl; assembly: GCF_031143425.1. NCBI lineage: Eukaryota > Metazoa > Chordata > Amphibia > Caudata > Salamandridae > Pleurodeles > Pleurodeles waltl. The sequence continues at coordinate 47,252,005 of NC_090446.1, read as the reverse complement.
CCTTTTCCTGTAGACTTGCTCATTGGACCTGGGAGGAACTAAAGCGATGTGGGTGCCATCAATGGCCCCTATGACATGTGGAACGTGTGCTATTTCATAAAAGGCAGACTTCACAGTGTACAGATCAGCACGTTGAGGGAACCAGATGTTGATGTTCAAGTGCTTGAGTGAGGCATCTAGTACATCCTGTAACACAAAACTGAACGACGGCTGTGACACTCCTGCAGCCAGTCCCAATGTCACCTGAAAAGATCCTGAGGCGAGGCAATGCAGGACAGATAACACCTGTACTGTTGGTGGGATGCCACGTGGATTATGTATGGCTGGTAGGAGATCCGTCTCCAACTGGGTACACAGTTCCCTGATGGTCTCACGGTTCAGGCGATAAGTCTGTATTATGTGTATTTCTTCCATGCTAGCAAGGTCAACTAGGGGCAGGTAGACGGGTGCACTTGCCAATCTCTCCATTGGACGGTATCTAGGCATAGGACAAAACTCATTTCAAGACATCTACTACACTGTTGTTGCTAAAGTACACCATAGAAGTGGTGACCGGAACAAGTCATGTAAGGTATTTGAAACATGACACAGGGAAACAGTTTTACACAAACTACACAACTGCGACATCCTGGCTGTCATTTCCATTTATCTACTTGTCACAAGGGGTCTTTACTGAGATGGATGTCAGATATAGTAAACTCGTCCCTAAGTCGGATACAGTTCTCAAATGTCCACAGATTGGAAATATTACACATTAGACATATTGGCAGGTGACACTCACTTCACTAGTGTGTTCACATGAGTTGACATCATGAATCAAGCAACTAGTGTTTAACTTCATGCTATGATGCACTAGGATGACATAAAAATCTTTGGGATATGTGAAATGACAGCCGCTTGTCCTGCATGCATAGGACAGATGGAAGCGACTTCATTCCGCCAGCATTAGTTGTCATGACGGTAGGCGGGCGGAACCACCGTGCAAATCCTTATTGGTTAACATTGATGTCTGTGGGAAACTGAGGCCAATGACGATCACCACCGGCAGTGACCGTCATGGCCGCGGCGTCCTTGCCTGCCATTTTCTATAACCCAGCTCACTTGACTCCTGACACTCGAGCAAGCAAGATATCCACCGTGTGAGCTGCTGTGTTCTATATATGGAAGCCACAATGGCATGTCCTGAGGAGATAGGGCCCCTGCCTTCGCCCCTGAGGAACTGGAGAAACTGGTGGAAGGGGTCCTATCCCCGTATGGACAGTTTTTGGGGCTCCAGATAAACAGGTGAGTACAATGTGGTATGCTTATCAGCTAGGGTATTGTTTGACGGCGAAAGTGCATGAACATGGACATGGCATGATTGACTGCTGGGGTTATGTTGTTTGAAAGATAATGGCGTTTTGTGGACTATGTATGAACATGTGCTATGAATGTTGGTTGTAGGCCACTGCTGTAGGTGTACTGTAAACCTACACGAATCTCTCCTTTTGTCTTTGTCTCCCATGCAGATCAACGCCCAACAGAAGAAGGGTTTATGGAGAGCTATTGACAAACAGGTGCGGACATGTGGGTCCACAGCCGGCGGAGCACCCACTGCAGAAATCGGTGGGAGGACCTGAGACGGTGGGCCCGAAAGATCACAGAGGCCCAGATGGGGACGTCCTCCCAATGAGGTAGGGGTGCCCGTCGGACCCTGACCCCCCTAATAGCCCGCATATTGGCGGTGGCCTACTGGGAGTTAAATGAGCACTTGAAGTCAGCACCGTAGCCACAAGGGGGTGAGTAGTGACTGTTTCATATCAGTTGTATAGGGATTTATTCTGTCAGTTGGATTACGAAGGTACTAATGAGGTGTGTGTACATTGGCTAAGATCACAGCCCTGACTATTACTTATACTGTTTAGAAGTGGTGTGAGTTAACTTTTGAACACAATGCTTGCAGTATTGTGTTGGTACCATACCTCCTTGTCCAGTAACGTTTAGTCACACTCCTATGTTGAGTGATTTCCAAATCTTATTTCCCTATCCCTGAGTTTGCTTTAGATAGCCAATGTCATGTAGTCAGGGATGATAATGGGTAATGAGTTCTGTGGGCAGGGATCTTCTTTTATGCAATCATTGCATTTTCAATGGACTTCTGTACATCATGAGTCCTTCACCAACCTGTCCAATAATTTGTGTGCAATGAACCTATCCAGGACATATGAAAAACAATGTGTCAAAAGTGTTAGATTGGTAAGTTTTTGTGAGTAGTTGGTAGTTCTTAGCACTGTAGAATGACTGATGACAGACTGCAGCATGGCCAAACTAGTCATTTTGTTGGAATGTGGTGGTAACAGCTTCCATATTGGGTTTTGTCCAATGTTTGATGACAATGTTTCAAAGCTAATCCTTGCCACACCAGAGGAGCAGTAGGCTACTTGTTGGTATGTGTACTAAATGGTTAGGTATTAACCCTTTCCTTCCTTTCTATCTCTCCCACCCTCTCTCCTTGTTCTCTTCTATCCTTGTGTGCATCAGCATCATCAGACAAAGGAGAAGGGGCACGCGGGGGAGACCGGTTCAGCCACATCATCTTCAGATTCCTCCTCCAATGAAAGCTTCCTGGCGGTGGCGGAGCTATCTGAGACCATCCCAGCACCATCCTTGTACGTCCACCCACCCTTACCAGCACCACCCTCCTTGTAGCTCCCCACCCAGTTGCCTGTGCCCGCTCATCCAGGAGGGTGGGAATCACCTTTGTCGCAGGCACCTCTGCCCCCGGCAGCCCTACTGCCCTCAATGATGGGGCTTTTGAACTCCTGAGGTCCATCTCTGTGGGGCAGTCAACCATCGTGAATGCCATCCAAGGACTGGCATCCTAGATTCACCAAAATAAAGCAAGGCATTCATGGTGCCTTGGCTGACCTGCAGAGATAGTTTCCCGCTCAGGCCTCCTCTTTGATGGCAGCCAGTGTCCCTTCATCTTCCGTCCCCCCTCCAGCTACCTGTGCCAAATCCACCACCCCTCTCCCCTCATCCATCCAGAGCACACATACAGACCAGCATTCACCCACTACAACACACAAGGTGCACAAAGACAAACACAGGCACCACAGGACACATCACAAGCATGCACACAGTCAACACACACCTGCAGACACAACAGCCACTCCCTGCACTGTCTTCCTTTTCACCTCCTCCTTCGCAGTCACATCACCACTCACACCTGCCATCACTAAACCAACACTCCCTGATCCTGCCAACAGTCCTGTCATGCCCACAGACACCAAAAGAGCAGACCCACAGACACCCACCCCACACACCACATCTACACTCACCACTACAACCATCCCCTACACATGCAGCACATCCATCTTACTTGCAGCCCCCACCCCAACATACACTCACACATCTTACATTACATCTCCCTGCATCTCTTCCCCCTCCTCCCAAAAAACATTAACTCCCTCACTCACCCACCCAATATAAACCCACCACACACAAGCACACATTGCACACACCTGCATCCACATCCAGCAAACCTACACCTCCTACAACCACTCCCTCTACCTCCTCTCCTAAACCTTTTAGCCATGACCACCCCGTGTACCTAAAAACATTTTCGTTGCCAGTCTTGACCTGTTCCCTGCTCCTGTCCCACCCTGTGATGCCCCTAAGCCCCATGTCCCCCTGCTTCAACCCAAACCTTCCACCTCTCAGTCCTCCCATGCCCCTCCCCCAGCTAAGATACGAACCCCTCCAAAGCCAAAGGTTCCAGCTCCTACCCCAAAATCCAAACCCCTCCCCCACAATCAAAATCTAAATCTAAACCCATCCTCCAAAACCTAAAACCTAAACCCAACTAAACCAAACTTCCAAGCCCAAACCCCCACTACTGTCAGCCCCACCCCTGAGGTGCCTTCTTGCCACATTGATGCCCCCGCCATGTGGAGGCCAAATTGCAGTCAGGAGTCAAGTTGGAGCATGTGACTTTGCCCAGTGTGCCTGGTGCGCATCAGACATTTGGACGTGCCAGTGGGCCTTATCTGTATATAGGTTTATTTGTTTTTAACATTTTAATACATCTGCCCACATAGCTGTGGATGTCAAGATTGAGCAATAGTCCTGGTTTCCTTCAACATGGTTGTGCTATAGCTGTGTACTTTGATGTGTGTGTTGTATGTTTATGTGATGTTTCTATGTTGCTGCATGCCCTGGGCTGAGTACTTGTCTCATGTGCTTGTTGTGATATCTTGTAATGGTTGTGTGTGACATTGTGTGGTAGTTGTGTATACGCCCGTGCGTATTGTGAAGCATCTTTGATGTTATTTGAATGTTGGTTGGACGTGGCATGTCACCGAGGCCTTATTTGGATGTCTGAACTATTTCTATGATTGTGTGTTGTTGCTACTTATTGCTGGCAGTATGTGTTGTTGGGTGGAGTTGTTGATTGTGCCTTTCTATGTGTTTGTGTGTGTGTGATGTTGTCATTGTGTGATTGTGGGGTGCTATGTATGACTGTGTTTGACAGTGGCGGTGGTGTGCATGTGTGGTGTGCTGTGTAAGTGGAACCTGTCTGTTGGCCGTGCTGTGTGTTTTTAGCGTATGCGTCTGTGTAGTTAGTGTGCGTGTCTGTAGCTGTATGTGTTGATACTGGCATTTGTTTGCGTGTGTGTGTGGCCGTCGCTGTCCGTGCTGGGTGTGTGTGTTGTGTGTGGGTGTGTGATACTGCCCTTCCTTCCAGTGTGTGCTAGGTGAGGATACTTACGGTTGTCGTCTTCGTCGTTGTCGCTGTTTCTGGTGGTGTATGGCGAGATACAGCAGTGGGAAGACTTCCAGTCTGGGTTCCATGGCGGTCGTGGTCGCAGCTGTGTACCTTGAGGTGCGTGTCTCCTTTTATGCTACCAGTTTCTGCCAGGCTTTATGTGACATTCGCACCGCCCCGGAAATCCTGGCTGTCTGCTGACTTGTAATATGGTGGGCGGTATATTTGTCCCTGCTGGCCTGGAGATGGCTACCACCGTCGGTGGCGGTCCACCCACACTGGCGGTTCTAGCGGTGACTTGGCTGTGTTGCGGCTCGATCACCGCTGCGGTCGTAATATGGCGGTCTGCACCATCGGCCTGGCGGCGGTGGAGACCGCCAAACTCGTAATGAGGGCCTGAGTCTAATCATAGCAACCAAAGAGTTCCTTCATCTTCAGTGCATTTAGAGACCAGTATTATGGTATAGCTTTACGGCATTTGATAACCCCCACAGCTGATGTGGGGCAGCTCGAGAGTAGGAGTATAACAAGGCTGTGCTAAAGAAAATTTACAACTGAGGAAGACCTTCAAGAAATTCAGTAAACATATGAAAGACACGATTACAACATTTTCATTTGCTGGTGTTTCAAAGATGAAGATCTCCATTAACAACTAAATTAATTTTATTCATCACCAAAAAGCCCTGGTAGAGTTGCTGAAGGACCAGGCTTAGGGGGCATACTTAAATTATCAGTAATCCATAGAGCCACATCCTTGCTGTGGCCAGATTTCTACAAATATCTACATAACAATGCTTAAAGATCTACCTATAAAAGTACTCACCAGGCTATGTAAAAATATAGTTTATGATCTAATCTATATAAGATTTACACTAAGCTAGAAATTATATCGACCTTAAATTAAACATATCTTGTGTTTAAGGAATCTTGGGGTTATGGATTCTCATGTAGTTTGTACAGAATGGAAATTTAATTCATTTGTGATCTTTGAGTTATTGGACAGTCATACTAATGGTGTAATTTCCCAGCTGTTTAATTTATTGTCACGTTCATGCTTATCTGGTCAACGAATCATACACAATGAAAAGGAACAACACTTGTGGAAACTTAATTGATACCACATATTTCGTAGTCATACCTGTTGCTTCATGTTGTCCCTTGCATTCCATCAGTATATCAGCCTGTCGACTGCTCATGGAGAAGTAGTATTGGTCGGCCAGTGGTTGTTATTGTCAGCATGTTTCAGGCGCGCTGGGCACAACTGATGTGGTCTGCATCTGAATATCTGGGCATGAGATGTTTTTGCACACCATATATCATATTTAGCACCAAAGCGACTTTCCCACCAACAAAGCTACATATTTCTGTATGACCTATGTTTCTTCAATTATATTTTTCTGTAACAAGCCATGGAAATAATCGACCCATAAAGAACTAGTAAAAATCATATATGTGTTTACCCTGCCCGATGCACATCAGTATGATACTACTGACATACATTAAAAGCCATAGCAAGAAATTAGGAGAAAAATTGTAAAATGGACCTGTGTTCGTTAAGCTTCAAATAGCGATGAGTGTCTATAAATGACAAAGCCATTGCATATCGATTATGACATTACTGTATGCTTTTCAGAGAATCAATGACCATACAAAATGAGCTTCTCTTGTTACCAACTTAAATACTTGACACTTCTGCTTGAGTTGTTATTCTGGGATTAAACCCCATCATTTACAATTGCAGGGTGGCTGCATAGATTTGTAAATCAATAGAGGACATTCTTAAGTTCTGCTGCATACTGTAGAAGAAGGGAACTTCCTATTATGTCTGCTAAAGGGTGTTTTAGGTCTCTCATAGTGCTTATGCTTGTACAAGAATGAGCCAACTGTTCTGTAATGTTTATCAGGGCTTTCTTTGGTACATTGCATTTCAGGTTATTGATTGGTGGGGTTGAATTGTGTTTACTGTGGGCATCTTTGCAGTTAACATCTGTGTCACGTGCACTTGCCCTGGGGCTCTCAGTTACATGGACAGACCGCCACACAGTTGATTTTAGAGGACTGTCAATGTACCATCACAAATATAGCAGGGCCAGATAGCAACAAATTATCGACAATTGTCATAAATATTTTATTGGGTGGGGAAAGCACAGACTAAAGATATTTCCTTTTACTTAGAGCACTTGGTTAGGTACCCTCCTCACTGCCATATTAGGTATTTAAAGCTTGTTGGCAGCACAGGCCTCACAAATGAGATGTTTTAAGGGATGGGCAAAGTAGGCAGTTGCCTAGTGCCGCTACCTTCCAAGGGGCGCCTATGAAAGTGAACTTTCTCTCTTGGTCATCTATCTATTCCATTTCTCTCTTTAAAAATCTCTGCCTGCCTCCTCCTCTTTCTCTCCAACCTGTGTCTCAAGGACGTTTGAGTTCAGGATGGGTCACATTACACTTTTTTGGTCTGACCCTGGGAATAAATCAGTAATGTTTGGCATCATGCGGGATTTAGTTAGCAACAAACGGTTAATAAAATGTTAAATTTGTTTTGTACAGGGAACCCCTAAATATGCCTCACCTGTGCCTCCCTCCCCAACCATTCAGATGACACGGACTCACAAGATGGAACTGCTTTAATTTTTTGGCACTTTATTGAGGCCAATCCGACTACAGGAACATGAAGGTGTGAAAACAGAATTGTTGTGCTGTACATTTAGCATAAGCACTCTCTTTATAACTTGAGGTGGAACACAAGCATAAACACATGCTCTGCACCAAGCTATATAAATATTATTTTAACTGTGTTTTCAATATGGAGCTCTATAAACATAATTGAAGGACTATGTGCACATTTAGTGTTTGGGCTCACCAAATCCAGGGTTTTGCTGCTCCATTTAGAGGCGGCAAACTACTGAGTCCCTGGCGGACGAGCCTCAGTTGGCTTCACCGATTATAATCCGTGACTCAGCGGCTCGCCTGTCACAGGACTATCAGGCCACAGGGACAGACGTTCCTCTCTACGCTTTGAGAGTTTGTTTTTCCTAAACACAAGAGTTTGCTGACTAAACATGGTGTACCTTCTGCAAGCCTGCGGATCTGTGAGGGGATTTGCTACAGCGACTGCTCCCTTCGATGCACAGCACTGAACGGAGGAGGCTACCTATCTGGCATGACATGCAACCAAGCACTGGAAAGCCAATAGGTCTCATCTGTAAGACCTATTGGCCTTGCCAATGTTTTTTGTCCTACAGTATAGTATAGTTAAGTAAAGAAAGAAAAAGGCACAATGACACAGATGGTGCCTCACTTTGTAGGCACACGCATGCATTCATCACAGACACTGGATTTTCCTTTATATACTGACACAAAATGGATTAGTAAATTAAAACAGTGTGAGAGTGGTCTTTTAACCCCTTCGCTGCCAGGCCTTTTCCCCCTCCTGTGCCAGGCCTTTTTTTGCCTATTTGGGGCAGTTCGCGCTTAGGCCCTCATAACTTTTTGTCCACATAAGCTAACCAAGCCAAATTTGCGTCCTTTTTTTCCAACATCCTAGAGATTCTAAAGGTACCCAGACTTTGTGGGTTCCCCTGAAGGAGGTCAAGAAATTGGCCAAAATACAGTGAAAATTTCGTTTTTTTCAAAAAAATTGGAAAAAGGGGCTGCAGAAGAAGGCTTGTGGCTTTTCCCCTGAAAATGGCATCAACAAAGGGTCTACGGTGCTAAACTCAGCAGCTTCCCAGCTTTCAGGAACAGGCAGACTTGAATCCGAAAACCCAATTTTTCAACACAATTTTGGCATTTTACTGGAGCATACCCCATTTGTGCAATTTTTTGTGCTTTCAGCCTCCTTCCAGTCAGTGACAGGAATGGTCATGAAACCAATGCTGGATCCCAGAAACCTAAACATTTCTGAAAAGTAGACAAAATTCTGAATTCAGCAAGGGGTCATTTGTGTAGATCCTACAAGGGTTTCCTACAGAAAATAACAGCTGAAAAAGAAAAATATTGAAATTGAGGTGAAAAAAACATCAATTTTTCTCTACTTTTTACTCTGTAACTTTTCCCTGCAATGTCAGATTATCGAAAGCAATATAGCGTTACGTCTGCTGGACTCCTATGGTTGCGGGGATATATAGGGTTTGTAGGTTCATCAAGAACCCGAGGAACCCAGAGCCAATAAATGAGCTGCACCCTGCAGTGCGTTTTCATTCTATACCGGGTATACAGTAATTCATTTGCTGAAATATAAGGAGTAAAAAATAGCTATCAAGAAAACCTTTGCATTTCCAAAAAGGGCACAAGATAAGGTGTTGAGGAGCAGTGGTTATTTGCACATCTCTGAATTCCGGGGTGACCATAGTAGCACGTGAATTACATGGAATTTCTCAAATAGATGTCTTTTTTACACACACCCCTATAATTGGAAGAAATAAATGTAGAGAAAGACAAGGGGCAATAACACTTGTTTTGCTATTCTATGTTCCCCCAAGTCTCCCGATAAAAATGATACCTCACTTGTGTGGCTAGGCCTAGCGCCCGCGACAGGATATGCCCCAAAACACAACGTGGACACATCACAGAAAACAGAGCTGTTTTTAGCAAAGTGACTACCTGTAGATTTTGGCCTCTAGCTCAGCCGCCACCTAGGGAAACCTACCAAACCTGTGCATTTCTGAAAACTAGAGACCTAGGGGAATCCAAGGAGGGGTGACTTGTGTGGCTCGAACCAGGTTCTGTTACCCAGAATCCTTTGCAAACCTCAAAATTTGGCTAAAAAAACACATGTTCCTCACATTTCTGTGGCAGAAAGTTCTGGAATCTGAGAGGAGCGACAAATTTCCTTCCACCCAGCATTCCCCCACGTCTCCCGATAAAAATGATACCTCACTTGTGTGGGTAGGCCTAGCGCCCGCAACAGGATATGCCCCAAAACACAACCTGGACACATCACAGAAAACAGAGCTGTTTTTAGCAAAGTGACTACCTGTAGATTTTGGCCTGTAGCTCAGCCGCCACCTAGGGAAACCTACCAAACCTGTGCATTTCTGAAAACTAGAGACCTAGGGGAATCCAAGGAGGGGTAACTTGTGTGGCTCGGACCAGGTTCGGTTACCCAGAATCCTTTGCAAACCTCAAAATTTGGCTAAAAAAACACATGTTCCTCACATTTCTGTGGCAGAAAGTTCTGGAATCTGAGAGGAGCCACAAATTTCCTTCCACCTAGCGTTCCCCCACGTCTCCCGATAAAAATGATACCTCACTTGTGTGGGTAGGCCTAGCGCCCGCGACAGGATATGCCCCAAAACACAACGTGGACATATCACAGAAAACAGAGCTGTTTTTAGCAAAGTGACTACCTGTAGATTTTGGCCTCTAGCTCAGCCGCCACCTAGGGAAACCTACCAAACCTGTGCATTTCTGAAAACTAGAGACCTAGGGGGATCCAAGGAGGGGTGACTTGCGGGGCTCGGACCAGGTTCTGTTACCCAGAATCCTTTGCAAACCTCAAAATTTGGCTAAAAAAACACATGTTCCTCACATTTCTGTGGCAGAAAGTTCTGGAATCTGAGAGGAGCCACAAATTTCCTTCCACCCAGCGTTCCCCCACGTCTCCCGATAAAAATGATACCTCACTTGTGTGGGTAGGCCTAGCGCCCGCGACAGGATATGCCCCAAAACACAACGTGGACATATCACAGAAAACAGAGCTGTTTTTAGCAAAGTGACTACCTGTAGATTTTGGCCTCTAGCTCAGCCGCCACCTAGGGAAACCTACCAAACCTATGCATTTCTGAAAACTAGAGACCTAGGGGAATCCAAGGAGGGGTGACTTGTGTGGCTCGGACCAGGTTCTGTTACCCAGAATCCTTTGCAAACCTCAAAATTTGGCTAAAAAAACACATGTTCCTCACATTTCTGTGGCAGAAAGTTCTGGAATCTGAGAGGAGCCACAAATTTCCTTCCACCCAGCGTTCCCCCATGTCTCCCGATAAAAATGATACCTCACTTGTGTGGGTAGGCCTAGCGCCCGCGACAGGATATGCCCCAAAACACAACGTGGACATATCACAGAAAACAGAGCTGTTTTTAGCAAAGTGACTACCTGTAGATTTTGGCCTCTAGCTCAGCCGCCACCTAGGGAAACCTACCAAACCTATGCATTTCTGAAAACTAGAGACCTAGGGGAATCCAAGGAGGGGTGACTTGTGTGGCTCGGACCAGGTTCTGTTACCCAGAATCCTTTGCAAACCTCAAAATTTGGCTAAAAAAACACATGTTCCTCACATTTCTGTGGCAGAAAGTTCTGGAATCTGAGAGGAGACACAAATTTCCTTCCAGCCAGCGTTCCCCCACGTCTCCCGATAAAAATGATACCTCACTTGTGTGGGTAGGCCTAGCGCCCGCGACAGGATATGCCCCAAAACACAACGTGGACATATCACAGAAAACAGAGCTGTTTTTAGCAAAGTGACTACCTGTAGATTTTGGCCTCTAGCTCAGCCGCCACCTAGGGAAACCTACCAAACCTATGCATTTCTGAAAACTAGAGACCTAGGGGAATCCAAGGAGGGGTGACTTGTGTGGCTCGGACCAGGTTCTGTTACCCAGAATCCTTTGCAAACCTCAAAATTTGGCTAAAAAAACACATGTTCCTCTCATTTCTGTGGCAGAAAGTTCTGGAATCTGAGAGGAGCCACAAATTTCCTTCCACCCAGCGTTCCCCCACGTCTCCCGATAAAAATGATACCTCACTTGTGTGGGTAGGCCTAGCGCCCGCGACAGGATATGCCCCAAAACACAACGTGGACACATCACAGAAAACAGAGCTGTTTTTAGCAAAGTGACTACCTGTAGATTTTGGCCTCTAGCTCAGCCGCCACCTAGGGAAACCTACCAAACCTGTGCATTTCTGAAAACTAGAGACCTAGGGGAATCCAAGGAGGGGTGACTTGTGTGGCTCAGACTAGGTTCTGTTACCCAGAATCCTTTGCAAACCTCAGAATTTGGCTAAAAAAACACATGTTCCTCACATTTCTGTGGCAGAAAGTTCTGGAATCTGAGAGGAGCGACAAATTTCCTTCCACCCAGCGTTCCCCCATGTCTCCCGATAAAAATGATACCTCACTTGTGTGGGTAGGCCTAGCGCCCGCGACAGGATATGCCCCAAAACACAACGTGGACATATCACAGAAAACAGAGCTGTTTTTAGCAAAGGGACTACCTGTAGATTTTGGCCTCTAGCTCAGCCGCCACCTAGGGAAACCTACCAAACCTGTGCATTTCTGAAAACTAGAGACCTAGGGGAATCCAAGGAGGGGTGACTTGTGTGGCTCGGACCAGGTTCTGTTACCCAGAATCCTTTGCAAACCTCAAAATTTGGCTAAAAAAACACATGTTCCTCACATTTCTGTGGCAGAAAGTTCTGGAATCTGAGAGGAGCCATAAATTTCCTTCCACCCAGCGTTCCCCCACGTCTCCCGATAAAAATGATACCTCACTTGTGTGGGTAGGCCTAGCGCCCGCGACAGGATATGCCCCAAAACACAACGTGGACATATCACAGAAAACAGAGCTGTTTTTAGCAAAGTGACTACCTGTAGATTTTGGCCTCTAGCTCAGCCGCCACCTAGGGAAACCTACCAAACCTATGCATTTCTGAAAACTAGAGACCTAGGGGAATCCAAGGAGAGGTGACTTGTGTGGCTCGGACCAGGTTCTGTTACCCAGAATCCTTTGCAAACCTCAAAATTTGGCTAAAAAAACACATGTTCCTCACATTTCTGTGGCAGAAAGTTCTGGAATCTGAGAGGAGACACAAATTTCCTTCCACCCAGCGTTCCCCCATGTCTCCCGATAAAAATGATACCTCACTTGTGTGGGTAGGCCTAGCGCCCGCGACAGGATATGCCCCAAAACACAACGTGGACATATCACAGAAAACAGAGCTGTTTTTAGCAAAGTGACTACCTGTAGATTTTGGCCTCTAGCTCAGCCGCCACCTAGGGAAACCTACCAAACCTATGCATTTCTGAAAACTAGAGACCTAGGGGAATCCAAGGAGGGGTGACTTGTGTGGCTCGGACCAGGTTCTGTTACCCAGAATCCTTTGCAAACCTCAAAATTTGGTTAAAAAAACACATGTTCCTCACATTTCTGTGGCAGAAAGTTCTGGAATCTGAGAGGAGCCACAAATTTCCTTCCACCCAGCGTTCCCCCACGTCTCCCGATAAAAATGATACCTCACTTGTGTGGGTAGGCCTAGCGCCCGCGACAGGATATGCCCCAAAACACAACGTGGACATATCACAGAAAACAGAGCTGTTTTTAGCAAAGTGACTACCTGTAGATTTTGGCCTCTAGCTCAGCCGCCACCTAGGGAAACCTACCAAACCTATGCATTTCTGAAAACTAGAGACCTAGGGGAATCCAAGGAGGGGTGACTTGTGTGGCTCGGACCAGGTTCTGTTACCCAGAATCCTTTGCAAACCTCAAAATTTGGCTAAAAAAACACATGTTCCTCACATTTCTGTGGCAGAAAGTTCTGGAATCTGAGAGGAGCCACAAATTTCCTTCCACCCAGCGTTCCCCCATGTCTCCCGATAAAAATGATACCTCACTTGTGTGGGTAGGCCTAGCGCCCGCGACAGGATATGCCCCAAAACACAACGTGGACATATCACAGAAAACAGAGCTGTTTTTAGCAAAGTGACTACCTGTAGATTTTGGCCTCTAGCTCAGCCGCCACCTAGGGAAACCTACCGAACCTATGCATTTCTGAAAACTAGAGACCTAGGGGAATCCAAGAAGGGGTGACTTGTGTGGCTCGGACCAGGTTCTGTTACCCAGAATCCTTTGCAAACCTCAAAATTTGGCTAAAAAAACACATGTTCCTCACATTTCTGTGGCAGAAAGTTCTGGAATCTGAGAGGAGACACAAATTTCCTTCCAGCCAGCATTCCCCCACGTCTCCCGATAAAAATGATACCTCACTTGTGTGGGTAGGCCTAGCGACCGCGACAGGATATGCCCCAAAACACAACGTGGACATATCACAGAAAACAGAGCTGTTTTTAGCAAAGTGACTACCTGTAGATTTTGGCCTCTAGCTCAGCCGCCACCTAGGGAAACCTACCAAACCTATGCATTTCTGAAAACTAGAGACCTAGGGGAATCCAAGGAGGGGTGACTTGTGTGGCTCGGACCAGGTTCTGTTACCCAGAATCCTTTGCAAACCTCAAAATTTGGCTAAAAAAACACATGTTCCTCACATTTCTGTGGCAGAAAGTTCTGGAATCTGAGAGGAGCCACAAATTTCCTTCCACCCAGCGTTCCCCCACGTCTCCCGATAAAAATGATACCTCACTTGTGTGGGTAGGCCTAGCGCCCGCGACAGGATATGCCCCAAAACACAACGTGGACACATCACAGAAAACAGAGCTGTTTTTAGCAAAGTGACTACCTGTAGATTTTGGCCTCTAGCTCAGCCGCCACCTAGGGAAACCTACCAAACCTGTGCATTTCTGAAAACTAGAGACCTAGGGAAATCCAAGGAGGGGTGACTTGTGTGGCTCGGACCAGGTTCTGTTACCCAGAATCCTTTGCAAACCTCAAAATTTGGCTAAAAAAACACATGTTCCTCACATTTCTGTGGCAGAAAGTTCTGGAATCTGAGAGGAGCCACAAATTTCCTTCCACCCAGCGTTCCCCCACGTCTCCCGATAAAAATGATACCTCACTTGTGTGGGTAGGCCTAGCGCCCGCGACAGGATATGCCCCAAAACACAACGTGGACATATCACAGAAAACAGAGCTGTTTTTAGCAAAGGGACTACCTGTAGATTTTGGCCTCTAGCTCAGCCGCCACCTAGGGAAACCTACCAAACCTGTGCATTTCTGAAAACTAGAGACCTAGGGGAATCCAAGGAGGGGTGACTTGTGTGGCTCGGACCAGGTTCTGTTACCCAGAATCCTTTGCAAACCTCAAAATTTGGCTAAAAAAACACATGTTCCTCACATTTCTGTGGCAGAAAGTTCTGGAATCTGAGAGGAGCCACAAATTTCCTTCCACCCAGCGTTCCCCCATGTCTCCCGATAAAAATGATACCTCACTTGTGTGGGTAGGCCTAGCGCCCGCGACAGGATATGCCCCAAAACACAACGTGGACATATCACAGAAAACAGAGCTGTTTTTAGCAAAGTGACTACCTGTAGATTTTGGCCTCTAGCTCAGCCGCCACCTAGGGAAACCTACCAAACCTGTGCATTTCTGAAAACTAGAGACCTAGGGGAATCCAAGGAGGGGTGACTTGTGTGGCTCGGACCAGGTTCTGTTACCCAGAATCCTTTGCAAACCTCAAAATTTGGCTAAAAAAACACATGTTCCTCACATTTCTGTGGCAGAAAGTTCTGGAATCTGAGAGGAGCCACAAATTTCCTTCCACCCAGCGTTCCCCCACGTCTCCCGATAAAAATGATACCTCACTTGTGTGGGTAGGCCTAGCGCCCGCGACAGGATATGCCCCAAAACACAACGTGGACATATCACAGAAAACAGAGCTGTTTTTAGCAAAGTGACTACCTGTAGATTTTGGCCTCTAGCTCAGCCGCCACCTAGGGAAACCTACCAAACCTGTGCATTTCTGAAAACTAGAGACCTAGGGGAATCCAAGGAGGGGTGACTTGTGTGGCTCGGACCAGGTTCTGTTACCCAGAATCCTTTGCAAACCTCAAAATTTGGCTAAAAAAACACATGTTCCTCACATTTCTGTGGCAGAAAGTTCTGGAATCTGAGAGGAGCCACAAATTTCCTTCCAGCCAGCGTTCCCCCACGTCTCCCGATAAAAATGATACCTCACTTGTGTGGGTAGGCCTAGCGCCCGCGACAGGATATGCCCCAAAACACAACGTGGACATATCACAGAAAACAGAGCTGTTTTTAGCAAAGTGACTACCTGTAGATTTTGGCCTCTAGCTCAGCCGCCACCTAGGGAAACCTACCAAACTTGTGCATTTCTGAAAACTAGAGACCTATGGGAATCCAAGGAGGGGTGACTTGCGGGGCTCGGACCAGGTTCTGTTACCCAGAATCCTTTGCAAACCTCAAAATTTGGCTAAAAAAACACATGTTCCTCACATTTCTGTGGCAGAAAGTTCTGGAATCTGAGAGGAGCCACAAATTTCCTTCCACCCAGCATTCCCCCACGTCTCCCGATAAAAATGATACCTCACTTGCGTGGGTAGGCCTAGCGGCCGCGACAGGAAACACCCCAAAGCGCAACGTGGACACAACCAAAATTTTGGAAGAAAACAGTGCCTACCTGTGGATTTTGGCCTGTAGCTCAGCGGGCACCTAGGGAAACCTACCAAACCTGTGCATTTCTGAAAACTAGAGACCTAGGGGAATCCAAGGAGGGGTGACTTGCGGGGCTCGGACCAGGTTCTGTTACCCAGAATCCTTTGCAAACCTCAAAATATGGCCAAAAAAACACTTTTTCCTCTCATTTCTGTGGCAGAAAGTTCTGGAATCTGAGAGGAGCCACAAATTTCCTTCCACCCAGCATTCCCCCAAGTCTCCCGATAAAAATGATACCTCACTTGTGTGGTTGGGCCAGGTGCCTGCAACAGAATAAGGCCCAAAACCTGAAGAGATAGAAGGGATAGGTATTTTTGCAATATATCATTTTGATGTGTGCACATACGTCCGTGATGTGCCAAACACTAAAATAGTGAAAAGAAACACTTAGGTTATGTGAAGAAGACCCCTCACCCACCAACCAAGTTGGTGGCATGCTTCATCATCGGGGTCCCACCCGAGGCACCTAGCGTGTCACAGGTGTGCTGCGACGCCTGATTACAGCGGAGCAGGTTTTGTCATTTTTTACAACACATACTGGTTGGATTTGGCACGAGGGTGAGTGATGGTTCAGTGGATCAAATTTTATTAACAAGAGATTTCACAAAAATGAAATGCACTGCTAATAACTGAAAGGCAAAAAAGTGAACCAATGACTCACAGCTCGTGAGCTGTAAAGCCGCGACAAGGCACCAACCGCTTTACAGTCCATTCACACACCTTTCATACATGACACGCACAAGACCATTCACACCGTCAGCCACGGGCCCAGCACATTACAACACTCACATCGACAGACCGCGCCACTCAAGGGCCCATCACTTACATACGCCACATGCCTGATACAAGAATCACACCAGCTGATGGGAGTGTGGACTGCCGTTTGGCTGGCACCGCCAGCCAAGCGCCACCCCACGCACACCGCCAGCCAAGCGCCACCCCACGCACACCGCCAGCCAAGCGCCACCCCACGCACACCGCCAGCCAAGCGCCACCCCACGCACACCGCAATCACTTTTTTTTATTTATAAACAACAAATAAACTACTAATTATAAAATAGGCACAAAACTACAAACACAAAACCTCAAACTAAATACACGACAGATGCCAACCGTGGAAAATATAAAACAGACAGCTTACGCTCACGGTATTTCCCAAAAGTTTTTCCTTGTGTGGTAACTTCTAAAACAGCTGGGCACACACAGCCCAGGCTTTGAAGGGCATTCGGGGCAGTACATCCGGCTCTCCCTCCAGATTGATCTCCGGGCACATACTCTACATTTCTTTGTGGGCATGTCTTTTTTGGGAGTGGGAGGAATGTGATCTGGAAAGTGCCGATCTTTCAATCTAGCCACATCCTCCACCACTTCTACTCTAGGAACTCTTGCCGGTTCCACCACAATAAGGCTTTCTATCACCGACTCCTGAAATTTAACAAAAGTCATCCTTGACTCAGGTGAATAATCCTTGTATACAATAAAGGCATTAAAAGTTGCCAAATGAAATAAATGTAGGGCCAACTTTTTATACCACACATAGGACTTACGAAGAGCAGTGTAAGGTTCCAACCTCTGATCTACTCTATCAACACCACCCATGTGCCTATTGTAGTCCAAAATGCACGCAGGTTTGCGCACTTCCGCAACCTGACCCCAAACAGCCACAGGGGAAGTACTCTCATCATGGATGGTCGATAGCATGTACACATCCCTCCTGTCTGAAAATTTCATAGCTAACAGCTCATTATTCCGCAAGGCACTGCACTGTCCCCTCTCAAGTTTTTTACAGACAAGCTCCCTTGGATAGCCTTTGCGGTTAGAACGGATTGTGCCACAAGCAACAGTGTCCACCCTAAACAACTCCTTGAACAACTGCACTCCAGTGTAGAAATTATCTACGTACAAATGGTGAACTTTGTTAAACAGCCGTCTAGCAAGTTCCCACACAATTTTTTCGCTAACTCCAAAAGTGGCCGGACAACCAGGAGGGTCAATACTGGAATCCCTACCAGTGTAGACCCGGAAATTATAAACATATCCTGTACTGCTTTCTGACAGCAGATACAATTTAATCCCATACCGTGCCCTCTTACTAGGGATGTACTGCTTAAAAACTAAACGCCCCTTGAAAAGGACCAAAGACTCGTCCACACTTATCTCTTTGCCTGGAACATAGACCTCTGAAAACCGATCCACAAAATGATCAAGGACAGGCCTAATCTTAAAAAGGCGGTCACAATCAGGGTGATCTCGTGGCAAGGCTAAAGCATTGTCTACAAAATGCAGCATACGAAGAAGAAGCAAATACCGATTACGTGTCATAGTTGCAGGAAATATAGCAGTTGCCATCAAGGGACTAGTAGACCAATAAGAAGCCAGTGACGGCTTCCTGATCAACCCCATCAAAAAAGACAAACCTAAAAACCTTTTCATCTCTTCCAGATATGTGGGAACCCAATGAGTAGCTCTAGACTGAGGCTTAAGTCTGGCAGCGTTGTCCCGCAAATATTGCTCTGCATACACATTTGTCTGCTCCACAATCTCTTCCAAAAATACATCGTCCATAAACAAGTGAAAGAAATGGACAGGCAGAAAGTTTTCCGTATTAACTCTACACCCTGGGAGACTAGTAAATGCAGGTAACTGTGGCTGCTCCATGTTTGGGGCAATCCAGGTGTCAGGTCTTCTAATGGGAAACCCTTCAGCCCCAGGCTGCTGCACTCTTGGCACATCAATGTCCTCCTCTAACTCAGGCCCTTCATCTGCACTGAGTGTAGCTTCCTCATCAGAAGAATACTCTTGGACAGAAAACTCACTTCCAGAATCTCCTGCTTCCTCCTCTGCCTCAGATGCAGAGTCAGTGTCGTAATCATGGTCTGAAGACGACTCAAAGAGCATGCGAACAACCTGCTGAGCGGTCACTTTGCGGCTAGCCATGATCCTAACAACAAATGGATTGCCAACAACAACTAGCACTAAAATAAGTAATAAACAAAGTGTAGCTTTATCACAAAGAGTTATGTAATACAAAAAACTATACCACTCAGTTGCCTGAAATAGCTACTCACCAAGCAACTACTCTGCACAGACACAGCAATCACCAATGATATCCCACTAAAAAGAAAAAAGAAAAAAGCAAATTAGACATATGACAACACAAACATCACTGTGCTCAAATCTAAGGACAATGTCAAACACACAATACTGCATTTAGTACACCACCTACAAACATGTCATTCATGCATGTCAACAATACTCCTTTGGAGTAAATTGCTTTCACTTACCTAAAACATGCAGCTATGCAAACCACTGGACAACTACTGCCAAAACCGCTAAGATCCACAGCAAAGGAAGCAAAAGCGTTGAACTAGAAGAAAAAGAAGAAATAAACTGTTATAATCACAAATACAAATACTTTGCCTGTTGACAAACACCCCACCACCAAGAACTTAGAAGTTGTCCCTGGTACCTAAGTGGATCCTGCCCCCCCTCGGGGGTAGATGGGCGTAAAAAAATTAGCCGAAATGGGCAACACCTCTGTGCCCCCTTTTAGGGGGCAACCCTTCCCAAAGGGGGCACCCCCAGCACAAAACAAAAAAATCCCTGCCGTATTGGTGGTTTCTGCCCTCCTTGGGGGCAGATGGGCCTACAAAATTACACACACACCACACAATCCCTGGCGCCTAGTGTGCTTCCACCCCCCCGGGGCCAGATCGTCCAAAAAATGACTGGTCTGCCATCGGGGGGCCGAAACAGAAAAAAAAAACTCCCCAGGGGAGAGACCCTTGCCCAAGGGGTTGCCCTCAAAATAAACAACAAAAACAAAATCCCTGGTGTCTAGTGGATTTTGCCCCCCCGCCCCCCCCCCCCGGCGGCAGATCAGCCCAAAAATTGGCAATCTGCCCCCGGGGTGGGAGGGGGGGGGCAAATACTAAAAAATGTGTCCCCCAGTGGGACGCCCCTTGCCCAAAGGGTCGCCCCCCCAAAAAAAACTTTACAATAAAAATAAATCCCTGGTGTCTAGTGGTTTTCAACCCCCCTCGGGGGCAGATCTGCCAAAAAATCAGCGGATCTGCCCCCCGGGGGGGGGGGGGGGCTAAATACAAATAAAAATTCCCCGGGGGGGCCACCCTGGCCCAAGGGGTCGCCCCCAAAACATACACAAAATATAAAATCCCTGGTGTCTAGTGGTTTTCGCCCCCCCCCGGGGGCAGATCCGCCGAAAATTTGGCGGATCTGCCCCAGGGGGGGGGGCTAAATACAAAAAAAAATTGCCCCCGGGGTGGGGCGACCCTTGCCCAAGGGGGTCGTCCCCAAAATAAACATAAAATACTATATCCCTGGTGTCTAGTGGTTTTCGCCCCCCCCCTGGGGGCAGATCCGCCGAAAAATCGGCAGATCTGCCCCCAGGGGGGGGCGAAATACAATAAAAAAATGCCCCCGGGGGAGGGCGACCCTTGCCCAAGGGGTCGCCCCCAAAATAATAAATATAATACATTTTCCCTGGTGTCTAGTGGTTTTCGCCCCCCCCCTGGGGGCAGATCCGCCGAAAAATCGGCAGATCTGCCCCCAGGGGGGGGCGAAATACAATAAAAAAATGCCCCCGGGGGAGGGCGACCCTTGCCCAAGGGGTCGCCCCCAAAATAATAAATATAATACATTTTCCCTGGTGTCTAGTGGTTTTCGCCCCCCCCTGGGGGCAGATCCGCCGAAAAATCGGCAGATCTGCCCCCAGGGGGGGGCGAAATACAAAAAAAAATTGCCCCCGGGGGGGGGCGACCCTTGCCCAAGGGGTCGCCCCCAAAATTATGGCAAAATAACACTATCCCTGGTGTCTAGTGGTTTTCGCCCCCCCCTGGGGGCAGATCCGCCGAAAAAACGGCGGATCTGCCCCCAGGGGGGGGCGAAATACTAAAAATAATTGCCCCCGGGGGGGCGACCCTTGCCCAAGGGGTCGCCCCCAAAATATTGAAAAAAATAAATCCCTGGTGGCTAGTGGAGATTCCTGCTCCACGATCGCGGGCTCTGCCCGCGATCGTGGAGCAGGAATCTAATGAAAACAGGCACCGGGGGAAAGGAAAAACCCTTTCCTTTCCCCCCGTGTCTGTTTCCCACCACCCCCGACCCCCAAAAACGAAGAGGACTCACCTTTCGTGTCCTCCTCGGTAGACGCGCTGGAAGCAAATGGCTTCCAGCGCGCCCGGCAACACTAGATGACGTCAGCGCGCTGTGCGCGCGCTGACGTCATCGGATTGCCGTGGGGGGGGGCGGGGGTGGAAGGGGAAGGTCTTCCCCTTCCATCCCCGCCTGGGGGGGGGAGGGGGGTGCACGGGGGGCGCGCTAGCGCGCCCCCAAGTTCCCCTGTGCCTAGGACGAGATGATCTCGTCCAAGGCACAGGGGAACTGTAGCCTTGGAGGCACAGAAGAGGTTAAAACATAATGCAAAACATGATCACTTTTTAAAAAATAAATAGAGTAAGTGGGTTGGAGAGGGGATGAGATGTGAAAACAACATGTGGAAGGGGTTATTTTAGACCTGACCGCCTTAGGGTGGTCGTCCCCTAACTTTTTGCCTGCCTCCTTCCACTGCTCTGACACTGTTTTTGCTGGTTTTCGGACTCTACGCACTTTACCACTGCTAACCAGTGCTAAAGTGTATATGCCGCCTCTCTTAAATATTGTAACATTGGTTCAGCCCCAATTGCCATATTATATTTACTTATACGCTTCTAGTAAAGTGCACTACATGTGCCCAGGACCTGTAAATTAAATGCTACTAGTGGGCCGGCACAACTGGTTGTGCCCCCACATAAGTAGCCCCTTAACCATGTCTGAGGCCTGCCATTGCAAGGCCTGTGTGTGCAGTTTCACTGCCACTTCAACTTGGCACTTAAAAGTACTTGCCAAGCCTTAAACTACCCTTTTTCTACATATAAGTCACCCCTAAGGTAGGCCCTAGGTAACCCAGAGGGCAGGGTGCTGTGTAGGTAAAAGGCAGGACATATATCTGTGTCTTTTATATGTCCTGGTAGTGGAACACTCCCATATTCGTTTTCTACTGCTGTGAGGTCGGCTCCTTTCATAGGCTAACATTAGGGCTACCCTCATATACTGTTTAAGTGGTAGATTCTGATCAGAAAGGGGTAAACAGGTCATATTTAGTATAGCCAGAATGGTAATACAAAATCCTGCTTATTGGTAAGGTTGGATTTTATATTACTATTTTAGACATGCCACTTTTAGAAAGTGAGCGTTTCTCTGCACTTAAAATCCATCTGTGCCTTACAGCCTGTCTCCAATCCTCGTCTGGGCTGGTTGACAGCTCCCTTGTACAGTTCCCAGACAACCACAAACACAGGCTAATCAGTCACACCTGTACTCATCTCCATACTGAATGGGTCTTCCTGGGCTGGAAGGGTGGAGGGCCTGACACTTACATTTCAAAGGCTAGTGGCCTGCCCTCACACAATGGACTGCCAAACTCCCTACTGGGACCCTGGCAGACAGACCTGTACGGAAAGGGGACCTTGTGCACTTCAAAACCACTATTTGAAATCTCCCCCACTACAAAGGCACTTTTGGATATACAACCTGGGTCCCTGACCCCCACCAACTCAGACACTTTCTGGGATAGAAACACTGAACCAGATCCTGCAACCTGCCAAGAGGAGCTGCCTGGCTGCCCAGGAAGTCTGACGCACACCTTCCTTTTTCCACGCATTTCCTCCACTGCGGTCTTCGTGTGTGTAATTTCGGTGTTCATGTGTGTAATTTTGATGCATACCAGGTACTTTGTGCACACAAGAGACATTTGTTGATTTCTAAAGATTTAGGACTCCTCCTATCATTGCAAAAGTGATGTTTCTAATTGTGCTTATCAAATCTTGATCATTTTGACCTTAATTTACTCAGATAAATATCTTATATTTTCCTACACCTGTGTGGTGTATTTTTGTGGTGTTTTCACTGTGTTATCGCATGATTTATTGCACAAATACTTTACACATTGCCTTCTAAGTTAGGCCTGACTGCTCAGTGCCAAACTACCAGAGGGTGGGCACCGGATAATTTGGATTGTGTGTGACTTCCCCTGACTAGTGTTGTGGTCCCTACTTGGACAAAGGTGTAGACCTCTGCCAACTAGAGACCCCATTTGTAACAGGGAAGCATCACAGTGGGTGAGGAAAAAGCAACAGGAGGGGGGAAAACATGTGTGAAATAGAGCAAAGTGGAGATTGGGGGGACAAGCAAATGGACCAGAGAGGGCAATATAAGTGCGTGTGGGGAGACAGAAACACAAGAGTGAGACCGAGCAATTGTGCAAGTAGGAAGCCCACTAGTGTGACAGCTGGAAAACACATGCACTCCATTGGAGTGTTTAAAGATAAATGTTGTGCCCTAAAACCAATCAAAGGAAGTATATAAGCCAGCCAATCAAATAGATGGTAAAGAGGTTATGCTTCAGAGGAGTGATGCACATAAGATGGACAGACTGAAACAAGGAAAACCACTATGTAGAAAGCTAGGAAATAAGAGTGAAAGTAAAACCAATCAATGGTAAGAAATGGGTGGGCTGCAAGTCTTGTATGTTCTTATTCAGCCCACAATATGTCTCTCGCAACCAGAGAACTGGTGCTGTCTTGTAAGCTCAACCTAAAAATGGATGTGCACCTGCAATGCTGCAGTTTAGGGTTTACTCTCTCCTTTGGTGCTTTCCAATCCACACTACTAGAGTGGAGGAGACTGCAGTCACTGGCAGGACTTTAAAAATTTGGATTCCTTTCAAATCCCTCCTGCATAAACCCACCTTCCTCTGGAAGATTATAAAACACAAGCCAGTGGGTTTGGATTATTTTAATTGAATAACATAAAATGAACATGCACCTGTGGTGTGTTTTTGTGAGGCTTTGTTTGTACTGGATTTTTGGTCATATGACATACGCATGTAGCTTAACATATAGGTGTATGTACGATTAATACAGGCATATATCGCAAATGATATCCAATACTTAAGTTTTTGATCCACCAAAATTCTATGATGTAAAAGTTGAAAGAGCTAGGGGGCTGATTTAGATTTTGACGGACAAGTTATTCCGTCACAATGGTGCCAGCTATTCTGTTCACCAAAATATAAATGCCATACGAGGTAATGGGATTAATATTTTGGCGGACAACATACCCATCTCCGTTGTAATGGAGTAACTCGTCTGCCAAGATCTAAATCAGGCCGCAGGTTTAAAGTGCAAATTGTGACCGAGTGAGGATCTATTCTGGTAAACGAAAACATAGTTCATTCAAAGCAGCAACGTGGCAGAAGGGAAAAAATACATCTCACCCTACTCAACATGTCACTAAAAGTAATCTGGCGTCTTCAGAATTGAGCTGGCTATGTCTTATCTCTCTTTCTGCGAAAGGGAGCTTGCCAGCCTTTCTTGACAAGCACTCAATGAGCAATGCACCATCTACACAAAACTATTATTGTTGGTGGCGGATGTGCCGATCAGGCAGGAGCCAGAAGTAAAACTATGGGCTCAATGTAAATACTTGGAAAGCATCTTAAGTTTAAACAGCTGACGTTCTGAGTTTACGGTCAATGCACAGCGATACAGACACTATTGTAGCCTCTGGAAGGGAACCTGGCGTTGTGAAGGGCCCCGTCACAATCTGAATGTGTCCCTGCCATCATGTCCAGCTGGGTCCATGCCTAGAAAAGAGGCTCATGGTACAGTTCTATACAGTGATATGAGATTGCTCCTCATCTTCCCTCTCTTAACACTGTGATTTAGCAAACACATATAGAACAGTATAGATGCAAGCTCAAAATGTCTGGAAGAAACCCTGCACATTTACTGCAGACACTGACAGTGACATCTACCTGTCTTCCTGGAGAATATTGCTAACTATAAAAAGACCACCTAAAAACATGCAATTGACCGGCTGCAGTGTTTCCGCATCAATAGAAGTGTGAAGAATTAGCCGCAAAATCCAACATTGTCTGCAAATGGTTAGCAATAAATGTTGTTACTAGTTCAAACAGATCAAAAGTTATTAAAATGTTAAAGACTGGGTTGCAACCTTACACCAAACGTTTGGCAAAAGTTACCCGATCAGCCTGCATCTGTTGTTTGTTGTTACCATCATTGAAAGGGGTGGCAATTTACCTCAAAGAGTGTAAAATATTTTGTAAAATGGTTCAAATAGTGACATAATAACACTGCAAAATAATATGTTCCTCTACTACTTCATAATACCAGTCGCATTGTCTACAAGTCAGACATTCCACCAGTACACCTGGACATCACATGAGACTCTGGTGTGAAGGCGGGAACGGTGTTCCTGGCCCAGTCTCCCAAGCAGAATTAACTGTGATGGATGGTCCATTTCTTAAGCGTGTAACACAATTCATTACATCAGATGGGTTGTAAAACAACCCATCGTGGGTACAATCATCAAGAATGGTTCCAACTGCTAGTCCTATCTACTACAAAATGACACCCTGACTTGCGTCATATGTTGCATTATTGAACAATTATTTTTGATTAATTTTCTACGCTGGTGCCACAATTTTACAAGTAGACCTGCACTTGCATATTACTGTTCCTATGTAGTTATTAGTAAGGTGACTATGGAGGGGCCATGACTTGGATCGACACACGCATGGAAGCCTAATGACACAGCAAGATTTTCAATTCTTTAAACCATAGACAAAAAAGTATGTTATGCTTTTCTGTTTTAAAAGGAATGACCACTAAAGGTGCAATGTGAGTAGAGAAAGACCTGACAACACCCTTGGTAGAGTCACACTCACTGAAGCCCTTTAGAAGAAATCAAAGCTGCTGCAATCCATGACTCAATATGGCGCTGTCGGAGCACCAGCGCCCCAACCACCAAACACAGACACCCAAATAGAGGTCCTTAATAGTTCACAGTAGCTCCTTGGGGTGGGCAACATCTAATTAGTTGCTGACGGATGTCACCTGAATTGGCGGTATGACTACCACACTCGTCTGAGAGTGCATTTACAAATAAAGGAGAGTTTCATTTATGCTCACAAATGTTTCATCAAAAATAAGTTCTTGTTTTGTCATTTTATGCTACTTACATACTAGACCATGATGTCTATTTGTGGCCTTTCAGGACGTAGATGATGACTTGCTATTCCCATTCATGAAGTGGATTTTGAACAATAAAGTAAGAAAACTAATTTACAATTTGGAGCACCAAGCTGAATATAGACTGATTTAAGGCAAATTGAAGTCGATTATAAGAACTTGAAAGATGTCTCCTGAAGGTTTACAGAAGCAGAATCCACTGTGAGAGATTGAAAAACCACAATATTTTTCAAAGGCGAAAGAATGGCATAGGCACAATGATGATCAAATTATGTCTAATAAAAAAAGATTGACCAGTTCGGAGCACATAGCCTACCCAAAGCTTATGAAGATGGAGTGAACTCCTGTGAGGAATCTTTGGCGGCGAGACAAAACTAAACACTTTGGGGGTCATTAAGAGTTTGGTGGGCGGAAAAGCCCGCCCTCCAAACTCCCGCACTCAGGTTGCCGCCAGTGCGGCCGCCTTCCGATGGGCCCCATTTCGAATTCCCCGCTGGGTCAGCGGGCGGCGCTAGCTGCCCTGGGAACTGCTCACAACATTGCTGCCTGCTTGTAATCGATCAATATTGTGGGGCATAGGGTGCACAACAGGGGTTATGGGGAATACACTGAGCCCCATCTTTACTGTGGTCAGATTTCTACAGATATCTACAAAGCAATGTCTAAAGATCTAACTCACTAAGCTATGTAAAGATCTAGTTTATGCTCTAATCTATATGACACTTACTCTGAGCTAGACATTGTATCAGCCTTAAGTGAAACATTTATTTGCGTTATGGACTGTCATATAGTTTGTACAGAATGGAAAGTTTAAATACTATAGTTCTGACACATTTAATTCATTAGTGAACTGTGAGTTATTAGGCAGTCATATTAATGGTGTCATTTCCCAGTTGTCTAATTTATTGTCATGTCCACAGAACTCAAACTACCAGTGTCATAACAGAGAGGGAGGGATGGGTGGTCCGTGCGGATTTTATTTTGTCTGAGGGATTTGAGAGGTGTTTCGTTTCCAAAGGAGATAAGATATCGTTTCAATGTTTCTTTTGATTTGTGTTCCAAGGATCTTGATGATCCTCTAGTTCTCTTTTGGCGCCTGCCCTTAGACATTCAGTTTGGGCCTTTTGTTAAGTGCAATTGTAAAGCGCTCTATCACACGCGAGTGTACCCTGGCCTGTAGAGTGGACAAAGCTGACACCCTTTCACTAGTTCCTACTCTGCGCTATTGCATGGAGAGGATAAGTGCACTCGCCACTATACAGAATGCAGCAGACCTGCCATAGACATGACTTGTATATGGGATGTGTATTATGTATATTTAGGGTACACTAAGACATTATGTAGGAAATGCATAAATATCATAACAGTTACTATTACAGAATTAGCAAAGTCGAAACAGAATAAAACTTAGGTAGAAAACCATCACCATTGTTGTGGAAGATTTCTCTCACAAAGTCTGAAGTGCTTTGCTACAGTGATGAGTCTGTGCTCCAAATCCCTGATACCTTCTCCTTAGATGTTTGCTCAGAGCACGGCTCAAACATTCTCCGCTCTCCATAGGTACTGCTTATATGTTTGTGGCAGATTGTACAGGCAAGGTGATCTCCATGTTGTGTACTAGCTAGCTAAATATGATGGTATACTCGTAACAACAGAGGAACAAGTGAAAAAGAAGCCTTCACTTCCCGAAATGTGCTGGGGGATTGCTTGTGAGAGCATTACACCTGCACAAAGATTCACGCCAAAGGATTATACGTGATCACCAAACTGTAAAGGTGATAAACCCTTCTCACAGAGACATGCATACATCACATTGGTACAAAAGCATGAATAAATACCTAAAACAAATCTGCAACAATAAAGAGCAAAGGTCACAGGCTAATCCTCACAAATTAGAGATTACATAGAACAAACACTACACTGAAATGGCTAAAGAAAGAGGGCTAAACAAGAAAGATGTCTCTCATAATGATTAGGACAAATTGTAATCAAATAACAATCATTGATTCATGTGCAGTAAACCAATTTTCTAGCAGACCCCAGATCTCCTCCGTGTTCTTCGAGGTTGTTGAACACTTGTATAATGAATTTTTCATATACTAAAGTGTTAAATACCTGCACCACTTCTGGCCGACAGAGGGCAGATCCAAATCCAGCCAAGCAGTGGCAAAATAATTCTGGCAATAACAATCACTACAATACTGATTTCTTTGTTTTCTTGAGACCAAGTTGATATTGTCAATATGCATAATGACAAATCAATATAAAAACTGAAATCTTGTTTGAAATATGCCAGCCCACTAATTACCTGGGTAAGGACACAAAGCAGACACATGTACAACATCAGCATCTTCTTAACAACATCTAGCACACTAATAATTTCTCAATCCCCATTTGACGTCTGTCTGGAGCATAATGCAAACAAAATAAATGTTACTTCTATGCAATGTCAAATCTTCAGGTCCAGCACTCTGTAGTGTTGAGTAGTGTATCCTATGTTTCAATAGAAAAGTGTTAAACAGTAGATCTAAAATTGGATTTTGCTCAAAATCCACGCATATATTGTGTTTCTTTGTGTAAAAATCCATAATCTGTAATTATTTAGGAATGTTTGACATGGGATTTTAGATTTATCTTGCAGTTGTGTAAATGAAAGCTGCGAGCAGTCCTCAACTATTTGTCCCATTTGATTAATTTGATACATGTCTAAAGCCATATCCCAAGTTAAAGGCCTGGCCCGTGTTTATAGGGCAACAGGGAGGAGACATTTTGCACTTTCATTGGAGGTTTACAGTGCTAAGATACCAGCATTACTCCTTTATGGCACTGAACTGATTGAAATTCTAAATTTGGGTTTTTAGATAGGATTGAAAGTACAGCCCTTAGCATCTTGGCCTCTGTTAATGCTAGACACTCAGTGGCAGCTTTAAGATGAGAATTTGGGCTAAGAAGTGCTTATGCTCAGGACCTCGCAGAGGTGGCGCATTGGTTTATGTGCCTTGTAAATGGAGAAAACAACACATTAAGGTAAAGAAATATTAGAGGGCCTAGGAGAAAATTCAACAATTTATAGAAATATTATTGCAGCAGTAGATCGGTTGCAATTAGATTTCTCCATGATTCCCTCCTTATCCAGTCAGCAACTAAATGTTTGTTTAAAACAAGCACCATGGGCCTTGAGTTTTAATTTAGACAGGGAGGCATGCGCCCTAAAAAAGGGACCCCATTTGGCGATTGATTCCTTTACTATAATACAGTAAATTCTTATGTCTCTTGGAATCTGCCTCATGGGATTCGCCGGTTCTGTGCAACAATGGTTTCCAGGATCCTAAACTTATTTTATTTGTTTGTCCGGCACTTTCGTTGCAGCAGACGATTTTGCTGAGGCCGATTTGTAAACATTTGTATGACTATTCTGCCTCTGCTCTACTAAAGTCACTTTACGCTCCCCCAAATGAAATATTTTGTTGTAAAATTTTTTACTTTTTAAGGTTTTTTTAACGTGTGGGATATTTGAGCCAGCTAAATGAATCTTTCAAAAGAAATGTTTTTGTAAAGTTACAATGTAGGGATATCGGAATGATGCTCGGCACTCATAGACTGAACAGAGTTCTTATGGATGGCCTGGATTCCTTTAGCGGATGATGGGGGAGGTTCCATGACGTAAACTGTGCATTTTTAGTTACACTTAGTCATTCCATATGTTTAAATGTTGTGTACAGTTGTAATGCAGAAATTGGAATGATGGTTGGCACTAATAGCTTGAGTAGATATTGTATGTTGGGCCTGTTTGTACTATTCTTTAACTTTAGTGTTTGGAGGTTGAGAGGTTACAGGAATTTAATTATGTATTTTTCAGTTACACTTAGTTACTTTATATGTTTAAATGTGATATTTCTAATTACACTCATACCTCTTTACAAGCTCATAGGTCTCTCTTTGTGTGGGTTCATTGTGAATTGATGATGTGAGTAGAGTTCATTCACTCCATCCTGACTCGCACTGGTTTGTAACCTGAGACTTTACCTCCTCGTGTTGTGAATATTCCACTTGGTTGTGGGGTTGTTTTCTTGAGTACATAGCTGCCGCGTTTTCAGACTGCTTATGTATGATACACATGTAGTTTCATTGTACGTAAGGATGCCATTATGCTGTCAGTCTGACTCTTTGAGTCACACTTTGTTGCAGAAGCAAAGCTAAGAAAAGAAGCCTGTGCAAAAAGATAAATATCTAATATCACCCTCTTTGGCGCAAAACTGCTGCAAAAGCGCCCAGACGTAGCAACAGTATCTTCCTATTTCCGAGACAGTGCTACAGTAACTCATGTCATTAAGCCACCGCTATATGCTGACGTGTCCATCAATAGTAGCAGAAGACACACCCACCCTCCGGCTCCGCGCGCACTCTGGAAGCAATGCCTCGCGCCGTCCAGCTCCCACGGCGCTGCACGTGCACCAGCCTCTCGCCCACCAGTCTCCTCACGGTCCTTCACGGTGGTGGAGGGGAGCGGAAGCCCCAGCCGATACCTGCAACGACTGCAGTCCAACTCCACTTCGGGGAAAAGCTCACCCCTGCACCTTGAAATGGTCCCCAAGTTATCCTGATACTGAATGTCTCCTAGGCCTGAGCCAAGACTATTACTGATAACATCGCATCCAGACACCACCCCGCCAAGAGCCGCTCTTCATGCGTCAGGCTAACACACAATTTGGAGAGTTGCTCTGCTCTCCAAAGTGGTTCTTTTTGTGTCACCAGTGTGAAAAGCTCATTGTCAGCCTGCTGGGAAAGACTCTGACACTCCGCATTTACTTGCTGCATTTACGTGAAGCCAGGACAGATGATAAGGGTCAAGAAAAGATTGACAGTTGTCATGGTCAGTCCCCAGACAGTGTAACATGTTTATTGAGGCTGATGGGGGCTAGCCCCTCCTCCTCGCAGAGCCGGGTCACTTTACATTCAATGGCGGCTTGCCACCAGTCAGCAGCACACCTCACTGTGAAATATTTGATAAAAAGTGGCCATTCTAGTGCCTCACGCGGCACCAAGTGGGGTAACTTGTAATATTTATCTTTACAGGGATATTCAGCAAGGTTGTATTTGCAATTAAGTTTCACTCATAGTGTCACACATAATAGCATGGGAATGGTAGTATCACAGATAAGCAATCTGAAACTTGGCATCTATGCAGACACTGTAACCGCGCGCAATAAAAAGCGTATTTGAAGCCTGCATTGTAAACACACCTTCCGGCAGGCGGGCTGTGTGTGCAGCTCTCTGGGGATTGGACTGTTGCTGCAGTCAGATCCCTGGGAACTTGCCAGGCCATGGTGTTGTGATGGTCGAATCGCGATCCTGGGTGCTTTGCACGCGCCTCCAAAGGTGCTCAGTCGGGATGCTACGGCACGATTCCTCAGAGAGGTGTCTTGCCTGGGCGCCCACCTGACAAATGCTTATTCAGGGGCTGCATGGCACCTCCTGCAATCAAGGCAGATCCAGGTTGAGATGACTGTGGTTTCCATGGCAACCATTTGCCCCCCCCCACCCCCATGCTCCCCTCACGCCCTGCCTACACTGAACTGCCTGGGATGCAGGGACACGCGCCAAAAATCTATAAACTCATAAAACGTGGCTCTTGGCATGGCTTCGAGAGCCCAACTTATTGAAGCACTTTTCAACAGTTTTTTTCAAAAGACTGACCTACCAATGAGCAGATTTGACAGACTGGAAATATCACTTTAATTGTGGAAATGGGGCATTAAGACGTGCAATAATTATTGCTTGTACTGTCCATAAGCGCATCTATAAACACACATAGCTGTCATGTTTCCCAATATGTTTCTGGGGTATTTTCCAAGTTTCAGTATGCCTGTGCGGGACACTTCAGTGCATTTTGTGTGACACATTATTGCAGGCAGGATCAGTCTCGTCCATGAGGTGACTTCCAGGTACCTCACGTCCAATGTTGTGGTCTATACATTTTCTAAACCTGTTTTCTCTCTTGAGTTCAGGATCTCTTGATCCCACTCTTTATCTTTCAGGAATTTCAGGAGTCCACTTGGATAGTATGAGAAAGTATAGACATGCATGTGAGGGATCATGTTAGTTTACGAGGAAGTCTGGTAGGAAGAGCTGCTGTTATGCGCAGTACCACTTTAGAAATATTCTCACCTGTAGTGATGCTAGTAAGGTGACCACATAGAGTGAGGCAACTGAAAATAATTGACGACTGGCTTTTGAGCCTTTAATTCAGCCAGCTGAGGGCTAAGGGATGGCCATCCTCGGAGAAAGGACAACTATAAATCCCAAAATTAAAAAAAAGTATGTGTTCTTGGCTTAAAAACACGGACTGAACAAAGGTGTCAATTACATAAGTCAAAACCGCTTGACAACCATTTCATGGGTTTACCACACCACCCCTTACAGGCGATGCATTCTAAAGTAGGATTTAGAATTATTGATGTTCTCAGTCTTGAGACAAAAAAATCAGATTAGCATTTTTGTATTTAATTTTTTAGCAAATATTTGGACTTGGAAACATTTGTGTATCATATACTTCCAAGCAAATAATTTTTTCTTTCTGCTCAAGTTTCATCCCCAGGTCTTGACATATACAGCTCACTTTTGTTGCAAGGATCTGCAAGTCTGGCTGGTGGCTGTGCAGCAACATTGTCATGACAACGCAGATAAACTGCTGCCCTGTACAGCTGCTAAAAGCAGCACCATCATGGGTGACATCTGCCAGTCACAACTTTTCATAGGCTACATAGTGTTGATTCTCAGACCTGCACTTTGTGTTTTTTTTCTGAGGGTTGGTCCCTAAATGTCAGATCTCAAGGGAGCGGTGTCATGTGACAGTTTAGGCTCTGCTAAATAATTGTCTTTTCAGATAAAGGAAATGCAGGGGTTGGGGGCAAAAGGCTGCAGCATATAGTGCACATTTTAATATGAGGCCACTAGTAAGGATCAGGAGTCAAAAGACTAATGTTAGCTTTTTTGGTCAAAAAAAGCAAGGAGACACTAAATGAATTATTTCATAGTGGTCCAAGCGTGTATGCGCATTAGCACACGACCAGTAGCCCATTTGCTGACGTTGGTGACATCATCCTTGCAGGACCATGACACTCCTGCAGGGCTCCCTTACAGTTTCCCAGGCACCATAGTCCCTGATCCGACCTACAAACAAGGCTGAACACCCACACACACCCGTGTGCACACAGCAGCATCGCATGTGCTATAGCTCTGCAAAGATAGCAGTGTCTGCCAGTGAGGCCTCATTGCAATGAAACACCACAGAAGGCGTCAGCAGGGCATGGGTGTAGGAGGCTGGACTGGCTTGTAGTGGGTACCAAGGGGTTCTTACACCTTGCACCAGGCCCAGGTATCCCTTATTAGTGTAGAGGGGTGTCTAGCAGCTTAGGCTGATAGAAAAGGTAGCTTAGCAGAGCAGCTTAGGCTGAACTAGGAGACGAGTGAAGTTCCTACAGTACCACTAGTGTCATATGCACAATATCATAAGAAAACACAATACACAGATATAATAAAAATAAAGGTACTTTATTTTTATGACAATATGCCAAAGTATCTCAGTGAGTACCCTCAGTATGAGGATAGCAAATATACACAAGATATATGTACACAATACCAAAATATGCAGTAATAGCAATAGAAAACAGTGCAAACAATGTATAGTCACAATAGAATGCAATGGGGGCACATAGGGATAGGGGCAACACAAACCATATACTCTAGAAGTGGAATGCGAACCACGAATGGACCCCAAACCTATGTGACCTTGTAGAGGGTCGCTGGGACTGTAAGAAAACAGTGAGGGTTAGAAAAATAGCCCACCCCAAGACCCTGAAAAGTGGGTGCAAAGTGCACCTAAGTTCCCCAAAAAGCGCAGAAGTAGTGATAGGGGAATTCTGCAAGGAAGACCAACACCACCAATGCAACAACAATGGATTTCCTGACGAGAGTACCTGTGGAACAAGGGGACCAAGTCCAAAAGTCACGATCAAGTCGGGAGTGGGCAGATGCCCAGGAAATGCCAGCTGTGGGTGCAAAGAAGCTGCCACTGGATGGTAGAAGCTGTGGATTCTGCAAGAATGACAAGGGCTAGAATCTTCCCCTTTGGAGGACGGATGTCCCACATCGTGAAGAGTTGTGCAGAGGTGTTTCCGTGCAGAAAGACCGCAAACAAGCCTTGCTAGCTGCAAGGGTTGCGGTTAAGGTTTTTGGATGCTGCTGTGGCCCAGGAGGGACCAGGATGTCGCCAATTGCGTGAGGGGACACAGGGGGTGCCCAGCAGGACAAAGAGCCCTCTCAGAAGCAAGCAGCATCTGCAGAAGTGCTGGAAAAGGCACTAAGAAGTGGAGTGAACCGGAGCTCACCCAAAGTCACAAAAGAGGGTCCCACGACGCTGGAGGACAACTCAGGAGGTCGTGCACTGCAGGTTAGAGTGCCGGGGACCCAGGCTTGGCTGTGCACAAAGGAAATCCTGGAAGAGTGGACAGGAGCCGGATTAGCTGCAAAACACGCGGTTCCCAGCAATGCAGTCTAGCGTGGGGAGGCAAGGACTTACCTCCACCAAACTTGGACTGAAGAGTCACTGGAATGTGGGAGTCACTTGGACAGAGTTGCTGAGTTCAAGGGACCTCGCTCGTCATGCTGAGAGGAGACCCAGAGGACCGGTGATGCAGTTCTTTGGTGCCTGCGGTTGCAGGGGGAAGATTCCGTCGACCCACGGGACATTTCTTCGGAGCTTCTAGTGCAGAGAGGAGGCAGACTACCCCCACAGCATGCACCACCAGGAAAACAGTCGAGAAGGCAGCAGGATCAGCGTTACAAGGTCGCAGTAGTTGTCTTTGCTACTTTGTTGCAGTTTTGCAGGCTTCCAGCACGGTCAGCAGTCGATTCCTTGGCAGAAGGTGAAGAGAGAGATGCAGAGGAACTCTGATGAGCTCTTGCATTCGTTATCTAAAGAATTCCCCAAAGCAGAGACCCTAAATAGCCAGAAAAGGAGGTTTGGCTACTTAGGAGAGAGGATAGGCTAGCAACACCTGGAAGAGCCTATCAGAAGGAGTCTCTGACGTCACCTGCTGGCACTGGCCACTCAGAGCAGTCCAGTGTGCCAGCAGCACCTCTGTTTCCAAGATGGCAGAGGTCTGGAGCACACTGGAGGAGCTCTGGGCACCTCCCAGGGGAGGTGCAGGTCAGGGGAGTGGTCACTCCCCTTTCCTTTGTCCAGTTTCGCGCCAGAGCAGGGCTAAGGGATCCCTGAACCGGTGCAGACTGGCTTATGCAGAGATGGGCACCATCTGTACCCATCAAAGCATTTCCAGAGGCTGGGGGAGGCTACTCCTCCCCAGCCCTGACACCTTTTTCCAAAGGGAGAGGGTGTAACACCCTCTCTCTGAGGAAGTCCTTTGTTCTGCCTTCCTGGGCCAGGCCTGGCTGGACACCAGGAGGGCAGAAACCTGTCTGAGGTGTTGGCAGCAGCTGCAGTGAAACCCCGGGAAAGGTAGTTTGGCAGTACCCGGGTCTGAGCTAGAGACTCAGGGGATCATGGAATTGTCTCCCCAATGCCAGAAGGGCATTGGGGTGACAATTCCATGATCTTAGACATGTTACATGGCCATGTTCGGAGTTACCATTGTGACGCTATATATATGTCGTGACATATGTATAGTACACGCGTGTAATGGTGTCCCCGCACTCACAAAGTCCGGGGAATTTGCCCTGAACAATGTGGGAGCACCTTGGCTAGTGCCAGGGTGCCCACACACTAAGTAACTTAGCACCCAACCTTTACCAGGTAAAGGTTAGACATATAGGTGACTTGTAAGTTACTTAAGTGCAGTGGTAAATGACTGTGAAATAACATAGACGTTATTTCACTCAGGCTCCACTGGCAGGCCTGTGTAAGAATTGTCAGAGCTCCCTATGGGTGGCACAAGAAATGCTGCAGCCCATAGGGATCTCCTGGAACCCCAATACCCTGGGTACTTCAGTACCATATACTAGGGAATTTTAAGGGTGTTCCAGTATGCCAATGTAAATTGGTGAAATTGGTCACTAGCCTGTTAGTGACAATTTGGAAAGAAATGAGAGAGCATAACCACTGAGGTTCTGGATAGCAGAGCCTCAGTGAGACAGTTAGTCATAACACAGGTAACACATACAGGGCACACTTATGAGCACTGGGGCCCTGGCTGGCAGGGTCCCAGTGACACATACAACTATAACAACATTTATACAGTGAAATATGGGGGTAACATGCCAGGCAAGATGGTACTTTCCTACAATGGGGACATAATACCATTTATTCATGATAAAGCGCATAAACAACGTGGAAAAACTCACCAAAAAGCAGAGTTTGAAATGTCTGTTAAACCAGACAGTAAACAAATAATTCCGTGAGACGGTGCGGCGTAGTTGAGGTCTTTATCTGGGGGAGATGTTCTAAGGAAATCACCAGTGAAAGTATTGCAAGGACAACGGGGTGATGTGATAAGGGCGGTGTCTGTTTTGCATTATCGACTTAGACGATGAATAGGGTCCATGTGCTAATAATTATGGTAATCATAAATTTATATTCAATCAATGATATTAATCATCAAACCTTGCCTCGTATTTCTAGTGCTAGAAATACAGAGTTCACTCATGTTGGTGCATTACAGACTCAGTCAATGAATGTGGCCATGGTTTGTGGTGCTGTATGCTGACTACAGTCAGTGGGGTGTCCTTGTGGGGTGAGGTTGTTATAGAGCTGTGTTGTATGCGGTAGGAGGTTAGATGCTCTCACGCTATGGGGGCCCTGGGAAGCCAGATGAATAAGCACAAGAAAGCCAGATGTTCAGCGTGTTGGTGTTTTACGTAAACCTCAACTTAGCTCATCTCGTAACTTAAGCTTTCAAATCACCAAGGTGAAGAGTGGGTCTTGGGAATGTAGACGAAGTTTAATGAGAGGTGACCCTGTTTAGAGCAGTGAGTAAGCATATTCATCGTGGAAGTCCATCGCCTCAGCTCCCCTGGATCTGGAGAGGTGTAGTTGGCAGAAAACATCAGCATCAGATCTTTGGCCTCACAATGGCTTTCCCTCAGAATGGAGAAGCCAGGCCGAGTCCAGGAGCTAGGTGGAATCATTTTTACCCGCATCATGAGACAGCAGCCCAGGCAGACTTCTGCTCCGCCAATCCCAACCCCTTCAGCATCCATGCTGCCTCATCTGGAACTGGAAAGGTTTGAAGGGGTGGGGAGTGGGCAAAGGGCTGGCAGCCAGTCCCATACAACCCACAGCTGGTGCTAAACAGAGTAGACAAGTATGTACTTATAGTCCATCAGTTGTCTAGCAGCTTACTGATAGAGCATTGCTGACTGCTGTGGTGGAGCTCTGGGATCTGAAACATTGGACTTGTCAGGATCCTATTTGGTTCTGTTTCAATTGGTCCGCAGTAGCAGAATACAGACACTAAAAGTTATTCCACACATGGGTCATCACTGCCTAGCCTCAGCCCTTCTTCCCTCTTCCTTTCCCTTTTGTGAACCGTCAGAGCACCTAATGGTAATTGTGGCAGCCACCCCTGCTCAACCTCCCAGAAGCTCAATTGTTTCAAATATTCAGACTCTGGATTAATTTAACCACAGCGGGGCTGGGACCGGCCTGCAGTATGATGATGTGGCCCCACAAATGTCTTAGATCAAACTGAGTTAGACAAGGGCCGATTACGCTGTGTAGCAGGAAAACAACCGAGCATACTTTGGTCTAACCATGATGAGTGCCACTTGGCAAAGTGCGCTGCAGAACTTATGTTTTGTTTGAAGATGCGGTGCCGCTGGTGACCGTGGTTAGAGGGCATGCCATTAAGGTACGTAATCAGTACGGTAATAAAGTGTAAGAGCAGAACTTAGAACAGTCTTAGCTAGGATGCTAGCTGGATGCAAACTATGTTGTCCAGGAGCAGTAAGCCAAGATTGTATACTCTTGGTACAGCTAACAGACAGAAGAAAGGCAACATCCGCACATCCTAAATCTTTAATTTTCCACAATTGGTGGTTCCTGGCAGTATACTGGTATGTGGCCTCTTATTTCTTGGTGGTCCAAAGACATTATTGGTATGTATAATAACAATAATTACTGATGTGTAAATTTTCAGTCCATTCCAACACAATCTTTAGAAAAGTGTCCAGCTGTCCCTTGCTTGCGAATTATTCAAGGCTCAGTTGTGGTTGGTATATGCCTGTACAATTGAGGAGGGCACCATAAAGGCACATGCATGTGTGTACTTCTGTCGCATGAACCTCAAATATAGGCAGATAATAATGAGTAAATATATATATATATTTACCAAAGGAATCTGGAATTGACATTTCAGTCAGAGGGTTCAGAGGGCATGTGTCCCTAAGCCATTTTACATTTAAGGAAACACTCCTCCTTCCAAAATCCCAGCAATTTTGTGAGAACTAGGTAGACTGGGTAGGGTCGACCCAAATCCCTAAGCCCGCCATGATTATCTTGGCTGTGCCATATTTCTCTTAAAGTTAAGCGTGTGCATATGTAATCCTTGTACCTGCTGCTGCAGAGTTTTTAAAAGCGTGTGTTACAAATAAAATCGGACATTTACACACTTTTCAGGCTCATGATGGGTAAGTTTACCAGACTGCTTTCTTGTTGGTCTGTTAGAACTTATGAAAGTTGCAGTTTATATTTGTACCAACACAGCTGTAGAACATGCTGCATATGTGAGGCTTGTTAAAGGTTGTTTCTTGTTGGTGCTTTAGGCTTATAAAAGAGTGCAGGTTTAAACCACAGCAGCAATGGGCTCACCTCAACATGCTACCAGGCCAGGAGACCGTCTAGTAATTCGCTTCATGAGTCTGGCCTGCAGTTCAGCCCATGCAAAGATATTAGAGTTTATCTGTAGGTTTGGGTCTGTCTGTGACATTGTGGTGCACGCTTGAGCTCCCACAGGTTCAATAACCAATCTCTTTTCAAAGAGCCCGAGAAACTCTGGCTTTGTCCCCTGTTGCAAATGTTTCGTAGCAGCTGTTCGCACACAGTGGTTATATATCTTTCACAGTCATGTATTAAAGGTAGACAGAGCAGACGGAAGCCCTGCTAAGAATGTGTTTGACGTGAAAGTGAACAGTTTACTGGATTAATCTATTCTAACTTTGGGAGAAGGCCCGGGAACTGTCCCCTTTTGTGGTCGATGCGTCCTACAGAGAATGTGTAGAGGAGGAATGCAAAATATAGATATCTGCTTGATGTTCTAAATGGTCTATTGGGCTGGGAATCTAGGCTGGCTTGAAATT
This sequence comes from Pleurodeles waltl, assembly GCF_031143425.1. Taxonomy (NCBI): domain Eukaryota; kingdom Metazoa; phylum Chordata; class Amphibia; order Caudata; family Salamandridae; genus Pleurodeles; species Pleurodeles waltl. Next base: position 47,212,488 of record NC_090446.1, on the reverse strand, counting down.
GTTCTATGGTGGAAAGAAATGCAGAGACCCAGATGGGTTTTACATTAATGTCACAGAAGCCCCAATGGAAGGGAGGGCTCGCCCCCTCTAAAATGCTTTGCTTTGAAACAGCACCTCTGATGTTTAGATGAAAGGTTCCCCCGTGCACCCGTCTTGCCAAAATTGAATGAGGTTGTCAACAAGGCAGCAGCGTGTGCCCTGCTTTGTGATAAACTACTGTTGTTTGGCTGCTGGTGTCTTGTAGAGGGATGCTTGCCTTACTTACCGCTTATTCATTTTCTGTGGCTCCCATTTTAGCTCCCGGATGCTGTCCACTTTGCTTCTCACGCCGTTTCAAACACCCTTTCACTAAAGTGCGGAAAATGGGGTACCATAATTCCTGTTTGTTTTATATTGTATTTCCGTTTTCTGGATACGTTCAGGTTTTGTTGCAATGGCAAATCCTAACAACGTAGTAGAAAAACACTAGAAATTGTTTCATTGTGTTGCCTTGGTGGTCGGTGTGTTTAATTCTTTGATTGCTTTCTTTTTAGACCTCTGGAAGCACATCTGTTTTTGGAGCATTGTTGCAGCTGTTTGTTTTGTTTTATTCTTTTTGGTGTTATATTTGGATTGTCCTGTCGTCCCAGATCATGTTCCATTGGTACGTTTCAGACGCCGGTCCAATGTTATTTGCTATGTATTTAGTACATCATCGACTGTGAGTATGACATTAACTTTTTGTCATTTTCTCAGTATCTTTTTCACAGCATCTTATTGAAGCTAAATGTTCACAAATATAATTAATTAATATCAAAATTGTGCCTAAAATACTGCCAAGTGACTTACAGAGGCCCATTACGAGTTGCCGTCAAGGGTATTACGGCAGCAGATACTTCCTTTGGCAACTATGAACCTGATTTAGAACTGGGTGGAGGGTAACTCCATCACAACGGTGACAGCTATCCCATCTACTGAAATCTAAACCCCATTATATGCAATGAGATTTAGATAGATATCCAGTCCACCTAGTTCTAAATCAGACTCTATGTCTGTCCCAGAGGGTCCCACTGTGGAATTACCATGTCTGCAAACTTCGGACCCCATAATTCCAGGCCCACAGGCATCAGGCACATACTTCTGTGTGGAGTGGTGGGCTGCAGATACCTGCTGCATCAGGCACCCCCCACTGACTCACAAACTTCAGCATGGGGGGAGCAGGGTAAATTCACCCAAGCTGAAGGAAAAAGTGACCTGCTCGCCCTACGCCTTACACCCCTTTCACCTAACCAGGGGAAAAAAATACCCCAACCATTTACCACCTGCACCTGAGTATATGGGCCCATTTTCTCCTCTGTAAGAAGGAATAACATGCACAGTTGGGCCTGGAATTCCTGGTTCCACATGTTACTCCCCATTCCAGGGGTCTCTATTTGTAATCCCTGTTAACACAGGGGAACATACCAGCCAGAATTGTTTATTCCGATCCCAGTGGCTGCCCTTAAAGATAATGTGGAACTTGTAATGGAGTCAGTAGAAGCCGACTTGTCCTTCAGTTGAAGGTTGAAAAGAATATTTATTTTTTGATATGGAAGAAAGAACAACATATCCCCTCAGAACCAATTGTAATGAAGTGACTTTCAATCAAATATTGCAAAATAATAAATGTGCCCGTGCTTCCCAATCGCTTGTCCTGTTTCAGTAAATGTGGGGTTTCTACAATGTTAAGTTTGAATTTTCCTGTTAGGCCAGCCACATTAGTGATTTAATATTCTCATTTGAGTTTAACTTCCATCTTTTTTGTCAAGTACGACCCAAATACTCCTTACCAAACATTTCGAATCTAAGGCAAAGCAACCAACAGAACTTTTGCATTCAGTGGCCTTGTGGTTCCCCATACTCAGTTCCTCAAAAATTTAAATGAAGCCTTCATAGCTTTCTCCCATCTATGGCTTAAGTTAGACTTTGGCAGCTGAATGTGACTCTCTTTTTCATAACTGGAACTTTAAAGACTGCCCACTCCCATATTTCCCATTTCTGCAAGATTTGTCCGCACCTTTCATTTCACTTGCTCTATTTTCTGAAATGGATCAATGTAGGTTTTTATGCGGGGATATAGCAAATTCGAATATTATTGGTTTTTCATCTGCCTTCCCCAATGCCTGTGGCCTTTACTAGACACTCTTCAAGCTAGGGCTCGTACAAATATCTCAATGCTCTCTTAAAATTTCTCAATAGCTTGACACTCAAATCAAATCAAATCAAATAAAAAAAAAAATTATAGAGCGCGTTACTTACCCGTGAGGGTCTCAAGGCCCTGAGGGGGGATCACTGTTCGAATAGCCATGTCTTGAGGTTCTTTCTGAAAAGCAGGAGGTCTTGGGTCCTGCGGAGGTTGGTGGGGAGGGAGTTCCAGGTCTGGGGGGTGAGGTAGGAGAAGGACCTGCCTCCTGTGGTGGTGCGTTGGATGCAGGGGACTGTGCGAGTGCGAGGTCGGCAGATCGGAGGTGGTGGGTGGGAGTGTGGAAGTTCACTCTTTCGTTGAGGTAGGTTGGGCCGGTGTTGTGGAGGGATTTGTGTGCGGGGATGAGGATCTTGAAGGTGATCCTCTTGTCAATGGGGAGCCAGTGCAGGGATTTGAGGTGAGAGGAGATGTGTTCATGGCGAGGGAGGTCCAGGATGAGGCGTGCAGCTGTGTTCTGGATTCTCTGGAGTTTGCGTTTGAGTTTGAGTGTGGTGCTGGCGTAGAGGGCGTTACCTTAGTCTAGCCTGCTGCTGATGAGTGCGTGGGTGACGGTCTTTCTGGTCTCTATGGGAATCCATTTGGAGTTTTTTTTTCAGCATGCGGAGTGTGTTGAAACAGGAGGAGGTGACGGCGTTGATTTGCTGGGTCATAGAGAGGGAGGGGTCCAGGATGATGTCAAGGTTGTGTGCGTAGTTTGCCGGGGTAGGTGCAGGGCCTAGGGCGGTGGGCCACCAGGACTTCTCCCATATGGTTTTGTTGGGGCCGAAAATTGTTATTTCGGTTTTGTTGGAGTTGAGCTTGAGGTGGTTTGCTGTCATCCAAGTGGCGGTGTCAAGGAGTGCAGCGTGGAGGTTGGTTTTGGCGGTAGTAGGGTTGCGGGTGAGGGAGATTATGAGTTGGGTGTCGTCTGCGTAGGAGAAGATGGTGATTCCGTGTGGTCGGAGGATGTTGGCGAGCGGGGTCATGTAGATGTTGAAAAGGGTGGGGCAAAAGGAGGCCCCTTGGGGCACTCCGCAGACGATTTTCGTGGCAGTGGAGTGGAAGGGAGGGAGACAGACTTTTTGGGTTCTATCGGTGAGGAAGGAGGTGAACCAGTCTAGGGCTTTGTGTCGAATCCCTGTGTTGTGGAGGCGTGTGCGGAGTGTATGGTGGCAGACAGTGTCAAAGGCTGCGGAGAGGTCCAGGAGAATGAGTGCGACGGTCTCGCCCTTGTCGACTCTGGTTCTGATGTCGTCAGTACATGTGATGAGGGCGGCTTCCGTGCTGTGCTTCTTGCGGAACCCAGACTGGGAGGGGTTGAGTGTGTTGTTTTCCTCAAGGAAATGGAATAGGCGGGTGTTCACTAGTTTCTCAGAGACCTTGGCGGGGAAAGGGAGGAGAGAGATGGGGCGGTAGTTGGAGAGGTCGTCCGGGTCAGCTTTGGGCTTTTTTAGGAGTGCGGTGATTTCTGCGTGCTTCCAGGGGTCTGGGAAGGTGGCGGTGTCGAATGAGGTGTTGATTATCTCACAAAGTTTGGTCTGGCTTTGTTGTAAATGCGATGGAGGCAGGGGTCGGAGGGGGATCCAGAGTGGATGGAATTAATTGTTTTTTCTGTTTCTTCGTCGGTGGTTGGGGTCCAGGTGATTAGTAGGTTGGGGAGGTGTGAGGGGGGTCTGTGTTGGACGGGTGTGTGGTGTGTGTGGTGGGTGTGTGTGGTATGAAACTGTTGTGTATATCTAGGATTTTGCGGTGGAAGTGGTTTGAGAGGGAGTCGCAGAGGGGTTGTGTGTGCGTGGGGTCTATGTTGCTGGCTTTAGGTTTGGAGAGCTCTTTGATGATGGTAAAGAGGTATTGGCGGTTGTGGGAGTGGCTGCCTATGCGTTCCTTGTAGTATGCTCTTTTGGTGGTGTATATGAGTTGGTGGTGATTGCGAATGGAGGTTTTGAGGGTGGAGAAGTTGGTGGTTGAGGGTTCCTGTCGCCAGGCTTTCTCTGCTTTGCAGCATTTGGTAGGGCGTGGTGTGTTGTGGTGGTGTGTGGGGGGTTTGGCGAAGGAGAAGTGGACGCAGTGGTGGTCGGTCCAGTGGAGTTCGGTGGTGTGGGTGTAGGTTATGTGTTGGCTCGAAGTGAAGATTGCGTCTAGTGGGTGTCCTGCTGAGTGGGTGGATGCTGTGACCAGTTGTTTGAGTCTGAGGTTGGTGAGGTTGTCTAGGAGGGATGAGGAGTTGTGGTCTTGAGGGTTCTCCAAGTGAAAGTTGAAGTCACCGAGGAGGATGTGGTCTGTGGAGGTGAGGGCGTGAGGGCTGATGATGTCAGCGATGGTGTCACAGAAGGGGGGCCGTGGCCCTGGGGGTCTGTATATGAGTGTACCTCTGAGAGTGGTGTTGTTGTTTATGTGGATTAGGAAGTGCATGTGTTCTGCGCTGTGAAGGGTGTCGTAGGTGTTGGTGGTGACCTTAATGGTGTCTTTGTGCAGGATGGCGATGCCACCTCCTGGTTTGTTTAGGTGGTCTTTGCATTGGAGTTTGTACCCGTCACGGGTGGCTGTGGCTATGTCAGGCTCAGATGAGTGGCTTGTCCAGGTTTCCGTGAGGAAGACAATGTCAGGTGAGTGTGATGTGATGAGGTCCCAGAGTTCTATGGCATGTTTGCGTAGGGAGCGGGCGTTTAGGAGTAAGCAGTTGAGATGGTTGTGGGTGGTGTTGTTGTTGTGTTGTGCAATGGTGTTGGTGTGGGGGCTTGTGGTGTTGCTGTGGGTTGTGGTGGTGTTGTCGTGGAGTGTGTTCAGGTTGTGGTTTTTTTTGTGGTGGGGCCTTTTGGGGGGTTCGGGGGCTGTGTGGGAGTCTGTTGAGTTGGGGGTGTTGTGTTTGGTGTGTGGGGCGTTGGGCGTTGGGGTTGGTGTGGAATGTGTGGGTGTTGGAGGTGTGAAAGATGGAGACGGAAAATCGGCAGGCATAGCAGGTGAAGGGTCCCTGTGTGTGTGGGGGGTTGGTTTGGGTGCAGGCGGGGCGTGGTCCTGGGTTTAGGGAGTGGAGAGTGTTTGTGGTGAAGTGTTGTCTGGGGGGTCTTGGCTGGGTGGACAAGGGGGACCGGTGCTGGGCGCGGTCCAGGTGCGGACAAGCGCAGACAGGCTTGCCTCTGGCCCGCCAGTGGCCGCCATTAAGAGGGTGGGGTGGTGGAGTAGCTGGGGGGAGGGAGGGCCAATGGGTGTGCGTGGGGGTTGGGCCACAGGGGAGGCAGCAGCAGGGGAAACCGAGACCGGACGGAGGTGAGAAAAACGGGCAGGGGAGAGAGAGCGAAGCGAGAGCTAGGAACGGGTGGGCAAGGGGGCAGAAAAGAAGGCAGAAGAAAACAGCATATACAGGATAAAAAGTACATAAACGGCATATACGGAATACAAAAATACAAAAACACAAAAGGATCACTTACACGGTAAGCCGGAGATGCCTACCACTAGGCACCAGGGATGAGACGCAGGCGGGTGCCTGCGGGTGGAGGAGGGCCTCAAACTGCTGTCCAGGCGGTAGTCGGATGGATCAGGGGCACGGGGGCATGATGGTGGAGCCAAGTGGACTCCTGGCCAGAACCAGGTCAGGGAGTCACACAGGGCTCCGGGCGCCATTAAGAGGATGGGTTGGGAGGATGGAGTAGCTGGGAGGAGGGAGGGAGGGCCAATGGGTATGCGCGGGGCGGGCCGCAGGAGAGGCAGCGGCAGGGGAAACCGAGACCGGCCGGAGGTGAGAAAAACGGGTAGTGGATAGAGAGCGAAGAAAGAGCTAGGAACAGGGGGGAGCAGGGGTGCAGAAAAGCGCGGTGCAGGGATCACAAGAGGATTAGAAGGCTATGCAAAAGAAGGCAGAAGAAAACAACATATACAGAATAAAAAGTGCATAAACGGCATATACGGAACACAAAAATACAAAAACACAAAAGGATCACTTACACGGTAAATCAGAGATGCCCACCACTAGGCAGTCCTCAGCTAACTATTCTACCACTGCTCTCTTAACCACCTCCAATTTCTTCTGTTCACCCTCAAGTTTAAGGCCCTTTTCTCCAGCAACACCTCTGAGGGCCTCTTCCTGAACTGTTTCAAATGCCTCGTTTAAAAAAAAAAACTCTCAAAGCCCCACCTGTTTGGCTGGAACGATCCTCAATAAATCCTCATCTTTTTCCACTTGAGAGTAAATCCAGGTTCTGTGAGGGATATCTCTGGCACTGTTAGCCTTTCTTCAAAGTTAAAACAGCATTTATTCTTTTATTTTCACTCTGGACTTCACTATACATGTGTAATGGTGTTATTGGAGTCAGACCCTTTTTAGAGGTGAGCATGCGAGTGCTCTGGCCTTTTGTAATCTCTCTGTGGGCTTTTAACCACGCCTGCTCTTCCTATTAATTCTTTGTTGTGCTTGTCTTAAATGCTTCATTTTTATTGGTGCATTTTGTGAAATGTCCCTCCTTTGTGTGCTGAGTTCCCTCCCAGGCAATTTCACTAAGTGAACATTTTTGTTGGCCATCACACTACGTCACCCTTCCTCATGTTACAGCGTGTGATGGCCATTCCTCCAGTTTCGGTTTGCCTTTCATCCCAGTCCTTTCTAGATATTCACTCATGGAGCCAGGCGCGGACCATCCTTTAGGGTGGGGGGACACGCCCCCCCACCTTTTGCCCCTCGTCTGTCAGGCTGAACAAAGGTCAGCCTGACAGACACTCTGCATGTTCAGGTCAGGCAGCCAGGAGCAGACATGCGCGATTTGCGCAGACTCCTGGCTGCCTGAGCTGAACTTTGCTGGGCTGAGGAGGTCACAGCTCCTATGGGCGTGACCTCCTCTGCTCAGCAAAGGTGTCTCAAGGCCCTCCCCTGGGCGACGAGGAAAGCGTCACCCATTGACTTCGACCTGGGTGCTTCAGGTTTAAGCCCTGAAGTGCCCAGGGCGAGTGTCAATCAGTGACACTTTGTCACAGGGTGGGGTTGGGCCAGCAGTCTCACAGAGGTTGGGACTGCTGCCTTTCCTCATTGGCTGACCTAAGGAATATACTTTTGCATTTTGACAGGTACCACCCCAGAAGTCAGAGACAGGGTGTCCCTTTCAGTCAGTTTTTGCAAATTAGAAGAAATTGCACTGAAATGAAGGACTTCTTAGAGCATTCTGAAGTATTGGCAAAGACATTTCTAATAAGAGGTTATCCTTCAAAATTGATCAAAGACCCTCTGAAAAGAGCAAAATATTATGATTGTCACTCTATGTTTCAGAAGCATGACAAGAAAGCAAATGAAAGGTTAGTATGTGCTATTCGCCATTCAAATCTTAATGATAAAATCAGATGAATTATAAATTCACAATGGCATATCTTAAATGTCAGGTCAGATTCGGAACCATTGGACAAACCCCTTTTTGCGTTCAAAAACAACAGTAATTTGAGAAATATTCTAGTGAAGTCAACAGTTGATATCTGTAGAGAACCTATACAAAAGTTTATTACAGGCCTGAAACCGATCAGGGGTAACCATAAATGTGGAACTTGTCTAGCTTGTTCGGGAGCCATAGTTTCAGATAAAATCATGTGTAACAACAAGTCAATTGAGTTGGCAACAATGTCAAATTGTAGATCAAAGAATGTCATCTATTTGATCCATTGTCCATGTAACTTAGGGTATGTTGGTGAAACATCGAGGGAGTTTAAAACAAGATACTATGAACTTAGATCTTCATTGAGGAACCACAAGCAAAATGCCCCTTTAGTTTCACATTGGACTGAATATGAACACAGAGAAGAGGATATAAGATGGACGATTTTGGAAAAGATCGTCCCTAAAAGTGGTCATGATGTGGATAAGACTAGGAAAAAATGCGAAGTGTTTTGGATTTTCTACTTAGATACATACCATAAAGGTTTAAATGAAGAAATACCGTGGCATAATGCCCTATAGACTCCTTTACCTAGATATTTCCACATGAGTTGTGTTCTATGATACCTTTACTATTATCTTGTGATAATTATTTGGCAACCTTCTTATATATTGTGGATAGCATTACATGAATTTTAAGTCTTTCAAGATGGCCGCCACTGCTGAGAGGTTTTTGCCTTTCCTTATGAGCAGTCCTCTTTCTATGCTTCTTGGTCTCCGAAGCCCCAGCTGAGTATGTTTAGGAGCGGGGTCAAAGTCCTTGGACACTAGACTCATTCAAAATGGGTGGATCTGACTTGCAGTAGTAAAATGATGCTCCCCTGAATGCAAGGTAAATTTAAAATCTCTTACAAGAAGTTTATAGCCGCGAGTCTTGCGTTAACTTTAGCGGTCCATGGCTGTTTTGGTGTCTGCATTGTGGCGATTTGGCGGTTTGGCTGTCGGCTTGTTGACCGGCGCACTTGCCTTGGCTGCGCGCTACGAGGTGTTTTGGTTTGGGGCGGGTGGATCATATTTGGGATCGGGTGGCTTGGGGGAGTGTGCTGGAGTTGTCACACTAGGCACACTAGGCTTCGGTGTCTTCTGGGAGGGTCTGATGGTGGTCCGTGCTGTAAGCGTGTTGATCTATTGCGCTGGCTGTCGACATGGTGCTGGGTATTTTCCTTGCCGTTTGGCATAACATTATGTCAAATGGTGGAGAAGAGGCACGGCGTGTTGGCCGACCGCGTGGTTTGCCATCTGATCCTTTTGATGGACGCTGGTGCTCAGCGTGCTCGACCTGGGCCATTCTGGTGTGCTCTTTCGGGCTGCTCGGTCATGTGTGTGGCCCCTCCGGCTCGGATCTGGACACTTTGACGTGCATGGTGGGTTTGTTGTTTGGCAGGCCGATGGCTTATGCTGTTTGGTTGCCACTTGGTGGGCATCGGACAACCAAGGATTGCTTTATTAATTTGAACTATATAGTATCTTGTGACTTTATACGTGAGGGAAAGCTCTTGAGGGTATTTCAATAACGAATTCCGTGCAGTTGGCTGACATATAGATAGTGATTTCTTAAATGAAGGCGATTTAATTCAAGCCTTTTTTAATGTTAGCTTAACTCTAACAAATCGCCATTTATCCTTTGTAGAGATATAGCCAAGAGAACACTCAAATCCTTTTGAAAGACAAAGACTTACTGGAAGTCGTCTTGAAAAATTGACATTTTTACTAATTGCTCTGTGGTGTTTTTTCACATGTTTTAGTGTCGGGTATTAGGACTATTTTTGTTTTGTATTTGATTGTAAGGTTAATTAGTTATGTGTTTAAACTTTTTAATTTTGTTTTATTTGTTTCACTTTTTGGGCTCTTAACTTATCTGGTCTTTTTTTGTATTCACATCCACATATATTATATTTGGGTTACTTTCGGATGGCATTAAATGATTCTAAGTAATATACAATATAAGTATGATATAGAGATTTATATATCTGAACAATACTTCCTATTCACTTTTTTGATTTAGACGCATTTGGTGTCCTTTGGTGAAATGCATTTGCCCTGAAGAAGGTGGTCTGAAAAATTATAACTAGTTTGGAAAGCTGAAACCACCGAAAAGCGCATCGGCGATGGCGATGGAGCACTAAACTTCGATTGTGTTATAAGAAGATCAATTGAGAGGACGGAATACCAAATTTTGACTGCTCTTTAACCAGATGAACTGAGCTGACGTATGAAGATTTTGATACATATTTGTACAAGAAGTGGCAGAATACAAAGATATAAGATTTAGTTGGCAATATATATTACTGCCAGAATAAGAAAGGATATCTATTTTCCTTTATTGAGAAATATATTAGTTATTTATGTACTGATATGTTTGAAATAATATTTGTGTGATGGGTTGTTCTATATGTTTTTGAGGTGTTGTGGTTTTGGTCAGCTTGTGATGATTTGTTATATGTTGTGTTGATCGTTGTTTGTCTGAGTCTCTGATGTTTTTTGTCGTTCAAAAGTATGATGTTTCAATTATATGATAACTGTTTTTTATAAAAATGTATTTGTATTGTTTGAAATGAGATAAAATGTGTTTTCTGTGTTTCTAATGTATATCATAATGATTGTCTTGTTTTTTTGTATCTAAGACAGGAGAGTTGCTTTGGTTGTTTATTGTTGCCAACCCCATTAAGGACAGCAAACTCAACTGTGGAATAATGTCTCCAGTGAATGAGAACATAAATTAACACTGACTGGGTTTGGCCATTTAGGGCTGCATCAGTGAGGTCCTGTGTCAATGAGGCTCCAGACTGGTCATACCTGTCCCACCTGGGATGATTCACAGGGAAAAACAAAAAGTGATAATGGAGTGCTTGAGTTAATCTTAGCTACTGATTTCTACTCTGGGTGCATTCTTCGCCATTGGGTTTTTTGCACACTAAGCTATTACAAGCAGTAATCGAATATATCGAAATGGAGACCAGCCGAACTGCTAGACCATGTCACCATTGAATGAGAACACAAGCATCCCCAGATTTATTTCAGTCTTATAGGGTGTTAGAAATGGGGTTTCTGGTTGGCTAGGGTATGCACCTCAGCCAGGCAGAACTTACCCACTCTAGTCAGGGCAAGGGAGTTACACATCCAAGATAACCCCTGCTCACCCCCTTGGTAGCTTGGCACGAGCAGTCAGGCTTAACCTGGAGGCAATGTGTAAAGCATTTGCACAACACACACAACACATGTGATGCAATATTCCCACCACAAAGGAAACACAACACCAGATTATATGAAAATATACTGTATTGTACACAAGGCAATTATCAGACCAAACATCACATATCAGTACTATCCTGCTACTTTAGCAGTTGTCAGAACGTTACACATTAGTTACTCTGCAACCTAGCAGTAGTCACACATAACACACAGGTTACTCAGTATTCTGCAACATAAGCAGTAGTCAGGAAAACACGTTATTACATCACAGCACTTGTCATAAGAATATCATAAAATGCCCATAGTAGGAACATTAGAAAACATAGGGCAAGTTAGAAAAACATATTAGCAAGCATGTCCATAAAAGGAACATTTGCATACACATATGTAAAAACATCAAACGCAGGTAGGTAATATATGAATCAAACAAAAGTCTGTAGAAAGAACTTTGGATTGCAACTATATTGGTCCTTTAAACAGTACCTGGTTGGATGAAGGCACCTCCAGTGCCTAGAAGGCGAACAATGGGGCCCCCGGCGCTCCTATGCACAAAATGGGGGCCTCTGACATCCTTTTGAGGAGAAGAGGGCAGCACGCACCTCCTCTAGACCACTGACGGGCCCCTCCGGGGACCGTGATTACTGGGGGCCATCCAGGAAGCGCTTTTCAAAGCGCTAAGGCCATACTTATAGCCTGGGTTGCGGTGGTGATTCCAGCATGAAACAGGTGCCTCGAAGTGCCTGAGGGCACAGAAGAGCACTCTCTCAGTGCAAAGGGGATATCAAGGCAGCACTCCTTGCACAGGGAAAAGTTACAGGGGTCAGGGGCCACGCCACCCTGCCCCTGGGAACAATGAAGCAGGAAGGAGCACAAGGCTGGTGGGTCCAGCTACAGGCCAGCACAAGCGGTGCAGATGATGGCAGTTCCTCCTAGTGACCGTGCGTGTCACAGGTTAGCACAGCAGCAGCAGTCCAAGGCGGTTTCCTGGTGAGTCCATTCAGCAGCGTCTTGTGTCCAGGTTCAATTTCCAAGAGTGTTCAAATTGTGGGGGAAATTCCCCTATAGTTATAGTCAGTTCTTACAGTGTTTTACAATGGTAGGGAGAGGAGGTTCCAGCCAGTTACAACTGGTTCTGGGAGTGCCCCCTCTCTCCTTTCAGCACAGGCTCCAAACATCAGTGGCAGGTTAACGACCCTATTGTGTGAGGCCAGGGCACAGTCTTTACAAATGCAGGTGTGCCCCGCCTCTCCCTTCTTTCAGCCCAGGAAGACTATTCAGTATGCAGATGCACCTCTGTGACACCTCTACCCTCCATGTGTACAGGCTGTCTGAAAAGTATGCACAAAGCCCCAACTGTCACTCTGCCCAGACGTGGATTGGAGTCAAGCTGCAAAACACCAGATTCATAAGCACAGATAAATGCGCACTTTCTAGAAGTGGCATTTCTGTGATAGTAATAAAAAATACACCCACAACAGTAAGCAGCATTTATTATCACAACCATACCAAACATGCCTACGCTACCCCTCATAAATCAGACAATACCCCTTACACATAAGGCAGGGCATTTCTAATGCAATCCTATGAGGAGGCAGCACTCACAGCAGTGAGACACCAAGTTAGGCTGTTTGTCACTACTAGGACATGCCATGCAATATGGCACATGTCCTGCCTTTCTACATACATGGCACCCTGCCCATAGGGCTAGCTAGGGCGTACCTTAGGGGTGACTTACATGTAGTAAAAGGGGAGTTCTGGGCCTGGCAAGTAAGTTTAGATGCCAGGTCCCTGTGGCAGAAAACTGCGCACACAGGGTAGCAGGCCTGAGACAGGTTTGAAAGTCTACTTTAGTGGGTGGCGCAAGCAGCGCTGCAGGCCCACTAGTAGTATTTAATTTACAGGCCCTGGGTATAGAGATACCACTGTACAAGGGACTTATATGTAAATTAAATATGCCAATTAGGTATAAGCCAATCATACCAACTTTAGATGGGAGAGCACCTGCACTTTAGCACTTATCGGTCGTGATAAAGTGCTCAGAGTCCTAGAGCCAACAGCGAGAGGTCAGAAAAACCAGGAGGAAGGAGGCAAAAAGACTGGGGATGACCCTGCGTAAGGCAAAAAGTCCAACATAGGGCATTATAGTAATATGTTTAAAACTTTAAACTACAGTTACTCTCCTAGGTGTATTATGCAGCAAACAGTCGCTATTGGTGGGATTTTGCTTCCTACAAACATGTAGCAATCTACTTCTAAATATCCTCCATGGAAAAGACTTAGTTCATGGTGTATCGTTATGAATTTACTTGGTATAGTCAATATAATGGTCCACAGGGATATTCAGTTTTTGTTTCATTTAATGTGATGCTCCATGTAGAACCCTAACACATCATAACATACTTCTGGACTTGGCTCACTTCGCACTCCCCTTATGGTAATCTGTAAAGCCACCAACGTTGAGTACCTGGGAGATTACTGAAGATGTTAATGACAGCCTGTGGTCAGTTGTGCCAAAGATTCTGAGTTATTCCAGAAAATCAGAACGTGGAACTTCAGACATTGAGGATGCAGGAGAATCACCAAGCACTTTTGTGTGCTTCTGTACTATAGCCAGGTCTAATGTCGGACAGATCAGGTCATTATTGAATTAGAATTTGATTTTATACAACAGACTAATACCTGAAGGTCACACCGTGCTAGTTTTATTCTGTAGAGTCAGTAAATAAGGAATCTAAGAAATCCACGTTTTTAAGGGTCTTTATAAAATGTAGATGGTTGGTTGTAGTTTGAAATTTGCGAGGAAGGTGATTCCGTATGTGGGAGGCTTGGACAGAGAAGGCCTTGCCCTCTAGTCACTTTCTAAGAAAAACAGGACCACTCATGGAGATTGATGATACTGAGTGGAGATTTCTAAAACAAATGAATCTAGTAATTCGCTTGTAATTGATGCAGGTGATTTATCATACAGGGAGTGGTGGATAAAACAGAGTATCTTAAAAATTTCAAGTTACTCTGTTTTATCCACCTCTGCCTGTAGGATAAATCACCCACTTTGATTTTGAGAAGAAATACTACATACATTCCTATGAGGTTATGTACATGTCCCTGAACTACGGTGAGGAGCACCAACTACTTTCCTAGTTGCCTGATTTTAAATCAGTTGGAACCTGGGCATTGGGGTGTTTTAGTACCCAAATGCAGGTAAAGATCTAATCAGGATCCTTCAAAGGCCGCAAAACAAACTTGTCTGTATTTATTGGAAATAATTGGGATCAGTGTTAAAAAAATATGCATTTTCAACTGGAAACTTAAACACCTATTCATAGTTTTACCCCAAAAAGTTAACAGTATTTTCTGGCACTAGCCACACTGTCAGCATCTCCAGAGATTTTCCAAAGCAGGTTAGAGTATGAGCTTTACACTTAATAGGGAAATTTGTTTATAAAATGGTATTCAATTACAGAAATATAATGTCATGATGAAACCAGAAAGTGGATCTTGGTTGGAGAAAGTTCTAATCAATATGAACAAGATATTGTCAAACTCTTGTACTTTTGACTGTGCTTGCATGTTATATGTAGGGCAAGCGTAGATTTCTGTTATTTTGAGCATAGTTTCATCCGATATAAAGAAGGTAAAAACTCACAAACTTCATCCAAGGTGAAGTTTTACTTTTACTCCTATACTCCTTGCAGCTGGAAGTCTGGTGGACTGGACATGTGTCTTCATGAATCCTTTTCCCCACGGTCATTCGGTGTCACTAGCCCTGATTAACAGTGGGGAAACCTAACTGACTATGTCGTGAGAGTCCAGGCATATCAGATTCTCCCAGCCTTTCTTCTGCAGCTGAAAATGCCTAGGGTTCCATTCTTAGCAACATCATGGTCCAGTCTGATCAACGAAGGAATAAGAGTTGCACATTGAAATAAAAACTTTTACACAGTTATCATCCCAAAGAATTGTATTTCTCATTATTGCATTTGCACGGTTGTTTCTGTTTTGGAATGATATTATATAACATAACATAACACAATATAATGGGGGTCATTCTGACCCTGGCGGCCGGTGGCCACCAGGGCCACCGACCACGGGAGCACCGCCAACAGGCTGGCGGTGCTCCCACGAGCATTCTGACCGCGGCGGTTCAGCCGCGGTCAGAAGCGGAAAGTCGGCGGTCCCCCGCCGACTTTCCGCTGCTCGGGGGAATCCTCCATGGCGGCGGAGCGCGCTCCGCCGCCATGGGGATTCTGACACCCCCTACCGCCATCCTGTTCATGGCGGGAAACCCGCCATGAACAGGATGGCGGTAGGGGGTGCCGCAGGGGCCCCCGTAAGAGGGCCCCAAAAAGTATTTCAGTGTCTGCTTTGCAGACACTGAAATACGCGATGGGTGCAACTGCACCCGTCGCACCCCTGCAACTACGCCGGCTCAATTCTGAGCCGGCGTCCTCGTTGCAGGGGCATTTCCTCTGGCCCGGCGGGCGCTCTTTTGGAGAGCGCCCGCCGGCCCAGAGGAAATGTTTGAATGGCCGCCGCGGTCTTTTGACCGCGGTGCGGTCATTTGGCGGCGGTACCTCGGCGGACGGCCTCCGCCGTCCGCCAAGGTTAAAATCACCCCCAATATGATATAATATAATATAATATAATATAACAACATAACATAACATAACATAATATAACATAACACAATATAATATAATATAACATAACATAACACAATATAATATAATATAATCAAACATAACATAACACTATATAATATAATATAACATAACACAATATAATATAATATAGTATAATATAACACAATATAACATAATATAACAATATAATATAATATAATATAATATAATATAATATAATATAATATAATATAATATAATACAATACAATCTAATCTAATATAATATAATATAATATAATTTAATATATATATGTTTTTGATGGAAGCTGTATTTTCTCCCCTTTTGCTAGGCTTATTGGTTTTCCTTTTTTTCTTTATTGTCGTCCCTCAGGTTTACAGTATACAGTGTTGGAGAATGTGCCTACATCAGGAACAATGGGAGATTTCTGTCTTAATGCACAGTGCCTAGAAGATCAACATGCGAAAAGAGGCCGCACACTGAGAGAAGGGTTCAAGAAACTGCTGATTTTCACATTTTTCATCACATTTGCACTGATACCAATAGGTCTCAGCCTTGATATCTATTGGCTTCATCAATTCTATTTTTTTTTTATCTTAGCCACAACACATGCACTGGTGGCAGCAATCTTGGAATTGGTTTACAAAATATTAAATTGCATTAAAAGATGCTTGCTTCAGTAAAGCGAGCATTCACAGCGGCCATACTTTAATGCATTTTGTTATGTTTTAAAAAATGTAATTCAAAATTAGCCATTGTGTATACATCAGCATCTGCTATCTTTGAAATATATTTTTTTTAAAACCGGCATTGTCAGGTGGTTGTTGTGGTCGCTTCCACATCTGCAGTGGTCATCTTTGAAATACATTCTCCTATCCCTTCACCTGAGATACTCTGTGTGATAATATATGGGTGCAAGAAATTGATGCTGATGGAGGGGTTGAAACCCTACTAAGGCCCTCATTACGACTTTGGCGGTCTTGCACTAGCAAAGGTGCCCCCACATAGTGCAGGGCAATTTCCCCGGTCTTTGTGAGTGCAGGGACACCATTACATGCGTGCACTACATATAGGTCAATACCTATATGTGGCTTTACAATGGTATCTCCGAATATGGCCATGTAACATGTCTAAGATCATGGAATTGTCCCCCCATGCCAAATCTGGTATTGAGGTGCCAATCCCATGCATCCCTGGGGCTCCACTAAGGACCCGGGTACTGCCAAACCAGCTCTCAGGGTTTTCTCTGCAGCTACCGCTGCTGCCACCCCACAGACAGGGTTCTGCCCTCCTGGGGTCTGGGCAGCCCAGTCCCAGGAAGGCAGAACAAAAGATCTCCTCTGAGAGAGGGTGTTACACCCTTTCCCTTTGGAAATAGGTGTTAAAGGCTGGGAGGGGTAGCCTCTCCCAGCCTCTGGAAATGCTTTGAAGGGCACAGATGGTGCCCTCCTTGCATAAGCCAGTCTACACCGGTTTAGGGAACCCCCAGTTCCTGCTCTGGCACGAAACTGGACAAAGGAAAGGGGAGTGACCACTCCCCTGTCCATCACCACCCCAGGGGTGGTGCCCAGAGCTCCTCCAGTGTGTCCCAGACCTCTGCCATCTTGAATCCAGAGGTGTGAGGGCACTCTGGAGGCCTCTGAGTGGCCAGTGCCAGCAGGTGATGTCAGAGACCCCTCCTGATTGGTGCTTACCTCACCAGGTCGCCAATCCTCCTCTGAGGACTATTTAGGGTCTCTCCAGTGCGCTTTTCCTCAGATTACAACTTGCAAGAATTCACCAGAGTTTCTCTGCACCTCTCTCTTTGACTTCTGCCAAGGATTGACTGCTGACTGCTCTAGGATGCCCGCAAAACTGCAACAAAGTAGCCAGAAGGTTACCAGCGACATTGTAGTGCCTAATCCTGCCGGCTTTTTCAACTGTTTCCTTGTGGTGCATGCTTTGGGGGCTGCCTGCCTTCAGCCTGCATTGGAAGCCACGAAGAAATCTCCCATGGGTTGACGGAATCTTCCCCCCTGCTCCAGCAGGCACCAAACTTCAGCGTCACCAGTACTCTGGGACCTCTCTCGTCCTGACGAGCGTGGCCCCCCTGGAACACAGGTGGTAGACCCAAGTGACCCAGACTGTCCCGTGGTCCAACTGTCCAAATTTGGAGGAGGTAAGTTCTTGTCTCCCCTCTCCAGACTGTAATCCTGGGCACCACATGAACTGCAGCTGCTAGGGTTTCTCTGCACATTTCCAAGGAATCCGTCATGCACAGCCAAGCCCAGGTCCCCAGCACTCCGTCCTGCATTGTTCAACTCCCTGAGTTGACCTCCGGCTTCATGGGACCCTCTTTTATAGTGTTGAGATGACCGCCATGTTCAGTCTTCTTGAACCCATGTTCAAGGACTTCTGCAGGTGCTAATTTCTTGTGCATGGGCTCTCTACGTTGCTAAGGGCCCCCTCTGTCTCCTCTAACTAGTGGCAACATCCTGGTCCTTCCTGGGCCCGGACAGCACCCTTGTTCTTCAACTGCAACTCTTGCAGCTAGCATGGCTTGATTGCAGTCTTTTGCCAAAGAAACAACTCTGCATCCTCCAGCACTCCGTGGGACATCTTCTGCGTGAAGGAAAAGTTCCTAGCACCTTTTGTTGTTGCAGAATCTTCAGCTTCTTCCATCCAGAGACAGCCATTTTGCACCTTCATCCGGGGTTTAGTGGGCTCCTGCCCCCATGGACACTTTCGCGACTCTTAGACTTGGTCCCCATCCTTTACAGGTCCTCAGGTCCAGGAATCTGTCTTCAGTGCTTTGCAGTCTGTTGTGGTCTTTGCAAAATCCTCTATCACAACTTTAGTGTGTTTCTGGGGAAATAGTAGTACTTTATTCTGACTTTCCAGGGTATTGGGGTGGGGTATCTTTGACACCCTTAGTGTTTTCTTACACTCCCAGCGACCCTCTACACACTACACTAGCCTATGGGTCCATTCGTAGTTCGCATTCCACTTTCTTGGTATATGGTTTGTGTTGCCCCTAGGCCTATTGCATCCTATTGTATTCTACAGTGTTTGCACTACTTTCTGACTGTTTTACTTACCTGATTTTGGTTTGTGTGTATATTTTGTGTTTTTTACTTACCTCCTAAGGGAGTATATCCTCTGAGATATTTTTGGCACATTGTCACTAAAATAAAGTACCTTTATTTTTAGTGACCCTGAGTATTGTGTTTCTTCTGATATAGTACCTATATGATATAAGTGGTATAGTAGGAGCTTTGCATGTCTCCTAGTTCAGCCTAAGCTGCTCCTCAATAGCTACTTCTATCAGCCTAAGCTGCTTGAACACTACTAATCTACTAATAAGGGATAACTGGACCTGGCACAGGGTGTAAGTACCATCAGGTACCCACTATAAGCCAGGCCAGCCTCCTACACTCCTCAAGGTTCGTGCCATCTTGAGATCTGCTGATGTTAATGTGCGACTGGGAATGTACCAATTGATCGCTGTTTGCAGATATCCTGAACCCTGAGAATGAAGGGCCTTTTAAGTCAAACATAGCACCTTGAAGATGATCCGCTTCCTAATTGGAAGCCAATGCAGCTCCCTCATACACTCCTTGGTGAATGTGAACTTGGATATAACCCAAGCAGCAGTCGGGTGGCTGAATTTTGAAGGACCTGCAGTTTGCAGGGATAGTTGATTTATTTTGAGATTTCAGATGTTACAGTAGTCCAGTCTGGACATGATGAGGGCCAGAACCACTGTCGCTCTAAGTTCTTGTGAAATAAATGGCAGGACCTTTTTTAGAATTTTGACCAACCAAAGACAGGCATTATTGACTCTATTTACCTGGGCATCAAAGGTTAAAGCTGAGTCACAAATAACCCTGAGATTCTTAGCTGCGGGTATAGAAGTAGGTAAGGTCCCACATGCCTTGTGCCACCAGTTTAGATTCCAAATGGAGGCATTCGCCCCAAAAATGATAACCTCGGTTTTGTCCCCATTCATTTTTAGCCAATTTTGCACATCCAATTGTTTGCTTCTCTCATGAAAGTTTGAAACCTGTCGGCTGTAATGTGAACATTGTCTCAAAAGGAAACAATTATTTGGGTATCGTCAGCATATGAGAACACCTGAAAATTAAGAGATCAAACCAATTTAGCCAGGGGGGCCAAATAAAAATTAAAGAGGGTCGGATTCAAGGATGACCCCTGGGGAACTCCAAAGGGGAGCTGAAAGGAGCTGACCTAAAGTCCCCGCACTTGACTGTCAATGTTCTATCTCGGAGGAGTGTCTCCAGGATGCTCAAAGCTGAGCCCCTCAAACCTGCCTGATGTAGGCGGTGTGTCAATATCTGGGGCAAGATGGTGTCAAATGCCGCCAGCAAATTCAGCAGGATTAGAATAGCGCCACCTCCCTGATCTACCTGCTTTCTAATGGTATCTGTGGTGGCAATAAGGGTGGACTCCGTACTGTGATTTGTCCGGAATCCATGTAGGGAGATATCTAGACAGTCATGCGCCAACAGGAGGGTGGCAAGTTCTTGGTTGATATCTTTCTCTACGATTTTAGCTAACATAGGCAGGAGAGCAATTAGACGTAAGTTTTTGAGGTACCCTGGATCTCCTCCTGTTTTTTTTTTGATAGCTATATAGATGGTCTTTTTCCAAATTACTGGAAACACCGCTAATTCCAATACCTCTGCATACATAGAGGGTCATTCTGACCGCCACCGACCACGGGAGCACCGCCAACAGGCTGGCGGTGCTCCAACGAGCATTCTGACCGCGGCGGTTCAGCCGCGGTCAGAAGCGGAAAGTCAGCGGTCTCCCGCCGACTTTCCGCTGCTCGTGTGAATCCTCCATGGCTGCGGAGCGCGCTCCGCAGCCATGAGGATTCCGACCCCCCCTACCGCCATCCTGTTCATGGCGGGAAAGCCGCCATGAACAGGATGGCGGTAGGGGGGGTCGCGGGGCCCCTGGGGGCCCCTGCCGTGCCCATGCCAATGGCATGGGCACTACAGGGGCCCCCGTAAGAGGGCCCCGCAAAGTATTTCAGTGTCTGCCTTGCAGACACTGAAATACGCGACGGGTGCCACTGCACCCGTCGCACCTTCCCACTCCGCCGGCTCGATTACGAGCCGGCATCCTCGTGGGAAGGTCGTTTTCCCCTGGGCTGGCGGGCGGTTTTTCAGCAACCGCCCGCCAGCCCAGGGGAAAACTTGTAATACCAGCCGCGGTCTTTTGACCGCGGCGCGGTATTTCGGAGGGGGGAATTCTGGCGGGTGGCCTCCGCCGCCCGCCAACATTGGAATGACCCCCATAATCTCTAATGGCACCACAATAGGTTTACTAACCATTTGCAGCACTTCTGGGGGCAGAGGTCATTTGGGGACCCCGAGTGAATCCCGGATAGAAGGGACTTGATTCTATTAGTTACTAAAGGTGCAAACTTTGCCAAAGTTAGGCCCCCAACCGTTTCACCATTGGTGCCAATATCCTGCTCTCCTAGAGTTGGACATGGGGTTGAGAACTCGGAGAGAATCTTTAGAATCTTATCTCTAAAGAACTTGGCTACATTATCACAGACAATCTGCACATTCTCTAACTCCTGGGAGGGGCAGGGGCGGCTAAGGCCTTTACTACTTTAACCAATTCTTTAGGTACTTTACCTGCACTTCTGATTTCCTGTGACTAGTAGCATGACTTAGCAACTTTGATACCACTGTTATATATTCCTCATAATTTCCTAAGCTTCGTTCTTTCCAAGGATCCAGGGTCAAGTTTCCATTTTCTTTCCTGCCTTCTACATGACCTCTGGATTGCCTTAAGCTCTTCAGTATACCATGGGGTAAGACTTTTTTTTCAGTCTTGGATTTGACTTCCCTCAAAGGGGCCACTTCCTCAGTTGCTTCCCTGACCCAGGAACCAAATTCGCCACTCGCGACCCTAGGCTTCCCGCAGGCCTCCCCTGGTGCCTCTTTAGGGCTAGAATAAGATCCTCCCTCTCTATATGGCTCCAGTTTCTGCTATAGATGGTAAGAGTTTATCTGGGCTCCTTCCGTCTCCGGTATTTTGCTTTACAACAGTAACAAATTCCTGTGTGGAGATAATGCCGTCCAATACCTGGCCCACTATAGGAGTGTTCGAGGTAACCACTTGAGTCCAACCAAAGCAGGACATAAAGTCCAGAAGGATGAGGATGTCACTATCTTCCCTATTCTCAAAATGAAAGTTGAAATCCCCAAGGATTAGACAGTGGTCTGTGGAAGTTAGAGGTTCAGTGATTTGGATGCAATTCTCCAAGAGTTTCTTCTTGGGCCCAGGGGGGCGATAGACCAGGAGTCCTTCCAGTCTTAACATATTCCCTTGTCTGAGCTTGAAAGCCACTGTTGCAGGTGTCTATAATAACAGTTAAGGGATCCATACTACAGCACAAACTTTTTTTCAAAATGATCGCTGCCCACCTCCCCTCCTATCGGGCCTATCTAACCTCTCCACACCATAACCCATGGGCTGTAATAAAGTCTGGATTAGAATCTACTCCAGCCCAGGTCTCTGTCACGAATAAACAATCCAGTTCAAATTCCAGAATGACTTTCCTTATTTTCAAACTATGTTTAATTAGGGAACAGGGATTGGTCAGCCCACATCTGAGAGTGTCGAGAGTGGCCATCCCCTCTCTCCCAAATGAAACAATCTTAGGAGTCCCCATGGGACCGACTAAACGGCCATTATTAAAACATTACCCGGGTTTCCAAGTACAATACCTGCAACTCCACACATCAGCGGGGGGAAGAGGGGCCTCCTCCCCTCTCTTGCAGCATGCTTTGGGCAAATAGCTCCTAAGCTGTGCGTTGGTATATTGTATTTGGATAGTGTGTTCGTTAGGGCCAACAGCATTTCTGCCTTCTGGACCCAGTTGGGCACAGATGGACTTGCCTTAGGTGCGCCTTTGGCGTGCCAGCGGCGTGCCTGCTGAGCGTCCAGGGCCCGTCCCCCTTAAATGCTGCCTGCTGGCACATGAGGCAAAAAGGGGGGTGTGGCACCAGAAAGGAAGACTGGTCCGCTGTCCCCTTTCAAAATAGGTCATCAAATATGGGCGACACAGTTGATTCTGGACTCAGGCTCTAACAGGCCCTTTACCCACTATAATTTGCTCATAGTGAGCAAAATAGCCTGGAGGGAAGTTCTCCGTTCCTCGCCCTCTTCCTGAGTCAGCACTCTAGTGGAAGCCCCAATGAAAAGTATTTAAAAACACACAGTATTAAAAATTAGGAGCAGAATAAATCAAAATTATTATTATTATTATTATTTTTAAAGAGCTTAGGAATTAAGGAATCCAGCATCACAGTGCTTCTTACCTTCAAGTTGGTTCTTAAAAAGAATGGCAAGTTTAGGAGCATAAACAGACTCCACAGATGTACCTTTCACCTGTTTATGGTAGTTATGAAGGTGTGAATGTGAATTATACTCATTATAAGGCACTGTTTACCTTAACTGCATTGGTTTATCTCACAATTCATGAGTCTTTGATGGATAAGGTCACTCTCACTTTACATGATTCTAGTTACAGCCGTTGTGCCGATTCTTCCTTCATACACTCCAGTAAATTTCAGGTATTTATCGGTTGACTCTGCATTTTTCCACATGCACATATTTTATATGGAGCGGTACTGATAATGAGAGGATTTCCTTTTCTCATATCACTCTCGCTGAGGATTTCTTTCTTGGTACCTTCTCTTCCAGTATGCTGTCCCTTACACCCCTGTGGCAACCAGCCTATCTATGTTACTTACTTTGTTTTAATATTTTGTTGTGATTAGTCAACTTTTTCTTACCCATCCCTGTTCCCTTCTCTTTTTTTTCAGCATATTCTCAGGAACTATCTTCTAGTCCTGATGATGGCCCGTTCACATTACCCCTCGGGGACCGAAACATTGACTATTAATTGTAACTTAACTCATTTGCTTAGTGATGAATGGTTATTTATTTGAGTAGTGGTACATTGCTGATATGGCACAAAAATCCTACATTCCTCTGTGTTGGTACCTATTGCCTGAGACAAATAATTGACAAACAATTGCACCACAAGTCACTTGCTTATTGACGATTGGTTCCTTGTATGAGAAGTGGTGCTTTACCATTTTTTGCACCTCAAGTCGCTTGCTTATTGATTATTGGTTCCTTGTATGAGAAGTGGTGCTTTACGATTATTGACACAGAAACATTACATTTCTTAGTGATGGTTCCTTTTGCCTGAGACTAACAATTGCATTACAAAAAATATGCTACTCTGTAAGTGGCTTTGGTTTCCACAAGTGTATGGACATAGCCATGTATTAGTGGAATAATTTGATCCCACGTTTTTGTCAACTCTCGAGAACTGCTGAGAGTTGCCACTTCACCTTAATTTTTTACCCCGATATAACGTTTGCTTTTGTATTTTATCTTTATTTTGCTAAATTCACAATAAATAATTATATAATTTTTTAATATTTTCACACAGATTTCATTGTATCTTTTTGTGTATTGATAAATGTATCTGAATCTGTAAGGCATCCTTGTTTTTGATAATATACTTATACCCCAGGTATTCCTTGTTTTCCTTGTTTTTTTTTACTTTAAGTTGGGAGCAGGTAGAAATATACTGTTTGCACTCAAATGTATTGTAATTTAAAATACTCCTTAATGGTGGTCGGACTTTCAGTTGCAATTCTAAAAATTCCACTTTTAGAAAGCTGGCATTTCATTACGCTAACCATCTGCGCCTTCTGTTCGTGTTCAGGGTCACATGACCTGCGAATGGTTCTGCTTTGGGGATTTTTGTACTGTTTCCAGACAGTAACTCAAAGGGGGATTAGGTGTGGACAGCACAGGCCATCTTGATAGAATTAAACATCAAAGGGCTAGCATTCTGCATACCCAAGGGAACCTGGCACCATGCCTACCCTGCACTTTGACACCCCCAGGCAGTTTGGAGCAGTGATAGGGGAAAGGAAAACACTTTACAGACCAGATGTGGGGTTAGGACAGGGAGTGCCCCCACACCAAGTTTGACACCAGGTGTAAATATTGGACCTCCAGAGCCACTCAACAGAACACTTGTGGGCCAGTGGAAACTACAGAAGAAGCACTGTGCTGCTGCCAGAGGACTGCTCTGCTACCTGAAAGACTGCCTGGCTGTCTGAGAAGGAAGAATAGACCTGCTTGCCTTCATACCAGGCTAATCAGATTGACTTTTATGGTCAGTTGGCTATCCTCCTGTGTGAGCTACAGAGGCACAACAAGCTTCAGAGGCCTCCCTGCAGCTGTCTGGCTGACCTGCAACAAATACCTGGCTGGACCTGCCCGTAACTGCTGGCCTCTGCTGGAGTGAGTCCTTTATCCCCAAGAGGTGCCACCCCAAGCCCTGGACACTTGGCTGGTATCAGAGTGTACTCCTCCTAAAGCAAAGGTGAAAATTCTGAAGTTTGGGCTCCCCACGACAATGCATGGGTCCATCCACTCCAAGACTCTGAAACCTGCGATGACCACCAATGAGAATCTCCGGTGAAACCTGCTCTTTACGTCAACAATGAAAGCCCATGGCAACTGGCAATGCGAGACCTGCACTTCACACTACAGCAACGACAGACAGCTACCACTGTCACTGCATAGCTACAGCAATGAACAAAAGCTATGCTTGATTGGCTCCTACAGCAACGAATGTCCGCGACACCCACCCATTCTTCTTTCTACAACAACAACTGTCCGTGATGCTCATCCTGCAACTCACAGCCTCCTCCAACGCGAACGGAACTCTGTGAGCTGAACTCGGAAGGTAATTTTTCAGATGGACTACCCTGGTTCATCTATCCAACCCCCGCTCTATTACGGTTGGCCTGAATTTGTGACTCTCCCCAGACTAGTGCGAGCAGATGACTGTGATCAGCGCTTTATGCTTTTAGGCGCTGTTGCATATCTCGGGTTTTACTGATTAGATTTTTGTCGTTCTGGTGTCATTTTATTTATTAAACATTATTCTATTTTTCAAAATTAGTCTGCAATTTTTCTTGAGTTGTGTTTTCACTTTATTACTGTTTGTGTGCTGCATAAATACTTTACACATTGCCTTGATATTAAGCCTGATTGCTTTCGTACCAAGCTACCAGAAGGTTAAGCATATTTTAATCTAGTTACTTTTGTCATTTCCCCTGACAAGCTTTGTGGTTTTTGCCTGAGTGGGGCTTCCACCCCCCATCAACCAATAACCCAATTTCTTACAGATTTGATCACAGTATCCTGTGCAGGTTACCCACAGAATTATGATGTGCACAAAGCTTGCAATATTTTTCTGAATGCCGAAAGCAAATTTCTACATTTTCTTGTCCCTCAGTGCACTGAAATGCAGTGTCATCCACAGATGCTAGCTGTGGTGCTTCTGACATGGATATTGATGGCACCACCTCTTTGTTGCATCTTTTCAACTTTTCAGCTCGAAGATCAGACTCATGCGAATTTTGAAACTGAGTTACTCTGTCAGTGCATGAAAAGTATTGACAAAGTAAGCATGTGACCTCTAGCACTTTGTTTCTTCTCATTGAATTGATAATCCATTTAGTGTATTACAAAATATATTGTTGGTCTCCTGTACTTTCTCTGCTACAATCCCCAATTAGAATCATGCTCCTTAGTGTCAGCAACAACCATGGAGTCGTTGGGGGAGTTGTCCACTGAGGAGGTCAGGGTGTTTCTGGTAGCAGATCCATTGTAGAAGTGAAAAAGCACTGGACCAGTAATACTCATCTAGGACTCTCCCACACTTAAACAGCTCGAGAATTCTGGAATGGTCTGCCATGAACTCAAGGACACTCTTTAGTTATGAGGATGAATGTTTATGTATTAACTAATAAACATTTTTGTTCCATCATTGAAAGTCCACAGACTCCTGTTTTTGGTCTTTGAACCTGAACAGGAGCAGTGCTGGGCCTCTGATTTTGCACATCAGCGAGCTCCAGTTCTAAGCTGAAAAAAAGTTTTGAAACAGTTAATGTCTGTTGCTTATGACTGGGGTTCACAGCCTCTGAAGAGGAAGGCTCAAAACAAGAAGTCCCATTTCTTGTCAGCAGCAGTGACGTTTGCAACAGAAGCAAATGACGCACACACAGAAGTGTACTCTGCTTACAGTAGTGAAATAACGTCCCCTTGAGATGCATATTAATCAATGCGCTTAAGCAAAGCTAAAATGGCTGCACTAATATGAAGACAACAGATCTCACAGTCTCAAAGGCCACCCGCTTCCCCGCATGCATCTGTACAGACAACAGTGCAACATCCTGACATGACGTCTCATGAATGGCTCAGCCATTCTTTTAAGAGGAGTGTAGTGACTACCCCAGCCTGGGTACCTGCCAATGACTACACCACACACGGAGCTCAGTAGTACTATGCACGTTTATTCTTCTGCTTTTAACCGCAAACGCAACATTTTAAACCAAGCTTTTAATGCATTTTGCTTTGACTCCTATGTCACAGCTCTACGGAGTCCGATAGGAACAAGGGTTCTGTCTTAAAAAACTCGTACAACACTCCAAGGAGCATTGGACATCACCTCCCGAGCACAGACTCTTGAGGAGCAGCAGTGAGATCTTGGTTACCAGGATTGGTGGGCAGCCAGTCATCTAAGAGTTCATGATACTTGAGTCTGTGCACAAACTGAGACCCACCCAGTAGAATGTAATGCTGTTTGTGTAATAGTGCAGCATGACAGCTGGTCAACGTTCTTATTGAAGTACTCATATAAGTTATATAACTCCACATAGCAGGCCTCTGTCCTTTCACTCACGCGTCTCTGAAGATTTAGCAAGAATGTTGGTAGGCAGCAGTAACAAGCAAAACTAAACACAATACTTCATTAAAATGTATTGAATTACATGTTGTCCTTCTGCACCTTGTGTTCCTTAATGATAATTCTGTCATTTATACCTAAATAACAGCCACAGTCTACATTCTTTTGCACCCACTCTACTGGGAATAGGTGTATCTAGGCCTTCCAGCAAAGTGCAGGAGAATTGCATCACATACACAACTTCACAGTCAGAGTGATGCATGGGCTAGGAAAGTCTGACCACGAGAGTGAAGCCAAAAGAAGGCTTCCAGTTAAACCAAATGTTCTGAGTTAATTCTGCCTGTGTCATGCACAAATCCTTTTTGACTTATTTCTTCTAGGTAAAAAAACAAATTTCGCCCATTTGAGGTTTCTTGGTCTGTTGCAATAGCATTCAAACATCGGTGTCTCGCTTATAAGATATATTTGTCTATTGTTTGGAGTAGCTCAGTTCAATATTTTATGAGAGTGGGAACTCCATTGAAAGATGTTTTGTGCAAACACCAGTGCTTAATTTGTGCTTCTTGTTTCCGGTGCGGAACACCAGCACTTATTTTTGAGGGTTGGCACTCAATTTTCTGCCTCGAGAATTTACAGCGAGCAAAAGACACATATGGGAAAGACGGAGGAAGAAAAAAACTAAAAAGTGTCACAATGGGAGAAAGGAGAAACCTGCAAGAGTGAGCTGAAGGGGCAGGGAGTGGCTTTAAATGGATTTAAAAAAGTAGTTCAGGAGGCACAAAGAGGTATGGAATTTTACTCCATTATTTATTCTGGTCCCAAAAATATCTGGGGGCTCCAGATCAGTTCGAGCCCAAGAGGAAGCATGTTACATTTGTACTTTGTTCATTTTTCTGAAGTAATTCCTTTTAAGCCACATTTCACTGAGCTTGTGGGACATCTATGTGCAGCTCTGCTATGTGACAATGCCCCGAGCATCCTGCCTGTACTTGTTTAAGCTACAGGGTTGAATTCTATTAATGGAACAAACAGACATGTGGTAGTAGGGGGAAATAACATTGTAGCACAATGCATGTGACATGAACAGAGGTGGACGGTATAAGCTATCAGGCAAGCTGAGCTGGTAAAACCAGAATAGATGACGTGCAAGAATGTTCTGTTTAGTGTTAAACAATGTGTGCTGGTAAATGCCTCTGTTAGCTGCCTTACCAGTTACTTGATTCATGAATAACACGTGACCAGAGCACGCACAGTGAAAGCCAATAGGTCTCACCTATGCAAAAGCTATCAGTTTTGCCAATATCTTTTAGCATGTTGTACATCAGCATGGCTGCTGTTCAGCATGGCTAAATGTTAGTGGGATAAAGGGGAGGTGCATGGAGTGGCATAGAGTGTTGTGGAATATGTAGAGTGTCATAGAGTAGAAGGGCATAGAGTTGACTAGAGTTGAGTGATGTAGTGTCAAAGTGGAGTAGAAGGTTGTAGAGTGGAGTAGCATAGAGTGTCCTGGAGTGGTATAGAGGAAAGTGGTGTAGCGTGTGTTACATAGAGTGGAGCTGGGTGTTGTAGAGTTGAGTGGCATAGAGTAGAGTAGATTGATGTAGAGTAGTGTAGGAGAGTGGAATGGCATAGAGTGGAGTAGAGTGTTGTAGAGTTGAGTGGAGTACAATAGTGTGGAGCAGCATACAGTATCACAGAGTGGAGAGGTGTTGAGTGGAGTAGTTGGTTTTTTAATAGAGTGAAGTAAAATAGCATTTAGTGGGGTAGAAGGAGGTGCACAGAGCATAATGGAGTGGCGTAGTGTTCTAAAGTTGCATAGAGTGGAGTAAAGTGTCATAGAGTGGAGTAGAGTTTAATGGATTAGAGTGTCATAGACTGTTGTACAAAGTGGTAGAGTGGCCTAGAGTGAAGTGGTGTAAAGTACATTGGGGGGGGAGTAGATTGGCATAGAGTGCAGTGTCTTAGAGTGCATTAGTTTTGAGTAAAGCAGTATAGAGTGCAGTGGCACAGAGCAGATTAGTACAGAGTAGATTGCAGTGGTGTAGTTTGCAGTGGCACAGAGTAGAATATTTCAGAGTAGACTGAAGTGGCATAGAGTGGAGTGGTACAGAGTAGAATGGAGTGGGTCAGGGTAGAGAGGTGTAGAGTAAAGTAGCATAGAGTGTGGTGGCATAGACTAGAGTAGTGTAGAGGGCAGTGGCATTCAGTGCAATGGTGCAGAATAGATTAGAGTGTAGTGGAGTAATGCAGAGTGTAGTGGCATAGAGTGCATTGGAGTAGAGTGCAATAAAGTGACGTAGAGCTGAATGATGTAGAGTAGAGTGCAGTGGCATAGAGTGCATTGGCATAGAGTGCAGTGGAGTGGTGGAAAGAGCTGTGATGCAGGGCACAGTGGCACAGAGTAGAATGGAGTGCAGTGAAGTAAAGTGCAATGGTGTACAGTGGCATAGTGTGCAGTGGTGCAGAGTAGAGAGGCGTTGAGTTCAGTGGTATTGAGTTCAGTGGCGGAAAGTGCAGTCTTGCAGTGTATAGTGTAGTAGAGTGCAGTGGCGTACAGTAGAGTGATGCAGAGAATATTTGTTATTTTCCTGGCGTGAGCATCTAATATTAAAAGTCATGACCTCTCTTTGTAGTTGTAGATGGATGCCTGGTAGGCTTGGAGAGCTTGTAAGTATTATTAGCTGCTTTGTATATTTGTGTCTATTTAATTTGTGTTAAACATTAGGGTTCATTTTACATTTTTTATGCATTCTTTTTTTGCTATGTGCATGTCATAATTGGGGTTTTTGTTTTTTGTATATGCGCATTCAGGCTTCTTTCTGTTTGTATATTGTTATGGTTTATAACACTAAGATAAACTCAGTCATGTTTTCTTTGTCCATGGCGCTGATCATTCTTGCAAGCTCCAAACCATACAGCATGGACTACTGGTTCTGTCCCAAGGATGATGGTTGGCAGGGGTCATTTTTGAAGTGTATCAAAGGGGTGTGGAAGTACACTAGAGCTTACTGTTGCTGTTGTAGGCACTTCTGGGTTTACGTCGACATAGCAAGTAAGTAGAGCTTTCATCATGTTTGAAGGTCTGAGCTAACTCTAAAAACTAATTCCAACATGTGTCCCAATTTGTGAGATCCATCTGATGAGTTTGGAAAAATCAATGTCCCTCAAGAGACCAAGCGTGCTTTAGATTTGGTTGCACTTGTGAGAGCACTAAAGGGACATTTCAAGTTGTGTCAAATTTGATCTTTTCCTGCATATTGTATTGCAACATGGTCTGCAATCTGTTTTATATGTAAATTATATTAGGCTTGTTGATTTCACTGCTTTTGAGTCACCGAAAAGTAAAACTGAAATACATATTGTTTTCTGTTATCTGTACAACCAACACAAACAAAATGGAATTAACATTTCTTAATGACCACAAGAGAAAGCAGAAACCTTGCACTTAGATCTGAATGTTTTACACACATTTCTTCTGATTTTTCTCTGTTTCACATTTAGGCTTGGCAAACCTGATTATACAACCTGATTATCTTTATCTTCAGATTAACAAGGTTTGAAGCCCCAGAAGACACAGAAAGCAGTTGAATGTCATCAGCAAACACGCACAGTGGAAACAAATCAGTACCAAATCTCTCACCTGAGCTGCGCATCTATAGATGTAAAAGGCACATGTCGCATGAATAGTAAAACATATTTGTTTCCACCAAACTTTAAAATAACAAAAAAATAGGTGCTTCATTTCTACTGTTCTCATTGTGATACATTCTGAATTATCAGCACAGTTCATTTTTGGTGTGCTAGAAAAGCATCCAACAGCCTGTCCTCTTCCAAGGGTTCTCAGTGGGATGGATTGTCACACACATTCTCTCACTTTGAAATCAACAAAAGAAAAGTAAACACCATATTCCATGTAATACAAAGCCGGTCACGATCTCTTTCTTTGAATGCACATCAAATGAGGCAAGATAAGAACAAAATGTAAAGGCCTTTTTACAGTTAGAGAGTACTGGGGAGAATACAGTAAACAAGAAATTCTCAGGGAAGAGATGAAGTCAAGCTGGACAACCTAAAACAAGAAGCAAACCAGAGCCACTAGTAAAGATACATGTACTGTGCAGAGTGGCTCAACAAAAAGATAAAAATAGGACCTAAAACTGCAAGCAGAGTAAGGACACAGGTACTTGGGGCCATGCTCCAGGGGGTGGTCACATGCAAGAAAAGGGAAGTGCCCAACCAACGAGATGGCCAGCAGGAAGCAAGCAATCAAAAGTTGCTTTGAAACCCACTGATTGTAAGTAATGGGATAGCTCCAAGTCCACTAGTAGTAATCAAAATGTCTTGAAGAGACAACTCATGCACTGTCTATGCAAGACCTAAAAAGGAAGGTTTAATGAATAGAGGTATTATTTCTATTGGCTGTCTAGCTGTGCGTTGCTCAGAACTGTATAAAAACCCTGCCATCAGGAGCTTTCGAGAGCCTTAGGTCAATTGTACCTCGATTCAGCGCAGCTGTGAGTAAAATGTCATTACTTTGAATTTAGGGTTTCTGCATCTTTCTTCGAAAATATTTGACAAACTAAAGTGGTGGAAAGGATGGAGTATATCCAAAAAAGAAAAATGGAGATACTTCAAAGAATAATTCCATTGATTAATCCAAGAGACTTCATGGTTGGGATAGATGTACAATATGCGTGTATTCATATCCTGATTACATATCTTTATGAACACTAAATACCTCTGAATATACAATAATGGCAATCGTTACCTGTATGTGCAGCCTAAGATGACCCCCCAGGTGATTACAAACATGGTAGCTCCTCTAGTGGCATCCCTTCACCTGTGAGGTTGGCAGTATATCTGCACCTAGATGACTGGTTTATCCATGCAACATTATCTTAGGAAACACTGAAGGGACTGGAGGTGGTGAAATCTTGTCACTCGGCGCACTGTATGTACGCATCTCTAGCTCACGTGAAGACTCAAAACCATTCAAAACACCACCATTAGAATCTAGAATCATCCTAGACGTCCCCAGAAGCACTCACATCACTCCTTACCCCACCAAACTACACTGGCTACCCATCCAGAAATATTGCAGATTAAAGCTGCTCATCCACGCCTACAAAGCCATACACCACAAAGGACCAGCGTACCTCAATGACTGACCCCAACTCTACCAACCTTCCAGACAGCACTGTTCCACCTCTCTCTCACTTGCAAGAATCCCCCACATCTGCAGAAGCAAGTCTGGAGGGAGCTCATGGCGCCAAAATCCATGGGTGGATGTGTGAGAACACCCACATTCCAAACATGGAATGCCTCCCTGGGGCAGAATAAAGCAAGGCAGCAATTTGCGCTGCTTTGTGTTACTCCAGATTTATCAAACCATGCAAGGTGGCCTTGCGTGCCTGGATAACGGTGACTTTAGTGTTGAGTTGCACTTGCATTCCCAGTTGGCTTTTAGCTGCTATTTTCACTGAAATTGTTGGTTGCATATTTCCGGTACTACTGTTTGGATTTTTGTAGTTTTGGTCTTGTTTATAATTTTTAAAATGTCTCAATTTAAAAAAAAAACAGTGTGGGATTTTTCTAGTGTTTTCACGTTATTACTGTGCATAAGTACTTTACACATTGCCTCTGAGTTAAACCTGACTGCTCTGTGCCAAACTACCCCACAGTTGAGCACAGGCTAATTTAGAGTATGCTTGTGACTTCACCCTGACAAAGACTGAGGCCCTCATTATGAGGCTGGCGGTCATCAGACCAGCATGCTCGCTGTGGCAGTCCTACCGCCGCGGACCCAGCGGTAAAGACCACCACATTACAGGTTGTGGGATTTGGCAGAAGCCAAACTGCCACAACGCCGCCTGGCCCGCCGGTGCGATCGCTCCAACACGGCCAGTGGTGAGCACCTCTAGCCCGGCGGCAGGCCTCAACCTGCTGGATGGATTACAAGGCTGCAGACCACTAGGCTTTCCGTGGCATGAAAACCCTGGTGGTAATGCAACTGGCGACAGGAATCCTCATTTCTGTCACTGTCACACACATGCACACACGTCCTTACACCTCCATGCACCCCCCCACTAGTCCACACACTTCCAAACACCCCCTACACCCGTCCACACACTTCCAAACCCCCCAACCGTACACATTTATCCAAACACCCACACCCGCTCTCACACTGACATACACACACCGCCACTCACACATATGTACCCCCCTCCGCAAACATTAACACCCCACCCCCGCACCACATACATACATTCACTTCCCCTCCCCCAGCACCGCATACATACACTCACTCCCCCTCCCTCCTGCACCACATAATTACAAACACTCCCCCGCACCGCATACATACACTCACACCCCCGCACCGCATACATACACTCACCCGCACTCCCCATTCACTCACACAAACACGCCCCCCCTCCTTGTCCACTTACACAAACACATGCACACGCACACACGCACCCACAAACACTCCCCATCAACAAACACTCACTCACCCTCCACCCCATCCACAATCGCTCACACATGAACCCTCATCCACAATCATTCACACCCCTACCCACTCCGCATTCATGCACACCCACACCCCCTCCACGCACACATATATAACAAACTCCCCCCTCTGCATACACACATTTGCACACACACCCCTTCCGTACACTTGCACACATGCACCCCACTCACTCACAAACTTGCACTCATACAGCCCCATTCGCACACATATGCACGCGCTCAGACATCCCCATTCGCACACACAACACGCACTCAGACACCCACATTCACACACACCACACACAAGCACCCAACATTCCTCCCCCCCACTTTTGGACAATCACCTTACCTTTTCCGGCGA
Organism: Pleurodeles waltl; assembly: GCF_031143425.1. Lineage (NCBI taxonomy): Eukaryota > Metazoa > Chordata > Amphibia > Caudata > Salamandridae > Pleurodeles > Pleurodeles waltl. The sequence continues at coordinate 47,178,366 of NC_090446.1, read as the reverse complement.
GCTGGTCGTCCAGGAGGGGATGGGTCCTTGCACCACCACACCAGCAAGACTCCACCAAGCCGTATTACGGCTAGTAATACGGCGGGCGGAGTATTGCTGGCGCGGCAGTGCCCTTAAGTAACTTATAAGTCACCTATATGTCTAACCCTCACTTGTTGAAGGTTAGGTGCAAAGTTACTAATTGTGAGGGCACCCTAAGACCGCCAAAACTGCTGCAGCCAACAGACCACCAGTGCTGGCGGTCTGCTGACCACCATATTAGGAGTCATTGAAGGACTTCTGCCCATTTATGGAAGTGCAGTGTAAAATGGCTGTGAAATAATGTGTGCGTTATTTTACTCAGGCTGCAGTGGCAGTCCTGTGTAAGATCTGTCTGAGCTCCCTATGGGTGGCAAAACAAATGCTGCAGCCCATAGGGATCTCCTGGAACCCCAATACCCTGGGTACCTAAGTACCATATACTAGGGAATTATAAGGGTGTTCCAGTGTGCCAATTATAATTGGTAAAAATGGTCACTAGCCTATAGTAACACATTTTAAAAGGCAGAGAGAGCATAAGCACTGAGGTTCTGATAAGCAGAGCCTCAGTGACACAGTTAGTCACTACACAGGTACACACATTCAGGCCACAAACTATGAGCACTGGGGTCCTGGCTAGCAGGATCCCAGTGAAGCAGGCAAAAACAAACTGACTTACAAGTAAAAATGGAGGCAACATGCCAGGCAAGATGGTACTTCCTACAAGGAGCAAAACAGTAAAAATGTGTCAGTGGCATTTGACACCATCTTGCCCCAGATATTGACACACCGCCTACTTCAGGCAGGTTTGAGGGGCTCGGCTTTGAGCATCCTGGAGACATTCCTCTGAGATAGAACATTGTCAGTCAAGTGCGGGAACTTTAGCTCAGTTCCTTTTCAGCTTCCCTGTGGAGTTCCCCAGGGGTCATCATTGAGTCCAACCCCCTTTCATTTGTATTTGGCCCCCCTTGCTAAATTGGTTTGATCTTTTAATGTCGAGGTGTTCTCATATGTTGATGATACCCAAATAATTGTTTCCTTTTGAGACAATGTTCACATTACAGCCGACAGGTTTCAAACCTGCATGAGAGAAGTCAACACTGGGATGTGCAAAATTGGCTAAAAATGAACGGGGACAAAACCGAGGTTATAATTTTTAGTGCGAATGCTTCCATTTGGAATCTAAACTGGTGGCCGGAGACGTGTGGGACGTTACCTACTCGTATACCTGCAGCTAAGAATTATTTGTGACTCAGCTTTAACCTTTGATGCCCAGGTAAATAGAGTCACTAATGTCTGTCTTTGGTTGGTCAAAATTCTAAAAAAGGTCCTGCCATGTATTCCACAAGAACTTAGAGCGACAGTGGTTCTGGCCCTCATCATGTCCACACTGGACTACTATAATGGCCTATATCTAAATTTAAATCAACAATCACTGACAAGCTGCAGCTCATTCAAAATTCAGCTACCCGACTGGTGCTTAGGTTATCCAAGTTCACATCCCCCAAGGAGGGTATGAGGAGCTGTATTGCTTACAATTAGGAAGCGGATTATCTTCAAGGCACTATGTTTGACTCACAAGGCCCTTCATTCTCAGGTTTCAGGATATCTGCAAACAGCGATCAAAAAGATCTCAAGATGGCACGAACCTTGAGGAGCAGAAGAGGAAAATGGAGAGAAAGGGCCTTCTCAGTGGCAGCATCAGCCTCTCCTACCTGTTTAGCTCTTTGATACCACTGGTCTGAATGCACTCTATAAGAAACATAAATACAAATCCAAATACTAGGGTAGTTTCTGATTTACATCAGTTTCATAATAACATCATTGTTTTGAAAAGGTATACAGATGACATTTTTATGATCTGGCAGGGTCCTGTTGTTACATTGATTGAATTCTCTGAATGGCTCAATGTAAACTGCAGTGGGCTGCAATTCAAACGTACACATAGTAAATCACGGATCTAATTTCTAGATATTTTGATTAAAATCCAGATGGTGAATTATACACCACACTTTATCAAAAACCCACTGAGATTTACTTTTTATTTATAATCTTTTTTTAAAAAGTATTTTGAGACACTGATCAATACTGAACGCGGATGAGATTCATATTGAACGACCGATGATTGCATATCATAAAGGTAAAAGTTTGAAAGACCATGTGGTTCGTGCTAATCTCCCTCTGAAAGTAACTGACAATACATTGCATAATGCTTGGGGTTTACCACTCCTATCGGGTCACTTGAAATGTGGGCAGTGCAGTGTGTGCCAATTTACAATTGAAACCAAAGAAGTCCAACATGGTGATGTGAAATATGCTCTGCATGACTTCTCAAATTGCAAGACTGTAAATGTTGTCTATGCAATTATGTGCCTGTGTAATTTGATCTAAATTGGAGAACACAAAAACTGCATATACTCATCTGCCAGCAAAGAAGCCGACTATGCCGCAAAGTGACCAATATCCCATTGGTTGACCATTTATTTATGGCAGGACACACAGAAGATGACCTTTGCTGGCAAGCAATTGAAGTGATCAAGCCACCGCCGAGAGGAGCTGACATCGCTGCATTGCTTAACAAGAAAGAACTACGTTGAATTCTTCGTGTCAACAGCCTACATACTGGCCTGAACCACACGGAAGGTTGGACTGCAGTGCTATAATCACATGGTTCACTTTTACATATAATGCACTTGCATCCTGGGCATGCACAATTTGTAATAAGGGTGTCTCTCCTGACTCATCGTGTTGACTATATGTTGTGACCAGTCACACACTTCCTTTTCAATACTGGGGGAGACCACAGCCCTATCACATGGTATAAACACCCTAGCACAGTCTTTGTAATTATAAACCTGGAGAGTCAGACAGACTGTTCCATGTGATTGGTATATGCTTTCTCTGTTTTCCTTTCCTTTAATTCTACATTATTACTTTAACTTTTTGGTATGACACACTCTTGTTTTGTCATGTAACCCTTTAATTGTAGTGGATACCTCTAGTAATTGCAAGTGGTGCCTGTAAATTTCAGAAAATTACTTTTCAATTTGCCACTCTAACTTGATGTCTGGATTTTCATTATGGATATTAGGGTGTCACGACTATTCCGACCTTGTCTGGCTATACTACTTAATTTTAGTTCAGTACTTATCAGTCCCCGTGTATTCTCAGCCTGGCATTCAGCTTTCATTTTGTATTCAGCCCCATGTTTATGTTTTCTTCCCTGAGATGCAGAATAAGCAGGAATTTGACTGTGAATAGTGGTTTGCACGTTTTGGCTTCTTTTTTCTTACCCGATTAGGTGCTCGCTTTTTATTGTCAACGTTTAGCATGCCCTGTCAATTCCGACATCGATTGGTTTTGTATTGATTTTGGCCTGGGAGTAATCAGATGTGCAGCATGCTTAACATGGCACATAGGGGGTCATTACAAAATTGGCGGTAAAAGCCGCTTACCGCCGTGCAGAAGACCACCAACACACCGCCGCGGCCGTGGAATTCCGCCACAGTCATTATGACCCACAGCTCGGAATCCGCCAAAATCCAGACACCAACACAAGTCCGCCACACCAAAGGTCAGTGATAAACTGGCGATAACAAAACCTCCACCATCACGCCAACAGGAATACGCCCACACTCCACACGGCAGTCTTTCAACCGCGGTATTCCATTGGCGGTACACACTGCTGCGCTCAAAATACACACTCTTTTACAAAACACAACCACATTGGACAATTCCAAATACACACACCTGATACACATACACACACCACTCCCACACACCCAATACAATATAAAACACACACCCACATCACCCTCAAACCCTTACAACCACAGTTGCAACAGAAGGCCAGAGAGAGACACCACCTGAAAGAACAATAGCATCCACAGGCACCCTACACCATCACTCACACAACATCCACGCACCTCACACAACACACCTCTAAATATCACCCCACATATCACAACACACACCACCCCACACATCACCCACACCACCCCATGGCCCCGCAAAGACACCCCAGGTTCTCTGAGGAGGAGCTCAGGGTCATGGTGGAGGAAATCATCCGGGTAGCGTCGCTGCTATTCGGATCACAGGTGCAGCACACCACCATAGCTAGGAAGATGGAGCTATGGCGCAGAATTGTGGACAGGGTCAACGCAGTGGGACAGCACCCAAGAACTAAGGATGACATCAGGAAGAGTTGGAACGACCTACGGGGTAGGTGCGTTCCGTGGTCTCAAGACACCACATCGCGGTACAGAGGACTGGCGGCGGACCCCCACCCCCTCCCCAGAGCTAACAACATGAGAGGAGCAGGTCTTGGCTATACTGCATCCTGAGGGACTCGCAGGAGTAGCTAGAGGAATTGACTCTGGTAAGTCAAATCTTTCATTACTTCAACCCCCACCCACCTGCATGCTATCACATACCCCCACCCTCGCCCTCACCGCCATCACTCCACTATCACAAACCACAAATCCCAAACCCAAGCCCTGCATATAACACCAAAGCATGGACACCCATTACCAAAGTATGGCCACTGTACATACCCATATACCCCCCTAAACCATTATCACACAAGGTCCTACACAGGAATGCAAGCACTGGGGTACAGAGTCACCCACCCATTGCACCCCATGGCACACACCAATGCAATAATTATGCCTTTACACCCCTGCAGGACCCCTACCCAACGTCACTGGACAGGAGGGTCCAGACATGTCCACTCCACCCACAGAAGAGGCCCACAGTGATGACAGCAGCTCTGTCCAACTGGATCTAGATGACCAGCCCGGCCCATCTGGGACCTCAGGACAGTCGGTTCCCCTTACAGTGGCACAGGCCACCACAGAGCCTCCCCCCTCTGGAAACACCAGCACAGCACCCACCCAGCGGTCCCATACCTCTGTCCCCAGGACACGTCAATCATCAGTGTGTCCACCACTACAGGGAACCCAAGCTAACCCACCACCCCAACAATACCACAGACCTGGGGGAAGTGGCAGTGGGCACAAGGTTCAAGGGACAGAGGCCCAGGGAAACAGGGGAACTGGGAGGGCTGCTGTGCGACAGGGGGAGGACAGGCCCAGGGAACCCACTCTCCACGATGCCCTCTCCAACATCATGGGAGCCTACCACCATTCCTAGGAGACGATGGCAACGGTACTGGCCAAGTTTCAGGAGACCAAGCGGTTGCAGGAGGAACAGTATTTGGGGTTCAGGGAGGAACTCAAATCCATCAATTCCACCCTGGGCACTATTGTAGGAGTGCTGAAGGAACTCGTCAACACCAGGAGGGACACTGTGGCACAACAAGGGGCCGATGACACTGGACGATGAACTGCCCACCACCTCCGCCGGCGCTAGTGAACAGGAGGCACCCCCACAGGACCAACAAACCAGTATCCCATCCCTGCAGATGGAGAACCACCCCGCAAGCGGTCTCTGAGATCCAGGACAAAGACAGAGAACAATGCCAAGACCCCGCCAAGAAATGAGACCACCCTGATTGTCATTCTTCTGTCCCACTTTATCACCCTGTCCATCCTTAAACTGCCACAGCTCCACTTCCTATACCCCTTTGGACAATGCACCTGTGAGACTAATAGACTGGCTCTGCCATGGACATTCCTCCACCATCACCCCTGACCATTTTACAACCCCCTCCACTATTTAGCACTTAAATAAACACCCTTAAATCACAAAACTATCTGGAGTCAGTCTGTGCTTTCGAAAATGTGTATTTGCAATAACTGTGGAAAAATGCTATATCCATTGTATTTTCAACATACCTATGTCACACAGCTCTAGTTCATGAGGAAACAAACTAGATGTCACACAGTGGGACCCACATCTGTGAAATCGAAAGGGAAAGTGACAACTCAGGTTCCATACACTGTGCGAAAATGACAGACAGATGAGAGGTAGAAGGATCAAACAGATGTAGCAGGCAGTGTTGTCTACTTACCTGTGTCTCACTGAAAGTATTGTTGGATCACTGTGTTCCTGTTGTCTATGTCCTCTTCTTCTGCTTCCTCGTCTTCACTTTCCACAGGCTCCACAGCTGCCACAACACCTCCATCTGGACCATCCTCCTGCAGAAAAGGCACCTGTCATCACAAAGCCAAGCTGTGAAGCATACAGCAGGTCATGACGATCTGGCACACCTTCTGTGGTGAGTAGAATAGGGAACCACCTGTCATATGAAGGCACCTGAACCTGGCCTTCAGGAGGTCGAAGGTCCTCTCTATAATCCCCCTAGTTCGACCATGTGCCTCACTGAAGCGTTCCTCTGCCCTTGTCCTGGGATTCCTCACTGGGGTGAGTAGCCATGACAGGTTGGGGTAACCAGAGTCACCTGCAAATATCGAGGGACAACTGTTAGACACACACTCACACTTAGGGACATCCCCAGACCCAGACACCTAGTCACACTGTATTGGGTCCATGTCCTCACCTAATAGCCACAAACGGTGCCTCTGGAGTTGCCCCATCACATAAGGGATGCTGCTATTCCGCAGAATGTAAGCGTCATGCACTGAGCCCGGAAACTTGGCATTCACATGGGAGATGTAATGGTCTGCCAAACACACCATCTGCACATTCATCGAATGGTAAATCTTCTGTTTTCTGTACACCTGTTCACCCCTGCGCGGGGGGACCAAGGCCACATGTGTCCCATCAATGGCACTTATGATGTTGGGGATATGTCCCAGGGCATAGAAGTCACCTTTCACTGTAGACAAATCCTCCACCTGAGGGAAAATGATGTAGCTCTGCATGTGTTTCAGCAGGGCAGACAATACTCTGGCCAACACGTTGGAAAACATAGGCTGGGATATCCCTGATGCTATGGCCACTGTTGTTTGAAAAGACCCACTTGCTAGGAAATGGATCACTGACAGCACCTGCACTGTAGGGGGGATTCCTGTGGGATGGCGGATAGCTGACATCAGGTCCGGCTCCAACTGGGCACACAGTTCCTGGATTGTGGCACGATCAAGTCTGTAGGTGATGATCACATGTCGCTCCTCCATTGTTGACAGGTCCATCAGCCGTCTGTAAACTGGAGGATGCCGCCATCTCCTCACCTGCCCCAGCGGACGTGCTCTATGGAGGAGAACAGCGAGCAGAGAGTCAACTAACACTGAGGTACGTAAACACAACTTTATATTAAAAAATTTAAAAATCAAAATATGGCTGTCTTAGTGTATAATCAAAGCCTTTTTATGTGTGACGCATTTACAATTAATGCCATGTGGCCCCCTGAAATGGCGGCTGCCTGACCTGAAAGGTGGGACAAGGGGATATGAGGTAATTGCGCTGGCGTTGTACACCGTCGCGGTAGGCGGTCGAAGACCGCGGCGCAAACCTGCATTGGTTAACATTGGACCCTATGGGTCCCAGGAGCCAATGACGATGTACGCTGGCGGTGACAGTACGCACCGCCGCGGACGTGACCGCCATTTTCTCTCTGTTCAATCACTTGATACCTGATCTTCGACAGGAGAGGACCTACACTGCAAGTGCTGCTGTGACCTGTCTGGAAGAGACAATGGCTTGTGTGTCTGGGGAAAGGGCCCCTGCCTTCAGCACAGAGGAGTTGGAGAAACTAGTGGATGGGGTCCTCCCCAGTACACGTACTCTACAGTCCTCCAGACAAACAAGTGAGTACACTCTGAGCATGCTGTATGGGCAATGGCTGTTTGGAGTGGTGTGGATGAAAAATGGGGGGGGGAGAATGAGGTGTGCTTGAAACGACGGTGAGTGCATGTGCGACATGGCAAGGGTAGGGATGCGGGCCAATGACTGTGATGGTGCTGGCGCTTATGTCTTCTCCTTTTCCCCTGTACTATTCGCGTAGGTCAGCGCCCACCAGAAGAAGGATATATGGCGTGCCATCACCAAGGAAGTCCGGACCCTTGGGGTCTACCACAGACGGAGCACCCACTGCCGGAAAAGATGGGAGGACATTCGCCGCTGGAGCAAGAAGACGGCGGAGGCCCAACTGGGGATGGCCTCCCAACGTGGGAGGGGTGCCCGCCGCACCATGACCCCCCTGATGTTCCAGATCCTGGCGGTGGCGTACCCGGAGTTGGATGGGCACTTGAGGGCATCACAGTAGCCACAAGGGGGTGAGTACACTCTCATTCAGCTGATTCAGCGTGCAGTGGGGGTGTCTGGGTGGGGGAGGTGGGCTGTGGGTTCCCCTAGGCCAGGGCGAGTGTAGTAGGCAGGGTCCCTTCTTGAGGCATGCCCTGTGGCACCCCACCCCACCTGTGTACAGAGCCAACTACACCTAGTCAGGCTCCTGTGACATCCAGGTGTGCAGTAATCGGGCATAGCTTTGTAAACCATGTCCCTGGGATTGATTAGGGAACTCCAAGTGCACAGCGTAGTGCAGGGGGCTTCTGTGTCTGTAGTGTCCGCCAACGGTAGTGGTGTTGCATGCACTCAACATGTCTTTCTTCTGTCTCCCCCCCCCCCTTTTTGTGGTCTCCCTGTGCTGTGTGCATTAGCATCATCAGGCGGAGGAGCAGTGGCACTGGAGTAGGAGGGAGCTGCATACCACATGGCCTTGGAGGACGAGACAACGGAGTCAGAAGCCACCAGTGGGACGGAGGGCAAGGGGAGCTCCACGACGGGGACAGGAGCTGAGACCAGCGATACGGACTCCTCCTCTGATGGGAGCTCCCTTGCGGTGGTGGGCCCCTCTGTGCCCCCCGCATCTACAGGTACAGCCGCCACCCCCCCTACTAGCACCGCCCTCCCAGCAGCCCCTCAGTGTGTGTCCTGTACCCACTCACCCAGGAGGGTGGGCATCTCCTTCGTCCCAGGCACCTCCACCCCTGCCCCTGTCAACCCTGCTGCCCTCAGTGAGGAGGCCATTGACCTCCTCAGGTCCCTCACTGTTGGGCATTCTACCTTTTTTAATACCATCCAGGGTGTAGAGAGGCAGTTGCAACAAACCAATGCATACCTGGAGGGCATTCATTCTGGTCAAGCAGCCCATCAGCGAGCTTTTCAGACTCTGGCCTCTGCACTGATGGCAGCCATTGTCCCTGCCTCTAGCCTCCCCCCTCCAACTTCCTCCACCCAGACCCAAACCCCAGTACCTCAGCCTATCCCAAGCACACTGTCAGACCAGCGTGCAAACACCTCAACACACAAGGGAAGCTCAAGCAAACATAAGCACCACACATCCCACAGACACTCACACTAGCATCATACACATGCAGACATACCAACAGCCACTGCCTCCACTGTGTCCCCCTCCTCCTCGTCTCCCTTCTCCCTCCCAGTCTCGTCTCCACTCACACCTGCATGCACTACATCCTCAGCCACTACCTCCATCACCAGCACACCCACCACCACACCCCACTCACGTGCAGTCACCACCCTCACTACCATTCACACATCCCCTGTGTCCTCTCCCAGTGTGTCTGTGAGCCCACCTCCCAAGGTACACAAACGCAGCCACACACCCACCCAACAGCCATCCACCTCACGACAGCCTCCAGCCCATGCACCTTCACCCAAAGTCACCAAACGTACACCTCCTACAACCACTACCTCTTCCTCAACTCCCAAACACCCTCCATCTACCCGTCCCAGTGTGTCCCAAAAACTTTTCCTGTCCAACCTTGACCTCTTCCCCTCACCTCCCACACCCCTTCAGTCTCCTAGGGCCCGCCTCTCCAGGTCCCAACCCTGCGCCAAGGACACCGCCGCCACCAGCACCGCTGCCAAGGACACCGCCGCCACCAGCATCACTGAACAGGACACTGCCGGCACCAGCACTGCTGCCAAGAACACCGCCGCCACCAGCACCGCTGCCAAGGACACCGCCACCACCAGCACCGCTGCCAAGGACACCGCTGCCACCAGCACCGCTGAACAGGACACCGCCGCCACCAGCACCGCTGCCAAGAACACCGCCGCCAGCAGCACCGCTGAGCAGGACACCGCTGCCACCAGCAACGCAGGCCACTGAGCGCCAAAGATTCCAACGCTACTGAGGCCGCCACGAGCAGGATGAAGCACTCTGGGCACAAAGCCCCATCCAGAACCAGTGGAGAGATACATCCACTACCTCAGTCCTTGGCAGGATGAAGCACTCTGGGCTCAAAGCCCCCTCCAGAACCAGTGGAGAATGACATCCACTACCTCAGTCCTTGGCAGGATGAAGCACTCTGGGCACAAAGCCCCCTCCAGAACCAGTGGAGAGATACATCCACTACCTCAGTCCTTGACAGGATGAAGCACTCTGGGCTCAAAGCCCCCTCCAGAACCAGTGGAGACTCTTATCCACTTGAGAGACTGTGGCTTTGCACTCCCCAGGATGCAGCAGTGGGCAACCCACCCACTGGAGAGACTTGAGAGACTGTGGCTTTGCACTCCCCAGGATGCAGCAGTGGGCAAACCACCCACTTGAGAGACTTGAGAGACTGTGGCTTTGCACTCCCCAGGATGCAGCAGTGGGCAATCCACCCACTGTAGAGACTTGAGAGACTGTGGCTTTGCACTCCCCAGGATGTAGCAGTGGGCAACCCACCCACTGGAGAGACTTGAGAGACTGTGGCTTTGCACTCCCCAGGATGCAGCAGTGGGCAAACCACCCAATGTAGAGACTTGAGAGACTGTGGCTTTGCACTCCCCAGGATAAAGCAGTGGGTAACCCACCCACTGGAGAGACTTGAGAGATTGTGGCTTTGCACTCCCCGGGATACATCAATGGGCATGGAGGCCCCTCGTGGATCTGGCGTCGTGCACTCATCCGGCTGAAGTGCCCCCCCTTCCCTTCCCCCTGAGGTGCCTGTTTTATTTCTATCTGATGCCCCAGCAGTGTTCTCTCCGTCTTGTTCGGGTATCTTGTGTGGGCCTCGCCCATGCATTTTGGGCCCAGTGGTCCACGGACTATGATGGTGGAATCCCTTGGACTTGTATTCTTGGTGTATATATTTGTTTATAATGTGAATATCTTTATATATGTATATATTTTTGATTCATGTCTTTGAATTTATTACTATCATTTGACTCATTTCCTTTTGTCCTTGCATTCTTCCAGGGGGGCTGGGGGCTGTAACTGTAATGTATCATGATGTATTAGTGTGTGTGTTGTAGTGGGTGAGGGTGGGGGTGGGGGTGTTGCGTGTTGTGTGTGTGTGTCACTCTCTTTTCCCTCCCCCGTGTTGTAGGTGCAGTACTCACCATGGTCTTCGTCGCCGGCGTTCGTGCTTCTGGTAGAGGAGCAGGAAGACAAAGGCAGGGAGAATCTGAAGTTCCGGTTCCATGGCGTCCTGGTTCTCGTGGGGTGAGCGTTTTACCCTTCCAAGTCCTGTTTCCGCCGTGTTTTTGTTCACAGTGAATCCGCCCCGGAAAAGGTGGCGGATTGGACTGTTGTAATTCTGTAGGCAGTACATTGTCCGCCGCCTGTCTGTTGGCGGTTACTGCTGCAGTGTTTGTTTGTACCGCCTTGGCGGTCGGAGTGTTAAAGTGGCTGTCTATGTTGGCGGTTTCCTCCACGGTCATGATTCCAAATTTTTTTCCGCCTGCCGGTTGGCGGTTTTACCACCACTTTAACACCGACCGCCAGGGGTGTAATGAGGGCCATAGTCTTCTGGCCTGGAGTTGGTTGTTTAGTCCGTTGTTTATGTCCTCTCCTATAAGACATAGAGTACTCAAGATGACAATTGGTCCAGTTAGTCCCTTGTTTGGGTTAATTCTTCTCTTCATAACTCACGGCCACACCCTTCCGTGTTCCTGCACGCTCATTCCCAAATTCAAGCAATCCTTGTTTGCCAGGTGAATATTGGGTTCTGCACTGGTGCATCTCGGTAAATCTGCCACCTTTGCGATATTTCTTGTTATTTCAGATGTCTTTTAAGGATTATGTGCATTGATGGACTCTGATAGCCTTGCCAACACCTTGATGACTCTTACAGGACACGTATTACGTACTCCAGCTATGCTGGCATCCTTTGTGCCTTTATTGTTACTGAGCGCTTTGAACGTGCTCCGCTACTCTACTCTTTGAAAAAGGGAATCCTGGTATCGGTGAGTTTGACGTATACTAATTCATACATCTCTGTTTCCAACACTGCAGTATTCATTAGTGTTCCTTATTTTTTATACAGATAGATGTATCTTGAACTTTCCATCCTAGATGTCATGACCAAGTGGTATTTATGAATGTGCGAATGCCAGTTATACCAGTTATAAGGTACTGTTTACCTTGGACACATTGGTTTATCTCACAATTCATGAGTCTCTGACGGATAAGGTCACTCTCCCTTTGCATGATTCTTGTTGCAGCCATTAGACTGAGTCTTCCTTTATACACCCAGGTGAATTTCAGGTATTTATTGGTTGGCCCTGCATTTTTCCACATGCACAAGTTTTAAATGGAGCGATAATGTGAGGATTTCCGTTTCTCATACCACTCTCACTGTGGAGTTCTTTCTTGGTACTTTTCATCTAGTATGCTGACCCTTACGCCTCTGTGGCAACCAGACTATTTATGTCACTTACTTTATTCTCATATTACTTTGTATTGAGTGAACTTTTTCTTACTCCTCCCTTTTCTCTTCTCTGTGTGTTTTCAGCATATTCTCAGGCACTATCTTCTAGTCCTGATGATGGTCCCATGCACATTGCCCATAAGGGACTGAAACATTGATAAATAATTGTACCTTTATTCATTTACTCATCAATGAATGGTTATTTGTTTGAGAAGTGGTACATTACTGATTTTGCACAAAAATATTACATTCCTCTATGTTGGTTCCTATTGCCTCAGGCAAATAAGTCACTTGCTTATTGATGCTTGGTTCCTTGTATGAGAGGTGGTGCTTTACGATTTTTGACACAGAAATATTACATTACTTTGTGTTGGTTCATACTGCCTGAGACTAACAATTGCATTGCAAAAACATATGCTACTCTGTAAGAGGCTTTGCCTTCCACCAGTGTACTGTATAGACATAACCATGTGTTAGTGGAATATTTTGATCCCAGGTTTTTGTCACATAGATTTCATTCTATCTATGTGTGTATTGATAAATGTATCTGACTCGGAAAGGGATACCTATTCTTGATAATATCCACTTCAAAATGAGCACTTATGAAATGAAATAAGGTAACTCAGTGTTAACAAATAGGAGGGATAGGCCTTGCAACAGTGAAAAACAACTTTACTAGGACATATAAAACTTAAACACACATGTCCCATGTTTAAATACAATGCACACTGCCCTATAAGCTTTTAGAGCCTACCTTGGGGGTGACATAAGTATCTGCTTTTTATGAATCTTGACATACCAAGTGTATGTGTGCATACTAAGGGGGTCAGTTACACTTCTTTGTAGGGTCTGCAATAACTATGTAATGGTACTCTGTTGCAATGTACAGCATTTCATGTAGAGAGACTCTTGTTGCTCAATAATTACAAATAAAGTAGGGCTCCACCCCCACTCAGACCTCTAATGAAAATAATTGCTTTTTTTATGCCTGATTAATTTCAAGGATACTCACACCATTGTTGATGTCCACTCACACCAGCTTTTGTGGATAAATAAAATATTTTCAGAATAAACTCCTGCTTACATGCAGGGGTTAACCCGTGTTAGAAATTAGGTTTCTGGTTGGCAGAGGTATGCAGCCTATCCAAGCAGGACCACAATCCTAGTCAAGGTAAGTCAGGTACACAGCATAAATTAACCTGTGCTCACACTCTGGTAGCTTGGCACAAAGCAGGCAAGCTTAACGTAAGAGGCAATGTGTAAAGTAGATGTGCAACACTTCAAACAGTAACACAGTGAAAAAACCACAAAAAGACTCTACGCCATTTTAGAAAAATAGATTATGATTTTACAAATAAAACAAGACCAAAATGACAACAATCCGATAAGTCAAAGTGAAGATATGAATTTGTAACGAATAAATGTGAAAATAGTGCTTAAAAGCAATAAGCGCATATGTGTTTTATCTGGTCGTGTTAGACTGAGGCAAAACGGAGAATGCCAGCCAATTGCGATGGAACGCTGGCTGGGTACAGGAACCATGCAAAGCCCGCTTAACCAAAGTTCCTTGATCCTGGTTGCAACAGCGAGATCCGGCGGGCGAACTGTGTGTCGGTGTCAATCCTGTAGTCAGTGATGCGTCAATTTTCTCACGCAACAATGGCGATGCACCAGTTCCGAGCACTAAAGGCCGGGTCCAAGATGCATTGGTTCTGTAGCTGATGTACTGGTTTTCTCCATACATTCGAGGAGATGGGTAGATTGTCTCTCACTGCAGTGCCAGCAATGCAGTGGTTCTGATGCGTCGTTCCGATGGTGATGAGCTAGTTCCAGGAGCGATGCACCAGTTCCATTCCCGCAAGAGCAGTGAGGTGTTGATTCGGCTGCACGCAGCAGAGGATGCGTCGATTCCACTGGAGCATGCACCTGGATCAACTGCCAATGGCCCAGGCACAGGAGCAGGCAGCAAGACTGTCATATCCCTAAGTCTTAAAAAATTAGGCAAGCCAGCATGCCCATGAAGATCACTCTGGGTTCAAGCAAGAATCCAGTCCTTTCTCCACAGGGTAGAGGGTAGCAAGCAGCAGGGCAGAACAGCAGAAAAACAGTTCTTCCAGAGTAACTGTCCAGCAGTGTAGTAGTCCTTGTAGCAGCACAGCAGTCCTTCCTCCCGGCAGAGTTTCTTTACAAGTCTAGTAGTGCCTGATGTGGTGGGGTCAGGGGCCCAGTACTTATACCCTGTAGGACTTTGAAGTGGAGGTGTCTTCAAAGAGGGGCTCTAAAGTGCACAGCGGTTCTCTCTTCCCAGCCCTGGCTGCAGACTCACTACAAAGGGTATGGAGCCCTGTGTGTGGGTTTAAGACACTGCCTATTCAGGCATGAATGCCAGCACATCCCTTCTATCCCGCCCATGGTGACCCATCAGGATGTGGATAGCCACTCAGTCTTCGTTTGTGTTGTGTTGGCTGTCTAGAGGGAATGCACAAAGTTCAGCTGTCACTCACCCGAGGTGTGGGAAGAGAAATGACATCTTTCTAAAAGTTACATTTCTAAAATAGTACTGATAAATGCAGCTCTGCCAGGAGAGAGGATTTGACATTACCATTCCAATGGTATGAAACATGACAGAGCTACTCCTTCTCAATCAGAAATTACAGCTTATAAGTGTAATAAGAAATTCCCAATGTTAACCTATGAGAAGGGTTGGCCTCACAGTAGTGAAAAATGCATTTGGGAGCTTTTCACTACCAAGACATGCAAAATGTAAAAGTACATGTACTACCTTTTTGTTACAAAGCACCCTGCTCTATGCGCTACCTATGGCCCACCTTAGGGGTGGCATATCTAATAAAAGGGGAGTTTAATGCTTGGTAAGGGGTTTTAAATGACAAGCTGACAAGGCAGTGTAACCTGCTCAAACAGGCTCTGCAGTGGCAGGTTTGAGACTTGTTTAAAGTGCTACTTGTGTGGGAGGCTCAATCAGTGCTGCATGCCCACTAGTACCATTTAATTTTCAGGCCCAGGACACATGTGGTGCTCTCTACTAGGGACTTATAGGTAAATCAAATATGACAAACAGGTGTAAACCAATTATATCATGTTTAGCGGAGAGAGTACATTCTCTTTAGCACCTGTCAGCAGTGGTAAATGCTCAAAGTCCTAAAGCCAACTAACACGAGGTTGGAAAAGGAGGAGGAGGAAGGCAAAACGTTTGGGGTGACCCCTCAGAGAGGGCCATTTTCTAATACCCCTGATGCCGTATTAGGTCTTCAAAGGACATGTGCTTCCTTCCTTTCACTCATCGCGGCATGGCCATGAGTACCCAGGTCTGGCATTGCTTGAAAGAGCCAAAGATGGCTCATCAGTTGCCATGTGGTGATGCAGTCTTGACCAGTGCTTAATTTGAGAAGGTGGTCATTGTTGGACAGGCCGTGCTCTGCACTTGGTATTTCACCATGTGCTCACATGGTGGCAGATGGTGGTGCAAACAGTCATACAGGATGGATTGCCATTGCCTGTACACAGCTGGAAATGATGCAGCCTTCTTATGTGAAGATGGACATTTCCTCTGTGTATTTTGTAATGGGGAATTAAATCAGACACTGGTGGCTAACTGATGGATTGCGGGCAACACATTTAACATTTTGTCACTGCAGGCCCTCTCTCCTGCCACCTAGCGCATATCAGAATATTTTCTACATCACTACAAGTTAAAACTAATGACACGTGTCATCAAGGTCATTTGACAGCTGTTCTTTTACTCTCTCTGTGCCGTGTTGAAGTGGCACAGTCCCCTTGCCAGATGAAGCCATGCATAGTGTCATTTGGGATAAACTCTAGTTACTTCCTCTTTTGCACTGCGTGTTGTCACAGTTAGAGGTGGGCGAGCCAAAAAATTACCAGGGTGAACTGAGCCAAGGGTCTGGCTTGGCCCTAGGACCCCATGCACGAGCCGAGCCCTGGAAATGATTCCATGTAAATCATGCAAGAAACCTCACGTAAAATGAGATAAAGGGGGTCATTCCGACCCTGGCGGTCCATGACCGCCAGGGCCGGGGACCGCGGAAGCACTGCCAACAGGCTGGCGGTGCTTCCTGGGCCATTCTGACCGCGGCGGTTTCCCGCCGGTTTACCCCTGGCCCAGGGAATCCTCCATGCCGCCATGGGGATTCCAACCCCCTTCCCGCCATCCTGTTCCCCAACAGGATGGCGGGAACGGGTGTCGTGGGGCCCCTGGGGGCCCCTGCACTGCCCATGCCACTGGCATGGCCAGGGCAGGGGCCCCCTAACAGGGCCCCATAAAGATTTTCAGTGTCTGCTTTGCAGACACTGAAAATCGCGACGGGTGCCACTGCACCCGTCGCACCCCTTCAACTCCGCCGGCTCCATTCGGAGCCAGCTTCATTGTGGAAGGGGTTTTCCCACTGGGCCGTCGGGCGGCCTTTTGGCGGTCACCCGCCGGCCCAGCGGGAAAGCCGGAATGGTTGCCGCGGTCTTTTGACCGCGGAGCGGTCATTCGACGGTAACCGCATGACCGCCAAAGTCTCTTCAGAATTCTAAAAAGTGTATTTCTTTAACATGCTGTACTATGACATTAATTCATTACATTTATTCATTAAATCTTAATTTCGGACATATTAGACCTGACAGCCTTAGGGTGGTCACCCCCAACTTTTTGCCTGCCTCCCTCCACGTTTTGACACTGATAGTGCTGGTTTTAGGAATCTGCGCACTTTACCACTGCTAACCAGTGCTAAAGTGCATATGCTCTCTCCCTTAAAACATGGTGGCATTGGCTCATACCCAATTGGCATATTTAATTTACTTGTAAGTCCCTAGTAAAGTGCACAACATGTGCCCAGGGGATGTAAATTAAATGCTACTAGTGTGCCTGCAGCACTGATTGTGCCACCGACATAAGTAGCCCCATAACCATGTCTCAGGCCTGTCATTGCAAGGCCTGTGTGTGCATTTTTACTGCCACTTCTACTTGGCATTTAAAAGTACTGCCAAGCCTTAAACTCCCCTAAATATACGTCACCCCTAAGGTAGGCCTTAGGTAACGCATAGGGCAGGGTGCTATGTAGGTAAAAGGCAGAACATATACCTGTATGTTTTACATGTCCTGGTAGTGGGGAACTCGTTTTCCACTTCTGTGAGGTCTGCTCCTTTCATAGGCTAGCATTAGGCCTACCCTCACATACTGTGTGAGTGGTAGATTCTGATTAGAAATGGGTAAACAGGTCATATTTAGTATGGCCGGAATGGTAATAGAAAATCCTGCTTGTTGGTGAAGTTAGATTTAATATTACTATTCTAGAAATACCACTTTTAGAAAGTGAGCATTTCTCTGTACTTAAAATCCTTCTGTGCCTTACAGCCTGAGTCCAATCCACGTCTGGGCTGGGCTGGTTGACAGCTCCCTTGTGCATTTCCCCCAGACAACCACAAACACAGGATGCTCAGTCACACCTGCACACATCTGCATGCTGAGTGAGTCTTCCTGGGCTGGAAGGAAGGAGGGCCTGACACATTTCAAAGGGCAGTGGCCTGTCCTCACACAATGGACAGCCACACCCCGAATGGGTCCCTGGCAGACAGGGTTGTACTGAAAGGGGACCCTGTGCACTTCAATACCACTCTTGAAGTCTCCCCCACTTCAAAGGCACTTTAGGGTATATAAACTGGGTCCCTGACCCTACCAACTCAGACACTTCCTGGGACAGAGACTCTGCACCAGAACCTGCAACCTGCCAAGAGGAGCTGCCTGACTGCCCAAATGACTCACCTGGACTGCTTTGCTGTAAAGGACTGCTGCCTTGCTGTTGCCGGCCTCTTGCTCTGCTGAGACGTGCTCTCCAGGGGCCTGGATTGAGCTTGCCTCCTGTTCCTGAAGTCTCAGGGCCAAAAAAACTTCACCTCTGCAAAGAAACTACTTGTGTGGCGAAAAGTGATGCACAGCCTGCCGGAATCGATGCACAGCCTGCCCTATGGTGAAACAATCACTGCATCGCCGAACCAGAAGAAACCAGCCCGGCTCACAGAGTGGAGATTGATACAGCACCAGTGTTGCGACCGGAACTTTTGACGCACAGCCCACCGGATCGACGCATTGCCGAGCTGGAATGACGCAGCCTGACTTCCTGCAAGAGGAATCCACGCAGGGCCTGCCGTGCGACAGAAACTCTCCCACATCGCCCACCGGACCGATGCAGCAGCTGTGACTTCGTCCTGCACGCCCAGGATTTCCACACATCGTTCCTGGGCGTCAAAAGAGCCCGCATTGCGAAGAGGATTCAAGCCTGCATGCCGGATTTCGACACAAAGCCCTTCCCCCGTGGAAAAGAATCTACTCATCTTTCTGTGTGCGCCCGGAGAACCGATGCACGCATACCTTTTTTCCACACATCTTCTCCTCTGCGGTCTTCGTGCATGTAATTTTGACACAAACCAGGTACTTTGTGCTTGCAAGAGACAATTGTTGCTTTTAAGAACTTAAGACTCTTCTTATTGATACAAAAGTGATATTTCAACTTGTGCTCATGCAATCTTGATTGTTTTGACCTTAATTTAATCACATAAATATCTTATATTTTTCTAAATATGTGTGATGTCGTTTTGTAGTGTTCTCACTGTGTTATTGCATGATTTATTGCACATATACTTTACATATAAACCATAGACAGCGCCATAAAAACATTTAATCACAGATTAAAAATTCTGATTTCATACTGTAAAAGTACAAAATATTAAAATCATATAAAACAAATATCAGAACATCGTGGAATTGGTTAATTCAGTGGATTTTAAAAGTAGACCCACTGTAGAGCAAGGATCTTCTGAACACAATGACTGGATATAAAATAGCAAACCTCTACTCTTATTAATTTTGGCTTTCCAAACAGCTGGAATAAGCAAGCCCTTGTGCGGTTCTCTGCAAAATCTGCAAATAAATGCAAAGTGCAAAATAGTTTGGTCAGAGGTCTCATCACAGGGGCAGCGATATACAGAGAAAGTATTGTACTCCCCAAGGGGGAAACATAGCTACCATCTGATAGAGCCTAGTCAAAACCTAGCAAGAAATGATCTTTTCAATGCATTATTAACCCACTCAGGATATGGTTCTATCCCAGGACAAGTATAGATCAGCAAGTAATCACACAGAGATTCAGAACTTGAAATAACTGACTCCCTGTCTCTAGCTCATTTCCAGAGGAAATGCTTCTTCACCCAACACATATCCTCGTTAATAGAAGATGGATTAGTGAAGAGGCTGGGTCTACCATGATTTGTAAAGTTCAGCTGTAGGTACTGACACCAAGGTACAGGAAGACCAATCACACACGCCAAACAATCCTCTATTATATCCCTACTGAGGGAAGTCTGCGCATACCAATTAGAGCACCAAAGTAACAGGGGGCTAATTTTATGTGGCCTTCAACATAGTCTAAACAAAACTCCCAGTGAACCCAAAAGGTATTGCTGCTGGGCGGACCTCTAAAAGCTTACAAAATAGCCTGTGCTCTTCCATCATTAGGTGTCCTATGTTAGAGATACCCCAGATCCCTGCGCCATAAATCAGAGTTGAAACAAATCTAATTTTGTTGGTCTGTATGAGAGAATGGATGGGCTTATTCCCCAAACATGGTGAAGTTCTCATTAAAAGTAATACAGAGATAGGAATTAGAATGGGCTCTTTCCGAACACACATCCCTAATATATAGTGGGCTAGCCTTCATGGACTTAGCACCATAGACCATCACATAGGTTTTTGATCTGTTAGTTTTCAAACTGAGGCTCTCCATGGAAACAAACAAAGACACCCATGAGAGCTGTGGGCCCCTTAGGAGTTCTGGCTAGTAAAACTGTCTGACCCGCGTAGAGAAGCGCCGGTACCAGTTTCTTTTTGACTCTGGAAACATCTACATCTAGACCCATCAGAACTGACTCTAGATTGTTAATTGTCAAGAGGAAAAGAATGGTGCTAAAACACACACTTCCCGTACCCCATGTTGCAGGTTAAAAAAGTCTGAACATTCGCCATTGCTCCCATATCTTACGGAGGTCCTAAGATTCAAATGTAGTTCTCTAAGGAAATAAACTAGGCCCTTCTCTAACCCCCCAAGAGGCCCATGAGGTCCCACAACATGGGTCTATTGTCAAAAGCACTTGACAGGTCCATGAAAGCTTAATGGATGTCTCTGCTCTTAAGCAATCTGTATTTACAGACTATAAAATGCCCTTTAACACACTGCTCGATAGTCCCCAGGCCGTGGTGAACGTGAAACGGAACCCCCGATTGGACCCTATTTTTCTCCTTCCAATGTTCCAGCCTGTCTAAGGAGGCTCCTCCTATGATCTTAACTGACGAATCAAAGAGTGAGAAGGGGCAGTAGCAGACCGGATCCCATCTGTCCCCTTTTTTAAAAACTAGAACAATAGCAGTGCACCTGCAAGACTCAGGGAGCCCAACTGCACAGGCAGCATTGAAAAGATTTGTCAACAGAGGAACCTAAACATTACACATTACATCAGTGATTCTGAACCTTTTGACTCCTGTGAACCCTCATTTAATCATTACTAGAGCCCAGGGACCCCCAATAAATCATTATTGGAATCCGGCGACCCCTACTGAGTCATTATTTAAAGAGGGATACCCCAGCCTAAACATTTTCAATTATTTGAACCGCAAAACAGTACACAAAAAATACAGTAACAAGCATTTATCAAACAAATACATAAAAGATTCAATCATTTATTTAATTCACAAACAAATATGAAAAAATCAAAATTGTAATCAGAAGGTTGATCTTTTCTAAATTCTGTTGAGGCCACTAGTCATCCACACTACATTCTGTTTGAGTCACTTGCACTGCTTCCACTCATCAAAATGAGGACACTAACTTTTTAGCCTCCAGTTTTTAAATTCTATTTCGCTTTATCTTTCTTCATTTTATTAACAGCGGCCATACTTAAAACTTTGACAGACTTCATTTCCCATAAACCGAAGAGAAAAAGTCACAGTTCAACAAAGGCCAACATCCAGTCAGATAATGTCAGGACCTCTCCATAGTACCACACCGCTGTTGCTGCCTCCTCTTCATCACTGCTCAGTAGCTGAGTTAAGTGGCTCCGGCCACTTGGCCTTCTTTATTTCTGATTTTGTGACGATTTGTGAAGGTTACTGTTTGTTAACTTTGTAAGATCTGTTGCCTAAAGATATATTTGTGTTGTCTTCAGTGTGCGGCCGCAGGAATGCTTGTTGCTCTTCTGTGGCCGCTGTTAACTCTTTTGACGCACTGCGGCACCTGGGGCCATTGAGGTGTTGCCCGCCGGCCACCAGGGGGAGCCGCAATACCATCGCACTCTGCACGTTTTACTCATCTGAGCCGGTGCACTCATACATGCGTATAATCTGACATCTTGGACTGCTGTAAGTAGCTTGTGCCTCTCATGCCTGGAGCCTCTATGACCCAAAGGGGGCTGTAAAATTAGGCGCATATCATGTCTTGGCCTCCAACGATCGCGGACGCCTGACCAGGTGAGTTCTTCTGCCCAAAATAGGGCAAGTGGTGTCCTGCAGGGCCTGGCCCTGTTATTGCCCCTGCAATACCTGCTTGGGGGAATCCGCCCCCCCATGTTATAATCCCTCCAAGGCAGCTGAGCCCCCAGTATTTTGATCCTGCCACTAGCCCTGTGCTCCAGTGAGCCCAGCTGGTTGGGATTTCCTTTGGTGCCTGATATTACTTGATTAGTATGAGTGACACAGAGGTAATTTACAAGGAGGAGGATGCCGCTACCTAACTACCAATTGTCAACCATTTTTGTGAGGTCATGGACACTTCCATCATGAAAGCAGTGGCACTGACGACAGTTCCCTTGGAAAATACACTTCTGCAGTATGCAAAGCACTGCTTCAAACCCCTAATCCGGAGGGAAATCATCCTATAACATATGCCCCTTGTACCTTCAGGAGTTATCTCCAGCCCCCACCGCTATCTCTAAGCAAAAAAGGGACCTTATAGCTGGTGTCAATCTGGACGTTATTTACAAACTGAAGTGGGCCATTCTGACCCGCGAACAGCCATTGCCCCTCTATTCCCCAGAGCCTGGCCCCAGGTGCTCCTGGCACCCCCTTCCCATCCTCGCCTCCTCAGGCTCCAGATTCACCCTCTGGATTAGAGGGAGAGCAGGGGTCTGACACCCAGCTGTGATACCCACCTCCCTGCCATACACAGAAGGAGCTGCGAACAATGCTTCCTCGGACCCTCCGGATTTGTCAGATCCAGGGAGCCTCCTTCACCCTCGTTCCTCAGAATGGGTACCTGCAGACAAGGTTGCGGCCTATGTCTCAGGGCAGTTTGTATTGCATTCAACAGGGAAGTCCATAACCACCTGCAGGCAGAGTGCCCACGCCCATCTCTTCGAGACAAAGTGGTCCTCACGCCGGGTATAGATGAACACATCTCCACCTTCTTGGGGAAATACAAGTGGGACCCCAAGAAGGGGATTGATCACTCCTGGCGGGCTTGTCAGGAGAAGCTCTTAGACCTGGCAAGGCCCCTAACCCATATATTGGATAAGGCGGAGGATGGCAAAACTTCAGGGAACCTCATCTCACCGGAGGTCCTATCAGGTTTGACCCAATGGGCCATCATCCTCCTGGGAAACACATTTGCGCCATTTACACAGAGAGGCGCCATTCGCTTCACATCAAACTCAACTTGAAATTGGGGGACCTAGCAGCCTCCAATGCGGGCCCAAATGCCCAGGGGGTATTGTTTGGGGGACCCATTCATATGAGGACTAGTTCCTGGATAAGACATGTGCATCCATAAAACGCATCTTTACGCCTCAGAGCTGGCTGAGGTAAGGTCATTTGGCTGGCCACGCTCATCACCTGCCGTCCACGAGAGGAAAAGATAACTGGAGAAGGTGCTGCCAGGATGCATCAAAGTTTGAAAACTTTTACCCCACGTGGGATTTCCTCACCATTGTGGTGCGAAAGGAGGACAATGATGCAGCATTACCCAGGCAACCAGTTTAGGTGAGAATTCAGTCTTTACCTCAACTGCGCTTGGAGGGCAGAATTGAGAATTTCTTCCACAAGTGGCCGGCCCTTACATCTGATGCCTGGGTTCTTCAAACTGTGCAACGGTGCCACATTGTGTTTTAGAGTTCCCTGATCCCCTGGTCTTCTCTCTCACTCACGCCGCTATAGTGTACGTGGAGGTGTAGGATTTGTTACACAAAGGGACATTTGTGAGGTCATTCCCTCATCTCAGGGGATTTTTAGGCAATCCCTTCATCGTAGACAAGACAGATGGTGGCCAGAGGCCTGTAATAAACATGAAGGAGTTCAATGAATGGTTGGTTTACCAGCAATTCAAGATGGAGGGCATCCATCTGCTTCAAAACCTTCTCCTTCCCAACAATTGTATTGCGCCTTTGGGCCTCAAAGACACCTCCCTCACGGTCCCCTGTTCCCTCCCCACTGCGGCTTCCTCTAATTTCAGTGGAGGGGGAGACCTTCAAATTCACCTCCCTCCCTTTTGGTTTATAATCTGCTTCTTGGTGTTTCACCAAGGTGATGTATCCAGTAATAGAGTTCCTCAAGGCTAGGGGCGTCTACCTCAAAATCTACATGAAAGACATCCTTTTGATGGACCAGTACCCTGGAAGCCTCTTGCAACATCTGGAAATGGCAATCTCACTCCTGGAGTCTCCAGGATTCATAATCAACCAGCAAAAGCCAGCTCTTATTCCTTCTCAGTCGCTCGTGTTATTGGGTTTTATTGAGGACTTGGCTTTAATGATTAAAGGCTTCTCATCTCAGGAAGGGACTGACGTCCTCTCGAGGGGCCCCTTATCAGAAGACGTATGGGAGGAGATCCAGTGATGGCTGGCTCACATGGAGGCCTGGAATGGTCGAGTGAACTTTGGCTCCATTCTGGATCTGGTCCAGGTCACAGAATCTGACACCAGTGGCACCAGCTGGGGAGCAAGGTGTGGTGACTTCTCCACCGTCAGAAGGCGGTCTGCACAAGAAAGGTCCATGTACATCAATTGCCTCGAACATGAAGGAGTTCAATGAATGGTTTGTTTACCAGCAATTCAAGATGGAGGGCAGTTCTCCTTCCCAGTGATTGGATGGCACCTCTGCACCCCATGGATGCCTACCTCACAGTCCTGTTGTTCCCTCCCCACTGTAGCTTCCTTCAGTTTCAGTGGCAGGGGGAGACCTTTGAATTCACCTCCCTCCCTTTTGGTCTATCATCCGCTTCTTGGTGCTTTACCAAGACAATGCATCCAGTAATACAGTTCCTCAGGGCTAGGGGCTTCTTCCTCATAATCTATCTGGACGACATCCTTCTGATGGACTAGTGCCCTCGAAGCCTCTCGCAACATCTGCAAAAGGCAGTCTGACCTCTGGAGTACCCAGCAATCATAATCAACCAGCAAAAGTGAGCTCTTTGCCCTTCTCAGTCGCTTATGTTCTTGGGTTTCATTGTGGACATGGTTCGGGCCACCCTCTGCCTTCCTTCTTGGAAGATGACCAATAGCAGACTTGAAATGTGATGCTTGGCCACTCAACCCTCCACCTCCCTCCTCCAGATTGCAAGAGTAGTGAGGCTCCTCTTGCCCTTGATCTAGGCCATCTTCCTGGACTCTCTGCATTATCGGGCCCTTCAAAGATTAAAGGCTTCTCAACTCAGGAAGGGACTGACGTCCTCAGAAGGGGCCCCTTATCGGAGGACACCCGTGAGGAGATCCAGTGATGACTGGCTCACATGGAGGCCTGGAATGGTCGAGCGATCTTTGGCTCCATTCTGGACTTGGTCCTGGTCATATAGTCTGACTCCAGTGGCATGGGCTGAGGAGCGAGGTGTGAGGACTTCTCTACCAGCAGAAGGTGTTCTGAACAAGAAAGGTCTGAGCAGATCAATTGCATCAAACTCCTAGTGGGTTATTTTGTGGCCCACTGCTGGACCAAGGATCGAGCACAATGCTGTTTCCTCTTCACAATGGACAACGTTGCAGCAGTCTGATACATAAATCAAATATCTCCAAGAACCTTTCAGATCTGGCCCACAACTTTTGGGATTATTGCCTGAGGAATCAGGTTTCCGTAATGGCAGAACATCTCCCGCGGGCAGGCAACCAGGTAGCCAATTGGCACTCATGCCACCTGAGAGATGCCAGGCTCTGGCATCTACATCCGCCAGTTTTCCAAACCCTATGCCAACAGTGGGGACTGTTCTCTGTGGATCTCTTTGCTTCCTGCTTGGACTGCTAGCTCCCAAAGTACTTCAGCTGGCACCCGGATATGGAGACAGAGGCCATGGACGCCTTCCTACATAATTGGACACTGGATTAGGGTTATGCCTTTCCTCCATTCCTGGTGATCATCTGCCTCTCAGCCGAGGTCAGGCTCAAAGAGGCAACATCGTCCTTGTGATCCCGAGTTAAAGATATCAAGCTTGGTGCCCAGTTCTTCTGGAACTATCTCGGGATTCTCCAATCCTACTACCCCTGCTTTCCGGTTCTCCTCTGTGATCTGGAGGGGAATCACCATCTTCTGGTCTCTTATGAAAAGCTGAAAAGTCCAAGGCCTTTCAAGACAGGCTTCAGCACAACCTATCTAAGGCATTGGCAGCTAACATGGCAAACGTTATCGATCGGCACGGTCTCGATGGATGGGCCGGAGTCATACACCACGTCTGGATCCCGTGGGGACGGACACTGTCCATATTCTAAATTTCCTGGCCTCTTTGGCTTCAGAGGGCCTGGCCTATAGAAATATCAGCACTTTCATATCAGCAAATTTGACAGGTCATTCTCAGATGGGCAATCACCAAGTAGGTGAACACCCTTTGGTGCACAAGCTCAAGAGGCATTCACCTTTGCCTCTCTCTGGAACCCAGATACTCTGTTCTGTGGGACATTAACAAGGTCCTCAACTTATTCCTGTCCTGGTCAGTGAATAAATACATATTCAGCTAAATTAGCCACTCTCTTCTGCCTAATATCTTGCAGATGTGTTTCAGAAATCAGCGCTCTGGACAAAACGGGTAAAGTAATTACCCCGGAAGGGGACAGTCTTCCATATTTTAAGGTATACGAAATGTAAGTTTAATTTGGTTAATTATCCTTGGTTTCCAGATTCCTTAAAGTTATGTGTAGTGAGATGTATAAAGGCTTGCGAACCAATGATTGTTGAAATCCGTCCCCATGGAGAACGACAACTCCTGATAGCACTGAGTAAACTGTTCAGAGCGCTCTATTCTCCTACAATTGCCAGATGCGTCTGGTGAGCCATGAAGCAAGCTGGCATCAAGGCCAAGTTGTTCGGGGCACACACTGCCAGAGGAGAGGTGGCTTCCAAGGCGTTCTCTCAGGGGGTTCACCTGGAGGATATCCTTAATGCCGCTGACTGGTCATCTGATTCCGCCTTTAAAAGGTTTGACTTTTAACCAATCCTCACCATTGTCTCGCTGTTTGTGGTTGAGCTTTAAACTAGCGTTAATCTTGGCCTCCGGTCCTGCCAGTAAGTGAAAAATTTCCTAGGTATTGTAACAAACGTTTCAATTCAATTAAGGACACTGAGGCAAGGATTAACCCACCTCGTATGGATATGTTTCCTCACTGGGATATGCTTTCGTCAGGGTGTGGAATTCTTCTTTTTCCATCGCATGTTCATGGTTTTTTATTTTTTATTTACCGAATAAGAATATCCTGTACACAACAGTTTAGTGGCGTTCCATAGTTTTTTTCTAGTTTCAGGTTTCACACACACTTGTTCAATTTCCTCCTAGAATACTAGGGTCAAAACAGGATTAAGGATGATACTCTCCATCTGCAATCGCAGGAAGAAAAAGGAGGCAGCCACAGCCTCATCGAACTATAGAGTGGTCCTGGCATTATCTGATTGGATGTTGACCTTTGTTGAACTGTGACTTTTTCCCTTGGGTTTATGGGAAATTAAGGCTGTTAGAGTTTTAAGTATGGCCTCTCTTCATAAAACGAAGAAGGATAAAGCGTAATCCTTGCTTCCGTGTCCCTGACAGAACTGAAACATTTTGTTCCAATAACTAAGAATTTTTCATTCCTTCAAATTTTTAGAACATTTTAAAATGTTCAGATTTACACTTTGCTTTTTAAAGTTACATAACCTTTATTACATTTTTAATATTATTTAATTTTCTAAGTCGCTGCAGACCCCCTGAGTAGGCTTCGCTGACCCCTAGGGTTCCCCGGACCACAGGTTGGGAACCACAGGTTGGGGGTACGGTTAAGAGTCACAGATTCATTTAACAATAGAGTTAGGGTATGGGTTAATGGAATTCGACAAGGTAATGGTGATAACTAGGTAATAGTGTTGAGGGTATAGTATCTTTATTTGGATGTCTATCCTAACAAGCTAAAGGGAAATTAGTAAAAAGTGATAAAGAGATGGTACACAAGTTAGAGGCAGAGGAGATATTGTACTGCATTGTAATTGCATTTCTATAGCACCTACTATCCTTAATGAGGTTTTGATGGCAGGTTGCACACTACTCTGCAACCCAAATTTAGTGGTTAACTCGGTGGTTATTAAATATCGCTGTACATTGTTTAGATAGAGACACATCTTCTAATCTGGGGGAAACAGCTTACACTAGTGCACATTCATGCATTTGTCTGGAAGAACAGGGTGAGGGCCTGATCTAATGTCAGAAGGCCCCTGGGTGAGGTGAACACACTCTGTAGTAAGGGGAGGGGGGAGGTTTTGTTATATGTGGGTGAGTGCACATTTCAATTATGAATCCGTTGTGGATCTTGTGTTGTACATAGACTTCTCCTTTTTTTCACCCCAGAAGGCTTCTGTTT
Source organism: Pleurodeles waltl (assembly GCF_031143425.1). Classification (NCBI taxonomy): domain Eukaryota; kingdom Metazoa; phylum Chordata; class Amphibia; order Caudata; family Salamandridae; genus Pleurodeles; species Pleurodeles waltl. The sequence goes on along the minus strand of NC_090446.1, from coordinate 47,149,954 downwards.
GTTGCTCAATGCACTCATCACACACAAGGCAGGACTGAATGTGTTAAAGCTGTTACCATAGAGATGGGTGCTCTGAACTCACTTGTCTGAGAGAAATATTATAGAAATGTGGTCAAACTAGTTTTCTGTGAGCAGGAAAGTGCAAAGTGCACACAGTATCCCGTGATCTCAAGCTAACAAACACGCCCTTAAGAAGTGAAATTGAGGTCTCTGCTTGTAAGAGTTTCAGAGCTCGCCATGGCCGCCCCTCTGTCAGACCTTCAGAGTGAGGTCTCCTGCCCCGTGTGCCTTGAATACTTCACACATCCGGTGACCATCAACTGTGGACACAGCTACTGCAGGGAATGTATCACTCTGTCCTGGGGCAGTGCAGGGGGAACTTTTACCTGCCCCCAGTGCAGAAGAAAGTGTACAATGACAGACCTCCCCAGGAACCTGCAGCTCTCAAACCTTGTGGAGATCGCTCGGAGGATATCTCAGCAATCAGGAGACTCTGTAGACCTGTGTGAGCGACACCGTGAGCCCCTCAAACTCTTCTGTGAGACAGATCAGACATTGGTATGCATAATCTGCGACAAATCCAGTGAGCACAAGGACCATGCAGTGATCCCCATTGAAGAGGTCACTGAGCAGAATAAGGTAGGTAGCTGCAGTGTCCTCCATGAAGCAAGAGTAGGCTTATTTCCTTAGACCCAATCTACTGTATTGCAACATTTATATAGCCCTACCTACTGTTATGTGAGGCAGTGAAGCACTTGCCTGCATGGGCTGCTTGTTACGCTGTTGTGAAGGTATGAAGAACCACACTTGTCCAAGATGATGAAGTAATATAGGTGTACTAACTTGTCCTGCTCATGGCTGTTTCCAGATGTGGAAAATAAGTTTAATTTACCTCCTTCATTGTCAGTTCGCTTTAGCTTTGTATGAGTGAGTCCCGGATATTTGTTTTGCATTTACCTTCAAAATGTGATGAGTTTAGGGTTTCATCTAAAATCCAAGCACCTAGTGCTCACCTTCTTTCCTGAAGTTGTGTTTAAATCTTGATTGAGGTCAGATTTGTTTGCTCCTATGTACATGACTCCTAAATTTCAACAGGAGGAGCAATCAGAACTTGTAGACAACCACTTACTTCCCTGTCACATTGCAGCTTGTCAAACAACCTAAGATGATTTACACACTATCAAGACTTAGAAGATAGGACATTTTGAAAAGGATTAATCTAGTGGATGGTAAGAGGTGAACGTTCTCACCTCTGCTGGTGTATCACCGGAGTTCATTTTTAGAGCGGCAATTTTTGGATGTGTGGCACTCTAGTTCTTTTATGTGACTTACTACTGAAGTGGGCACATGGCGCAGATGCGCAGCAGTTAGTCTTGGCTTTTCTGTGATCTGACACTTGTTGGTCCCATCTGTGTTTATGATTAAAAAGTGGGGGACTTTTTATTGTCTGTACGAAAGTCTGAATTCACAAAGGTGGAACTTCTTTAAATTCCTTTAATCTGTTTTAACTTTGAGTTACTTTTACTTGCACATCACAAGTTATTAGAACTCCACTTCCTGTATTACCAGAGTTCTTTTTTAGAGCAGCTATTTTCCTTGTGTGGTGCTCTGGTTCTTTTTGGTGACATACTATTAAAGTGGGTGGATGCTGCGGATGCACGCAGCAGGTGCACTGAAGGTGCACCAAAGGCAAGCCCATCTGTGCCCGTCCCCGACCCGAATGCGACCAGCGGCAGCCACCCTGCTAACTTAACCCCAGGTAAATCTATGTCACCAGATGTTTTAAAAGTACTTCATGTCTCCGCCAAGCACTGTTATTTGTTGCTCTCCCCAGCCAATATAGAAGGCTCTACTATTGTTTGTTAAGTGCAGAGCCTTGTTTGGGTGCTCAATAGCATCTCCTCTTGACATTTCTCAGGTGCCAGCAGCAAGATCATTTTTGGGCGACCTCTTTAACCAATGGTCCTTGAGTAAACAGTTGCAAGAAATATTCGATTTGCTCATTACCTCTAAGTTGGATTTTTTGTTTATCACTAAGTCATGGCTTAAAGATTGGTGTAACCTTGACATTGCACAAGCTTTGCTCCCGGTTCTCAGGGATGGTCTGGCTATAATCCTCTGAGATGTTTTCCAAAGTCAAACTTTTGATTTAGGCTCTGTCAAAGGGCTGAATACCATGACTTTGGTATCAAGATCAGTCCTTCTATGACCTTTGCGGGTGGCTTCATCTGTCACCCCCCCGGTCCATGTTCTAGTTTTCTAGCCTCTTTGGATGATGCCATTTCTCTGTCTGTTTTGCGTTATACAAATTTTATAATGTTAGGGGACTTGATTGTCATCTGTAGTACAGTAAAAACTCAGAGGTAGCCAATTTTATAGATACTTAAAGTTCCGTTGGCCTTTCTCAATTGTTCACCTCATCTACACACACAGCAGGAAATACACTGGATGGCGTCTGTTCTTATAAACCCTAACCTGGTAATTGACCCTCCTATCAGGCAGGCTTGGTCTGATCATATGTTGATTCCATTTAGACTGCGATATGAATGAATGAGTCCCGCTCCCCCGCCGTCAGCGTTAGGTACCCATTTGGTCCGGCAATGGCGAAAACTAGTGTCAGATCCTAATCTTTTTATTGAGCTATCTTCCTCTACCCCCACCTTGTCAGGTAATGTAGCTGACAATATTTCAACTTTTATTAATTGGATTACTCAATCCATTAATAAATTAGCTCCATAAATTCCCTCTAAGAACAAAGCAAAATCTTGGCCTTCAGCCCTATGGTATTCACAGACTGTGGTAGAACTACATCTTACCCGCAAACAACTTGAACATAAATGGAAGAGAGCCTATAATGCTCAAGATGTGTGTAAATTCAGAAAGGCCCTGAAAATCTACCCTGGCCTGATTAAGATAACAAAAAAAGCTATTTGATTAAATAGATAAAGCTCAATCTAATCAAAAAACCTCTTTAAAATTGCTAAATCATTTTGAAACCTTAAGCAACAATTAGGGATATTCCACCTTCTCAAATCTTATCCAATAAAATATCCTCATTCTTTGATGAAAAAATACAGACCATCCAACAAGGGTTTAGAATTGCCTCCTCTTTAAAGAATGTGCTGACAGGAAACATTCCCTAGACAGAACCATCACTGTCAACTTTGCAAAGAATGATTTTATATCAGCCATGTCAATCTATTTTAGGCTGTAAATCAGGATCCCTGCATGACCCTTGCTCCCCCTTACATATGTCACAAAGTTGTTGATTGCATGAATTCAGTAGTTAACAAACTTTTGAATACTTCATTAGCCACTGCGTAGGTCCCCAAAGACTGGAAATTAGCAGTTGTTAAACAGCTACAGAAAAATCAACTGGCTGACCCCACTAGTCTTTCAAACTGATTTCAGTACTTCCTATTTAAGTAAAGTCATTGAAAAATTGGTTAATGAACAACTAACTGTGTTTTCTGGAGAATTCTAACATCCTACATCCAAGAGAATCAGGTTTCCGTTCAAGACACTCCACAGATTCAGTGCTGTTGGAAGTGGAAGACACGCTAAAACTGACGATAAATGCAGGAAAAATGCTGTGCTGATTTTACTAGATCTATCAGAGGCATTTGATACCATCTCCCATGACATCCTGCTGCAACGTGTCAAGGACTGTGGAATTTCCCACCTGGCATTGATCTGGATTATATCCTTCCTCTCAGGTCACAGACATACCAATATATTAGGATCTTTTTCCCCCGTCACTTCAGGAGTACCCCAGTTCACTTTGCTTAATCTGGCATTATTTACTAGTTACTTGGCCCCCTGATCTAATTGATTACCTCCTTTGGTATTGAATTGACATCATATGCAGACAACACACAACTGATCCTGTTGTGGTAAAGATTCTATTGGCTTGGAGATATATTTAAAAACTGTTTGACTGAAGTTATTCAGTGGATGGAAGTAAATCACCTTAAGTGCAATACCGACAAAACGGAGATTATGGCCCTCATTACGAGTGTGGCAGTCTTAAAACCTCCACACTTGCAGTGGCGGTCAGACAGCTGTGGTTGGACAGCTGACACTGCCAGGTTGCCACTGGTCGACAGCCTGGCGGTCTCGGCAGTCATAATCCACCAGGGTGGTGCTGCAAAGCAGAGCCGCACTGGGTATTATGACTTCCCATTCCACCAGCATTTTTATGGCAGCTGGACCACCGGCTGGCGAAATGGGGGTGTTGGGGGCCCCATGGGGGTGCCTGCACTGCACATACACTTGGCATGGGCCGTGCAGGGGCCCCCATGGACAGCCCCGCTGTGCTTTTCACAGCCTGAATTACAGGCATTGTAAAGTGCAACGGTGCTGTCACACCCTATGCACCGTCACATTGCCGTCCGGTGGGCAGAAATGCTGCATCCGCCCGCTGGCCAGGGGGACACTCTTAATAGGGCCAGCGGGCGGAAGTCCGGCGTGGCAGTCTTCCATTTGAATGAGTTTGGCAGGTGCTGTCTGCCACCGACCAAACTCATAACCAGGGCCTATGTTACTTGGGAAGTTGGAGATTATGGCCCTCATTATAACCCTGGCAGTCTTCTGACCGCCAGGGCCACAGTGGCGGTTTTACCACAGACAGACGGGGGTGTAGACCACCACATTATGAGTGTGGCGGGTTGGCCGCTGCCAACCTGCCACATCCCTGTCTGTACCGCCAGAGCAGTTGGATCTGCCAGGCCGGAGGTTAGCATCTCCGACCTGGGGATCCAATGAAGACCGCTGGCAGTATTAAGAGTTTGTTTCCACCAGGGTTTCTGCTGTGGTAGTACCGCCACAAAAACCATGGCTGAAAGGCTACCAGTAACAGGAAATGTCTTTCCTGTCACCAGCAGACGACTCCCCCACCTCCATGCAAGCCCAATACCTCTCCACCCCCCTCAATTACAGAACCCAGCCACCCCCTTACCAGAACAGCGCCCCCACCCCTACCAGAACAGTGCCCCACCTCCCTTCTAGTACAGCACCCCTTCCCACCACCCACCACCCCCACTCCCTGCATACACGCACACAGACACCCACATGCACCCCGCACACACTCATTCACGCACCACGCATACACTCATTCACCAACACTGACATACATGCATTCAGTCACAAGCATCCATACACACACTCACTTCAACACGCATTCACTTCAACATTCATACACACATTCACTTCAAGATTTGTACACACACTCACTTCAGCATTCATACACTCATTCACCCAAGCATACACACATACATTCACACATGCATACACACACCCACACACATACCCACACACATACACACATGCATACACACACACATACACACATCCATACACACTACAAACATGAATACACATGCATACAAACATGCATACACACTTACATTCACACACGCAGACAACACCCACTCACACACGCACACACAACACCCAACCCTATCCTGTCACTCCCCTACCCTGTCGGATACCTGACTTACCTTGTCTGTCGAGGAGGTCATCTGGCACAGAATGGGCGCTTCCACCGCCGGCAGTGCCCCACCATCAGGGCACCACCAGGCTGTATTACAGGTCGGAATACGGCTGGTGGAGTCCTTTTGGTGGGTTGGGGCCAGTGGTTGAACCACCCATGTGCTTCAGACCGCCAGCACGACTACTGGAGGATTTCTGCCGAAGATGCGGCGGAAATCCTGCAGTACTCATAATATGGTAGTCAGAAGACCGCCAGCACTGGCGTTGTTCTGGCGCCCCAGCTTTGGCGGTCTTGTAAAAAGACCACCAAAGTCGTAATGAGGGCCTATGTTACTTGGGAAGTCCTACTCTATGTTTGTCCAATTAAACCCTCCACCACCACCAGCCATGGTCGAGATCTTCACAAACCTCAGAGTAAAGTTTGATGCCTCTCTGTCATTCCACCCACAAGTGGTTACAGTGGCAAGAATGTGTTTTAGTCTTATAAAATAATTGAAAAAGTTAATTGAGTACCTTCTACTAGCAGCCTGAAAAACAGTAGCCTTTGCATTGATAACATCTAGACTGGATTACTGTGATAGTCTGTATGCAGGATCATCCAAACAAACCATTCAGAAACTACATGTGGCACAACACTCTGTGGCCAGACTGGTATTGAAGCTCTGCTATCGTTCCTCTGCATCAGTACACCTGAAAGCTCAACATTGGCTGCCAGTGCACAAAAGGGTCTTTTTTAAATACTCTTATTTCCTTTCAGAACATATGGAGCTCCGGGGCCAAAATATTTAATTTCTAGAGTTATACACTACACGACCCTTCAAACGCTCAAGTCCTCACAAGGCAAATAGCTTAAACCTCCTAATTTCAGACTTCAAACAGGAGGAGTTAAATCTTTTGCAGTCATAGACACAAAGGCTTGGAATCAGCCCAGACACTTATGATTTATTGAATTGGAAGCCATCTTTAGACGGAAGCTCAAGACATGGCTTTTTGGTATATCTGATGCATTGTGCTTTTTGCTCATTCTCTGATGCACAGGTTCTCAGGCCATTGTGTATTATGGAGCCATGTTCTTTGACACCGAGCCCCAGGATGCTCCTTTGGAGTGACATTGATATTTATACATTCACTATTCATTCATTCATGTTTTGCCAACCAATCATGCCTTAGCTAAATATCTGCCTCTTTAATTTGAAAAGCAATAACTGTGGAAAAATAAACCATTTTGAAGGAGAGGAAGTCTCAACCAAAACCCCTCTCCAAACACCCACTGTCCTGCACCTAACAGTTTACAGCATGCAATATTTTGGGAATTTTGTGATACACAAAACAGGAGAGCTACTGTATGGCACTGCATTTCATTGACTTCTTTTACTGGTTAAAAATATTACTGAAGATGTTTTTTTTTTAAAGCAGAACTAGCTTATGTAACTTTCTAATGTGGCATCATGAGAACATGTATCCCTTAAGATACATTTTGAGAAAATTATTTTATGTAAATTTGGAAATGTGTTCTTGGATACTGTGACTGCACAGAAGCTGGGGATCGCATGCCCCTGGCTGCATTTCAAGTATATTATTTCTACACTATTAAAATAAGGGGAGGGTTCCACCTGGCAGTTCCATCAGGTTAGTGGCACAGCAGTATGATGGACCACACATTGTGTTAATGTATTGCCCATTGGCCTTTGCTTTACTCCATGTATTGATTTTGGAAAGTTAAACAAATGTGCTTGTTTTAGTACACGTTAGTCCTGCATTGCTTTTCTACCATTTTGACGTTCTTGGATACTTTGGGATGTGTGACTACAGCTGTGTTTGTTTCACCCTGATTGATGATCTGTTTGATGTGGTTATGATGATCTGACCTTGGGATCATTACAGGAGTCATCCAGGACAAGGGGAAATGTTCAGTGGATGGATATGTGTGATGATTTCCAATTGGGGCTGATATTGCATTGGGTGGTATTTCATATGGTAAGTATTACAGTTTGCCTTGGCCAATGTCAACATCATTTAGCTTGCACTTCTCCCTCTGATGTAGGTTGGATATGTGTTGTGCAAGCTAGAGGTCTGTTTATTCACACATGAAGGGTGTTAAATTGTCACACCTTTGTAGACATTGTTATGGACGTGTGTCCATTTGTGTGTGTGTACCTTACACCTACTTTATCTAAATGTGTAAAATGCTGTTACTTCTCTGTTTGCTTTCATGACTTGCACTTACACATTTCCCACATATAGCACTTGGTTATGTGATTGGTTGCCCCTGATATACTTAAAGCCACAGGTCCTGTGCACATAGAGGTTTTGGGGCATGTGCAAAGTTGATTGTGACCCAGGACCCCAGTCTTTCAGGGGTACCCCTGGTAGAGACATACCTAGTCTGCAGACAGCCTTTACATTGTGACCTTTGAATGTTTCTCACGCTGATTATTTTGAATCCAATTTACGTGACATTACCTTAAAAAATGGGTGATGTGTGAGAGTCCATTACAGAGATTAAGCAGAGAAGGTATGTTTCAGTTTCATGACATCCATACAGCTGTATTATTGATATCACAACTGGAGCTAACATGTGAGCAATGTAAGGGTGTCACAGAAATTAATAGGTGTGATACTGATGAGGAGGTGCTGTTGCGTGACAAGATTTAATGTACACATCACTATCCCTGATTATGATATGTGCACATATGTCGACTTTTGTGGAGTGTACCTGTGCAGTGTTGGTGACATGGTCAAACAGGGCATCATAGAACTGTAATTGGTTCATGCATTGAGAACAATTCCGAACAGGGTCCCACAAAATATATTTGGTCCAGGGACCACAAACCGCTTTCCAGGTCCAAGGTGGGACATATTTTTGCTGAGGAGTTGATGGAAATGAGTAAGGGTTTAGCCTACCGTCGGTTGTGCCCACAACAGTGTCGATTTTGGACGTCATTAAGCAGGAACAGCAGCGGCAGGATGTGTACGATCAACTCCATGGCAGCACAGGATATGTGAAGCTGAGTACAGGTGAGTTTCAGCCTTATATCTCTCCTTTTCCACCCACTCAGATATGGTGGTTGGACCGCCACAACCATGTTGGCAGGGAGGCACTTTGTAATTGGGCTGGCGGTAACACTGGCAGTCCACCTTCGGACAGACTCATTGGCCTATACCGCCGCAGTCGAGATTTCCTGGTGGCAGCAGGGGGACTGCAGCACTCTTTCACCTCTGTAACCATATTCATCGTAATATGGTGGTCGGTCCGGCAACTGTGCAGCGTTGATTCCGACGACATTTGGATGGTGGTGGCATAACCGCCAAACTCGGGATCAGGCTCTGTGGTGGATGGTGGGGACCCACCCAATGTAGTAATGCAACATCATCCATCCCCTTTGCATCACTAAAATGGGCCATCCCATTCATTTGTAGGAGTGGATGTATCTTATTTTTTGTATTATGGAAGTCTTTTGTTATGCACCTTACCATATTTTGTGCATTCGGCATGAACAAGCTCATTAGGAAAGTCCAGGAAACTTGAAGATAACTTTTGCATGGAGGACCTTGAAACCTGATCTTGTATCCGTTCCGCACAATGTCGAGTACCTCACCTCTTTTGTTACTATCTGCTAAGTTAGGAGATGGGTAGAAATGCTCCTTCTCACGGAAGCACTGGACAGGATGTTGGCTAAAATTTATTACTTTGCTGTGAGGGCGCTACCGCCCCTGATGATGACCATAGGCTTCTACTCCACTTGGTTGTCAAGGGATTTTCATTGAGATGAGTGGTGATGTATTTGCAGTAGTCTCTCCTACAAGAGTGTACAAATCTTCTGATGATGGCTACTTCCCTAGTCTATTAAATTCTTTCTTCACCCTGTTAATCTTGTTATCCTCAGGAGCACAAAAAGCATCAGCAGATAAGAGTTGATCCAATATTCTTTGTTGAGCTTTAAGAGTCAGGATGATAAGGCACAATCATGAAGAGCTCATTATTGAGTTGTCCTGGCAAGAATACACCAGCATTGTCGTTGGCTGCACTAACTCTCTGTTCTCATTTAATGATGCTTTGCACCTTTAAGGATTTCTTTAAGCTCTTTTCTTTTTCACTAGGAAAAAGGTCCAGACGATGCTCTACAGCACTCCATAAGGAGCATTCTAAGAGAGTGGATGACCTCAAAGGTGTCCTAATGGTTGAGGAGCTCTGGCAGAAGTTCTTCCCTACTTATTGTTTGTGAACAAGCCACTAAAGAAGGTCCTAGGGTATTTATCTTTTCTTTGAAGAGACAACTACAATAGAAACAGAAACTGGACTACCTCAAACATTTAGGATCTTAAACAGTAGCAGAATATTTTGTTTTCACAACACAAAAGGATGATGGTCGGTGTGCTGAACAATACAAACACTCACCCCCAATCACAGATCTGGGTTTAATCCATTGTTTTTTTGCTCATCGTGCCACCCCAGTTTGGAACCAACCATATGCAAATCATTCTTGACCCTGTTCCTCCTGAGGACAGTCCAGCCCGAACTGCTAGGACATTATTTTGCTTTGACCTCATGATTTGCATGAACAAAGGTGTCTTTTGCTCATTAAAACTGCTGCTAGAGTTTTGGGCTAGGCTTTCAGGATGTCTGCACTGTATGCATAATTGTCCCAATGTTTAATTTTTTGGCAGCTCACTTGGTAACCTAACAAACCCCTCACATTTATTGGTTGGTGAAATACATGACAGAATGGACTCTGGAGTCTGTGGAGAATGATACTTTCTTTCTGAGAGTCAATCCCTGCATGGAGGTGTGTGATGATGTTTTACGATGCTGCCCTTCTCTCTCAGAGGATGTTCTTATCAGTGACATGATCCATTGGCTACCTGAGAGGATCATCTTTCATTCCGTCACAGGGGAAATATTGTTGCCTGCAGTACCCATATGTTTGGGGTTAAATTATTTTTTACAATGTAGAATATGTGTTTCAGAATATCACACATATTGTAACATTCATTATTTATGAAAATGATGTGAATGAGAAACTGCGTTTACTGGATTACACTTTTTATATTCCCGGGACACTTTAAAGTTAATAAAATTCAAGTTAGAACATTTGAATTTTGGGAGCTCCATTGAAGACCATGGTGTGGCTAAGGGCTTATAATGGCTGGTATAGACCTTTTGCTCTTACATTCTAATGTTTGTCATTCTGTTTCTCCCTTTTTAATTTAGAACATTCTACCCTTAGTGGGTTGAATGTTCTAATAGCCTTACAGCCCTCCTGCCTAGGGCTATAGCAGTGCTCCTTCCTTATGGTCAATTACCTGTGGGTCAGGCCTATAACTTGAGTTGAGGGCCATTAACAAACCAGTTTAGTCCTCGACATTTGGCAATAATGCTATTGTAAGCTGCGCCATTAGGGTACATTAACCAAACTGTACATAGAAATGAAAGGTAGGCTGTTTGTGTTCACTTATTTAATAAAAAATACTTTAATGTCAGAGTATATCACTAGTACTGCTGACTTAAAATGGTGTTGCTTTCAGACTTTAAATCAGTTCCTGGTCAGGCTGGGCAAGGAAATAAAGTTATTTTTTTGTTTTTATGTAGGTGCGATTCGCTGCAACACTGGTGCGTCTGCAGAACGAGTTGGACAACATTGTGAGCCTTCAAGCCAATGCACATAAAAAGTCAGCAGAGTTTAAGGTATGAAAATGTTCAGAGGTCGCCTTTCATGTTTTCAGAACACAGTAAACACACAGATCGTCTATGGAAAACTCTTTATAGTTAAAACAAAAGATTATGTATTGTGACACACGTTTAAAGAATCAGATACCAATTGCAATAGTCGTATGTAACAGCTGAAATTCACAAGAGTTTTTAGCCTGTGACAAACTTGTCCAGTTACCCCAAGAAGGTGCTTAGTTGCACTGCCTTCTAGAAACGTTATAGCCTTCACAGTGGTCTGAAACACAGGGACCTTTGCAATTATTTTAGCTGTCACAGAATAAAGTTGAAGAGATGTATTTTTAGGTTTTTGCTGACAGCAAGAAAATTAGAATTACATTTTATGTTTTCTGGGATATTCCTTTCCACAAGTAAACAAGGAGTGCAACCAATTGCATAGCTAATTCTACTTCTTAAAGTAAACAAAACACTCTACAACATAGCGAGACATACTTTTTCTGCAAGCAAGCAGGGCATTCTATGAATTACCCTGGTGTATCCCAGTCAACAAGTAAATTACGCGTCCAATCAGTTACCTAATCATTCCCATTTCACGGTTAAAGAAAGCCCACCCAATTGCTTGTCATCCCAGAGAAATATCAGCTAATCACACTACTGGATGTAGACTCCAAAAGAGTTCAAAAGAGTCCAAAACCTATGCAAAAGGTTTACTCCACAATCTTGGGGCATGGGTGGCTTAGGCTAATATCATCCCCTTTTATTAAAGCAGATTCAGACAGAATTCATCTACCATCAATATTATTTTTGCTTTGTCACATCTGGTCTACAGTTCTCTTCCCTCTTGGCTGCTGCGATTAGTGTGCTTTGTGCATTTGACAGGGTTGACCGCAACCAAATCTGGGCAAAGTTGGCAGAATGGGCCACACCTGTCACTTTGCTTAGAGCAATCATCTCATTATATTCAGACATGTGGGCTTGTGTCAAGACCGGCACGGATAACTCAGCAACCCAACAAATCCTGTCCAGATGGGGCCTAAAGCAAGGGTTCGTCCTAGAGCCTATGTCGTTTAATCCTTACACCGCAGACATAGTTCACTCATTAGCAAGGGCGAACGCAATCCCACCAACGTTCGGCCCTGTTAGGGTTCTTATGATCCATTACACCGGTGACCTGCCTACATTAGATCACACAAAAGTGGGCCTGCAGCGCACTCAATGAACTCCAGACTTAAAATACTGTAAGTAAGCTGGTGGTAAATCCAAATTAAACAAGCATTGGCAAAGCCAATAGGTCTCGCTTTTGCGAGAGTTAGAGCTATAGGTGTTGTAAATGACAATGGGACTGATTCAGAACTCAGTGGAAGGGTTACTCTGTCACAACGGTGCCTGATATCATGTCTGCCGAAATCTAAATCCCATTATTCTCCGTTCACAGAGATCTAAATCAGGCCCAATGTCTTTTACCCATATGTTGTGGAGTGGATGTATGTGGTGTGGAGTGGAATTATGTGGGATGGACTTGAATTGTTAGTTGTGGCATTATGTGGCATGGAATTGTGTGGAGTGAAGTTGTGTAGTGGAATTATGTGGCAAGGTGTGCAGTTGAATTATGTGGAGAGTAATTATGTGGTATTGAGTGCACTGGAATTATGTGGAGTGGGATTGTGTGTCATTCAGGGTAATTATGTGGAATGTTTTTTTGTGCTGTGAAGTGGTGTGTAGTGTAATTATGTGGTATGCTGTTGAATTTTGTGGCACGATGTGCAATTCTGTGGTGCGGATTGAATGTATGGGGCATGTTGTGTAATTGTGTTGTTGAGTTGAATTATGTGGTTTGGTGTTGAATTATGTGGTGTGGAATGGAAATGTGTGAAGTTGAATTGTGTGGCATGTAACTGTGTAGTGTTGAGTGAAATTATGCTGGTTGGCATTATGTGGCATGGTGTGGAGTGTATTTATGTGGATAGTTGCTCTGTGGCATAGAGTTATTTTATCTGTGATGTATTTATTTGGTATTGAGTAGAACGTAATTATGTGGAGTTGATTGATAATGAGTTCAGTGGTATTATGTGGAGTGTAATTATGTTGGGTGGTGTTGAATTGTGTAGTAGTGAATTGTGTTGTGTGGAATTGTGTGGTGTTGTATGTGGCATAGCCATAGATCTCGCCTGTTGGACCGTATACGTTTGTAGCTATGTAACAGATTATCCAGGGTGCTGTGCCAGCAGGAAATGACGAGCTATACAATTACTACATTCTGTTCTTTATAGTGTGTGTGTGTGTGTGTGTGTCAGGGTGCACTATTTCAGTGTACCATTCTCTGGGGAGCTTTCGTGTCCTCACAAAAAGCGAGTTTTATAAAGGAAAGCAACATTTAAAAAAAAAATGAAAAACACATTGTTGAACCAGCATTGGCACAGGGTCAGACAGGTACAGTAAATAGGTCCAGGCGTCAAAATACAAGTGCACCCCATTAGCGAATTAGATAGGTACAAAAGTAGCCATTGTTTGCAATTAGGGGCAGTTTTGAACTTGTACAAACTTGTTGCATAAGTTGCTTGTGACGTATAAAAGACTTCATTGATTTGAGCTTGCTGCAGGCATTATTTGCTTTATAATATTCGAAACGAACAGTAAAAACCCAAGCATACCATAGAAAAGACCCATAAACAAGCACAAATTTGCCCACACACTGACCTCTCAGACCAGTCGTTTTGTCACTGCCTGACAGTATTTAAGCCAGACTTTGACTGGCACTAAAGGGAACTATTTTGAAGGATGTTGTGCACAATCAAAATGTTATCAGGTACAGTGGAAGGGAAATGTATGTATCAATTTAATAGACAAAAGATCAACTCAAATAAAGCTAAGTATGTGTGTGAATATATATTTTATATTGAATATTTTTTGTCTGGTTAGCCAGATAAAGAGTTCTCAATGACAAGTTCTAGGCAGCTTTCCACTTTGCCTTGCATATCCCAATGGTGGTGAGGCCTACTTACATAGACAACAGGCAGAGAATAAACAACAGTCTGAATACTACATTTTGGTAAAATAAAACTTAATTGCGCTTATCTCCAGAAGCATGCTCCGAGTCAGGCCACAATCACTTCTACCCGCTGTTAAACAAGGAAGAAGGCTATTGCAGAATTAAATAATGCTTTAGAAGCGATGTAATGCCAGAACGAAAAATGATGCACAGAGCTGCACACAGAACATGGCATCATTTACATTCATGCCCCAAAGACCCTCTTTCAAAGGGAAAGTTAAGGCTTTTAAAGATAGGGGAGGCGGGGGCTTTTCTGAGCGTGATGCAATCAAGATGGCTGGAATTAGGTGACTCGGGGAGGGGGGAGAGGAGTGTGTCTCTACTGAGCAGCCTGTGTATGTATGGCATGTGCACCAGAGCGAGGAAAATCTTCTGATGAATTTACACTCCCAAATCAGCTGCAAACCAAGATGAAAACACAGATGGAAAGCGATCCAAAGCAGCTTCTGAGTACACAGAGAAAGCATGAACAACTTCTCAGTGGAGCTGTGCCAATTACAATTAGTAATATGTTTTTGCAAGTAACGCTGCTTCTCTGTTTCCCTCAAAGAATCCTAGTTTTCGATGTTTTAATTGGTGACAATGTGTTCTCGTGCAGTTCTGGGGAACAACAAAGTGGAAAGAGGAGCATTAAATTAAGTGAATTTTTGTTTAGTGTGTAAAAAAGTTTGGTAACTGCAGTTGTTTGTTGTTGGGTAACTGTGAGTGTACTTTCAAATGTGGAAGACTAAAATGTCCTGAGAGCATTATTTGCTTCGCAAATACATCAGTAACAGGAAATTAATAAAATAAAGCATGAAAGCAGGCGCCGTGACAACATTTATAGGCCTGTTTTCAATCATGCGTGAAATCGAAAGGCAGGAGACACAGCTGTGCAATCAGGCAGGCTTCCCATGCCGCCTGCAGACACAGAAGAAACAAACATTTGGAATGCAATAGTCTCGTGTTTGCTCGAGTTAGAGCTCATAGCGTTGTAAATTACTGACTGGACTTTTATTTCCACACAGACTGAAAACAAAACAAACAACATTTGAACTGCAATAGCTCTCGTGTTCGCTCGAGTTTCAGCTATTAGCGTTTTCTTGCCACAAACTGAAAATAAAAAGTAAAACAGTTGACATAAGCAGCTGGTTCAAAGCGCTGCTGAGCTCGCAGAGACAGACAAAAGGAACAAGCATTTGTAATGCAAGAACAGAAAATGTGCGAGGGAGAGTAATGAATGGAATGAACAAAGTCACACATCACTGCAGATGAAAAGTAAGTAATAGACTAGAGCCCTGTTAACAGAAACAGACCGGGGCCACTGAAGCATCCAGCGCTCTGGTCAAATGCTATTAGCCTTTGAACAAAGTAATCCCTAAGCACATGCTTCATAGGCATAAGTGGAAGGGTACACCTACTAGGGCCATGCTCCAGGGGAGTGTACAACTGTGGAAAAGGTGGGACAAAGAGCAAGGATTGACCACTAGCAAGCAAGGATTTTTTAAGGACACTGAAACAAACCAGTCAAAAAGCAGAGACCCCACAAAGAAGTATAGAAGTATATACTAAAGTATATACAAGAGGCCTCGAATGCTCGACCTAAAAAGGTGATGATATTCAGCAGTTACAAAAATAAGAGAAACTTAGGATGGAGGCTGGGCAACCAATCAATTTCTCAAAGATCCAAGCATAACTATCTTGGCGTCTGGTTTATGGATACAGGCAAAGCGAGTGCCCATCTTAGACACATTAGCAGGAAGGCTCAAGTTGTTACATTTGCCTTATGCAGATTATATCATCAGCTGTACTCCCCTTCAGCAAAGGCCATTTTGTGAGCTATGCGAGCAAAGTTACTACCCAACATGCCCTATGGTCAACCCGCTTAGGAGGGGCATTCACCTAAATACTGGATAAGTGTTAGTGTAATGCCTTTAGGAGGCTATAGCATCGTCCAAAATACCCGCGTCACTCACTACTTCACTTGGAGTTTGGCCTGCGCGGTCAAGACTTTGAAAGTAAGGCTGCCTTTCTCAAGTACTATTGCGCCATGCAACAAAGCAAACCAGACACCTTAACAAAGGGTCTTCAAGTGATTTTCATCGCTTCCACCAACCCACGCTCTCTATATCTTAGAAAGGTGGCTCTTGTTTGAGATGTCAATTTGGATACGCTGATGGACCTCAATGTTTCTTAATCCGGCATCAAAGCAATTTTGAGGAAACAGGCCACATTCATCTCAAGGAAAGTTGACTTAGCAACTGTACACTCCATTACTTATGCCCACCCATAATCGTATGGGGAAATGAAAATGCAACAGTATTTGAACTCCGCATTAACCAAGGAGACCAGGCGCTGCATCCTTGGAGCGCGACGTAAGGTCCTTCTGATTAGAGTGGGCGAGAACATTAGGAAGCAGGCCCTGCAGATTCTGCAAGTATAGAAGAGAGTCCGTGATTCACCTACTACGGTGCTGGATGGGGTTTTTAACTGCACCCCGCAGTTTACTTAAACCTCAGTTTAGGTTGAATAGGGTGTCCTCTCCTCCTGCAACAACGCGTTGGAATTTTGTATGACTACCACTGTTCCCATGTGCTTTACGTACTTCGGAAAATTTGTTTATACAATATTTATTGCCATCAGGCAGAGAAGGACTTGAATGCTCTAGTTACTGACAATTCTACAGAATCAGTATTTTAAAATCATATTTGTTTATTCCGTAATGAAGTGGTATGTTACAGTCTTGCTCTATTTTCGGATTGGTGTTAAAATGTTCTTAACTGATTTTATCTTAAGGTTTCACAGATTCATTGCAATTAATTGTATCATATTTATTTAACTGGCACAAATAAACGTATTCATGAATTTTCCATTCACTCAATTACATTTTCCCTTCCATAAGGAAACAGATACTCCTGCCGATCACCTAACACCCCCCCACCCATCCACTAATAAACAGAGTCAACACACAATCTAAGTATTGCCCCATCCACAAGTAAACAAAAAGTCCAACCAATTATTCATCTCTTCCTACTTCTGCAAGAGCGCTGCTAATTACCTAGTCATATCTCTTTCCAGAAGTAAACAACGAGTCCAACGAAATACATAGGTATTTATGCTTCAATAAAACAATAAAATTATCAAATTACTTATGATTAGTCTATTCTATATAACATCCAATCCTGGCATTTCTCAAGCTGTTTACATTCTGTTGAGCTGCTGATATTTAGGTCTGGCTTGACAGAGCAGCATAGTATGCCAGGTGTATTGTTACCGGTTCTCTGAAATATACATTGGCTTAGACCTGACTCCACCCAGGGTGTTATCTCTCACCTCATGCTATTCGTGATTTGTTGTATCATTTCACCTTCCAGGAAATGCTTCCACTGGAATGTATCACGGATTATTTTGCACCTGACAATTAGACCCGATTATCATGCTGTTGGTCACTTCTCCTATACACAATCAATTAGGAAAGCAATGCCATCTTGCTACTTTATTCTCAGCATTCGCAAAGCGTATTTGACATATTCATGTGATAAACATAATGTATGCGTGCAAAACACATAAACAGCATTTGGGATGCATGTGTTTACATGCACTGGGACAACCAATCCAGACTTGTTGGGTTAGGCAGTGCTTGTCTACTTAGGCACCGTACACTCTACAAATCAACAAAATATCCAGGTGGTCATCCATGCTTCATATGCTTCATGCTGAAATATTATTTTAAAATAAACGTTAATTATTTATGCTTCTTCTGTTTAGTAAGAAAAATCTGAAAATATTACAAACACACATTTTATTTTTCTTGTCCATTGTAACAGTTCAGTTAAGGTGCCATTGTGTGCAAAACCTTACTCTACCTAGTGTCGAATTATCAGTAGTCAGAAGGAGGATCTTTTCCACATTAAAAACCCTGGACCTTGGAAACCAACACAACTACAAGCTATCCTCACTCTTGTGATTTCCATGAGAGTATGGCAATAGCCTATACCTCGGCCGGCAACTCCTTCGCAATATGCAAAATTCAACAAATCCAAAACACTGCAGCCTTCACCCCAGAGAACTCATGATGCCGGTCCTGCAAGCACTCCACTGGCTACCTGTATCTAGGCGTTCAATGTTCAAAGCGCTATGCATTGTTCACAGGGCCAGCCAATGAAAAGTACCATCATGCTTACAAATTAAATGTAAAGAATAAAACAACAATTGTGCTCCAGGCTAGCACTGCAGATTATCGGATTAATCGTATTAATTTACAATAAAAATTCTATACGAAGCTGTTCTTTCGCAGTACAAACCTCCAATCACCAGAACTGATTGCCTGAGAACAATCAAAGCATCCAGGTGCCTTTACAGTTCAAAAGAGAGGTAAAACATTTATTCCCAAAATAAGTACATACGTTTCAGAACCCAGGATAGAATCCAGAAATGTAATTTCTATCAATATAAGGATGGTTGAGAGCTATGTAATAGAATGGACCAGCACACCATACCAAGAGTACAAGCACAGGTGTTCAGCTCCAATTGGGGAGCTCCATCCAACACAACCTCACAATGACCTTGAAATATGGATGGAATGCAATAACTACACTTATGTAATCAGCACTAGAAGTAGCCACTGAAACTCTGAACCTGGTGTCCCACAACCTGCATAAGAACATTTGGGATTCTGACTATACCTATCCACTCAGCAGACTTCACAGTCATAGTAATGTAAGTTGATCATGTATTCTACGACTAACCAGAAGATGGAGAGCACCTAATCTAGGCTTTGTGACATTTTCAGTATCAATGTGATATAATGTATCTCCCCATATCATGTAGCAGTCCATTACCTGATCCTTCAGCGTCAACGGGACAGGCATACAGTGTTTGAAACAACTGTTGGAATGTTACTCGCAACTGGGTGGGACAGTTACAGACTGGACCAGGGTGCTTAAACAACCACTCAATACTAGAAAAACTGGCCTACCGAGACCAAAGAAGTACACCATAAATTATTGGTCAACGCGTGTCTCTAACACTGTCCAACCTACAGATCCAAAATAGTCACATACTCTAAGCATAAACATTCTATACTGAAAATAACATGGTCCATCTTGGCAAATCTCTTCAATTGGCATTTCGTGATGGCAATCCTATAAAGAAGGCTGTAACACAACCTATCCAGGCAGATGTCTCATCCCCTCTCACTCTTTATTGATGCCTGTTACCGCTAAATGATCACAGATTGGACGACCTATTGCCACAGCCAGCATAAAAAATTGGATTGGGAATATAAAAGATAAACTACCAATAAAATAAACGTACCTGCACTGCTAATCAGAACTGCTAGCTTAGTACGTTTTAAAAATGGGTGCCTCTTTGTTAGACTTCCTCATCCATCAATGACCACACCTTGGTAGTCATCAGTCAGAACAAAGCCTATGGGCTACGTTATTTATCAGGTGCGATAAGTAGCACATATTATGAGTTTGTGAGGGAATATCATACATTATTTTGGTGTTTAACACACCACAGTCTACATGATACGGAAACTGCTGTATGTTTTCCCCCCGTTAAATATTGGCAGGTTTGACCCGTCAAAATGTTATGAAGTTGAGGTATTTAACATGTCTGATAATTATCAGATGCATTAAACAGCACTCAACTAGTAATTCCGACCTCTGCATAAACAGGGTTTCACGCACAGGTCGGAAAACACTGAACAACTATTAATCAGGCCCATAGACTCAAAGCAAAGGGAACACTAATCCAAACCACACACCTACACAGTGTGGCCTGATACTCGCATGAATAATGCTTCATCACTCATATAGGGGTAGTAAGCGCTATACAAATACTCTTTGACAAAACAATGCATTATATAGGCAGACCACTGTAAGCAGCAATCAGAGGTCGTAGTCAAAGAAGGAGGGCAAGTATCACATGCATGTAGATATATACCGTATCAATACATTCTTTACTATTTGTCTTCTTAAGCTATACATTCAAATGTAAATCTGCTTCAGAATTCTAAGCAAGTGTATGAAACAAAAAATAGGAATTACTCTTCTCACTGTGAAGAAAGACGATGTGCCTGATTAGGAGTTTGACATATGGTTTTCACCATCTATCTAACTTCTGATGGGGAGATTGCTGCCACACAGACTACCTCCCCACTGGCCCCATTAAGAGTTTCCCACTAGGCTGGTGGGCGGAAACCTTGATTTCCATCCACCAGCCTAGCAGGAAACAGGCTACAACATTGCCTCTGGCTCAAAATCAGTGAACATGGCGAGGGTGTTGGGCAGGGGGGCCCTACGCTGCCCATGCCAAGTGCATAGGCAGTGCAGAGGCCCCCGTGGAGCCCTTCACCTGTTCTCCATCAGCCTTTTCATGGTGGTGTTACTGCCATGAAAAGGCTGGTGGAGAACAAGGTCGGAATCCCCAGGGTGGTGCTGCTTGCTCCGCCATCACCAGACTGCTGGGATCCAAGATCCTGGCGGAGCTGGCGGCTACCTGGCAGTCTGCCCACCAGGGTTTTACTGTGGCGATCGGATACGCGCATTGGCTGCAGTGCAGACAGCCACTGCGAGCGTGGCGGTTGTAAGACCGCCACACTCGTAATTAGGACCTTTATCTAATAAAACCAGGGCAAAACACACAAAAAAGTAATTTGTGGACTCATGTCACCAGAAGAGATGCTGAAGGTCACTCTCCAAATACTGTCTCACCCTGTGGCTAGCAAAATGCAAACACAATGGGTGGTCGGCCTCACCACAACCAATGTCCCTCCCACTGCTGTTCTCTTCCACAACATGTATTGCTTGTGTCAGGCATCAGAATAGACTGGAAACCTCTGAAGACTCACTGCTTCTACCAATCTTTTCTACTTAAATGACTTTGTCAACTCTGCTTGTCTCTTCCTTGTTGGTCTACCAGCCTCTATTGTTTGCATTTGCACTTTCTGAAACAATGAAACAGACAAATAACGTATAGAACTTTATTTTGTATTTGCACTTAAGCTATGTCAGTACAAGCGGTAGTCCCATTAGACAGATTATTCACAATTGATCAGTGGTGCCTTTTACAATATGTAAATATGTAAAATGTAGGGGGTTCCATCTGTTGATTGGGTGCCTTTTTCCTTTAGAATAAGAATGAGATGACAGCTACATCGTTGAGGGATGTACTGCACTTTCATTCATATACTCACAAGACTGTACCCTATTCCCTGTAGGGTCCACACTAAGATCGCTGGCCTACTTGGCATGCCTATATGTAGATCAGTAGGCCTTGTTGACTAGTTGACCTGTGGGCATTCCAATCCCCTTCTCTACTCCTTTGATTTGCATGAAAAATACCTGGCTCCCTCTTCAAGTCTGTAGCGTTCCTCACATCACTGTCACTGTACCACCATTCAGTGAGTCAAACTACTCTAACTCTGCTGCAGCTGGCTGTGAGAATGTGGATTATTAGTTGAACTGGATGGTAGTTCCTAATAATGGTGCAATGCTTTACCATACCCAAGTCAATCTCAATAAGTTAGGTCTTAACTCAACCCATGGAAGCTGTAGCACAAAGCAGTCAGACTTAACTTTGAAGAAACAAGGGTGAAGCATTTATCAGTAAATATACAGTTCATAAGTAGTAGATACAACATAATAAAATTAATTGTAATCTTTACATAGATATACAAATTACAAAGATCTGATGTAGACAGCCAGAGATATGAAAATGATGAGAAACCTGGGGCCAGATGTAACAAAGGTTTTTACCCATTCTGTGTCTATGGGAAAAAGTGTTCGTACATATGGCCCCTAGTGACAGAAAGCAAAAAGCACTAATTAATGAGCCTCAAACGATGTAGTCTGGGTCAAAGTCAAAGTTTCCTACCGACCACAAAGGTTTGCCCTTCGGACAGAGGGACCAGGTTGGTCCCAGTGAAGAAATTTAATGAATGAATAAACCTTTGTCTGAATAATTAAAATCATCACAAAGTGATACATTACAGTACATTTCCAGACATATTATCATATAATAGTTCCTATAAAAAACACGTCTTCAACAATTTTTGATTAAGACTTAAACACCTGGAACTCATCAAAGTTAAAAATAAAACTACATTTCTTCTAGGATGCTGAAAACCAAGCCGGTTACTTCAAAAGTGCCAAGTGCTTGTAAACATTATATGCATAAAAGTCCATCAGAACTCAAATATGCATCAAAATACCATGCACGATCATTCAGCAATCCAACTAAAAATAATACATGTAGAATTTAATGTAAAAAACATAAACTGCATTTACCTTATCCCACACAAAACCATGCAGGTTGCTTCAAAGTGCCAATTGCTTATAAACATTGCATACATAAAATTAATCAGAATTAGAAGATACATAAGAATGCCATGTCATTCAATACTATGTATGTCCTTAATTGACAAGACCTATTCATGTAGAGACACATGTATTTTTAGAAACCTGCTGAATGCCTAATCCTGAGAAAGTCCCTCATCCCAACCAAACACAAAGGAAAAATGTAAAAAAAAAAGGTATAAAACTTATTACAAGAAAACTTAATGATTTTAAAGATACAAACATTCTTTCTGTCATGGTCAAACTGAAAAGTCAGTGTGATTGAGACACCCGATAAGCATAAAATAAGAGCCTGGCGGACAGAGCTCACCGCACCATCAAGAAATGAAGGCTTTAATTATATGCGATGTGCAGTAAACACTTTTGGGAAAACATACAGTTTTGAATAGTTTCATTCGAGCTCCCGCACAGTCTACAGACATTAGATGCCCATTGCTGTGTCCATTTTGGGGTGCCATCCTTGGTGGGATATCCGGCAAATTGCAAATTTAGAAATTTGGCCTCATATTTGATAGGAAAAAGATGGCCAAATACAGCTCAATTTTCAGTCTCTGACAAGAATTTATCACTGTCTAGGCATTCTTCATTGTCAGCATTAAAAGAGTTACATTTTAACTTTCTGTTTAAAAGCTGTTTAAAACATGGCTTATTCATCTCAGAAAACCCAATGGTCGAAACTTTGGAAGCACTCTGAAAGATAAGATCTCCAAGCACCAGCATATTCAGAATGATTTATTTCATACCAGCAATCGTGTACTAACTTCTGATAAAAACAGTTAATGCATACATTTGAATAACGACCCCTGCCGCATTGTAGTTTGTCTTCGGAGACCAAATTCCAACCGTATTTCAGTTTGGCCAATTGCTTTGGATTTTTAGAAACAGATTTACACATCTTTATTATCAATAAGTCCAATAGTTTGGCATTTTTTCCTTTCAAGATAGGAGAGCCATAGGAAATAGTGGAAAGCAACTTGGCTCCAATAACAGTGAGAAGATGATCATACAATTGGAATTTTAATGAATCTTGCAGTGGCTAAAAGCAATTATTAAAGATGATGTTTTGGCTCTTAGTACATTAAAAGGGTTTTTAAGCAAAACTTTATTATCAAAAAGATACCCAAATATTTATATGACTTTACAATCTCAACTGGCCTTCCTCTTGCTTGCCAAGTTCACAGTTTGGTAACATATGGACCTGTTGCCAGTACTTTGGTTTCCTAGATGTTCAGTTCCAAATGATTTGCTGTAATATATTTGTCAGATGCAGCTATTAGTTGTTGCAATCCTACAAGGGTTTGGCTAAGTAATATTGTATCGTCAGTGTACTGAAGATATTTTAGATGGCAGTTAGCAAGTTTAGACGGGTGAGCATTGATGGCTTCTAAGTGCTGGAACAAATGTGGCATAAAAAGATTAAAATGTACACGTGGCGAACATACAGCCTTGTTTAAGGCCATTGCAAGTTATGATTCTCAGAGACAAACTGGAGCCATCACCTAATTTAACTTGTACCTAATTATTGGGGGATTTCCCAACCAGCAAGTTTCTCCATAAAATAGCTTGTGGAACAGAGTAAAATGCAGCTTTTAAATCCGTAAAACATATATATATATATATATATATATATATATATATATATATATATATTTTTAAATGGCTCGTTCCACCAGCAGGGTGAGAGTGAATAAGTTAGTAATAGTGGATTGGACCTTAGGAAACCCCCAGTGAAGAAATTCTACCTTTGTACTTAGAAACTTATCTGGAGAAAATCGTTCTTGACGGAGGTTGACAGTAAGGTCTGCTGCAGACTGGATCCAAAGGTGGAGTCAATGGTGGCGGTCCGGCAAGGTCTAGTGTCTTGGAGAGAGCCTCAGCGTTGGCAGAAAGTTCTTGACCTCAAGGCAGGAAACCTCAGCGATGGCAAAGTCAGAAGTCCAAGCCCAGGAAGGCATCTTAGATGATGGGGAGCTGCCCAGCGCTGCTTCTGGTAAGAGCCTCAAGGTGCTGACTTCGAACATTTTCTGGAAGTCTTGGTCCTCCTCAGCAGGGCAAAGAGACAATCTGAGTCTGACCACCAACGTTGGTGGCTGTGGTTTGGCAGTGATCTATCGGTATCCTCTGGCTGTTTTAAGGGAACTGATGCACAGGAGCCTCTAAATGTCCAATCTTGTAGATTTTAGGGGCGAAGAGTACACTCTAACACCAATCAAGGGTCCAGGAACTTTTGGGCACTACTTGGTGGTTAGGATTCAATCTCCCTGAAGCCACTAGCGGTGTCTAGGGAAAATCCATGTGGAGCTGGTCAGCTGGGCTCCTGAAGTTGCTGGAGCTTAACAAGAGGCTAGCCAACCAGCTGTTGGAGAGCACTCTACTGTACTGGGTACAGGTGGGAGCAGGCCCAGCCCTTGGGGTTTCTCTCCAGACAGTACAGTAAGTGTAGTCCTCTCACTTGAAGTCCAACAGGGGATTAGCAGGTGCAGTCCTTCTTCTCTCTTCCTCAGGTGCAGCAGAGATCCCAAGAATGTATTTAGGGGTGCCACATCTATGCTTGGCTTTAGCCTGTGGGTGTGGGAGACTCTCTGGCCAATAGGAAAAAGTTCTCAGGGGCAGCCATAAACACGTTGACATTACTTCCTGGGGGTTGGCATTAAACTATCCGAGTGTACACTTCTGTGCCCACAACATGGCAAAACCCCTTCTTTTTCTTGGGAGAGCATTGTGTATACCCCAGTGGTGTGTCTAGGGAAATTAATAACCTCCCCTGCAAACCAGTTCTTAAACAGGTTTTTGTCCCACTGGGGTTGGTTCCATCCTGACTTCCTGGGAATTTAAAGGGCAGGCCTTGGTGTGGTCATCCATCGGTGACACGTGATGTCCCTTTGAAGCTTGTGCAGTTGGTGGCCTAATCCCCCAAGCCATCCTGCAAGTAGAAAGAAACAAATCCTTCCCCCCAATTGACCTTTTGTTCCTTTTAGACTTCAGGCTGGGAAATAGTGATTTTCTAAAGCCACTATTTCTGAAATACTTAGCCAAAATCTGAATTTAGCAATCAGGTGGACTTTGTTAACTATTTTGAAAAGTGTTGGAAGTATTTTTCTAGCCTCTGTCAATCTAAAGTAAGTTTTATTAAGTGTAGTAAAGTAACCCAGTGTTTGCCATGGCACAGCCAGCCTTGCTACAGTGAAAACAGGTTTCTTGCTTTTTCACTGCAAGGACATGTAAGGACTTTCAATATATACGCCCTACTTTTAAATATTAAGCACTTTGCCTGAGGGCTGCTAAAGCCTACTTGAGTGGTGTATTTACTAATATTAAAAAGGAAGATTTAGTCAAGAGTTATTTTGGCAGGTCAAAATGGATGATTTAGAACCGACCCGGGCAGGCTGCTTTAGCCGACTTTGGGCCTCATTACTACCCTGGCGGTCATAAGCCCGCCAAGGCCGCGATGGAGGTTGGACCACCGCCAAAGCAGCGGTCTGGTCTCCACATTACGACCGTGGTGGTTGGCGGAGCTGCCACGGTCGGGCCATCGCCAGGTTGCCACCAGCCGATGGCCTGGTGGTGCTGGCAGTCTCAATCTGCCAGGGCAGCACTGTAAGCACTGCTGCCTTGGGGATTACGAGTCCCTTTTCCGCCACCCTTTGCATGGCGGTTCCATTGCCTCACGGAGTGCGGGCTGCATGCCCCCTCCCAATTATTTTCAAATGCACCCATCCCCCAGGCCTTGGCCCACTCAGGGGACTTAGGATTCAAAATATCTGTGAGATGCACTTTTTATTTTTTTTACAGGCTCTATGGATTCTCAATGGATATTTGCTACCATTAAAAAAATGTGTGTTTGGCTTTAGCGGGGATTACTCTGGCACTCGCCCTGCTCCCAAGAGGCTAGAGCTTATCCCCACCTTTTTTTTTTTTTAGAACAATCTAGTAATTCCTAAAATTGCTACTGCCATGTCTTTGTTGATTTGATGGCAGACTGCAAAGTCTTTAAAATTAATTCAGTAAAGAATTGGTGAGGTGTTCATGAGCACATGCTGCCTCCTCAGCCAGTACACATACAATGTGCCAGTGGGAGAAGGTCATTTATTACCTTGGGTGCCCCAGTGCCACCCAGGAGACCCATGCCATTAGTATATGTTGGGGGCAGCTGTGTGAGTCGCAAGGCCCCTGCCGCTCTACCCGCTCCCCAGCCAGCACCCTTCCAAGATGCAGTCGAAAACCGCTTTGTTGCTTTCCTCCCACGCAGTGGGAACAGCTTTTTTCTCTGCTCCCTCCAGGTAGGAGGAAGCATCAAAGCCTAACCTGGTACTAACTATAACTGTGCCCATGGCGAACACTACTGAGTAATGCAAAATGTTCATGCAGAGTCTTAAACAGAAATTTGAAATAGAATGTGTGACGTACTCATGAGCACTTGTAGCTATACAGTTTCTCAAGAACACGCCTGAAAACCTTTGTGAATATAAAAAAGGTGCACATATTTTGCAAACCTACTGGAGTAAAATGCTAACTTTGTTGTGAAAATTGAACTTTCCTTTGTGTGTAAGAGGGAACATCAGCAGCTTAGCATTTCTCCTACTTTACATAATTGTAGTTTATTTTGTAAACCAGCAGGTCCAGCAAAGCATTTTGACAGTTTCTTTGCACATTTTCTTTCTCTCCTAAGATTAAAATTAAGAACGAGCGGAAAAAGATTGAAACAGAATTTAAAGAGCTTCAAGAATTCCTGGAAAAAGAGAAAATACACTTTCTCTCCAAACTGGAGAAAGAAGAGAAGGAAATCCTGCACTTGTTGAATGAATCCATCACCACATTGTCTGAGCACATGTCGTCGCTGAATGAAATGATGTCCACAATACAGGAAAAGAGGAAGTTGTCTTTAGTCCAACAGCTTGAAGTAAGAGCAGTTGAATCATTCTGTAAATATTTGTCTGCTTGCACTACATGTCTTCAGTCCTTCGAAATGGACATGGGGGTCTTAACAGGTTTGTGTCAGTATGACTGAAACTGATAGACTGTAGTAGCAGAACCAGTTGAACTTATTTGTGTCTGCTGCACTGGAAATAATTGAAATTATTGACAGAGCCTTGTAAACAGATTTTTGCCTCCGGCTTTGGAATTGGTTGAAGTTATTAACCAAATCTTGTAAACATATTGCGCCATCTAGTACATTTGAAAGTGTATGCTAATCAATAACATTTCTTAGATAAAGTTTGTTGTCACATAAATACCACACACGCTCATTTCTTTAGGCACCAGAGACTATCTGCAGACCAATCGACATTAGAGCAGGGGTGGCTCTTCTGCTAGGGAGGAGGAGCGTTGCCTCCCCTCCCCCCACCAACAGTAACAGCTGAGAAACCTTTACTATAAAACAATAATAAACTACATCTATTATCGTTTTATAGTAAAAGGTGCAGGGCCTTGGGAGTGTGACAGGGACAAGGGGGAGGGACTGCACTCTCCCTCAGTATGAATGTATGTTTGGCCGGCCATCTAGGGCCAGTCACACACACATGCACACTGGGCTCTCTCCAACCCAGCAATGCAGGCACTGTGTTGTGGGTTGCAGACAGCAGGCAGAGACTTGCGTTCCGTCCAATCTTGCAAGCAGCATGAAAGCAGCATTAGGATTGGAAGCAGGGCAGGCTGGGAGCCTGTGCCTGCACTCCAGTCGAGGAGCGGATGAGAGCATCGAGGCGCGGCACAAAAAGGTACCCGCAACCCACCCCTTTTCTCGCCCACGAGCTGCTCCTGCACTAGATGTTTCCCAGCATGGAACTCTCTACACTGATGATAACTCAGAAAAAGCTGAGGTAAATGCACTCCTAAAAGAAGCACGCCAACACTTACAAACACAACAACACACTGAAAATATACTCACACCTAACAGAAACTAGTAACACTGTCAGTTCCCAGGTCTCACTCAATGGTGCAACGTAAAATGATCAGGCCCGCCTACAGAATGTGTTGAATGGCCCCTGAGATTCTCATGTTTACCAATGTTCATAGTCCTGACACTGAATGGGGGCCTGTGAAGGATGGAGGGGCCCTTGCACCACAGGGACTGCAGGTGCATGTGATACACCTCTGGTCCTACCACTGCTGCGGAGCTTCCCTAACAAACGGCCTAACCACATAATTCACAGGTTTACAGCTCTGTTCTGACTTATCTGTCTTGTCAATAGTTTGGTACCCACGCCTTTCAACAAATGTGCCAAGACCACCAAGGTGGGTTCCTGCCATCCTGCATCAATGATTCAACCTTAGTAACACTAATTACTCCATCTTCGAAGTCTCAGAATCATTGGGTCTACATTATTTCAGCCAACATAAACACATTGTTTTACTTGATTAGTGACTACCAGATTTGGACTCTAATTACTCCTGTTACTTAAATGACCTTCAGACAGCAATCAGATTTGAGCATGCCCTTAGGGTATTTGAACTCATTATTTAATAATGCAGGAATTCAAATTGTGACCATTTTGCACTCTTAATCTGAGTTTAGACTACATATTGAAAGACCAGTCCACAAAGCCTGATTTTTTCAATTTCATAATTGCACAATTTTACCCTTTTTCATCTATATGGAACGTTTATTTCTCATTTTTTTTCCATGAACCTAGAGTGCTACAATGATTGTAAACAGTACAACACGTGTAATTAAGAATGGCAGTGGCATAAACTTGATAACAACACAATGATGATATTGATAGGATTCCATGAAATGCCAAATGGATCAAATAGTAATGTTCAACAAAAAGTATTAGATGGGAGGCTCCTGGATTATTCTAAGTCTACGTTATAACATGAGACTTCTAAAAACAGCTCAGTTTATTTGGAAACAATTAGGCAAACTTATTTAACTCCCATAGAAAAATCCAATTATATCTGACTTTGATTATATTTAACAATGGTGGCAATTATAAAATAAAAAAGGGCGACAAGACATCACTGTCTGGTTTAAGTCAAGCCACCCTGAAGCTTACAGGATAAATATTAGATTTATAAATTTAGGAACTATGCCATGTTATTTCAAAGATTTTAGTGAGAATTTAAACCTTGTCTGCATCCAGTGCTATTAAACCGAAAGATCTTTATATTTTGAAGCAGCACTGACAATAGTTCTTGTCACTTCTAATGCACCCATGATCTCAGTGACAGCACTTAGGGGTCTGCACTCACTCCAGCAGAGGCCACTAGCAGGGTCCAGTTCAGGTCCAGCTGCTTCTGGTCAGCATGGCACTACAGGATAAATGCCTCTAGAGGCTTGCTGTGTCCCTGTGGCCACAACGGCCGTCAGCCAAATGACCCTTGGAGTCCATTTCTTACTTCTTGGTACAAATGGGAGCATTTCCAGCCCTTTAGGTCTCCACAAAGCTCTTAGTATTGGTTGTCGTCTATTCGTCTGAAGGTCCAGAAATGTTCTAATTAGCTGTGGGTAGGTGCCACTTTTTAGGATGTACTAACCAGTTGGTGGAGTCACATCTGAACACTCTGTACAGAAAAAGAAAAAGTTCCCAATGGCAAACCTTTCTGCTTTTGCAGCAAATCCTGTTTGCTTTACAGCGAATTATTCCACAGTACACCATTCTGAGGCAAATCCCTTATGTCAGAATATTTCTGCCCCTGGAGGGAGCTTGTGCGCCAGTGCAGGATGTATTTAGGGAAATTAGCAGTCTCCTCATTATCTACACCAAACAGGTTCTGGGACCTGTTCCCGCTCCCATTGGGCTGGTGCTAAACATCTCTTCTCTTCATCTCCCTTAACACTCAAATACGATGTGCAGGTCTCACTATCATCCCTTCCAAGTTAATGAAGTTCCTGAACCTTTCCCAGCTACCCTTCCTTAGCTCATATGAGTCACATACCTCACTCTCTGGTCTTCCTGCCAAAAGGTCTAAGCTGTTGTTTCTGCTGTGTTAGCAGTTTTCACACCTCATTAGTGGGAAGCACTGATAGGTCCATATGTCAGCAGTCTAATGTTATTAATGTTATTACCTTTTCAAGCGTACCTTTTCCTAAATATTTAATACAATTTTGATTTCAGAAATCAATTGAAATTTTAACATATAAAATAGTGTTTTCCAGTAGCATGGCCCAAAGCAAAGTTAGCTGATTTATGATTTTATTCCGAACTTTTTCCTTGTAGGACAGCTACAGTACTTTACAAGGTAGATAGTGTTTGGAGGCTAGTTATTGTAGGTACATTAAGTTCTTGCATGTTTCACTTTTAAATACGAGGATCTACCTTGGGGCTACAAGACCTATTTATGGATGGCCTTTAATATTTAAAAGTCAAGCTCCTGCCTGCCACATTTGCCTTCTACAAGTCATTAGTGTATTTACTGCATCATATAATATGGCCTTAATGGGAAGTTAAATATGCCAATTAAGAGTTAGTCCAATTTAAAAACATTTCAAGGGGTCAGAGAACATACAATGGTGACTGGACGGTAGTGTCCCTTTTGTGGAGGTCTAAAACCAGCATTATCAGTCCACAGCAAGTCAGGCGACCACAGAAAAAGACGCACTTTCTCGCAATTTTTACATCTAATTTATTGTGATACCAATAATAGCACCATTTTCTAATGAAACAAAGAACTTCCCAAGCTAATATTATTTACGTTACGCTGCTTTATCTGGGGATAAAGGGGAGTCTTCTAACAGGGAAATGCAAGTGTCCATTAGGATATAGGAAATAACAGTCTTTTTCTATTAATTGTCTCTTAACTGGGTTACCTGATACTCCAAGAAATAACTCCTATTGATAGCTAATCACAATATGTAATACAACATAAATTGTTCCATGCATTAGAAAATATAGAAATCAAACATCACACATGCAAAGCACATAAGCTGTGAATGTGAAACAGAATAATATCAGGAAATTAAAACATCATTGGGTTGATGGAAAAATGAAGAAAAAAACGGAAAATGTAGTAAGGAAAAAAAAGTTTAAAATATAACCAAGAATAGACAGTACAGGTTCAGCATGATTGACACTGAAACAATGCCTAACATGGATGAAGCACTCAGGCAATGGTGAACCCATAAAGAAAGACAAACTTGTCCTAATGTGGGCACCTCTGAAGGATAAACCATAGCAGGAATCATTACTATGACAAGACGAAATTTGAATGAATCATCTACAAAGTAATAAAGCTATAAAAAGCTTGACATTTTTCATAGCATAACAGAGCTTTACAAGCCTAAGATAGATACTTAGGTCTTACTTGCAGAAGAGTAAAACAGTCATCAAAAATGATTTAAGAGGAGGGGCTCAATGTTTCCATATCTTCATCCCATTCTGAAACTCTTTCCTTTTTTGAAGTCGTAGAATTTGCAGCATTGAGCTTGAAGATTAGTTTGTCCTCACACCAAGATATTTGTTTCAGAATTTTCCCCATTGATATCACCTTTACAAAATCAGTATCTTCTAGACAAATTAATATAAAATTTTCAAATTAATGGAATCTTGTATGCCCGACAGTCCTGAGTGGAAGCTTTTGAAAACGGATATTGGGTCTGGTGGTTATTGTCCTGAGGAAGACCATAAAATCTGATAATATTGCTTCTATTGTGATTCTCAAACTCTTCTGCAAGTTTATTTAAAGAATTTTAATTTCAGACTGCAGTTGATTACCCTTTACTACTGCATCTTCTATACAACAAATTCCTTGTTCCACCTCTTTTACTCTGTTTTCCATAATAGACTATTTTCTATACTCAAGAGCCTTAGGTTCGTGCCACCTGTCACTGTTGTGAGTCTCTACACCCAGTTCATGTAGGTTCCATCAGCTGCAGGAGTGTGGGGCTCATGACCTAGGCCAAACAACTAGAGAGGTTGCTCATTGACCTCTGTGAGCTCCTACACCATCTACCCAAGGCATGAATTTGTCATGATGAGTTCCTTAAGGAACCCTGGAGCACCCCAACAATTCAGTGGGTTGCAGCTCAAACTGTGATCTCACTGTTCAGTGCCAGAATGAACCTGAGTATAGTGGGAGACGAATGTCAGTTCTGTAGCAGTGAGTACCTCAGACTCACCGACTCTCCTTTGAACCCTAATGCAAGTCAGTACTAGTTTGGTTAATAACATTGATGTGGGAGGTTATACTGACTGAACCTTAAACCCTCCTGCGTCCCTTGTTCTTGAAGGGGGATGGGCCCTGAACTTGAAAAGGGGGTATCTAAGCTCATAGACACCGATTCCTGGGACAGTATGTTATCTTAATGTGATACTACAAAGTGTTTAAGTTCAAACTGGAAAGGCCCTCCCAGGTGATTCCCCAAAAGGAATTATTTTGAAAGGGTGCAGGTCAAGACATAAAGTATTGAACCATGAACGTAGGTGCTCTTACTTGAAGGAGGTCAGAATCATGCTTGTTTGTGGAAAAATGCATTGGTTTTGTTAATTTTCTCATTTATCTAATTATTCAGTTCAGGGTCACCCATTGTGTGGTTTCTTAGGAATGGCAAGTAAGGTCATTATGTGTTGGATAAATGCATCCCCTTCCTCTAAATAAAGACTATAAGTAAGAGGAGTAAAAGTAAGGGGGATCTGTAGTCCTGAGGTAGGCCGAACGACCCAGTTGGGCGATTGAGACTGGCCAAAACATGTCAACAAGAAAGCAGACAGGAGGGATGATGGAGCACTCATAACACCATTTCATTACTATTATTGATTTTTTAATCATATTCAGGGGGTCCTCTTGTAAAGAGAGTTTACAAATGTAGGAGGCTGGCCTGGCTTATAGTGGGTACCTGATGGTACATACACCTTGTGCCAGGTCCAGTTATCCCTTATTAGTAGATTAGTAGTGTTCTAGCAGCTTAGGCTGATAAAGGTAGCTGTAGCAGAACAGCTTAGGCTGAACTAGGAGACATGCAAAGCTCCTGCAATACCACTTATATCATATAGGTACTATATCAGAAGAAACTCAATACTCAGGGTTACTAAAAATAAAGGTACTTTATTTTAGTGACAATGTCCCATAAATATCTCAGAGGATATACTCCCTTAGGAACTAAGCAAAATACACAAAATATACACACAAACCAAAATCAGGTAAGTAAAACAGTCAGAAAGTAGTGCAAACACTGTAGAATACAATAGGATGGAATAGGCCTAGGGGCAACACAAACCATATACTGTGAAAGTGGAATGCGAACCACGAATGGACCCCGAGGCTAGTGTAGTGTATAGAGGGTTGCTGGGAGTGTAAGAAAACACTAAGGGTGTCCAAGATACCCCAACCCAAGATGCTGAAAAGTAGGAGTAAAGTGCTACTATTTCCCCAGAAGCACACTAAACTTGTGATAGAGGATTCTGCAAAGACCACAACAGACTGCCAATCACTGAATTTTGGGGCCTGAGGACCTGCAATGGAAGGGGACCAAGTCCAAGAGTCGCGAAAGTGTCCAGTGGGGGCAGGAGCCCACTACACCCTGTATGAAGGTGCAAAATGGCTGCCTCTGGAATAAAGAATCTTCAGCACAAAAGGTGCTAGGAACTTCTCCTTTGTGCAGAAGATGTCCCACGGAGTGCTGGAGGATGCAGCATTGTTTCCTTGTAGAAAGACCGCAAACAAGCCTTGCTAGCTGCAAAGGTCGCAGTTGATGAAAAAGGGTGCTGCCCTGGCCCAGGAAGGACCAGGATGTCGCCACTAGGGAGAGGAGACAGAGGGGGCCCTCAGCAACACAGAGAGGCCACGAACAAGAAGGCAGCACCCGCAGAAGTACTTGAACACGCGTGCAAGAAAACTGAGCACGGCTGCCATCTCAACACTACAAAAGAGGGTCCCACGAAGTCGGAGGTCAACTCAGCGAGTTGAGCAATGCAGGACGGAGTGCTGGGGACCTGGGCTAGGCTGTGCATGAAGGATTCCTTGTAAAAGTGCACAGAAGCCCTAGCAGCTGCTGTTCACGCAGTGCACAGGATTACTGTCTGGAGAGGGGAGGCAAGGACTTACTGCCTCCAAATTTGGACAGTTGGACCACTGGACAGTCTGGGTCACTTGAGTCCACCACCTGTGTTTCAGGGGCTATGCTGGTCAGGATGAGAGGGGTCCCAGAGTACTGGTGACGCTGAAGTTTGGTGCCTGCTGGAGCAGGGGGAAGATTCCGTCGACCCATTGGAGATTTCTCTGTGGCTTCCAGTGCAGGATGAAGGCAGGCAGCCCCCAAAGCGTGCACCACCAGGAAACAATCGAGAAAGCCGGTAGGATTAGGCGCTACAATGTCGCTGGTAGTCTTCTTGCTACTTTGTTGCAGTTTTGCAGGCGTCCTGGAGCAGTCAGCGGTCGATCCCTGGCAGAAGTCGAAGAGAGAGGTGCAGAGGAACTCTGGTAAATTCTTGCAAGTCGTTATCTGAGGAAAAGCCCACAGGAGAGACCCTAAATAGCCCTCAGAGGAGGATTGGACACCTAGTCAGGTAAGCACCTACCAGAGGGGTCTCTGACATCACTTGCTGGCACTGGACACTCAGAGGCCTCCATTGTGCCCTCACACCTCTGGATTCCAGATGGCAGAGGTCTGGGACACACTGGAGGGGCTCTGGACAGGGGAGTGGTCACTCTCCTTTCCTTTGTCCAGTTTCGTGCCAGAGCAGGGACTGGGGGTTCCCTGAACCGGTGTAGACTGGCTTATGCTAGGAGCACACCATCTGTGCCTTCAAAGCATTTCCAGAGGCTGGGGGAGGCTACTCCCCCAGCCTTTAACAACTATTTCCAAAGGGAGAGGGTGTAACACCCTCTCTCAGAGGAAATTCTTTGTTCTGCCTTCCTGGGACTGGGCTGCGGGTTGGCAGCAGCAGTAGCTGCAGAGAAAACCCCAAAGAGCTGGTTTGGCAGTACCTGGGGTCCATACTGGAGCCCCGGGGATGCATGGGATTGGCACCCCAATAAAAGATTTGGCATGGGGGGACAATTCCATGATCTTAGACATGTTACATGGCCATATTCGGAGTTACCATTGTGAAGCTACAAATAGGTATTGACCTATATGTAGTGCACACCTGTAATGGTGTCCCCGCAATCACAAAGTCCGGGGAAATTGCCCTGAACTATGTGGAGGCACCTTGGCTAGTGTCAGGGTGCCCTCACACTTAGTAACTTTGCACCTAACCTTCACTAAGTGAAGGTTAGACATATAGGTGACTTATATGTTACTTAAGTGCAGTGTAAAATGTCTGTTAAATAACATGAGCGTTATTTCACTCAGGCTCCAGTAGCAGTCCGGTGTAGGATTTGTCTGAGCTCCCTATGGGTGGCAAAAGAAATACTGCAGCCCATAGGGATCTCCTGGAACCCCAATACCCTGGGTACCTAGGTACCATATACTAGGTAATTATAAGGGTGTTCCAGTGTGCCAATTAGAATTGGTAAATATGGTCACTAGCCTATAGTGACAATTTTAAAGGCAGAGAGAGCATAAGCACTGATGTTCTGGTTAGCAGAGCCCCAGGTATAAAGTTAGTCAATACACAGATACCCACATTCAGGCCACAAACTATGGGCACTGGGGTCCTGGCTAGCAGGATCCCAGTGAGTCAGGCAAAAACAAACTTACATACATGTAAAAATGGGGGTAACATGCCAGGCAAGATGGTACTTTCCTACAACGACTTCCATCAGGTAGTATTAATTGTTTTTTTGTTCTGCTGAGTATACCCCTACATATGTGTGTGTATTTTCTTCCCCGACTCCCAGCTCCATCTCTGGCATTGGTCTGCCCAGGGAAGTTATAGCCAGCCCAATGATGAAGCAAATGATGGGCAAAGGCATTTTTAAAGAACCATGTGTTTTTTCAATGCAGTATTCTTGACTTGATAAAAGTATGATATTTCCTCCTTTTCCTCTTTTGTGTGTATGTGAATGGTAACTAAAAGTAAGGGGGGGTTGGAAAAGGAGAGGTACCTCCCTCCCCTTTTTTGTGTGTTTGGATTCCAAAAACATCTAATAAAGACGTACAACAAATACTTGTTGATCTGCCATATGTTCAAGAAAGACAAATATCCTTGCATTATCAAGCAGATTGTTTACTGTAAAAGCGTCAGCCAAGTTACTAATGGTATATTCTGTTCCTAATATCAGTGCCTCCCAAGCCATATGTGGGATCGAGTATAGCACAATACAGTTTTGATAAATCCAGTAGAGTGTCAGAATTACATTTGCAATATAACGAGATACACAATGTTAGCATGACCACATTATGACATACTTTTACACTTGTAACAAAACCTGTAGAATTTACATGTATTTTTCATGTTTTCTTCTAGGATGTGAAAAGTTTTCTCAGCAGGTAAGCATGACAATCACCAATTGCAGCTCAGATGTTAATGCAGAAATTGTGTAACTCAATGACAAAAGCAACCATGAATCACTTTGTTAGAAATTGGGTCTTTGGTTGGCAGTCAGGTTAACCCCTGTCCAAGCAAGGACCCTCACTCTAGTCAGGGTAAAAGAGAATCATCCTCAGCTAACCTCCGCTCACCCTCTTGGTAGCTTGGAACGAGCATTAGAGCTTAACTTCAGAGTGCTAGGTGTAAAGTATTTGTACCAACACACACAGTAACTTAATGAAAACATTACAAAATGACACAACACAGGTTTAGAAAAATAGAAAATATTTATCTAAACAAAACAAGACCAAAACAACACAAATCCACAATACACAAGTCAAGTTACCAATTAAAATCCAAAAAGAATCTTCATATAATTTAAAAATAATGCTAACGCTGTTAGTGTGGAAATGTTCCTGGGTGCATCAAAAATAACCCTGTACGGGCGAGTGTGCGTTAAAAAGGGCTTGCGATGCGTCAACATCACTCAGGAGTGAGACAGTGCGTCGTTTCTCCTTCAGTCGAGTCGCATGCGTCGTTTCTTGTCTCAGCAGGAGAGTGATGCGTCGATTTGAACCACACTCTCGGGTCCAGGAAGGCCTTGCGTAATTTTTACACGCCCAGCGATGTTTACGTCGGAAATCCAGCCGCACATTGATCCGAAAACCACGCAGCGTGGGTTGCGATCTCACCAGCCTCCGTCAGCAATTCTCTGCGTCGTTTCTAAAGCCGCGTGCGTCGATCTTTCGGTCGCACAGCAGGCGAGGGTCAATTTTTCAGCCGCGGATTGGAGTTGCGTCGATTTTTTCCCCGCACGGCAGTTGGTGCGTGGATTACTCACTCTTGGGCTGCCAGCTTCTCCTTTCAGGGTACCAGGAACTGCGTGGGCACTACTTGGCA
Source organism: Pleurodeles waltl (assembly GCF_031143425.1). NCBI lineage: Eukaryota > Metazoa > Chordata > Amphibia > Caudata > Salamandridae > Pleurodeles > Pleurodeles waltl. The sequence continues at coordinate 47,112,151 of NC_090446.1, read as the reverse complement.
GAGTAGGAGTCAGGTGCTGGCTGAGAGAAGTCTTTGCTGTCCTTGAGACTTCAAACAACAAGAGGGAAGCTTTAAAACAAGCCCTTGGAGAGTTCTTCACAAGAAGGAAGGCATACAAAGTCCAGTCTTTGTCCTCTTGCACAAGCAGAAGCAGCAACTGCAGGATAGCTCCACAAAGTACAGTCACAGGTGGGGCAGCTCTTCTTCCTCAGCTCTTTAGCTCTTCTCCAGGCAAAGGTTCCTCTTGGTCTCCACAAGTGTTCTAAAGTCTGTGGTTTTGGGTGCCCTTCTTATACCCATTTTGCCTTTTGAAGTAGGCTAACTTCAAAGGAAATTCCCTCTTGTTTGTGAAATCCTGCCTTGGCCAGGCCCCAGACACACACCAGGGGGTTGGAGACGGCATTGTGTGAGGGCAGGCACAGCCCTTTCAGCTATGAGTGACCACTCCTGCCCTCCCTCCTAGCAGAGATGGACCATCAGGAAATGCAGACTACACCCCAGCTCCCTTTGTGTCACTGTATAGTAATAAGTGCAACCAGCCCAACTGTCAAACTGACCCAGACAGGGAATCCACAAACAGGCAGAGTCACAGAAATGGAATAAGCAAGAAAATGCTCACTTTCTAAAAGTGACATTTTCAAATACACAATCTTAAAATCAACTTTACAGAAAGATGTATTTTTAAATTGTGAGCTCAGAGACCCCAAGCTCCACGTCTATCCGCTCCCAAAGTGAATCTCCACTTTAATCATATTTAAAGGTAGCCAGCATGTTAACCTATGAGAGGGAGGGAGAGGCCTTGCAACAGTGAAGAACAAATTTAGCACTATTTCACAGTCAGGACATATAAAACATATTACTTTATGTCCTAACTTAACTGCACCCTGCCCTTGGGGCTACCTAGGGCCTACCTTAGGCGTGTCTTACATGTAAGAAAAGGGAAGGTTTAGGCCTGGCAAGTGGGTACACTTGCCAAGTAGAATTTACAGTTTAAAACTGCACATACAGACACTGCAGTGGCAGGTCTGAGCCATGTTTACAGAGCTGCTAATGTGGGTGGCACAACCAGTGCTGCAGGCCCACTAGTATTATTTGATTTACAGTTCCTGGGCACCTCTAGTGCACTGTACTAGGGACTTACTAGTAAATCAAATATGCTAATCATGGATGAACCAATTACATACACATTTTGTATAGGTGCTTTTGCACTTTAGCACTGGTTAGCAGTGGTAAAGTGCCCAGAGTAACAAAAACAGTAAAAACAGAGTCCATCACACATCAACAACCTGGGAAACAGAGGCAAAAAGTTAAGGGAGACCGTGCCAAGGACAAAAAGTCTAACACAATTTAATAGCATTTATTTATCGTCTTACCATGGTCACAACAAACGTCTTGGCTCATTTGCGCACTGAAGGATTCATTTAGTCCTTTGCTGGCAGTGTTGTTGCGCACCAGATCAGCAGAGGCCAAGAACTAGTTGTTTTTCTCTGGGGTACCTCCCACCCTATTCAGAAATCTATGCCTGCCTAGTGGGGATCTCCAGGTCTACAGTGCGGTTGTGGCACCATTATCTCTACTGCAGGCTGAGGGAAATGCTGAGTGGGTACCATATTGTTTTGGCCCTACTCAGCATTTCTGTTTGCTTTTCAGAAATTAAACTCATAATGAAGAGGACTGTTTTTGTAAAACAGTCAATGACCTCTACATGCAAGGAGTTTTCTCCCCACATGTCTGCCCATTAATTGATTTTCTTGATGAGCTGTGTCATACCTTAGATGGATGCTCCATGCAGATAAATCTGGTGAAAATCTCCAGCTTCATTCTGTTCAACCCAATCACCCCCCACCTTCTATAATATGCCTCTGAAGGTGTATACAATACTTTCATGCCTATCCCAAAAAGTATGGCTCTAGGGAATGGGTTTTGATTCTCCAAAATGCCAGGGGTATCAGAACATACCCTTTGGATTTAACAACATCACAGGAAGTGACATCATGTGCCACTTGACCCTTAATTTTTCAGGAAAGTCATTTTACATGACCTTAACCCTAATACCATCACAATAGTTAAGATAGCTGAAGTTCCATAATACCTACATTTTAAACATAACAGCACAACATGGACACATGTTGTTTTAAGATAGAACCTATACTAGTGGGCTGACTTGATCTTTGAAGGTTTTTGGGCATAATACTTGTCCTGAATTGTGTGCAAGAGGTCTCTTCTTTGGAAGTGTTTCCCAAACGTTTTAGAACAGCAATCAGTTTTTAGAGCGACACATGATCACGACCAACCTGTTTGCTATAGTCATGAGGCAGGATTTTGAATTGGGACAATGGCAAACATGCTTTCGAACTTCTGTGAACCAAAATAACAAAGGGCCTGATTGAGAGTAGGGTTACTTTGTCAGGATGATGGAATATTTTACTCTGTCACTCTGATTCTGTGCCTGCAGTAAATGTGTCCTGTGGGGGGTTAAGTCACTGCGTGGTAAAGCAGTTGTCTCACAGGTGGCATCCCATATTCCTATGTGTCTCACTTGTGTTGGCCCACCATATCTTTTTAAGACAAAAGTTCTTCTGGCTCTTTACATCACTCACTAGGCGTTAGCCGGCGAGATAGTTGGGAATTAGGGGCTGTGCCAAAAGTGACGCAAATCCCACCCCTAATGAGATAACGTAAATTCGACCCAATGCAGCGATAAGGGCACAGTGAAGCCTATGTGCTCGGTACGTAATAAGGAGCAATGTATTATGCCACAAACCGGATATGGTAGTTACCCTTGAGGCCAACCATCACCAATGGAACCCTTGGAACACCTCTGATATCCTACGTGACGTGATGGAAACCCGGTGATGATACCATCCCCTTAAAGATACAGGGCATCTCTATGTTACTGGCAGCATGCTGTTTTATTTTTATGGAACACATTTCACTTAAAAAAAGCATGGGTGCATCAGATAAATGACATAATACATAAAGGATGAAATGATAAATAGCACATTCTTTAAAACAACAAATTGAAGCCTGTCAAGGGAAAGAGAAGTGCAAGAAGCAGGGAAATAAAAGAAAAAAGTATTTTTGTAAATTACAAGGGAAAGACATTTTAGTTTGGTCATGGTTCAGAAAAGAGAAGCCGAGCAGGTTACAAATCCATAAGTCTCTGTAAGTTCAAGTTCAATAATTGTCATTGTGCTATTGTGGGCCAGATGTATCCAACATTATCTGTGTAGATTAAATCTCCCCTTGGAGGTCACCTGTTGATTGCAATTAGATCACTAGTATTTCATTTCATGCTCTCTTCATTCAAAAGTCAAACATACGGCTATGACATACTCTGACATACTCCTGCAACATTTGATGCTCATAGCCAATAATCTCTATGGACCGTTGAAATCCTAAACCCAGGCCAACACCAATATCACAAATCACCTGCACCTTTTACACTTAAACCTTGTTCAGTTCCTCCAGTACCCAAACAGTAGCTATACTCCACTTCCAAGCACCCCCTAACATGCCCCAACCTATCTCTCCATACCCTCTGCCTCAGTCAACAATAGTAAGTAATTTAGGTCCTGATTAAGGTATCAGAGGATTGAATATTCCGTCTCAAGTGTGACAGATATCTTGTCCGCCGTATTACGATCTCCATAGGACATAATGGGATCCTAATATGGCAGACAGGATATCTATCACATTTGTGACGGAGTAATCCCCTCCACCAAGATCTAAATCAGACCCCCTAGCCTGTGTGTCCTACACACAAATCACTCACCACCACTAACACTGACAATATCATTCTAGGTTCAAGAGTGATACCACAGAGAAACCAACGCAGGTGTCTGCTGAACTGAGCAACAGCATCTATAGTTTTACTAAGGAGCTGGTCCTAATGAAAATGTCTGCAAAATACAGTGGTAAGCACATTCATTTGTTACTCCTGTTCTATTATGGTTTTCCGCAGCTACTGATTCTCTTTATGCAGTCCGGGGTACTTACCCCAATGCCTAATTTCTGAAAGAATAAGTGCCAGCGCCAAATGTTTGCTCAAAAGACAACAAATTATACTCCCAAATTTCAGGGTATGCCTAATACTAAGGCTCCATTTTCTTATTTACACTTCATTCCTTTTCAGATTATCGTGTTTGCCTTTCCATCCCCAACCTACTTTGGGGGTGGTGCACTCCTGGTGGCATCCAGCCACATCTGTCTTACACCAAATCTGAAAAAGAATGAGTGCTCTTATGGACTGCTATTGCATATATGTATATTGCCATACACCAGACCCAAGAAATTGTTTTGGTTTAGGACACCAGGGGTTGCAAAATAAATGTAAGAACCAGCAAGCAGTGAGTGTAAGATACACACACACACATAGTCGCCATTAGGTAGTTATAGTTAGGACCTAGTTTCCGTAGAAAAAGCGTTTTTTGACTTGCCTATATCTTTAGCACTGTTTGATGAAAAAAGTGCCCTGGTGATTCTTGTTGGACATGGAAAGTTTAGGGGTGATCTGTCAAGCGGATACCAAGAAAAATGGGGGCGGAGGTAAAAAAAAGTTGCATTCCCCATGTTAATTCCCATAGGACCTTTTGACACGACTACAGCCCGAACTACTGGACGGAATTACACCAAATTTGGCAGAAAGCTAGCTTTCGGTACACAGATTACGCTTTTGTGTATTTGGTGTCAATCAGTTCAATAGATTTTGAGATACTAAAGGAAATCCAAATTTGTATATCTGGGCTCCAAATAATTTGCGAATATTCGTGAATTTCTGCAAATGCATGTGCGAAAAGAAGCACTGTAATTGGCTGACCGCAACCTGACTAGAAAGTTGCGGTCGCCATTTTATTTCATGGGACACGGTCCCCAGGGGTGAAAATCCGCATTGAAAGTGGCATAAGGGATGTGGTTGGAGGCTCCCTGACTCCAGGGTTGTGATATAGGTGTGTTTAGGTACAAACTCTGGGTTTAAAATATTTTGCATCACCATCTGCGATATTCGTGAATATTTGTGAATAATTCTCAAAATATTTGCAAATATGAAAACATTTGGAAGAGAAACCACAGACTCATTCATATACTAATTTATTCACTTATACATGCACTCATGAACTCATGCACCCACTCACACCCCCCACTAAGACACTTATGCAGCCACTCACAGACCCAGTGAGTCACTGATGCACCCACACACAGACCTATTGATACACTCATACAGCCACTCACAGATCATTCAGAGCCTCACACACTCACTCACAGACCAACTCAGACAGTGACATACCCACTCACACACCCACTTAGATCCTCATGCACCCACTCACAGACCCACTCAGACACTGATGCACCCACTCACGACCCAGTGAGACACTGATGCACCCAGACACAGACCCACTCAGACACTCATACACCCACTCACAGTCCACTCAGAGTCTCATGCACCCACTCACACACCCACTCATCAACCCATCCAGACCCTCACACACACCCTCACAGACCCACACAGTCCCTCATGCACCTACTCACGGTCCCATTCAGACCCTCGCACCCACTCACATATCCACTCAGGCCCTCATGCACTCACTCACAGACCCACTCAGACACTGTCGCATCCACTCACAGACCTACTCAGACGCCCATTCACTGACCCACACAGACACTGACACATCCACTCATAGACCCATTCAGACCCTCATGCACCCACTCACACACTGATGTGCCCACTCACAGACCCTTTGAGGCACTAATGCACCCTCACACAGACCCACTGAGGCATGCATACACCCACTCACAGACCACTCAGAGCCTCATGCACCCACTCACAGACCCACTCAGACACTGACACAATGACCCAGTCAGACCCTCAGACACTCACAGACCTTCTCCATCTCTCACACATCCAGTCACTGACGCACCCACTCAGACCCACTCAGACCCTCATGCACCCCCTCACAGACCCACACAGACACTGACACACCCAGCATAGGTAGTGCACCCACTGGGTTTTGCCATCTTGGATTCCACGGTGGTGGGGCACTCTGGGAGCAACTGAGTGGCCAGTGCCAGCAGGTGATGTCAGAGCCCTCCCCTGTTAGTTGCTTACCTGGGTAGCCAACCAATCCCCCTTTCAGGGCTATTTAGGGTATCTCCTCTGGGTGTTTCCTCAGATTCGGATTGCAAGACTCCAGCAGGAATCCTCTGCATCCTTTACTTCATATTCTGCTGACAAAACTGCATCTGGACCCTCAAGGAACTCTACAAACTGCAACAAAGAAGCAAAGACGACTTCTGCAACATTGTATCTTCAGCTCCTGCCAGCAACTGCAACTGTTTCCAGATCGTGCATCCTCCGAGGACTGCCTGTCTTCGGCCTGCACCAGAAGAAGCAAAGGAATCTCCCTTAATGTGAAGGAGTCTCTTCCCTGCATCAGCAGGCACCCCTCTGAAGCGACGACTGGTGGCGTGGGTCCCCTCTTCTGACGACGAGCGTGGATCCAGCAACACAGATAGTGGACTAAAGTGACACCGACAATCCCAAGGCACAGCTCTCCAACTTTGGTGGTGGTAAGAGCTTTCCTTCCCACGCAAGACAGTACCCCCATGCACCGCGTGATTTGCATTTGCCAAGCTTGTGTGCGACCTTCCACAAAGTTCTTTGTGCACAGCACAGCTTAGGCCCCCAGAACTCCATCCTGCGACGCACAAGTTCCTGAGGGGTTCTCTGACGACGTGGGATCCCTTTGTGTTGTGGTGCGTGGGCCTCTATTTGCACCTTCTTTGTCCCCATGCTGTGGGACTCCTGTGCGTGCTGCTTGGTCTTCTGAGGGCTCTCTGAGTTGCTGAGATCCCCCTCTGTCCTCCCCTCCTGGGTAGAGGCCACCAGGTCCTGGGCAGCGCAATTTTCTGCTAACCGCGTGCTTTGCGTGTGCCAAAGCTTGTTGGCGGAATCCAGTGACGCAAACCAAACTGCAATCTTCCATCTGGTGTGGGACATCATCAGCATCAACCAGGCACCCGCATCCGTCTTCTTGGGTGCAGTACTGACTGTTCTTCCTCATCGGTGGTTCTTCTATTGCACCTTCATCTGGGATAGCAGGGGCTCCTGTTCTCCCTGGACTCTTCAGTGCTTCTTGGACTTGGTCCCCTTCTTCCACAGGTCTTCAGGTCCAGGAATCCATTGTTGGTGTCTTGCAGTCTCTTCTGGGTTTTGCATTATCTTCATCATGAATTCTTTGTTCTAGGAAACTTACTGTGATTTACTCCTATTTTCCTGGGCTCTCGCTGGGTTCTATTACTTACCTTTAGTGTTTTCTTACACTCCCAGCACCCCTCTACACACTACATCTGCCTAGCTGGGAGACCGACTTTCGCATTCCACTAATTTAGTATATGGTTTGTGTTCCCCCCAGGCCTATTGCAACCTATCGTGATTTTCACTATTTGCACTGTTTTCTAACTGTTTTTACAGCTATTACTTACCTCCTAAGGGGGTATAGTCTCTAAGGTATTTTTGGCATTGTGTTCTAAAAATTAAGTACCTTTATTTTTGTAACACTGAGTATTTTCTTTTGTGTGTGTGAGTACTGTGTGCCTACAATGGTATTACAAGAGCTTTGCATGTCTCCTAGATAAGCCTTGGCTGCTTAGCTACAGCTACCCCAGATAGACAGATCTTTTGTAACACATTTCAGTCCATTTGAAGTTAAAAGTATAGTAAATCTTCTCTTTGTTTTCTTCCTCTTTGTCTCAATGGTGTATAAAATGATAGTGACAACAGCCAACGCGTTTTGTCCTCCAACTTTGGACTTCTTCAGGGCTTTAACATAACACATATAATACATATTAGAAACACAAACAACAGTAAACAAATACCCACATATTACATAATCAAAAGGGTATATGTAACTTATTTATTTATACATATAGACAAACATAAATATAAATAACTTTACACATGTGCAAACAAACAAATAAAACATAACAACAAGAAAAAATAGACAAAGGAATTTAACAAATAATCACTCAAATAATATCTAATACTAAATAATCACCAGTGATACCCAATGTGATCAACTGATAAATTACTTCATCTACCTAATAAGTGACCTGTGTGAAAACAATTGTTTGAGTCCCGTGCGTGGCATATTTGTGACATACCCAATCCATTCCTGACTGGTTTGTCAACTCTTAATTGTCCTCATATCCATTGGCTCAGCCATAGCACATCTGGTATGAAAAGCAAATCAGTGCTATTTAGCACTTTCTGAAATCTTTGCTAAACAAAAAATACCAACACCACTGAAATACATCTGATAGCTCAATGGTAAATGACCCATCTTCCATACTATATCACAACACTAGACAATAATCTACAGCAAAATTACTACTTTGAACTACTCCTTAAATATGTCCATACAAGTGAATGAATATCCCTGTGATCTAAACCATTTCGATTCCAACAGTTCTGACACACCCAGACATGGTCACACTCTCAGTAACAAAGTAACTTGATAGTCATAAAACCCGATATAATCATCTATAACAGCATTATATCAGCCTAAGACCTTGTTACAATTCCGTTTCAGTCAATTTAATATACTACATAACAAGTCCTTCACATGTTTTATCAACACAAGTACCTGCTGAGATCTCCCAGAGCTAAATACTTAGGGCCATATTTATACTTTTCGACGCACAACTGCGCCAACGCAGTTGTGCGTCAAAAAATTTAACACCGGCTAACGCCATTCTGAAGCACCATGCGGGCGCCGTATTTATTGAATGACGTTAGCCGGCCTTAGCCGGCGCTGCGGAGTGGTGTGCGTCAAAAAAAAATGACACACACCAGGCAGCGCCGGCGTAGGGGAAAATGGAGCTTGGGCGTCCAAAAATGGGGCAAGTCAGGCTGAGGCAAAATTATCGCCTCAACCCGATTTGCGCCATTTTTTTTTTACGCCCAGACGCCATTAACATGACTCCTGTCTTAGCAAACACAGGAGTCATGCCCCCTTGCCCAATGGCCATGCCCAGGGGACTTATGTCCCCTGGGCATGGTCATTGGGCATAGTGGCATGTAGGGGGGCACAAATCAGGCCCCCCTATGCCACAAAAAAAAAATATATATATACTTACCAGCACTTACCTTAAGTTCCCAGGGGTGGGTCCCTCCATCTTTGGGCGTCCTCCTGGGGTGGGCAAGGGTGGCAGGGGGTGTCCCTGGGGGCATGGGAGGGCACCTGTGGGCTCCTTCCGAGCCCACAGGTCCCTTAACACCTGCCCTGAGCAGGCGTTAAAAAATGACGCTAACGCGGCTAGACGTCATTTTGTAAGGCCCGCCCACTCACGTGCGTCATTTTTGCAGGGGAGTGTAAATAAGGCGCACAGGCCTGGGAGTAATTTTTTGACGGGAACGCCTACCTTGCATATAATGAACGCAAGGTAGGTGTCCACGCAAAAAAATTACGCAAACTCCATGAACTTTGGCGCTAGACGCGTCTAACGCCAAAGTATAAATATGGAGTTATTTTTGCGTCGAATTTGCGTAAAAAAAAACGACGCAAATCCGGCGCAAACAGAGTATAAATATAGCCCTATGTGCAGCAACTCCCATCTTCGATATAATTTCATGGTTTTTCCGAACGTTAAATTGTTTAACAAGCCAAATCTCACAAGGGCGGTCAAAGTTTAAATATACTGCCCCTACTGGCAATATCAGGTAAAAGTAATCCCTAGACTGGCCATTTCGACCCGGAAATTTAGTCGTATGGGTCAACGACGTCCCTCGTCAGAAAAAAAGGTTGCTCGCAGCAGCCATCTTAGATTATCCACGAGTCCAGAGTGCTACACAGTGCACCAACAAAGTACAATCATTAGTGCCCGGGTCATGCCCTTATTTCAATTTATATAAGACCACATATTCATGACAACTGCTCCATAAGTACGTCCACTGAATCTTGATTACTGAATACCAGAGCCACGAGATTAATAAGAACCATGGCAGCCATCTTGAAGTGTGTTGGAACGAAGGAAACTTCCTCAGTTTGGGTCAAAAAATATGGCTCATCAGAAAAGTAGTTAAAATGTACAGGACACCTAAATATCACATATCACATATCCAAACGAACTAACAGAATAGTTTGTCAACACACTTAGACAATAAAATAATTCCACAATTCCAAGTATTCCTATCACTATATATACACACATCTGTCTGCTGAATGTTCAAGAAGTTAATACATTACGTGAACCAACAAACATAGCCTTCAAAATAAAAATAGTACTATAATATTAATTCAATATATCTCGAAATAATTATTAAAAATTGTTAGTAAAGTTGAACTTCCAACTATAATGAAACCATCAGGTGGATAATTAAATGAGCCAAAAAACGTAATACTCAGACAATGACACCTACTGGGTGGCCCAGATAAACCACTTTCCCCTGCCCTATCTGGCACTTTGAGGCCTGCCTTTTGCAGGGCCGCCAAAACTTTCCACAGGTGGACCAGGTGATCATCCCAGGTGCAGCTAAAGAAAGCTATATCATCCAGATATGCTGCACTAAAAGCTTCCAACCCTTGCAGGACTGTGTTCACCAACCTTTGAAAAGTGGCAGGTGCATTCTTCAGACCAAAGGGCATCACAGTGAATTGATAGTGCCCTCCAGTGGTTGAGAATGCAGTTTTAGGTTTTGCATCTTCTGATAACTTAATCTGCCAATACCCTGCAGTTAAATCAAAAGTTCTTAGATACTGGGCAGAAGCCAGTGTATTTATCAGCTCCTCTGCCCTGGTCAACACAAAACCTCATCTCTCTTTTAGCATCCTTACTGTGAGGTTTTGGAACAAGCACCACTGGGCTAGCCCACAGGCTTTCTGAAGGCTCAATCACTCCTAAGTCTAACATTTTCTGAACCTCTTGTTTAATGCAGTCCCTGACATGGTCAGGCTGCCTATAAATCTTACTTGTTACAGTTAAACTGTCTCCAGTATTGATTGTGTGCTTATACCAAGTAGTGGTACCTGGTATCAGTGAGAAGAGTTCAGAAAACTGACTTAAAAGATTTACACAGTTATCTTTCTGCTCAGCAGTAAGACAATCTGCAGGTACTACTTCCTCCACTAAGCTATCAGCTTCAGTGGTGGAGAAGAGATCAGGGAGAGGGTCACTCTCTTCCTCCTGTCCCTCGTAAGTTGCCATGAGCAGGGTGAGATCAGCCCTGTCATAGTAGGGTTTTAGGTGGTTGACATGGAGCACCCTAAGCGGACTCCTGGCAGTGCCCAGGTATACCAAGTAGGTAACCTCACCCTTTTTCTCTACAATTAGATGGGGTCCACTACATTTGTCCTGGAGTGCTCTTGGGGCCACAGGCTCCAATACCCACACCTTCTGTCTTGGGTGGTACTGGGTCAGGACAGCCTTCTGGTCATGCCATTGCTTTTGCAGCTCCTGGCTGGCCTGAAGGTTTTTACTGGCCTTTTTCATGTACTCAGCCATTCTTGATCTTAGATCAAGTACATAGTCCACAATGTCTTGTTTAGGAGCTTTTAAAGGTTGTTCCCAACCCTCCTTAACGAGTGCAAGGGGACCTCTCACAGGGTGCCCAAAGAGGAGTTAAAAGGGGCTAAAGCTGACTCATTCCTGGGGTACCTCCCTGTAAGCAAAAAGGAGGCAAGGGAACAGGACATCCCATCTCCTTCTGAGTTTTTCACGGAGTCCCATTATCATACCTTTGAGAGTTTTATTAAACCTCTCAACCAGACCATTTGTTTGTGGATGATAAGGAGTAGTGAACTTGTATGTTACACCACACTCCTTCCACATTGCTTTGAGGTATGCAGACATGAAGTCACTACCTCTGTCTGACACCACTTGCTTAGGGAAACCCACTCTAGAAAAGATTCCCAGGAGGGACTTTGCCACTGCAGGAGCTGTAGTGGTCCTTAAGGGGATGGCTTCAGGGTACCTAATGGCATGGTCCACTACCACCAGGATAAATCTATTGCCTGAAGCTGTTGAGGGGTCAAGCGGGGCAACTATGTCAACCACTACCCTTTCAACGGGCACCCCAACCACAGGAAGTGGAATTAAGGGGGCCTTTTAAGTGCCACCAGTCTTGCCACTGGCTTGGCAGGTCACACAAGAGCGACAAAACTCTTTGGTGTCCTCTGACATATGAGGCCAGTGAAACAGGGGAACAAGTCTGTCCCCAGTTTTACTTTGGCCCAAATGCCCAGCCAAGGTAATGTCATGTGTCAAGGTAAGAAGAAACTCTCTGTATTGCAAAGGGATGACCAATCTCCTGGCAGCTCCAGGTTAGGATCCCTTGATTCAGTATACAGGAGGTTGTCTTCCCAATACACCTTATGGCTATCACTGACATCCCCATTCTGCTGTTTGACAGCTTGCTGTCTCAAACCCTCTAGTGTGGGACAGGTCTGCAGTGCCACACTCAGGTCTTCCCTAGCAGGAACTCCTGCACCCAAAAGCTCAGCAGTGTCTGCTGCCAGCTCATATGGTGTAGGTTCTGCAGGGAGAGGATTCCTCTTCCTCAGAAGGGGAATCTTCTGGTGAGGGAGGGATAGTGAGCAAGGATTTACCCTTTCTACCCCTAGCCTTTGGGAGCATGTGGTCCATTGTTCCAGGATCCAAGTTTCACTGTCCTTTTTGCTTTTTGACCTGAGCCCTTGTCATATCAAAGATATGCTCAGGAATGCCCAAGATTGCTGCATGAGCCTCCAACTCCACTTCGGCCCAAGCTGATGTCTCCAAATCATTGCCTAGTAAGCAATCTATAGGTAATTCAGTGGCTACCACAACTTTCTTTGGCCCTGTAGCCCCCCGCCCCCAGTTGAGATTCACAACAGCCATGGGGTGGCTGAGTGTATTATTGTGAGCATCAGTCACTTCGTACTGCTGACCAAGTAGGTGTTGATCAGGGTGAACCAGTTTCTCTATACCCATAGTTACACTGGCTCCTGTGTCCCTGTAGGCCTCAACCTCAACAGTGTTAATTAGGGGTAGTTGCTTGTACTTACCCATATTAAGTGGACAAGCAACCAAGGTGTCAAAGTCAATGCCACCATCAGAGACTAAAACAGCCTCTGTGGTCTCCCTAACAAGACCAACCCCAACTACACTGCCAATAGTGAGCCCAGCTACACCCTTGGATTGGCTATTTGTAGTAGACTTCCCACCACCACTGCTATTACTAGGGGCACTAAAGTTTGCAGTTGGGGTTGTGGTTGTGGGACGTTTGGTGTTTTTCTTTGGACAAGTGGCATCACTTGCCTAATGGCCTTTTACTTTACATAAAAAACACAAAGGCTTTTTCCGATTGTGAGAAGAGGATTTGGACCCATCACCCCCAGAGGATTTTTGTGGGCCTGATGAAGACTCTTTGAAGATTTTTTATCTTTCTCCCCACCCTTATCAGAAGACTTACCATCCTTCTTCTTGCCATACTTGTCACCCCTTTATGAACTTTTCTGTTAACTCTTGTTCTGACCCATTTGTCTGCCTTCTTTCCCAATTCTTGGGGAGAGGTCAGATCTGAGTCTACCAAGTCCTGGTGCAACAAATCAGACACACACTTGTTCAAAATATACTCTCTCTGGATTAGATTATACAGGCTTTCATAGTCAGTCACCTTACTGCCATGTAACCAACCCTCAAAGGCTTTCACTGAACCGTCTACAAAGTCTGTCCAACCTTGAGAGGACTGTTTTCTGGTGTCTCCAAACTTAATCCTGTATTGTTCAGTGGTTAAGCCAAATCCATCCAAGAGTGCATCCTTCAAAACTTTGTAGTTATTAGCATCACTTTCTTTGACAGTAAGGAGCCTATCCCTACCCTTACCAGTGAAAGATAGCCACATGATAGCAGCCCACTGCCTTTGAGGGACCAACAGGCCCTCTCAAGTGCAGCAAACCACTTGTTAATGTCACCCCCCTCCTCGTAAGGGGGGACTATCTTATTCAGCTTTCTGGAATCTTGCTCTCTAACAGGATTGCTATCAAAAACACTGCTGCGGCCACCATGGCAACTAAACCCAACCTCTGTTTTTCCCTTTCCACATCCAGAGATTCCATGTCTAAGGCCAACTGCTGCTGTTTAAGCTTCAGCCTGGCCTCTTCCAATCTCCGCTTTCTGATTTCCCTTTCCATTAAGTTATCCTCAGGGTGGGAGGCTTGGGAATTGTGAGACACAGAAGAAATGTGGGAAATGGCAGAGCTGGAACTGTCCCTAACTGACTGGACTCTAGTAACCTGGCCTTTAGGAGTGAAAGGTGCCCTACTAATGTGTAACCCCCTCCCACTACCAGTGTCACTAGGTGGGCTGTTAGCTGGCAGGTCCTTGGAAGAACTCTCCTCAGCATCCTCAGGGGACTCCTCTGAGTCTGGCTGGGTATCCCACTCCTCTACCTCCTGTTCCTGGGAGGGGCCAGACTGGTTCTGGTCACTTTCTAGGAGAAGGCTAAGGAGAAGATCTTTTGTAGGATTCTTACCAATTGCTAAACCTCTTTCTACGCAGAGACCCTCAAACTTTTAAAGTTTAGATTCCCATATGTTGCCTGGACAACTGTGGGAGTAAGCTCTACTGCAGATATGATAAAAAGGTTTGGGACAGAGAGGGAAAAAAGCTTTTGGGACTTTTAAAAGAACAGAGAAACACTTTTTCAAACTATTGAAAACTTTTAAAAGTTTTCAGAAACTTTTCAGAAACTTTTTAGAAAGTTTTAGAGAAGGAAAGTTAAACGGTTTAGGTAATTGTGTATATATTGAAGTATTTGGTATATGTTTTTATTATGAAAAGCACCAATGACAAAGTGGTAAAGCAGTTACAAGTACTTATCCCATCGCTGCACCACCAATGTAGGAGCCTGGCCTGGCTTATAGTGGGTATCTTGTGGTACTTACACCTTGTGCCAGATCCAGTTATCCCTTATTAGTAGATTAGTAGTGTTCTAGCAGCTTAGACTGATAGAGGTAGCTATAGCAGAGCAGCTTAGGCTGAACTAGGAGACATGCAAAGCTCCTACTATACCACTTATATCACTTAGCACTATATCATAAGAAACACAATACTCAGAGTTACTGAAAATAAAGGTACTTTATTTTAGTGACAATATGCCAAAAGTATCTCAGAGGATATACTCCCTTAGCAGGTAAGTAATATACACAAAATATACACACAAACCAAAATCAGGTAAGTAAACAGTTAGAAAAGTAGTGCAAACACTGTAGAACACAATAGAATGCAATAGGAGACAATAGGCCTAGGGGCAACACAAACCATATACTCCAAAAGT
This sequence comes from Pleurodeles waltl, assembly GCF_031143425.1. Lineage (NCBI taxonomy): Eukaryota > Metazoa > Chordata > Amphibia > Caudata > Salamandridae > Pleurodeles > Pleurodeles waltl. The sequence goes on along the minus strand of NC_090446.1, from coordinate 47,096,838 downwards.
GGAATGCGAACCACAAATGGACCCCAGGCCTAGTGTAGTGTGTAGAGGGTCGCTGGGAGTGTAAGAAAACAATAAGGGTGTCCAATCCAAGACCCTGAAAAGTATGAGTAAAGTTACCCTACTACCCCAGAAAGACAGTAAAGTCAAGATAGGGGATTCTGCAAATACAACAACTGACTGCAAAGCATTGAAGACGGATTCCTGGACCTGAGGACCTGCAAAGGAAGGGGACCAAGCCCAAGAGTCATGCAAGTGTCCAGGGGGGCAGGAGCCCACTAAACCCCGGATGAAAGTACAAAAGGGCTGCCTCCTGGTGGAATAAGCCAAAGGTTCTGCAACAACGGAAGGAGCCAGGGACTTCTCCTTTGGTCAAAAGATGTCCCACGGCGTGCTGGAGGATGCAGAGTTGTTTCCATACAGAAAAACAACAAACAAACCTTGCTAGCTGCGAGAGTCGCGGTTGAGGATTTTGGGTGTTGCCATGGTCCAGGAAGGACCAGGAGGTCGCCCCTTGGAGGAGGAGACATAGGGGGTGCTCAGCAACACAGAGAGAGCCCACGCAGAAGCAGGCAGCACCCACAGAAGCACCTGAACAGGCGTTCAGAAGATCTGTGCATGACGGTCGACTCAGCACAACAAAAGAAGATCCCACGAAGTCGGAGTCTAACTCAGCGAGTTGGGCAACGCAGTACAGAGTGCTGGGGACCTGGGCTAGGCTGTGCACAAAGGAAGTCTTGCAAAAGTGCACAGAAGCCCGAGCAGCTGCAGTTCACTCAGTACACAGGATTATCATCTGGCGTGGGGAGTTAAGGACGTCCCTCCACCAAATTTGGACAGAAGGGCCACTGGACTGTCGGGACACTTGGATCCAGCTCCTGTGTTCCAGGGACCACGCTCGTCAAGATGAGAAGGGACCCAGAGGACCGGTGATGCAGAAGTTTGGTGCCTGCATTGGCAGGGGGAAGATTCCGTCGACCCACTGGAGATTTCTTCTTGGCTTCCACTGCAGGGTGAAGGCAGACAGCCCTCAGAGCCTGCACCACCAGGAAACAGTTGAGAAAGCCGGCAGGATGAGGCGCTACAATGTTACTGGTAGTCTTCTTGCTACTTTGTTGCGGTTTTGCAGGCGTCCCGGAGCAGTCAGCAGTCGATCCTTGGCAGAGGTCAAAGAGGGAAGTGCAGAGGAACTCTGGTGAGCTCTTGCATTCGTTATCTAGTGAGAAACCCACAGGAGAGACCCTAAATAGCCCTCAGAGGAGGATTGGCTACAGAGAAAGGTAAGCACCTATCAGGAGGGGTCTCTGACGTCACCTGCTGGCACTGGCCACTCAGATGTGTCCATTGTGCCCTCACCCTTCTGTGTCCAAGATGGCAGAGGTCTGGGACACACTGGAGGAGCTGGTCACTCCCCTTTCCTTTGTCCAGTTTCACGCCAGAGATGGGCTGGGGGGATCCCTGAACCAGTGTAGGCTGGCTTATGGAAGGAGGGCACCACCTGTGCCCTTCAAAGCATTTCCAGAAGCCATGAGAGGCTACTCCTCTCAGCCCCTTAACACCAATTTCCAAAGGGAGTGGGTGTACCACCCTCTCTCAGAGGAAATCCTTTGTTCTGCCTTCCTGGGACTGGGCTTCCCAGGCCCCAGGGGGGCAGAAACCTGTTGGAGGGTTGTCAGCAGCGTTAGCTGCACAGAAAACCCCAGAGAGTTAGTTTGGCAGTACCCGGGCTCTATGCTGGAGCCTCAGGGATGCATGGAATTGTCATTGCATGGACAATGCCATGATCCTAGACATGACCATGTTCGGAGTTACCATTGTGACGCTACATATAGGTATTGACCTATATGTAGTGTACGCATGTAATGGTGTCCCCGCACTCACAAAGTCCGTGGAATTTGCCCTGAACAATGTGGGGTCACCCTGGCTACTGCCAGGGTGCCCTCACACTAAGTAACTTTGTACCTAACCTTCACTAAGTGAGGGTTAGACATATAGGTGACTTATAAGTTACTTAAGTGCAGTGTAAAATGGATGTGAAATAACGTGGACGTTATTTCACTCAGGCTGCAGTGGCAGTCCTGTGTAAGTATTGTCTGAGCTCCCTATGGGTAGCAAAATAAATGTTGCAGCCCATAGGGATCTCCTGGAACCCCAATACCCTGGGTAGCTAGGTACCATATACTAGGGAATTATAAGGGTGTTCCAGTGTGCCAATACGAATTGGTAAAATTAGTCACTAACCTGCAGTGACAATTTTAAAAGCAGAGAGAGCATAAACACTGAGGTTCTGATTAGCAGAGCCTCAGTGATACAGTTAGGCACCACACAGGGAACACATACAGGGCACACTTTATGAGCACTGGGGTCCTGGTTAGCAGGATCCAAGTGACACAGGCAAAAACAAACATACATACAGTAAAAATGGGGGTAACATGCCAGGCAAGATGGTACTTTCCTACAGAGCAACTGTACTAGTAAAAGCCAATTTACTCATTTACACATGTATTACTACACTGCATATGACAGATTTGGTTTATTACCAGAGTGCAGCAAAATTGACATCTGCCTCACTGATAGCTCATAGCAATTATTTTACATAGGGAAATAACTCACCTAATATTCGTAATATCACTTCTGTATGATTTATCTTTGCTGCACCGCACAAATGTAATCCCTTGTGCGTGCATTTTTGTTTAAAAAATGCCAGGGTATAAACCAAAAATGCAAATTTGCAGAGTATAATATGCTATTTATCACCATTGTTGAGGAAGTAGAGGGGCAACATCACTCACTCGATGTTTTGTTTTTTGTGATTCATGCCTGCCCACACACTTATCAACGGTAATAAACAGCATAATACACACTGCACCTCTACATGTGTGTGTGTGTGTATATATATACATATATATATTTTTATTTTTTATTTTATTTTTTCACTGAAAAAAACAAAGGTTATCAAGACATTATAGTTAGGAAATAGAATTTTTTAAAAACCTTAGCAATGCACTGAAAAAGTCAAAGGTTACAGGGTCTTTAAAGTTAGCTCAGATTTAAGTCATACAAAACCATTAAAATTTGGCAGTTTTAGTTACCTGAGCTAACCATAATTTATGCCAGGCAAAGCACTGCTTATGACCTCACACATTACATCCTTCATGACATGCTCAGTGACATCACTGATGATATCATTGATGACATCTCAAATTACATCACTGATGACATCACTGGTGATATCACCCACAGAACCACTTACACATCCATTCACACCCCCACACAACCTCTCATACACCCACCCAACCACTCACAGACTCATTCACGGACCCATACAACTATTGACACACACACACTCACTCACACAACCACTCACTCACACAACCACTCACTCACTCATCACCCATACAGCCACTCAGACAGCCGCTAGCAGATCCATACAGCTACTCACACCCACAAAACCACTCACTTACACACCCATACAGCCACTCACATACACACTCACACACCCATAGATCCATTCACATACCCATTCACATACTCACACAGCTACTCACACAACCACTCACTCACCCATACAGCTAACAGAGCCAATCAGTCACCCATACAGCTACTCACACATCCATTCACACATCAACAAAACCACTTACTTACCTATTCACACATCAATACAATCACTCATGCACCGACTAACTCATCTATACACCCACTCACATAAATACTTATTGTGCAAAACAGCCACTCACACACCCACACACCAAGTCAAACAGCTGTTGGTTTACCCATACATCCGCTTACACATACAGTCGCTCAACCATAAAGCCATTCACACAGCCACCCAGTCACCCATACAGTCACTTACACACACAATCATCTGCCCATAGAGGCATTCACATAGCCACAGAGTTACTTATAAAGCCACTTGCACACACAGTCATCCACCCTTTAGAGATATTCACACAGCTACCACACTCACCTATACAGCCACTCACACACACACTAACCCACCTATACAACCACTCACTCACCCATACAACTACTCACAAACCTATACAGTTACAGTGCCAATCATATGACATATATTAGAAACAGTATCACTCATTACTACTAGAAAAAGATTAGAATTTTTAATTCTGCAGTACTTAGTATATATCTTTAACTCTCAGATTGTTTACAGAACAATTACACACACTGGATAATGTAATCAGTGATGTCATTTGAGTTGTCATCAATTATGTCATCAGTGATGTCATTGAGCATGTCATGAGTGATGGAATATGTGGGTCATAAGCATTGCAGGAGGGTAAGTTATAGTTAGCTCAGGTAACTGTAACTGCTGAGTTTCAATGGTTTTGTATGAGTTAAATCTGAGTCTAATCACAGCGTCCCTGTAACTGTTGTTTTCAGTGAATATAAAGGTCACAGGGTGATTCTGAATTTACTCATACAAAACCATAGAAATTCAGGAGTTATAGTTAGAGTTCTTTGAAGTAACTATAACTCGCGCTTGCGCCATGCCCTGCTAATTACCATAAATTACTCCAAATTATTGAAGAAAAAACTGTGCATGGAAGTGGCGCGAGTTATAGTTACCTTAGAGCGTGAGTTATAGTTACTTGAAAGAACTCTAACTGCTGAATTTCTATGATTTTGTATGAGTAAATTCAGAACCTAACTATAACGTCCCTTTGTTTTTTTTAATAATATATATACAAAAAAGGTGACCGTCTTAACCCAGCCTGCTACAGACCTATCTCCCTGCTGGACTCAACAGCCAAACTAGCAGGGAGAATCATCCTGAACAGATTGCAAATTTGGGCAGAAGACAAGAGAGTCTTGTCTCCTGTCCAATACGGATTCAGGAAAGGCATTGGGACAGTGGAACAAAGCCTAAACCTAAGTATCATTATAGGAAAGTATACTAAGATCAGAGAAGGCAACTTGCACCTGGCATTCATTGACTTATCCTCAGCATTTGACTGCGTACTACATGACAAGTTATGGGACATCTTAACCAGCATGGGGGTAGATCCAGCAATAATCCAGTTTATACGAGACATGTATTCAGGGTGCAGAGCAAGAGTGAGGTACGGCCTAAAGGGGGAGAGCACCCGCCCTTTTGGCATATTTAGAGGCGTGCGCCAGGGCTGCGTCCTCGCCCCGTTCCTGTTCTCGTTGTATATAAACAACTTAGAAAATGTGCTGGTTAGTAATTGTAAAGATCTACCCCAAATAGGCAACCGTCCTGTCCCGGTCTTACTTTATGCAGATGACGCAGTTTTAATGGCCAGGACCCCGTTAGCCTTACAAAAACTACTAAATACTTGTATTACATTTATGTCACAATTGGGTCTTACTGTCAATTATTCAAAAACATTCATCATGAATTGTGGTGGGAAACGCGGCAAACCCTACAATATTACAACCGCGGAAGGGAGAGTAGAAACCGCAAGCACCTTTTCCTACCTGGGCATAATGTTCGACAATCAGGGCTCCTGGGTTAACTGTAGGAAGATAAAAAAATCCCAGCATATTAAAACAACGATGGCCTTAAGGTTTTTCTCTAAAAGAATAGGGGGGATTACCCCGCCAAACATGATAAAAATTTACAAAGCTAAGTGCATCCCAGCAGTCACGTATGGGTCCGGTATCTGGGGATACACAGACTGTAATCTGCTACAGACGGCTGAAAACGACTTTTTAAGATATATATTGATGGTACCAAAAGGCACATCATCATACATAATTCATTCAGAACTAGGATCCCCCTTTATCACCGACCTGATAAAGATCCAACCCTTACTGCTATGGCACAAAATTTGGACCTCGGAACACACTGAACTAAATAAGGCCATTTTGACCGACTGCATGGAGTCTACATACGCAACAAGGGTGCCATGGCTAAAATTCATCATGACTTTCTTTGAAAACATGGGCAACAAAGCTTATTACACAAATCCAGCTCTCCTGGAAACAATCTCTAGGAAAGACCTGAGTGCTATGGCACTAAAATATCTAGAAGATCTACGATGGGAGGTTGAATCAAAAAAGTCCACCGTCAGTCACAATCAAATAATCTTGTCAACGGAGGCTATTCAGCCTTATCTGATGAACGTGATAAATCCTCGCCATCGTTTTGTGCTCACTAGAATGAGGCTGGATATATTCCATCGTTTGGTGACCTTCCCAACCATGAATGATTGGAGCACCACCCTGAAGGCCTGCCCATGCGACGCAAAGGCACAACAAACCACATTCCATGTGGTTTTATTTTGCAAATTCTACGCTAAGCAAAGAAAGCGCCTAGTAGCCCCTCTCCTAAGGCTAATCAATCTCCCTCAGTGCCGCACCGCGTACACTTGCCTTCAGGTATTATCATCTATCGAGATGTGCAGAACCTTGGCCAATTTTTTATGCTCTGTATTAAGCACAAGAAAGTGCATGGGGGCTACCAACATAACTTGAACTATTTTAGATTATTTATTATTTTTTAATCTCTAAGATTTTAGCTTATCTTATTGTATTTTATTTATTGTTTATCAAAATGTAAATTATTGTTACTTTTATGACTTGTTGAAAGTCGAATAAAGTCCTTGTACTACTACTATATATATATATATACATATATATATATAGATTTGTGAAACATCTCAAGGAAGAGCAGCATTCTAAGTCAGTGACACCTCTTTATTGTGTTGAGACTGACCCTTATTTGTACTTCCTTCCTAGCTGGTCTCCTGCATCTAGTGGATCTGTTCCTCTGCAAGCAGCCACTTGGTGGCCCCTGGACGTATTCATGGATTATTCAGAACCCATTTTGCATCAAAGGGCATGTTTATGTAGGTTTTGTGTTGCCCTTATTCCATGCAAAGCCTAAGTCAGATTTATCAAGCCATGCAAGACCACCTTGTGCAGCTCTGCATAACTTGATCAATCCAGAGTAACTCAGTGCATCGCAAATTGCTGCATTACTCTGCCCAAGGGAGGCATTCCATGGGTGGAGTGTGGGTGTTCCCACGTATCCACCCAATGATTTTGGCTCATTCCCAGCTAATCATTACTGGTAGACCTGGGAATCTGTCAATATGCCACATCTCACCAAAAATGTTTTCTTCATTCCTCTCCCTTTCCACTGCCCCTTAGCCACCCCTTGTGTGCCATGCTGGTCATATAATGTAGTTCAACATTATGTGCCAGCATGTTTGTTGGTAAATGCATAGCTCACTGTCCCACCCCCAATCTTACTGACCAAGTTACGTGCCTGTCCATAGATGGAGTGTTATGGAGCTGCCTCTCACCTCTTGGGTACTGACCAGATGCATAGGTCATGCTTTGTTAACGTTCTCAGGGCTGTGCTTGTGTGACTGTATCGCTTGGTCCTCCTTTGCCTAAAGTGTCTTTTCCAATGTGTGATGTGCTCCTTGCAGGTGCCTGTGATGTCAGCGGTGGCCCTGGGATGGAGGAGCTGAGGATTGTCCTCATTGACCTGACTGGAGACGGCACACACGCAGCACTGAACACCCTCCTTGGCAGAGAGGACGGGCTAGAATACAAGTCAGACACGGGAGAGTGCACCAAGAGGAGTTGTGTGCGGGATGGGAGGAGGCTGGCACTTACAGAATGGGCTCTGCCCCTTGACCTTGAAGATATAGAGGAGGAAAGTCCAGAAGAATGTTGTAAGTGTCTGACTTTCTCTGCCCCGGGCCCTCATGCCATCCTTCTTGTGCTGAACGTGGGGCAGACAGTCACAGAAGGAATGGAAACAATTGCCTTCATCAAACGGCTCTTTTATAATGAAGAAGGGCTGCAAAGGCACGGGCTGGTGCTGTTCTCATGGAAAGAGGGGTTAAAAGGTAAGACGGTGAACAGCTACGTCCAGGCGTCAGGGGCGGCTCTGAAGGATCTCATTGGTGGGTGTGGGGGGCGTCACTGCGTCATCCGCAGCAGAGCACGCGCGGAAGAGAGGGCGCGTGAGAGGTCAGAGGTCATGGCGCTGATAGACACGGTGCTCCAGCGAGGCGCCTTTTACACAGATGAGACCTATCAAATTATCAACGATAAGTTATTGAAATCACTGGAGGTTGTTAAAGAGCGGTGCAACGAAGAAGCGAAGATATTTGAGAAGGCAATACACCGCCAGTATCAGGACCTGATGACAGATCTGGAGGGCGAGAAGGATAGCGCTGAGAAAACCAAACTCATTGAGGACGCGAGGTGGGAAATGAGTAGAAAACTGCGAGAGTCGGAGAGGAAACTCCAAATAAAGCTAGAAGGAGCTCGGGAGGGCGCTGAGGTTGTTATAGCTCTTCTTGCAGCAGAAGTGCAAAAGAATGCCAGTGACTCCGAATAAGCTCTGGTTGTGAATTTACTTTAGCATGGGGGAAGAGCCTCCAGTATAACCTGAAGGTAGGGTTGCCACCAGACTGATTTCCTTCTGACACCGGTATTTTGATGTCCCTGTCAATACAAAAATAAAATGACCTAAAGCCGGTTGTCTTGGCCCCCTTCTGTACACACTTCAAACAGCAAACATTAATAGAAATACCTTTTTAAATGTGCACTAGAACAGTAAAATAAGGCAGACAAGTCATGTTACAGATGAACACATATGACGTCTGGACCATTGAAGACTCCGAAATAACAACAAATGTCCAGTGTTTTTTTCTTCGAAAGATGGCAATCCTGCTAGAAGTTAAAAGAATAGGTGAGGGAGGGAGTCGTATCAGGCTAGCCAAATCAAAGCAAACTCTCTATTGTTGTAACAAGGGAAGGTCCCTGCCTGGTGTATGTTACGTTGTGTTTTGCTGTATTTTGTTTACTTGTGGTATCCTGGCTTTGACATGGTGTTCTTTGGTGTTTTTTGGTTTACTGTGATGCCACATGTTGGGAAATGCTATCTATGCTACTGAGGTTTTCTATGAAAGGATATGTTTTGCTGCCTTGTTTTGTATTGTGTTATTTTGTTATCCTTCAATATCACATGTTGTGTTATTTTATGGACTTCTTTTATATTTATTGTGCTATGGTGTATCCTGGTGTCATTTTGCAATAAAACCAAATAAGTTATGTTCAGAATGTCTGACCTCGCTTTGCGTGGGCACTATACTGTTGTTTACACCACCCTTTTAACACAGAAGACATTTTTCTAGATCCGAGGACTGAGGTAGGCTTACCACCATGTCAGGTACTAGTGGTAAAGAAAAACGCTGGGTGAATCTGCCTCGGCCCTTGGGAAACTCGGCAGTTACAAAACTGTTATTAGCCCCTGAGAATGATACTTTCTGCATAACCAGTGCTCTTGAGCAGTATTGCTTGGGTTTAATTGCAGCATGATGTGTGTGCAGCAGTCCATTTCTGTCTGGAGGCAGCAAGCTGCAGCATGCGCACTGATTCCCTTCAGCAAGGAGCAAAGGGTGGAAGCTGGAGCCCATAATTCCAACATGGCTGCTACTGATCCATTTTGCCAAATTCACTATGTGTGCACATCTGCCGGCTATATTAGGATAGTCACGGACAGTGGTCCGAGGTGGTATAGACACAGAGGGAATCATGACACTTTATTAGCAGAAGACCCACACAGCTGGCACTCTTCAAACGTGAAGTCAAGTGTAGACATCTGTGATATACCATGGACTGGGTCTAAAGATTGTTCCAGCGAGCCAATGCCATAAGAGGGCTCTCTCTAACAGTCATAAGACCTAATTGGGTAACCAAATATCCCTTTCTGTATATCTGTGTGAGTGTTGTGTATGTCTAGATTCTCCCCTGCCTGGCTCCCAGCTGTTTGGGAGGGCCCCTGGCTCTTGTGGGTTTCCCTGCAATGCTCGGAGTGCCCTCCCCGGAAAGGGTGCCAGTGCTGTGGTGAGTCTCTGTCACTTCCTGGTCCCCTCTGGTTTTGCCTGTCTGCTTTGGCTGTGTCTCAAAAAGTGGGGAGTGGAGTGATAAGGGGTGAAGTTGCTTCTGAGTTTTCCCATCTCCCTCTCCCTGGGCATTGTTTTTTGTTTCTGGCTCTTTTTCTGCTCTGCCTTCATTGGCATGGCTGTAGAGCCACTCCTGTTCAGGTGGCTACTCCTGGTTTTCCATTGGTGGCCGTCCACCACGTGTCGGATTCTAGGGTTTTATGCTACTTTCCCTCTTCACTTATCAATTCCTTACCCCTTTCTTTCTGGGCTAGCACTGGTGTTTGTTTCCTCTGCTCCGACGACGCGAGCAGGTGTCATATTTCAATGAATGTGTGTAGCCGGTGGGGCTGCAGTGTGGTTTTCTGGACAGCTCGAGGGCTTGTCCAGGGTCGCAGCCTGAGGGGCTGTAACAGTGGAGCGGTCAGCCAGTGGGGCTGAGGCACGTGTTTTCCGGGACACCCAGTGGGGTGGTCTCCGGTCACACCCGGAGGGGTTGTGACTGTTATATACCCAGCCGGAGGGGCTGGGGGGAAACCTGGCCAGGGGGGCAGTAGTGGTCTGCCCCAGTACAGCAGGCAGGGAATGCACTGCTTATTTGCCTGTCACCTACTCGGTTTGGTTCTTCTGTGAACCACTCTTCCGGACCCCTGGTGCCCGGGGGGCCTCTGGATTGTCCCCAGGGACTTTTTCACCCTGGGTACAAGAGGCGGGTGGCGGGAGGGGTATTTAGATTGTTTTATAGTACCTGTGTTTTGCATGTTGCCATTTATCACATTGTAGCATTGTGCTGTTTTCCATACTGTTTTGTTTTGAGCGTCTGTTCTATCGTGGTGAGGGCCTCTTTTTGACATTGCAAGGAAACTGACAGTATTGTTTCTGTGGCTTTGCGGACATGTGTTGTGCTTTACAATGCCGCCTACATTCTGGTAGCATATGGGATGTCCCTTGAATGAGTGGCTGCCCTTTTTGTGGAGGATAATATAAAAATATAAAAGCCTGAACTGAAGAATGGTTTCCTCCACGTGGTGGGGGGGCTGACAAGGTCAGGGAAGATTGGAGAATGAAACAATTACAGATAATAGGGGCTTGCCAAGCTCTCTTCCTGTGGTGAGTGCACAGCCACGGGAACAAACCAATAATTTTGCTTGAGGACATTTGGGAAATACACTACAGCCTGAGGGCACCACAACAGGGACCAAACCCTCTGAGCTGCCTCCACAGCAGCAGGCAGAGACAGAACGTGAAAGCCGCACTCTAGGATGGCGTTTGATGGATGAGGAAGTGAAAAATAAAAGCAAAAAGTTAGAGACCTTATGAAAGAATTAGACAGTTATTCCATAGCCAGGGTAAAGAGGAAGTGGCTAACGCCATCAGAAAACATGAACAGAAGTACGAACAGATATCAAATGAAATGTAAGGGTTTTTTGGCAAGTGGCGTGAGGAATCACACAATTTACTATGGTATATGTCCACGTATGCACATCACACGATCCATAACATCAAGATGTGGAAGGAGGTGCTCAGGAATACAAACACACAGCTGGAGATCACAAGACACAGGCCCTCATTCTGACCTTGGCGGTCTTTTCGCAAGACCGCTGAGTTACCGCCGCGGTGAAGACCGCCGACCGCGGCGGTGTGCCGCTGTGCGCATTCTGACCGCTGGGAGCGTTCCGCCGGAAAACCGCCAGCAGCCACACTGGCGGTCGGCGGGAAAGTGGAGACTGGTCAACCTCCACCGCCACGCCAGCAGAACACCGCCCACAGAATTACGACCCACATTTCCGTGTGGCGGTCTTCTGTTGGCGGTCTTCTGTTGGCGGTCACGTCCCTATGGCTCCCGTCGCCTCCCGGAGGACCAACGCACAAGGTAAGTTGATCGTCCGTGAGGGGAGGGGGTGGGGGGGTGTTGTGTGATGTGGGCGTGCATGGGGGTGTGCGTGTGGGTGTGTAGAGGGGGTGTGTGAGTGCGTGTATGCGGGCGGGGGTGCTGCTGTGTCTATGGGTAATGTGTGCTGTTCGGCAGGTGCGCATGTCGGCATGTATGTGTGCGGGTATGTGTCCCCGTTGTGTATGTGTGTGTAGGGGGTGTGTATATGTGCATGTTGGGGGTGTGTGCATGTCGGGGTACATGTATGTGCATGTCGGGGTGGGGGTGGGGAGGGGGTTCGTACCACCTCTGGGGGGTGGCAGGGGGGTGGAGGGTGTGGGGGGAGGACTCGGGTGGGTAGTGGGGGGTGGGGGAGACCCCTATCAGTGCCAGGGAAGGAATTCCCTGGCCCCGATAGTGCTTACCGCCATGGTTCGCACGGCGGTTCCCGCCCGCAAGAAACCGCGGCGGTAGGCAGGGTCATAATACCCTTGGCGGTCTTGGGACGACCGCCGGGCCGGAGTGCGCAAACTCCAGCCCCGCGGTCATGACCGCCGTGGCGGTCGGAGTGGAGAAGTAGCGGTCGGTCGCGGCGGGGACCGCCGCGGTCAGAATGCCATTTTTAATACCGCCGGTCTGTTCGCGGTCCGACCGCCGTCTCTCCGCCGACCGCCAGGGTCAGAATGAGGGCCACAGTCTCTCGACGTACATACAAATGTACAGAGTTAAATGGAATAATAGCCATGGGAGGGCTACTTTGGAAGGATCTGGATACATTGTTTAGCATTACTGTACCAAGAGATTTGTGGGAGGATTGTAAGAAAAGGATACACTGGCCTGAAATATGTGACCACTACTGCCATTACTTCACTATCATTTGGCACTAGACTAAGTATGGGAAAGGTTTGCAAGTAGACAAGGGATGGTTGTAACATGCTTACACACTGTAGAAAATTTAAGTTCAATTTTTAAGTTATCACACGTTATAAGACAGAAGCTTCTGACTTTATTACTTGTTAGTGGCTTTAGGTTAAGATCCTCAGGGGGGCATTTCACTGTACAGCTGTGGATAGTGTGCAACAGTGGTTCCCAACCTGTGGTCTGTGGACCCACAGGGGGTCCGCAGGCCTGGCTGGGAGGAAGTCACTTCTCCAGCTGGTGCCTCTACAGAAACGTGTGTGCGTGTTTTTATATTTAATACTTCCTTTCTTCAGCAGGTTTAAAAGCACTGCAAAGCTCCTTGTACATCGAAAATAAAAGCGTCAAGATAACTCTAGTGATTAATGTACCTTCTGGGGAGGAATTAGAGTTTTGGACAGTGGCAGTCACAGCGATTCTTTAGTTACTGTACAGTTCATAATTGTAATCTAGCACAGTGAGCTATGAACTGCAATTAAGGAACTGCATGCCAACTGCCTAGCACAAATTAGAAAGCTGTTTTTTCACAGTCTTTCTTTTTCCTTATGCTTCTAAAAAAAAAAAAAGGGTTTGCCTGTGTAGAAATGCATTCTTATTATTAAAGACAACGCTAACCACTGTGTTGTGTTCTGAATGCTGAGTTTGTGCTTCTCCAGACCAAGCACTCTTAGCAAGATGCCTACCAGTGTACATGCCATGTGAATCCTACACCTTGTACTCCTCTGTAAAGTGCTCCAACACCCTACACTGGTATGAGAGGTGCTATAATAAAAATTAATTACATGTGACAGAGAGGATAGGGAGAGATGAGAGGCACTTATGGTTTACTTCCTTTCCCCACCACATATTTATGTTAATATATGTTTGGTGTGTACTATTTATTGCAAATTACTGTTTTCATGTTTGAAATTTAAATTGTGCAAATTGCTTGGGGGTCCCCGGCTTCCAGTAATGTTTCAATGGGGGTCCCCAGGAGTCAAAAGGTTGGGAACCACAGGTGTACAACAAATAAGAAATTTCTTGTGTAGGGATTACATTTAAAAATATTAGACCCATGCAAAGGTTGCCAAAATTCTTACAGTGAACAAATTTAGTCTTGAGGGAACGGAGGATTCATTTGTAGCAGTTAACAATATGTTGTCAGGAGTGTGGAATTTTATAAAATGTCTGCTTGTCCATGGGACAGTTTGTGTCATCAATCTACTTGTCCTGTAAAAACACATGCATATTTTCTCCGGCTAAAATGACGTTTACAAATATTGTCTAGGAGTCCGATTTTCTGGTCTGCCTCTGTAAATGCTTGCTCATGCATAAAAGCTGTAAATCTGCACTAATGCAAGGACAGATACCATTGGTGCACTTTGTGATTTTCTTTAAGAATTCTGCCAAAAACTGGTTATCCCAGACCTTTTGTTATTTGAATTCTGTCTCTCTGTTTATCGACTGGCTTCATTGGTAGTGACACAATTCTGATCTTCCATACAAAGCATATTGGCACAAAGTAGTTTTGTTCATGCCAGGAACTACTGTGGCAATGTGTACTTTTAGAGGACAGGGAAAAATTATTTTTTGCTTTTGCCAATGCTTGTTTATTTTCATTTTGCCCATAATTTTGCTGAAATGGTTACATTGATTTTTCCGTTATGAATGTAAATTTGGGAAATACCACCATGCATCCGCACATTTTACTAAATGATGCTTTAAAGAAATGACACCTAAAATTGCATGGTAGTTTAGCAAAATGTTTCTTTCCTAGTTACATTGTTTGTGAAGATATTTTGAAAGCAAAGAATAGCACATTTTGCTTTTGAGCTTCTGCAAATATTTGCATCTGATGAGAGAGCATTCTGGAGGAATTGTGCTGGGCATCTGTCTACGGTAATTCCATACCCCTGGTTGTGTATTTCTTCATAGCTCTATAGAGTGCATACAAATAATTTAGTCAAGTTCAATTATGGAAAAGATCTAGACATTAACAGAAGAGTTACTATGTGCTGAATTGTAAATACTATCAGGAAATAATGGATATACAACATTAGGGTTCTTGTTGGGATGTAGAGTGAGTTAGTTCTGTGATAACATACTTCTACTAAGGTGTGTTGATATTCAAAATAAACATATTAGTGCAGTAATAATAATGATACGTGACGTGTTAGTGACAGTGATCGATTTCACTTAATAAGCGGCTAAAAGAAAATAACACAAGTGGATGTCTAAATGCCTGCACTGCATGTAGTATGTTGAAGTCATGTGAGCGCAACTAAGGTATCAAAGGGGCAATAAATAAATAAAAATGCAACACATTTGTCACAAATGTATTTTATTTTATAGCAGTAACGGCAATACTGCTTCTATTGTATCAGGACAGTAGATCTCTTGTAAATATTAATGGATTCTTTAATGGATCCACCTAATTAATGTGCATTGCACTTTGTACAATGTCTCTAGCTATAGGAATATGTTTTGAACAAAAAAAGTGAATGTGATGCTTTAGGGTAAAACATTCTGGTTACACATATCTTATAAGATATAAGATACACAGGGTGAAGTCTGCACTCATAGTTCACAAAAAAAGTAATATGAAAGGAAATGCATTTATTGATGGAAAAAGAAAAGGAAAAGAGAATAACACTATCTGGGTGCAGTTATGCAATGTTACAGGTTATGTCTCCTCCACAGGTAAAAGAAGAGTGCGTGGTTTTTTATCCCACGTGTATCCACTGACTGGATGGTATCGATCCAATGTTTTTACTCTAATTTTATCTGTGACATTAACTCATAAGCTCTGGGCACAAATTTACCATTTATCTGCGAGGTTCCTGCATTGGTTGTGGCAGTTAAGATTACCTTCCCCATTTCTGAAAACCACAGATTCTGGGCATGGCTCCGAGGGCAAAGCCACAGATTGTTGTGATATGTCACCATGACGGACAAAGTAGAAGTGTGGTGCACACGATGATGGGATAGTGTGCTGGATTTAGCATGATTCTTTGAAGTGCGGAATAAAGAATAAATGTACAGCTCAATGTTAATGCCTAATAAGTATTTCGATACTGTTAATTTTGAAGTTTATATGATTTTCTTATACACCCTGGATGCAGGGATGTATGTATCTACGTATATATGTATGTGTGTATGTCCATGACTAATATAATAGGCTGCAAGAGGAGTATTTTTCTATCCATGTTTTTTCCCAGGTTTCAGAACATGGACGAGATGTGTTTTTTGTATCCGCCTGTCTATGTCCCATTTTATCTTTTCATAATTAATGGGAGTCTTCCGGGGTACATCTTAATGTGCACGGTGACATGGATTGCCTTCATGTGTTGGTAGATTGCAACAAAATATTTTCCATACTGGTTTTGGGTATTGAACATACCTATATTAGGAGAGAGTTATTACTACCTTAGGATGTGCTATGTAGTACTGCAATACAGCTATTATTAATATACTTCTGATGATGAGGGTGCCAAATATAAATTGCATCCTGTTTGTGTTTTTGCACTATGAAAGAGTTTAGCCAAAAGACAACTACAGATTGTGGGCACCCAGTAAAGACTGGTGTGTGTCCCATGCCCATATTTTATCTTAAAGGAACATCTGCATTTCACAACATCACACTCGTACGAGAAAGGGGAAGTGACTTCTGATGGCGGTGATGCCTGCAAGGTCCCAACCCCTGCAGCATTGATGCAAAAATTCTGTGTGTTGGAAGAGAATAATAGGTTACAATGCTGTGTTCCAAAAATACTGGCTGTATACCGGTGTAACATGTGTTTTCTCCTGGCCTTTGGATTACCATTTGTTTGGTAAAATAGTTTGTGTGAATATTCCACTGTTACTGAGTGTGATTGTTATTTATTTTTTGAGTGTTGATTTCCGTTTAAGAGTGTACTAGTATATGTGATTAGAAGGGCTATCCTATAGCATCTATTTGTTCATACTTATTAAATGTCTCAGTGTTGGGACTTTAGATACAGGGACAGTAACAAAATATTAATATAATGTTATCAGTAGATCTACAATGTCACTTTCGAATGTATGTCCTGTGTTACACTTACACTATAAGAGAAGGACTTGATGCATTGATTATACACTTGACTATGCAATGATGGTTGGCTATTACTATTAACATGTGTTTTCCATATATATTACTGCATATTATTTTTCAAGTATAATTAGAGAAGTTTATGTTGGGAGTGTGAGGCAGTGATGAGAGGGAGAAGAATTTTATTTCCGTGTACAGATTTATGTCATGTTTCAATATACCTTTCATCTTTCAGAAGCATGTGGTTACACACAGAGTAGAGAGCCTTCCCCCCCCCACGTACCTCGATTGGGTTTTCCTTTCCTGATTAAAAAAATTAAAACAAGATAAAAAAAAAAAAAGATAATAAGGAAACAAAAACATTTTTAGATTCATATTACCCCTAGCTCCACTTTAGCCTCACCTAATTGAGTTACAGGTTTCCGATGTAGCACATGTATGGTTTGCAGTGATAACGATTGTGCCTTTGATATGTGAATATTACTGTCCTGCCTACATTAGTAGAATGGAATGGTGCTACTAACAGTGATGTTGTATGTTACATGTGTTATGATGATCCAGTTTTTGATATGAGTAACAGCTGACCGGTGGTACAATAGACTGTGGGATTAGGTGTGTGCAAAGAGTAGGGGGTGAAATAATTTATTTAATTTAGTTACCCCATAAACCAGTCAAATATGTCCCTTTATAAGATTTTGTGCATCTGATGAGCGGTTCTGGATTGATGCACTACCACTTGCTTCATTGGTCAGGAGAGGCACCCTTGACAAAGTCGTCAAACTGAGCACCGACTGAAATACTGTTTGACTGGCCTATGAATATGTCTGGTGCTGAGAAGTTATTATCTGATAAGACATTTTGACAGCAGTTTCCATTGCCTTCAGCATTAGGTGCTGCAGGCCCTTCCTGGCTAGACAACACTACCTTGACATCATCTCAAACAGGGAGATTGGGCTTGGGTCACCTGTAAAGTAGGAGGGACTGACCTCCTGGATACACAGCTCTTACACCAAGAAGGTAGCGGAACATGGACATCTGCAGCAGCACAAACGATTGGAACAACTGGTGGACCCACCATCACGGTAGAGTCTCCGCTCAACAAGGGCTGCTCGTGCTGCACGCCTCCAAGAGACCGAGGGTGTAAGCGGGCCCTGTTTGGTTCTAATACAAAGTAATCAAGTTATCCTTTGATGCCACACTGAAGGGGTACCACCGACTGTGGCACAGCTGATTGGCATTCTTTGGTACTGTAACTGCAGGCTGTTGGCTCCGGGAATAGGGGCCCTCTACAACTGCAACATTTAAGGATCTCTTTGTCTCCCCCAAAGAGTATAACTGCAAGGACTATGGGCACCTTCAACCTCACCAACTCTCAACTTCAACTTCACAACCTTCATCTCCTGCAGTTCTGGCTGAAAGACCTCAGTAAACCTTCATTTCTAGAGTATCTGGCCTCCATTCTACAATACCTTTTGCTCTACAATACCTTTTGCCTCTAGTACTGGACCTCTGGTGCAAAATATAAGGTATAGGAAATTGATCATTTTGAAATTCTCTTTTGAAATTCAATAAGGCAACGATGTCTGACACCCCTTCAAGGCCCACCAAGAAATAGCCATGGGCACTAGATTTTTTTTGGGCTACTTCTCATGGTGTCTGCTGATTTCCCACGGATCACCCTTACTTCGAATAGAAGCATTAAATGACAATGAGACTTTGAACATTAAAACTTTGAACTTCTTTTTCAAGTTATCAGTAGAAGTAAGCACTACAGAGATGAACAAAGATGCTTTGAGGGACAAAGAAGAATGTTAGAAGAATGTTAAATTGAAAGTGAAGTATGATGCAAAGCTAAATATATTATGTCATTTGATGTTTGTGTAAACCTGCTCCAACAGTGCTTAGTAAAAAAAAAAAAAAAATACAGATTAGTACCGTACATCACCTTTACCAACTATAGCTGTGAAAGACATAGAACAGCATCAACATTCAATTTCCTGTCAGATAAGAGTTGTCATTGATAATAATGCATAATATCAAATACAGGTGTAATGATCATAATAGGAGGAATGGGTTGTTGTCAGGTTAAGACTAGATTAGTAAGTAGTGGCCCAACTTTGCTTCCCAGATTCCAGTTAGAGGAAACACATATTTGTTCCTAATTACACACACACACACACACACACACACCAGATAACAACTAAGGTTAATGTCCCATGTGCAACATTGCTTACACAAAAACCACATATAGTGATATATCAGGTATCCTCTGAAGTTTGAACAAGAAGTACAAAAGATGACAAAAGACAGCAATAGTAATTACCAAGATAGCAACAGCATGCATACCAGACACAATATTTAGACCTAAATACTGATGGGTGGAAGACAGTCCCAGAAGGATTGGGAAAACCATTTCATCATTGATTATCAGAGGAGGGAATGTGGAAACTGGCTAAGGAATCCATTTTATTATCCCCCCAGGCCTGACCTCATCCTGTGATACTCAATGATGTAGGGGCCTGAAAAACATATGCAGAAGGTTGTATGACCTTTAGTACATTAACCCTGACAGGCAGCTTGTAAAGCAAGGCTTGCTTAAAAGAGAAAGCTCATGCAGCATGCATTGCTTCATTCGCCCAGCAACAGACAGACATCTCGATGTCCACATAGGTCTGAGGAGAGGTTATGAGGAAGCTGGATTGGTGACACCTTGGAAAGTCCCAACCGTCTGAGAAATGTGAAGGTCACGCTTGTGGTCATCTTGTATCACACTGCCACCATGAAATGTTATTCTACTGTGATTGGATAGATGCCTAGTAAATGTGTAATACCATGCATCTCCTGATCAACATCACACCATGTACTTGATGAAGAAATTATCTTTCAGTTGTTCCGATTGGATGATGCATTTTCACCCTTTTGTGGTTTTCATGCATAAAAATTGTATTGGAGTTCTACAATTCAGACTGCTTGGCCTTGGCCTTTCAAGCCACAGTCTCCGTGCACGTATTATTAAATATTTCTGCTTGTACCTTAAGGCTGGCTGGTCTCTGGTTTGTTACTGAGGGCAGATAGAAAAGGAGGCTTCAACATTGTGTATGTTGAGTGTTGCCTGTAATGGCAACATGAGGTCTGCCAGGCAGCAAAAGGTGCTTGTAGGCAGACCTAAAAATTAAATATTATGTATTCAAGGCAATCACTGATTACTTGTTTTCATATAAGAATGAACGTCAAGTCAAGCTCATTATGTTACGGAACTCCAACGGAGGTCCACATAAAGTAGTACATAATTCTATTAAAAGAAGAAACAAAGATAGTAAATGAATTAAACTTTGAAAAACAAGTTGATTAAGCTAATACAAAGTTAAAAAACACTTAAAATAGTTAAAAACTCTAGTACAGAAGATTTCATTAGGCGGAATGAGTAAGGCTTGTAATAGGTTAGAAGCAGTACTAAAAGAAAAGGTAAAACAAATAGTGGGCAGCCACCTGGGATGATAAGGCAATAGGGTCGGGCAAATTAAAACATGTTTCAAATCTTGAATGCTGTTATGGCATAGATTACAATAGCGGAGGAGCCAAACCATTTTGCTTGTAATGCGTTTTATGGGGAGCTGCCCCTGTCGCAGCAGGAGCCAGAATCTTCTCACCCCCTGAGGCAGGTTTCAGATAAGGTAGGGCTATGTGACCCTTGGTCTTCAAGAATTTGATATTACATGAAAATTCTGCCTATGTGCACAGGCCTGGCGGTCCTGGCAGAAACTCACCCCCCAAGTTGCTTTCCTAAGTGTGGATTTAAGCTGTGCTGGAGAGAGAGTAAACATTTCAGAAGGATCTAATTGTAGATGATCCATGGCATATAACAAATTCCTGCTGATGGTATATTTTACTTTATGACCGGCTAATATTTCTTTTTTAAGCAGTGACCACAAAGAGTCACTGATGCACATCATCAGATTAATCATCCACCAAATTACTGCGGCCAGGACTTGAATGAAGGAACTGCGCAGGCCCAACTCAAGTCTTAATAATGGTGCTGAAAAGGCGGAATTTACAGTTAAAATATTCCTTAAGATACGTCCCTCAAGTTTATCGAGAACGATCCACTTTGATACCGCAATATGCTCTATACCATACAATAGAGATGGCGGTATCTTCGCCCGATAAACTTCTAAGAGATGTTTAAAATGCCTTCTGCCTGTTTCCCTATATAAGGCATTCAGACCGTTAGCTTGAGATTGGGCCTTCCTTTTGGTTGTGCTCAGTCTGTTCTCTATCTTTAAGATTCCCACAGACGATTTTACCCAAAAATGTGTAAGAGGTTACTCTTTCGAGGGGTTGAGCTCCCAAGGACCAGCAAAAGTTGCTGTACTTGAGTCTTTTATTCCTTTGAAAACACAGAATTTTGCTTTTTGAGCAATTTATTTTTAAGAAATGAGCTTCAGTGTATCGTTGGAGGGCTTGTAATCGGTTATTAAGACCCTTTGGGGTGCGATCTAAAATGATTATGTCATCTGCATAAAGTTAGCAGCATAGCGATTCACCTCCTAATTTAGGGGCAAAGCCCTCACATTGAGTGAACGTGTTATACCCTTTGATGATACTTAACTGCTATTATCTGAATAGTTTGAATATGTTAACTGTTGAACTTACATATAAATCTTGCATTGTGTTGACCCCCAAAACACAACTGTAATTCCTGCCTTACCATTGGCTACTGTTTCGTCATTGAACCAACAACAACTTTGAGACAGAGTCCACATTCTGCAGTCGTTTCCATGCGCAAACCCATTTAGTGCTGCAAAACAAGCCAGTACAATGGCAGAAATAGAGATGCTATCTTTTGCATTGTATTACATGGCATGAGCTCCAGCACAGAACTCTAGCAGGTTTGGGTCCATGTGTGCATTTTGCATTTACTAATCCATGACAAACATATCAGTAAATACAAACACTTATATAGGAACTGATTGAAGTATCAATAAGTGTTCATAACAATTGTCCATTGACATTATGTCCACTGTATTGGGGCATTGACATTAGGGAGGGCCATTGTCAGAAATTAACTGAATAAGAGTTTGCTGCTAGTGAACATATCAGATGATGGAGTATTCAGAGGACAGGATCACCCAGTGTCTATTTCTCTCTTGAATGCACATTTCTGGTACTGAATGTATTAGGGTGTATTAAGATAACTATGGGGGTTATTACAACTTTGGAGGAGGTGTTAATCCGTCCCAAAAGTGACAGATATACCACCAGCCGTATTACGTATTAAAGTCAGGTTTGATGAAACACGTGTCGGCTGTTGCTTTCGGAATATATATGGCTCTTTGATATCAAACTCACTTCTGCCTCACTGAAACAAGGGATCTGTTTTTCGTGACGATATAGTGGAATAAAGTGAAATCTTCACACACCCGTGATGTGCTGTGGTTTCTTTTCTTCATATATATATATATATATATATATATATATATATATATATATTACCTACTGACGGTCGCCAGTAGGTAGTTATAGTTAGGACCATATTTCCATAGAAAACGTGATTTATGCCAACATCTTTGGAACCGTTTGACGAATCTTCATGAAATTTTACAAAAAAACAGTGTTGGGGTGATTATTTTTGCACATGGAAAGTACCTGGTGATCCGTCAAGCAGGGGCTGAGAAAAAGGGGGCTAAAAAAACATTGCATTTCCCATGTTAATTCCCGTAGGATTCTTTAGACACAACTACAGGCCGAACGACTGGACGGAATCACACCAAATTTAGAGGGCGCTAGCTATCAGTAAGCAGATTCCACTTTTGGTTATTTGGCTTGCATCCGTTCAGAGGTTTTGGAAAAACTTAGGGAAAATCAAATTTGTATATCTCTGGCCATGAAGTATTTGCAAACAAAGACAAGCTTGTGCAGGGAAATGCACAACTCTGATTGGCTACCAACACTTCAAGCCAGGAAGTGTTGACAGCCATCTTGGGACTCGGCTTGAGCCAAGTCCCAGAAACAAAGTTACAGAAAATAAATAAAAGGGGCCAGAGTAGAATGATCCTGACCTCCTAGCACTGGGCTGGGGTCCAAAGGGACCTGCCAAGAGAAAAAAACCCTTTTTTTTAAATTATTTTTTTTGCTGGGAAGTTGTGATTTTCGCAGCAGAAAAATAAAAAAAAAACAAACATGGGCTCCCACGCTTGTTTTTTTTTTATATAAGCTACCTGGTGGGCCAGGTCTCGGTGGCATTAAATGTTTAGTGTGGAGGGCCTCACGCCCCCCCCAAAAAAAAACAGCTCCATGGATCACCACCTCCCAGGAGCTTTCTTTTTTTTTTTTTTTTTATATATGTGGAGGGCCCCGCACCCCCCATGCCCCAGGGACCACCACTCCCAAGGCTTCTATTACAAACTATGCGGGGGTGGGTCACAACCCCCCCGGAACTTCATTTAAAATATATGCAGGGGGGGCCTGTGGCCCAACACCACCCCTGGTTTCGGACCCCCATTAGCCCTGTGGCCATTCTCGTTGCACCGAGTCTTCCTTTCTACACCCCAATGAATTTCAGGTATTTATCAGTTGGCCCTGCATTTTTACACATGCTCAAGTTTTTTTATGGAATGGTACTGATAATGTATGGATTTCCTTTTCTCATACCAGTCTCACTGCGGCGTTCCTTCTTGGTACCTCTCTTCCAGTATGCTGTCCCTTACACCTCTGTGGCAACCAGGTTTTTATGTTACTAACTTTTTTTTTCTTATTTCTTTCTATTGAGTGAACTTTTCCTTCGCCCTCCCTTTTTTGTTTCTCTGTTTTTTTTTCCAGCATATTCCCAGGCACTATCTTCTAGTCCTGATGATGGTTCCATGCACATTTCCCATAAGAGGCAGAAACATCAACAAATAATTGTACCTTAACTAATTGGCTTATCGACAAATGGTTCTTTGAGTAGTGGTACATTACTTGTTTGGCACAAAAGTACTACATTCCTCTGTGTTGGTTCCTATTACCTGAGACAAATACTTGATGAATGTTAGACTTTTCATCCTTGGTGTGGTCTCTCTTAACTTCTTGCCTCTGTTTCCCAGGTTGTTGATGTGTGCTGGACTCTGTTTTGTTACTCTGGGCACTTTACCACTGCTAACCGGTGCTAAAGTGCAAGTGCTGCTATACAAAATGTGTATGTGATTGGTTCATCCATTATTGGCATATTTGATTTACTAGTAAATCCCTAGTACAGGGCACTAGAGGTGCCCAGGGCCTGTAAATCAAATGCAACTAGTGGGCCTGCAGCACTGGTTGTGCCACCCACATTAGTAGCTCTGTAAACATGGCTCAGACCTGCAACTGCAGTGTATATGTGTGCAGTTTTAAACTGTAAATTCAACTTGGCAAGTGTACCCACTTTCCAGGGCCAAACCTTCCCTCTTCTTACATGAAAGGCATCCCTAAGGTGGGCGCTAGGTAGCCCCAAGGGCAGGGTGCAGTGTATGGTTAAGGTAGGACATATAGCAATGGGTTTTATATGTCCTGACCGTGAAATACTGCTAAATTCATTTTTCACTGTTGCAAGGCCTGTCCCTCTCAAAGGTTAACATGGGGGCTACCTTTAAATATGATTAAAATGTAGATTCCTTTTGGGAGCAGATAGACATGTGGAGTTTGGGGTCTCTGAGCTCACAATCTAAAAATACATTTTTTAGTAAAGTTGATTTTAAGATTGTCTGTTTGAAAATGCCACTTTTGGTAAGTGAGCATTTTCTTGCTTAAAACCATTTCTGTGACTCTGCCTGTTTGTGGATTTCCTGTCTGGATCAGTTTGACAGTTGAGCTGTTTGCACCTCTTTCTAGACAGTGACACAAAGGGAGCTGGGGTGTAGTCTGCATTTCCTGATGAGCCATCTGTGCTAGGAGGGAGGGTAGTAGTGATCACTCACACCTGAAAGGGCTGTGCCTACCCTCACACAATGCAGTCTCCAACCCCCTGGTGTGTGTCTGGGGCCTGGCCTGGGCAAGGAAGGATTTCACAAACAAGAGAGACTTTTCTTTGAAGTAAGCCTACTTCAAAAGGCAAAATGGGTATAAGAAGGGCACCCTAAACCACATACTTTAGAACACTTCTGGAAACCAAGAGGAACCTCTGCCTGGAGAAGAGCTGCCCTGCCTGTGACTGTGCTCTGTGGAGCTGTCCTGCAGTTGCTGCATCTGCCTGTGTTAGAGGACTAAGACTGGACTTTGTGTGCCTTCCTGCTTGTGAAGAACGCTCCAAGGGCTTGAATTAGAGCTTACATCCTATTGTTGAAGTTTCAGGGACAGCAAAGACTTCTTTCTGCCAGCACCTGGAGCCTCTGCTGAGACTCCTACCTTGCCAAGTGATTCCCATCCAGTTCCTGGGACCTTGAAAGGAGAAGCTGGCAGAGCAAGAGTAAGAAATCCACTCACAGACCGCTGTGCGGGGAAAAGATTGCAGCAACTCCGAGATGCAGCTGTAAAATAGGCGCGCCGCCGGCTTCGCAGCTGAAGTCCACACTTGCCTACAACGCGACTGGAAGATCGACGCACACGGCAGGAGAAACAACGCAGTTTCGCTGACGGAGGCTGGTGAGATCGCAACCCGCGCGGTTTTCATATCATCGTGCAGCAGGATTTCTGACGCAAGCATCGCTGGGCGTGTAAAAGCGACGCAAGGCCTGCCCGGTCCCCAGAGTGCTGTTCGGATTGACGCATTGCTCCTGCGGAGAGAAGAAGTGACGCATGCCGACCCGACTGAAGGAGAAACGATGCATGGTCTCACTTGTGAGTGATATCGATGCATCCCAAGCCCCTTTTGACGCACACTCGCCCGTGTGTTTTTTTTTTTACACATCCAGGTACATTTATACGCTAACAACATTAGCGTTGTGTTTAAAATTACATGAAGACTCTTTTTGGTTTTTAATTGATGACTTGTGTATTGCGTATTTATCTGGTTTTGGTCTTGTTTTGTTTAGATAAATATTTTCTATTTTTCTAAACCTGTGTTGTGTCATTTTGTAGTGTTTTCATTAAGTTACTGTGGCCCTCATTTCAACCCTGGCGGTCGGTGATAAAGCGGCGGTAATACAGCCAACAAGCCGGCTGTAACAAAAGTTGAAGTATGGCCACGGGGGAAACCGCCAACACAGACAGCCACTTTAACACACCGACCGCCCCGGGGGAATCAACAAGCACTGTGGCGGTAAATGCCAACAGCCAGGCGGAAGACAAAGTTCCGCCCACTGTATTATGAGACACCAATCTGCCACCTTTTCCGGGCCAGTACCAATGACATCTAAAGCACGGCAGAAACACCCCACAGAAGGTCACCTTTGTAGACTCCGGGATCAACCACGATGCCATGGAGCCCGAACTGCATGTGTTCACAATGCTGGTCTACCACATCCTACACCAGGAATACCAACACCAGGAATACCAACACCAGCGACGGCGACCACGGTGAGTACTGCCGCCTAGCACACAGGGGAGGGAGGAGGATTTTGAGAGGGACACACAACACTCAACACCCCCACCCCCAACACCATACACACAAACAGAAGCAGTAACATCACATATTCACCCACTACCCCAAAGTGAGTGTAATAAGATAATAATCCAGGAAAACGTACTCAAAATTCCAAACAGTATTTACAGATATACAAATGGAGGGACAGTGCCCATTCCATAATGTCCGTAGGCCACAGGGCCACATTACATAGGCCAAGGACCCACCTTACTCCTGCAATAACACGGAGAGAACACCGCTGAGGCATCAGGTCAAAAATACACAGGCACATCAGCGGGATGGCGCAATGGGGGGACACCTCAGGGTGACAGGGGAATAGGGGGGCACCTCAGCTGGAAGATGGTACAACACCACTGGTCCTAGAGGGGGCAACATGCCCTGTGCGATGTCCTGGGGAGTGCAAGGCCAGAGTCTCTCTGGTGGGTGGTTTGCCCACTGCTTGGTCCTGGGGAGTGCAAAGCCACAGTCTCTCTAGTGGGTGGGTTGCCCACTGGTTCTGAAGGGGGCATAGTGCCCAGTGTGCTTCATCCTGTGGAGGATGGGGTGAGTGGATGCCTTCTTCCATTGGTTCTGGAGGGGGCATAGTGCCCAGTGTGCTTCATCCTGGCAAGGATGCTGTGAGTGGATTCCTTCTTCCACTGGTTCTGGAGGGGACATAGTGCCCAGTGTGCTTCATCCTGGCAAGGATGCAGTGAGTGGATGCCTTCTTCCACTGGTTCTGGAGGGGCCATTGTGCCCAGTGTGGTTCATCCTGGTAAGGAGGGGGTGAGTGGATGCCTTCAACTGGTTTCCGGAGGGGGCCTTGTGCCCTATGATGCAGATCTTTGCGAGTGCAAGGTCACAGTCTCTCACCTGGATGTCAGACCCACAAGATTTACAGTGGGCAGGATGGATAACACTCCATGGAGGCAGGACTACAGTCCATCCACCGGCGGCAACGGCTGCACAGTGGTGGCAGTGCCGGTGCTGGTGGAGTTGCTGCCAGTGGTGGGGGGAGGCTCCAGCCCTTCCCCTACAGCCTCGGACGGCTGCCCACTGGGGCTTCTGCTGCTGGCAGTGGTGCTGGTGGAGGTGCTGGCAGTTGTGGGGGGAGGCTCCAGCCCATCCCCTGAAGCCTTGGACGGCTGCCCACTGGGGCTGCTGCTGCTGGTGGCGGTGCTGGTGGTGGAGCTGGTGGCGGTGCTAGCAGTGGTGGGGGGAGGCTCCAACCCTTCTCCTGCAGCCTCGGACGGCTGCCCACTGGGGATGCTGCTGCTGGTGGCGGTGCTGATGGCGATGCAGGTGTAGGTGCTGCCAGTGGTGGGGGGAGGCTCCAACCCTTCCCCTGCAGCCTCGGACAGCTGCCTACTGGGGCTGCTGCTGCTGGCAGTGGTGCAAGTGTCGGTGCTGGCAATGGTGCTGGTGTCAGTGCTGGTGGCAGTGCAAGTGTCGGTGCTGGTAGTGGTGCTGGTGGCGGTGCAGATGGCGGTGCTGCCAGTGGTGCTGGTGCTGCCAGTGGTTGGGGGAGGCTCCAGCCCTTCCCCTGAAGCCTCAGACGGCTGAACCACCATGGTTGGTGTTGGGCACTCATTCTGTTACAGCATCAGGCCTCCTGTCTCTCCTGCCTGTAGGGGAAGGCCCTTTGCCCTTGCCTTTGCCATGTGGTGGTGCCTCCTTGCCCTTCCCCTTGTAAGCTGGTGGTGCCTCCTTGCCCTTGGCTGCTGGTGGTACATCCTTGCCCTTCCCCTTGGCAGCTGGTGCAAGCACACTGCCAGTGCTGATGGGCGTCTCCTTGGAGCCTCTCACACCTACAGTAGCTGCCGAAACTACAGTGGCCCTGGACTGGGTGGCTGAGGTGCTGGCCTGGGTTCTGCCCACCCTGGCTCAACATGAAGGACGGGGTGGGGGGAGGGGTAGGGAAGAGGTCAATGGCGGAGAGGAAAAGCTTCTTAGGGACACTGGGTTGGGAAGAGGGTGAAGGTTTGGGAGTGGAGGAAGAGGGAGTGTTTGTAGGAGGTGTCTGTCTGCTGTGTTTGGGTGGAAGTGCATGGGCTGGATGTTGTGAGGTGGATGGCTGTTGGGTGTCTGAGTGCTTGCGTTTGTGTACTTTGGGAGGAGGGGGCACAGACAGTGGGATAGGACACAGGGGATGTGTGCATGGATGTGGGGGTGGTGACTGCCAACGAGGGGCGTGTACTGATAGGTGTGATGGAGGCTGTGGGTGTGGATGTAGTGCATACAGGTGTGAGTATAGACGGAACTGGGAGGGAGGTGGAGGACGAGGAGGAGGGGGACACAGTGGAGGCAGTGGATGTTGTTATGTCAGCATCTGGATGGTGTTTGTGTGAGTGCCTGTGGGATGATGTGTGGTGCTTGTGTTTGCCTGAGCCACTCCTGTATGTTGTCTTGGGTGCATCCATGTCTGAATGTGTGCTTGGGATACGTTGGGGTTCAGGGGCTTGGGACTGGGAAGAGGAAGTTGGAGAGGGGAGACTAGAGACAGGAACAATGGCTGCCATCAGGTAGGAGGCCAGATGCTGGAAGGATCTCTGTTGGGCCACCACGCCAGAGTGATGCCTCCAGGAATGCATTTGTATGTTGCAGATGCCCTGCGAGGCCCTGGATGGCATTCACCATGGTTGACTGCCCAACAGAGAGGTCAATAGCCTCCTCACTAAAGGCAGCAGGGCTAACTGGCGCAGGGCCTGAGGTGCCTGGGGCGAAGGAGATGCCCACCCTCCTCGGTGAGTGGGCACGCGAAACTCGTAGAGAGGCTGCTGGGAGGGCGGTGCTGGTACGGTTGGTGGCAGCTGTAGTTGGGGTGGGCACAGAGCTGTCCGCCACCACTAGGGAGGTTCCATCAGAGGAGGTATCACTTTCAAAACTGTCCCTTCCTGTCTCCGCTGTGGTGCTCCCCTCGCCCTCCGTCTCACTGGTTCCCTTACCGTCGGTGGATTCGGCCTCCTGAGCCATGTAGGATGCAGCTCCCTCCGTTGCCGGTGCCTGTGCCCCTACGCCAGATGATGCTGATGCAAAGAAGGAGAGGATGACTAAATAAAAAGGGGGGGAAAAGACAGAGGATACACTTGGTCAATGTAAGCAACGACAACACCGGTGGCGTAAACAACACACAGGGGACAGCCCTACGCACTAGGCAATGCACTACAAGTCACAATGCTAGTGTCAACACCAGGACAGTGCGCGCTCAACGGGCGTCTAGAATGCAAAAACCCAATGCTCTACAGAAAATGTAATTTATGCAATATGATGATATGTTAATGTTTAACCTTATGCATTGCAGAATTCAATCCAGAAGAGTCATTCTTAAGGTGCTTATAAATACTGTTAATTTGCAATGTGTTGCTGCAGGCTTTCAGAGTGAATCAGGGTGTGGTCCCTTTCCAGGACCTTCTAGAAGCTTTCCCTGCAGCATGCCTGGGTGTGGTTATGGGCAGGGCCAAGACTCTATAAAAGGGAGCTAGCCCAGCTCCACGTGGTCACTATTCAGAGGTCCCGGTGCAGAGCAGCAGCAACTTCCTGAGCTCCTGTTCCGGTGCCCTACCTTGACCTTCCAGGCCTCTGTGCTTCATTCCTCAGTGAAGATTCTGAGTCAGGGCAGTAAGGCGGAGGTTGGGCTGGGCCGCCGACTCCGTATTCATTTGACGCTCTAATTCTTGGGCCTAATTCCTGGTGTTAATACCATTTTGCTCATGCAAGTGTAATTGTGCTTTTAAACTTTTCATGGCATTTGTATGCACGCTTTCGAATCAGCAAGACGCGCGATTCCTTTTTGAGATTATTTCATGTTATTCATTGTGCGCTACTATTTCTTGGTAGTGTCATGGTGGCATTCAAATCGGCAAGACGCGCGATTCCTTCCTTGTGTGTGATTCTTGATATTCATTGTAAGCTACCATTTCCGAGGCATTTTAATAGTGGCATTCGAATCGGCAACACGCACGATTCCTTCCTTGTGTGTGATTCTTGATATTCATTTTACGCTACCATTTCTGAGGCATTTTATTGGTGGCATTCGAATCAGCAAGACGCGCGATTCTTTCATTGAGAGCTTTTCATGTTATTCATTGTACGCTACCATTTCTTGGCATTTTCATGGTGGCATTTGAATCGGAAAGAGGCGCGATTCTTTCTTTGTAGTGAATTCATGATATTCATTGCGCGCTACTATTTCCTGACAGAGTCACGGTGGTATTCGAATCGGCAAGACACGCAATTCTTTTCTTGTGTATAGATAATGTCAATTACTGTGCGCTACCATTCTAAGACATTTCCTTGGTAACATTTTGAGTTGACAAGTTGCGTGATTTATTCCTTGAATCTACATTGTGTGATTTCATGGTGCACAATCCTTTATGGTGTTTTAGTATACATATAAAAAACCTGCAATGTGCGCAATTTATTTTTCCCATGTTTTTGAGAGGAACACAACAAGATCAGAGTTCTAGATGTAATGTTGTGTGTTCCTGATATGTATTCTTAAATGGAGACTCATATAATTGTTTAGAAATTGCTCATAGTGTTTTTTCATGATTCGCATGCTAAAGAAAGTACTTGGCTCTGAAAGTTCTATTTAACCTTTTCTTGTTTCCTTCCCAGGTATTCGGTCATCTAAAATCCTAGTTGGTTCTAGAACTATTCTAGGGTTGTTTATGTTTTCAGAAATGACAAAATGTAGAGTTGTAGCATGGTATTGATTTCATGAGATGTAATTTTGATGTTGTGTTTTAACCTCTTGCTTCCTACAGGTCTCCTTCTCAGCTGTTCCCTTCCTAATCCCCTTTTCCCCGCTTGGACTCTCTTAGACTCTGTGATAAAACTAATCAGAATATTGGAGCTGTCTTGTGGTGGAAGTGTTGGGAAGGCACACAGACCCCGAGGATCTGGTGACTCTGACAGAATAGTGAGCCCACGAATTATTATCCTCCTGGTATGTTCTCATCATGGCCACACTGGACGAGCTAGTCAAGGCAATCACTCAGCTCCAGGCAGAGGTGCTGTTATCAAAAGATTTGGCAACTAGCCAAGCTAAGAGAGTGATTCAGTTACAGGATAAGGTAGAGAAGAATGAACAAAGTTACACAGCTGTGTCATGGTCAGGTACTTCTTCTCAGACTTCTGGAGGGAATCCGACAAACATATCGCTCAATGTTCCTTCAGCCCTTCCTTTAGCTGCCCCAGAACGTTTCTCAGGTGACCCCTTGAAAGCACAATCTCTCCTGGTTCAAGTGGAACTTCATTTCACCTGTAGACCACATACTTTCCCCGATGCCAAGTCTAAAGTAGCTTTCTTGTTGTCATATCTGTCTATAGTCCCCTGTTGTACAACTGGAGAAATTTTGTTTGTGAATTTGAGAGAGTTTTCGATCGTAGGACTGTAACACAGTCAGCAGATCGTGAATTATTAGACTTACGCCAAGGGAATCAGGACTTAGTATCATATTTAGCCAACTTTAATTGGCTGGTCGCTGAGACATCTTGGCCTGAAGAAAAACAAGCGGCCTTGTTTTACAGGGGACTCAAAGAGGAGCTAAAAGACATCTTAGCGCAAATCGACCCGCAACCCACAAACTGTCAAGAATTAATAAACCTTTACTTGAGGCTGGACCATCATTTAACTGAGCGAAGAGGAACGCGTAAAAAGACTGAAAAATATTGCTGGCGTGTTCACGAAAACAGAGACTCAAGAACTCCAAAAGAAAGACCGCCGGAACTGATGGAAATTGGAACCATCGGGAGACCTTTGACCAAAGATGAAAAGGACCTACGCAGAAAAAATGGGCAATGCCTCTATTTTGGGCGTAAAGGTAATTTCGCCAAAAAGTGTCCAACCAAAACAAAGAGCAAGCGAGGCCCAATTCAGAAAATTGCAGCCAATGCATCAGTCGAGTCGGAAAATCTAAAGCACCCAAGTTGCAGAAAAGGGTTGCTCTTGAGTGTCACTGTGGATCCTTCACAATCCAGACATCTCAAACTAGCAATAAGAGTTCAGGTCAAGAAAAAGACCTATTTCAAGAAGGCTCTAGTCGATTCTGGGGCTACAGGGAACTTTGTTGACGCCCAATTGGTTCGTGCATGGGGGATCCCATATATTGAAAAGAAGACCCCAGAAATCATCCAGCCAGTCGATGGAAAACTCTTGACTGGAGGTCTGGTAACTCTTCAGACTGTTCCCTTGTCAGTAAGTTGTGAATATAAAAATCAAGGAAAGAATCATAAAGAGAAACTTATCCTTGACGTGATCCATGCTCCCCAGTATGGGATCATTCTTGGCTTGCCATGGTTAACTCATCACAATTCAGAGATTAATTGGGCAGAACGAAAGGTCGTGTTCTCATTTGTGCTATGTAAAGAACGATGTCTCCAAAGGACTCAAGAACCGGAAGTTTGCGTGCTTACATAGCTACCACCGCAGAGAAAGAAATTCAGTTGCCCAAACATTATTCATCTTATGAAGATGTATTTGATGAGAAGGAAGCAGAGAATTTACCTCCTCATAGATCTTATGACTGTCAAATTGATCTAGTCCTAGGTACGATACTTCCCAACTGTCGTGTGTATGCCCTGTCAGAACATGAAAATCAACATTTACGAAAATACTTGGATCAATTCTTAGAGAATGGTTTAATCCGCCCCTCTAAGTCTCCCACAGCTTCTCCTTTGTTTTTTGTTTCAAAAGTGAATGGAGAGCTTCGAACTTGTATTGACTATAGGGTTTTGAACAAAATCACCATCAAGAACAAATATCCTTTGCCTCTAATTCCGGTCCTAATGGAACAAGTAAAGAAAGCTAAGATCTACACGAAGCTTGATCTTCGAGGTGCTTATCATTTAGTCAGAATGAGAGAGGGTGACAAATGGAAAATGGCATTCAAAACAAGATATGGCATTTCTGACTACACCATCATGCCTTTTGGTCTGTGCAATGCTCCAGCCGCTTTTCAATTTTCTTAAATGACGTTCTTAGAGAGTACCTTGATATCTTTGCCATAGTCTCCATTGATGACATTTTGATCTACTCAGACAATGAAAATGAACATGTTCAACATGTCAAGAAAAGTTTGGCAGCCCTTCGCAAACACCATCTATATTGCAAACTAACCAAGTGTGAGTTTCATGTTACCACAGTTGAGTTTTTAGGGGTCATCCTTACCCCTCAAGGTATGGTGATGGCAGAAAAGAAAGTAAAAGCCGTATCAGATTGACCCACTCCAAAGACTGTTCGTGATGTACAATGTTTCCTAGGCTTTGCAAATTTTTACCGGAGGTTCATCAACCATTTCTCCCAGCCAGTGGCTCCAATTACTAAGCTATTAAGAAAGAAAGAAAAATTTGTATGGTCCCCAGAAGCCGATCAAGCCTTTTCAACTTTGAAAGAAGCCTTTTCCACTGCCACAGTTTTGACTCATCCAGATGCGGACCGACCTTTCATAGTGAAAGCTGATGCTTCAGATGTGGCAATAGGAGCAGTTTTGTCACAATGAAACAAAGACACAGGTCAGCTTCATCCTGTAGCTTACATGTCTCGGAAGTTGAATGAAGCCGAACAGAACTATGTCATTGCTGAAAAAGAGCTTCTGGCGATTCGTGACGCCTTTAAAGAATGGAGGCATCATTTGTTGGGAGCCAAATATACTGTCACAGTATATACTGATCATCGTAATCTTCAATTCATGAGTTCCGCCAGACTTTTGACTCCTCAGCAATTACGCTGGATGCTGTTTTTTGCCGAGTTTGATTTTGTGGTAACTTACCGGCCTGGTAAAGATAATGGCAAAGCTGATTCATTGTCCCGCCAAGAGTCTACCACATTGCCTGCAGTTCAACCCTCCAGGGCTATCATTGCTCCTGACAAGGTCCTATGTATCATAAAAACAGAAGATTTCTTTGAAGACATCTGCAAATCATTTAATGTTGAAAAATGGCAGACGTGGGCCCAAGCAGATCCAAAAAGGTCAATCAAGCAAGGACTACCCTTTCATGACAGTCGTTTGTTCGTGCCCACTACCAAACTTCGCAAGATGGTATTTCATTGGTTACATGTTATACCTACGGCAGGTCACCCAGGTCCTCCTAAAACTCTTGAATTAATCCAGCGCTATTTTTGGTGGCCTACGTTAACAAAGGATGTAAAAACAATGGTAAACAACTGTGAAGTCTGTGCTCGCACTAAAACAAGTCATTCAAAAGCGAAAGGGTGGCTACACCCACTCCCAACGCCAAGTCGTCCGTGGGAGCACATTTCTTTAGACTTTATTGCAGGTCTGCCAGTGGTTCAACAGCATTCAGTAATTCTGGTAGTAGTAGACAGTCTCACGAAATATGGACATTTCATTGCCTGTAAGAAATGATCTACCTCTAGTGACCTGGCAACTATCTTACTGAATAGAGTGGTTCGTTATCATGGACTGCCAAAAGTGATCCTCCCCGATCGGGGGTCGCAATTTGCCTCCAACTTCTGGAAGACATGGTGTAAAACACTCCAGGTGACATCTACTCTATCTACGAGCCACCATCCTCAAACAGATGGTCAAACTGAGAGATTAAATCAGACTTTGAATCAATACCTACGTGCTTACGCCGAAAAAGCACTGCATTCTTGGACATCAGTGATCTGGTTAGCTGAGTTAGCCTACAACAACTCCTTCCACACTTCTACTGGTGTTACACCCTTCTTTGGGTTGTTTGGCTATCATCCTCACACCTTGCCCATCACAATTCCTCAAGAACTATTCGCTCACTCCAGCTGTGTCAGAAACCATTCAACATTTGCATCAAACTCAGAAATCGATTCAACAGCATTTAGAGAAAGCCAAACAAAAATACAAAAAGCATTATGACAAGAAACATTGTGAGGGACCGCAGTATCAACCAGGTGACAAAGTATGGCTTTCCACAAAACATATAGGTGGTCATTACAACCCTGGCGGTCCGTGTTAAAGCTGCGGTAATACCGCAAACAGGCCGGCGGACAAAAAAAGGGAATTATGACAGTGGCGGAAACCGCCAATAAAGACAGCCACTTTAACACACCGCCTGCCACGGCGGTACAGACAAGCAGCGCGGCGGTCACCACCAACAGACAGGCGGAAGACAATGTTCCGCCCACAGTATTACAACCCGCGAATCCGCCACCTTTTCCGGGGCGGATTCACCGTGGATAAAAACACAGCAGAAACTGCTTTTGCAATGGGAAAACGCTCACCTTAACACATCCCACGAGGAAGAAGGACACCATGGAGCCGGAGTTACAAATCCTACCTGCCCTTGTCTTCCTACTCATCTACGAACACCAGCGCCTGCGGCGGCGAAGACAACGGTGAGTACTGCACCTACGACATAGGGGAGTGGGGAGGCAAAAGTCAGGGGGACACACACGCGACACCCCCACCCTCGCACATTACAACACACACACCAAAGCATTTCCAAACAGCACATTAACAACCCCCCCGGAAGAATGCTAAGACAAAACGAAATCAGTTCAAACATTGTAATGTATCAAAATACATGTACCAAATATATACAGATAGATATAAACACATTCAAAAGTATATACAGTACGAGAAGTAGTGCAGATATGCACATATCAATGTCCGTGCACCACTGGGCCAAAAATGCATGGGCGAGGCCCACACAAGATACCTGTCCACAAACGGAGAGAACACTGCCGGGGCATCAGAGAGAAATACAACAGGCACCTCAGGGGGAAGGGAAGGGGGGGCACCTCAGCCGGATTACAGCACCACGCCACATCCAAGACGGGGCTCCATGACCATTGATGTATCCTGGGGAGTGCAAAGCGACAGTCTTTCAAGTCTCTACAGTAGGTGGGTTGCCTACTGCATTATCCTGGGGAGTGCAAAGCCACAGTCTCTCAAGTCTCTACAGTGGGTGGCTTGCCCACTGTACCATCCTGGGGAGTGCAAAGCCACAGTCTCTCAAGTCTGTACAGTTGGTGGGTTGCCCACTGCATTATCCTGCGGAGTGCAAAGCCACAGTCTCTCAAGTCTCTACAGTGGGTGGGTTGCCCACTGTACCATCCTGGGAAGTGCAAAGCCACAGTCTCTCAAGTCTCTACAGTGGGTGGGTTGCCCACTGTACCATCCTGAGGATTGCAAAGCCACAGTCTCTCAAGTCTCTACAGTGGATGGGTTGCCCACTGTACCATCCTGGGGAGTGCAAAGCCACAGTCTCTCAAGTCTCTACAGTGGGTGGGTTGCCCACTGCATTATCCTGGGGAGTGCAAAGCCACAGTCTCTCAAGTGGATAACAGCCTCCACTGGTTCTGGAGGGGGACTGGTGCCCAGAGTGCTTCATCCTGTTTTCAGGACAGAGGTAGTGGATGGATCTCGCCACTGGTTCTGGAGGGGGAATGGTGCCTAGACTGGATTAGGCTCCCCGTGACAGTTCCTGTCCCGTCACTGTCCCAGCTGTACATGGGATAACGATGCTTGATGTGGCGGTCTTTTCCTTCTGCAGCGGTGCTCTGCCCTGTTCAGCGGTGCTTTGCCATGGCGGTCTCTGGCCTGTTCAGCGGTGCTTGCCCTGTTCAGCTGTGCTTTGCCATGGCGGTCTCTGGCCTGTTCAGCGGTGCTTGCCCTGTTCAGCGGTGCTTTGCCATGGCCGTCTCTGGGCTGTTCAGCGGCGCTCTGCCCTGTTCAGCGGTGCTTGCCCTGTTCAGCGGTGCTTTGCCATGGCGGTCTCTGGGCTGTTCAACGGTGCTCTGCCCTGTTCAGCGGTGCTTTGCCATGGCGGTCTCTGGCCTGTTCAGCGGTGCTTGCCCTGTTCAGCGGTGCTTTGCCATGGCAGTCTCTGGGCTGTGCATTGGTGTGTGGCATGACGTCCCTCATTGCCCAATGGGGCTGTGGCAGCCGGGGCCCTCCTGGGCACTGACTCCGGCAGTGGTCTCCTGACCAGTGACGATACTTGTGCCCTCCTGGGCAATGACTCCGGCGGTGGTCTCCTGACCAGTGACGATACTTGTGCCCTCCTGGGCACTGACTCCGGCGGTGGCGGTGGTCTCCTGACCAGTGACGACGGTGCTGGCGGTGGCGTCCCGGCCTCCGGGAAGGATGCCGCCCTTCTCCGCCGTGCTGCTCACACCAGGCTGTGCAGACTTCTTCTGGCCCTTCCCCACCTTTGGAGGAGTCACAGCTGACTCTGCAATCCCCCTGGGACCCTTGTGAGTAGTTTTGCCTCCAGGAGTCTTCACCCGGTCTCGTCGGCCACTTTGCAACTTGAGATGCTTTACAGGGGGTGGACTGGCAGTGCCTTGGCTCCGTGTCACACTGCCTGCCCTGGTGGCCGGTGCACTCCACACACCTGTAACACGCACCACTGGTACTGGAGTCTTTTAGGCTGAGGCGCTACGACGGGACTGATGAATTGGAGGGGTGGGGTGGAGGCAAAGAGGTCAACGCTGCAGAGGGACAGTTTCTGACGAACACTGGGATGGGTAGCTGGAGGGGGTCTGGGAGTGGAGGAAGAGGAGGTGGTTGTAGGAGGTGTCACTTTAGGTGTTTTGG
The DNA here is from genome assembly GCF_031143425.1 of Pleurodeles waltl. Taxonomy (NCBI): domain Eukaryota; kingdom Metazoa; phylum Chordata; class Amphibia; order Caudata; family Salamandridae; genus Pleurodeles; species Pleurodeles waltl. Next base: position 47,059,055 of record NC_090446.1, on the reverse strand, counting down.
GTGCAGGTGCAGGTACTGGAGGCTGTCGTGAGGTGGATGGATGTTGGGTGTGTGGGTGCCCGCGTTTGTGTACTTTGGGAGGGGGCATCACAGACACACTGGGAGAGGACACAGGGGACGTGTAAATGGGAGTGGGGTGGTGAGTGCAGGTGAGCGGGGTGTGGTGCTGGGTGTTCTGGTGCGAGTCATAGTGCCTGTAGATGTAGTGCATGCAGGTGAGAGTATAGACGATACTGGGAGGGAGGAGGGAGACGACGAGGTGGGGGACACAGTGGAGGAAGTGGATGTTGTTGTGTCTGCATGTGGGTGATGCTTGCGTGAGTGCCTGTGGGTTGTGTGGTGCCTATGTTTTCCTGAGCTACTTTTGAGTGTTGAGGTGTATGCATGCTTGTCTGATGGTGTGCTTGGGACAGGCTGGGGTACAGGGGATTGGGTCTGGGTGGAGGAAGTTGGAAGGGGGAGGCTAGAGACAGGGACAATGGCTGCCATCAGTGCTGAGGCCAGAGATTGCAGGGTTCGATGATGGGCAGCCTGACCAGAATGAATGCCCTCCAGGAATGCATTAGTGTGTTGCAACTCCCTTTCTACACCCTGGATGGCATTCACAATGGTAGACTGCCCAACAGTGAGTGACCTGAGGAGGTCAATGGCGTCCTCACTAAGGGCAGCAGGGGTGACTGGGGCAGGGCCTGAGGTGCCTGGGGCGAAGGTGATGCCCACCCTCCTGGGTGAGCGGGCACGGGGCGAACACTGAGGGGCTTCTGGGAGGGCAGTGCTGGTAGGGGAGGTGGCGGCTGTACCTGTAGAAGTGGGGGGCACAGATGGTGCCGCCACCACAAGGGAGCTCCCATTGGTGGACGAGTCCGTGTCGCTGGTTGGTGATCCGGTGACCGACGTGTAGCTCCCCTCGTCCTCCGTCCCACTGGTGCATTCTGAGTCCGTGGTCAGGCCCTCCATGGCCATGTGGGATGCAGCTCCTTCGTGCCCCGGTGCCACTGTACCTCCGCCTGATGATGCTGATGCACAAAAGAACAGGGAGAGCAGAAAAAGGGGGAGGGGGACAACAGAAGAAAGACAGGTTGAGTGCATGGCTTACCACTACCGTTGGCGGACATTACAGACACAGCAGCCCCCTGCACTACGCCATGCTCTTGGCCTCTACAGATGCAATTGCTGGGATATGGCCTACATGGCTATGGTGGACATCTGCACACATGGATGCCACAGGGGCATCTATGCCTGTACTTGGCCCACTACTGAGGTGGGGTGGAGTGCCACATGCCCTGCATTATGGAGGGGCCTAGCCTACGTATTTCTGCCTGGCCTAGGTACACCCACAGCCCTCCCCCCCACCCAGACCCCTCAACTGCGCGCCAAGTCCCCAGAATGAGAGTATACTCACCCCCTTGTGTCTGCTGTGATGCCCTCAAGCGCCCATCCAACTCCGGGTAGGCCACCACCAGGATCCGGAACATCAGGGGGGTCATGGTGCGACGGGCACCCCTCCCACGTTGGGAGGCCGTCCCCAGCTGAGCCTCCGCCGTCTTCTTGTTCCAGCGGCGAATGTCGTCCCATCTTTTCCGGCAGTGGGTGCCCCGTCTCTGGTGGACCCCCAGGGTCCGGACTTCCTTAGCGATGGCACGCCAAATGTCCTTCTTCTGGTGGGCGCTGACCTACACGACATGCACAAGGGAAGAAGAGAAGTCATTACAACCTGCACTGCCGATGTGAGTGGCCCCCATCCCTACCCTTGCCATGTGGCACATGCATTCATCTTCCCTGAACTCTGCCCCCTTCCCTCTTACAACCAGCCCTCTCCACCCAGGCATAGCCCATACAACGTGCTTCCTGTGTACTTACCTGTTGGTCTGGAGGACCGTAGAGTTGCGTGTACTGGGGGAGGACCCCGTCTACTAGCTTCTCCAACTCCTGAGCAGTGAAGGCAGGGGCCCTTTCCCCAGACGCAGCAGCCATTGTCTCTTCCAGACCGAGGTCACAGCAGCACTTGCAGTGTAGGTCCTCTCCTGTTGAAGATCAGGTATCGAGTGATTGAACAGATAGAAAATGGCGGTGACGTCCGCGGCGGTGACGTCCGCGGTGGTGCGTATCATCACCGCCGCCGCACTTCGTCATTGGCTCCTGGGACCCATAGGGTCCGATGTTAACCAATGCAGCATTGCGCTGCGGTCTACCACTGCCTACTGCGATGGGGTACAACGCCAGCGCAGTGACCTCACATTCCCATTGTCCCAGTTTAGAGGTCAGGCAGCCGCCATTTCAGGGGCCACATGGCTTCATTTACTACTACGTCACACATAGCTAGGCCTACACTCAACACACATACAGGAAGGGTTTTGTGTTTGGTGTCGTGTTCTGTGTATCTGTGGGTACATACCTGGGAATTTGTTGACTCTGTGGTCGCTGTTGTCCTTCCTAGGCACCGTCAGCTGGGACATTTAAGAAGATGGCGGAATCCTCCGGTGTACCGACTGCTGGCGGACCTGTTGACAATGGAGGAGCGACATTTAATCGTCACCTACAGGTTTGACCGTTCCACTATTCAAGAACTATGTACCCAGTTGGAGCCAGACCTGATGTCACCAATCCGCCATCCCACTGGAATCCCCCCTGACGTGCAGGTGCTGTCAGTGCTCCATTTCCTTGCTAGTGGGTCTTTTCAGACAACAGTGGCCATGGCATCAGGGATGTCCCAGCCTATGTTTTCCAACGTGTTGTCCGGAGTGTTGTCTGCCCTGCTGAAACACGTAAGGAGCTACATCGTTTTCCCTCAGGTGGAGGATTTGCCCACAGTGAAAGGCGACTTCTATGCCCTTGGACATATCCCCAACATCATAGGTGCTATTGATGGGACCCATGAAGCTCTGGTCCCCCCCAGGTATACAAGAGTTATCATTCCATGAATATACAGATGGTCTGTTTGGCAGACCAGTACATCTCCCAGGTAAATGCTATGTTCCCTGGCTCTGTGCATGACGCCTACATCCTGTGGAATAGCAGCATCCCTTATATGATAGGTAAACTCCAGAGGCACCGTGTGTGGCTATTAGGAGACTCTGGTTACCCCAACCTGTCATGGCTATTGACCCCAGTGAGGAATCCCAGGACCAGGGCAGAGGAACGCTACAATGAAGCCCATGGACGGACTAGGAGGGTGATCGAACGCACCTTCGGCCTCCTGAAGGCCAGGTTCAGGTGCCTCCATATGACAGGTGGTTCCCTATTCTACTCACCCAAGAAGGTGTGCCAGATCATCATCGCCTGCTCGATGCTTCACAATCTTGCTTTGCGACGCCAGGTGCCTTTTCTGCAGGAGGATGGTCCAGATGACGGTGTTGTGGCAGCTGTGGAGCCTGTGGACAGTGATGAGGAGGAAGCTGAGGAAGAAGACATAGACAACAGGGAGTCAGTCATACAGCAATATTTCCAGTGACACACAGGTAAGATAAATTTTTTTTTACCATTACATTCACTTTCACACTTCTACCTCTATCCTGTCTGTCATTTAATAGCAGTATTTGGTCACTGAGTTGTACCTTTCTATTACGGTTTCACAGGTGTGGTTACCAACGTGTGTCATCTGCTTGCATCCTTCAAGGACTTGTGATGTGTGACATAGGTATGTTGGCTTTACAATTGAGAACACATTTTGACACTGTCATTGATAATACAAATTTACAAAATCACAGACTGACTCCAGATTGTTTTGTGGTTCAAGGGTGTTTATTTAAGTGCTCAAAAATGGAGGGGGGTTAGAAAATGGTGATGGGGGACCGTGGAGGAATGTCCATGGCAGAGTCCAGTCTATTGGTCACACAGGTGCACTGCCCATATGGGCATAGGAAGTGGAGCTGGGGCAGTTTAAGTATGGACAGGGTAACAAAGTGGGACAGTGGGGGGACAGTCAGGGTGGTCTCATTTCCTGGCAGGGGTCTTGCCATCTTGCTCTGTCCTGTTCCTGGATCTCAGGGACCGCTTGCGTGGTAGTTTTCCGTCTGCAGGGGATGGGGTGCTGGTGTGGTGGTCCTGTGGCGGGGCGCCCTGTCCACTAGCACCGGCGGAGGTGGTGGGCAGCTCATCATCCAGGCTAGTGTCAGGGGACCCTTGGAGTGCCACGTTGTCCCTCATGGTCTGCTGTATGTCCTTCAGCACCCCTACGATGGTGCCCAGGGCGGAGCTGATGGTCCTGAGTGCCTCCCTGAACCCCAAATACTGCTCCTCCTGCAGGCGCTGGGTCTCCTGAAACTTGGCCAGGACTGTCGCCATCGTCTCCTGGGAGTGGTGGTATGCTCCCATGATGGAGGAGAGGGCCTCGTGGAGAGTGGGTTCCCTTGGCCTGTCCGCCCCCTATTGCACAGCAGCCCTCCCAGTTCCCCTGTGTTCCTGGGCCTCCGTCCCTTGGACCGTGTGCCCACTACCACTGTCCCAAGGTCCCGTTGTTGTTGGGGTGGTGGGTTCTCCTGGGTTCCCTGTAGTGGTAGACACACCGCTGATTGACGTGTCCTGGGTACGGAGGTATGGGCCCGCTGGGTGGGTGCTGTGCTGGTGTTACCAGAGGGTGGAAGGTCAGTGTTGGGCTGTGCCTGTGCAAGGGGAAACGACTGTCCCGAGGCCCACGATGGTCCGGGCTGGTCATCAGGATCCAGTAAGGCAGAGCTGCTGTTGTCACTGTGGGCCTCTTCTGTGGGTGGAGTGGAGATGTCTGGACCCTCCTGTGTGGTGACGTTCCTTAGTGGTCCTGCAGGGATAAAAGAGCATGATTATTGCATCTGTGTGTCTTATGGTGTGCTATGGGTGTGTGTGTGTGTACCCCAGTGCAAGCATTCCTGTGTGTGGGTTTGTGTGATGATGGTTAGGGGGTAGTTCTGGGTATGTGCAGTGAGCATGCTTTGGTGAGGGGTGACCATGCTTAGTTGTGTCATGCAGGGCTTGGTGTTGGGATGTGTGGTTTGTGTTATTAGTACACTAGTGAGGATTTGGAGTGATAGGGGAGGGGGTGATGGTGGGGGTGTGTGATAACATGCAGGTAGGGTGAGGGATATGATAGTTAAGATTTGACTTACCAGTGTCCATTCCTCCACCGACTCCTCCGAGGCTCTCTGGATGCATGATGGTCAAGACTTGCTCCTCCCATGTTGTTAGTTGTGGGGGAGGAGGTGGGGGTCTGCCGCCAGTCCGCTGTACCGCAATGTTGTGCCTGGAGACCACTGAATGCACCTTCCCCCGTAGGTCGTTCCACCTCTTCCTGATGTCTTCCCGATTTCTTGGATGCTGTCCCACTGCGTTGGCCCTGTCGACTATTCTGCGCCATAGCTCCATCTTCCTGGCTTTGGATGTGTGCTGCACCTGTGAGCCAAATAGCTGTGGCTCTACCCGTAGGATTTCCTCCACCATGACCCTGAGCTCCTCCTCGGAAAACCGGGGGTGTCTTTGGCGTGACATGGGGTGGTTTGGGTGATGTGTTGGGTGGTGTCAGTGTTGATGTGTGTGGTAATGTGTAGTGGTGTGTAGTGTATTGTGAGTGTAATGTTGTATGGGTGATGGTGTTGTGTGCCTCTGTGTGGTGGGGTTCTCAGTTGCTGTGCTCTCTGTCTCTCTCGCCTTTGTCTATAATTTTTGGTCGTAGGGGTTTGTGGGTGATGTGGGTGTGTGTTTTATATTGTGTTGGGTGTGTGGGAGTGGTGTGTGTATTTGGAATTGTCCAATGTGGCGGTGTTTTGGAGATGTGTGAGTATTTTGAGCGCAGCGGTGTATACCGCCAATGGAATACCGCGTTTGAAAGACCGCCGTGTGGATTCGTGGGTCGTAATAGCATGGGCGTGTTTCTGTTGGCGTGGAGGTGGAGGTTTTGTTTTTGTCAGTTTTCCACTGACCTTTGGTGTGGCGGACTTGTGTGGGTGTTTGAATTTCGGCGGATTCCGAGTTGTGTGTCATAATAGCTGTGGCGGAATTCCGCAGCCGCGACGGTGTATTGGCAGTCTTCTGCACTGCGGTAAGCGGATTTTACTGCCAATGTTGTAATGACCCCCATAGACTTCAAGAGGAAGCACATGTTCAACCCCAAATTTATAGGTCCTTACACTGTTCTTCAGCAAATCAATCCTGTGACCTATAAACTGCAATTGCCAAAATCCTTACGAATTCATCCAGTGTTCCATACTTCCCTCTTAAAAAAGGCTGTTCAAAAGATCCACCCTCATCCAGCTTCTGTTCTAGTACGGGGGAAGAAGAATACGAAGTCAAGAAAGTGTTGGACTCAAAACTGAGAGGTCGTAACCTATGGTACTTAATCTCATGGAAAGGTTATGGCCCTGAAAATAATTCATGGGTTTCCGCATCTGATGTTCATGCTCCAGTACTTGTGAGATGCTTTCATCGTCTCAATCCAGACAAGCCAGCCCCTAGAGCGCGCCTGGGAGAGGGGAGTACTGTCAACACCAGGACAGTGCGCGCTCTACGGGCGTCTAGAATGCAAAAACCCAACACTCTCCAGAGAATGTAATTTATGCAATATGATGATATGTTAATGTTTAACCTTATGCATTACAGAATTCAATCCAGAAGAGTCTTTCTTAAGGTGCTTATAAATACTGTTCATTTGCAATGTGTTGCTGCAGGCTTTCAGAGTGAATCAGGGTGTGGTCCCTTTCCAGGACCTTCTAGAAGCTTTCCCTGCAGCATGCCTGGGTGTGGTTGTGGGCTGGGCCAAGACTCTATAAAAGGGAGCCAGCCCAGCTCCACGTGCTCACTATTCAGAGGTCCAGGTGCAGAGCAGCAGCAACTTCCTGAGCTCCTGTTCCGGTGGCCTACCTTGACCTTCCAGGCCTCTGTGCTTCATTCCAGGTAGAAGATTCTGAGTCAGGGCGGTAAGGCGGAGGTTGGGCTGGGATCCGACTCCGTATTCATTTGACGCTCTAATTCTTGGGCCTAATTCCTGGTGTTAATAACATTTTGCTCATGCAAGTGTAATTGTGCTTTTAAACTTTTCATGGTATTTGTATGCACGCATTAGAATCAGCAAGACGCGCGGTTCCTTTCTTGAGAGTATTTTGTGTTATTCATTGTGCGCTACCATTTCTTGACAGTTTCATGGTAGCATTCGAATCGGCAACATGAGCGATTCCTTCCTTGTGTGTGATTCTTGATATTCACTGTGCGCTACCATTTCCAAGGCATTTTAATGGTGGCATTCGAATCGGCAAGATGCGCAATTCCTTCCTTGTGTGTGATTCTTGATATTCATTGTACACTACCATTTACGAGGCAATTTAATGCTGGCATTCGAATCGGCAAGATGCGCGATTCTTTCCTTGAGAGCTTTTCATTTTATTCATTGTACGCTACCATTTCTTGGCATTTTCATGGTGGTGTTCGAATCGGCAAGACACACAATTCTTTTCTTGTGTATAAATAATGTCAATTACTGTGCGCTACCATTCTAAGACATTTCCTAGGTAGCATTTCGAGTTGACAAGTTGCGTGATTTATTCCTTGAATCTACATTGTGTGATTTCATGGCGCACAATCCTTTATGGTCTTTTAGTATACATATAAAAAACCTGCAATGTGGGCAATTTATTTTTCCCATGTTTTTGAGAAGAACACAACAAGATCAGAGTTCTAGATGTAATGTTGTGTGTTCCTGATATGTATTCTTAAATGGAGATTCACATAATTGTTTAGAAATTGCTCAGAGTGTTTTTTCATGATTCGCATGCTAAAGAAAGTACTTGACTCTGAAAGTTCTATTTAACCTTTTCTTGTTTCCTTCCCAGGTATTCGGTCATCTAAAATCCTAGTTAGTTCTCGAACTATTCTAGGGTTGTTTATGTTTTCAGAAATGACAAAGCTTAGAGTTGTAGCATGGTATTGATTTCATGAGATGTAATTTTGATGTTGTGTTTTAACCTCTTGCTTCCTACAGGTCTCCGTCCCAGCTGTTACCTTCCTAATCCCCTTTTCCCCGCTTGGACTCTCTTAGACTCTCTGATAAAACTAATCAGATTATTGGAGCTGTCTTGTGGTGGAAGTGTTGGGAACGTGCACAGAACCCGAGGATCTGGTGACTCTGACAGCTAGTCACCAGGCCATGGACAGGAATACCTATCGCCAGTTGCAGCATACCTGAGACCCACAGAGCCCTGACCAGTAGTGGATGCCCACTAGCTTGTTTGGAGGTGGAGTTCATCAGCCCCTGCCCAACATGGAACCTACCCTGCAGTTTCCAGCCTGGCCTAGGGGCACCCACAGGCCCACATCCCCCACCCAGATACCACCCTACCATGCGCAAAAAGTATATTGGGACACTGTACTCACCCTCTTGTGGCTGCTGTGATGCCCTCACGCGCCCATCCTGCTCTGGATAGGCCACCCCCAGTATGCGGAACATCAGAGGGGGTCAGGGTTCCACGGGCACCCCTTCCTCATTGGGAGGCCATCCCTAGCTGGGCCTCCGCCATCTTCCTTGCCCAGCGTCTTAGGTCCTCCCACTGTTTCCGACAGTGGGTGCTCTGCCTACCGTAGACTCCCATGGTCCGCACATCCCTGGCGATGGCATGCCATATACCCTTTTTGATGGGCGCTGACCTGCAGAGGAAATACACATAGAAAAAGGGTATCAGACATACCGTCCGGCCTGTTACCCTCATGGCCCACCATATCCCTCCCATCCCCTGACGCACATACATTGCCCACCATACATGCAGCACTCTGCCCAGAACCACTATACCACGCCACTTTACACGAGGCCCTCACATACAGTACTCCATGCATTCATGCCCCATGCATCGTGTTCACAGTGTACTCACCTGTTGGTCTGGAGGCCCACACAGCATTCTGTACTGGGGTAGGACCCCATCCACCAGTCTCTCCAACTCCGCATTGGTGAAGGCAAGGGCCCGTTTCCCCAGTGACTCGAGCCATGGTTGCTTCCAGACACAGGTCACAGCAGCACTTGCAGTGTAGGTCCTCTCCTGTTGAAGGTCAGGTAGCAAGTGAGTGAACAGATAGAAAATGGCAGTCACGTCCACAGTGGTGCCTACCGTCACCGCCGGCGTACACCATCACTGGCTACTGTAACCCATAGGGCCCAATGACAACCAATAAGGAGTTTGCACGGCGGTACTCGACTGCCTCGCGCAACGGCGCACAACGTCAGCGGTATTACCTCATTTTCACATGTCCATCCACACAGGACAGGCGTCTGCCATTTCGGGAGTGGGGGGGGCAGGCCATGGCACCTAACTGGGTCACAGCACAGATAGGCACATTTTGGGGATAAACATCAACATACTGTTTCTGTCACAACATCCAATGCACTGTACATTTAGGAAGTGTTGAAAACTGACCAGCTGCTCATCTTTTTGCCCCTAGATTACAACCGCTGCGGATAGATGGAGGCATCCCCCGTGTACAGGCCCCTGGTGGACTTGGCAACAATGGAGGACAGGATCATTATCCTCATCTACAGACTTGATAGGGCCACAATCCAAGAGCTGTGTGTCCAACTGGAGCCAGACCTGATCTCAGCTATCCGTCAGCCCACTGGGATCCCCCCTTTTGTGCAAGTCCTGTCTGTGCTCCATTTCTTGGCAACTGGCTCCTTCCAAGTGACAGTGGGCTTGGCAGCAGGAATGTCTCAGCCAATGTTCTCAATAGTGCTGACCAGAGTGTTTTCTGCCCTGATGAAACACATGCGCAGCTACATACTTTTCCCCCAGGTTGACGATTTCGCCACAGTGAAAGCTGATTTCTATGCAATGGGACATATGCCCAACATCATTGGGGCAATAGATGGTACACATGTTGCATTTGTCCCACCCCGGAGAAATGAACAGATTTTCAGAAATCGAAAGAGCTTTCACTCTATGACTGTTCTGATAGTGTGCCTGGCGGACCAGTACATCTCCCATGCCAATGCAAAGTATCCTGGGTCTGTGTATGATGCCTTTATCCTGAGGAATAGCAACATCCCATATGTGATGGCTCAACTCCAGAGGCACCGGGTGTGGCTAATAGGTGAGCCTTGGTTTCCACACAGTGGGTGTTGGTGTATGTGTATGGGGTTGGCCCTAAGGGTTAGTGTCTGGCTAACTGGTATCCCTCGGAATTTGCAGGTGACTCTGGTTACCCCAACCTCTCATGGCTACTGACCCCAGTGAGGAATGCCAGGACAAGTGCAGAGGAACGTTACAATGAGACACATGGGCGAACATGAAGAATTGTTGAGCGCACCTTTGGCCTCCTGAAGGCCAGGTTCAGGTGCCTCCATCTGACAGGTGGATCCCTATGCTACTCACCCAAGAAGGTGTGCCAGATCATCGTGGCATGTTGCATGTTGCACAACCTTGCCTTATGTCTCCATGTGCCTTTTCTGCAGGAGGATGATGCTGGAGATGGACGTGTGGCAGCGGTGGAGCCTGTGAACAGTGGCGAATAGGAGGAGGAAGAGGATGTGGACAATAGAACATCAATCATTCAATCGTACTTCCAGTGACACACAGGTAAGACACAGTAACTTCACCTTCCATTGCATTTTTGATTTGTAATTTTTCACTGGCAGGCTGATATTCCCACTACTATGGCCACTTACTGTTGACATGTCTATTTAAAGATATCTCTGCCCCACTATGGCTCATGGTGTACTGACTGCAGCAAACTACAGGTCATACCTATGTAAACATTACTGTACAGTTGAATTGCAATGTTTAAATATTATTAAACAAATACATATTTAAATGACTTGACATACTCCATACTTGTATTTTTTCAAAGGGTGTGTATTTAAGTGCTAATAAGTAGAGGGGGATGTGCAATGGGCTGGGTTGATGGTGGAGAGAGTCCAGGATAGAGTCCAGTCTATGTGGATCACATGTGGATTGTCCAAGGGGGCATAGGAAGTGGAGCAAAGGCAGTTCAAGGTGGACAGGGTGACCGAGTGGGACACAAGCTTGACATTCAGGAGAGTCTTATTTCCTGGCAGGCATCTTGGAAATGTTCTCTGGCTTCTGCCTCGATCACAGGGACCGTTTGCAGGGTTGTTCTCCTTCTGCAGGGGGTGGGGTGCTGGTGGCCTGTTGGTCCTGTGGGGGTGGCCTCCTGTCCAATAGCGTTGGCAGAGGTGGATGGCTGTTCATCAGTGTGGCTAATGTCAGGGGCCCGCTGGTGTGCCACTGCCTCCCTCATGGTGTTGGCCATGTCTGCCAGCACTCCTGCAATGGTGACCAGGGTGGTGTGGATGTCCCTCAGGTCCTCCCTGATTCCCAGGTACTGTCCCTCCTGCGGCCGCTGGGTCTCCTCAACTTGGCCAGTATCTGGCCCATCGTAACCTGGGAATGGTGGTATTCTCCCAGGATGTTGGTGAGTGCCTCCTGGAGAGTCGGTTCCTTGGACCTATCCTTCCCCTGTCGCACAGCAGTCCTCCCAGCTTCCCTGTTGTCCTGTGCCTCTGTCCCCTGAACGGTGTGCCCACTGACCCCAGGGCCCTGATTGTCTTGGGTTTGTGGGGTGTCCTGGGGTCCCTGTAGTTGTGGACATACTGCTGATTGACGTGTCCTGGGGACAGAGGTATGGGCCTGCTGGGTGGGTGCTGCGGTGGTGTTTCCTGAGTGGGGAGGCTCTGTGGTGGTATGGGACTATGCCTGGGTAACCTACTGTCCGGAGGTCCCTGATGGACCAGGTTGGTCATCCTGATCCAGGCGTGCAGTGCTGCCGTCATCAATGTGGCCCTTTTCTGTGGGGGGACTGGATGTTCCTGGCACTTCCTCTCCGGTGACGTTGTTTGGGGGACCTGTGCGGATGTAAATGCAGTGTTATTGTTTCTTCGTGTGACATCTTGTGCATGGGTGTGTTGCCCTCTATGGTTGTTATTGCCCTTGCAGCTTTGCCTTGTGTGAGTAGTTATGTGGTGGGCTTGGTGATTGTCTCTAGTGTGCATGCTGTAGTGATGGGTGTCCATGCAGGTCTGTGATGGGGGTCCATGCATTGGTGTTGCATGCAGGGCTTGCTATTGTGATGGGTGGGTTGTGATGGTGGGTAGTGGAGTAGTGATGGGAGTGAAGGTGAGGGTGGGGTATGTGATGGCATGCAGGTAGAGAGGTAATGGTAGTAAAGATTTGACTTACCAGAGTCCAGTCCTCCTGCTACTCCTGCCAGGCCCTCAGGATGCAGTATTGCCAAGACTTGCTCCTCCCATGTTGTTAGTTGTGGGGGAGGAGGTAGGGGTCCACTACCAGTCCTCTGTATGGCTATCTGGTGTCTTGTTACCACGGAATGCACCTTCCCCCGTAGTTCGCTCCACCTCTTCCTGATGTCATCCCTTGTTCTGGGGTGCTGTCCTACAGCATTGACCCTCTCCACGATCCTCCGCCATAGCTCCATCTTCCTTGCAATGGATGTCTGCTGCATCTGTGATCTGAATAGCTGTGGCTCTACCCGGATGATTTCCTCCACCATGACCCTTAGCTCCTCCTCTGAGAACCTGGGGTCTATGGGGTGCCATGGCTGTAGTGTGAGTGGTGTGTGTGAGGGTGTGTGGGGTGATGTGTTGGGGTGTGTGGTGTGAGGTACGTGGATGGTGTATGGGTAATGGTGTTCTGAGGCTCTGGTGGGAGCTCTTGCTGAATCTCTAATGGCAATTTTTGTAAGTCGTAAAGGGTTGTGGGTATTGTGGGTGTGTGTTTTATAGTGGTGTTGGTGTGTGGGTTTATGGGTGCGTGTGTGTATGTGTGTCAGGTGTGCGTAGTTTGAATTGTCCAGTGTGGTGGTGTTTTGTATGTGTGTGTATTTTGAGCACGGCGGTATGTACCGCCAATGGTTTACCGTGGTTGAATGTCTGCTGCAGTGATTCGTGGGTCATAATGCTGTGGGCGCAGTACTGTTGGCGTAACGGTGTGGGTTTTGGTACCGCCATTTTATCACTGACCTTTGGACTGGCAGACTTATATGTGTGGCTGAATAGTGACAGATTGCTGTGTGTGTCATAATATGGGAAGCGGTAATCTGGCTGCAGCGGTATGTTGGCGGCAGTCAGCATGGCAGTAAGTGGGATTTACGACCAATATCATAATGAGGGCCTGTGTGTGTTGGTACAAATACTTTACACCTAGCACTCTGAAATTAAGCCTGCCTGCTCGTGGCAAGCTGCCAAGGGGTTGGGCGGGGGTTAGCTGAGGGTGATTTTCTTTTACCCTGACTAGAGTGAAGGTCCTTGCCTGGACGGGGGGGTAGCCTGACAGCCAACCAAAGACCCCATTTCTAACACTGGTGACCACTGACATACAGTGATTAAGTGTACACTACTGTTTTGATTTCAGACCACTACGTGACCACATACTACTTGTCTTGTGACTTTTGTTTTTTCTCTTTTTCTTGGATTTTTCCCTAAATCCATTTTTGTGATAATCTTTGATTGACTTCTGAATTGCATTGGGAACTTGTTTTCTGCCTTTTGGAACCTTGTACTTTTGTTGACTTTTCATCATGTCCCAATCTGGAGATGCATCAGTTGGAGCTGCTTTTGACCCAGAGAAATTAGAATAGCTCTACTGTGGCTCAAGTGAAGCAGTTCTGTAAATGTTTTGACTGTCCCATTAAGAGCTCATCCAAGAAGGAGCAGCTGTTAAAGACGCTGAGGGCCTGGGTGACAGCCAAAAACACTGAAGGGCACACAGAGGCTAAAGAGGAGGAAGAGAATTTCATACACAATGATATTGTGGGTGAGCCTGTTATGTCTAGGGAGAGGGTCTCCAGGGCAGGTAACCGTGTCTTATCTGAGGGTCTGACTCCTGAAAAAGTGCAGGACAGACAGAGAGGGAGCACCAGAGGGAGTTGGAGAAAATGTGGGTGGCCATAGAGGAGAAAAAGTTATTTTTGGCTCTTGAGCTCAGCTTAAGGGAGCTGGATCAGAGGAGCCTGTCTAGTAGGGATGGTGGCAGCCACACCACAGTGTAGCCTGAGAGTAGGGTGCACATTCCTAAAGATCTTGTGAAGGATTACAAAAGGGAGGATGACATATACTTGTGGTTCAAGGGGTATGAGTCTGCTCTAAACATGAGTATGGTCCCAGAAGCTCATTGGAGGGGAGGGTCTGTGGAAGCACTTTGAGGTAGAAGGGAGGGATACACTGACAGCCTTAGGGGATGCTCAGAATCTCACCCACGCTATCGTGAAGGATGCCCTACTCACAAGATATGGTGTTGTCGCGTGGGCTCTCATTATCCTAAATGAGACTACTGGATTTCTAGGCAGCAGGATCGATAACGGTGTGGGGGACTGAGTCTGACCCACGTGTAAGGAACTCTGTCACCCTAAATCCGGTTGTTGCTCCGGCTAACTAGCAGTGCCTCATTTCTCCCACGGGGAAGAAATGATTGGGCAGCCGAGCGCATGACATCTTTGGAACTTCTCAGGGAAGTCGTGGTCACTCAGATCCAAACCAACTCTCTCATTCACAATATGGTCTCATATACAAATGACAAAGACAGTATAAGTTTTATATAATGTTTTAATAAAACAACTGTATTTTAGATATTAAGGCGTGAGCCGCAATAACCAGAACAATACAACATAGTAGGATTGATATAGTAACCAGGAGAGTAAAACATAGAAATAAAGCTATCATAATTCCTAACCGTTTCTACTCTCCCTCTGCTTGTTCTATTTAGAGCACAGCATGTTAAGCTTTCAGCTTGCCTTTCTGTATCACTAGGGAGACGGACACACTCATACCTGAGCAAAGGCCTGTGATCTGGTTCAGCATCTGCAACAAGGCAGTCAGCGTCTAGTTGTGGTTCCCTGGTCGGTATCTCCCTCTGCATGTATTGGGACAAGGAAGTGATTTTATAACTAACATGTCATCGTGATCACAAAATGTTCCTACGCAGGAATGGCAAGTCTAGACTCCTACCACGTCTATCGGCAATGTACCAGACTGTATCCTTGACTAAAGCACAGAGTGAATATGTTATGAAGAACTCCAGTGCTGAAGTAGGCAAAACAGTGTGATATGAATAAAAAACAACACCGTAGAACTGGCTATTCTGTAAAATAACAATACGAAGCCTAATAGAAAGCATTTAGAGTAAAGTGCACAGAGGCTCTAAGCTGTTAGCAAATGAATAAAATATATTTAGGGCAAAGTGCACAGAGGCCTAAGGCCTGAAGCTAATGCGCAAAATATACGTAAAACTGACCACACTACACCCTCCCCTTGTCGGTAGCAAGTGGTTCTAACAACATACAAAAAAAAACATGACCTAAATTTAAACCCAACATTACGACAAGATGAGAAGACAACAAAGTCATAAATTTAGGAAACATGTGACGATAGAGCGAATTGCAATATAGTGTCAATTTAGTCGGGAGAGAGAGAAAAAAAAATCCAATTGTCAGACAGAAGCAATAGAACGTAGAAGCTCCTCCACTTCGAGATATGTCAATATCGGAAGATCCACGCCACAAAGTACCATGGAGCAGGTGTGTTCCAAAGCCCCAAAACCATTCAGGGCGGCACCCCGTGTAGTGCCAAGGAAAGAGACAAAACCATCTTCCTCCAGGAAGGGAATCTCATAATCCGCTTCACGAAGCAAACGCAACCGTAGTGCACAAGTCTGGGAATGAGCCCTAATCGGGAACATCAACAGATCAAGATCAACCACTGGAGAGCGCTGCAGTGAGAGACAGAAAGCCAGTGCATGTTCAAACGAGCACCAAAGGCATCGAAACACGGGTTGCACACAATCCAAAACCGGTCGGAACGACAAAGACCAGTCACACTCCAAATGAGCCAGGAGTGTAGCTCCAAAACGCTGCATCATGCGTTCACGACACAGCTGCGCTGACGGGAGCAGCAATACAGGATCTCGTTGCGGCGGGACAGCCATTGGGAAAAAATAGCAACAATAGCAAAACTTCAGCCAATAAAGCCAAAGTAATTGGGAAACCCCCAAAAATGCTTCAGAAAATAGAGTGTATAGCCGAAGGTATCAAACCGAATATGGAAGAGAAGGTGTGAACGAAACCAACACCAACGACTTTGAAAAAATGAGCAATACCAGCAGTGCTGGATGCATTAAATATATGTCCCACAAGTTCACCGAAGTGACTCGGAAAGTTAGTATTCAAAAGGGACTGTATCTCCGCCGATGACCTTGCCACTTGAAGTGCGTAGGTCTCGCTAGCAGATGTAAGGGCCACATGCTTTTGAAACAATAAAGCTTTCAGCCGACTCAACTTGTTGAAATCAACCTTGGAAGTAGCAATATGAGGCCAGATGTCCGCTACCTCCCTAAATTCAGTAGGGGGAAACAACACATTCCCGCAGCACGTAACGGCCTTGTTGACGACAACGACGTAAACTATTCCGGCACGCATGCCACAGCAGCGTTCGCTGTTAAGAACAATGTAACTGCCGTTAGAAAGCACCTGGAAAGTGTTTTTAATTACCGGGACAGGAACTCCCTTCAGATAACAAGCTAAGTTAGCAATCGAAGCATTACACGCTCCGAGCAAGGACAGCTGTTTACAAACCATGGAATGGCTAACAGAAGCTTCGCATTCGCTACCGCTAAGAAAAACTTCCCGCAAACCATTAACACATCTGTACTGAAAAGGAAGCTCCCACACCTCGTGTATGTAACTGTCACCCAATAGTTCATATCTACCCACCGGAATGTGTTTCAAACAAGAAGTAAATTGCAGAGTGGAGATAGGCAAATTAATAACCCCATGAATCAACCACTCAGCTGACGGAATCTCAGCCACCGTAAAAGGCAGTTTCTCCAACTTTTCAATATTTAACATAACATACGTCGCTTCCTTCTTAGCCATCAATTGTTGTTGACGAGTTAAATTAAAGGAGATAAAGATCTCTCTGGCACGAATGTGCTGCCATGGAACGCGACCCGCCTTCAAGGTCTGAAGAGTCCAACCCAGCTGCATGATAGATCGTGTCTGACTCTGCCCATGATATAAAGAAGACATGTCTGATTTTATAATGTCAATAGCAGAAGAGACAATGCTGTCAATCGTGTAAACACGGTCAGAAAGGGTATGCATGCCATTATCAACAACAGACAAAGGGGGTGATTCTAACTTCGGCGGGTGGCACCCCCTACCGCCATCCTGTTCCTGGCGGGCGAACCGCCAGGAACAGGATGGCGGTAGGGGGTGTCAGGGCGCAGCAAGCTGCGCCGCCATGGGGGATTCTAAGGGCAGCGGAGACCGCCGGTTTACCCTTTCTGACCGCGGCCAAACCGCCGCGGTCAGAATGCCCTGCGGGGCACCGCCGGTCTGTCGACGGTGCTCCCGCCGACCCTGGCCCCGGCGGTCTGAGACCGCCGGGGTTAGAATGAGGGCCAAAGTCTGCAGCAGATTTTCTTGATCAATCTGTCAATCTGTCTTAACCGTAATGCAGCCTCCTGCTGGGAAAGTTTCCAAAACTCATTATACACTTCGTATAAGAACCGTTTTCTCCGGGGCACCTTGGGACCTGATAAGAAATCTTGTAAATCAGTACCATTAGACAGTAACTTGAGGTGTGACTTAACTGCACCCAGCATGGAGTACTTCAACCATTGTTGACAAAGTTTCCCCACACTGTATGTAGTTATTATATCAGCATGTTCTGGTGAAATGTAACAAGGGTCTGCCCTACTAGTCCTGAACCCCCCAGAAGAGGTAACAAAACGTTGATGACACTGATTAGTGTCTACAGGCCACAATAACCACCCGCCCGGATGTAACGATGAAGCGTTAAGCGTACCATTCTGGACCCAATGCGTAAATTCACTAAAAGTAGCATTCACATAGTGCTGCCAGTTATTTAATTTAGAAGGGACAGGTATACTAGGCAAAGTCAATTCTCTAATCGACGCCAAGCCCAAACAACTAGTCTGTTGTACTGTGTCATTGAGGAAAATCATTTGCACAGGGATAATGCATGCTCGAAATAATGTATCTCTGCCTTGCATCTGCCAATTTTTCGTACCCCAAACACTTTTCAAGTCAACAGTCTTCAACCAGTATTCATATCCTTCGACCGAAAGTTTAGATACAAACGAATTAGAATACAGTAATTTAGTATCGGTCAACAAAATTTGCTTATTAGAATACGGTGTCACTTTAAAATAGTAAGACTTAGCATTTCGCTGATCATGCCCAGAAAAATATGCAAATTTATCATTATACGTTTTCGAACTCCCTTGTGGAGGAGTCGAGCAATGTTCCCATTGTACATAATTAAAGATGGACTTAGGGCTACTCGCTTTGTGAATAAAGTGGTGTCCATAATAGGTGTAGCAAAACATATCACCATGATTATCTCTAAATTGGTAAGCATCTTCATCGTCATAGACAGTATAATATTGCAAATCTTTTAGCATAGCATCTACTGTCTTCACATCCCAATCATCAGAAACAATGCCTGGAATAACAATATCATTCATTGATAACTTAAGGACATACGGTATTTGAATCAATTCAGTGGGACCATATATATCAAACATTACTTTATCCCACACAATCCCATCCGGAATTGGTATTGCAGAAATATACACATTGGATAAGTCTCTTCGAACCATATGAGACGAAAACTGTGGTCTCAACACAGTCTCCACGTGCTCAATGTCTGATCAATCAGGAAGAAAATGACCATGTATTACCAGAAAAAAGGTAACCACAAATCCCAACCATAAAAAAAGAGTCAGTACAGCCATAAAAAGCCACAAATAGTTCCAAGGAATAACAAAATATGTACGTTTAAGCCAACTGAGTAGCTTACGTGGACCTCGGATTGAAGACAGCGAAGACGAAGAGCTGGATACAGCCGCATCCGCGTCGTTGAAGCAGCCAGAGGCAGTTCTTGCAAAAGGTGCAACAGTGAACAAGGAAGCTGATGGAGGTTCTCTCCTAGGTACGCTATAAATCACATGTTCAGAAACATCAGTAGAACGTACAGCAACTTGAGAAAAAGAATTGATATCAATCGTTGACTGTGGAACAATCGCAAGATCATCTTCCACCCTCCCCAAGCTCGGAGAGGAAACAGGGTCGGTGCAAATCACCTGCAGCGGGACTTCTTCCCCAGTAGTGAGAGGGATGCCGGAACTACTGGGTGTCCCTCTTGGTCTGCTGTGCAGAATCGGCCACATGTTGTAACTTGACATTATCAATGGAAACAAAACGATTTCCTTTGGCCCCTTGCAGCGGCGGCAAAATCACAGTTCTCGTGCCGCTCACCCCCAACACCGGGACAGGTTCTCTATAAGAAGGACCAAATTCTTTCTTTACTGCGACCTTTTCAAGCACTAGATCCCCAATCCTGGGTATCCAACCAGTAGGTGTTACTGGCTCATCCTTAATTCCAGAGGAGGCAGCACTCGCAGAAGAGTTATCTTCACGATATTGTTGTAAATCCTGCAAAACAGTGACACGATCATTTATGTCAAAGGGCGTATCTGCCGCCTCCACACCAGGACCATCTAGATCAGGAACATACATTCGTGTTCCGAACAGGCACTCATATGAAGTACGACCCCCCAGTGACCTTCTAGGCAAGTTATTAAGTGCTCTCTGTACTCCATACAGGTGGGCTAGCCAACTACGACCCGTACCTATAACCCTGGCTGTTAAGGATTGCTTTAAATCACGATTTAAACGCTCCACGACAGAATTTCCCTCGGGATGAAATGGAGACGAGAATTGGAGTTGGACCCCCAACGAAGCCATGGTGTCCCTGAATGCCTTAGAGGCAAAAGCAGGGCCCTGGTCCGAATGAAAAGCCGCAACTGCAAATGTATCGACAAAGATACGCAAATCTTTAATAACAGTCCGAGCGTCAGCCGAGCGCTGTGGCCAGACCCACACAAATCTGGAGCACGAATCTACAGCAACCAATATGTATTTGTATGCGCTATCTGGTGTCAGTGGACCACAATGGTCCAAGTACACACACTGTAATGGTCTATTTAATATCAGAAGAGGAGTCTGCTGCGGGCGTCTAGCCGACGATGCTTTAATTTGTTGACAGACGTCACAACAAAGGACATACTGCTTTGTCTCTTTATAGAGACCAGGCCACCAATAACGGGCCTGTAAAAGTGAAATCGTGGCAGCCACACCAGCATGCGCAGATGCCACCCCTTCATGTGCTGCAGAAATTAATCGAGGTCTCTCAATCTTATTCGGTAACTCACGTACACCAACGCCTGGAATATTAACAACAGCATTTAGTGCACCACTCAAGCAGTAACTATATTTAGAAGGGAATCCTTTAGGAAATGGCGTGCCATCAGCCGTAGCTTTTATGGCAGCCGAAATCTCTATGTCTGGTTTTGAACTCGAACGAGTTACCGCGGCTACAGTGGCGATAGCCACTGCCGACTTTGCAGCCTCATCAGCCAAAGTATTCCCAGCAACGTGTATTCCAACACGCTGGTGTCCAAGTGTATGTACAACATGGACTTTAGGAAGCGTTTCTTTCAGACCCGCAATCTTACCCCACAACAATTTATGTTTAATGGTGTTGCCTGTAGAATCTCTGAACCCATTCATTTTCCAATAATGCAGATATTCATTGAAGGATTGCACACAGTAGTAGGAGTCACAGACCAGCAAGGTCAATATCGCCGGCTCTGCATGCTTCAACGCTAACAAAAGAGCTTTGAGCTCAGCCAGCTGCGCCGTGCAATCTCCCAAGGTTTTAGTATAAGTATGTCGGGGCAGAAGACTTCCCCCTCCATAGTCCTGCTCACCACCGCACATGCAGCAGAATACTGTTGTTTAGTCCCAACCGCCGGTTGCGCAGAGCCATCGGTATACATGACCACTTCATATTGGTCAATAGGCAATGTGCCAGCAGGAACTGGGTACTCTATTTCATATTGAAGAAATTCTTGAGTCTGCAGCTTAGGGTCAAATATGTAATCCACATCAGTGGCCGTCAAAGACGTAGCCCATTGTATCCACCGCGGGTGTAAAGCTTTCGAATTAGGAACACTCGCTTTTGTAACAGCCTCTAAGGCCGGAATTGGGGAAACGACAATAATGCGTTTGCCCTGGGCTAGCGGTCTTTCTTTGATCACAGCCATCTGTACTGCAGTGAGAATTTTCTCAGTCTGTGCAAAATGTTTTCTGCAGCAGAATACAAGTGGGACTTGTATGCTATTGGGACTGTCTCCCCTTCATTAAAGGTGACATACGTAAATCCAACAGCCCCAGGAATCACCCTGATGACCAAATGAGTTTTATTGTCCCGTGTGTGTAAATGTTTAACCGCTAAGAGATCAGTCTGCAACTCTCGCAGTATGTGTGTATGCTCAATCGTCCAAAATCTACTTGAAAAATTCGGGTGAATCAGTTCATATAAGGGTTTTATACGTGTAGCATAATCAGGAATGTAAGTTCTGCCAAAATTCAGAAACCCCAACAAGGACTGGAGCTTCCGAACCGTATTAGGAGGCTGCAGTAAAGCACATTTCTCCAAAAAATGTGGCGCCAGGCTCTTGCCCTCACTCGATAACTCATATCCCAGGAAAATAACACTGAGGAAGGCAATCTTCGATTTCTTAAAATTAAACTTATAACCAATATCAGCAAAACCCACAACAATGCGCGATACGCGACTGAGATGTTGTTGAATCTCATCGTCCGTCAAATAAATGTCATCAACATATGATAACGCCTCAGGGTCCAACTTGTGCAGAAGTTCAGTCACACGAGCCGAAAACAGTCCTGGGTTATTCTTATACCCCTGAGGTAAACGACAAAACTTTTTCTGAGAGCCAAATGCACTGAAACTGGTATAGTCCCGACTTTCGGGTGCTATATTCTGGCAGAAAAATCCATTCGAGATATCCAAGGTTGTTTTGTATTTTTTACGCACTATATTATTCATAAGCGCAGCGCTATGTGAATTCTGTATTGCATATGTGCGTGTATGACTATTCAAATGTCTGTAATCCACCACTATCCTATAGGAATGGTCCGGTTTAGCAACCGGAAATAAGGGATTATTCATCGGCGAGACACAAGACTCAATCACACCTTGGTACTCCAATTGTGTAAGAATTTTCCGAACCGATGCCCTTGCTTCAAATTTAATAGGATATTGCGGCTGTGGCTGAGGTTCTCCTTTAATGGGAATGACATGATAAGGTGATTGTTTATCCCACCCCACATTATTTCTATATAGGGCGGGGGCTTGTGCTAGAGCCCATGATTTACCATAGGACTCCGCTAGTTCTCTCGGAACAAGTGGTGAAAAGGAAGGCGCAATAACCTCCTCCCCAACCGGACAGTCGCGAACAAAGTCAGGTGGCCAATCTTGTTCGACCAACAGGACATCATATGATTTCACCACATGGTCCCAAAAGATGGCGTGTACAACATGGTCAATGTCCCCTTCTAATCGTAGAGTCACAAGATATACTTGATCAGGATCAGAGACTCGCATATCCGCCGTCTCGACTTGTATGAAGTCATCGGTTGCTTTCGCCTCCAGATGCTCTAGAAGACTCCGGCGAACTATTGTGACCTCTGCCGCGCTGTCTAACAGCGCTAACGCCCATGTCTTGTTCGTCAAGAGAACTCTCTTCTTGAGCGGCATGTCTAACTGAGACTGCTGCCACTTTTTTCTTTTTAAATTGCTGTTTTTGTTGCAGCGGTTTTTCGCACCCTCAGGTTGCTGTTGCTTAGAATTATCCTTATTATTTTTACCCTGCAATTGTGGCTTCTGCGGTCGAGCCCCTAGGCTATCACGACCAATACTAGAATATGTTTCAGCTATTATTCTCGGAAGTTCCCGCTCCTGATTAATCTGTGGAACGTCCCGAAGACGCATTCGCACTGCTAGTGCTACAGCCTCACCCTTGAGATTACTCAAAATAATAGAAGAAACCGCGTCAAAATTACCCATCAATTGCATGCCTAAATCTAAGACAGGGGCAGCCCCATATTCATCCTGAATTTGTTTAAGCACCTCCGGCAAATTAGCCAAAGTCGGTGTACCGTGTGCTGTAGTATAGAGTGCGGCAAACACCGTGCCCCAAGTATTACAAAGATCCACCATAGGAACCATCCCATACGGCAAACACATCGTCAAAATTCTATGCTTATCCTGAGGTCCCGTATGGGGAAATACTGCTTCCAGCGTATTAATTTTTTGCGCCAGCCAAAATGGAGTCTCCTCACGTTTAGCCGGTACTTTGCCCATTTCAGAGTGTACAGTGGCCGGATTGATTCCCGGTACCACCGCATGTGGGTGAGCTGGAGCAGCACGCGCTGCATTAGTATTCAATGTCTGCATCACAAACTGAACTAATCGTCTGTACGTTGCAGTTAATTCCACATATAAACGACGCACTTCAGCCACTGCCACATTTGCCACTCCAGGATATGGTGTATATGTAGCCAATAAAGGCCAGGTCGGACCATCATTACTCAACGGACCTAACCTTACTGATGTTACTGAATGTGGGAGGGCGCCATCAAGCCAATTATGGTGTTCTTGATAAGATAAAGGTATTTCTAAGTATGCATAAGCCCTGTATTGTCCAGGGACATTCGCAACAGTATATTCGTGAAAAGTATTAGTACCCCCATCAGCTGCTGGAAATACGACCCAAGAATAAAAAAGTTCTGTTCTATAGGCTGCATGGGCATCCACCACAAAAGTGACCGGACCCCCCTGGACCGTCAGTCCATGTGCTATCAGATGACCCGTGAGCGGAAATCGCATATTAAGCGGTATATTTACTACAACTGGATTCGCCATTAGTATAACAATAATAGCTCTAGGACAGAGAAGGCACACCAATATCGGGGTATTTCCTTTCAAAGTTCAAGCTTTAACAACCAACCACAAAGTATTAGGATGTACCCAACCTGTGGTGGCGGAAACCCTCAGCCCCACGGACGTCTCCGTATACGGAACCGAGGAGTCAAAATATATACGAGACCGAGAGAGTCAGTCGGACCCAAACATTAGAGCCAGATCAAACGATGGCGGCGCCATGTCGCGTGGGCTCTCATTATCCTAAATGAGACTACTGGATTTCTAGGCAGCAGGATCGATAACGGTGTGGGGGACTGAGTCTGACCCACGTGTAAGGAACTCTGTCACCCTAAATCCGGTTGTTGCTCCGGCTAACTAGCAGTGCCTCATTTCTCCCACGGGGAAGAAATGATTGGGCAGCCGAGTGCATGACATCTTTGGAACTTCTCAGGGAAGTCGTGGTCACTCAGATCCAAACCAACTCTCTCATTCACAATATGGTCTCATATACAAATGACAAAGACAGTATAAGTTTTATATAATGTTTTAATAAAACGACTGTATTTTAGATATTAAGGCGTGATCCGCAATAACCAGAACAATACAACATAGTAGGATTGATATAGTAACCAGGAGAGTAAAACATAGAAATAAAGCTATCATAATTCCTAACCGTTTCTACTCTCCCTCTGCTTGTTCTATTTAGAGCACAGCATGTTAAGCTTTCAGCTTGCCTTTCTGTATCACTAGGGAGACGGACACACTCATACCTGAGCAAAGGCCTGTGATCTGGTTCAGCATCTGCAACGAGGCAGTCAGCGTCTAGTTGTGGTTCCCTGGTCGGAATCTCCCTCTGCATGTATTGGGACAAGGAAGTGATTTTATAACTAACATGTCATCGTGATCACAAAATGTTCCTACGCAGGAATGGCAAGTCTAGACTCCTACCACGTCTATCGGCAATGTACCAGACTGTATCCTTGACTAAAGCACAGAGTGAATATGTTATGAAGAACTCCAGTGCTGAAGTAGGCAAAACAGTGTGATATGAATAAAAAACAACACCGTAGAACTGGCTATTCTGTAAAATAACAGTACGAAGCCTAATAGAAAGCATTTAGAGTAAAGTGCACAGAGGCTCTAAGCTGTTAGAAAATGAATAAAATATATTTAGGGCAAAGTGCACAGAGGCCTAAGGCCTGAAGCTAATGCGCAAAATATACGTAAAACTGACCACACTACAGTGTCACCCCTGAGCAGTATAAGAAGGAATCCCAAACATGGTTGGAATGTGTTGATTCTTATTGCAGGTCACTGGATGGTTGGATGAAGGGCAGTAAGGTAAGAACGTATGAGGGGCTTTACAATCTGATTGCTTGGGAGCACTTGTACAGTTGATCTTTTCCAGAGCTGCACCAATACTCGATTGACAGCAAGCTGACTGATCCCAGGAAGCTTGCGCAGGGGGCGGACTGCTGGGAGAGCACCAGGGCCCAAAAGAGGTACGGGGAGACCACGCCAAGTGTGGGCAGGGTCCCTCTCAGAAGAAAGTGGTAGGTAAGGGTAAACAGGGGGAGTTCTCTAAAGGGCCTCAAACTGATTCCCAGGGTAAAGATTCCCACCCCCTGTGAGAAGAATCTATGGTTCTCCAAAGGGAAGACAGTGGCAGGGGGACCCCCATGTAAGTGTTATGCATGTGGCCAAGTGGGTCATGTGAGGGGGGACCCTAAATGCCCTAATAGTACACCAGCACCCACTGGTACGCAGCCCCAGGGTTTGGCTAGTGTAGTGCTTGGGGAGGAGTTGGTTCCAGGTGGGTGGGAGCCAGCTGAGATGCCCCTTGTCTCACTAGGGGACAGTGAGATGGTCCAGAGAACCCTCGTGCCTGTGAACACTAAAAAGTACAGGCAGTGGGTGACCATCAATGGACAGAGGGTGGAGGCTCTGAAAGACACAGGAGCCAGTGGGACTACAGTGAGGTGTCAGCTGGTGTCTGAAGAGCAGATTGATCCCCTGGTACTTCATCAAGTAGTTGCAGTGGACAACTCAGAGCACCTGTGCAGAGCGGCGTAGGTTCCCTGTGAATGAGGGGGGGGGTCTCAGGTTCCTTAAGGTAGCTGTGAGTCCAACCATGCCTGTAGATTGTTTGCTAGGCAATGACCTGGAGGATTCCCCTTGGAAGGAGGTGGAACACAGGTCTCACTTGGAGATGTTGGGTCTGCCTGGGTGGGTATGTGTATCCACCCAGTCAATGGAAGCCCGTCAGTTTGGTCAAGAGCCCCTGGAGCCTGAAACAGTGGCCCCCAGGACCGCCAAGAAGAGGAAGGGCAGGGGGCACGGGAAACCAGCCCCAGACGTTCCCACGGTCTGGGAGGAGGTTGAGCCTGAGGATGATGCCCCGGAGCCTAAATGGGAACAGGTGGCTGAACTAGGGGAGGTCCCTGAGCTGCTGCATTGGCAGCAGGAAGGGGGATCTACCTGGGAGGCATTCTGTGAGGCACAACAAACTTGCCCTACTCTCGAGGGACTGTGAGAGCAGGCTGCAGCCCAGGCAGCTGGCGAGGAGCCCAGTACTCACCTGATCTATTGGGAGGAAGGCCTCCGGTATAGTGAGCCTAAAGTTCATGAGCCTGGGTCAGCTCGTATGCTGGTGGTACCCCAGTGCTTCAGGGCCTTCCTACTGGGGTTGGCTCATGATGTGCCTTTGGCAGGACAAGACCTACAATCTGCTTGTCTCCCACTTCTATTGGCCTCAGATGCACAAGCATTCTGCTGCACACTGTTCAGGCAAGTGGCAAGAGTGGGGGAAATGTAAGGCTCCCCTCCAACCTTTACCTGTTGTTAGTACTCCCTTTGAAAGTGTAGGTATTGACATTGTGGGGCCTCTGGATCCCAAGACAGCCGTGGGCAACAGGTTCATCCTACAAGTTCACCACCCCTGACCACCCGCAAAGTAATGGTCTGGTTGAGAGATTCAACTGCACCTTGAAAGGCATGATCGAGGGCCTGTCAGAGCCCTTGAGGCGAAAGTGGGACGTCCTCTTGCCATGCCTTCTTTTCGCTTACAGGGAGGTGCCTCAAACGGGACTTGGGTTTAGTCCCTTTGAGCTGATCTATGGCCACCCTGTGAGGGGACCTTTAAGTCTGGTGAAGGAGGCTTTGGAGAAAGCTCCTAGTAACCCCCCCCCCCACCAGGATGTATTTAGTTACATGCTGGCTTTGAGAAACCAGACTGCCCGCTTCTGGGGTCTTGCACAGGATAACTTTGAAGCAAACCAGGAGGATATGAAATGGTGGTTTGACCAGAATGCCACTCTGGTCGACTTTCAACCTGGTCAAACAGTCTGGGTAATGGCACCAGTGGAGCCTAGGACGCTCCAGGATAAGTGAACTGGGCCACTTGAGGTGGTGGAGTGCAAGAGTGAAGTCACCTATCTGGTTGACTTGCAGTCTCCAAGGAACCCTTTAAGGGTCCTGCATGTTAACCCCCTCAAGCCACACTTTGAGCGGACTGAACTGTCCATTCTCCTTGCAACAGATGATGGGGTGGAGGAGGAGAGTGAGCCTCTTCCTGACCTCCTGTCTGCAGAAGAGAAAGATGGGTCTGTGGAGGGAGAGATCCTCTCCCCCTCCCTGACCGCAGAGCAGCAGAGGGACTGTCGCCATATGTTGGGACAGTTCGCCTCACTGTTTTCCCTGATCCCAGGGGTCACACACTTGTGCACACATGATGTGGACACTGGGGAAAGTCCACCATTAAACAGAAAGTTTACAGGGTGACTGACAGGGTCAGGACTAGCAAAAAGGATGAGGTATCCAAAATGTTAACCCTAGGGGTTATTGAGCATTCCAGCAGTCCTTGGGCCAGCCCAGTGGTATTGGTCCCAAAGGGTGCTGCACCTGGTGCCAGTCCAGAACTCAGGTTCTGTGTGGACTACCGGGGACTCAGTGTGGTAAGTAAGACTGACGCACACCCCATCCCCCGAACTGATGAGCTCATAGAGCGGTTGGGAGCTGCCAAGTACCTTAGCACGTTTGACTTAACGTCTGGGCACTGGCAGATTGCCTTGACTGAGGGGGCCAAGGAGAGGTCACCATTTTCTACCTCAGATGGACACTTTCAATTTAAAGTTAGGCCATTTGAGATGATGAATGCCCCTGCAACCTTTCAGAGGTTAGTCAACCAGGTGTTAGCTGGGGTGGATGAGTTCAGTGCCGCCTACCTGGATGACATTGCTGTTTTCAGTTCCACTGTGGAGGAACACCGGCAACACCTCTGGAGAGTGTTAGAGGCCCTGCAGAAGGCAGGCCTCACTATTAAGGCAAGCAAGTGACAAATAGGGCAAGGTTCTGTGGTGTACTTTTGACACCAGTTAGGGGGTGGCACCCCTACAGCTAAAAATTGACCCCATTCTGTCTTGGGAGCCCCCCAAGAGCCAGACTGAGGTGAGGGCCTTTTTAAGCCTCACTGGCTATTACAGGAGGTTTGTCAAGGGATATGGTACCATTGTGACCTCCTTGACTGAGTTGACCTCCAAGAAACAACCAAGGAAGGTGATCTGGACAGAGGCTTGCCAGACCGCTTTTGATGCCGTGAAGGCTGCCATGTGCACAGCACCTGTGGTGAAGGCACCTGATTACTCCAAGGGGTTTGTTGTGCAAACAGACGCCTCGGAGCATGGTTTTGGAGCAGTGCTCTCCATGTGTCATGTGTCTCGGGACTGAAAATTAAATGCTACCAGTGGTCATGCAGCACTGATTGTGATCCCCACACAAGTAGCACTTTAAGCATGTCTCAGAGCTGCCACTGCAGAGGCTGTGTTTAGTTTACACTGCCATATCAACTTGACATTTAAATCCCCTTGCCAAGCCTTAAACTCTCTTTTTATTAGATATATGTCACCCCTAAGGTAGGCCCTAGGTAGCCAATAGAGCAGGGTGCTTTGTAATTAAAAAGTAGGACATGTACTTATATGTTTTGCATGTCCTGGAAGTGAAAAGCTCCCAAATTCATTTTTCACTACTGTGCGACTTACACTTCTCATAAATTAACATTGGAAATTCCTTATTACACTTATAAGCTGTATTTTCTGATTGAGGAGTAGCTCTGTCATGTTTCATACCATTGGAATGGTAATGACAAATCTTCTTTGCTGGCAAAGTTGAATTTATCACTACTAGTTTAGAAATGGCACTTTTAGAAAGATGGCATTTCTCTACTCTTAGCTCTTTGCACCTGTAGCCTGTCTCCAATACATGCCCTGGGTGAGTGACTGCTGGATTTTGTGCATTCCCTGGAGACACCCACACACATAGGAAGGTTAGGTGTGACTGGGTGGCTATCCACATCCTGATGGGTCAGCATGGGCAGGATAGAAGGGAGGAGCTGACACTTAAGCCTGAATAGGCAGTGTCCTGTCCCCACACACAGGGCTCCATACCCCCTGTAGTGAGTCTGGAGCCAGGGCTGGGAAGGGAGGACAGCTGTGTACTTCAGAACCCCTCTTTGAGTTCACTTCCAATTCAACATCCTACTGGGTATAAGTACTGTGCCCCTGACCACAACTAATCAGACACTACTAGATCTGTAAAGAAACTCTGCCAGGAGGAAGGGCTGCTGTGCTGCTACAAGGACTGCTTCTCTGCTGGACTGCTACT
This sequence comes from Pleurodeles waltl, assembly GCF_031143425.1. Lineage (NCBI taxonomy): Eukaryota > Metazoa > Chordata > Amphibia > Caudata > Salamandridae > Pleurodeles > Pleurodeles waltl. The sequence continues at coordinate 47,029,609 of NC_090446.1, read as the reverse complement.
CTGGAAGAACTGCTTTTCTGCTCTCCTTCCCTGCTGCTTGCTACCCTCTGTCCTGTGGAGGAAGAACTGGGCTGTTGGGTGAAACCAGAGTGATCTCCAAGGGCATGCTGGCTTATCTCAATCTTCTAAGACTCAGGGATATAACAGTCTTGCCACCTGCTCCGGTGTCTGGTCCATTGGCAGTGGATCCAGGTGCATGCTTTAGTGGAATCGACGCATCCTCTTCTGCATGAAGCAGAATCAACACCTCACTGCTCTTGCGGGAACAGAACTGGTGCATCACTTTTGGAACCAGCTCACTGCCATCGGAACCAATGCATTAGTACTACTGCATTGCCGGTGCTGCAGTGAGAGACAATCTAAGCATCTCCTCAACTGCGAGGAGAAAACCGGTGCATCAACTTCAGAACCAATGCATCTTGGACCTGGCCCTTCATGCAGGGAACTGGTGCATCGCCATTATTGCGCAAGAAACCTGACCCATCACTTTGACTGAAGGATTGACACTGATGCACAGTTCGCACCCCTGATCTCGCAGTTGCGACCAGGACCAAGAAACTTTTGTTCAGCGGGCTTTGCGTGGATTCTGTACCTGGCCAATGCTCCATCACAGTTGGGGGGAACTCTTCACTTTGCCCAAGTCTAGTGTGGCCAGATAACCCCCATGCACACTTGTTGCTTCTACGCACTATTATCACATTTATTTGTTACAAATTCATACTTTGACTTCGACCAATTGGATTTTTGTCATTTTGGTCCTGTTGTGTTTATAAAGTCATAATCTATTTTTCTAAAATGGGGTAGAGTCTTCTTGTGGTGTTTTTTTTACTGTGTTACTGTTTGAAGTGTTGCACAACTACTTTACATATTGCCTCTTAAGTTAAGCCTGCCTGCTCTGTGCCAAGCTACCAGAGTGTGAGCAAAGGTTAATTTATGGTGTGTACCTGACTTAACTTGACTAGGATTGTGGTCTGCTTGGATAGGCTGCATACCACTGCCAACCAGAAACCTAATTTCTAACACAGGTTAAACCTTGCATGTAAGCAGGAGTTTATTCTGACAATATTTTATTTTTCCACAAAAGCTGGACTGAATGATCTCAGCAAAGGCGTGAGTATTGTTGGACTGAATCAGGCTTAAAAAAAGCAATTATTTTTATTAGCGGTCCGAGTGGGGGTGGAGCCCTACTTTATTTGTAATTATTGAGCAACAAGAGTCTCTCTACATGAAATGCTGTACATTGCAACAGAGTAACATTACATTGTTATTGCAGACCTTACAAAAAAGTGTAAATGGCCCCCTTTGTATACACACATACACTTGGTATGTCAAGATTCATAAAGGTCAGATACTTATAAGCCACCCCTATGGTAGGCCCTAAGGACTTATAGGGCAGTGTGCATTGTATTTAAAAATAAAACGTACACTTTAGCACTGGTTAGCAGTGGTAACGTGCCCAGAGTAACAAAAACAGCAAAAATAGAGTCCAGCACACATCAACAACCTGGGAAAGAAAGGCAAACAGTTAAGGGAGACCATGCCAAGGATGAAAAGTTTAACACGTGCCCACCCCCATCTGAAAGTGGGGAGAACTACCCACCCTCCGGGGAGCTGTCTTCACTAAGATGAAGAACCTAAACAGACCATCTGCATTGGTGTGTTCTGTGCCGGAGCGGTGTTCCACCGTAAAGTCCATTCCCTGTAGGGAGATGCACCACCTCAATAGTTTTGGATTCTCACCCTTCATCTGCATTAATCATCTGAGGGGCCTGTGGTCGGTCTGCACACAGGAGTGAGTCCCAAACAAGTAGGGTCTTAGCTTCTTCAGAGCCCAGACCACAGCAAAAGCTTTACGTTCAGTTGCACTCCACCTTCGTTCCCTGGGAAGTAGCTTCCTACTAATAAAGGCTACAGGTTGATCTAGGTCCTCTTCATTTAGCTGTGACAACACTGCTCCCACACCATGCTCTGAAGCATCAGTCTGCACAACAGATTTGTGAGAGAAGTTTGGTGCCTTTAGCATGGGTGCTGTTCACATGGCTACCTTCAGAGCATCAAAAGCTGTCTGGCAAGACTCAGTCCAGATCACTTTCTTTGTTTGTTTCTTGGAAGTTAACTCTGTTATGGGAGCAACAATGGTGTCATACCCCTTAGGAAACCTCCTATAGTAACCTGTGAGACTTAAAAAGGCTCTCACCTCAATCTGGATCATGGGAGGCTCCCAAGCCAGAACTGTGTCAGTCTTGGGTTGTAGGGGTGCCACCTGGCCACTCCCTACCTGGTGCCCCAAGTACACTAGAGAGCCCTGCCCTATTTGGCACTTGCTAGCCTTAATAATGAGGCCTGCCTTCTGTAGGGCCTTTAACACTTTTCAGAGGTGCTGCGAGTGTTCCTCTCAAGTGGAGCTGAACTCAGCAAAGTCATCCAGGTAGGATGCACTGAAATCCTCCATTCTAGCCAACACCTGGTTAACCAGCCTCTGAAAGGTGGCAGGGGCATTTTTCATCCCAATGGGCATCACCCTAAACTGGTAGTGTCCATCTGGGGTAGAAAATGCAGGCCTCTCCTAGCCCCCTCACTCAGAGCAATCTGCCAATTTCCAGAGGTCAGATCAAAAGTACTTAGATATTTGGCAGCCCCTAACCAATCAATAAGCTCATCAGCTCGGGGAATGGGGTGTGCGTCGGTCTTCGTGACCACATTGAGTCCCCGGTAATCCACACAGAACCTGAGTTCGGGGGTTGAACCAGGAGCAGCACATTTTGGGACCAAGACCACAGGACTGGCCCGAGGGCTACTGGAAAACTCAAAAACCACAAGAGCCAACATTTTGGATACATCATCCTTAATGCTGGCTCTAACCTTGTCAGTTTCCCTATAGACTTTATGTTTCACAGGTGGACTGTCCCCAGTGTCCACATCATATGGGCACAAGTGTGTGACCCCTGGGATCAAGGAAAAGAGAGCGGCAATCTGTCCCATCACTTAGCGACAGTCCTTCTGTTGTTATAGAGTCAGTGAGGGGGAAAGGTTCACACCCTCAACTGAACCATCTTTCTCTTTGGCAGACAGGAGGTCAGGAAGAGGCTCCCTCTCTTTCTCCACCCCATCATCTGTTGCCTAGAGCTTAGACCCTTATGTCCTCTGAAAGTGAGCTTGAGGCGGTTCACATGCAGGACCCTCAAAGGTTTCCTAGGAGTCTGCAAGTTCACCAGATAGGTGACAACACTCTTGTGCTCCACCACCTCAAAAGACCCAGTCCACTTGTCCTGGAGAACCCGAGGCTCCACTGGGGCCATCACCCACACTTGTTGTCCAGGATGAAACTCAACCAGAGTGGCATTCTGGTCATACCAGCGTTTCATATCTTCCTGGCTTGCTTCCAGGTTCTCTTGGGCGAGCTTCCTGAAGCGGGAAGTCTAGTTCCTAAAAGCCAGCATGTAACTAAATACTTCCTTGGGGGGCTTACTGGAGGCCTTCTCCAAGCTTTCCCTAACCAGACTCAACAGTCCCCTGACAGGGTGGCCATACACCAACTCAAAAAGGCTAAATCCAAGACCCTTTTGTGGTACCTCCCTGTAGGCAATCAGAAGGCATGGCAAGAGGGCGTCCCACTTACACCTCAAGGGCTCTGATAGGCCTATAATCATGCCCTTCAAGATGCTGTTGAATCTCTCAACCAGACCGTTTCCTTGGGGATGGTAAGGAATAGTAAACTTGTAGGTTACCACACACTCCTTCCACAGAAACTTCATATATGTCGATATGAAGTTGGTGTCCCTATCAGATACCACCTCCACGAGAAACCCCCTGCGGATAAAAACCCCCATCAATGCACGCCCACCAACAGGGGAGTGACTGATCTCAAATGAATGGCTTCTGGGTACCTGGTGGCATGGTGCACCAAGACCAGTATAAACCTGTTGCCCATGGCTGTCTTGGGGCCCAGAGGCCCCACAATGTCAATACCGACCCTTTCACAAGGGGTGCTGACTGCAGGAAAAGGTTGGAGGGAATCCTTACATTTCCCCCCACTCATGCCACTTGACTGACAAGTTTGGTAAGACCTACAGTGCACATCAGAATGCCTACACATTTGGGGCCAGTAAAAGTGGGTGACAAGCGTCCTCAAATGTCCAGCTAAAGGCACATCATGAGCCATACCCAGTAGGAAGGCTCTGAAGCCCTGGGGTACCACCAGCACACGGGCTGCCCCAAGCTCAGCAACCTTAGGCTCGTTGTTTAGGAGGCCATCCTCCCAGTAGATCAGATGTGAGCCAGACTCTTTGCGAGACGCCTGGTCTGCAGCTTGCTGCCACAAACCCTCCAGAGTAGAGCATGTTTTATGTGCCTCACAGAATGCTTCCCTGGTGGGTCCCCCTTCCTGTTGCCACTGAGTCAGCTCAAGCACCTACCCCAGTTCAGCCATCTGTTCCCCAGTAGGCTCCGGGGCGTCCCCCTCAGTTTCAGCCTCCTCTGGGACCGTGGAATCTTCTGGGGTGGGTTTCCCACATCCCTTTCCCTTCCTCCTTCTGGCAGGCACCTGGGCCACTCTTTCAGGTTCCAGGGCCTCCTGATCACCCTGATGGGCTGTAGGAAAGTACCCTCTTTCTTGGCATGGTTACCCCCTTTTCTGCCTGATGTCAGTGTGTTTGACTGTGTTCACTGGGATCCTGCTACCCAGGACCCCAGTGATTATGCTCTCTCTTCCCAGAACTCTGTATTTCATCCCACAATTGGCACACTGGTGCCCCATTATATGTCCCTAGTATATGGTACCTAGGTACCCAGGGCATTGGGGTCCCAGGGAATGCATATAGACTGCAGCATGTATTTTGCCACCCATAGGGAGCCCAAGCAAAGGGTTCTTCAGGACTGCCATTGGAGCCTGCATAAAAAGGTGCAAGCACCCTTTCACTGTCACTTTTCACTGCACCAGGTCACCCCTATGGCAGGCCTTCCAGCCCAGAGGGCAGGGTCTAAAGAACCAGTGTGTGTGGGCACCCCTGCACTAGGAAAGGTGCCGCCACCAACTCCAGACCTATTTTCCTGGACTTGGTGAGTGCGGGGACGTCATTTTATGCCTGTACCGGACATAGGTCAATACCTATGTCAAGCTACATAATGGTACCTCCAAACATAGGGATGTTTGGTATCAAACATGTTGGAATCATACCCCAATGCTTTTGCAAGCATTGGTTATATGATCCCAGGCACTCTTGGGGCTCCTTAGAGGACCCCCAGTATTGCCATTCCAGCCTTCTGAGGGTTTTCAAGCAGCCCAAGCTGCTGCCACCTTCCAGACAGGTTTCTGTAATCCTGGTGCTTGAGAAGCTTAAGCCCAGGAAGGCAGAACAATTGATTTCCTTTGGGAGAGGGGTGTTACACCCTCTCCCTTTGGAAATAGGTGTTAAAGGCTGGGGAGGGGTAGCCTCCCCAAGCCACTGGCAATGCTTTTAAGGGCACATTTGGCTCCCTCCTTGCACAAACCAGTCTACACCGGTTCAGGGACCCCCAGTCCCTGCTCTGGTGCGAAACTGGACAAAGGAAAGGGGAGTGACCACTCCCCTGTCCATCACCACCCCACAGGTGGTGCTCAGAGCTCCTCCAGAGGGTTCCTGGGTTTTGCCATCTTGGATTTAAGGTTGGCATAGAACTCTGGCAGCATCTGAGTGGCCAGTGCCAGCAGGTGACATCAGAGCACCCTCCTGATAGGTGGGCTGTCCCCCTTTCATGGCTATTTAGGGTCTCTCTCTTGGGTGGTTCCTCAGATTCGGATTGCAAGACTCCAGCAGGAACCGCTGCACCTTCCACTTCAACTTCTGACTGAAGAAACTGCATTTAGAACCTCCAGGCCCTGGCAAGCTGCATCAACTAAGCAAGATGCCTTCAACAATGTATTCACGGCACCTTCCAGCAATTGCAACATTCCCCGGTTTTTCATCCTCTGAAGGACAGCCCGTCTTCAGCCTGCATCAGAAGGAAGAAAGGATCGCCCTTGAGGGTGAAGGAGTCACTCCCCTGCTTCTGCAGGGACCAACTGCATTGACGACTGGCTGCATGGAGCCTCTTTCGGCTGAGTTGCTTGTATCCTGCATCAAGGGTGGTGGACTGAAGTGGCCAAGATGGTCCTTTATTCCAGCTGTCCAACGTGGGTGGAGGTAAGCCCTTGCCCGACCACGCAAGACGGTACCCCTGTGCACTGCGTTCTTTACAGCTGCCAAGGCTTGTTGACATCCCTTCCACAAGATCTTCAGGCATCCTGAAGCTCCAGCCCCCAGCACTCCATCCTGCGATGCACAGCTTCCTGAGTGGTTCTCCGGCAGCGTGGGAGCCTTTGTCATAGTGCTGTGCGGGCCTCTTCCTTGACCTTTGTGTCCCCGTCCTCTGTGTTATTGAGGGCCCCCTCTGGCTCTCCCTCCTGGGTAGAGTCCACCCGTTCCTTCCTGGTGCCCGCAGCTCCACTTTCCGCTACCCCCGTGTTTTGCGCTACCAAGGCTTGTTGGCAGAATCCGAAGACTCAAACCTGACTGCAATACTCCTTCCGGCGTGGGACATCACTTGCATCCTCCAGGAACTCTACTTCATCTTCACTCACGTCTTGCACCTTCAGTCTGGTGGGTATGGGCTCCTGCCCTACCTGGACTCTTCTGTGCTTCATGGACTTGGTCCCCTTCTTCCACAGGTCCTCTGGTCCAGATGTCTTGCAGTCTCTTCTGGGTTTTGCATAATTCTTTTCTTCTTTGTGTGTGTTCTAGGAAAAAACTGTGATTTACTCCTGCCTTCCTGTTCACTGTGGTGGGTTGTGGTACTGACCTTTGGGCTTTCTTAGAAGTCCCACCTCCCATCTACACACTACACCGACTTTCGCATTTCATGTTTTTAGTATATGGTTTGTGCTCCCCCTAGGCCTATTTCTCTCTATTGTGATTTTCAGTAATTGCACTGTTTTCTAACTGTTTTTAAACCTATTTCTGCCTACTTGTGTAAATAATTTGTATATTACTTACCTCCTAAGGGAGTATAGGCTCTATGGTATTTTTGGTATTTGTGTTACCAAAATAAAGTACCTTTATTTTTGTAACACTGAGAGTTTTATTTCATGTGTGTGAGTTCTGTGTGACTACAGTGTTACTGCATGAGCTTTGCATGTCTCCTAGATAAGCCTTGGCAGCTCCTCCACAGCTACCTCCACAGCTACCTCTAGAGAGCCTGGCTACTAGACACTGACTACACTACACTAATAAGGGGTACCTCGACCTGGTATAAGGTGTAAGTACCATAGGTACCCACCACACACCAAGCCAGCCTTCTACATGGGCTACCATTGACCGGGTGGACACACACAGGCACACCTACGCAGGCAGACCCAACATCTCCAAGTGAGACCTGTGTTTCACCTCCTTCCAAAGGGGAATCCTCCAGGTCATTGCCAAGCAGACAATCTACAGGCATGATTGGACTCACAGCTACTCTCAAGGCATCGTAGATCACCCCCACATTCAAAGAGAACCTGCGCCACTCTGCACAGGCACTCTGAGTTGTCTACTCCAACTACTTAGTGAAGGGCATGGGGAGCAACATGCTCCTCAGAAAGCAGGTGACTACTCACAGTAGTCACACTGGCTCCTGTGTCTCTCAGAGCCTCCACCCTCTGCCCATTGATGGTCACCCACTAGTGTTCACAGGTGCGAGGGTCCTCTGGACCCTCTCTGTCCCCTAGTGAGACAAGGGTCATCTCAGCTAGCACCCACCCAACTGGAAACAACTCCTCCCCAAGTGCTACACTCGCTAAGCCCTGTTACTGATCACCAGTGGGTGCCAGTGTCCACTAGGGACATTTGGGATCCCCCCACACATGGCCCACCTGGTCACATGCATAGCACTTGCAGAGACCCCTCTCTGCAGGTTTTCCTGTAGAGACCCATAGTTTTATTTCAATGGGGGGCTGGAAATCCTAATCCTAGGAACTAGGTTGGGGCCCTTTAGAGAACTCCCCTGTTTACCCTACCCCCCACTTCTTCTTATGGGGACCCTGCCCACCCTTGGCATGGTTTCCCTCATACCTCTTTTGGACCCTGGTGCTCTCCCAACGGTCCGATTCCTGCGCAAGTTTTGTGGGGTCAGTCAACTTGCTTTCAATTTGCTGCTGGCGTAGCTCTGGAAAACAAAGACTGTACAAGTGTTCCCAAGCAATTAAGTTGTAAAGCCCCTCATAAGTTGTAACCTTACTGCCCCTCACCCAACCATCCAGTGACCTGCAAAAAGAGTCAACACATTCTAACCAGGTTTGGGATTCCTTCTTTTTGTAGGACCTAAACTTGTCCTTGTACTGCTCAGGGGTGAGACCATACCTTGTGAGTAGGGCGTCCTTCATGATAGTGTAGGTGAGTCTCTGAGGATCTCCTAAGGATATCAAGGTGTCCCTCCCTTCTACCTCAAAGTGCTTCCACAGACCCAACCCCCCCATAAGCTTCAGAGACCATGTTTATGTGGAGAGCAGACTCATACCCCTTAAACCCCAAGCAGATATCATCCTCCCTCTTATAATCCTTCATCAGGTCTTCAGGAATGTGCACCTTCTTCTAAGGCTGTACTGAGGTACTCCTGCCACCATCTCTACTAGACTGGCTTCTCTGATCCCATTCCCATGAACTGAGCTCAGGGGCCAGCAGTATCTTCTTCTCCTCAATGGCCAGCCTCCTCTCCTCCATCCCCATTTTGAGCTTCTCCAACTCCAGAAGGTGCATTATCTCTGCCATGCAACTCTTCAGGAGTCAGACCCTTAGAGGACACACTGCTGCCCGCCCTGGAGACCCTCCCCCCATGCAGTAAAGGTACCTCTACTACGCCTCCTCACCCTCAATCTCCTCCACTGTGCCCCTCCAACCTCATTGGCTGTCACCCAGGCCCTCAGTACCTTTTGCAGCTCCTCCTTCCTGGCGGAGCTCCTAATGGGACAGGCAAGATCCTTACTGAACTGTTTCATTTGGGCAACTGTAAAGCTCACCAGCTTCTCTAACTCAAAAACATCTCCAGCTGGTGCATTTCCAGATTGAGACATTATGGCAAGTCAAAATGTGCAAGGCAGAACAAGAGTTTCCAATGGGAAGTTCAAAAGGTTAAAAAAAAAAGGAAGTAGATTGAGTCCAAGAAGAGAAAAAGCAAAAACAATTAGTATGTGGTCACATAATGGACTGCACTGAAAATAGTAGTGTAAAATCACTGTATGGCCAGTACAAACACAAGTTGAATCCTCACCGCTGATTGCCAGTGTTAGAAATGGGGTCTCTGGTTGGCAGTAGGTTTGCACTCTGTCCAAGCAGGGACCCTCACTCTAGCCAGGCAATGGAGATACACATTTAGATAACCCCTGCTCACCCCCTTGGTAGCTTGGCACAAGCAGTCAGGCTTATCTCAAAGGCAATGTGTAAAGTATTTGTACCAAAACACACAATAATACAGTGAAAACACCACAAAAGGACTCAACACCAGGTTAGAAAAATAGCCCATATTTATCTGAGTAAAACAAGACCAAAACAACAAAAATCCAACATACACAAGCAAAATTATGAATTTGTACAGATTAAATTTCAATATAGCGCTTAGAAACATAAGTGCTTAGAACTAATGATATCACGGTGTCGTGATGGAGTAGTTCCCAGCAATCCAACGCTAATGGCGCTGGTCACGGAATCACATGGGCCCCCAGGTACAGTACCTTGTGAAAAGTAGGAAACAAGCCAGTGCACAGAGTTGGAGATTGAGGCGTCGTTGGCTCCGGTGTGGCGTTGGTTCCGGTGCTATGGAGCAAAGGAGCAGAGGCGTCGGTGTGAGGAGTCAGGTCCTTGTTGTGGAGCTGTGGAGGGGAGGCGATGTCGGTGCGAAGCTCTGTATCCGTGCTCTTCCAGTGGAGTCGATATCTGGCAGTCACGGCGTGGTGCTGCGAAGTTGGGTGTCATGGACGTTGGTGACTCCGCACTTTGGGACTTCATGGAGTCGTGGTCTTCAGGGAGGCTGTGGGGTCGTCAGGACAGCGGGGTCATCGCACTCCAGTTAGGACCGCAACTTCAGTTGCAGGCCGCGTCAGTCCAGAGTTGTCCAAAGATGGTCCACTCCATTCTTCTTGATTTGTCAACACCTTCTCCTCTCAGTGGCCCAGTGACTGGATGAAGTACCGTTTGACAGGGCAGGTCAACAGCAGAGTCTCAGGAGAGAGTCCAGCTGCTTGTAGAGGAAGTCTTTGATGGCCCTGAGTCTTCAGATCAGGAGGCCAGCTCAGTCCAAGCCCTTGTAGAAACTTCTCAAGCAGGAATATACCATAAAGTCCAGTCTTTGTCCCCTTTCTCAGGCAGAAGCAGCAACTGCAGGCTAGCCCAACAAAGCACAGTCACAGACAGGGGCAGCACTTCTCCTTCAGCTCTTCTCCTGGCAGAGGTCCCTCTTGAATCCTTGAAGTAGTCTAAAACTTGGGTTTTTGGTCCAATACTTATACCCCTTTCTGCCTTTGAAGTAGGCAAACTTCAAAGAAAAGTCTCTATTATTTACAGGATCCTGCCTTGCACAAGCCTGGCTCCAGACACGCACCAGGGGGTTGGACACTGCTTTGTGTGGGGGCAGGCACAGCCCTTTCAGGTGTAAGTGACTACTCCTCCCTCCAGCCTAGCCCAGATGAACCATCAGGGTATGCAGGTTACACTCAAGCACCCTTTGTGTCACTAGTCTAGTGGAGATGAACAAAGAGCCCAACTGTCAGTCTTGCTCAAACAAGGAATCCACAAACAGGCAGAGTCATAAAATGGTTTAAGCCAGAACATACCTACATCCTAAAAGTGGCATTTTCAAACTAACAATCTAAAAACCACCTTCACTAAAAGATGTATTTTTTAATTGTGAGTTCAGAGACCCCAAACTCCTTATTTATATCTGCTATCAAAGGGAAACAACATTTTAAAGATATTTAAAGGCAGCCCCTATGCTAACCTACAAGAGAAATAGGCCTTGCAACAGTGAAAAACACATTTTGCAGTATGTCACTATTGGGACTTGTAAAAACACACCAGCACATGTCCTACCTTTAACATACACAGCACCCTGCCCATGTGGCTACCTGGGGCCTATCATGGGGTGCCTTCCATGTAAAAAAAGGGAAGGTTTGGGCTTGCAAGTGGGTACACTTGCCAAGTCGAATTGGCAGTTTAAAACTGCACACACAGACACTGCAGTGGCAAGTCTGAGCCATGTTGACAGGGCTACTCATGTGGGTGGCACTATCCGTGCTGCAGGCCTACTGGTAGCATTTGATTTACGGGCCCTAGGCACCTCTGGTGCACTTTACTAGGGACTTAATAGTAAATCAAATATGCCAATTATGGAAAAGCCAATTACATATATAATTTCACATAGGGAGCACTTGCAATTTAGCACTGTTCAGCAGTGGTAAAGTGTCCAGAGTAACAAAAAGAGAAAAACAGAGTCCAGCACACAGAAACAACCTGGGAAGTAGAGGCAAAAAGTTAGGGGAGACCACACCAAGAATGCCAGGTCTAACACTCTTGTGTACTGAGTGTGGTAGCAATCAAGAGGTCGGAAAGCTTTGCCCTGACAGTCGAGTCACGAGCAGTGCCCTGGAAATTATATAATGTAAATCATGCAATCACCTCATGTAAAATAAGATAAAGGCCCTCATTATGACTTTGGCGGTAAATCCGGCTTACCACCGTGGTGACGGCCGCCAACATACCGTTGCGAAGACGAACATCCGTTCGCCATATTGACACACACACTAAATCAACAGAAAACTGCCACAAACACATATCCACCAGACCAAAGGTTAGTGTTAAAGTGCCGGTACGAACACCCATTCCGTTATGCCAACAAAACAACGCCCTCTACATTATGACCCACGAATCACCACAGCGGACATTCAACTGCAGTAAATCATTGGCTAAATGCACCAGCACGGTCAGAATGGTCACCCAAATATAAAACAACACAACATTGGCCAATACTAAAAACAATAAGCAATAATGAATACACTGTTCCTGGCAGAAAAGAAGGGAAACCCGATGGTTTAGGAGCAAGAGCCCTCACACATCCATTTTGATGTCATGCTTCATCATTGGGGTGCTCCTCATCAGACCGGCGCTGCAATGTCTGACGGGCTCCCAGTGAGGGGGCTCTTTGCCGGAGATCTTTTGGAATAACTGCTGTGGTGAACTAGAACCTACAGGCAGGTCGTAGTTCAAAACAGGAGAGAGTTTAAAATTAGTTCTATACCCCAACAAGAATCTCTCATTTAATAGGCAGCAAGGGGAAAAGACCAAGATTAAAAGCAAATTGAAAGTGATAAATTGAGATAATGGTCAAACACTTTCTAAAATAATAGGGGCAGGAAACTATCTCAAAGCCACCTAGATATTGGTCAACATGTTTCGCGTCTTACTGTCTACCAGATCCTCTGACGCTTCTTCAGGACCATGAAAAACAAAGAAACTTCTCCTGTATCACAAGGAATAAAGTATTTAGTGTAGTTTATCAAAATCAAATAAACCAAGCAAAACGTCGCAGTCACTTACAATGAAGCAGACTGTCCAACCAGTCAACTAAACACATATAAGTCGCCAAAGAAAAAGTTAGAAATTGGATAAAAACAACATAAATAATGGTGATGCAAACGTGACTAGTGCTGGATTAGTGCGCACACTGGGTGATAAACCACAAAGCACAATGTAAAACAGAGAAAAAGAGCTTACTTTCCCCTACTGTAGGAAGGGCTCCATAGGAGGTACACGCATAAGATTGTCGCTGCTAAGTAGAAAAAGGGATCGAGACCACAAATGCATACACTCCTGTCAGTTTAACCAATATAAAAGATCATGTAAGACCGAATAGCACCCTTAATCACGTCACAAAAAGGTAATAAAGAATCACTGTAGTATATATACATTAGTATAAAACAGGCTGAAGCATTATTTCAAGTCGTGCCCAAAATGTACCCAAATTTTTTTTTTGGGGAAGGCACATGAATGCACACGTAGGAAAAAGTTACTATATTTAGCCCTCTGTAAACACAGCAAAAACGACGCTTCCAATTAAGCGTCGGAGGTAAAGAGTCATCAAAACAACACAAGCACTCAAAACCAACTAAGTAGGGGGCCCGAGCGCCAGTATAGCAGCGGTCTCAGGAGTGCCTCAAAGTACACCGGGGATTAACTGTAGTGGCAAAGCCACGCGCACAATCAGTCCAACTTGACAGGGAGAGGGACTGCAAAGTACTTACATATTGCTGCGACAGTCTCTTCCTCCATCACCTACCCCAGCGTGTCCTCCTGAATCAATACACGCTGCGGGCAGATGCAATGTTATAAAGCCGGGGAACGCAGAAGTGAAGTGTTTCTCCGTCGTGTATGATAACAAAAGAGAAGAAGGATCACAGCACAGTGTAGATGCTTCATCAACACTGAAAACGGACTGGAAAGCTGCCACTTTAGAAACCATGATGGAAAGGGAGTCCGTAATTATAAAGAGTAAAAGCACTTCGTATGGTAATAAAACGCTGTGAGAGCAGATGAACCAAAATCAGTAACCTCAAAAAGACTAAGGTGGTCATTCCAACCTTGGCGGTAAAAGCCGCTTACTGCTGTCAGAAGACCGCCAACATACTGCCGCGGCCTCGGTAAACCAGACCCACAACAGGCAAAACGCCAAAATACAGACATCCACAAAAGTCCGCCACACCAAAGGGCAGCGAGAAACTGGCGATGACCAAACCTCCACCGTCACGCCAACAGAAATACACCCACACTATCACGACACACGAATCCACGTGGCGGTCTTTCAACCGCGGTATTCTATTGGCGGTACACACCGCCGCGCTCAAAATACGCTCACACTTACAAAACACAGCCACATTGGACAATTCAAAACACACACACCTGATACACATACAAACACCACTCCCACACACCCAATACAATATAAAACACACACCCACATCACCCACAAACCCCCACTCCTACAGAATCGGGACCACGCACAGAGAAAAAGAGAACCGAGCACCCAAACATGCATTTTACTTTCACCCAGCAATATTACCACGCACTTCACACAACACACCAATATACATCACCACACTTAGCACCACACAATCCACCCCACACATCACCCACACCACCCCATGGCACCGCAAAGACACCCCAGGTTTTCTGAGGATGAACTCAGGGTCATGGGGGAGGAAATTGTACGGGTAGAGCCACAGCTCTTCGGGACACAGGGGCAGCACACCACCATTGCCAGGAAGATGGAGCTATGGAGCAGAATAGTCGATAGGGTCAACGCTGTGGGACAGCACCCAAGAAATAAGGACGACATCAGGAAGCGGTGGAACGACCTACGGGGGAAGGTGCGTTCAATGGTATCCAGGCACAACATCGCAGTGCAGCGGACTGGCGGCGGACCCCACCTTCTCCCCCAGAATTTACAACATGGGAGGAGCAGGTCTTGGCAATCCTGCATCCTGAGGGCCTCGCAGGAGTATCTGGAGGAATGGACTCTGGTAAGTCAAATCTTCACTACTTCATCCCCCCCACCCCACCAGCATACCAACTCATACCCACACCCTCACCCCCATCACACCTACTCCTTGAAAATGTCTCACCATCACAACCCACCCATCCCAACCCCAAGCCCTGCATGCGACCACAAAGCATGGACACCCATCACCAAAGCATGCCCACTGCACATACCCATCCCCCCCAAACCACCGTCACAATATCCCCCACAAGGGAATGCTAGCACTGAGGTACACGGGCACCCACCCATTACACGCTATGGCACACACAGATGCAATAACCATACTTTTATACCCCTGCAGGACCCGAACGCCATGTCACCGCGCAGGAGGGTCCACAAATGTCCACTCCACCCCCAGAAGAGGCCCACAGTGAGGACAACACCTCTGTCGACCTGGATCTAGATGACCAGCCCGGCCCATCGGGGACCTCGGGACAGTCAGTTCCCCACACCCAGTCACAGGCCACCACAGACCTTCCCCCCTCTGGTAACACCAGCACAGCACCCACCCAGCGCCCTATCCCTCTGTCCCCAGGACACGTCAATCAGCGGTGTGTCCACCACTACAGGGCACCCAAGTTAATCCACCACCCCAACAACAACAGGGACCTGGAGGCAGTGGTAGTGGGCACACGGTCCAGGGGACAGAGGCCCAGGGAAACAGGGGAACTGGGAGGGCTGCTGTGCGACAGGGGGGGGACAGGCCCAGGGAACCCACTCTCCACGAGGCCCTCTCCTTCATCATGGGAGCCTACCACCACTCCCAGGAGACGATGGCGACGGTCCTGGCCAGGTTTCAGGAGATCCAGTTTCTGCAGGAGGAACAGTATTTGGGGTTCAGGGAGGAACTACGAAACATCAGGTCCGCCCTGGCCACCATTGTAGGGGCTCTGAATCAGGTAGTCACCACATTGCGGGACACTGTGGCACCACAAAGGGCCCCTGACACTAGCATGGACCAAGAACTGCCTACCACCTCTGCCGGTGCTAGTGGACAGGAGGCCCCGCCACAGGACCATCAGGCCACCAGCACCCCACCCCCTGCAGAAGGAGAACCACCCCGCAAGCGGGCCCTGAGATCCAGGAAGAAGACAGAGTAAGATGCCAAGACCCCCGCCAGGAAAGGATACCTCCCTGATTGTCATCCCACTGTCCCACATTGTCACCCTGTCCATCCTTAAACTGCCCATGCTCCACTTTCCACAGGCATTTGGACAATGCACCTGTGATACAAATAGTCTGGACTCTGCCATGGACAATCCTCCACCATCACCCCTCACCAATTTGCAACCACCCACCAATATAGAGCACTGAAATAAACACAGTTATTGCACAAAACAATCAGGAGTCTGGCTGTGAGTTTGTACAAATGTATTAGACATTACCGTGCCAAAAATGCATATTTACATTGTGATGCCAACATACCACTGTCACACAGCTGTAGTCCATGGGGAAACAAAGCAGATGTCACGCAGTGGGGCCCACATCTCTGAAATCGGAAGGGAAAGTCACAACTCAGTTACCATACACTGGGGGAAAAGGTCAGACAGTAGAGAGATAGTAGTGGTTAAGTATATGTAATATGCCGGGTTGGAATCTTACCTGTGTGTCATTGAAAATACTGCTGTATTACTGTGTATTACCCACTGCCGGAAGAGATGGGAGAACATCCGACGCTGGAGCCGGAAGACGGCGGAGGCTCTGCTGGGGATGGCCTCCCAACGTGGGAGGGGTGCCAGTCGGACTTTGACCCCCCTGATGTCCTGGATCCTGGTGGTGGCCTACCCCGATTTGGATGGGCATGTGAGGACATTACAGCAGACACAAGGGGGTGAGTACACTCTCATTCTGGTGACTTTGCGCACAGTGGAGGTGTCTGGGTGGGGGAGGAGGGCTGTGGGTATCCCTAGGCCAGGGCGATTTCTGTAGGCTAGGCCCCTCCGTAAGGCATGGCCCTGTGCCGCCGCCCCCCACCTCTGTAGGGTGCCAAGTACAACTATTCATGGCCCTGTGTCATCTATTTGTGCAGATGTCGTCCATAGTCTTGTAGGCCATGTCCCACGGATTGAGTAGTCGACCCCAAGTGCGCGGCGTAGTGCAGGGGGCTTCTGTGTCTGTCCTGTCCGCCAACGGTGTAGCCAATGCATGCACTCAACATGTCTTTATTTTCTCCCCCCCACTTTTTTTGTGGTCTTCCTGTTCATGTGTGCATTAGCATCATCAGGCGGAGGAGAAGTGGCATCGGAGCACGAGGGAGCTGCATCCCACATGGCCATGGAGGGCCATGCAACGGACTCCGAATTCACCAGTGGGACGGAGGGCAAGGGGAGCTCCTCAGCGGGGACTCGGGCAGACATAAGTGACACAGACTCGTCCTCTGAAGGGAGCTCCCTTGTGGTGGCGGCAACATCTGTGCCCCCCGCAACAACAGGTACAGCCACCACCCAGCACACCAGCACCACCCTCCTACCAGCCCCTCAGCGTTTGCCCCGTGCCCGCTCCCCCAGGAAGGTGGGCAACTCCTTCGCCCCAGGCACCTCAGGCCCTGCACCAGTCACCCCTGCTGCCCTCAGTGAGGAGGTCATTGACCTCCTGAGGACGCTCACTGTTGGGCAGTCTACCATTTTGAATGCCATCCAGGGTGTCGAAAGAGAGGTGCACCAGAGTAATGCATACCTGGAGGGCATTCATTCTGGTCAGGCTGCCCTTCAGCGATCGTTCAACACTCTGGCCTCAGCACTGATGGCAGCCATTGTCCCTGTCTCTAGCCTCCCCCCTCCAACTTACTCCACCTATACCCTATCACCTGTACCTCTGCCTATCCCAGACACACCATCAGACCAGCCTACACACACCTCAACACCCAAGGGAAGCTCAGCCAGACATAAGCACCACACATCACACAGGCATTCACACAAGCAACATCCACATACAGACATACCAACACCCACTGCCTCCACTGTGTCCCCCTCCTCCTCGTCTCCCTCCTCCCTCCCTGTCACGTCTACACTCACACCTGCATGCACAACATCTTCAGCCACTACGTCCATCACCAGCACACACACCAGAACCCCCGCACACGTGCAGTCACCACCCCCACTACCATTTACACATCCCATGTGTCCTCTCCCAGTGTGTCTGTGACCCCCTCTTACAAGATACACAAACGCAGGCAGCCACCCACCCAACAGCCATCCACCTCACGACATCTCCAGCCCAAGCACCTGCACCCAAAGACACCAGACTTCAAACTCCTACAACCACATCCTCTTCCTCCACTCCCATACCCACTACACCTACCCGTCCCACTGCTCCTAAAAAGCTTTTCCTGTCCAAACTTAACCTCTTTCCACCAACTCCCCCACCCCGTCCATGTCATAGGAATACAGTCAGCACCTCAGCCACGACAAAACCGGGCCCTTTCATGACAGTCTGCCATGGACTATGGAGTCCCCCACCCTCCAGGGCAGCCAGTTCAGTTCGGAGCAAAGGCACGGGCAGCCCACCCCTGGAGAAACAATCAAAGATAGGCAGTGGCCGGTGCGAGAGGGTGAAAACACCAGGCACAAAAACCCCTACCATGGCTCCGGCAGGAAGTGTGGAGACAGCTGGCACACCGCCCAAGGTGGGGAAGGGCCACAGGCGATCAGGGAAGGCTGGGAAGGGCAGCACGCCCGACAACACCGCCATCAGCCCAGCTGGCCAGGAGGGCCCCGCCAGCCCCATCCCAGGTGGGCAGGAGGCCACCAACAGGCCCGGCACTGCAGCCCAGGAGGGCCCCGCCAGCCACAGGACAGATGGGCAGGAAGGCTCTGCCAGCCACAGGACAGGTGGCAAATGAGCTCCACGCCATGGCCAGATCTGCTGAACTGGGCACCGCCGTCTCAAGCACCGCTGAACTGGGCACCGCCGTCTCAAGCACCGCTGAACTGGGCTCTTCATCTCAAGCACCGCTGAACTGGGCCCTTCATCTCAAGCACCGCTGAACTGGGCACCGCCGTCTCAAGCACCGCTGAACTGGGCCCTTCATCTCAAGCACCGCTGAACTGGGCACCGCCGTCTCAAGCACCGCTGAACTGGGCACCGCCGTCTCAAGCACCGCTGAACTGGGCCCTTCATCTCAAGCACCGCTGAACTGGGCACTGCCGTCTCAAGCACCGCTGAACTGGGCACCGCCGCCTCAAGCACCGCTGAACTGGGCCCTTCATCTCAAGCACTGCTGAACTAGGCACCGCCGTCTGAAGCACCGCTGAACTGGGCACCGCCGTCTCAAGCACCGCTGAACTGGGCCCTTCATCTCAAGCACCGCTGAACTGGGCCCTTCATCTCAAGCACCGCTGAACTGGGCACCGCCATCTCAAGCACCGCTGAACTGGGCCCTTCATCTCAAGCACCGCTGAACTGGGCACCGCCGTCTCAAGCACCGCTGAACTGGGCCCTTCATCTCAAGCACCGCTGAACTGGGCCCTTCATCTCAAGCACCGCTGAACTGGGCACCGCCGTCTCAAGCACCGCTGAACTGGGCACCGCCGTCTCAAGCACCGCTGAACTGGGCCCTCCATCTCAAGCACCGCTGAACTGGGCACCGCCGTCTCAAGCACCGCTGAACTGGGCCCTTCATCTCAAGCACCGCTGAACCATGAGCGGCAGGGGCTGGCCAGCATCTTTGTCGGGCAGGGCTGCACGAAGCAGTCTGGGCACCAGGCCCCCTCCAGAACCAGTGGATACTGTTATCCACTTGAGAGACTGTGGCTTTGCACTCCCCAGGATGGTCCAGTGGGCATACCACCCACTGTAGAGACTTGAGAGACTGTGGCTTTGCACTCCCCAGGATGGAACAGTGGGCAACCCACCGACTGTTATCCACTTGAGAGACTGTGGCTTTGCACTCCCCAGGATGGTCCAGTGGGCATACCACCCACTGTAGAGACTTGAGAGACTGTGGCTTTGCACTCACCAGGATGGTCCAGTGGGCAAACCACCCACTGTAGAGACTTGAGAGACTGTGGCTTTGCACTCCCCAGGATGGTCCAGTGGGCATACCACCCACTGTAGAGATTTGAGTGACTGTGGCTTTGCACTCCCCAGGATTGAACAGTGGCCATGGAGGCCCCTCGTGGATGTGGCGTCGTACACTCATCTGGCTGAGGTGCCCCCCCTTCCCTTCCCCCTGAGGTGCCTGTAGTTTTGCTATCTGATGCCCCTGCAGTGTTCTCTCCATTGGAGTCAGGTATCTTGTGTGGGCTTTGCCCATGTGATTTGGGCCCAGTGGTCCACGGACAATACATGCTACAATGCTCGGACTTGTACATTTATGTATATAACTGTTTTTGATGCGTATTTATATTTTTTTGCCAGTAATACAGTATATTCCAATCTTCATAATCATTTCCTTTTGTATTTGCATTCTTCTGGGGCTTTTGGGGGGTGTCACTCTGATGTGTTGCTACGCATTGATGTGTGTGTTGTATGGGTGAGGGTGAGGGTGGGTGTGTCGCGTATGTGTGTTCCCGTAATATTTTCTCCTCCCCCCTCCCCTGTGTCGTAGGTGCAGTACTCACCGTTGTCTTCTGCGCTGGCGTTCGTGATCCTGGTAGAGGAGTAGGAACACAATCGCTGGGAGTATGTGGAGTTCGGGTTCCATGCTGTACTGATTCGTCGTGGGCTGTATGGAGGTGAGCATTTTCCCTTCGAAATAGCTGTTTCCGCCGTGTTTTTATCAGCGGGGCTACCGCCCCGGAAAAGGTGGCGGATTGGTAGGTTGTGATACAGTAGGCGGTACATTGTCTCCTGCCTGTCTGTTGGCGGTGACCGCCGCGCTGTTTGTTTGTTCCGCCGTGGCGGGCGGTGTGTTAATGTCTCTGTTGGCGGTTTCCGCCAGGGTCGGAATTCCATTTTTTTTCCCGCCAGCCTGTTTGCGGTTTGGCTGCAGGTTTAACACCGACCGCCAAGGTTGGAATGACCCCCTAAGTAATGAAGGGGTATTACCAAGTGATGGATTGTTAGAGCCAGTGTACACCGAGAAATCAAAATGCAGAGGACTCACAAAGTGGAGCAAAATTATCTGGACATCAGTCTCTAGAAATTTGTTTTGGAGCGAGGATCAATTGAATGGTATAGATAATGTCACACTATGAGAATGTGTGATGCTGGGTCAATGAAGTAAACAAATGTCATAAGGTCAAGCGTCGAATCGCTACTAAAAAAGGACAAAGGAAAAGAAGGTAGAGTCTAATGGGCCTTCTGAGACAAACTTATCCAAGGTATATCGTCATTAAGGCCTGTGACATGCGTCCGGAGTCTGTACACCCAACGTTGTTCAAGTCTATACAATGAACGTGTATTATCACCCTGAAAATTAGGGGCATTGAGGACCACCCATTTCAGATCGTCTGGATCATGGGGGGCTTCAAGGAAATGAGCGCAAAGTTTCGTAGTAATTGGGCATACACCTAATATTACTTTGGTGCTCATTTATTCTTGTCTTCACAGGTCTAGTGGTCATGCCCACATAGCGTAAACCACAAGAGTACGTGATCATGTAGATACACTGTCTGGTGTTACAATTGGTATGCTTTGTGAGACGATAGTGGCCAAAAGGCTCTAAGTCAAGGGTCTTAGCAGAATTGGTCAAAGGGCAAATGTTACACTGCCAACAAGGATAGTGGCCCATCACTGGAGGAAGATTCCAGAGTGTCGATTGTGAGTTGTCCCTAAGATTGCTACGGGGATGAGTATGTACCACTAGATCCTTAATGTTATGGATCCTCACTTGTGTCTCAACCTTCACTCCATTATCCAATGATGTTAGGAAATTAATCAATAAGAGGTGGGCAATTCTAACAAGTGGAGGAGAGACAATGCCTAGACCTCTCTTTGCATTTAAAAGGACCCATAACATTAAGGATCTAGTGGTAAATACTCGTCCCGGTAGGTTCATGGTGGAGGAAATAGTCAGGGTAGAGCCACAACTGTTCGGAACAGAGGTATAGCAAATCTCCATTGCAAGGAAGATGGAGCTATGGTGGAGAATCATGGATCGGGTGAAGGCTGTGGGATACTATCCACGAACAATGGATGGCATCAGGAAGAGGTGGAATGACCTACAGGGGACGGTACGTTCCGTGGCCGCAAGGCACCAGCTCGCCATCTAGAGGACTAGGGGTGGATCCCCACCTCCTCCCCCACAGCTGACAGCATAGGAGGAGCAAGTTTTGGTAATACTGCATCCTGAGGGACTCACTGGAGTTGCCTAAGGACTGGACACTGGTGAGTTAATATCTACTATCTAACCCCCCATACTTGCATGCCACCACCACCCCTCACCCTGACTCCCATCACTCCACTGCATACCACACAGTGCACCAACACAAACAACAATTCTAAATGCCAAGCTCTGCATTCCATACCCACTGCTTGCACATCCCTCCCAGCCCTGCATGTACAACCACCACCAATGCATGCACAGCATGGAGAACTAACAATCCCACAATGCATCACCATACACAATTAAAGGTGGCAAGGCAACAGCAACAATATAAGGTAAGCAAGGGATGTAGAATATGCCATGGACATGTAGCATAATACACCACTTACATCCCTACAGGTGCCCCAGCCAATCTCAGCGGGGAGGAGGTGCCACGGCTACCCAGTCCCCCACCAGAAGATGCCCCAAGTGATGACAGAAACTCTGGACTACTGGATCTGGATGAACTCTCTGGCCCATCAGGGACCACAGGTCAGTCAGATCCCCCGGCCCACACCCACTCCTCCACAGAGTCTCCCCCATCAGTATCCAACACCACAGCAGCCATCTAACGTCCCCACACCTCTGTCCCCAGGACACATCAATCAGCAGTGTGCCCACCTGTACAGGGACCCCAGTCCACACCTCACAGCCAAGACAATCAGTTTCCTGGGGTCAGTGGCAGTGGGCACAACATTCAGGGGACACAGGCACAGGGAGACAGGGACACACGGAGGAAAGCTGTAAGCCAGGGGTTGGACAGGCCCATGGAACCGACTGCCCAGGAGGAACACCACCAGGAGATTAGAAAGAATTGCAGGCCCTCAACACCACCATTGTCTCCATAGCAGGGGTGCTGGGTGATATGGCCAACATAATGAGGGACTACACAGCACACCAGCGGGCCCCTACCACTAGCCAGTCAACTGAACAGCCCTCCACATCTGATTCAGCCAGTGGACAAGAGGCCCTGCCACAGGACCCACAGGCCACCAGCAGAAGGTGAACCATCCCGCAAACATTTTCTGTGACCCAGACAGGCACCAGAGACACTTACTATGACCAAGACCACCGCCAGGAAATAAGACCCTCCTGAATGTCCCCCTTGTGTTTCACTCTGTCACCTTGTCCACTTTGAACTGCCATTGCTCCCCTTGCTAAGATCCTCTCAGTTATTCTCATGGTTCGCCCATGAGCATCATTATACGTATCTCAGCCCCAGGGGTCATGAGCCAGGACAGGTTTGGGTAGCCAGAGACAGCTGCAAGAAGTGAGGGACAAACATTAGCTTTGCACAATGGCATGGGGGATGATTCCTGAAGCCATACACTGACATGCATTGGGTGGGGACTCAGGCTCACCTGTAAGCCACACCCTTTGCCTCTCTAGTTGTGCCATCACATGTGGGATGCTGCTATTACTCAAGATGAAGGCGTCATGCACCGACCCAGGATACTTGGCAGTGACATGAGAGATGTACTGGTCAGCCAGGCACACCATTTGCACATTGAGTAGTGGAAACACTTCCGATTTCTGAACACCTGTTCATTGGCCCCCGGGGGTGGGGGGGACAAATGCTATATGTGTTCCGTCAATAGCCCCAAAACACTTGGGATATGTCCCATTGCATAGAAACCAGCCTTCACATTGGCTAAATCATCCACTTGGGGGGAAAGCGATGTAGCTTCACATGTGTTTGAGCAGGGCAGCCAATACCCTTGCCAGCATTATTGAGAACATTGGCTGTGACATTCCTGCAGCCAAGCCCACTGTCACTTGGAGAGAGCCAGTTGCCAGGAAATGGAACACTGATAGGACCTGCACAAAGGGTGAAATCCCAGTGGGTTGATGGATATCAGATATCAGATATCAGATCAGGCTCCAATTGTGCACACAGCTCTGTGATGGTGGCCCTGTCTAGTCTCTAGGTGAGTATAATGTGCCTGTCCTCCAGTGTAGCCAAGTCCACAAGGGGTCTGTACATGGGGGCTTGCCTCCTCCTCCTATTCCTTTGCAGTGGTAGGTACCTAAGGGACACAAGAGTGAGAAGTGAGAGACAAACTGAACAATGAAACCACCACTTCAGTGTACATTGACCATGTATGTAACTGAACTATGTAAATGGCAATGTATGTACAATTAACAGCAATGACGCAGTTTTCATTCTCAGAATGTTGACCTGCATCATAAAATGGAGACCGCCTGTCCTAAATGTAGGGACAGATGGAAGTGATGTAACTCTGCTGGCGTTGAGCATCAGGGCGGAAGGCGGTCTTGCACCGCCGTGCTATTCCTCATTGGCTAAAATGGGGTTCTGTGGAGTACAGGGTCCAATGAGGATCACTGGCGGCAGTGTCGGTGTACACCGCCGCGGACGTGACTGGCATTTTCTGACTGTAACCTCACTTAATTCCTGTTTTTCCACAGGACAACACCTCCACTATGTGTGCTGCTGTGACCCGTGTCTGGAACCTGCCATGGTGCCTGTGACAGGAGAAAGGGCCCCTGCCTTCACTTCAGAAGAGTTGGAGCACCTGGTAGATGGGGTCGGGCCTCCAGACCAACAGGTGAGTACACCATGGGAATGATGCATGCAACAAGGTTGCATGGAGATGTGTGTGTGCTGGCAGTGTGTCATTTGGGAGGAGGGTATGGCTGGTGGTAGTGTACATGCAGCGCTCCGGGTGATGTGTGTGCCTGTTGAGGGGAATGGTATTTGTGGGCCATATGTGTGACAGACTGGAATGTGTGGTTAATGGTGTCCTCCTGTCTATGTTTCCTCTGCTGGTCAGCACCCATCAGAAGAAGGGATTGTGGTGTGCCATTACCAAGAACGTGCGGACCCTGGGGTTCTATAGCAGGCAGAGCACCCACTGCAGGAAACAGTGGGAGGACCTGAGACGCTGGGCCCGGAAGACCGTGGAGGCCCAGCTGGGGATGGCCTCCCAATGAGAGAGGGGTCCCCGTCAGAACCTGACACTCCTGATGGCCTGCGTGCTGGCGGTGGCCTACTCAGAGCTGGATGGGCGCTTGAGGGCAGCACAGCAGCCAGAAGGGGGTGAGTACAGTGTGTGTAACACCCATCTTTGTTGGCTGGCATAGGATGCTGGTAGTGGCTTTCACTCAGTGGGCACCCCTTAATGCCAGCTCATACATTGCTGTATGGTCCAGCTCAGGGTAAATGACAAAATCATGCAAGCTAGCTAAGTGGCATTCCATGTCAGACAGGGCTTAGTAGGTCCCAGGAGGGGTGCAGATGGCAGTGGTTGGCTCTCATCTTGCTGTGGTACCTAGCCGATGGAATGCAAGTGCGGTGCACAGTGCTCAATCTTGGTCCCTGTGTGTGATGGTACTGTGTATGCCATCTGTGGTGTTGGTGCTGTAATTGATCCAGTGCTCCCTTTCTATCCCCCCCTATTTTCATGTCTGTCCATGTGTGCATTAGCATCATCTGGCGGAGGAGCAGGAGTGAGGGAGCTGCAGCCCACGGGACCCAGGAGCCAGAGTCCAGCGACGCAGATGGGACCAGTAGGACGGAGGACGAGGTGGTGACAAGACTGACTCTGAATCCTCCTCCTATTGGAGCTCCCTGGTGGTGGCTGACATCTCTAGAACCCCCCCAGCTACAGCCGCCCCCGCGTACCAGCTCCCAGTAGCATCCCACCGATTTGCCCGTGCCGGCTCATCCAGGACGGTGGGCATATCCTTCGCCCCAGGCACCTCAGACCATACCCCAGTGAGTACTGCTGCCCTCAGTGAGGAGGCTATTGACCTCCTGTGAACCATCTCTGTAGGGCAGTCAACCATAGTGAATGCCATCCAGGGGCTGGCATTCCAGATGCAGCAATGCAATTCCTACCTGGAGGGCATCCACAGTGGGTTGGTGGCCCTACAGAGATCGTGCCAGGCTCTGGCCTCCTCTCTGATGGCAGCCAGTGTCCCTGGTCCTACCGTCCCCCTTCCAACTATCACTTCCCAGTCTCCACAACCCCAACCCATCCTATGCACACATACAGACAAGCATGTATACAAAACATCACACAAGAGTGGCACAGACAAACACAGGCAACAAACATAAAGCCGCAAGTCCTCACACAAACAGACAGTTGCACACACAAAAACATCCACTGCCTCCACTGTCTCCCCCTCCTCCTCCTCCCTCATAGTCACATTCGCACTCACACCTGCATACACTCCATCAACAGCCACGAACACCATCCTACATCATGCAGTACACCCACCTCACTTGCAGACAACTCCACAACATCCATCACACCCTGTCTGCCACCCTCCTAAGAGACACAAAAGCTCGCACTCAGACCCTCAACATCCATCCACCTCACACATGCACACTGTCCATGCATCTGCACCCAAGTCCAGCAAACGTACATCCCCTACAACCACTACCTCTACCTCCACTCCCATCCCTCCTTCCACATCCTGCCCCAACGTCCCTAAGAAGCTTTTTCTTGCCCATCTTGACCTCTTCCTTTCCCCCTCCCCCTCCTGCCTGTAAGTGCAGGGTTCCAATGAACCAGCCCAGCACCTCAGCCAAACAGTCTGCCACTGATCCTACCAAGAAATCTACTGCTGGCACTAAGGGGTCCCTGAGTGTGGCGGCGCCATTCCCAGTAAGTCCACACCTCCACCTCAGAAACGGAGGACTATGGTGATGAAATCTAAGGGACAGAGGATGGGGTCAGTGGAGGCACCTCCTAGACCTGGAGACAAAGACACAAGTCACATGACAAAGGCCAAGGAGGCCTGTCACAAAAAGGAACTCAAGGATCCCCCTCCACCAGCAAAGGAACCCAAGGATCCCCCTCCACCAGCAAATGAACCCAGGGAGCCCCCTCTACCAGATAAGGGCAAGAAGCGCCCTCCAGAACCAGTGGCCATGATAACCACTCCAGAGACTGTGGCCTTTCCCTCCGCTCCAGGGACTGTTGGGCAAGGAGCCCCCTCCAGAACCAGTGGACATGAAACCAACTCTAGCTGAGGTGCCCCCCTTCAACTCCCAACCCCTGAGGTGCCTGCTCATTTCCAACATGATGCCCCTGAACAGTGGAGTCCAGATGTTGTCAGGAGTCAAGTTGGGGCTTGGACCATGCCCTGTAGCCATGTGGCCTTTGGCACTTTGGACTTGCCATTGGCTCAATCTGGACATTGACGTCTGCATTTTGATTTCATTATTGATTATGGTGGCTGTTGGCAGCAAATTACAGTGTTCATACTTCAGAATTGTTGTCCCTGCATTATTTGCTCGTGGGTCCTGTGACAGTCGTTTTACTCTGCAGCAGATTCTGTGTATGTGGTATGTGTACATGGTGTGTGTTATGCGTGTGTCACTCTCCTTTCCCCCCCCCCCACCTTGTGTGGTAGGCGGCTGTACTCACCGTCGTCGTCTTCGTCGACGTTGGTGCTCCAGGATGGCCATGGCGTGGCAGAGCATCGGGAAGACTTGGAGTTCCAGTTCCGTGGCGGCCGCGGGGTCCTCGGTGTCCCTGATGGTGAATCCTTCGTTTTTTCTGTACTGTGTTTCTGGCAGGCTTTTGATGCCGTTGGTACCGCCCTGGAAATCCTGCTGGTTTACTATGTCATAATATGGTGGGTGGTACCTTGACTTACGCCTGGCTGTAGGTGGCTACCATCGTAGTCAGTGGTGTAAACACCCTGGTGGTTGTTGTGGTACATTGGCTGTCTATGGGAAGTATCACCGTCATGGTCATAATTTGGAGGTAATTACCGCCAGGCTGTTGGCGGTATTACCGCCACTTTAACAGTGGTGGTCAGTACACCGCCAATGTCATAATGACCACCAAAGTCTCTTCAGAATTCATAACTGTGTATTTCTTTAACAAGCAGTGCTTTGACATTAGTACATTATTACATGTAATCATTAAGGCCCTCATTACAACATTGGCGATAAAAGCCGCTTACCACCATGCAGAAGACCGCCAACACACCGCCGCGGCCGTGGAACACCGCCACAGCTATTATGACCCACATTTCGGAATCCGCCAAAATTCAGACACCCACACAAGTCCGCCACACCAAAGGTCAGTGATAAACTGGCGATAACAAAACCTCCACCATCAAGTCAACAGAAATATGCCCAGACTATTACGACACACGAATCCACCGCAGTATTCATTGGCGGTACACACCGCCGCGCTCAAAATACACTCACCTTTACAAAACACTACCACATTGGACAATTCCAAATACACACACCTGATATACATACACACACCACTCCCACACACCCATTACAATATATAACACACACCCACATCACCCACAAACCCCTATGACAAAAAATTCAGAAAGAAGGCCAGAGAGAGACACCACCAGCAAGAACAACAGCATCCGAATGCACACAACACCATCACCTACACAACTTCCACGCACCTCACACAACACACCACTACATATCAGCACACTTATCACCACACAATCCACCCCACACATCACCTACACCACCCCATGGCATGACAAAGACACCCCAGGTTCTCGGAGGAGGAGCTCAGGGTCATGGTGGAGGAAATCGTCCGGGTAGAGCCACAGCTATTCGGATTACAGGTGCAGCACACCCCAATAGCAAGGAAGATGGAGCTATGGTGAACGGTACTGGCCAAGTTTCAGGAGACCCAGCGCCTGCAGGAGAAACAGTATATGGGCTTCAGGGAGGAACTCAGAACCATCAGCTCCACCCTAGGCACCATCGTAGGGGTTCTGAAGGAACTACTCAACACCAGGAGGGACACTGTGGCACTACAAGGGGCCCCTGACACTAGCATGGACGATGACCTGCCCACCACCTCTGCTGGTGCTAGTGGACAGGACGCCCCGCCACAGGACAACCACACCAGCACCCCACCCCTTCCAGAGGGAGAACCACCCCGCAAACGGTCCCTGAGATCCAGGACAATGACAGAACACAATGCCAAGATCCCCGCCAAGAAATGAGACCACCCTGATTGTCATCCTACTGTCCCACTTTGTCACCCTGTCCATACTTAAACTGCCCCAGCTCCACTTCCTATGCCCATTTGGGCAATGCACCTGTGAGATTAAAAGACTGGTCTCTGCCATGGACATTCCTCCGCCATCACCACTCACCATTTCACTACCCCCTCCAATATTGAACACTTAAATAAATACACTTAAAACACAAAACAATCTGCAGTCTGTCTGTGATTTCGAAATAGTGTATTAGCAATTACAGTGACAAAATGCTCTTTCAATTGTAATGTCAACATACCTATGTCACACAGCTCAAGTTCATGAGGAATCAAAGCGGATGTCACACAGTGGGACCCACATCTGTGAAATCGTAAGGGAAAGTGACAACTCAGTGACCATACACTGGGTGAAAACGACAGACAGTAGAGAGGTAGTAGTGTTTAAGTACATGTAGTAGGCAGGTCTGTACTCTTACCTGTGTCTCACTGGAAATATTGATGGATCACTGAGTCCCTGTTGTTCATGTCTTCTTCCTCTGATTCCTCGTCTTCACTATCACCGCCATCTGGACCATCCTCCTGCAGAAAAGGCACCTGTCGTCGCAATGCCAAGTTATGAAGCATACAGGAGGCCACGATGATCTGGCACACCTTCTTTGGTGAGTAGAATAGGGATCCACCTGTCATATGGAGGCACCGGAACCTCGCCTTCAGGAGGCCGAAGGTCCGCTCGATCACCCTCCTAGTTCGCCCATGGGACTCATTGTGGCGTTCCTCTGCCCTTGTCCTGGGATTCCTCACTGGGGTCAGTAGCCATGACAGGTTGGGGTAACCAGAGTCACCTGCAAATGGCGGGGGACAAGTATTAGACACACACTAACCTGTAGGGTAACCCCAGACCCAGACAACCATTCCCACTGTCTTGCTTCCAGGTGCTCACCTAATAGCCACACACGGTGCCTCTGGAGTTGACCCATCACATAAGGGATGCTGCTATTCCGCAGGATGTAGGCGTCATGCACTGAGCCAGGGAACTTGCCATTCACCTGGGAGATGTACTAGTCTGCCAAACATACCATCTGTACATTCATAGAATCATAACTCTTCCGGTTTCTGTACACCTGTTCACTCCTGTGGGGGGGGGTCCCAAGCCACATGGGTCCCATCAATGGCACATATGATGTTGGGGATATGTCCCAGGGCATAGAAATCACCTTTCACTGTAGGCAGGTCCTCCACCTGAGGGAAAACGATGTAGCTCCGCATGTGTTTCAGAAGGGCAGACAACACTCTAGACAATACGTTGGAAAACATAGGCTGGGACAAACCTGATGCTATGGCCGCTGTTGTTTGAAATGACCCACTTGAAAGGAAATGGAGCACTGACAGCACCTGCACTTGAAGGGGGATTTCTGTGGGATGGCGGATTGCTGACATCAGGTCTGACTCCAACTGGGTACACAGTTCCTGGATTGTGGCACGGTCAAGCCTGTATGGGATCATGACATGTAGCTCCTCCATTGTCGACAGGTCCACCAACGGTCGGTACACAGGAGGATGACGCCATCTCCTCACATGTCCCAGCGGACGGTGCCTATGAAGGACAACAGCGAGCACAGAGTCAAACAACTCAGAGGTACGTACCCACAGTTTACACAGAACACCAATCATACACAAAAGGTGGCCTGTATTTGTGTTGAGTCTAGGCCTAGGTATGTGTGACGCAGTTGGAAATGAAGCCATTTGGGCCCCTGAAATGGCGGCTGCCTGACCTCTAAAGTGGGACATGGGATGTGAGGTAACTGCGCTGGCGTTGTACACCTTCGCGGTAGGCGGTCGAAGACAGCGGCGCAATGCTGCATTGGTTAACAGTGGACCCTATGGGTCCCAGGAGCCAATGACGATGTGCGCCGGTGGTGACGGTACGCACCGCCGCGGACGTGACTGCCATTTTCTATCTGTTCAATCACTCGATGCCTGATCTTCGACAGGAGAGGACCTACACTGCAAGTGCTGCTGTGACCTCGGTCTGGAAGAGACAATGGCTCGAGTGTCTGGGGAAAGGGCCCCTGTCTTCACATCGGAGGAGTTGGAGAAGCTCATGGATAGGGTCCTCCCCCAGTACACGCTACTCTACGGTCCTCCAGACAAACAGGTATGTACACAGGGAGCATGTTGTATGTGCTATGCCTCTGTGGAGAGGGCTGGATGTAAGAAGGAAGGGGGGAGAGTGTTGCTTGCATGAAAGATGGTGAATGAACGTGCCACATGGCAAGGGTAGGGATGGGGGCCAATCACTTTGACGGTGCAGTTGGTAATAACTTCTCTTTTTCCCCTGTTCATTTCATGTAGGTCAGCGCCCACCAGAAAAAAATATATTTGGCGTGCCATCGCCAAGGACATCCGGACCCTTGGGGTCTACCACAGATGGAGCACCCACTGCTGTAAAAGATGGGAGGACATTCGCCGCTGGAGCAAGAAGATGGCGGAGGCTCAGCTGGGGATGGCCTCCCAACGTGGGAGGGGTGCCCGTCGCACCATGACCCCCCTGATGTTCTGGATCCTGGCGGTGGCCTACCCAGAGTTGGATGGGCGCTTGAGGGCATCACAGCAGACACAAGGGGGTGAGTACACTCTCATTCTGCTGACTTTGTGTGCAGTGGAGGTGTCTGAGTGGGGGAGGTGGGCTGTGGGTTTCCCTAGGCCAGGGCGAGTTCCGTAGGCAAGGCCCCTCCGTAAGGCAAGCCATGTGGCACCCCAGCCCACCTCTGTAGAGTGCCAAGTACACCTAGTCATGCCCCTGTGTCATCTATGTGTGCAGATGTTGTCCAAAGCCTTGTAGGCCATTTCCCAGGAATTGAACAGAGGAGCCCAAGAGCGCAGCGTAGTGCAGGGGGCTTCTGTGTCTGTTGTGTCCGCCAATGGTACCGGTAATGCATGCACTCAACATGTCTCTCTTCTTTCTCCCCCCCTTTTTTTGTGATCTCCCTGTTCTTGTGTGCATTAGCATCACCAGGCGGAGGAGCAGTGGCACCGGAGCATGAAGGAGCTGCATCCCACATGGCCCTGGAGGGCGACACTACGGAGTCTGAATTCACCAGTGGGACGGAGGGCGAGGGGAGCTCCACGGCGGGGACAGGAGCTGAGACCAGTGACACAGACTCGTCCTCTGATGGGAGCTCCCTTGTGGTGGTGACAACATCTGTGCCCCCCGCATCTACAGGTACAGCCGCCACCCCCCCTACCGGCACCGCCCTCCCAGCAGCCCCTCAGCCTTTGCCCCGTGCCCGCTCACCCAGGAGGGTGGGCATCACCTTCGCCCCAGGCACCTCAGGCCCTGCCCCAGTCACCCCTGCTGCCCTCAGTGAGGAGGCCATTGACCTCCTCAGGTCCCTCACTGTTGGGCAGTCTACCATTAGGAATGCCATCCAGGGTGTAGAGAGGCAGTTGCAACAAACAAATACATTCCTGGAGGGCATTCATTCTGGTCAGGCGGCCCTTCAGCAAGCTTTTCAGACTCTGGCCACAGCACTGATGGCAGCCATTGTCCCAGTCTCTAGCCTCCCCCCTCCAACTTCCTCCACCCCGACCCAATCCCCTGCACCTCAGCCTATCCCAAGCACGCCTACAGACCAACATGCACACACGTCAACACCCAAGGGTAGCTCAGGCAAACATAAGCACCACACATCCCACAGGCATTCACGCAAGCATCACACACATGCAGACACACCAACATCCACTGCCTCCACTGTGTCCCCCTCCTCCTCGTCTCCCTCCTCCCTCCCAGTCTCGTCTACACTCACCTGCATGCACTACATCTACAGCCACAACATCCCTCTCCAGCACACCCACCACCACACCCCGCTCACGTGCAGTCACCACCCCACTACCATTCACACTTCCCCTGTGTCCTCTCCCAGTGTGTCTGTGACGCCCCCTCCCAAGATACACAAGCGCAGGCACACCCCCACCCAACAGTCATCCACCTCACGACAGCCTCCAGCGCATGCACCTTCACCCAAAGTCACCAAACGTACACCTCCTACAACCGCCATACCTTCCTCCACTCCCAAACCCCCTCCAGCTACCCGTCCCAGTGTGTCCCAAAAACTTTTCCTGTCCACCCTTGACCTCTTTCCCACACCTCCCCCACCCCATCCATCTCATAGGTCCCGAACTAGCACCTCAGCCACAACATCTCCAGGACCAGTGGTGCATGTACTGTAGTCACCGGAATCTGGAGTGCACCGGCCACCAGGGCAGCCAGTGTGGCACGAAGCCACAGCACAGACAGTCCCCCACCTGTGAAGCATCAGAAGTTGGCCAGTGCCCAGCAGGAGAGGGGGAAGACTCCAGCCACCAAAGCCGCTTCCAGGGGTACATGTGGACAATGTGGAGTCAGCTGTGACACCTTCCAAGGTGGGGAAGGGCCACAAGAAACCTGGCAATTCTGGGAAGAGCAGCACAGCGGAGAAGACCGCCATCATCCCCGCTGCCCAGGAGGCCAGCACCATCCCAGCTGCCCAGGAGGCCACCGCCAGCACCATCCCCAGCTGCCCAGGAGGCCACCGCCAGCACCAGCCCAGCTGCCCAGGAGCCCACCGCCAGCACCAGCCCAGCTGCCCAGGAGGCCACCGCCAGCAAAAGCCCTGTTGGGCCATGAAGGACCGCCAGCAAAAGCCCTGTTGGGCCATGAAGGACCGCCAGCAAAAGCCCTGCTGGGCCATGAAGGACCGCCAGCAAAAGCCCCATTGGGCCATGAAGGACCGCCAGCAAAAGCCCCGCTGGGCCATGAAGGACCGCCAGCAAAAGCCCCGTTGGGCCATGAAGGACCGCCAGCAAAAGCCCCGTTGGGCCATGAAGGACCGCCAGCAGCTGAGACCCTGCAATGGAGACCGCCATCTCAAGCACCGCTGAACAGGGCACCGCCATCTCAAGCACCGCTGTACAGGGCACCTCCATCTCAAGCACTGCTGCACAGGGCACCGCCATCTCAAGCACCGCTGAACAGGGCACTGCCATCTCAAGCACCGCTGGCCCATGAGCGGCAAGGGCACTGACGCAACTGAGTCCGTCACGGGGTGAATGAAGCACTCTGGGCACCATGCCCCCTCCAGAACCAGTGGAGAGATACATCCACTACCTCTGTCCTTAGCAGGATGAAGCGCTCTGGGCACAAAGCCCCCTCCAGAACCAGTGGAGAGATACATACACTACCTCTGTCCTTAGCAGGATGAAGCACTCTGGGCACAAAGCCCCCTCCAGAACCAGTGGAGAAAGGCATCCACTCCCTCTTTCCTTGGCAGGATGAAGCTCTCTGGGCGCAAAGCCCCCTCCAGAACCAGTGGAGAAAGGCATCCACTTGTGAGACTGTGGCTTTGCACTCCCCAGGATTGAACAGTGGGCAAACCACCCACTGTAGAGACTTGAGAGACTGTGGTTTTGCACTCCCCAGGATGTAACAGTGGGCAACCCACCCACTGTAGAGACTTGAGATACTGTGGCTTTGCACTCCCCAGGATATGGCAGTGGGCAACACACCCAATGTAGAGACTTGAGAGACTGTGGCTTTGCACTCCCCAGGATTGAAGAGTGGGCTAGTGGCCCCCTCGTGGATTTGGTGTTGTGCACTCAAGCGGCTGAGGTGCCCCCCGTCCCTCCCCCTGAGGTGCCTGTTTAGTTGGTCTCTGATGCCCCTGAAGTGTTCTCTCCGTCATGGTTGGGGATCTTGTGTGGGCCTCGCCCATACTGTGTGGTCCCAGTGTTCCACTGACTTTCTTAGAACACTACCTGGACTACTATGCTTGGTATATATTATGTACATGGTGTATATACATATATTTCTGCCTACTTGCTTTCAATATATTACAATGGTTACACTCATTTTGTATTGTCTTTGCATTCTTCCGGGGGGTTTGAGGGGTGTAACTGTGATGTATTGAGACGCATTAGTGTGTGTGTTGTAGTGGGTGAGGGTGTTGCATGTGTGTGTCCCTGTTTTTTCCCTCCCTCCTCCCCTGTGTCGTAGGTGCAGTACTCACCATGGTCTTCGCCGCCGGCGTTCGTGCTCCTGGTAGAGGAGCAGGAAGCTATTGCAGGGAGAATTTGGAGTTCCGGGTCCATGGCGTTCTAGTTCCTCGTGGAGTGTGTAGAGGTGAGCGTTTTCCCTTCGGGATTCCTGTTTCCGCCGTGTTTTTATCCGTGGTGAATCCGCCCAGGAAAAGGTGGCAGATTGGCCTGTCATAATAGTGTGGGCGGTACATTGTCTCCTGCCTGTCTGTTGGCGGTGACCGCAAAGCTGTTTGTTTGTACCGCCGTGGCGGTCGGAGTGTTAAAGTGGCTGTCTTTGTTGGCAGTTTCCGCCACGGTCGTGATTCCAAATTTTTTACCGCTGGCCTGTTGGCGGTCTTACCGCCGCTTTAACACCGACCACCCAAATCTTTTGTTTTGGACTGAAAAGAATGGCCCTAAAAGCATTCCACTCCACTCTACAACTATCTGCTGCACTTGGACAATGTACACCACTCAATCCTCGTCAACTTACACCCTTACACTCTATGGGACTCTACTTACTCTACAACACTCTACATCAGTGGTTCCCAACCTGTGGTCTGGGGACCCCTGGGGGTTCGCTAAGCCTCCACAGGGGGTCTGCGACTGCTTAGAAAATTAAATAATATTAACATATTAGGTCCCCAGCTTTCAGTAATGATTAAGTGGGCGAGTCCCTGGATTCCAATAATGATTCAGTTGGGGTCCCTGGGTTCCAGTAATGATAAAGTGGGGTTCCACAGAAGTCAAAAGGTTGGGAACCACTGCTCTACATCATTCCACACCACTCCATGATAGTCCCCTTTACCCCACTAACTTGTAGCCATGCTGAACAGCAGCCACGCTGGTGTACAATGTTAAAAGATATTGGCAAAGCTGATAGCTTTTGCATAGGCGAGACCTATTAGCTTTGCTAATGCTTGTTTATATACATTTCACTGTGCATGCTCCGGTCACGTATTAATCATATATAAAGTAACTGGTCACACAGCTAAATGAGGCATTTCCTGGCACACATTGTTTAACAGTAAATAGAACGTTCTTACATGTTACCCAATCAGGTTTTACCAGCCCAGCTTGCCTGATAGCTGATACCTTCCACCTCTGTTCATGTCACATGCATTGTTTGACAATGTTATTCCCCCCACATGTCTGTTTGTTCCATTAAAGGAACTCAACCTTCTAGCTGGTACAAGTACAGACAGGATGCTCTGGGCATTGTCACATAGCAAAGCTGTACATAAATGTCCCCCAAGCTCAGTGAAATGTGGATTAAAACAAATTAGCTTCAGCAAAATGAACAAAGTAAAAGTGTAATATGCTTCCGCTTGGTCTAGAACTGATCTGGAGCCCCCAGATACTTTTGGTACCAGAAAAACAATGGAATAAAATTCCATAGCTCTTTGTGCCTCTGGAACTATGCTTATGGCTGGCTTCCCAGTGAGGGTTTGCTAGGCTTCTGATAGAGCTGGCCTCTTGACTGGACTTCAAGGCCACAGAGTTTGAATCCCTCCTGAGTCTGAGCGAGGACTCTGTTGGAGCACCTGCTTCATTGTGTACCTGATAGCTCTTGGACCATGCTTTCCAGGTGATCTTCTTCTTTAGCTCTGAATGTTGACTTTCGGGTGATCAGCCTCCTTTCTTATCGCCAGAGCCGCAATTGGTTGTGTTTGGCACACTGCGAGAGTTGTACAGCCTCACTCCCGATTTTCAATCTTGAAGACAGTACTGGATCTTGTTATCATGCATCTGTGTCCTCATGGCACATCTTGGTATCTGCATATTAGAGTTTCCTGACCATCATATGCAAGAACATTGACCCTCCATTCCCTTCTCTGTACCATTAAAACCCAGATATACAGTGACACGGATCAAAATGGATAGCTCTTGCCAATACAGATATTGAATGCTAGCACAAAACATCTATCAATGGAGATCTCACTCTCGTAAAAGGTTGAACGGAGCCAGTCCAACATAATAGACATGTTGTATAGCTATTTTAGCCATAGTTTTTATACATGTTATTTTAGGAAACTAGGCCTGCCGCTATGCACTTTGGCCCAGTTACATTTTATTCACCATTGTTTTGTTTTATTTATATTAGCCACATTTGCGGTCTTGTTTTATTTTCTCTATCTAGTTGTTCTTTGCCTAGGACAGCATTACGTTCTTAACAAGACATTTCTTTCACTCTGTGCACAATCTTACATGGGGATCTTTTCTTAGAACATCAGCTGTTTTATTCTAAAAACACTACTTTGTCCCTTGCACATTAGAGGGAGATTTCAGCCAGATGACCACGACTGCATGCTGATTGCCTCATCACAGCTACTTGCTTAGACTACCTGCCCCCTGGCCTACATGGGGATGGTGTCTTCTTAGACCACAGGCCTCCTTACTCAGTTATGATGATGTCTTCCCAGGGTGGAAACCTGAAGGGTGGATTAGGGCTTAACATGCTGTGCTCTAACAGCATAGGTAGGAATTATTTATCTATCTATCTATCTATCTATCTATCTATCTATCTATCTATCTATCTATCTATCTTTCTATCAGATAGATAGATAGATAGATAGATAGATAGATAGATAGATAGATAGATAGATAGATAGATAGATAGATAGATAGATAGATAGATAGAGATATGTAGATATACTACCCTTGGAGACAGTATGGTAGGACTGTTTCTGTGTTTCACTCTCCTTGTCACAATTTTGCTTTTATTGTGCTTTATTGTCCTAATTATTGCAATGCATGTCTTATTCTCCAAGAAGCAGTTACTTCAATAAATCTTACTGAATTATATTCTGCCTCTGTTGTCTTTGCATGTGTGAGACTAATGTAACAGAGAGAAAAGGATGAGATCTGACTGATCACGATCCCCACGATTCCCCTGAGGAGTCATCTGTGTCATGTTGCCACAATCATCCCTGCTCTTGGCTGGAGATGAGGCACTGCTAGTTCACCAGAAAACCCGGAATAGGCCAACAGGTGCCACATGTTGTTGGATTAGACTCAGTCTTCCACAATACAGTGATTCTGCTGCCCGAATCCAGTAGTCTCATTAGGATAATGAGAACCTATGCGACATTCACATTATCATAAAAGCGGCACACCCATGTTTTAATGTTATTGCAACGGACTAAGAAACCTCAAATGGGCGGAGTTTGTTTTTTTAGCTAGAATAACTAATTCTAGAAACTAAATTTACAAGGTATTTTGTTATTGACAGGAACATTCAAAACCCCTCTTCAAACATTGGACTTTCTTAAGGTGCAGGTGAAAACAAGGATTTGTGCACGATACAGGCAGAGTTAAAACTGAATTCTTTGTTTAACTGGAAACCTTTTTTTGGCTTCACTCTTGTGGTCAAGCTTTTCTAGCCCATCCATCACTCTGACTATGAAGTTGTGTATGTGATGCAAGTTCTCCTGCACTTTGCTGGAAGACACAGATACACATATTCCCAGTAGAGTGGGTGCAAAAGAATGCAGATTGTGGCTGCACATTAGGTATAAATGACAGAATTATCATTAAGGAAAACACGGTGCAGAAGGACAACATATAATTCAATACATTTTAATGAAGTATTATGTTTAGTTTTGCTTGTTACTGCTGCCTACCAACAGTCTTGCAAAATCTTCAGAGATGTGTGAAAGGACAGTGGCCTGCTATGTGGAGTTATATACCTTATATGAGTACTTCAATAAGAACATTGAGCAGCTGTCATGCTGCACTATTACACAAGCAGCATTACATTCTACTGGGTGGATCTCAGTTTGTGCACAGACTCAAGTATCGTGAACTCTTAGATGACTGGCTGCTCACCAATCCTGGTAATCAAGATCTCACAGCAACTTCTTAAGCGATGGTGCTAGGGAAGTGATGGTCAATGTTCCTAATAATGTTGTTTTATGACGGAACACTTTTGGTTCCTACCGGGCTCCGTAGAGCTGTGACGTAGTAGTCAAAGCAAAATGCACTGAAAGATTGGTTTAGAATGTTGAGTTTGTGGTTACACGCAGAAGAATAAAGATGCGTAGTACTACTAAGCTCTGTGTGTGGTGCAGTCATGGCCGAGCCATTCATGAGATGTCATGTCAAGATGTTGCACTGTTGTCTGTACAGATGCATGAGTAGAAGGGGGTGGCCTTTGAGACTCTGAGATCTGTTGTCTTCAGATTAGTGCAGCCATTTTAGCTTTGCTTAAGCGCATTGATTAATATGCATCTCAAGGTGACGTTATTTCACTGCTGTAAGCAGAGTGAACTTCTGTGTGTGCGTCATTTGCTTCTGTTGCAAATGTCACCGCTGCTGACAAGAAATGGGACTTCTTGTTTTGAGGCTTCCTCTTCAGAGGCTGTGAACCCCAGTCATAAGCAACAGACATTAACTGTTTCAAAACCTTTTATCAGTGTTGAAACTCCAAGCTAGAACTGAAGCTCGCTGATGTGCAAAATCAGAGGCCCAGCACTGCTCCTGTTCGGGTTCAAAGACCAAAAACAGGAGTCTGCTGACTTTCAATGATGGAACAAAAATGTCTATTAGTTAATACATAAACATTCATCCTCATAACTAAAGAGTGTCCTTGAGTTCATGGCAGACCATTCCAGACTTCTTGAGCTGTTTAATTATGGGAGAGTCCTAGATGAGTATTACTGGTCCAGTGCTTTTTCACTTCTACTATGGATCTGCTACCAGAAACACCCTGACCTCCTCAGTGGACAACTCCCCCAACGACTCCATGGTTGTTGCTGACACTAAGGAGCATGATTCTAATTGGGGATTGTAGCAGAGAAAGTACAGGAGACCAACAATATATTTTGTAATACATTAAATGGATGATGGATTCAGTGAGAAGAAACAAAGTTCTAGTTGTCACATGCTTACTTTGTGAATAATTTCCATGCAATGACAGAGTAACTCAATTTCACAATTTGCACAAGAGTCTGACCTTCGAGCCAAAAAGTTGAGGATCTGCAACAAAGAGGTGGTGCCATCAATATCCATGTCAGAAGCACCACAGCTAGCATCTGTGGATGACACGGCATGTCAGTGCACTGAGTAACAAGAAAATGTAGACATTTGCTTCCGACATATAGAAAAATATTGCAAGCTTTGCACACATCATCATTCTGTGAGTAACCTACACAGGATACTGTGATCAAATCTGTAAGAAAGTGGATTATTGGTTGATAGGGGCGTGGAAGCCCCACTCAGGCAAAAACCACAAAGCTTATCAGGGGGAATAACAAAAGTGACCAGATTAACATATGCTTAACCTTCTGGTAGCTTGCTAAGAAAGCAATCAGGCTCAACATAGAGGGAACGTGTAAAGTATTTATGCAGCACACAAACATTAACAAAGTGAAAACACAACTCCAGAAAAATCCCAAAACAATTTCGAAAAATAGAATAATGCTTAATAAATAAAATGAGTCCAGATCGACAAAAATCAGTAGAACCTGAGATATGCAACAGCGTCTAAAAGCATCAAGTGCCAATCACAGTCATCTGGTCCCACTAGTCTTGGGGAGAGTCACAAGTTCAGGCCAATCGTAATAGAGTGGTGGGTTGGATAGAGGAACCAAGTTAGTCCACCTGAAAAATTACCTTCTGAGTTCAGCTCGAAGAGTTCCGTTCACGTTGGAGGAGGCTGTGAAGTGCAGGATGAGCATCACAGACAGTTGTTGTTGTAGAAAGAAGAATGGGTGGGCGTCGGGGGCATTCATTGCTGTAGGAGCCAATCCAGCATAGCTGTTGTTCGTTGCTGTAGCTATGCAGTGGCAGTCGTAGCTGTCTGTCGTTGCTGTAGCGTGAAATGCAGGTCTCGCATTGCCAGTTGCCATGGGCTTTCATTGTTGACGTAAAGAGCAGGTTTCACCTGAGAGTCTCATTGGTGCTCATCGCAGGTTTCAGAGACTTGGTGCAGACAGACCCATGCATTGTCGTGTGGAGCCCAAACTTCAGGATTTTCACCTTTGCTTTAGGAGGAGTACACTCTGATACCAGCCAAGTGTCCAGGGCTTGGGGTGGCACCTCTTGGGGATAAAGGACTCACTCCAGCAGATGCCAGCAGTTACAGGAAGGTCCAGCCAGGTATTTGTGGCAGGTCAGCCCCTGAAGCTTGTTGTGTCCCTGTAGCTCACACAGGAGGTCAGCCAACTGACCATAGTTGTCAATCTGGTTGGCCTGGTATGAAGGCAAGCAGGTCTATTCTTCCTTCTCAGACAGCAAGGCAGTCTTTCAGGTAGCAGAGCAGTCTTCTGGCAGCAGCACAGTGATTCTTCTGTAGTTTCCACTGGCCCACAAGTGTTCTGTTGAGTGGCTCTGGAGGTCCAATGTTTACACCTGGTGTCAACCTTGGTGTGGGGCACTCATTGTCCTAACCCCACATCTTGTCTGCAAAGTGTTTTCCTTTCCCCTATCACTGCTCCAAACTGCCTTGGGGTAACAAAGTGCAGGGTAGGCCTGGTGTCATGTTCCTTTGGGTATGCAGGAGGCTAGCACTTTGATGTGTAATTCTATCAAGATGGCCTGTGCGGTCCACACCTAAGCCCCCTTTCAGTTAGTGTCTGGAAACAGTAGAAAAAGCCCAAAAGCAGAGCCATTCACAGGTCATGTGACTCCTAACACTAACAGAGGCACAAATGGTTAGCGTAAAGAAATGCCAACTTTCTAAAAGTGGAATTTTTAGAATTACAACTGAAAGTCCGACCACCATTAAAGGGTGTTTTAAATTATAATACATTTGAGTGTAAACAGTCTATTTCTACCTGCTCCCAATCTAAAGATAAAAAAAACATGGAAAACAAGAAATACCTGGGGTACAAGTATATTATCAAAAACAAGGATCCCTTACAGATTCAGATACATTTATCAATACAGAAAAAGATACAATGAAATCTATGTGAAAATGCTAAAAAATTATATAATTATTTATTGTGAATTTAGCAAAATAAAGATAAAATACAAAAGCAAAGGTTATATCAGGGGGGAAAAATTAAGGTGAAGGGGCAACTCTCAGCAGTTCTCGAGAGTTGACAAAAACGTGGGATCAAATTAATCCACTAATACATGGCTATGTCCATACAGTTGTGGAAAGCAAAGGCTCTTACAGAGTAGCATATTTTTTGCAATGCAATTGTTAGTGTCAGGCAATAAGAACCAGCACAAAGAAATGTAATATTTCTATGTCATTAATTGTAAAGCACAACTTCTCATACAAGGAACCAATCATCAATAAGCAAGTGACTTGAGGTGCAAAAAATAGAAAAGCACCACTTCTCTTACAAGGAACCAGTCGTCAATAAGCAAGTGACTTGTGATGCAGTTGCTTGTCAATTATTTGTCTCAGGCAATAGGAACCAACACAAAGGAATGTAGTATTTTTGTGCCGTATCAGCAATGTACCACTACTCAAACAAAGATTCATTCATCACTAAGCAAATGAGTTAAGTTACAATTAATAGTCGACGTTTTGGTCCCTTAGGGGTAATGTGCATGGACCATCATCAGGACTAGAAGATAGTTCCTGAGAATATGCTGAACAAAAACAGAGAAGGGAAAAGGGACGGGTAAGAAAAAGTCGACTAATTACAACAAAGTATGAAAACCTAAACTTGCCATTCTTTTTAAGGACCATCTTGAAGGTAAGAACACTGATGCTGGATTCCTTACTTCCTCAGCGCTTAAAAAAAAAAAACAATTCAATTTATTCTGCTGCTAATTTTTTATACTGTGTGTTTTTAAATACTTTTAACTGGGGCTTTGACTCGAGTGCTGGCCCAGGAAGAGAGCGGGGATTGGAGGACTTCCCTGCAGGCTATTCTGCTCACTACGAGCACACTTTTGGGGGAAACGGCCTGTTAGAGCCTCAGTCCAGAATCAACGGTGTCGGCCATATTCAATGACCTATTTTGAAAGGGTACGTCAGACCAGTCTTCCTTTCTGGTGCCATGCCCTCTGTTTGCCTCGTGCCAGCAGGCAGCATTTAAGCAGGACGGGCTGTGGACGCGCAGCGGGTACGCAGCTGGCATGCCAAAAGCACACCTAAGGCAATTCCATCTGCGCCCGACTGGGTCTAAAAACCAGGAGCAGATTCTGATCCGGACTTCATTATAGCCCATTGGTTATGGTGTGGAGAGGTTAGATAGGCCCGATAGGAGGGGAGGTGGGGTGGTGATCATTTTTTAAAATAGTTTGTGTTGTAGTATGGATCCCTTAACTGTTATTATAGACACCTGCAAAGGTGGCTTTCAAGCTCAGACAAGGGAATATGTTAAGACTGGAAGGACTCCTGGTCTATCGCCCCACTGGGCCCAAGAAGAAACTCTTGGAGAATTGCATCCAAATCACTGAACCTCTAACTTCCACAGACCACTGTCTAATCCTTGGGGATTTCAACTGCCATTTGGAGGATAGGGAAGATAGTGACACCCTTACCCTTCCGGACTTCATGTCCTGCTTTGGTTGGACTCAAGTGGTTACCTCGAACACTCATATAGCGGGCCATGTATTGGAGGGCATTTCTCCACACAGGAATTTGTTACTGTTGGGGAGTAAGATACAGGAGACGGAAGGACCCGAGGCAGACACTGGAGCCATATAGAGAGGGAGGATCTTATTCTAGCCCTATACAGGCACCAGGGGAGGTCTGGGGGAAGCCTAGGGTCGCAAGTGGCGAATTCTGATTCCTGGGTCAGGGAAGCAATTGAGGAAGTGACCCCTTTGAGGGAAGTCAAATCCAAGACTGAAAAAAAAGTCTTGGCCCCATGGTATACTGAAGAGCTTAAGCCATTCCAGAGGTCAAGTAGAAGGCAGGAAGGAAAATGGAAACTTAACCCTGGACCCTTAGAAAGAACGAAGCTTAGGGAATTATGGGGAATATATAAAAGTGCTGTCAAAGTTGCTAAGTCATGCTACTAGTCACAGAAAATCAGAAGTGTAGGTAAAGTCCCTACCCCACTCAGGAGTTAGAAAATATGCAGATTTTATGTGATAATGTAGCCGAGTTCTTTAGAGATAAGATCTTAAAGATTCTCTCCGAGTTGTCAACCCCATGTCCAGCTCTAGGGGAGCAGGATATTGGCACCAATGACAAAGCAGCTGGGGGCCCAACCTTGGCAAAGTTTGCACCTTTAGTAACTAATATAATCAAGTCCTTTCTATCGGGATTCACTTGGGGTCCCCAAATGACCTTTGCCCCCCAGACGTGCTGCAAATGGTTAGTAAACCTATTGCGTTGCCATTAGAGATGATGTATGCAGATGTATTGGAATTAGGGGTGTTTCGGTTCATTTGAAAAGAGACCGTAATTATGCCTATCAAAAAAACAAAACATGAGGAGATCCAGGAGACCTCAAAAACTTACTTCCAATTGTTCTCCTGTCTATGTTGGCAAAAATCTTAGAGAAACACATCAATCAAGAACTTGCCACCTTCCTATTGGCGCACGACTGTCTGTATATCTCCCAACACAGATTCCGGAAAAATCACAGTACGGAGTCTGCCCTGATTGCCGCCACAGATACCATTAGAAAACAGGTAGATCAGGGAGGTGGCGAAATTCTAATCCTGCTAAATTTGTCAGTGGCATTTGACACCGTCTTGCCCCAGATATTGACACACCGCCTACTTCAGGCAGGTTTGAGGGGCTCGGCTTTGAG
The DNA here is from genome assembly GCF_031143425.1 of Pleurodeles waltl. NCBI lineage: Eukaryota > Metazoa > Chordata > Amphibia > Caudata > Salamandridae > Pleurodeles > Pleurodeles waltl. The sequence continues at coordinate 46,985,102 of NC_090446.1, read as the reverse complement.
CAACCTGGAGACCTTCCTCTGAGATAGAACATTGTCAGTCAAGTGTGGGAACTTTAGCTCAGTTCCTTTTCAGCTTCCCTGTGGAGTTCTCCAGGGGTCATCTTTGAGTCCAACCCCCTTTAATTTGTACTTGCCCCCCTTGCTAAATTGGTTTAATCTTTAATCTTTTAATGTTGAGGTGTTCTCATATGTTGACGATACCCAAATAATTGTTTCCTTTTGAGACAATGTTCACATTACAGCCGACAGGTTTCAAACCTGCATGAGAGAAGTCAACACTGGGCTGTACAAAATTGGCTAAAAATGAACAGGGACAAAACCGAGGTTATCATTTTTAGTGCGAATACTTCCATTTGGAATCTAAACTGGTGGCCGGAGACGTGTGGGACCTTACCTACTCATATACCTGCAGTTAAGAATTATTTGTGACTCAGCTTTAACCTTTGATGCCCAGGTAAACAGAGTCACTAATGTCTGTCTTTGGTTGGTCAAAATTCTAAAAAAGGTCCTGCCATTTATTCCACAAGAACTTAGAGCAACAGTGGTCTGGCCCTCATCATGTCCACACTGGACTACTGTAATGGCCTATATCTACATTTAAATCAACAATCACTGCCAAGCTGCAGCTCATTCAAAATTCAGCTACCCAACTGGTTCTTGGGTTATCCAAGTTCACATCCCCCAAGGAGGGTATGAAGGAGCTGCATTGGCTTCCAATTAGGAAGCAGATCATCTTCAAGGCACTATGGGGGTCATTCTGACCCTGGCGGTAAAAGGCGCCTACCGCCGGTCAGAAATCCTCCATAATTCCGCCGCGGTCGCGGTAATCCGCCACGGTCATTCTGACCCGCAGCAGCCAAACCTCCGAAAATCCGACAGCCACAACAAACCGCCAGACCAGCGGTCGGCGGAAAAGTGGAGGTGACCAAACCTCCACCGTCACGCCAACAGAAATACGCCCATGCCATTACGACCCACGAATCCACGCGGCGGTCTTTCAAACGCGGTTTTCCATTGGCGGTACACCCCGCCGCGGTCAGAATACACACAAACGAACAAAACTCAGCCACATTGGACGATTTGAATTCCACACACCTGATACACATACACACACCACTCCCACACACACAATACAATATAAAACACACACCCACATCACCCACAAACCCCTTCGACCAAAATCCAAAAAGAAGCACTGAGAGACACAGCAGCGATCACAGAACACCATCACACAGAGGCACACTACACCATCACCCACACAATATCCACACACAAAACAACACACACCACCACACTCAACACACTTAACTACACATACTCCACCCCACACATCATACACACCACTCCATGGCACCCCAAAGACACCCCCGCTTCTCAGACGAAGAACTCAGGGTCATGGTGGAGGAAATCGTTCGGGTAGAGCCCCAGCTCTTCGGCACACAGGTCCAATACACCAGCATTGCCCGGAGGACGGAGCTATGGCAGAGGATTGTCGACAGGGTCAACGCTGTGGGACAGCACCCCAGAAATCGGGAAGACATCAGGAAGCGATGGAACGACCTACGGGGGAAGGTGCGTTCCATGGTATCCAGGCACAACATCGCCGTGCAGAAGACTGGCGGAGGACCCCCACCTCAACCCCCACAATTTACAACATGGGAGGAGGAAGTCTTGAACATCCTGCATCCTGACGGCCTCGCAGGAGTCGGCGGAGGAATGGATTCTGGTAAGTTGAAGCTTCAATACTGCTTCCCCCCCACCTGCATGCCAAATCATACCCCAACCCTCACCCCCATCCTCGAACCCCACCCTCACCCCCACCCCCATCCTCACCCCCACCCTCACCCCCACCACCATCCTCACCCCCAGCACACCTATTCCCTGCCAATGTCTCACCATCACAACCCACACATCCCAAAACCTAGGCCTGCATGCGTCCACTAAGCATGGACACCCATCTCCAAAGCATGCCCAATGCATATACACATCCCCCCCACAAGCCACCCTCACCAAAGCCCCCACACACAAATGCCAGCACTTGGGGACACTGGAACCCACAGATACACCCATATGGCACACATTGAAACTATAACCATACCTCTATACCCCTGCAGGACCCGACCGCCAACACACCGCTACGGAGGGCCCAGAATTCTCCACACCCCCCACCCAAGAGGCCGTCAGCGATGACAGCAGCTCTGTCGACCTGGACACTGATGACCAGCCCGGACCATCGGGGACCTCTGGACAGTCGGTTCCCCTCAGACAGCCACAGGCCACTACAGACCCAAACCCCTCTGGGAACACCAGCACAGCTCCCACCCAGCGGGCCCATGCCTCTGTCTCCAGGGCGCGTCAATCTGCGGTGTGTCTACCACTACAGGGCACCCAGGATAACCCACCACCCCAACAACAACAGGGACCTGGGGGCAGTGGTAGTGGGCACACCGGCCAGGGGGCAGAGGCCCAGGGAAACAGGGCAACTCGGAGGGCAGCTGTGCGACAGGGGGGGGACGGGCCCAGGGAACCCACTCTCCACGAGGCCCTCACCACCATCATGGGAGCATACAACCGCTCCCAGGAGACGATGGCGACGGTACTGGCCAGGTTCCAGGAGATCCAGGTACTGCAGGAGGAACACTATCGGGGGTACAGGGAGGACATCAGAGCCCTCACCTCCACCCTGGTTACCATGGTAGGGCTGCTGCAGGAACTCATCAACACCAGGACGGACACTCAACAACAACAAAGGGCCCCTGCCACTAGCCTGGACCAAGAACAGCCAACCACCTCCGCCGGCGCTAGTGGTCAGGAGGCCCCCGCACAACAGCAGCCCACCAGACCCCCACCTCCTGCAGGAGAAGAACCACCCCGCAAGAGGGCCCTGAGATCTCGCAAGAAGACAGAGTAGGATGTCAAGACCCCCGCCAGCAAAGGATACCACCTGATGTCATCCCACTGTCCCACATTGTCACCCTGTCCATCCTTGAACTGCCCATGCTCCATCTCTCCACAGGCCTATGGACAATGCACCTGTGTGACTGTTACTCTGGACTCTGCCATGGACATTCCTTCACCATAGCCCCCACCCACTTGAAACCACCCATCCCATTTTGAGCACTGAAATAAACACCTATTTTGCACAAAACTATCTGGAGTCTGGCTGTGATTTCAAAATATTGTAATTGATATGACAGTGCAAATATGTCCTTGTACATAGTGAAGTCAACAAACAGCTGCCACAAAGCTGTAGTCCATGGAGAAACGAAGCACAGGACTCGTAGTGGAGACCCCAGATCTGAAATAGGGAGGGAAAAGCCACAACTCAGTCATCATACACTGGTGCAAATAGACAGGCAGCAGAGATGCAGGAGAGTAGTTTACATTTACTAAATTATGTTTGAATTTTTACCTGTGTCCTATTGGAAGTACTGTTCAATGATTCTGTCCCTGTTGTCTGTTTCATCCCCGTCGTCTTCCTCCTCTTCACTCTCCACAGGTTCCACAGCTGCCACAACACCACCGTCTCGACCATCCTCCTGCAGGAAAGGCACCTGGCGGCGCAAAGCCAGGTTGTGAAGCATGCAGCAGGCCACGATGATGTGACACACCTTCTTAGGTGAGTACATTAGGGATCCACCTGTCATATGCAGGCACCGAAACCTGGCCTTTAGGAGGCCGAAGGTGCGTTCGATCACCCTCCTAGTACGCCCATGGGCCTCATTGTACCGTTCCTCTGCCCTGGTCCGGGGATTCCTTACTGGGATCAGTAGCCACGACAGGTTGGGGTACCCAGAGTCCCCCAATAGCCATACACGGTGTCTCTCTAGCTGTTCCATCACGTAAGGGATGCTGCTATTCCTTAGGATGTAGGCGTCATGCACTGACCCAGGGAATTTGGCATTTACATGCGAGATGTACTGGTCAGCCAAACACACCACCTGGATGTTCATGGAATGGTAACTTTTTCTGTTCCTGTACACCTGCTCCCTGTCTCTTGGGGGAACCAAAGCCACATGGGTCCCATCAATGGCACCAATGACGTTGGGAATATATCCAAGGGCATAGAAATCACCCTTCACTGTAGCCAATTCGCCCACCTCAGGGAAAAGGATGTAGCTCCTCATGTATTTCATCAGGGCAGACAACACTCTGGATAACACCTTCGAAAACATGGGCTGAGACATCCCAGAAGCAATTCCCACTGTTGTCTGAAATGACCCACTTGCCAAGAAATGGAGTACTGACAGGACCTGCACCAGAGGGGGAATCCCTGTTGGTTGGCGGATGGGGGACATCAGGTCGGGCTCCAGCTGGGCACACAGTTCATGTATAGTGGCACGGTCAAGCCGGTAGGTCAGGATAATGTGGCGTGCTTCCATTGTCGACAGGTCCACCAGCGGCCTGTACACGGGAGGATTCATCCGTCTCCTCGCCAAACCCAGCGGACGGTGCCTAGGAAGGACAACATGGAGCACACAGTCAAGCAACCCACAGGTACGTACTCACAGCTTGCACAGTAAACGATTCTCTATGCAGTGAATGGCGTGTATGAGTGGCTATGCAAGGCCTAGGCCTGTGTGACGCAGTTGAAATTGAGCCATGTGGACCCTCGAAATGGCGGCTGCCTGACCTGTGAAGTGTGACAATGGGATGTGAGGTCAATGCGCTGGCGTGGCACACCGCGGCGGTCGGCGGTCGAAGACCGCGGCGCAAAGTCGCATTGATTAACATTGAAGCCTATGGGTTTCAGGAGCCAATGGCGAAGGGCGCCGGCGGTGGCGGTACGCACCGCCGCGGTACGCACCGCCGCGGGCGTGACCGCCATTTTGTATCTACTTATTCACTCGCGACTTGAACTTTCACAGGAGAGGACCTATACTGCAAGTGTTGCTGTGACCTCGGTCTGGAAGGGACAATGGCTGCTGTGCCTGGGGAAAGGGCCCCTGCCTTCACTGGAGAAGAGTTGGAGAAACTTGTGGATGGGGTCCTCCCCCAGTATGCGCTACTCTACGGTCCTCCAGACCAACAAGTGAGTTTAATTCAATATGGATTTGGGGCCACTGGCTGGCTTGGGGGCCTGGCGGGGGGCATGGCGGGGGGCCTGGCGGGGATGGGGGGCATGTTGGGCCTGGCGGGGGCATGGCGGGGGGCCTGGCGGGGATGGGGGGCATGTTGGGCCTGGCGGGGGGCCTGGCGGGGGGCATGGCGGGGATGGGGGGCATGTTGGGCCTGGCGGGGGGCATGGCGGGGGGCCTGGCGGGGATGGGGGGCATGTTGGGCCTGGCGGGGGCATGGCGGGGGGCCTGGCGGGGATGGGGGGCATGTTGGGCCTGGCGGGGGGCCTGGCGGGGATGGGGGGCATGTTGGGCCTGGCGGGGGGCATGGCGGGGGGCCTGGCGGGGATGGGGGCATGTTGGGCCTGGCGGGGGGCATGGCGGGGGGCCTGGCGGGGATGGGGGGCATGTTGGGCCTGGCGGGGGGCATGGCGGGGGGCCTGGCGGGGATGGGGGGCATGTTGGGCCTGGCGGGGAGCCTGGCGGGGGGCATGGCGGGGATGGGGCGCGTTGGGCCACTGGCAACGAAAATGCAGACAAACTTGAACGTGGTATTTCTCCCTCCCTGTACGTGTCACATAGGTCCGCGCCCATGAGAAGATCGGGATTTGGCGTGCCATCGCCAAGGAAGTCCGGACCCTGGGGGTCCACCATCGACGCGGCACCCACTGCCGCAAGAGGTGGGAGGACATCCGCCGCGGGACCAAGAAGACCGCCGAGTCTCTGCTGGGGATGGCCTCCCAACGTAGGCGGGGTGCCTGCCGTCAACTGACCCCCCTGATGTTCCGGATCCTGGCGGTGGCCTACCCTGATTTGGATGGGCGCGTGAGGGCAGCACAGCAGACACAAGGGGGTGAGTACAAGCATAATCTACTCTGTTGTCGCGCAGTGGAGGTGTCTGGGTGGGGGAGGAGGGCTGTGGGTCCCCCTAGGCCAGGGCGATATCTGTAGGCTGGGCACCCCCGTAAGCCCCTGTGTCCCCAGCCACCACCCACAGTAGTGTGCCAGTACAGCCATCCCTGGGCCGTGTCATCCATGGGTGCAGTTGTCAACTCTAGGCGTGTAGGGCATGTTCCACGGAATGCGTAGCGGACCCCAAGTGCGCAACTTAGTGCAGGGGGCATCTGTGTCTGTCATGTCCGCTAACTGTACTGGTGATCCATGTACTCAAAATCTCTTTATTTCTCTCTCCCCCCCCCCCCTTTTTGTTTGTCTTTCTGTGCTTGTGTGCATCAGCATCATCAGGCGGAGGAGAAGTGGCATCGGGGCAGGAGGGAGCTGCATCTCACATGGCCCAGGAGGGCCATGCCACAGAGTCTGACTGGACCAGTGAGACGGAGGGCGAGGGGAGCACCACAACGGGGACGACTGGACCCTGCAGCGACACAGACACGTCCTCGGAAGGGAGCTCCCTTGCGGGGGCAACATCCGTGCCCCCCGCCATTACAGGTACAGCCGCCACCCAGCGCACCATCTCCGCCCTCCCAGCAGCCCCTCAGCGTTCGCCCCGTGCCCGCTCTGCCAGGAAGCCGGGCATCTCCTTCGCCCCAGGCACCTCAGGCCCTGCCCCTGTTACCCCCGCTGCCCTCAGTGAGGAGGTCATTGACCTCCTCCGAACGCTCATTGTTGGGCAGACTACCCTTTTGAATGCCATCCAGGGGGTGGAGAGGGAGGTTCATCGCAGCAATGCGTACCTGGAGGGCATTCATTCGGGTCAGGCTGCCCATCAGCGATCGTTCCAGGCTCTGGCCTCAGCACTGACGGCAGCCCTTGTCCCTGTCTCCTGCCTCCCTCTACTAACTCCCTCCTCCCAGTCTCCTGTTCCTCTGCCTGTCCCACCCACACCATCAGACCAGCCTGCACACACCTCAACACCCAAGAGCAGCTCATCCAAACATAAGCACCACAGATCACGCAGACATTCACACAAGCAACATTCCGATGCAGACATGCCAACAGTCACTACCACCTCTGTGACCCCCACCTCCTCGTCTCCCTCCTCCCTCCCTGTGACGTCTACACTCACACCTTCATTCACCTCACCATCAGCCAGTGTTTCCATCACCAGCACACCCTCCAGTACAGTCCGCACACGTGCAGTCACCACCCCCACTGCCATTTACACGTCCCCTGTGTCCTCTCCCACTGTGTCTGTCACCCCCTCTTCCACACCACACAAACGCAGCCACCCACCCACCCAACAGCCATCCACCTCACAACAGCCTCCCGCTCCTGCACCTGCACCCAAAGACAGCAAACTTGTTTCGCCTACAACCACATCCTCTCCCTCCACTCCCATACCCACTGTACCTACCACTCTCCATTGTCCCAAGAAAATCTATCTCTCTACTGCTACCTTCTTTCCTGACCCTGAGCCCTCCTTCTCGTTGGGGTAAGAAGAGCACCTCAGCCACCACCAGCCCTGCAGCCCCCTTGACAAGGGTGCAGGGGTATTGGAGCCCACCAGCCCGCAGGTCTGGATCTTCGCCCAGCAGCAAGGGGACAGCCAGCCCACCCCCTGGGAAGAGGAGCAGAAGGCGGAAGGGCCGCCGCAGGAGCCCGGGTTCTATATCCCCCCAGGACACTAGCCAGCCACCGTCAACAGCCACAGCTCCAAAGGGAGGAAAGGGCCACAGACTCCCGACTAAGGAGGGCAAGGGCAGCAAGGCGGAGAAGTCAGGCAGCAGGCCTGCTGCCCATGGAGGACCCGTCACAGCTGCCCAGGAGGAGCCCACAACCCCCATAGCCGCTGCCCAGGGAGGAACCGTCACAGCTGCCCAGGGAGAGCCCACCACCCCCATAGCCGCTGCCCAGGGAGGAACCGGCACAGCTGCCCAGGGAGAGCCCACCACCCCCATAGCCGCTGCCCAGGGAGGACACAGCCCAGCTGGCCAGGAGGGCCCCACCACCCACAGCCCAGGTGGGCATTGAAGGAGCACCATCCCCGCTGCCCAGGAGGGCACCACCAGGCAATGAGCAGTTGGCCATAGAATGGCCGCCGTCTCCAGCACCGCTCCGCTGGGGACCGCCGTCTCAAGAACCGCTGAACTGGGCCCTTCAAGCCAAGAACCGCTGAACTGGGCCCTTCAAGGCAAGAACCGCTGAACTGGGCCCCGCCGTCTCCAGGACCGCTCCGCTGGGGACCGCCGTCTCAAGAACCGCTGAACTGGGCCCTTCAAGGCAAGAACCGCTGAACTGGGCCCTTCAAGGCAAGAACCGCTGAACTGGGCCCCGCCGTCTCCAGCACCGCTCCGCTGGGGACCGCCGTCTCAAGAACCGCTGAACTGGGCCCTTCAAGGCAAGAACCGCTGAACTGGGCCCTTCAAGGCAAGAACCGCTGAACTGGGCCCCGCCGTCTCCAGCACCGCTCCGCTGGGGACCGCCGTCTCAAGAACCGCTGAACTGGGCCCTTCAAGGCAAGAACCGCTGAACTGGGCCCTTCAAGGCAAGAACCGCTGAACTGGGCCCTTCAAGGCAAGAACCGCTGGCCCTTTGGCAGACGTGGCAGGGCAGGATCTGTCTCGGGCAGGGCTGCAGGATGTCGTCTGGCCAACATGCCTCCTCCAGGGGCAGTGGAGTCTGTTATGGACTGTTTGGACTGTGGCTTTGCACTCCCCAGGATGGCCCAGTGGGCAGGCCACCCACTGTATGGACTGTATGGACTGTGGCTTTGCACTCCCCAGGATGGCCCAGTGGGCAGGCCACCCACTGTATGGACTGTATGGACTGTGGCTTTGCACTCCCCAGGATGGCCCAGTGGGCAGGCCACCCACTGTATGGACTGTATGGACTGTGGCTTTGCACTCCCCAGGATGGCCCAGTGGGCAGGCCACCCACTGTATGGACTGTACAGACTGTGGCTTTGCACTCCCCAGGATGGCCCAGTGGGCAGGCCACCCACTGTATGGACTGTATGGACTGTGGCTTTGCACTCCCCAGGATGGGCCAGTGGTCATGGAGTCCCCTCGTGGATCTGGCGTCGTGTACTCAAGTGGCTGAGGTGCCCCCCCTTCCCTTCCCCCTGAGGTGCCTGTCCTTTTTTCTTTCTGATGCCCCTGCAGTGTTCTCTCCGTGGAGTTCTTGTCGTGGGACTGGGCCTTGCCCCTTTGCTCAGGACCCCTGTGGTCCACGGACAGTGGTTGGACTACATATAGTAGATGTATATATTTTGTACATAGTTTATTTATTTATTAGGATTACTGCTGTCCATTTTTCAATATATCTGCCCGTTTAAGATCTCTTCTTTTGGTCTTTGCATTATTTCGGGGGGGGGGGGTTTGTGGGTTGTGACAGTGATCTGTGGGAATGCATTGATGTGTGTGTTGTAGTGGGTGTGGGTGGGTGGGTGTGTGCCGGTAATCTTTTCCCTCCCCTGTGTCGTAGGTGCAGTACTCACCGATGTCTTCCGCGCCGCCGGGCTTGCTCCTGGTACAGGAGTAGGTATAGGAGTGCGGGGATGACCTGTAACTCGGGTTCCATACTGCCGGAATCTCGCGTGGAGTGCGTAGAGGTGAGCGTTTTCCCGTTCGTAGTCTGTTTCCGCCGTGTTTTTATCGGCGGTGCTCCCGCCCCGGAAAAGGTGGCGGATTGGTGGGTCGTGATAGTGTGGGCGGTACATTGTCTGCCGCCTGGCTGTTGGCGGTGACCACCGCGCTGTTTGTTTGTTCCGCCGTGGCGGTCGGAGTGTTAATGCGGCGGGCTGTGTTGGCGGTTCCCGCCAGGGTCAGAATTGCATATTTTGGACCGCCGGCCTGTTGGCGGGTTGGCCGCCGCTTTATCACCGACCGCCAGGGTCAGAATGAGGGCCTATGTTAGACTCATAAGGCCCTTCATTCTCAGGTTTCAGGATATGTGCAAACAGCGATCAATTGGTACATTCCCAGCCACCCGTTAAGATCATCAGATCGATGGCACGAACCTTGAGGAGCAAAAGAGTAAAATGGAGAGAAAGGACCTTCTCAGTGGCAGCTGTCAAGTTATGGAACTTGGTCCCAGTCAAAATCAGAGGTATTCTATCCCTTCTTCCATTCCGAAAGCAACTAAAGACATGCTTGTTCTCACTCTAGATCTCTGAATCGCATAAGCCTCTCCTACCTGTTTAGCTCTTAGATACCACTGGTCTGAATGCTCTCTGTAAGAAACATAAATACAAATACTACAATACTTTCTGATTTACATCAGTTTGCAAAAGGTATACAGATGACATTTTTATGATTTGGCAGGGTCCTGTTGTTACATTGATTGAATTCTCTGAATGGTTCATTGCAAACTGCAGTGGGCTGAAATTCACAGTTACACACAGTAAATCACTGATTTAATTTCTAGATGTTTTGATTAAAATCCAGATGGTGAACTATACACCACACTTTATCGGAAACCCACTGAGAGAAACACACTTTTACTTTCTCTTCCATTTATAATCTTTAAAAAAAAAGTATTTTGAGACACTCATCAATATTGAACGCGGATGAGATTCATATTGAACGACCGATGATTGCATATCATAAAGGTAAAAGTTTGAAAGACCATGTGGTTCGTGCTAATCTCCCTCTGAAAGTAACTGACAATACATTGCATAATGCTTGGGGTTTACCACTCCTATCGGGTCACTTCAAATGTGGGCAGTGCAGTGTGTGCCAATTTACAATTGAAACCAAAGAAGTCCAACATGGTGATGTGAAATATGCTCTGCATGACTTCTCAAATTGCAAGACTGTAAATGTTGTCTATGCAATTATGTGCCTGTGTAATTTGATCTAAATTGGAGAACACAAAAACTGCATATACTCATCTGCCAGCAAAGAAGCCGACTATGCCGCAAAGTGACCAATATCCCATTGGTTGACCATTTATTTATGGCAGGACACACAGAAGATGACCTTTGCTGGCAAGCAATTGAAGTGATCAAGCCACCGCCGAGAGGAGCTGACATCGCTGCATTGCTTAACAAGAAAGAACTACGTTGAATTCTTCGTGTCAACAGCCTACATACTGGCCTGAACCACACGGAAGGTTGGACTGCAGTGCTATAATCACATGGTTCACTTTTACATATAATGCACTTGCATCCTGGGCATGCACAATTTGTAATAAGGGTGTCTCTCCTGACTCATCGTGTTGACTATATGTTGTGACCAGTCACACACTTCCTTTTCAATACTGGGGGAGACCACAGCCCTATCACATGGTATAAACACCCTAGCACAGTCTTTGTAATTATAAACCTGGAGAGTCAGACAGACTGTTCCATGTGATTGGTATATGCTTTCTCTGTTTTCCTTTCCTTTAATTCTACATTATTACTTTAACTTTTTGGTATGACACACTCTTGTTTTGTCATGTAACCCTTTAATTGTAGTGGATACCTCTAGTAATTGCAAGTGGTGCCTGTAAATGTCAGACAATTACTTTTCAATTTGCCACTCTAACTTGATGTCTGGATTTTCATTATGGATATTAGGGTGTCACGACTATTCCGACCTTGTCTGGCTATACTACTTAATTTTAGTTCAGTACTTATCAGTCCCCGTGTATTCTCAGCCTGGAATTCAGCTTTCATTTTGTATTCAGCCCCATGTTTATGTTTTCTTCCCTGAGATGCAGAATACGCAGGAATTTGACTGAGAATAACTGGTTGCACGATTTGGTTTCATTATTCTGTCCTAAGTAGGTTCTCGGTTTTTATTCTCAACGTTTAGCATGCCCCTTCTATTCCGACATTCATTGGTTTTGTATTAATTTTGTCATGGGAGTAATCAGATGCAGAGCATGCTTAACATGGCACATAGGCCTACCGCTGTGCTAACGAATGCCAACATACCGTGAGCGAGGTGGTAATCCGCCACGGGTATTAGGACCCACACATAGAAATCTGCCACAATACAGACACCCACACAAGTCCGCCAGACCAAAGATCAGTGATAAACTGGCAATAGCAAAACCCACACCACTACGCCAACAGGAATACGCCCACAGTATCACGAACCACGAATCGCCTCAGTAGTCTTTCAATCACGGTAAACCATTGGCGGTACATACCGCTGCACTCAAAATACACACACACATCACACACATACAAAACAACACCACATTGGACAATTCAAAATACACACACCTGACACACATACACACACCACACCCACACACCCAATCCAATATAAAACACACACCCACATTACCCACAACCCCTAACAGTGAAGAAAAGAGACCAAGCACAGAGAGACAAGCAAGGAGCACCCACTCAGTCAGAGGCACAGAACACCCTCACCCATACACCATTCACGCACATCACAGCATACACCACAACACATCACACATCATCACACATATCACTCACACCACATCCATGGCACCCCAAAGACACCCCAGGTTTTCTGAAGAGGAACAAAGGGTCATGGTGGAGGAAATCATCCGGGTAGAGCCACAGCTATTCGGATCACAGGTGCAGCAGACGTCCATTGCAAGGAAGATGGAGCTTTGGCGGAGAATCGTGGACAGGCTCAACGCCGTGGGACAGCACCCCAGAACTAGGGATGATATCAGGAAGAGGTGGAACGACCTACGGGGGAAGGTACATTCCATTGTTGCAAGACACCAGATTGCTGTACAGAGGACTGGCGGTGCACCCCCACCTCCTCCCCCACAACTAACAACATGGGAGGAGCAAGTCTTGGTGATCATGCCTCCTGAGGGCCTCGCAGGAATAGCAGGAGGACTGGACTCTGGTAAGTCAAATCTTTACTACTACATCCCCCACCCTACCTGCATGCCATTATGTACCCCCACCCTACCTGCATACCATTATATACCCCCATCCTTATCCTCACTCCCATCACTCCATCACCTCACATATACCCCACCATCACAACCCACACATCCCAATACCACTCCCTGCATGCAACAACAATGCATGGACACCACCCACAGACCTGCATGGACACCCATCACCAAAGCATCCCCAGTAGGGAGACTCAGCCAGCCCACAAAATCACCACCCACACAAGGCCAAGTTAACAGGGAAAGCACAATCATACAGGGAAACACACCCATGTACAAGATGGCACACACAGATACATTAACAATGCATTTGCATCCAAACAGGACCCCTACTCAATGTCACCAGAGAGGAGGTGGCAGCTACATCCAGTCCCCCCCCCCTGAAGAGTCCCACAGTGACAACAGCAGCACTGCACACTTTGATCAGGATGACCAACCTGGCCCATCAGGGGCCCCTGGACAGTCGGTTCCCCTGCTGAAGTCCCAACCCACCACAGAGCCGCCCCTCTCAGGAAACACCAGCACAGTACCCACCCAGCGGGCCTATGTCACTGTACCCAGGACACGTCAATCAGCAGTATGTCCAACACTACAGGGACCCCAGGCAACCCCACAAACCCAGGACGATCAGGGACCTGGGATCAGTGGCAGTGGGCACACGGTTCATGGGACAGATTCACAGGACAACAGGGAAGCTGGGAGGACTGCAGTGTGACAGGAGGAGGACAGGCCCAGGGAACCCTCTCTCCACGAGGCACTCTCCAACATCCTGGGAGCATACCACCATTCCCAGGAGACCAAGGGCCAGGTACTGGCCAAGTTGCAGGAGACCCAGCGTCTGCAGGAGGGACAGTACCTGGGGATCAAGGAGGACCTAACAAAAATCTACACCATCCTGGTCACCATTGCAGGGCTGCCGGCTGACACGGGCAAGACCATGAGGGAGGCAGTGGCACAACAAAGGGCGCCTGACACTAGCCAAACCGAGGTATAGCCTTCCACCTCCGCCGGCGCTAGTGGACAGGAGGCACCGCCCCAGGAACAACAGGCCACCAGCACCCCACCCCCTGCAGAAGGAGAACCACCTCGCAAACAGTCCCTGCGATCCAGGCAGAAGACAGAGAACATTGCCAAGACCCCGCCAGGAAATAGGACTCTCCTGATAGTCACCCTTCTGTCCCACTCAGTTACCCCGTCCACCTTGAACTTCCATTTCTCCCCTTCCTATGCCCCCTTGGACAATGCACCTGTGATACTAAGGGACTGGATTCTAACTGGACATTCCTCCACCATCATCCAAGCCCCTGCACATACCCCTATACTTATTGGCACATAAATAAACACCCTTGAAACAAATACCATACTGGAGTCAGTGTAATTAATCTCAAATGTATTAGTACAACATTTCCAAAGCATTGCAATGTATATGTACAGTGAAATGTACTACAGGATGACATTTGGGCAGCAGTACATAAAGCAGGAACCAGAAAGGGGCACACAGATCTGAAAATAGAGAATCCAAAGGGAACAGTCAGTAGCTATAGGCATAGGGTGAGAGGCTGTCATGTACAATGTCCAACAGTTACTGAAATGTTAAGTGAAGTTACAGTGTCTTACCTGTGTGTCACTGGAAGTACTGCTGTATTAGATTTGTCCTTTTGTCAACATCTTCTTCCTCTGCCTCCTCTTCATCACTGACCACAGGCTCCACCACTGCCACAAGACCATATCCAGGCACATCCTCCTGCAGAAAAAGCACCTGGTGTCTCAAGGCCAGGTTGTGCAACATGCAACAATGATCTGGTACACCTTCTTGGGTGAGTAGTACAGAGAGCCACCTGTCAGATGGAGGCACCGGAACCTGGCCTTCAGGAGGCCGAAGGTTCTCTCAATTATCCTCCTTGTACGCCCATGTTCCTCATTGTAACGTTCCTCTGCCCTTGTCCTGGCATTTCTCACTGGGGTCAGTAGCCATGAGAGGTTGGGGTAACCAGAGTCACCTGCAAATATAGGGTGACAACTGTTACATACACAAACCCTTAGTGGCAATCCCTTACCCAGACACCAACTGATACTCGGTGGGGACCTTTGGCTCACCTGTTAGCCACACAAGGTGCCTCTGGAGTTGGTCCATCACATATGAGATGCTGCTATTCCTCAAGATAAAGGCGTCATGCACAGAGCCAGGGTATTTGGCATTCACATGGGAGATGTACTGGTCCGCCAAACACACCATCTGCACATTCACTGAGTGATAGCTTTTTCTATTCCTGTAAACCTGTTCATTTCTCTGGGGGGGAACAAATGCTACGTGTGTACAATCAATGGCACCAATGATGTTGGGGATATGTCCCAGGGCATAAAAGTTAGCCTTCACTGTGGCCAATTCATCCACCTGGGGGAACACGATGTAGCTGCGCATGTGTTTCAGCAGGGCTGACAACACTCTGGTCAACAAGTTGGAGAACATTGGCTGAGACATTCCTGATGCCATGGCCACTGTAGTTTGAAAGGAACCACTTGGCAGGAAATGGAGCACTGACAGGACCTGCACTAGAGGGGGGATACCTGTGGGCTGGCGGATAGCTGACATCTGGTCTGGCTAGAATTGGGCACACAGTTCTTGGATTGTGGCACGATCAAGTCTGTAGGTGAATATAATGTGTCTGTCCTCCATTGTCGACAGGTCCACCAGGGGTCTGTACACCGAAGGATGCCGCCATCTCATATGCTGCCTCAGCGGTTGAAGCCTTTGGAAGAGAAAGGTGATCAGAGGGTCATATTTACACATATTTTGCACTAATGTTGATTTGTTTACTTTACAGAAACAGTATGTGAACTCGAGAGTCAGTTGATGTGCCAATGTTTTCTGTGACGCAGTTAGGTGCCATGCCCTGTGCCCCCCTGAAATGGCGGCTGCCTGACCTGTGAGGAGGAACAAGTGGAAATGAGGTAAGTGCACTGGCGTTGTGCGCTGTCGTGGTAGGCGGTCGATGACCGCCACGCAGAATCGCATTGGTTATTATTAGGCCCTATGGGTTCCAGGAGCCAATGGCGATTCACGCCGGCGGTGACGGTACTCACCGCCACGGACATCACTGCCATTTTCTAACTATTCACTCTCTTGCTACCGTACCTTCAACAGGAGAGGACCTACACTGCAAGTGCTGCTGTGACCTGTGTCTGGAAGCGACAATGGCTCATGTATCTGGGGAAAGGGCCCCTACCTTCAGGGGGAGGAGAAGGAGAAACTGGTGGATGGGGGCCTACCCCAGTACACATTACGCTACGGTCCTCCAGTCAAACAGGTGAGTACACTGTCAATCAATCAATCAATCAGTGAATTTATAAAGCGCACTATGTACCCAACAGGGTTTCGAGGCGCTGGGGAGGGGGGGGTGCTGCTAGCGTTCGAAGAGCCATGTCTTGAGGAGTCTCCTGAAGGTGAGGAGGTCCTGGGTCTGGCGTAGAGAGGTGGGGAGAGAGTTCCAGGTCTTGGCGGCGAGGAAGGAGAAGGATCTGCCGCCAGAGGTCTTGCGCTGGATTCGGGGGACGAAGGCGAGGGCGAGGTTGGCAGAGCGGAGTTGACGTGTGGGGACGTAGAAGTTGAGTCTGGTGTTCAGGTAGGTGGGTCCGGTGTTGTGTAGTGCCTTGTGTGCGTGGGTGAGGAGTTGGAAGGTGATCCTTTTTTCCACAGGGAGCCAGTGGAGGTCCTTCAGGTGGGGGGAGATGTGACATCGGCGGGGTATGTCGAGGATCAGGCGGGCGGATGCGTTCTGGATGCGTTGGAGTCGTTTGATGTCTTTCGTTGGGATGCCTGTGTAGAGTGCGTTGCCGTAGTCAAGTCTGCTGCTGACGAGGGCTTGAGTCACCGTCTTCCTGGTTCCTGTTGGAATCCACTTGAAGATCCTGCGGAGGGTGTTGAAACAAGCGGAGGAGACGGCGTTGATCTGTTTGGACATGGTGAGAGCAGAGTCAAGGACGAAGCCGAGGTTTCGTACGTGGCTGGCTGGGGTGGGTGGGGGTCCGAGGGCGGTGGGCCACCAGGAGTCGTTCCAGGCCGAGGGAGAGCGTCCGAGGATGAGGACTTCCGTCTTGTCGGAGTTGAGCTTCAGGCTGCTGTTGCTCATCCACTCAGCAATGGATTTTAGTCCCTCGTGGAGGTTGGTTTTGGCGGTGAGCGGATCTTTGGTCAGGGAGAGGACGAGCTGGGTGTCGTCGGCGTAGGAGATGATGCTAAGGTTGTGTTGACGGGCCAGTTGTGCGAGGGGGGCCATGTAGACGTTGAACAACGTTGGGCTAAGAGAGGAGCCTTGGGGGACGCCGCAGATGAGGTTGGTGGCTTTGGAGCGGAAGGGTGAGAGTCGGACTCTCTGGGTTCTGTCGGAGAGGAAGGATGAGATCCAGTTAAGGGCTTTGTCTTGGATGCCGGCTTCGTGGAGACGGGTTAGCAGGGTGTGGTGGCAGACTGTGTCGAAAGCGGCTGATAGGTCGAGGAGGATGAGGGCTGAGGTTTCGCCGTTGTCCATTTGTTGTCTGATGTCATCTGTGGCGGCGAGGAGTGCGGTCTCAGTGCTGTGGTTTTGTCTGAATCCAGATTGTGAGGGGTCTAGGATGGAGTTGTCTTCTAGGAAGTGGGCGAGCTGTGCGTTGACGATCTTCTCAATTACTTTCGCTGGAAAAGGGAGGAGAGAGATTGGTCGGAAGTTTTTGAGATTGTTGGGGTCAGCCTTGGGTTTCTTGAGGAGGGGTTGGATTTCTGCGTGCTTCCAGCTGTCCGGGAAGGTGGCGGTGTTGAAGGAGAGGTTGATGATCTTGCGGAGTTTGGGGGCGATGGTGGCGTCGGCTTTGTTGAATACGTGATGTGGGCACGGGTCCGTGGGAGAGCCTGAGTGGATGGAATTCATGGTTGTTAGGGTTTCGGTGTCGTCTACTTGGGTCCAGGTGGTGAGGCAGCAGGCGTGGGAGGAGTCGTCGGGGGTGGGGTCTGGCGGAGGTGCGGTGTTGAAGCTGTCATGGATGGCTGCGATTTTCTGGTGGAAGAAGGTGGAGAGATCGTCGCAGAGTTTCTGGGAGGGAGGGACGTCGTTGACGTTGGCGTTAGGGTTGAAGAGTTCCTTCACGATGCCGAAGAGTTCTTTGCAGTCGTGGGCGTTGTTGTTGAGGCGTTCTGTGAAGTGGGCACGCTTGGCGAGTCGGATCCGTTGGTGGTGTTCACGTTGGCGTCCTTGAGGGTAGCAAGGTTGTCGGGTGTGCGCTCGAGGATCCATTTCTTCTTCTTCTTCTCACTGTTAGCATGATGTGTGGGCAATGCATGTTTGGAGTGGTGTGGATGTAAGCCGGATGTTGGGGGTGCTGAGGCGTCGTGGTCTGAGTGTTCCATGAGAGGTGGTCAGTGTATATGCATCATGGCTGGGGGGGAACTGGTGGGCAATGAGTATGCCGGTCCGGACCGGTGAGTAACTTCCTTTTCTGCTGTCTTTTCCCTCCAGGTCAGTGCCCACCAGAAAAAGGGTATTTGGCATGCCATTGCCAAGGAGGTGTGGACCCTGCGGGTCTATCACTGGCGGAGCACCCACTGCTGCAAGAGATGGGAGCACCAAGAAAACGGCGGAGCCCCAGCTGGGGCTGGCCTCCCAACGTCGAAGGGGTGCCCGTCGCATCATGACTCCCCTGATGTTCTGCATCCTGGCGGTGGCCTATCCGAAGTTGGATGGCGCTTGAGGGCATCACAGCAGCCACAAGGGGGTGATTACCGATTCTGAAAGCTGACTTTGTGCGCTTTAGAATGTAGCTGGGTGGGGGATGTGGGATGTAGGTGCCCCTAGGCCAGGGCTATCATGGCAGGGTTGGTCCCTTGTTGGGCAGGCTCTGGCGCACTCCTACCCCAATGGTGTAAGTGGCCATCTACTACTGTTCAGGGTCCTGTGGGTTTCAGGTGTGCAGATGCTGGCACTAGGCATTGTACCCCATGGGCTGGTGACTGTCTCAGTAAATGGTTGGGCATGGCCTAGTGCATGGGGCGGCTCCCTGTGTGTTTTGTACGCCAACGGTAGTGGTGTTGCTGGCATTGACCAAGTGTATCCTCTGTCTCTTCACCCCCTTTTTGTTTTCTCGCCCTGTCCTTGTGTGCATTAGCATCATCTGGCCGAGGAGCAGAGGCACCGGCGACGGAGGGAGCTGCATCCCACATGGGCCTGGAGGCTGAATACACCGAGGGTGAAGGCACCAGTGGAACGGAGGGCGAGGGGAGCTCCACGACGGGGACAGGAGGGGAGACCACAGACAGCGACTCCTCCTCCGATGGAAGCTCCCTGGCAGTGGCGGACACCTCTGTGGCCACCCCAACAACAGGTACAGCTGCCATCCCCCCTACCAGCACCGCCCTCCGAGCAGCCCCTCAGCGTGTTTCCCATGCCCGCTCACGCAGAAGGGTGGGCATCTCCTTGCCCCAGGCACCTCAGGCCCTGCCCTAGTCAGCCCTACTGCCCTCAGTGAGGAGGCTATTGACTTCCTGATATCCCTCACTGTTGGGCAGTCAACCATTCTGAACGCCATCCACGGTGTCGAGAGGCATTTGCAACAAACAACTGCATACCTGGAGGGCATTCATTCTGGCGTGGCAGCCCAACAGAGAGCATTTCAGGCCCTGGTCTCAGCACTGATGGCAGCCATTGTCCCTGTGTCCAGCCTTCCCACTCCAACTTCCACTACCCAGACCCAATCCCCCTACCTCAGCCTATCCCAAGCACACCTTCAGACCAGCATTCACCCAAATCAACACACAAAAGTGGCTCAGGCAAGCATAAGCACCACACTTCATCTCACAGGCACTCACACAAGCACCATACCCATGCAAACACACCAACATCCACTACCTCTACCGTGCCCCCTCCTCCTTCTCATCCACCTCCTTCCCAGTAGCTTCTACACTAACACCTGCATGCTCCTACATCTTCATCCACTACCTGAATCACCAGCACACCCATCACAACACAACCCTCATGAGCACTCACCACCCCGACAACCATCCCGTGTGTCCTCTCCCAGTGTGTCTGTGACCCCTCCTCCCAAAGTACACAAATGCAAGCACCCACCCACCCAACAGCCAGCCACCTCACAACAGCATCCAGCCCATGCACCTTCACCCAAACTCAGCAGACTTACACCTCCTACAGCCACTCCCTCTTCCTCCGCTCCCAAACCCTAGTCCATCTTCCCGTCCCAGTGTGTCTAAAAAACTTTTCCTGGAAAACACTGACCTCTTCCCTACGCCTCCCCCTCATGTCCCCACCCCCCGTCCTTCCCCTCGGGCCAGGATGTCCAGATCCCAGGCCAGCACCTCAGCCACCAAGTCGGCAGAAGCTGTGGTACCTGAAAGTCCCAGAGTATCAAAGGGGGCACCCGGCAGGGCAGCCAGTGTGCCACCGCCACCTGCCAAGGTGAAGAAGGGGCCAGCATGCAGCACGGCCAAGAAGCACGACCCACACAGCAAGGCTTCCTCCAAAACTCAAGCTGCCAGTGCCAAGGTCCGAGCAGTATCTGCCAAGGTGAGGAATGGGAAGAAAACCCAAGGCAAGGCACTTCAGGCCTCTGAGGCTCCAGGTGAGGGTCTGGTGCCCACCATCAGTACCGACAGCCCCGCAACCTGTACCGCGGCAAGCACCGCGGCAAGCACTGCCACCTGTACCGCCATCTGCACCGCCACATGCCCAGCCGGTGACACAACAACTGTCAGCAGCAGCATCCCCAGTGGGCAGCCGTCCAAGGCTGTAGGAGACGGCCTGGAGCCTCCCACCACCACTTGAAGCACCCCCACCAGCACAGGCACTACCACCAGTTTGCAGCCTTAGTCACCGCAGGATGGAGTCTGGCCCTGACTCCATGGAGAATCATGCTACCTGTCCCTGCAAATCTCGTGCCTCAGACACCCAGGTGAGGGAATGTGAACTGCCACACCCCAAGTACAGCATCACTGGGCACAATGCCCCCTCCAGAACCAGTGGAAGAAGGCATCCACTCACCCTATCCTTGGCAGGATGAAGCAGACTGGGCACAATGCCCCCTCCAGAACAAGCAGTGGGCAAACCACCCACTTGAGAGACTGTGGCTTTGCACTCCCTAGGAGCACGCAGTGGGCAACCCACCCACTGGAGAGACTTGAGAGACAGTGGCTTTGCACTCCCCAGGACCAAGCAGTGAGCAAACCACCCACTGGAGAGACTTGAGAGACTGTGGCTTTGCACTCCCCAGGACCAGGCAGTGGTCAAACCACCCACTGGAGAGACTTGAGAGACTGTGGCTTTCCACTCCCCAGGACATCGCTGTGGTCATGTTGCCCCCTCCAGGAGCAGTGGCGTAGTACCATCTTCCGGCTGAGGAGACCCCCCTTCCCCTTCCCCTTGAGTTGCCTGTGTGTTTACTACCTGATGCCCCTGCAGTGTTCTGGACATTTGCAAGGGACAGTGTATGGCCTTCTGTACATATCGTAAATATTTTTGTATATACTGTTTTTCAAATTGTTAACTATATCTGAATACTTCAAAATATCACTCTTTGAACTCAATTCCTTTTTGTCGTTGCGTTCTTCCAGGGGATTACGGGGTATAAATGTAATGTTGATGCATGTTTTTGTGTGTATGGTGTTGTGGGTGGGGGTGTTGCGTGTGTGTGTGTGTCACTCTCTTTTTCCTCCCCCCCTTGTATGCTAGGTGCAGTACTCACCATGGTCGTCGTCGCCGCCGCCTTGGATATCCGTTGTGTATGAGGAGGTAGACCAGCATGGGCAGGACCTGCAGCTCGGGCTCCATGGCGTCCTGGTTCTTTGTTGATTGTCGAGAGGTGAGTGGTTTCCCTTCCAAGTCCTGTTTCCGCCGTGCTTTTGATGGCGGTGGTACCGCCCCGGAAAAGCTGGCAGATTGGCGGGTTGTGATAGGGTGGGCAGTACATTGTCTTTCGCCTGTCTGTTGGCGGCGACCGGTGCGGTGTTTGTTGCTACCACCGTGGCGGTCAGTGTGTTAAGGTGGCTGTCTATGTTGGTGGTTTCCGCCGTGGTCGTGATCCCATTTTTTTTACCGCCGGCCTGTTGGCAGTATAACCGCCACTTTATCACCGACCGCAATGAGGACCATAGTCTTCTGGCTTGGAATTGGTTGTTTAGTCTGTTCTTTATGTCGTCTCCTATAAGACACAGAGGGGGTCATTCTAACATTGGCGGGCGGCGGAGGCCGCCCGCCAATGTTCCCCCGTCAAAATACCGCTGAGGGTATTTTGAGATTTGCCCTGGGCTGGCGGGCGGCCGCCAAAAGGCCGCCCGCCAGCCCAGGGCAAATCGACCTTCCCACGAGGACGCCGGCTCCGAATGGAGCCGGCGTAGTGGGAAGGTGCGACGGGTGCAGTTGCACCCGTCGCGTATTTCAGTGTCTGCTTTGCAGACACTGAAATACTTTGTGGGGCCCTCTTACGGGGGCCCGCAGCACCTCCTACCGCCATCTTGTTCCTGGCGGGAGACCCGCCAGGAACAGGATGGCGGTAGGGGGTGTCAGAATCCCCATGGCGGCGGAGCGCGCTCCGCCGCCATGGAGGATTCACAAGGGCAGTGGTAAACCGGCGGGAGACTGCCGGTTTACCCTTTCTGGCCGCGGCTGAACCGCCGCGGTCAGAATGCCCTTGGGAGCACCGCCAGCCTGTTGGCAGTGCTCCCGTGGTCGGTGACCCTGGCGGTCACCGGCCGCCAGGGTCAGAATGACCCCCAGAGTACTCAAGATGGCACCTGGTCCAGTTAGTCCCTTGTTTGGGTTAATTCTTCTCTTTATAACTCACGGCCACACACTTCCGCGTTCCTGGACGATCATCCCTAAACCCAAGCAATCCTTGTTTGCCAGGTGAATTTTGGGTTCTGCGCTGGTGCATCCCGGTAAATCTGCCACTTTTTCGATATTTCTTGTTATTTCACATGTCTTTTAAGGATTATGTGCATTGATGGACTCTGATGGCCGTGCCAACACCTTGTTGACTCTTACAGGACAACTATAACGTACCCCTGCTACGCTGGCATCCTTTGTGCCTTTATTGCTACTGAGCGTTTTGAACGTGCTCCGTTATTCTACTCTTTTAATTAGAAATCCTGGTATCGGTGAGTCTGACGTATACTAATTCATACATCTCTGTTTCCAACAGTGTGGTATTCATCGGTGTTCCTTATTTTTTATACTGATAGATGTATCTTGAACTTTCCATCCTGGATGTCATGACCAAGTGGTATTTCTGAATGTGTGAATGTGAATTATACCCGTTATAAGGTACTGTTTACCTTGGCAACATTGGTTTATCTCACAATTCATAAGTTTTTGAGGGATAAGGTCACTCTCACTTTGCATGATTCTTGTAACAGCCATTGCACTAATTCTTCCTTTATACACCCAGGTGAATTTCAGCTATTTATTGGTGCGTTTTTCCACATGCACAAGTTTTATATGAAGTGATACTGATAATGTGAGGATGTCCTTTTCTCATACCACTCTCACTGTGTTCTTTTTTGGTACCTCTCTTCCAGTATGCTGACCGTTCTGCCTCTGTGGCAACCAGACTATTTATGTTATGTAGTTTGTTTTCATAGTTCTTTGTATTAATTGAACTTTTTCTAACCCCTCCCTTTTCTCTTCTCTGTGTGTTTTCAGCATATTTTCAGGCACTATCTTCTAGTCCTGATGATGGTCCCATGCACATTGCCCATAAGGGACTGACACATCGACTAATAATTGTACCTTTACTCATTTGCTTATCGATGAATGGTTCTTTGTTTGAGCAGTGGTACATTACTGATTTGGCACAAAAATACTACATTCCTCTGTGTTAGTTCATATTGCCTGAGGCAAATAATAGATGAACAATTGCACCTCAAGTCACTTGCTTATTGATGATTGTTTCCTTGTATGAGAAGTGGTGCTTTAGGATTTTTGACACAGAAATATTAAATTTCTTTGTGTTGATTTGTACTGCCTGAGACTAAAAATTGCATTGCAAAAAATATGCTACTCTGTAAGAGGCTTTGCCTTCCAACCAGTGTATAGACATAACCACGTGTTAATGGAATAATTTGATCCCAGGTTTTTGTCACATAGATTTATTCTATCTCTGTGTGTATTGATAAATGTATCTGATTCGGTAAGGCATACTTGTTCTCGATAATATCCAGTTCAAAGTTAGCATTTATGAAATGTAATAAGGTAACTCAGTGTTCACCAATAGGAGAGATAGGCTTTGCAACAGTGAAAAACAACTTTAATAGGACATATAAAACTTAAACACACATGTCCTATTTTTAAATACAATGTACACTGCCCTATAAGCCTTAAGCGCCTACGCATTGGTTCTGAAGCTGAGGCACCGGTTTTCTCCACACAGTCGAGGAGATGCATAGATTGTCTCTCACTGCAGCGCCGGCAATGCAGTGGTTCTGATGCATTGGTTCCGATGGTGATGAGCTGCTTCCAGGAGCAATGCACCAGTTCTGTTCCCGCAAGAGCAGTGAGGTGTTGATTCTGCTTCACGCAGCAGAGGCTGCGTCAATTCCACTCGAGCATGTACCTAGATCAACTGCCAATTGACCAGGCACAGGAGCAGGTGGCAAGACTGTCATATCCCCAAGTCTTAAAAGATGAGGCAAGTCAGCATGCCCTTGAAGATCACTCTGGGTTCAAGAAAGAGTCCAGTTCGTTCTCCACAGGGCAGAGGGTAGCAAGCAGCAGGGCAAACCAGCAGAAAAGCAGTTCTTCCAGAGTAGCAATCCAGCAGTGCGTCAGTCCTTGTAGCAACACAGCAGCTCTTCCTCCTGGCAGAGTTTTTTTTTACAGGTCTAGTAGTGTTTGATTTGGTGGGGTCAGGACCCCAGTACTTATACCCAGTAGGACTTTGAAGTGGAGGTGACTTCAAGGAGGGACTCTGAAATACACAGCAGTTCTCAATTCCCAGCCCTGGCTGCAGACTCACTACAGGGGTTATGGAGCCCTGTGTGTGGGGACAGGACACTGCCTATTCAGGCATAAGGGTCAGCTCCTCCCTTCTATCCTGCCCATGGTGACCCATCAAGATGTAGATAGCTTCTCAGTCACACCTAACCTTCTTTTGTGTATGGCTGTCTAGAGAGAATGCACAACGCCCAGCTGTCACTCACCCGAGGTGTTGGAAAAAAAATTCCATCTTTCTAAAAGTGACATTTCTAAAATAGTAGTGATAGATTAAACTTTACCAGCAAAGAGGATTTGACATTACCATTCCAATGGTATGAAACATGACAGAGCTACTCCTTCTCAATTACAGCTTATAAGTGCAATAGTAAATTCACAATATTAACCTATGAGAAGCGTTGGCCTCACAGTAGTGAAACATGAATTTGGGAGCTTTTCACTACCAGGAAATGCAAAATGTAAAAGTACATGTCCTACCTTTTAGTTACAAAGCACCCTGCCCTATGGGCTACCTATGGCCTACCTTAGGGGTAACTTATATATAAAAAAAGGTTAGTTTAAGGCTTGGAAAGTGGTTTTAAAGGTCAAGTTGCCAAGACAGTGTTACCTCCACACACAGGCTCTGCATTGGCAGTTTTGAGACATGCTTAAAGTGCTGCATGACCGCTAGTAGCATTTAATTTTCAGGCCCGGGACACATGTAGTGCACTGTACTAGGGACTTATAGGTAAATCAAATATGACAAACAGGTGTAGACCAATTATATCATGTTTAGCGGAGAGAGTACATGCAGTTTAGCACAGGTCATCAGTGGTAAATGCTCAAAGTCCTAAAGCCAAATAACACAAGGTCAGAAAAAAAGGAGGAGGAGGGCAAAACCTTTGGGGTGACCCTTCAGAGAGGGCCATTTTCCAACACCCCTGATGCCATAATAGGTCTTCATAGGACATATGCTTACTTCCTCTCACTCATCGCTCCATAGGCACAAGAGCCAAAGGTGGCTCATCAGTTGCCATGTGCTGATGCAGTCTTGACCAGTGCTTAATTTGAGCAGGTGGTCATTGCTGGATAGGCCGTGCTCTGCACTGGGTGTTTCACCATGTGCTCACATGGTGGCAGATGGTGGTGCGAACAGTCATACTGGATGGATTGCCATTGCCTGCACACAGCTGGGTGTGTTTTGTAATTGGGAATCAAATCAGACACTGGTGGGTAAGTGATGGATTGCGGGCAATACATTTAATATTTTATCACTGTTGGCCCTCTCTCCTGCCACCTCACGCATATCAGAATATTTTCTACATCACCACAATTTAAAACTAATGACACGTGTCATCAAGGTAATTTGACAGCTGTTCTTTTACTCTCTCTGTGCCTCGTTGAAGTGGCACAGCCCCCTTGCCTGATGAAGCTATTGATAGTGTCTCCTGGGAAAAACTCTGGTTACTTCCTCACGTGCACTGCATGTGGTAGCAGTAAGAGATGGGTGAGCTTACTAGGGTGAACTGAGCCAAGGGTCTGGCTTGGCCCTAGGAGCCAATACACAAGCCGAGCCCTGCAAATTATGCCATGTAAATCATGCAATAAACCTCACATAAAATTAGATAAAGGCCCTCATTACAACCTCGGCGGTCTTTTCCAAAGACCGCCGAGGCTGCGGGAGCCAGTATACCGCCAGTGCTGGCGGTATCTCTGGCTCCCTGTTTAGACTTTTCCGCTGGCCCAGAGGAAAAGTCACATCAACAATGCAGCCGGCTCCTAATAGAGCCGGCGGCAATGTTGATGTGCAGCGGGTGCAGTGGCACCCGTCGCTCATTTCACTGCCCGAAATGCAGGCAGTGTACTGCACAATGGGGCTGTGCCTGGGGGCCCCTGCACTGCCCATGCCAAGTGCATGGGCAGTGCAGGGGCCCCCAGGGGCACCCCAAGTACCCCTTACCGCCAGCCTTTCCATGGGGGTGTTTACCGCTGTGGCCAGGCTGACGGTCGGGGACTCATAATGCCCAGAGCAGCGGTGCTCACGAAGGCCTGAAGATTCAAATATAGTTCTCTAAGGAAATAAAATAGGCCCTTCTCTACCCCCATAGAGGCCAATGAGATCCAACAACCTGTATCTATTTTCACTGTCAACAGCGCTTAACAAATCCATGAAAGTTTAACGGATGGCTCTGTAGTTACAGATTATAAAATGCCCATTAACACGCTGATCCATAGTCCCCAGGCCGTGCTGAAAGCAAAACTGAACCTCCGGATGGACCCTATTTTTCTCTATCCAGTGTTCCAGCCTGTCTAAGATGACTCGTTCTATGATCTTAACTGACGAACCAGTGAATGAGATGGGGCAGTGGCAGACTGGATCCCATCTGTCCCCTTTTATAAAAACCAGAACAATAGCGGCGGACCTCCAAGACACAGGGAGCCCGCACAGGCAGCACTGAAAAGGTTTGTCAACAGGGGGACCTAAACATTACACTTTACATCTGTGGTTCTAAACCTTTTGACTCCTGTGGACCCCCATGTAATCATTACTGGAGCCCAGGGACCCCCAATAAATCATTAATGGAATCCGGGACCCCCACTGACTCATTAATTAAAGACGGAGACCCCAGCCTAAGCATTTTCAATTATTTGAACCGTAAAATAGTGCACAATAAATACAGAAACAAGCATTTATAAAACAAATACACAAAATATTTGACCATTTATTTAATTCACAAACAAATATGAAAAAAACAAAATTTTAATGAGAAAGGTGACCTTTTCTAAATTCATTTGAGGCCACTAGTCATCCACACTACATTCTGTTTGATTGACTTGCACTGATTCCACTCATCAAAGTGAGGACACTAACTTAATTTTTAGCCTCCAGTTTTAAATTCTATGGCAGGACCGGAGGCGAGGATTATGCTTTATCTTTCTTCGTTTTATTAACAGCAGCCATACTTAAAACTTTAACAGACTTCATTTCCCTAACCCCAAGAGAAAAAGTCACAGTTTAACAAAGGCCAACATCTCACCAGAGAATGACAGGACCCTTCCATAGTCCCAAGATGCTGCTGCCACCGCCTCTTTCTTCACTGCTAAGCAGCTGAATTAGGTGCCTCTGGCCACTTGGCCTTCTTTATTTCAGATTTTGTGACAATTTGTGAAGGTTATTGTTTGATAACTTTGTAGGATCTGTTGCCTAAAGATATATTTGTGTTGCCTTCAGTGCGCGGCTGCGGGAATATTTGTTCCTCCTCTGTGGACGCTGTTAACTCTTTTGACGCGCAGCACCTGTGGCCATTGCGGTGTTGGCCACCAGGGGGAGCCGCAATACAATTGCACTCTGTGCATCTCACTCACCTATGCCGTTGCGTTCATTCAAGCGCATAATCTGACAGCCTGGCCAGCCGATGTCATAATTAGCTTGTGAACCTCAAGCCTGGTGCCTCCTCACCCCCCCAGGGGGTCTGTAAAATGAGGCACTTCTCATGTGTTGGCCGCCAACAATCGTGAACACCTGCCCAGGTGAATTCTTCTGCCCAAAGTACTACAAGTGGATGAGTGGTTTCCTGCGGGGCCTGGCCATGTTATTGCCCCCTTGGGCTGCAATACCTGGCTGAGGGAATCCCCCATGTTATAATCCCTCCAAGGCAGCTGAGCCCCCAGTATTTTGATCCTGCCACTAGCCCTGTGCTCCTCTGAGTCCACCTGGTTGGGTTTTCCTTTGGTGCCTGATATTACTTGATTAGTATGAGTGACACAGAGGTGACTTACCTGGAGGAGGATGCCACTACCTACCTCCCAATTCACAACCATTTTTGAGAGGTCATGGACACTTCCATCATGAGAGCAGTGGCAATGACAGTAGTTCCCCTGGAGAAGACACTTTTGCAGTACGCTGAGCGCTGCTTCAAACCCCTCCCTGGGAGGAAAATCAACCTAGGACTTATTCCCATTGTACCTTCAGGAATTCCCTTCCAGCCCCCATCGCTCCCTCTAAGCGAAAAAGGGACCCTAAATCTAGTCTCAATCTGGATGCTCTTGACAAGCTGAAGTGGGCCGTTTTGACCCGTGAACAGTTGTCTCCCTGGATTCACCAGATCCTGGTCCCTGAAGGTTGCCATCCTCAGGTGCTCCTGGCATCCTCTTCCCACTCTCGCCTCCTCAGGCCCCAGATTCACCCTCTGACTCAGAGGGAGAGCAGGAGTCACACTCCCACCCCTGATGCCCACCTCCCCACCATGCACAGAAGGAGCAGGCGAACAATGCCTCCCAAGACACTTCACATATGTCAGATCCAGGGAGCCTCCTGCACCCTTGTTCCTCAGAATGGGTACCTGCAGACAAGGTTGGTCAGACTGTATGCCGCTCAACAAGGAAGTCCATACCCGGCTGCGGATGGAGTGCCCATGCCCATCTCTGAGAGACAAAGTGGCCCTTTCGCCGGACATATATGAACACATCGACACCTTCCTGGGGAAATACAAGTGAGAGCCCAAGGAGGGGATCGATTTCTCCTGGTTGGCTTGCCAGGACAAGCTCTTAGACCTGTCAGGGCCTATAACCTGTATCTTGGATAAGGCAGAGGATGCCAAAACTTCAGGGAACTTTATCTAACCGGAGATCCTACCATGTTGGGCCCAATGGCCATCATCCTCCTGGGAAACGCATTTGCTCCAATTCCACGTAGAGGCGCCGTTCACTCCTCATCAAAATCAACTGAAAATTGGGGGACCTAGCAGCCTCCAAGGCTGGCCATATTGCCCAGGGGGGATTGTTTGGTGGAGACCCATTCATAGGAGGACTGAGTAAATTTGTCCAGACTTTTAACTCCCTGGATAAGGTGCAGGCATCCATAAAATGCATTCTCAGGTTTCATCGGGGCTGGCTGAGGTAAGGGCATTTGGCTGGCCACGCTCATCACCCAGTGTCCACCAGACGACAAGACAACTGGAGGGGGTGCTACAAGGATGCCTCAAAGTTTGGTAGATTTTACCCCATCCAGGGGTTTCCACGCCATCGCGGTGCGAGAGGAGGACAACTATGCAGCGTTACCCAGGAACCACAAAGTTCAGTCTTTCCCTCAACAGCGCCTGAGGGGCAGAATTGAGAATTTCTTCCACAACTGGCAGGCCCTTACATCTGATGCCTGGGTTCTTCAAACTGTGCAATGGTTCCACATAGAGTTTTACAGAACCTTGCAGATCTGGCCAGCAACTTTTGGGATTATTGCCTGCAGAATCTGGTCTCCGTAATGGCAGAAGATCTCCCGGGGGCGGACAACCAGGTAGCCGATTGGCACTCATGCCACCTCTGAGACACCAGCCGCCGGTTTTCCAAGCCCTAGGCAAGCGGGTGGGCCCATTCTCGATGGATCTCTTTCCTCCCCGCCTGGGCTGCTAGCTCCCAAAATACTTCAGCTGGCACCCTGATACAGAGGCAGAGGCAACGGGGCCTTCCTACAAAATTGGACACTGGAACAGGGCTATGCCTTTCCTCCATTCATGGTGATCATCTGCCTCTCAGCCCAGGTCGGGCATAAAGTGGTGACATCGTCGTTGTGACCCCGAGTTGGAGATCTCAAGCTTGGTATCCAGTTCTTCTAGAACTTTCTTGGGATTCTCAATCCTTCTACCCCTGCTTCCAGATCTCCTCCGTGATCCTGAGGGGAATCCCCATCCTCTGGTTCTGGCCGGGTCTCTATTTCTTATGGCATGGAGGAATACAGGAAAAGCTGGAAGGTCCAAGGCCTTTCAAGACAGGCTTCAGCCCTCTTATCTAAGGCATCGTCAGCCTGCACGGGCAAAAGTTATCGATCAGTGTGGTCTAGATGGGGGCGGAGATTGTCCATATCCTAAACTTCTTCGCCTCTTTGGCTTCAGAGGGCCTGGCCTATAGAACTATCAGTACTTTCAGATAAGCGAATTCAGCAAGTCATTCGCCTCTGCCTCCCTCCGGAACCCAGATGTACTGTTCTGTGGGACGTTAACAAGGTCCTCAACTTTTTCCTGTCCTGGTCAGTGAATAAATACCTATTTCGGAAAGAAATTTCAGAGAAATGAGCCACTCTCCTCTGCCTAATATCTTGCAGACATGTTTCAGACGTCAGAGCTCTGGACAAAATGTGTAAAGTATTTACCCTGGAAGGGGTCACCTTCCATATTTCAATGCGTACAATGTGTAACTTTCATTTGGTTAAATATCCTTGTTTTCCAGTTTCTCTAAAGCTATGTGTACTGAGATGTATAAAGGCTAACGCACCAATGACAGCGGACATCCGTCCCCATGGAGAACGACAACTGCTGATAGCACTAAGTAAACCGTTCACAGCGATCTCTTCTCCTACAATTGCCAGATGGGTCTGACGGGCCATGCAGGAACCTGGCATTGACACAAAGTTGTTCAGGGCACACTCTGCCAGAGGAGCGATGGCTTCCAAGGCGTTCTCCCTTGGGGCTCACCTGTAGGATATCCTCAATGCTGCGGACTGGTCATCTGATTCCACCTTTAAAAGGTTTGACTTTAAACCAATCCTCACCATTGTCTCGCTGCTTGTGGATAAGCTTTAAATTAGCGTTAATCTTGGCCTCTGGTCATGCCAAAGAGTGAAAAATGTCCTACCTATCGTAACGGAAAGTTTCAATTCTATTAAGGACATGGAGGCAAGGATTAACCCACCTGTATGAATTCACTCCCTGACTGGGATATGCTTTTGTTAGGGTATGGAATTTTTCTTTTTCCATTGCATGTTCATGGTTTTTTTATTGATTATTTATTGAATAAGAATATCCTGTGCACAACAGTTGACTGGTGTTCTACAGGTTTTTTCCAGTTTCAGGTTTCATACACTCTTGTTCAATGTGCTCCAAGGATACTGGGGTCAAAACAGGATTAAGGATGATACTCTCCATCAGCACTCATAGGAAGGAAGAGGAGGCAGCCACAGCCTTGTGGGACTATGGAGGGGTCCTGGCATTATCTGATTGGATGTTGACCTTTGTTGAACTGTGACTTTTTCCTTTGGGTTTATGGGACATTAAGGCCGTCATTATAACCCTTGCAGTAAATGCCGCCTACTGCCGTGCTGATGGCCGGCAACACACCGTAACCGCTGCGGTCATCCGCCAAGGGTATTATGACCCAAACATAGAATACCGCCACAATACAGGCACCCACACAAGTCCGCCATACCAAAGGTCAGTGATAAAATGGTGATAGCAAAATCCACACCGTTACGCCAACAGGAATACGCCCACAGTATCACGACCCACGAATCAACGCAGTGGTCTTTCAACCGCGGTAAACCATTGGCGGTACATACTATGGCAGGACCGTAGGCAAGGATTATGCTTTAACTTTCTTTGTTTTATTAACAGCAGCCATACTTAAAACTTTAACAGACTTCATTTTCCATAAACCCAAGAGGAAAGTCACAGTTTAACAAAGGCCAACATCTAACCAGAGAATGACAGGACCCTTCCATAGTCCCAAGATGCTGCTGCTGCCTCCTCTTTCTTCACTGCTCAGCAGCTGAATTAGGTGCCTCTGGCCACTTGGCCTTCTTTATTTCTGATTTTGTGACGATTTGAGAAGGTTATTGTTTGATAACTTTGTAGGATCTGTTGCCTAAAGATATATTTGTGTTGCCTTCAGTGCGCGGATGCGGGAATATTTGTTCCTCCTCTGTGGACGCTGTTATATCTTTTTATGCATTGCGGCACCTGTGGCCATTGCGGTGTTGGGCTCCAGCCACCAGGGTGCAATTGCTCTGCGCATCTCGCTCACCTATGCCGTTGCGCTCATTCAAGCGCATAATCTGACAGGCTGGCCAGCCGAAGTCATAATTAGCTTATGTACCTCATGCCTGGTGCCTCCTCACCCACCAGGGGTCTGTATAATTAGGCGCTTCTCATGTTTTGGTTGCCAACTATCGCGCACACCTGTCCAGGTGAGTTCTTCTGCCCAAAGTACTGCAAGTGGGTGAGTGGTTTCCTGCATGGCCTGGCCCTGTTATTGCCCCCTTAGGCTGCAATACTTGGCTGAGGGAATCCCCCATGTTATAATCCCACCAAGACAGGTGTGCCGCCAGCATTTTGATCCTGCACTAGCCCTGTGGTCTTCTGAGGCCACCTGGTTGGGTTTTCCTTTGGTGCCTGATATTACTTGATTAGTATGAGTGACACAGAGGTGACTTACCTGGAGGAGGATGCCACTACCTACTTCCTAATTGACAACCATTTTTGAGAGGTCAAAGACACTTCCATCATGAGAGCAGTGGCACTGACTGTAGTTCCCCTGGAGAAGACACTTTTGCAGTATGCTGAGTGCTGCTTCAAACCCCTCCCTGGGAGGAAAATCAACCTAGGACTTATTCCCATTGTACCTTCAGGAGTTCCCGTCCAGCCCCCATCACTCTCTCTAAGCGAAGGCATGAAGGAAGTAGCAAACTGGATGACAGACAGCCGGCTTAAACTGAACACAGAGAAGACGGAGGTCCCTATCCTCGGCCCTACACCCACCGCCTGGGACGACTCCTGGTGGCCCCCCGCCCTAGGCACCACTCCCCAACCCACCGACCACGCACGCAAACTCGGCTTCATCCTGGACTCATCCCTCTCCATGACCAGACAGGTCAACGCGGTGACCTCGGCATGCTTCAACACTCTCCGCATGCTCCGCAAGGTCTTCCGCTGGATCCCCCCCGATACCAGGAAGACCATCACCCACGCCCTCGTCACCAGTCGCTTGGACTATGGGAACACTCTGTACGCCGGCATCACCACCAAGCTGCAGAGGAAACTTCAACGAATCCAGAACGCGGCCGCACGACTCATCCTGAACATACCCCGCCACCACCACATCTCCGGACACCTGAAGAAACTTCACTGGCTCCCAGTCAACAAGAGGATCACCTTCAGACTCCTCACCCACGCACACAAAGCCCTGCACAACCTCGGACCAAAACTCATCAACCACCGCGTCTCCTTTTACACTCCTCCTCGCACCCTACGCTCGACCGGACAAGCCCTGGCAGCCGTACCTCGCATTTGCAAAGCCACCGCCGGAGGCAGGTCTTTCTCTTACCTAGCAGCGAAGACCTGGAACTCTCTTCCCAGCTACCTTCGCGCCATACAAGACCACCTCCCCTTCAGAAGGCAGCTCAAGACCTGGCTGTTCGAGCACTGACCCCCCGCGCCTTGAGACCCTTACGGGTGAGTAGCGCGCTTTATAAATGCAATTGATTGATTAAGCAAAAAAGGGACCCTATATCTAGTCCCAATCTGGATTCTCTTGACAAGCTGAAGTGGGCCGTTTTGACCCGTGAACAGTTGTCGCCCCTGGATTCCCCAGATCCTGGTCCCTGAAGGTTGCCATCCTCAGGTGCTCCTGGCACCCCCTTTCCACTCTCGCCTCCTCAGGCCCTAGATTCACCCTCTGATTCAGAGGGAGAGCAGGAGTCAGACTCCACCCCTGATGCCCACCTCCCCACCATGCACAGAAGGAGCAGGCAAACAATGCCTCCCAGGACCCTTCAGATATGTCAGATCCAGGGAGCCTCCTGCACCCTTGTTCCTAAGAATGGGTACCTGCAGACAAGGTAGGGCAGATTGTATGCCGCTCGACAAGGAAGTCCATAACCGGCTGCTGGTGGAGTGCCCATGCCCATCTCTGAGAGACAAATTGGCCCTTTCGCCAGACAAAGATGAACACATCGCCACCTTCCTGGGGAAATACAAGTGAGACCCCAAGGAGGGGATCGATTGCTTCTGTTGGGCTTGTCAGGACAAGCTCTTAGACCTGGCAGGGCCTATAACCTGTATCTTGGATAAGGCATAGGATGCGAAAACTTCAGGGAACTTTATCTAACCAGAGATCCTACCAGGTTGGGCCCAATGGCCATCATCCTCCTGGGAAGCGCATTTGCTCCAACTCCACGTAGAGGCGCTATTCGCTCCTCATCAAAATCAGCTGAAAATTGGGAGACCTAGAAGCCTCCAAGGCTGGCCATATTGTCCAGGTGGATTGTTTAATGGGGACCCATTCATAGGAGGACTGAGTAAATTTGTCCAGACTTTTAACTCCCTGGATAAGGTGCAGGCATCCATAAAATGGATTCTCGGGTTTCATCGGGCTGGCTGAGGTAAGGGCATTTGGCCGGTCACGCTCATCACCTAGTGTCCACCAGACGACAACACAACTGGAGGGGGTGCTACAAGGATGCCTCAAAGTTTGGTAGATTTTACCCCATCCAGGGGTTTCCCCGCCATCGCGGTGCGAGAGGAGGACAACTATGCAGCGTTACCCAGGAATCACAAAGTTCAGTCTTTCCCTCAAAAGCGCCTGAAGGGCAGAATTGAGAATTTCTTCCACAACTGGCAGGCCCTTACATCTGATGCCTGGGTTCTTCAAAGTGTGCGATGGTTCCACATAGAGTTTTACAGAACCTTGCAGATGTGGCCAGCAACTTTTGGGATTATTGCCTGCAGAATCAGGTCTCCATATTGGCAGAAGATCTCCCGGGGACGGACAACCAGGTAGCCGATTGGCCATGGGACAGCACCCAAGAACCATGGATGACATCAGGAAGAGGTGGAATGACCTGCGGGGGAAGGTGCATTCCGTGCTATCAAGACACCAGATTGCTGCACAGAGGACTGGCGGTGGATCCCCACCTCCTCCCCCACAACTAACAACATGGGTGGAGCAAGTCTTGGGGATCATGCATCCTGAGGGCCTTGCAGGAGTAGCAGGAGGACTGGATTCTGGTAAGTCAAATCTTAACTACTTCATCCCCCCACCCTACCTGCATGCCATCACAAACTCATTCCCCTACCCTCACACCCATCACTCCACCAACTCACATATACCCCACTAGCACAACCCACCCATCCCAATACCAAGCCCTGCATGCACCACCAATGCATGGACATCACTCACAGACCTGCATGGACAGCCATCACCCCAGCATGCCCAATAGAGAGACTCACCCAGTCCACGAAATCACCACTCACACAAGGCCAATCCGACAGTGAAATCACAATCATAGAGGGAAACACCCATGCACAACATGGCACACGCAGACACATTAATAATGCATTTGCATCCCAACAGGACCCTTACCCAACGTCACCGTAAAGGAGGTGCCAGCTACATCCAATCCCCCCCCAGAAGAGGCCCACAGTGATGACAGCAGCTTTGCACGCCTGGATCAGGATGACCAACTTGGCCCATCAGGGACCTCTGGACAGTTGGTTACCCTGCCACAGTCCCAACCCACCACAGAGCCTCCCCCTCAAGAAACACCACCACAGCACCCACCCAGCGGGCCCATGCCACTGTCCCCAGGACACGTCAATCAGCAGTGTGTCCACCACTACAGGGACCCCAGGCAACCCCACGAACACAGGCCGATCAAGGACCTGACCTGGGGCCAGTGGCAGTTGGCACACGGTTCGGGGGACAGAGGCACAGGACAACAGGGAAGCTGGGAGGACTGCTGTGCGACAGGGAGAGGACAGGCCTAGGGAACCCACTCTCCACGAGGCCCTCTCCAACATCCTGGGAGCATACCACCATTCCCAGGAGACCATGGGCCAGGTACTGGCCAAGTTGCAGGAGACCCAGCGGCTGCAGGAGGGACAGTACCTAGGGATCAGGGAGGACCTAACAAAAATATGCACCATCCTGGTCACCATTGCAGGGGTGCTGGCTGACATGGGCATGACCATGAGGGAGGCAGTGGCACAACAAAGGGCGCCTGACACTAGCCAAACCGAGGAACAGCCTTCCACCTCCACCGGCGATAGTAGAAAGGAGGCCCCGCCACAGGACCAAAAGGCCACCAGCACCCCACCCCTGCAAAAGGAGAACCACCCCACTAACGGTCCCTGCGATCCAGGCCCAAGACAGAGAACATTGCCAAGACCCCGCCAGGAAATAGGACTCTCCTGATAGTCACCCTTCTGTCCCACTCTATTACCCAGTCCACATTGAACTGCTATTGCTCCCCTTCCTATGCCCCATTGGACAATGCACCTGTGATACCAAGAGACTGGACTCTAACTGGGCATTCCTCCACCATCACCCCATCCCCTTGCACATACCCCTATACTTACTGGCACAAAAATAAACACCCTTGAAACAAATACCATACTGGAGTCAGTGTAATGAATCTCAAATGTATTAGTACAACATTACCAAGGCATTGCAACGTATATGTACAGTGAAATATACTACAGAATGACCTTTGGTGGGCAGCAGTACATATAGCAGTACATATAGCCAGAATTGGGCACACAGATCTGAAAATAGAGAATCCAAAGGGAACAGTCAGTGGCCATAGACATAGGGTAAGAGGCTGCCATTTACAATGTCCAACAGATTACTGAAATGTTAAGTGGAGTTACAGTCTCTTACCTGTGTGTCACTGGAAGTACTGATGTATTATGTTTGTTCTGTTGTCCGCATCTTCTTCCTCTGCCTCGTCTTCATCACTGTCCACAGGCTCCACCGCCGCCACAAGACCATCTCCAGGCTCATACTCCTGCAGAAAAGGCACCTGACGTCTCAAGGCCAAGTTGTGCAACATACAGCATGCTACAATGATCTGGCACACCTTCTTAGGTGAGTAGTACAGGGATCCACCAGTCAGATGGAGGCACCTGAACCTGGCCTTCAGGAGGCCGAAGGTTCTCTCAATTATCCTCCTTGTACGCCCATGTGCCTCATTGTAACGTTCCTCTGCCCTTGTCCTGGCATTCCTCACTGGGGTCAGTGGCCATGAGTGGTTGGGGTAACCAGAGTCACCTGTAAATATCGAGGGACAACTGTTAGACACACACCTACCCTTAGGGACAACCCCATACCCAGAGACCTACTTATACTGTGTGGGGACCTTGGGCTCACCTATTAGCCACACCCGGTGCCCATCACATATGGGATGCTGCTATTCCTCAAGATATAGGCGTTATGCACAGAGGCAGGGTATTTGGCATTCACATAGGAGATGTACTGGTCCGCCAAATACACCATCTGCACATTCATCGAGTGATAGCTTTTTCTATTCCTGTAAACCTGTTAATTTCTACGGGGGGACAAATGCCACATGTGTACCATCAATGGCACCAATGATGTTGGGGATATGTCCTAGGGCATAAACGTCAGCTTTAACTGTGGCCAATTCATCCACCTGGGGGAACACGATGTAGCTGCGCATGTGTTTCAGCAGGGCAGACAACGCTCTGGTCAACACTTTGGAGAACATTGGCTGAGACATCCCTGATGCCATGGCCTCTGTGGTTTGGAAGGAACCACTTGCCAGGAAATGGAGCACTGACAGGACCTGCACTAGAGGGGGGATTCCTGTGGGCTGGCGGATAGCTGACATCAGGTCTGGCTCCAATTGGGCACACAGTTCTTGGATTGTGGCACGATCAAGTCTGTAAGTGATGATAATGTGTCTGTCCTCCATTGTCGACAGGTCCACCAGTGGTCTGTACAACGGAGGATGCCGCCATCTCATAATCTGCCTCACCGGTTGTAGCCTATGGAGGAGAACGGTGAGCAGAGGGTCATATTTCCACACAGATTGCACTAATGTTGCTGAATTTATGTCACAGAAGCAGTATGTGTAGTTGAGGGTCAGTTGATGTGCCAATGACTGTTGTGACGCAGTTAGGTGCCATGCCATCTCCCCCCCTGAAATGGCGGCTGCCTGACTTGTGAGAAGGGACAAGTGGAAATTAGGTGATTGCGCTGGCGTTTTGCCCCATCACAGTAGGCGGTCGATAACCGCCGCGCAACTTCGCATTGATTATCATTGGGCCCTATGGGTTCCAGGAGCCAATTGCCATGTACGCCGGCGGTGACGGTACGCACCGCCATGGATGTCACTGCCATTTTCAAACTATTCACTCACCTGCTACCAGACCGTCAACAGGAGAGGACCTACACTGCAAGTGCTGCTGTGACCTGAGTCTGGAAGCTAAAATGGCTTATGTGTCTGGGGAAAGGGCCCCTGCCTTCACTGCGGAGGAGTTGGGGAAACTGGTGGATGGGGTCCTACCCCAGTATACATTACACTACAGTCATCCAGACAAACAGGTGAGTACCCTGTGAGCAGGATGTGTGGGCAATGCATGTTTGGAGTGGTGTGGATGTAAGCCACATGTTGGGGGGTGCTGAGGCGTCCTGGCCTGAGTGCTGCATGAGAGGTGGTCAGTGCATGTGTGTCAGGGCATGGGTGGGAACCGGTGGGCAATGGGTATGCCGGTCCGGACGGGTGAGTGATTTTCTTTTCTGCTGTCTTATCCCTCCAGGTCAGCATCCACCAGAAAAAGGGCATTTGGCGTGCCATCACCAAGGAGGTGCAGACCCTCGGGGTCTATCACAGGCAGAGCACCCATTGCCGCAAGAGATGGGAGGACCTGCGCCGCTGGACCAAGAAAATGTCAGAGACACAGCTGTGGCTGGCCTCCCAACGTGGAAGGGGTGCCCGTCGCACCATGACCCCCCTGATGGTCTGTATCCTGGCGGTGGCCTATCTGGAGTTGGATGGGCGCTTGAGGGAATCACAGCAGCCACAAGGGTGTGAGTACAGATTCAGATGCATGACTTTGCGCTCTTTAGGCGGTACCTGGGCGGGGATTGTGGGCTGTGGGTGCCCCTAGGCCAAGGCGATCATGGCAGGGTAGGTCCCTTGTGTGCTGGCTCTGGCGCACTCCAACCCCAATGGTGTAAGTGGCCATCTACTAATGGGCAGGGTCCTGTGGGTGGCAGGTGTCCAGATGCTGGCTTTAGGCATTGTACCCCATGGGCTGGTGACTGTCTTAGTGACTGGTTGGGCATGGCCTAGTGCATAGGGCAGCTCACTGTGTGTTGTGTATGCCAACAGTAGTGTTGTTGCTGACCAAGAGTATCCTCTGTCTCTGCCCCCCATTTTTGTTTTGTCACCCTGTCCTTGTGTGCATTAGCATCATCTGGCGGAGGAGCAAAGGCACCAGCGACGGAGGGAGCTGCATCCCACATGGGCCTGGAGGCCGAATCCTCCGAGGGTGAAGGCACCACTGGGACAGAGGGGGGGAAGAGCTCCACAATGGGGACAGGAGGGGACAGCACTGATAGTGACTCCTCCTCCGATGGAAGCTCCCTGGCGGTGGTGGACACCTCTGTGCCCACCCCAACAACAGGTACAGCCACCACCACCCCTACCAGCACCGCCCTCCCAGCAGCCCCTCAGCATGTTTCCCGTGCCCGCTCACCCAGGAGGGTGGGCATCTCATTTGCCCCAGGCACCTCAGGCCCTGCCCCAGTCAGCCCTGCTGCCCTCAGTAAGGAGGCTATTCACCTCCTGAGATCCCTCTCTGTTGGGCAGTCAACCATACTGAATGCCATCCAGGGTCTAGCAGGGCATTTGCAAAAAACAAATGCATACCTGGAGGGCATTCCCTCTGGCGTGGCGGCCAAACAGAGAGCATTTCAGGCACTGGCCTCAGCACTGATGGCAGCCATTGTCCCTGTGTCCAGCCTCCCCCTCCAGCTTCCACTACCCAGACCCAATCCCCTTACCTCAGCCTATCCCAAGCATACCTTCAGACAGCATGCACCCAAATCACCACTCAAAAGTGGCTCAGGCAAACAAAAGAAAGACCGCAGAGGCCATTCTGGCTTTCCCGCTGGGCTGGCGGGTGACCGCCAGAGGGCCGCCCGCCAGCCCAGCGGGAAACCCCTCCCCACGAGGAAGCCGGCAGTGGCACCCGTCGCGTATTTCAGTGTCTGCAAAGCAGACACTGAAATACAAAGTGGGGCCCTCTTACGGGGGCCCCTGCAGTGCCCATGCCATTGGCATGGGCACTGCAGGGGCCCCCAGGGGCCCCACGACACCCCTCACCGCCATCCTGTTCCTGGCGGTCGGAGCCGCCAGGAACAGGATGGCGGTGAGGGGGTCGGAATCCCCCATGGCGGCGCAGCAAGCTGCGCCGCCATGGGGGATTCCCAGGGCAGCGGAAAACTGGCGGGAGACCGCCGGTTTTCCTTGTCTGACCGCGGCCAAACCGCCGCGGTCAGAATGCCCTGCGGGGCACCGCCAGCCTGTTGGCGGTGCTCCCGCATCCCCGGCCCCGGCGGTCCTTGACCGCCGGGGTCGGAATGACCCCCTTTATCTCACAGGCACTCACACAAGCACCATGCCCATGCAAACACATTAACATCCACTGCCTCCACTGTGTCCCCTCCTCCTTCTCCTCCACCTCCCTTTCAGTAGTGTCTACACTCACACCTGCATGCACTACATCTTCATCCACTACCTCCATCACCAGCACGCCCATCATAACACACCCCTCACGAGCAGTCACCACCCCCACAACCAAGCACACATCCCCTTTGTCCTCTCCCAGTGTGTCTGTGACCCCTCCTCCCAAAGTACACAAACGCAAGCACCCACCCACCCAACAGCCATCCACCTCACAACAGCATCCAGCCAATGCACCTTCACCCAAACTCAGCAGACGTACACTTCCTACATCCACTCCCTCTTCCTCCACTCTTAAACCCTCTCCATCTTCCCACCCCAGTGTGTCTAAAAAACATTTCCTGGCAAACATTGATCTCTTCCCTATGCCTCCACCCCCGTCCTTCCCCTCGGGCCAGGGTGTCAAGATCCCAGGCCAGCACCTTAGCCACCA
Organism: Pleurodeles waltl; assembly: GCF_031143425.1. Taxonomy (NCBI): domain Eukaryota; kingdom Metazoa; phylum Chordata; class Amphibia; order Caudata; family Salamandridae; genus Pleurodeles; species Pleurodeles waltl. The sequence continues at coordinate 46,943,633 of NC_090446.1, read as the reverse complement.
AGTCGACGTCCGCTGTGGTACCTGCAAGTCCCAGAGGATCAAAGGGGGCACCCGTCAGGGCAGCCAGTGTGCCACTGACCCCTGCAAAGGACCAACCCATTCCGCCACCTGCCAAGGTGAAGAAGGGGCCAGCATGCAGCACGGCCAAAAAACACAACCCACCCAGAAAGGCCTCCTCCAAAACTCAAGCTGCCAGTGCCAAGGTCCCAGCAGCATCTGCCAAGGTTGGGAAGGGGAAAAAACCCAAGGCAAGGCACTTCAGGCCTCGGAGGCTCCAAGTGAGGGACTGGTGCCCACCATCAGTACCGACAGCACTGTAACCTCCAAAAGAAATGCTTTGTTTTGTCTTCCTGGGATTGGGCTGCCCAAGCCCCAGGAGGGCAGAAGCCTGTCTGTGAGGTGGCAGCAGCTGGGGCTACAGTGGAAACCTCAGAGAGCTGGTTTGGCAGTACTGGGGGCCATGGTGGAGCCCACAAGGTGCAAGGAATTGGCCCCCAATACCAGAATCAGATTTGGGGGTACAATTTCCCAATCCTAGACACCTTACATGGCCATATTCGGAGTTACCAAAGTGAAGCTACATATAGGTATTGACCTACATGTATGCACGTGTGTAATGGCATCCCCACACTCACAAAGTCTGGGAAATTGGGCCTGGACAACATGGGGGCGCCTCTGCTAGTGCAGGGGTGCCCTCACACACAGGTACTATGCACCTAGCCTTTAGGATCTGAAGGTTAGACATATAGGTGACTTATAAGTGACCTGGTGCAGTGAAAATGGCTGTGAAATAGTGCATGCACTATTTCACTCAGGCTGCAATGGCAATCCTGAAGAAGTGTTTGTATGAGCTCCTTATGGCTGGCAAAAAAATGTTGCAACCCATAAGGATCTCCTGGAACCCCAATGCCGTGGGAACCCAGGAACCATATACTAGGGACTTATAAGGGGGGGTCCAGTATGCCAATTTGGAGTGGAATATGAAGTCACTAGACTATAGTGACACATTTGGAAAGAGAGAGAGCATGAGCACTGGAGTTCTGATTAGCAGGACTCCAGTGACAATTTAGAAAACAGTGCAAGTATACTGACAAGCAGGCCACAATCCATAAGCACTGGGGTCCTGACTGGCAGGATCCCAGTGACACAGTCAAAACATACTGACAATCAGGCAGCATTTGGGGGTAACATTCCAAGAAAGATGGTACTTTCCTACACCATGTACTTAGCATGCTTCGGAAAATTGGTTTATACGATCTTTACTGTCATCGGGCAGTGAAGGAATTGAATACTCTAGTTACTGACAGTGCTGCAGAATCACTATTTTAAAATATTTTATTTTATTTTTGTAATGAAGCCGTATTTATAGCCTTGTTCTAATTTCTGATTGATGTTAAAATGTTGTTAACTGATTTTATCTTCATGTTTTAGAGATTCATTGCAATTAGTTGTATCAATTTTAATTAATTGACACAAATAACCTTATTCAATCAATCAATCAATCAATCATTGTTTGTAAAGCGCAGCTACTGACCTGTTAGGGTCTCAAGGCGCTGGGGGGGGAGCGTAGTGTGTACCAGTGAGGTGGATTAAAAAAGCAATGTCTTCAGTTCCTTTGTGAAGCTGGGGAGGGAGGTGGTTTGTCTGATGTGGACGGGTAGGGCGTTCCAGGCAATGGCTGGGCAGTAGGAGAAGGAGCGTCCTCCTACTCTGGTTTTCCTGATGCGGGGTACTTCTGCGAGAGAGAGCTGGGCTGAGCGTAGGGCCTAGTGGGCTACGTGGAAGTTGAGTAGCTGGTTCAGGTAGGCTGGTCCGGTGTTGTGGAGGGCTTTGTGTGTGTGGGTGAGGATCTTGAAAGTGATTCTTTTCTCTATGGGGAGCCAGTGCAGTGTACCTAGGTGTTGCGAGATGTGGCAGTGTTGGGGTAGGTCAAGGATCAGTCTGGCGGCGGCGTTCTGGATGTTTTGCAATTTGCAGGTGAGTTTTTTGTTGATTCAGGCATAGAGCGTGTTGCCGTAGTCCAGTCTGCTGGTGATGGGGGCATGTGTGATGGTCTTTCTATGTTCGAGGTGGATCCATTTGAAGGTATTGCGTAGGAGGTGGAGGGTGCAGAAATAGGTGGAGGTGACTGAATTGATTTGATGGTTCATTCTGAGGTCGGGGTCCAGGATGATTCCGAGGTTGCGGGCTTGGCTGGCGGGGGTGGGCGGGTTTCTGAGGGTGGGTGGCCACTAGGAGTCACTCCATTCATTGTGCTGAGGGCCTATGATGAGTGCTTCTTTCTTGTTTGTGTTGAGTTGAAGGTAGCTGTCTCTTATCCATTTGGTGACTGCTTTCATGCCTTAGTCTGGCCTGTGTCTGGTTCATTGGAGAGGGAGAGGATGAGTTGGGTGTCATTGGCGTAGAAGATGATGTTTATTCCGTAGCTTCTGACGAGAGTGGCTAACGGGGCCATGTAGACGTGGAACAGCGTGGGGCTGAGGGAGGATCTCTGGGGCACTCCTCAGGTGGTGGGTGTGGGATCTGCGAGGAAGGGGGCGAGTCTTATTCATTGATTCATTTTGCATTCACCCATTTACTTGGACATTTTCTCTTCCATAAGCAAACAAACACTCCTGCCGATTACCTAAAACCCTCCACACCCATCCACTAATAAACAGAGTCAACACACAATCTAAGTATTGCCCCGTACACAAATAAACAAAAAGTCCAACCAATTGGTTATCTGTTCCTACTTCTACAAGAGTGCTGCCAATTACCTAGTCATATCTCTTTCCAGAAGTAAACAAGAAGCCCAAAAAATACATAGGTATATCTCCTCCAATTAAACAATAAAATAATCAAATTACTTATGTTTAGTCTCCTATATAACATCCAATTTTAGCATTTCTCAAGCTGTTTACATTCTGTTGAGCTGTTGATATTTAGGTCTGTCTTGACAGTGCAGCATGGTATGCAGGGTGTATTGTTACTCGTTCTCAGAAATATGCAATGAGTTAGTTTTGACTCCCCCCAGAGTATTACTGTCTCACCTCATGATATTTGTGATTTGGTGTATCATTTCACCTTCCAGGAAATGCCTCCACTGGAATGTATCACAGACTATTTGTACACCTGACAATTAGACCTAATTATCATGCTGCTTGTCACTTCTCCTATACACAATCAATTAGGAAAGCAATGCTATTTTGCTACTTTATTCCCAGCATTCTCAAAGCCTATTTGACATATTCATGGGATAAACATAGTTTATGCATGCACCAGACATAAACAGCACATAAACAGCATTTGGGATGCATGTGTTTACATGCATTGGGACATCCAATCCGGACTTTTTGGATTAGGCAGTACCTTCTATAAATCAACAAAATATCCAGGTGGTCATCCATGCTCCATATGCTTCATGAAAAAATATTGTTTTAAAATAAACTTCATTTACTTATGCTTCACCTGTTTAGCAAGAAAAATCAGAAAATATTACAAAAACACCTTTTCTTTTTCATGTGACAGTTCAGTAAAGGTGCCACTGTGTGTAAAACCTGACTCTACCTAGTGTCGACTTATTAGTAGTCATAAGTAGGACCTTTTACACATTAAAAATCTTCAACCCATTTTCCCAGACCTTACAGACCAACACAACTACAAGCTATCCTCACTCTTGTGATTTCCATGAGAGTATGGCAATAGCCTATACCTCGGCCGGCAACTCCTTCGCAATATGCAAAATTCAACAAATCCAAAACACTGCAGCCTTCACCCCAGAGAACTCATGATGCCAGTCCTGCAAGCACTCCACTGGCTACCTGTATCTAGGCGTTCAATGTTCAAAGCACTATGCATTGTTCACAGGGCCAGCCAATGAAAACTACCATCATGCTTACAAATTAGATGTAAAGAATAAAACAAAAAACATGCTCTAGGCTATCACTGCAGATTAACATATTACCTTACAATAACAATTCTATGGGAAGGAAGCTGCACTTTCTCAGTACAAGCCTCCAATCTCCAGAACTGATTTCCTGACAACATTTGAAGCATCCGGGTGCCTTTAAAGTTCAAAAGAGAGGTAAAACATATTTATTCCCGAGATAAGTACATGAACTTCAGAATCCAGGATACAATCCAGAAAGGTAATCCCTATCAACATAAGGATGGTTGAGAGCTATGGAATAGAAAGGACCAGAACACAATACTAAGATTAGAAGCACAGGCATTCCATTCCAACTGGGGAGCTCCATCCAACATAACCTCACCATGATCTTGAAATATAGATGGAATGTAGTAACTACATTTATGTAATCAGCACTAGAAGTAGCCACTAAACCTGAAGACCCACAACCTGCGTAAGGACATGTGGGATTCTGACATACCTATCTACTCACCAGACTTCACAGTCATAGTAATGTATGTTGACCATATCTTCTACGACCAACCAGAAGATGGAGAGCACCTAATCTAGGCTTTATGACATTTTCAGTATCAATTTGATATAATCTATCTCCACATATCATGTAGCAGTTCATTACCTGACCCTTCAGCATCAACGGGACAGGCATGAGGCGCGCAACGGATAGATTGGATAATGCGTTACTCCATTTTATAGAGTTGGAGTTAACTAAGACCATGTGCTATCGCAATAGGATGTTAGTGTCTCTGCTATAGTAACAAGGAGACACATATTACTTGATATGATATTATTTGGTTACTCTTTGGCATTTCTACAATATATATGAAGCCCTGATGAAGTCTTTGAGAAGAATTATTCTCATATGACGAAACACGTGCTGGCTGCTGTTGGACCTTTGAAAATCTGAATTTCAATGGACTTGAACTTTGACATTAAATCAGAATTTTTACTGATGTTGGATTGCTATCATTATTCACATCCCGGTCCAAAGTATAGATGATACTTATTAACTCTCATGACGTACGGTGGTTTGACTAATATTCATGAGTGCCCTGACGCTTATCAAAATTGACTTCTAGTTTCCAAGGAAACATTGAAGGAAAGAGGAGGATCCTTCCGCCAGGACCACCTTGCTTTTGAAGAACTCATCACGTTTACTGGATGACTAACTGTTTGAGCGCTGCTTCCTATACTTTCTTCCTCATTTCAAAGTGTGTTTGGGACAGGCATACAGTGAATGAAACGACTGTTGGAATGTACCAGCATGCTTAAACAACCACTCAATACTAGAAAAACTGGCATACCGAAACCAAAGAGGTACACTACAAATTATTGGTCAGCGGGTGTCTCTAACATTGTCCAACATACAGTTCCCAAATAGTCACATACTCTAAGCATTAACATTCTATACTGACAATAACATAGTCATCCTTGGCAAATCTTTTCAATTGGCATTTCATGATGGCAATCATATAAAGAAGGGCTGTAACACAATCTATCCAGGCAGATGATTCCCTCTCACTCTTTGTTGATGCCTGTTACCTCTTGCATATCTAAATGATCACAGACTGGACAACCTACTGCCACAGCCAGCATAAGAAATTGGATTTAGAATATAAAAGATAAACTACCAATAAAATAAGTGTACCTGCAGTGCTAATCAGAACTGCTAGCTTAGTATGTTTTGAAAATGGGTGTCTGTTTGTTACACTTCCTCATCCATCAATAAACACACCTTGGTAGTCATCATGTTTGACATGGAAATGAATATGAGCATAGGCGGAATATATGTTCTCAATCCAATTTTATTGTACCTGATAAAGAACGAAACCACAGGGTACACTATTTATCAGGTGTGATAAGTAGCATGTACAACGAATTTGTGAGGAATAACATGCGTATTCTGGTGTTTAACAGACCACAATCTCCATGATTGAGTAAATGCCATATGTTTCCCACATTAAATATTGGCAGGTTTGACCTGTCGAAATTTTACGAAGTTGAGATAATTAACGTGTCTGATAATTATCAGATGCATTAAACAGCACTCAACTAGTAATTCCGACCTGTGCATAAACAGTGGTTTACGCACAGGTCGGAATACACTGAACAACTAGTAATCAGGCCCATAGACTCAAAGCAAAGACAACACTAATCCAAACCACACACCGACACGGTGTGGCCTGCTACCCGCATTAATAAGGCTTCATCACTCATAAAGGGGTAGTAAGCGCCATACACATACTCTTAGACAAAACAATATATTATATAGGCAGAACACTGTAAGTAGCAATCAGAGGTTGTAGTCATAGAAGGAAGATAGCAAGTATCACATGCATATAGCTATACAGTATCAATATTTTCTATTTGTCTTCTCACGCTTTATATTCAAATGTGAATCTGCTTCAGACTTCTAAGCAAGTGTATACAAAAAAAAAAATAAGAATTACTCTTCTCACTGTGAAGAAAGACTATGGGCCTCATAAGGGTTCGGCGGATGGTTTTCACCATCCGCCGCACTTACGACAGGGAGGTTGCCGCCACATAGGCTACCTCCCCACTGGACCCATTAAGAGTTTCCCACTAGCCTCAAAGGGTCATAAGACTCGTAATTAGGGCCTATATCTAAAAAAAAACAGGGCAAAAGACAAATAAAAGTAATTTGTGGACTCACGTCACCAGAACAGATGCTGAAGGTCAGTCTCCCAATACTGTTTCACTCTGTGGCTAGAAAAGTGCAAACACAATGGGTGGCCGGCCTCAACACAACCAATGTTCCTCCCTCTGCAGATCTGTCCCACAACATGTATTGCTTGTGGCAGGCATCAGAATAGACTGGAAATTTCTGAAGACTCACTGCTTCTAACAAACTATTTTAATTGAACGTCAGCTCTGTTTGTCTCCTTCCTTGTTGCTCTACCAGCCTCTATTGTTTGCATTTGCAATTTCTAAAACAATGAAACAGAAAAACAATGTATAAAACTTAATTTTGTATTTGCTCTTAAGATATGTCAGTGCAAGCTGTAGAGCCAGTCCCATTAGACAGCTTATTCACATTTGATCAGTGGTGCCTTTTGCAATATGTAAATGTGTAAACTGTAGGTGGTTCCATCTGTTGATTAGGTGGTGTGGATGCCTTTGTCCTTTATAATAAGAATGAGACAACCAAGCCGGTTACTTCAAAAGTGCCAAGTGCTTGTAAATGTTGTTGAAGAAAAGTCCATCAGAACTAAAATATGCATCAAAATACCATGCTAAATCGTTCAACAATCAAGCTAAAACTAATACATGTAAATATTAACTTTAAAAAATAAACTGCATTTACCCTGTCCACACAAAACCATGCAGGTTGCTTCAAAGTGCCAAGTGCTTGTAAACATTGTATACATAAAATCCATCAGAATTGGAAGATACATAAGAATGCCATGTGATTCAATACAGTGTATGTCCTTAATTGACAAAGACCTTTTCAGGCAGAGACAAATGTATTTTCTGAAAACTGCTGAATGCCTTATCCTGAGAAAGTACCTCAACCCAACCAAACATAGAGGAACATGTAAAAAAAAGAAGTATAACTTATCACAAGCAAACTTTATGATGGTAAAATTACAAACATTCTTTCTACCATGGTCAAAAATGTAATCAACTAAATATTCAGTGTGATTGAGGCACCTGATATAAAATAGGGGCCTGGCGGACAGATCTCACCCCACCATGAAGAAATGAAGGCTTTAATAATATGCGATGTGCAGTAAACAAGTTTGGGCAAATACATAAAGTATGGAATAGTTTCTTGTGAGTGCAACCACAGTCTATAGACACTAGGACCCTGATTACGAGTCTAGCAGTCCTAGGACCGCCAGAGTCACAGTTGCGTCAGACCGCCGCCAAGGTCCAACATTATGACAGTGGCAAAAGCGCCATGGTCCAATTGCCGGTATTGCCACTTTTTCACTGGCTGACTGTTCCACCGTCATGCAAAGGCTGGTGGAGTCGGGATGCCGGGGGCCCCATGGACAGCCCCATCACACTTTTCACTGCCTGAATTACAGGCAGTGGAAAGCGCGACGGGTGCTACCGTACCGCAACATTGCCACCGGCTCTACTACGAGCCGGCATCAGTGTTGTGGGTAGTTTCCCGCTGGGTCAGCAGGAAACTCATAATAGGGCCAGTAGGCGGAAGACCGGCGTTTCGGTCTTCCAACCTAAAAAGATTGCCGGGCAGCGGAACTCGTAATGAGGCCCTAGATGCCCACTGCTGGGTCCATTTTGGGGTGCCATCCTTGGTGGGATATCTGCCAAATCGCAAATTTAGAAATTTGGCCCTCATACGTGATAGGTAATAGGTTGTCAAATAAGGTTCAATTTCCAGTCTCTGATAAGAATTTATCACTGTCTAGGCATGCTTCTTTGTAGCTAAGGCCTCCTTGTCTGCATTAAAAGAATTACATTTTAACTTTCTGTTTAAAAGCTGTTTAAAACATGGCTTATTCATCTCAGCAAACCCATAAGTCGAAACTTCGGAAGCACTCTGAAAGATAAGATCTCCAAGCACCAGCATATTCAAAATGATGTATTTCATAGCAGCAATTGTATGCTAAGAAGCTAACTTCTGATGAAAACAGTGAATGCATACATTTCAAGAGCGACCCCTGCCTCACTATAGTTTGTCTTCGGAGACCAAATTCCAACCGTATTTCAGTTTGGCCAATAGCTGTTGGAATTTTAAAAACATATTTACACGCCTTTATTATCAATAAGTCCAATAGTTTGGCATCCTTTCCCTTCAAGATAGGGGAGCCATAGGAAGTAGTCGAAAGCAACTTGGCTCCAATAACAGTGAGAAGATGATCATACAATTAGAGTTTTAATGAATCTTGCAATGACTTAAAATCAAATATTAAAGATGATGTTTTGGCTCTTAGTACATTAAAACGCTTTTTAAACAAGACTTTATTATCAAAAAGGATACCCATTTTGGCATTCCTCGTGCTTGCCAAGTTCACCGTTTGGTAACAGATGGACCTATTACCAGTACCTTGGTTTTCTAGATGTTCAGTTCCAAATGATTTGCTGTAATATATTTGTCAAATGCAGCTATTAGTCTTTGCAATCCTATACAGGTTTGGCTAAGTAATATTGTATGGTCAGCGTACTGAAGATATTTTAGATGGCAGTTGGCAGGTTTAGGAGGGTGAGCATTGATGTCTTCTAAGTGCTGGAACAAATGTGCAATAAAAAGATTAAAAGGACACTGGGCCAACATACAGCCTTGTTTAAGGCCATTGCAAGTTTTGATTCTCCAAAGACAAACTGGAGCCATCACCTAATTTAACTTGTCCCCATGTATTTAAATACAGAAGTATAAAATCCTCCAACAATTATCGGGGGATTCCCCAACCACAAAGATTTCTCCATAAAATAGCTTGTGGAACACAGTCAAATGCAGCTTTTAAATCAGAAAAACAGATGTATAAATTGTTTTTTTTTTTTAAACGGCTCGTTCCACCAGCATGGTGAAAGTGAATAAGTTAGTAATAGTGGATTGGCCCTTACAAAATCCCCAGTGACGAAATTCTACCTTTGCACTTAGAAACTTATCTGGAAAAAATCTTTGTTGATGGAGGTTGTCAGTAGGGTCTGCTGCAGATTGGATCCAAAGGTGGAGTCAGTGGTGGTGGTCAAGCAAGGTCTAGTGTCTTGGAGAGAGCCTTGGCATTGGTGGAAAGTTCAATGCTCTTGAAGTTATTGTGGGAAACCTCAGAGCTGACAAAGTCAGAAGTCCAAGCCCAGAAAGGCATCATAGATGATTTGGAGCTGCCCAGCGTTGCTTCTGGTAGGACCCTCAAGGTGCTCACTTAGAATCTTTTCCGGAAGTCCTGGTTCTCCCCAGTGGGGCAAACTGGTAAGTCAGTCTGACCAACAGTTCAACGTCAGTGGCTGTGGTTTGGCAGCGATCCTGTGGTAGCCCCTGGGTATTTTAAGGGAACTGGTGCACAGAAGTCTCTAAATGTCCAATCTTTTAGGAGCGAAGAGTAAACTCTAACACCAGCCAAGGGTCCAGGAACTTTTGAGCCCACTTGGTGGTTAGGATTCAATATCCCTGAAGCCACCAGCAGGTTCCAGGGAAAATCCATGTGGAACTTGTCAGTTGGGCTCCTGAAGTTGCAGGCTTCTTGTATCTTTTGTGTTCCTGGAGCTTAACCAGAGGCTAGCCAACCAGCTGTTGAAGACCACTCTACTCTCCACATAATACAGTAAGTGTAGTCCTCTCAACTGGCGTCCAAAAGTGGATTAGCAGGTGCAGTCCTTCTTCTCGCTTCCTCAGGTCCAGCAGAGATCCCAAGAATGTATTCAGGTATGCCACATCTGTGCTTGGATTGAGCCTGTGGGCGGGGGAGACTCTCTGGCCAATAGGAAAAAAGTTCTTAAGAGCAACCATAACCCCTTTGACATTACTTCCTGGGTGTTGGCATGAAACTATCCACTTTTCTGCCCACAACCAACATGACAGAACCCCTTCTTTCCCTTGGGAGAGCTTTGGGTATACCCCTGAGGTGTGTCTGGGGAAATTAATAACCTCCCCTGCACACCAGTTATTAAACAGGTTTTTGTCCCACTGGGGTTGGTTCCATCCTGACTACCTGGCAATGGAAAGGGCAGGCCTTGGTGTGGTCGTCCGTCGGTGACAAGGGATGCGCCTTTGATGCTTATGCAGTTGGTAGCCTCATCCCCCAGACCATCCTGCAAGGAGAAGGAAACACATCCGTCATCCCAAGGACCTTTGTTCCTTTTAGACTTCAGGCCAGGAAATAGAGACTTTCTAAATTCGCTATTTCTGAAATAGACAGAAATCTGACTTAAGCATTCAGTTGGACTTTGTTAACTATTTTAAAAAGTGTTTGAAGTGTTTTGCTAGCCTCTGTCAGTCCGAAGTTAGCTTTATTAAGTAGTATAATAAAGTAAACCTGTGTTTGCCGTGGCACAGCCAGCCTTGCTACAGTGAAAACAGGTTTCATGCTTTTTCACTGCAAGGACACGTAAAGACATTAAATATATATGTCCTACTTTAAAATATTACACACCTTGCCTTAGGGCTGCTAAAGCCTACTTTAGTGGTGTATTTTCTTATATTAAAAAGGAAAATGTAGTCCAGGGTGATTTTGACAGGTCAAAATGGCAGATTTAGAACCGCCCAGCCAGGCTGCTGTAGCAGACCAGGTGTCATGTTTTAGATGGTCACTCTAGTGGTGGCAAAATAAGTACTGCAGTCCACTAGTGACATTTAACTTACAGTCCTTGGGTACACCGGGTACCTTACGGTAGGGACTTATGGGTAAGTTAAATTTGCCAGTCAGAGGTTAGCCAATTCTACCTGTTTTTATGGATTAGAGCACATGCTCTGGGCTCTTGTTAGCAGGGCCCAGGTGCCTGAGAATAAAAAAAACAGCAGCCTCAGTCCAAACATCGGGAATGAGCAGGCAAGAAAAGTGATTTCCTTACACTGGCAATGACCATTATGCCCTTTAGGGGATCTTTCCTGAAATGCTAAATGCTCTTCCAGCACATTGTGCAGTTTCCTAGTTGTACCCCACAGTTATCTGCCTAGTAAGACCTGACCAAACCTTTCATTAACTCTTTGTGCTGTTGCATAGCACGTACCTCTTCTCTCATCTATAGCCATGCATCTGGCTCACCTGCTATCAGACCACTGACTGTCCCTGCACTACCTTATAAACCCTATTTAAGTGTTTTTCAGGCTGTCTCACTAGTGGTCAGAGTACCTCCCTCATATCCTGACTGACCTCTCTCTCACTGCACAATTGCTTCACTAGTCCCCACGATGATGAGAAACAGAACTCTGTTCTTAGTGGTTCTTATCCACTGTAACATGAACCCATCTCTAAAGCCTGCAATGTAGCCTAAACATGTGACCTCTTAGACCTCATCAAGATTTGAGATAAAAAGGGTGCCACAAAGCTTCCCTTTTGCAACACAGCGCTTTGCAGGAGAAAGATGGCAATGTAAAGATTTTCACAGCTTCAGACCCTCACAGAATTGCTGCAGTCAGGACTTAGGAACAGTATCTCACTTTGCCATAGTTTGGACTTTTGATGCCAAAATGGGATAAACATTGTTTTTGTAGCCCATTTACTCAAGGTTGCATCACGTGTATTATGTGGGTTGTTGTTCTACTCTTCAAAAAGAGGGGTTTTTTGTGTTTCTTTAAACCCTGTAGTTTTGCATACTTTTGACCGGAGTATGAATGTAAATCTATGTTTGTAATTTAAAAAAGGTTTACATACAGATAGTTTTCTTGTTAGTAATTTTTCCTTTACAGATGGCGAGTGAGCATTTTAGGAAGGAAAAGCCTCAATGAATGTGAGCATTACACAATGAAGATGTGCTACATATATTTATACGCATATATTCTGTGGGGCATATTTATAACTGGGGTTGCGTCACTCTTGCACCAAGCAAATTGATATATGAGTGACGTAGGCCGAAAATGCAATTTATGGAGCCACTCAAGGCTAAATTGAATGGCCCTGAGTGTCTTAATGAATCTGAAGTAAAGCAACACAGCACAAATTGCTGCACTGCGTTATGCTGGCCCAGGGAGACGTTTCATTGGTGTTGCATGGGTGTTCCCACGCACCATCCATGGATTCTGACGCATTCCCAGATTTACCAGAAGTGGTAGACCTGGGAATGGACCAAAATGCTACACATTCCAAGGTAAGCGGTAACAAGAAGAAATACCTTTATTACTCCTCATTTGTTTCCTCTATGTGTGCTGCATTCTTCAACACGGACAGAAAGAGGAAAATGCCTCAGTGGATTGTTTTTGTGCAGGAAGTGGCACCTTTCTGCACAAAACAATTCCCTGAGGAAACAAATGATGCTCCTTATAATGCAGGCCCTCTTCTACTATGGTGCCATATGTATATTTACACATTCACTGAAAAAAACAAAGGTTGGCAAGATGTTATCGTTAGGTAAAAATGTCAGTTAAAACATGCCATTTTAAACTAATAAAACAGAAATTTACCACTTATATTTATCTAAAGTAACAATAACTTGTGCCCTAAAGTAATTATAATTTGTGCCCTAGCATTGCACAGTATTGTCATCAATGATGTAATTTCAGATGTTGCAGTGATGTTATCAATAATGTCATAGAACATCTTATGAGTGATGTAACATGTGGGGTAATTAGCAGTGCATGGCAAGCAGTCGAGGAGTCAACACATTAAGATATATAAATCAGATATATTAGCTTTCTTAAATAATCACCAGTAAAGGTAATCAAACATTAACAACTCCTTGAGTCATTTTAAAAAACAAATTCAGGCCACAAAGTGCAGCTCTAAACCCAACCGCAAAGGATCCCTGCACTGCAGTTCAACACCATACAGCTCCAGCTTGGAGAGCTTTAAAAATAATGGTAAGCTGTCCTGTAGTCATGGATTCAATGACAAAGGAAACTTACCATTATTTTTTCGTTTTTTTTGTTTCTGGGTGGCCTGCTGCACTCCCTGCATGCCTCCTCCACATGAAACAAATGCAAATGCACCCACTTCTAGGGAGCACCACCAGGATAACAAAGTATTACTATACAGTCCTTGCACAGCATTAGGGGGCGATCTTTGCCTGGAGCAGTGAATAATAGATGAGCGTCTCCTGCCACTCATATATTATTATTTCATTTTTGGTTATTTTGTTCGGTGTCTCATATTATATTAACTTTGGGGCCACAAGTAGATTTCTGTGGCCCCTATGGCCCATTCCAGCTCCCCAACCAACACCCATCCAGGGTGCGGAGGGAGCTAGTTATGTTGTTTTAATCCATTCAGGCAGGAGCAGATTTTTCTGTGCTGCTACCAGTGAGAACAAAGCTATGTTCCTAGCCCTAAAGAGTCAGGCAGGTACTCACATTCAGATTACCTGCTCAAACTCTCCCAGGTAGAAACAGCAATGTCTGGGGCAGGGAGCTCCCAGGACACTTCTGCTATCAGGCCTGCTCCTCCTCAAAATAAGTAAATTGGTCCTGAGGGATGGGGCCCCTGGGGCCTCCAAATGCCCTAGTGAGGGTGGGCTGTGTGCCTCCTCCCAAATTTTTTCAAATGCACCGATCCCCTAGACCCTGGCCCACCCAGGGGCTTAAAATTCAAAATATCTGGGAGATGCCCTTTTTTTTTTACAGGATCTATGGATCCAAAATGGATCTTTGTTACCATTAAAAAAAAGTATGTTTTTGCCCCCCGGTTGACGGATCATCCAATACTTTCCCGGAAGAGGCAGAATGAGACTTTTTCTTTTGAAAGTTTCAGGAAGATTGGTCAAATGGTGCCATTGTTAATAGCAAACCAAAAAAATCAATTTCTAATTGAAACCTGGTCCTAGTTATAACTATGCCAATGTCAAACGCTACTGGGTTGTGTGAAATGTCTCTGCAAAGTCTTTAAAATTATTTCTATTAAGAATGCCCGAGGTGCTCATGAGGACACGCTGCCTCCTCTGCCAGTACCCATACAGTGTGCCATTGGGAGCAAGCCATTTATTACCTTGGGTGCCCCAGTGCCACCCAGGAGACCCACCCCATTAGTATATGTTGGGGGCCACTGTGTGAGTAGCAAGGCCCCTGCGGCCCTACCTGTTTTCCTGCCAGCACCCTTCCAAGGTGCGGTGGAAACCCGCTTTGTTGCTTCCCCCCCACCCAGCGGGAACAGGTTTTTTCTCTGCTCCTGCACTGAGTAATGCAAACTTTTCATGCAGAGTCTTAAACAGAAATCTGAAATAGAATGCGTGAGGAACTCATAAGAACTTGTAGCTATGACAGTTTCTCAGGAACACTCCTGAAAACCTTTGTGAATTTTAAAAAAGATGGACTTATGTTGCAAACCTACTGGAGTAAAATGCTAACTTTGTTGTGAAAATGGATCTTTGCTTTGTGTGTAATAGGGAACGTCAGCAGCTCAGTATTTGTCCTACTTTACATAATTGTAGTTTATTTTTAAAACTGGCAGGTGCAACAAACCATTTTGACAGTTTCTTTGCACATTTTCTCTCTCTCCTAAGATTAAAATTAAGAACGAGCGGGAAAGGATTGAAACGGAATTTGAAGAGCTTCAAGAATTGCTGGAAAAAGAGAAAATACACTTTCTCTCCAAACTGGAGATAGAAGAGAACGAAATCCTGCACTTGTTGAATGAATCCATCAACAAATTGTCTGAGCACATGTCATCGCTGAATGAAATGATGACCACAATACAGGAAAAGAGGAAGTTGTCTTTAGTCCAACAGCTTGAAGTAAGAGGGGTTGAATCATTCTGTAAATATCTGTTTGCTCGCACTACATGTCTTCAGTCTTTAGAAATGGGGATGGGGGTCTTAACAGGTTTGTGTCAGTATGACTGAAACTGATAGACTGTACTAGCAGAACCACTTAAACATATTTGTGTCTGCTGCACTGAAATTAGTTGAAATTATTGACAGAGCCTTCTAAACAGATTTTTGTCTGCAGCTTTGGAATTGGTTGATGTTATTAACCAAATCATTTAACCCCTTGGGCGCCAAGGACATAATGGTTACGTCTGTGGCTGCGGCGCTGAGGCGCCACGGATGTAACCATTACATCCTAGTACTGGGGCTCGGGGAAGTGAAAGCTCTCCCCCGAGGGCTGCGCCTCCACCCCCCATGGCAGGGCTGGAAGGGGAAGCGATTCCCCTTCCACCTGACCCCCTTTCCCCCCCCCCAGTGAGGTCTGAAAACCTCATCAGAGGCCGCCCCACTTCTCTTCCGATCGTGTGATGGGGAACTGAGAGGCTTCAAAGTGAAGGAAAGGAATTTCCTTCCCTTTGATGTCTCTCACAGCATTTCGGCTGCTGTAATGCCCACTAGACACCAGGGATCATTTTCCAAATGGAAATTGGAATAAGGGGAGTGACCCCTTGGACAACGGTCGCTCCCCAAGGCCTTTTCTGCCCCCCCCCGGAGCAGATCAGCCTATTGTTATTAGGCCGATCTATACTTCTAGGCACCAGCAATCATATTTTTTGTTTTTTTAGAGGTGGGGACCGACCCCTTACGCAAGGGCTGCTCCCCTAGGGGGAAAATTATATTTAGGCCATTTCGCCTATTTTTATTAGGCAAATCTGCCCCCAAGGGGGGCAGAAACCACTAGACACCAGGGAGTTTTTTTAAGGTCAATTTCACGCAAGAGGAGTTACCCCTTAGGCAAGGGTCACTCCCCAGGGGGGTGGGGGCAAATGTATTTTTGACCATTTCTGCCCTCTTTGGGGGCAGATCGGCCTATTTTAATTAGGCCTATCTGCCCCTCTTGGGGACAGAAACCACTAGGCACCAGGGATTTATTTTTATTGTTTGACAGATGGGGAGCAAGCCCATAGACAAGGGTCGCTCCCCTGAGGGACAATGTATATTTTAGGCTATTTCTGCCCCCCTTGGGCGCAGATCGGCCTATTTTTCTTAGGCCAATCTGCCCCCAAGGGGGTCAGAAACCACTAGACACCAGGGATTTTTTTTTTGTGACAATCTCACATAAGGGGAGCGACCCTGCACACTAAAACATCTTGGTTTTACATTTGGGCCATGAGAGCTTGTCTAACTCTCAAACTCGTCCCACTTGGAATGGTGAGGGCTGCACTTTTTGGACTTTGGGACGCTGCCATGTAGAAAAATCCACAAGTCCTAGACACATCTGAAAACTAAACATCTGGGTGAGTCCAGGGTGGTGTGTTTCACATGCATCCTGCACCATTTTCTTACTCACAATGCCCTCCAAACCTCCAACTTTGCTGGAAATCACACATTGTCTCATGTATACCGATAGAAATTCTGCCCCACTTGTCAGCCTGAAAATGTTTTTTCCAAACTGCTCTTTTGGACCTGTTTTGGATCCCCCTCAATTTCGACATGTTTTTGGCTATTCCCTGTCACAGGCACTTGGCCCACCTACACAAGTAAGGTATCATATTTACCGGGAGACTGAGGGGAACATTGGGTAGAAGGAAATTTGTCCTGTTGCCGTGATCCCACAGAGAAATGTGGGGAAAATGCCATTTTGCAGCTAAATTTGAGGTTTGCTGAGAATTCTGGGTAAGAAAACAATGGGGGATCCTTGCAAGTCACAGCTCCCAGGACTCCGTAGGTTGTCTAGCTTTCAGAAATGTTTGGGTTTGGTAGGTTCCCTATATGGCTGCTGAGCCCAGGACCAAAAACGCAGGTGCCCCCGCCAAAACAGGTAGTTTTGTAGTTGATAATTTTTATGTGATGTGTCCACATAGTGTTTTGGGGGCATTTCCATTCGTGGGTACTAGGCCTACCCACACAAGTGAGGTACCATTTTTATCGGGAGACTTAGTGGAATGCTGGGTGGAAGGACATTTGTGGCTCCTCTCAGATTCCAGAATTTTCTGTCACCGAAATTTGAGGAAAAAGTGTTTTTTTTGGCCAAATTTTGAGGTTTGCAAAGGATTCTGGGTAACAGAACATGGTGAGAGGCCCACAAGTCACCCCATCTTGGATTCCTCTAGGAGTCTAGTTTTCAAAAATGCACAGGTTTGGTAGGTTTCCCTAGGTGCCAGCTGAACTAGAGATCAAAATCCACAGCTAGGCACTTTCCAAAAGTCAGTTTTCAATGTAAAAATGTGATGTGTCCATGTTGCGTTTCCCGTTGCGGGTGTTAGGCCTACCCGCACAAGTGAGGTACCATTTTTATTGGGAGACGTTAGGGAACAAAGAATAGCAGAACAAGTGTTCTTGCTCTTGACTTTCTCTACATTTTTTCCTTCCAAATGTAAGACAGTGTGTAAAAAAGACGACTGTTTGGGAAATGCCCTGTAATTCACATCCTAGTATGGGGACCCCAGAATTCAGAGATGTGCAAATACCCTCTGCTTCTAAACCCCGTACCTTGTGCCAAATTAGGAAATGCAAAGGTTTTCTTGATACCTGTTTTTCATTCTTTGTATTTCAGCAAATAAATTGCTGTACACCCAGTATAGAATGGAAACCCATTGCAAGGTACAGCCCATTTATTGGGTCTGGGTACCTAGGGTTCTTGATAAACCTACAAGCCCTATATATCCCCGCAACCAGAAGAGTCCAGCAGATGTAACGGTATATTGCTTTCACAAATCTGAAATCACAGGAAAAAGTTACAGAGTAAAACGTGGAGAAAAAGGGCTGTTTTTTCAGCTCAATTTCAATATTTTTTAATTTCAGCTGTTATTTTCTGTATAAAAACCTTACAGGATCTACACAAATGACCCCTTGCTAAATTCAGAATTTTGTCTACTTTTTAGAAATCTTTAGCTCTCCAGGACCCAGCATTGGTTTCATAGCCATTTCTGTCACTAACTGGAAGGAGACTAAAACCACAAAAAATAGTAAAAATGGGGTATGTCCCAGTAAAATGCCAAAATTGTGTTGAAAAATGTGGTTTTCTGATTCAAGTCTGCCCATTCTTCAAAGCTGGGAAGATGGTGATTTTAGCACCGCAAACCCTTTGTTGATGTCATGTTCAGGGAAAAAACCACAAGCCTTCTTCTGCAGCCCTTTTTTCCAATTTGTTGGGAAAAAAAAAAATGTTCAGTGTATTTTGGCTAATTTCTTGGTCTCCTTAGGAGAAGCCACAAAGACTGGTACCTCTAGAATCCCTAGGATGTTGTGTTGCTTCACTCTTCAGAATAACAAACTATGCACTTCAGGATAGTTTAGGGCACAATGTGAAACAATCACTCTCACACACCTTAGTAAGTAGAATAATCAAGTTTATTTATGGGGCAAGTTCTCATATAGCAAAACTGACCACACTAACATATTATGAAAAATATAAACACTCTGTGATATCATGAAAAATAACACAAACATAACTGCAAGAATAAGTGCATATTACACACGCACACACAATATGCTTCAATGCTTATAAATTGAAAGGCTTCACCAAAAAGAGATTCTGCATCCCTCCGCCGCACACAAAGCCGGGGAACCCAAATCGACTGACAATCAGTCCTCCTGGCGTTGCGTCCAACCCAGAAGAGAGTTACTAAACCAGTCCATCCAGGCTCCTGACCTTTATAGTATTTACTAACGCCCAGGAGTCTTTTCTAGAAAAAGACCCCCTCCTTTACAAATTGTGCAATCGGCGATACCTAGTTCACCCTTCGAGAATTTGCCTCGGATTGGGCAAGGTTCCTAGAAAAGGGCTCCAAGGTGAAGCTTGCATTCCTCCTTGAGTACAGGCTCATCCCCCTGTTGTCCTAACTAATAGCTTGTGGAATGTAAATAGCGCCCTTCGTATCAGGCAGATGGAGCAAAGTTGAGCAGAAAAACACCCCACCCTGCAGCTTGCAGAAGCTTGTGGAAAAACACGAACAGTGCTTTACGCACAGAACCAGACTCGACAAAATGGAGTCGTGAGCCAATGTAAAATGGAAGCAGAGGCCAATGGTCCATATAGTATATTTCATTGCCCTTACCCTGCACCACTGTTCATCTTGCACATAGTGCATGTAGCAATACAGATGTTTGGAAAAAAGGACGCAACTTTGGCGTGGGTAACTTATGTGGACAAAACGTTATGAGGGCCAAAGCGCGAACTGCCCCAAATAGCCCTAAAAAAGTCCTGCCACCTGAGGGGGAAAAGGCCTGGCAATGAAGTGGTTAAACATGCTGCACCATCTAGTAAATCTGAAAGTATATGTTAATCAATAATTTTCTTAGAGACAATTTGTAGTCACATAAATATCACCACATGCTCATTTCTTTAAGCACCAGAGACTATCTGCAAACCAATCAATATTAGAGGTTTCCCTGCTGGGAACTCCCTTCACCGATGATCATTCAGAAAAACCTGAGGTAAATGCACTCCTAAAAAAAACACACCAACACTTACAAACACAACACCACTCTGAAAATATACTCATACATTACATTAAATTCTTGCATGTTTCACTTATAAATATGAGGCTCTACCTTGGGGCTACAAAGACCTACTTGTAGGTGGCCTTTAATATTTAAAAGTCACGTTCCTTCCTGACAAAAGAGTTATTTTAACAGGTTCATCTACATGTTTAAAACTTGCAGGAGTCATGCTGCACAGTAAGGCCTCAAGTAATGTTTATTTGTTAGCCTACTGGATAGCACAGTATGTTTTGAAGTCCAGAGGTGACATTTACCTTCTATATGCCGTTAGTGTATTTCCTGCATCATATATTATGGCCTTACTGGGAAGTTAAATATGCCAATTAAAAGTTAGCCCAATTAAGAGAAATGTCTAGGGCTCAGAGCACATACAATAGTAACTGGACAGCAGTACCCCTATGTGTGGAGGTCTAAAACCAGCATCATCAGTCCACAACAAGTCAGACACCACACAAAAAGACACACTTTCTCACAATTCTTACATCTAATTTATCGTGATACAAAATAATAGCACCATTTTCTAATGAAAGAAAGAACGTCCCAAGCCAATATTATTTACTTTTCGCTGATTTATCAGGGAATAAAGGAGAGTCTTCTAACAGGGCAATACAAGTGTCCATTAGGATATCGGAAATAACAGTCTTTTTCTATTAATTGTCTCTTAATTGGGTTATTTAACTCTCCAAGAAATAACTCCTATTGATAACTAATCACAATATGTAATATAACATAAACTGTCCCATGCATCAGAAAACATAGAAATCGAACATCACACGTGCAACGCACATAAGCTGAGAATATGAAACAGAATAATATCAGGAAATTAAAACATCTTTGGGATGATGGAAAATAGAAGAAAGAAATGGAAAATGTAGTAAGGAAAACAAAAGTTGAAAATATAACCAAGAATAGACAGTACAGGTCAGCATGATTGACATTAAAACAATGCCTAACATGGATAAACCGCTCAGGCAATGGTGAAGCCATAAAGTTAGACAAAGGGGGTCATTCTGACCTCGGCGGTAAAAGGCCTATACCGCCGGTCAGAACTCCGCCATCCTACTGCCGCGGCCGCGGTAAACCGCCACGGTCATTCTGACCACCAACTGTGAAACCGCCAAAAACCCGACATCCAAGGAAGGCCGCCTCATCAGCGGGCCGCGAAAAACTGGAGATGACCAAACCTCCACCGCCACGCCAACACAAACACGCCCATGCCATTCTGACCCACGAATCCACGCGGCGGTCTTTCAACCGCGGTATTCCATTGGCGGTACACACAGCCGCGGTCAAAATACACACACCCATACTAAACACTGCCACATTGGACAATTTGAAATACACACACCTGACACACATACAAACAACATTCCCACACATCCAATCAACTATAAAACACACACCCACATCACCCACAAACCCCTACGACCGAAGATCAGAGACGAAGGAGAGAGAGACACATCACAGAATAGAGAGCTACATCACACAGAGGCACACTACACCATCACACACACCACATAGAAGCACAAAGCACCACACACCAACACACTCATCACCATATACACCACCCCACACCTCATCCACACCACCCCATGGCACCCCAAAGGCACCCACGGTTTTCGGACCAAGAACTCCGGGTCATGGTGGAGGAAATAATAAGAGTCGAACCTCAGCTCTTCGGCTCACAGGTGCAGCACACCACTATAGCCAGGAAGGCGGAGCTATGGCAAAGGATCGTGGACAGGGTCAACGCGGTGGGACAGCATCCCAGAAATCGAGACGACATCCGCAAACGCTGGAACGACTTACGGGGAAAGGTGCGCTCGATGGTCTCGCGACACAACATCGCAGTGCAGAAGACTGCCGGGGGACCCCCACCCACTCCACCCGAATTCACAGCATGGGAGCAAGAGGTACTAAACATCCTGCATCCTGATGGCCTCGCTGGAGTACACGGAGGAATGGACTCTGGTAAGTACAATCTCAACTACTTCACCCCCCCCAGCATGCTAACCCCCACCCCCACCCTCACCCCCAACCCCCCATCACACATCCTCCCTGAGAATGTCTCACCAGCACAACCCACCCAACACCAACCCCTGCATGCCACCACAAACTATGGACACCCATCACCTAAGCATGACCACTGCACATACCCCCCTCCCCCAAACACCCCCACAACACCTCCCCCAAGGGAATGACAGCACTGGGGGACAAGGGCACCCATAAATCGCACGCAATAGCACACACAGAAACAATAACCATACTCCCTTACCCCATGCAGGACCCGAACGCCAACACACCGGTCAGGAGGGTCCAAAATGTCCATCCCACCCCCGGAAGAGGCCCCCAGTGATTACAGCAGCTCTGTCGACCTGGAACCTGATGACCAGCCTCGGTTCCCCTCAGGCAGCCACAGGCCACACCAGACCCAACCCCCTCTGTGAACAACAGCACAGCTCCCACCCAGCGGGCCCATGCCTCTGTCTCTAGGACAGGTCAATCAGCGGTGTGTCTGCCACTACAGGGCACCCAGGCAAACCCACCACCCCAACAACAACAGGGACCTGGGGGCAGTGGTAGTGGGCACACCGTCCAGGGGACAGAGGCCGGGGGAAACCGGGCAACTCGGAGGGCTGCTGTGCGACAGGGGGGGGAGGAGAGGCCCAGGGAACCCACTCTCCAAGAGGCCCTCACCACCATCATGGCAGCCTACCACCACTCCCAAGAGACGATGGCGACGGTACTGTCCAGGTTCCAGGAGATCCAGGCACAGCAGGAGGAATGCTACATGGGGTTCACCAATCAACTCACCAACATCTCTACCGCTATGGGGAGCATAGTCCAGGCCCTCAACCGGATAGAAGACACGTTGCGGGACCATGTGGCACCACACAGGGCCCCTGTCACTAGCCCGGACCAGGAACAGCCTACCACCTCCGCCGGCGGTAGTGGACAGGAGGCCCCACCACAACGACAGGCCACCAGAACCCCACCTCCTGCTGAAGAACAACCACCCCGCAAGAGGAGCCTGAGATCAAAAAAATAGACAGAGTAGGATGTCAAGACCCCCGCCAGCATGAGATACCCCCTGAAGTCATCCCACTGTCCCACATTGCCACCCTGTCCAACCTTGAACTGCCCCTGCTCCATCCTTCCACAGGCATATGGACAATGCACCTGTCAGACTGAGAACTGGTCTCTGCCATGGACATTACTCCACCCCCACCCATCACGTGTTAATATCATGTACCATTATCTAGGACAAAAAATAAATCACTCAATGCACTGAAATCAATCAGGAGTCAGGCTGTATTATTTACAAATGTATAACACATTACAGAACAATTATGTTCTGTTAACTTTGTGCTGAACACATACCGAGATCAATAAGCATTAGTCCATGGGCTAACCAAGCAGAAGTCACGCAGTGGGTCATACAGCACTGAAAAGGGAAGGGAAAATCAAACATCAGTTTAAAAGAACTGGGGGGTCATAGACAAAGTTGAGATGCAGGAGGCTTTTAGGAAAAGTAAAATGACGTGGGTGATTCTTACCTGTGTGCTACTGAAAATACTGTTGGATGACTCTGTCCCTGTTGTCTGTGTCGTCCTCTGAGTCTTCCTCCTCTTCACTCTCCGCAGGCTCCACAGCTGCTTCAACACCACCATCTGGACCATCCTCCTGCAGGAAAGGCACCTGACGTCGCAATGCCAGATTGTGAAGCATACAGCAGGCCACGATGATCTGGCACACCTTCTTTGGTGAGTACATCAGGGATCCCCCAGTCATATGCAGGCACCTAAACCTGGCCTTCAGGAGGCCAAAGGTCCTTTCTATGATCCTCCTAGTTCGCCCATGGGCCTCATTGTACCGTTCCTCTGCCCTGGTCCGGGGATTCCTCACTGGGGTCAATAGCCAAGGCAGGTTGGGGTAACCAGAGTCACCTATTAGCCACACACGTTGTCCCTGTAGCTGTTCCATCATATGAGGGATGCTGCTATTACGCATCACATACGCGTCATGCACTGAACCAGGGAACTTGGCATTCACATGCGAGATGTACTGGTCAGCCAAACAGACCACCTGGACGTTCATAGAATGGTAATTTTTCCTGTTTCTGTACACCTGCTCATCGTCTTTTGGGGGGACTAAGGACACATGGGTCCCATCAATGGCACCAATTATGTTGGGAATATGTCCAAGGGCATAAAAATCACCCTTCACAGTGGCCAAATCAACCTCCTCAGGGAATATAATGTAACTCCGCATGTGTTTCGTCAGGGCAGACAACACTCTAGACAAAACTTTTGAAAACATGGGCTGAGACATTCCAGATGACATGGCCACTGTTGTCTGGAATGAGCCACTTGCAAGAAAATGGAGGACTGACAGCACCTGCACCAGAGGGGGAATTCCTGTGGGTTGGCAGATGGGTGACATCAGGGCTGGCTCCAGCTGGGCACACAGTTCATGGATAGTGGCACGGTCAAGTCGGTATCGTAGTTTAATGTGGCGTTCTTCCATTGTCGACAGGTCCACCAGCGGTCGGTACACGCGAGGATTCATCCTTCTCCTCGCAAGTCCCAGCGGACGGTGCCTAGGAAGGACAACATGGAGCACAGAGTCAAGCTAATCACAGGTACTTTCACCACAGCTTGCATAGCACACGGTTATCTATGTATTGAAAGGCGTGTATGTGTGGCAATGCAAGGCCTAGGCCTGTGTGACGCAGTAGAAATTATGCCATGTGGGCCCTTGAAATGGCGGCTGCCTGACCTGTGAAGTGGGACAATGGGATGTGAGGTCAATGCGCTGGCAGAGCACACCGTGGCGGTAGGCGGTCGAAGACCGCTATACGAAGCCGCATTGGTTAACATTGAAGCCTATGGGTTTCAGGAGCCAATGACGATGTGCGCCGGCGGTCGCGGTACGCACCGCCGCGGTACGCACCGCCGCGGGCGTGACCGCCATTTTCTATCTGCTTAATCACTCGAGACCTGATCATCCACAGAAGAGGACCTATACTGCAAGTGCTGCTGTGACCTCGGTCTGGAAGTGACAATGGCTGCTGCGACTGGGGAAAGGGCCCCTGCCTTCACGTCTGAAGAGTTGGAGAAGCTCGTGGATGGGGTCCTCCCCCAGTATGCGTTACTCTACGGTCCTCCAGACCAACAGGTAAGTACACCGGGTGCACATGGAATGGGCGATGCCTGTGTGGAGTGGGGTGGATGTAAGTTGGTGGGGTGGGGGGCGAATGAGGAGTGCAACGCACGACAGATGAGAGCATGTGCCATATGGCAAGGTTGGGGAGGGGGGGCCAATCACATCTAACATGCAGTAAATTGATGAATGTTTCCTTCCCACCCTGTACATGTCACATAGGTCAGCGCCCATCAGAAAGTCGAGATTTGGCGTGCCATCGCCAAGGAAGTCCGGGCCCTGGGGGTCCACGTCAGACGGGGCACCCACTGCCGCAAGAGGTGGGAGGACATCCGCCGCGGGACCAGGAAGACCGCCGAGTCACTGCTGGGGATGGCCTCCCAACCTAGGAGGGGTGCCAGTCGTACCCTGACCCCCCTGATGTCCCGGATCCTGGCGGTGGCCTACCCTGATTTGGATGGGCGCGTGAGGACATCACAGCAGACACAAGGGGGTGAGTATCAGCACATTCTGCTATCTTTCTGTGCAGTGGAGGCGTCTGGGTGGGGGAGGAGAGTTGTGGGTGACATTAGGCCAGGGAGCTTTCTGTAGTGTAGTCCTCTCCCTTAGGCATGGCCCTGTGCTCCCGGCCCCCACCTCTGTAGGGTGACAAGTACAGCTATTGATGGTCCAGCCTCACACATGTGCGCGTTTGTCGTCTCTTGACCTGTTGTCCTAGTCAGTAGTACTGAGTAGTGTACCCCGAATGCGCGGCTTAGTGCATGAGGCTCCTGTGTCTGTCCTCTCCGCCAACGGTGTTGACATTGCATGCACTCAACCTGGTCTTCTTTTTTCTCCCCCCACCCTTCTTCTTCATCTTCTTGTGCATGTGTGCATTAGCATCATCAGGCGGAGGAGATTTGGCATCGGAGCACGAGGGAGCTGCAAGTCACAAGGCCCCGGTGGGCCCAGGAACAGACACCGAGGGCACCAGTGATCCGGAGGGCGAGGGGAGCACCACAACGGGGACCGGTGGTGAGACAAGCGACACAGACACGTCCTCGGATGGGTGCTCCCTAGCGGTGGCGGCAACATCCGTGCCCCCCGCCTCTACAGGTACAGCCGCCACCCAGCGCACCAGCCCCGCCCTCCCTGCAGCCCCTCAGCCTACGCTCCGTGCCCGCTCGCCCAGGAAGGCGGGCGTCTCCTTCGCCCCAGGCACCTCAGCCCCTGCCCCTGTCACCCCTCTGCCCTCAGTGCGGAGCTCATTGACCTGGTGAGGACGCTCATTGTTGGGCAGACTACCCTTTTGAATGCCATCCAGGGGGTAGAAAGGGAGGTGCATAGGAGCAATGCCTACCTGGAGGGCATTCATTCGGGTCAGGCTGCCCATCAACGATCGTTCACTGCTCTGGCCTCAGCACTGACGGCAGCCATTGTCCCTGTTTCCAGCCTCCCTCTTCTGACTGCCTCCACCCTGTCTCTGTCTCCTGTTCCTCAGCCTATCCCATCCACACCATCAGACCAGCCTGCACACACCTCAACACCCAAGGGCAGCTCATCCAGACACAAGCACCACAGATCCCACAAACACTCACCCACGCAACACCCAGATGCAGACATTCCAACAGTCACTACCACCTCTGTGTCCCCCTCCTCCTCGTCTCCCTCCTCCCTCCCTGTGACGTCTCCACTCACACCTGCATGCACACCAACATCAGCCAGTGCTTCCATCACCACCACACCCTCCAGTACAGTCCGCACGCGTGCAGTCACCACCCCCACTAACATTTACACGTCCCCTCTGTCCTCTCCCACTGTGTCTGTCACCCCCTCTTCCAAGACACACAAACGCAGGCAGCCACCCACCCAACAGCCATCCACCTCACGACAGCCTACAGCACCAGCACCTTCACCCAATGACAGCACACCTGACTCTCCTACAACCACATCCTCTTCCTCCACTCCCATCACCACTTCTCCTACCCTTTACCTTGGCCCTAAAAAGGTTTTCCTGGCTAATCTTAACTTCTTTCCTTCCGATGACCTACCCCCTCCATCTGCAAAGAGTCCCAAGAGCACCTCAGCCACCACCAGCCCAGCTTCGAGTGTCACTGTTGTGCATGGGTTCTGGAGTCCACCCTTTGCCAGCAGTGACACCTCAATCAGCAGCAAGGACACATCCAGCCCCCCCCCCGGCAAGAGGACCAGGAAACACAAGGGCCGCCGTGCGAGGACTGACACGGCTGCCCCCAAGGAGCAAAGTTCGCCCACTTCACCAGCCACAACATCTAGGGGAGGCAAGGGCCCGAGAGCCCCATCTAAGGAGCGGAAGGGCGGCAGGGCGGAGAAATCAGGCAGCAGGAGCGCGGAGCAGGTGGGCCCCACATGCCACATCCCAGCTGTGAAGGAGGACACCAAAGGGCCCAGGACTCCGTCACCGAAGGGTCCAGAAACATCACGGTCGGAGGGCGACTAAGCAGGGAGTCCAGCCCAGGTCTGGCTCCCTTGACCTACTGGATGAGCACCTTTGAAGAGGGCCCGCCGTGCAGAAGAGCACCGCTGAACAGGGCCCCGCCGTGAAGATAGGCACCGCTGAACAGGGCCCGCCGTGCAGAAGAGCACCGCTGAACAGGGCCCCGCCGTGAAGATAGGCACCCCTGAACTGGGCCCCGCCGTGAAGATAGGCACCGCTGAACAGGGCCCGCCGTGCAGAAGAGCACCGCTGAACAGGGCCCCGCCGTGAAGATAGGCACCGCTGAACAGGGCCCGCCGTGCAGAAGAGCACCGCTGAACAGGGCCCCGCCGTGAAGATAGGCACCGCTGAACAGGGCCCCGCCGTGAAGATAGGCACCGCTGAACAGGGCCCGCCGTGCAGAAGAGCACCGCTGAACAGGGCCCCGTCGTGAAGATAGGCACCGCTGAACAGGGCCCGCCGTGCAGAAGAGCACTGCTGAACAGGGCCCCGCCGTGCAGAAGAGCACCGCTGAACAGGGCCCCGCCGTGAAGATAGGCACCGCTGAACAGGGCCCGCCGTGCAGAAGAGCACCGCTGAACAGGGCCCCGCCGTGAAGATAGGCACCGCTGAACAGGGCCCCGCCGTGAAGATAGGCACCGCTGAACAGGGCCCGCCGTGAAGATAGGCACCGCTGAACAGGGACCGCCGTGCAGAAGAGCACCGCTGAACAGGGCCCCGCCGTGAAGATAGGCACCGCTGAACAGGGCCCGCCGTGAAGATAGGCACAGCTGAACAGGGCCCGCCGTGCAGAAGAGCACCGCTGAACAGGGCCCCACCGTGAAGATAGGCACTGCTGAACAGGGCCAGCCGTGCAGAAGAGCACCGCTGAACAGGGCCCCGCCGTGCAGAAGAGCACCGCTGAACAGGGCCCCGCCGTGAAGATAGGCACCGCTGAACAGGGCCCCGCTGTGAAGATAGGCACCGCTGAACAGGGCCCGCCGTGCAGAAGAGCACCGCTGAAAAGGGCCCCGCCGTGCAGAAGAGCACCGCTGAACAGGGCCCCGCCGTGAAGATAGGCACCGCTGAACAGGGCCCGCCGTGAAGATAGGCACCGCTGAACAGGGCCCCGCCGTGAAGATAGGCACCGCTGAACAGGGCCCCGCCGTCTCAAGCACCGCTCCGCTGGGCACTTCCTGTCAAGCACCGCTCCGCTGGGCCCCGCCGTCTCAAGCACCGCTCCGCTGGGCCCTTCATCTCAAGCACCGCTCCGCTGGGCCCTTCCTGTCAAGCACCGCTCCGCTGGGCCCCGCCGTCTCAAGCACCGCTTCGCTGGGCCCTTCCTGTCAAGCACCGTTCCGCTGGGCCCCGCCGTCTCAAGCACCGCTCCGCTGGGCACCGCCGTCTCAAGCACCGCTCCGCTGGGCCCATCCTGTCAAGCACCGCTCCGCTGGGCCCTTCCTGTCAAGCACCGCTCCGCTGGGCCCCGCCGTCTCAAGCACCGCTCCGCTGGGCCCTTCATCTCAAGCACCGCTCCGCTGGGCCCATCCTGTCAAGCACCGCTCCGCTGGGCACCGCCGTCTCAAGCACCGCTCCGCTGGGCCCTTCATCTCAAGCACCGCTCCGCTGGGCCCATCCTGTCAAGCACCGCTCCGCTGGGCCCCGCCGTCTCAAGCACTGTTTATGGTTCACTGTGCCCACCATGCCTCCTCCTTGACCAGTGGAGACTGTCATCCACCTGATGGACTGTGGCTTTGCACTCCCCAGGATGGTACAGTGGGCAGCCCACCCACTGTAGAGACTTGAGAGACTGTGGCTTTGCACTCCCCAGGATGGCACAGTGGGCAACCCACCCACTGTAGAGACTTGAGAGACTGTGGCTTTGCACTCCCCAGGATGGTACAGTGGGCAGCCCACCCACTGTAGAGACTTGAGAGTCTGTGGCTTTGCACTCTCCAGGATGGCACAGTGGGCAACCCACCCACTGTAGAGACTTGAGAGACTGTGGCTTTGCACTCCCCAGGATGGCACAGTGGGCAGCCCACCCACTGTAGAGACTTGAGAGACTGTGGCTTTGCACTCCCCAGGATACATCAATGGGCATGGTGGCCCCTTCGTGGATCTGGCGTCGTGGACTCATGTGGCTGTGGTGCCCCCCCTTCCCTTCCCCCTGAGGTGCCTGTAGTTTTTACATCAGATGCCCCTGCAGTGTTCTCTCCAAAGGACTCAGGTCTCCTGTGTGGGCTTTGCCCTTGTGTCGCTACACTGTGGCCCACAGACTATTCTATTTAATTTTGATGTAGAGGACTAATTGCCTCGGTTCTCCATGGCAGTGTATATAGTATTATTTTGGTATAGATATTTTGCATAGATGACCTATATTTGTCAGAGCCTATTATTTACATACATTTTTCTTCACAATTTAATTATGTCTTTGCATTTGTCAGGGGGGTTTGGGTGGTGTCACTGTGACTTGTTGCTCTGCACTGGTGTGTACATAGTTTGGGGGGGGTCGCATATGTGTGTGGCCGTAACCTTTCGTCCTCCCCCTCCCGTGTGTCGTAGGTGCAGTACTCACCGTTGTCGTCTGCGCCGGCCTTCGTACTCGTGGTAGATGAGAAGGTAGACGAGAGCAGGTAGGATGTTTAATTCGGGTTCCATGCTGTCCTCCGTACTCGTGGAGTGTGTTTTGGTGAGCGTTTTCCCGTTCGTGGTCTGTTTCCGCCGTGTTTTTATCGGCGGGGCTCCCGCCCCGGAAAAGGTGGCGGATTGGTGAGTTGTGATAGTGTGGGCGGTACATTGTCTGCCGCCTGCCTGTTGGCGGTGACCGCCGCGCTGTTTGTCTGTACCGCCGTGGTGGTCGGAGTGTTAATGTGGCGGGCTGTGTTGGCGGTTCCCGCCAGGGTCAGAATTCCATTTTTTCGACCGCCGGCCTGTTGGCAGGTTGGCCGCCGCTTTATCACCGACCGCCAGGGTTAGAATGACCCCCAAAATGTACATAATGTGGGCACCTCTGAAGAATAAACCATAGCAGGAATCATTACTATGACAAGACGAAATTTGAATCAATCATCTACAAAGTAATGAAGCTATAAAAAGCTTAACATTTTTCATAGCATAAAAGAGCTTTACAAACCTAAGCTACATTCTTGGGTCTTCCTTGCAGCAGAGTAAAACAGTCATCAAAATTATTTAAGAGGAAGGGCTCAATGTTTCCAAATCTTCATCCCATTCTGAAACTCGATGATGCCACACTATCCCGTAAATGAGTAGGGAGAAAGAAAAACGGGGAGAGTTCAAAGAAGGAAAGAAAAGAAAATTGGCTCAGGACCCTTACTGAGTACTAACTTTATTCTGAGTTAGTACTCAGTAAGGGTCCTGAGCCAATTTTCTTTTCTTTCTTTCTTTGGACTCTCCCCGTTTTTCTTTCTCCCTACTCATTAGCGGGATAGTGTGGCATCATCGAGAAAAGATCTCTGGCAAAGAGCCCCCCGATGGGTGGTGCCCGTCAGACATTGCAGCGCTGGTCTGACGAGGAGCTTGTCCGATGATGAAGCATGACACCCAACTGGGTGTGTGAGGAATCTTGCTCCTACTAAATAGGATCCTAGAGTACTTTCCCAGTCTCTCCTTGGTCTCTTAGGAACAGTGTATTGCATTAGTAGTAACTTTCATTGGAGGGTATACACTGGACCTTTAATCCTCCTAATCCCCTGTATTTTTTATGTATTTATTATCTATGCTCAAGAGCCTTAGGTTTGTGTCACCTGTCACTGTTGTGAAACACTACACGCAATTCATATAGGTTCGATAAACTGCAGGAGAGTGGGTCTCATGACCCAGACCAAACAACCAGAGAGGTTGCCCATTGACCTCTGTAAGCTGTGTGAGCTCCTACACCATCTACCCAAGGCATGAGTTTGTCATGGTGAGTTCCTTAAGCCCTGAAATTGAAAAGGGGGTATCTAAGCTCATAGACACCGATTCCTGGGAAAGTATGATATCTTAATATGATACTTTAAAGCTTTTTAAGTTCAAACTGAAAGGCCCTCCCAGGTGATTCCCCAATAGGAATTATTTTGAAAGGGTACAGGTACAGACAGAAAGTATTGAACCATGAAAATAGAAGCTCTTACTTGAAGGGGGTCTGAACCATGCTTGTTTGTGGAAAAACGCATTGGTTTTGTCAATTTTCTCATTTATCTCATTCAATTCAGGATCACCCATTGTGTGGTTTCTTAGGAATGGCAAGTAAGGTCATTATATGTTGTATAAATGCATCCCCATCCCCTAAATAAGACTATAAGTAAGAGGAGTAAAAGTAAGGGGGGTTGTTAGTCCTGAGGAAGGCTGAAAGACCCAGTTGGACAATTGAGACAGGCCAAAACATGTCAACAATAAAGCAGACAGGAGGGATGATGGAGCACTCATAACACCATTTCATTACTATTATTGATTTTTCAATCCTATTCAGGGGGTCCTCTAGTAAAGAGAGTTTACAACTTCCATGTAGTCTTAATGATTGTTTTGTTCTGCTGAGTATACCCCTACATATGTGTGTGTATTGTCTTCCCCAACTCCCATCTCCATCCCCGGCGTTGGTCTGCCCAGAGAAGTTGTAGCAGGCCCAATGTTGAAACAAATGATGGGCAAAGGCATTTTTAAATAACCTTGCGTTTTTTCAATGTGATATTCTTGACTTGATTAGAGTATTACATTTCCTCCTTTTCCTCTTTTGTGTGTGTGAGTATGGTTACTAAAAGTAAGGGGGTATGGAAAAGGAGAGGTACCTCTCTCCCATTTTTTTGTGTGTTTGGATTCCAAAAATATCTAATAAGGACTTACAACAAATACTTGTTGATCTGCCATACGTTCAAGAAAGACAAATATCCTTGCATTATCAAGCAGATTGTTTACTGGAAAAGCGACAGCCGAGTAACTAACGGTATATTCTGTTCCCAATATCAGTGCCTCCCAAGCCATATGTGGGATCGAGTATAGCACAATATAGTTTTGGAAAATCCAGTAAAGTGTCAGCACTCCATTTGCAATATGACATGATACCAAATGTTAGCCTGACCACAATATGACATACTTCTACACTTGTAACAAAACCTGTAGAATTTACATGTATTTTTTATGTTTTCTTCTAGGATGTGAAAGGTTTTCTCAGCAGGTAAGAACGGCAATCACCAATTGCAGCTCAGATGTTAATTCAGAAATTGTGTAACTCAATGACAAATGCAACCATGAATCAATTTAATAACATTTATTTATGGCCTTACCATGCTCACAACACACGTCTTGGCTCATTTGCACACTAAAGGATTCATTTAGTCCTTCGCTGGCAGTGTGGTTGTGCACCAGATCAGCGGAGGCCAAGAACTAGCTGTTTTTCTCTGGGGGACCGCCCACCCTATTTAAAAGTATACGCCTGCCTGGTGGGGATCTGCAGGCCTACAGTGCGGTTGTTGCCCCATTATCTCTACTGCAGGCTGAGAGAAATGCTTAGTGGGTACCATATTATTTTAGCCCTACTTGGCATTTCTGTTTGCTTTTCAGAAATGAAACTCCTAATGTAGAGGACTGTTTTAATAAAACAGTCAATGACCTCTACAAGCAATAAGTTTCTTGATGAGCTGTGTCATACCTTTGAGGGCAGCTCCGTGCAGGTAAATCTAGTGAAAATATCCAGCTTCATTCTGTTCAACCCTATCACCCCCCCCCCCCTCCTTCTATTATATGCCTGTGAAGGTATATACAATACTTTAGAGCCTACCACAAAATAAATGGCTCTAGGGAATGGATGTTGATTCATCAAAATGCCAGGGGTATCATAACATACCCTTTGGATTTAATGACATCACAGGAAGTGACATCATGTGCCACTCGACCCCTAAATTTTCCCGAAAGTCATCTTACATGACCTTAACTTAACTTTAACTTAACATCACTATAGTTCAGATAGCTGAAGTTCCATAATACCTACATTTTAAACATAACAGCACAACGTGGACACATATTGGGGTTATTCCAACTTTGGAGGAGGTATTAATCCGTCCTAAAAGTGACGGTAAAGTGACGGATATACCACCAGCCGTATTACGAGTCCATTATATCCTATGGAACTCGTAATACGGCTGGTGGTATATCCGTCACTTTTAGGACGGATTAACACCTCCTCCAAAGTTGGAATAACCTCCATTGTTTTTAGATAGAACCTCTACTAATGGGATGACATGGTCTTTGAAGGTCTTTGAGCATAATACTTGTCCTGAATTGTGTGCAAGAGGTCTCTTCTTTGGCAGTGCTTCCCAAACGTTTTAAAACAACAATCCAGTTTTTAGAGCGACACATGTTCACGACCAACCTGGTTGTTATAAAAATGAGGCAGGGGTGATTTTGAATTGAGACAATGGCAAACATGATTTCAAACTGCTGTGAACCAAAATAACAAAGGGCTTAATTGAGAGTAGGGTTACTTTGTCAGGATGATGGAGTATTTTAATCTGTCACTCTGATGCTGTACCTGCAGTAAATTTGTCCTGTGGGCGGTTAAGTCACCGCGTTGTAAAGCGGTTGGCTCACAGATGGCATCCCATATTCCTTTGAAACGTCACTTGCATTTGTTTGTGCCTCACAAGTCTTGGCGGGCCATATCTTCTTAAGACAAAAGTTCCTCTGGCTCTTTACATTACTCACTAGGCGTGAGCCGGTGAGACAGCTAGGAATTAGGGGCTGCGTCAAAAGTGTCACAAATCGCACCCCCTAATGAGATAACGTAAATTTGAACCAATACAGCGATAAGGGCATAGTGATGCCTCTATGCTCATGAGGTATAAGGAGCAATGTATTATGCCACAAAGCGGACATGATAGTGAACCTCGAGGCCACCCATGACCGATGGAAGCCTGTGGAACCCCTCTGATATCCTACCTGACGTGATGGAAACCTGGTGATGATGCCATCACCTTAAAGATACAGGACATGTTACGGGCAGCCTGCTGTGAGCTCAATTCGTTTTATTTTTATCAAACACACTTCACTTAAAAAAAAGCATGGGTGCATCAGACAAATGGCATAATACATAAAACATAAAATGATAAACAGCACATTCTTTAAAACCAAACAACAAATTGAAGCCTGTCAAGGGAAAGAGAAGTGCAAGAAGCAGGGAAATAAAAGAAAAAAGTATTTTTTAAATTACAAGGGAAAGACATTTGAGGTTGGTCATGGTTCAGAAAAGAGAAGCTAAAGAGTCTACAAACTCATAAGTCTCCGTAAGTTCAAGTTCAATAATTGTCATTGTGCTATTGTAGGCCAGATGTATCCAACATTATCTGTGTAGATTAAATCTCCCCTTGGAGGTCACCTGTTGGTTGCAGTTAGATCACTAATATTTCATGTCATGCTCTTTTTATTCAAGAGTCAAACATATGGCTATGACCTACTCCTACAACATTTGATGTTCACAGCCAATAATCTCTATGGACCATTGAAATCATAAACCCAGGCCAACACCAATACCACAAATCACCTGTACCTCTCACACTTGAACCTTGTTCAGTTCCTCCAGTAGGCAAAGAGTAGCTATACTCCACTTCCCAGCACCCCCTAACCTGCCCCAACCTATCTCTCCATACCCTCTGCCTCAGTCAACAATAGTAAGTAGTAAGTAATTTAGGTCCTGATTAAGATATCGGCGGATTGAATATTCCGTCACAAGTGTGACAGATATCTTGTCCGCTGTATTACGATCTCCATAGGACATAATGGGATCCTAATATGGCAAACAGGATATCCGCCACATTTCTGACGGAGTAATCCCCTCCTCCAAGATCTAAATCAGACCCCTAGCCTGTGTGTCCTACACACAAATCACACACCACCACTAACACTGACAATATCATTCTAGGTTTAGGAGTCATACCACGGAGAAGCCAACGCAGGTGTCTGCTGAACTGAGCAACAGCATCTATAGTTTTACTAAGGAGCTGGTCCTAATGAACATGTCTGCAAAATACAGTGGTAAGCACATTCGTCTGTTACTCCTCATCTACACTATTATTGTCGCCCGCAGCTACTGATTCTCTATGTGCATTGAGAGGTACTTACCCCACTGCCTAATTTCTGAAAGAATAAGGGGGTCATTCTGACCCTGACGGGCGGCGGAGGCCGCCCGCCAGAGTTCCCCCCTCCGAAATACCGCTCCGCAGTCGAAAGACCGCGGAGGGTATTCTAAGTTTTTCCCTGGGCTGGCGGGCGGTCGCCAAAAGACCGCCCGCCAGCCCAGGGAAAAACTCCCTTCCCACGAGGATGCCGTCTCGTAATCGAGCCGGCGGAGTGGGAAGGTGCGACGGGTGCTGTTGCACCCGTCGCGTATTTCACTGTCTGCCAAGCAGACAGTGAAATACTCGTAGGGGCCCTCTTACGGGGGCCCCGCGACCCCCCCTACCGCCATCCGGTTCCCGGCAGGCGGACCGCCGGGAACTGGATGGCGGTAGGGGGGGTCGGAATCCCCTCGGCGGCGCAGCTAGCTGCGCCGCCTTGGAGGATTCAAAAGGGCGGTGGTACACTGGCGGGAGACCGCCAGTGTTGCCGGTCTGACCGCGGCTTTACCGCCGCGGTCAGAATGCCCTGCGGGGCACCGCCGGCCTGTCGGCGGTGCTCCCGCCGACCCTGGCCCCGGCGGTCTAAGACCGCCGGGGTAAGAATGACCCCCTAAGTGCCAGCGACAAATGTTGTGCTCAAAAAACCCCGAATGATACTACTGAATTTCAGGGTATGCCTAATACTAAGGCTCCATTGTCCTGTTTCCACCTCATGCCTTTTCAGATTATCTTGTTTGCCTTCCCGTCCCCAACCTACTTTGGGGGTGGTATGCTCTTGGTGGCATCCAGCCACCTCTGTCTTACACCAAATTATATATTTATTTTGCCATACACCAGAACCAATACATTTTTTGTTTTAGGACATCAGGGTGAGCAAAATAAATGTAGGTACCAGCAAACACTGAGTATAAGATACACAAACACACATATTCGCCAGTAGGTAGTTATAGTTAGAACCTTGTTTCCATAGAAAAAGCATTTTTTGACTTGCCTATATCTTTGGCACAGTTTGATGAATCTTCACAAAATGTTCCCAAAAAAGTGCCCTGGTGATTTTCGTTGCACATGGAAAATGTAGGGGTAATCTGTCAAGGGGAGACTGAGAAAAATGGGGCGGAGGGGGGGGGCAAAATTTGGCAGAAAGCTAGTTTTCGGTATGCAGATTATGCTTTTGCTTAGTTGGTGTAAATCCGTTCGGTAGGTTTTGAGATATTAAAGGAAATTCAAACTTGTATATCTGGGCTCACAAATAATTTGCGAATATTTGTGAATTTTTGCAAATGAACGTGCGAAAAGAAGCGCTGTAATTGGCTACCCGCAACCTGACTAGAAAGTTGCGGCTGCCATTTTATTTCATGGGACACGGTCCCCAGGATTGAAAATCCTCATTGAAAGTGGCATAAGGGGTCAGGGTATAGGTACCCTGATTCCAGGGGTGTGATATGGGTGTGTTTTAGGTGCAAAATATGGGTTTTAAATCATTTTACATCACCATGTGGGATATTCGCAAATATTGGTGAATTATTCTCAAAATATTCGCAAATATGAAAAAATCTGGAAGAGAAACCACAGACTCATTCATACGCTAATTAATTCACTTATACATGCACTCAGAGACTCATGCACCCACTCACACACCCACTAAGACACTTTTGCACTTATTCACAGACCCACTCAGACACTGACACACCCACTCACAGACCAACTCAGACCCTCATGCACCCACTCACAGACCCACTCAGACACTGATACACCCACTCACAGACCCAGTAAGACACAGATGCACCCAGACACAGACCCACTGAGACACTCATACACCCACTCACAGACCACTCAGAGTCTCATGCACCAACTCACAGACCCACTCAGACACTGACATACCCACTCACTGTCCCATTCAGATCCTTACACACACCTTCACATACCCACATAGTCCCTCATGCACCTACTCACAGTCCCATTCAG
Source organism: Pleurodeles waltl (assembly GCF_031143425.1). Taxonomy (NCBI): domain Eukaryota; kingdom Metazoa; phylum Chordata; class Amphibia; order Caudata; family Salamandridae; genus Pleurodeles; species Pleurodeles waltl. The sequence goes on along the minus strand of NC_090446.1, from coordinate 46,906,102 downwards.
ACCCTCACACACCCACTCACAAATCCACTCAGGCCCTCATGCACCCACTCACAAACCCACTCAGACACTGTTTCACCCACTCACAGACCTACTCAGACCCTCACACACCCATTCAGTGACACATCCACTCATAGACCCACTCAGACACTGGTAGACCCATTCAGACCATCTCACAGCCACTCACAAATCCACTCAGACCCTCATGCACCCACTGACAGACCCATTGAGACACTTATGCACTCTCACACAGACCCGCTGAGACACTCATATACCCACTCACAAACCACTCCGAGCCTCATGCACCCACTCACAGACCCACTCAGTCACTGACACAATGTCCAGTCAGACCCTCACACACTCACTCACAGACCCTCTCCAATTCTCACACATCCAGTCACTTAGCCACTCAGACACTCCCACTCATAGACCCACTCAGACACTGACGCATCCACTCACCAACCCACTCAGACCCTCATGCACCCACTCACAGACCCAGACAGACACTGACACACCCACTCACATACCGAATCAGCCACAGATGCACCACTCACAGACCCACACAGACACTGATGCACCCACTCACAGACCCACAAGGTCCCTCATGCACCCACTCACAGACCCATTGAAGCCCTCACACACCCACTCACAAATCCACCTTGACCCTCATGCACCCAGTCACAGACCCACACATACACTGACACATCCACTCACAGACCCACTCAGACTCTCATGCACCCACTCACAGACCCATTCAGACCTTCATGTGCCAACTCACAAATCCACTCAGACCCTCATGCAACCACTCAGAGACCGAGACACTGTCTCACCCACTCACAGATCCACTCAGAACCTCACACACCAATTCACAGACCCACACAGACACTGACACATCCATTCACAGACCCACTCAGTGATGCACCCACTCACAGACCCAATCAGACCCTCAAGCACCCACTCACAAATCCACTCAGACCCTCACGTAGCCACTCACAGACCCTTGAGACCCTTGTGCACCGACTCACACACTGATGCACGCACTCTCAGAACCAGTGAGACACTGATGCAACCACACACAGACCCAGTGAGACACTCATGCACCCACTTACAGACCACTCAGAGCCTCATGCACCCACTCACAGACCCACTCAGACACTGACACACCCACAAAGACACTGATGCATGCACTCTCACACCCAGAGACTCTCACAGCCACTCCCACCCCAGTTACACCCTCTTACACCTATTCTCACACTGAGAGAGAAAGGCTGCAGCCAATTCCCTTTGGCCATGAGTGGCAGTCTTGGATTAACGTATAGTCATGAAAATTACTATTCGTTCAAAAAAACATAGAAATTCACTGAAAAAGCAAAGGTTATAGGGACGTTACAGTTAGGAAACAGAATTTTAAAAATACATAAGAAATTCACTGAAAAAAACAAAAGTTACAGGGACATTATAGTTAGGTCCTGAATTTACTTCTACAAAACCAGAGAAATTCAGCAGTTATAGTTACCTGAGCTAACTATAATTTGAGCCCATGTAATGCACTGCTATGAGATCACATTTTACATCACTCATAACAAAGTCAGTGACATCACTGATGATATCACTGATGACATCACTGATGACTTCATCCAGTATCTGTAAGTGGTTATATGTATGTATGACTGAAGGTGCGAGTGTTTGTATTGGTGAGTTAATGGTTGAGTTAGTTTCTGTATGAAACCATAAGTGGATGTGTTACTAGATGTATCTACGAGGAAGTGGCTGTGTTATAGTCTGTATTGGTACAGTGAGTGGGCGTCTAAGTAGCTGTATAGCTGCGAGAATGGGTGTGTGAGTGTTTGTATAGAGTACTGCCTGTATGTTTCAGCAACTGTGTTAGTGTGTAACTCTCTCTGTTATTGAGAACATAGATGAGTGAATGCCTTTATAAGTGGATGTATCCACAGGTAAGTGGTTCTGTTACTTCTTGTGTGGCACAGTAAGTGTGTGTATGAGAAGGTGTACACGTAAGAAAGACGATCTGTAAGTTGCTGTATGGGTAATTCTGTATGTGTGTGAGAGGTGACTGATTTTATGTTTGAGTTGCTGTTCCCATAAGTGAGTGCTTTATTAGTGAATCATTGTGAGAGTGAGTGGATATGTGAAGTACATTTATTCATACAAAAGTGGGAGTATGAGTGGCTGTATGGGTGAGTATGTGGGTGGGTGAGTGCCTGTATGTATTGGTGACTAGGAGTAGGAATTATTTTATGGGTACACACACCCGCAACACGCAACACCCCCACCCTAACCACATGCACACAAACAGATGCAACAACATTACATATCCACCCCGTACCCTTCAGGAATAATGCAAGAACCAAAGGAAGTGATTAAAGTCAGTGTAATAATATAAAGTTCTAGAAATACGTCCTCAAAGCACAAAACAGTATCTACAATATATACAAATGGAGGGACACTGCCCAGTCCATAATGTCCATGGGCCACAGGGCCATATCACATAGGCCAAGTCCCCACTTGACTCCTGCCTCAATACAGAGAGAACACTGCTGGGGCATCAGATCAAAAATACACAGGCACCTCAGGGGGAAGGGGGACGGGGGGCACCTCAGCCAGAAGATGGTACAACGCCACTGCTCTTGGAGGGGGCCACATGCCCATCACTCTGTCCTGGGGAGTGCAAAGCCACAGTCTCTCAAGTGGGTGGTCTGCCCACTGCTTGGTCCTGGGGAGTGCAAAGTCACAGTCTCTCTAGTGGGTGGATTGCCCACTGCTTGGTCCTGGGGAGTGTAAAGCCACAGTGTCTTTAGTGGGTGGTCTGCCCACTGCTTGGTCCTGGGGAGTGCAAAGCCACAGTCTCTCTAGTGGGTTGTTTGCCCACTGCTTGGTCCTAGGGAGTACAAAGCCACAGTCTCTCTAGTGGGTGGTCTGCCCACTACTTGGTCATGGGGAGTGCAAAGCCACAGTCTCTCTAGTGGGTGGTCTGCCCACTGCTTGGTCCAGGGGAGTGTAAAGCCACAGTCTCTTAAGTGGGTGGTCTGCCCACTGCTTGGTCCTGGGGAGTGCAAAGCCATAGTCTCTCTAGTGGGGTGTTTGCCCACTGCTTGGCCCTGGGAAGTGCAAAGCCACAGTCTCTCTAGTGGGTGGTTTGCCCACTGCTTAGTCCTGGGGAGTGCCAAGCCACAGTATCTCAAGTGTGTGGTCTGCCCACTGCTTGGTTCTGGGGAGTATAAGGCTACAGTCTCTCAAGTGGATGGCTTCTCCACAGGTTCTGGAGGGGGCTCTGTGCCCAGTGTGCTTCATACTGGGAAGGATGCGGTGAGTGGATGCCTTCATCCACTGGTTCTGGAGGCGGCTCTGTGCCCAGTGTGTTTCATCCTGGGAAGGATGCGGTGAGTGGATGCCTTCCTCCACTGGTTCTGGAGGGGGCTTTGTGCCCAGTGTGCTTCATCCTTGCAAGGAGGGGGTGAGTGGATGCCTTCTTCCACTGGTTCTGGAGGGGGCTTTGTGCCCAGTGTGCCTCATCCTGGCAAGGAGGGGGTCAGTGGATGCCTTCATCCACTAGTTCTGGAGGGGGCTTTGTGCCCTGTGATGCAGATCTTGGGGAGTGCAAGGTCACAGTCTCTCACCTGGGTCACACCTACAGGATTTTCAGGGGCCAAGACGCCCTACAGCCCATGGAGGCACAACTACACACTGCCCGTAGGTGGTGACCCCTGCTCAGTGGTGGCAGTGGTGGTGCTGGCGGTGGTGCTGCCAGTGGTGGGGGGAGGCTCTAGCCCTTCCCCTGCAGCCTTGTATGGCTGCCCACTGGGGCTGCTGCTGCTGGCAGTGGCGCTGGTGGCGGTGCAGGTGGCGGTGCTGGCGGCAGTGCAGGTGGTAGTGCAGGTGGCGGTGCTGGCGGCAGTGATGCCAGTGGGGGGAGGAGGCTCCAGCCCTTCCCCTGCAGCCTCAGATGGCTGCCCACTGGGGCTGCTGCTGCTGGCAGTGGTGCTGGTGGCGGTGCAGGTGGTGGTGCTGGTGGCGGTGCAGGTGGTGGTGTTGGTGGTGGTGCAGGTGGCGGTGCTGGCGGCGGTGCTGCCGGTGGTGGGGGGAGGCTTCAGCCCATGCCCTGCAGCTTCAGGCGGCTGAAGTGCCATGGCTGGTGTTGCTTGCTCAGATGCTGCTCCAGCACCAAGCTGCATATCCATCCTGCCAGCGGCGTCAATGCCTTTTTCATTGCCCTTGGCAGCCGGTGGTCCCTTCTTGCCCTTGGCAGCTGGTGGCCCCTTCTTGCCTTTGCCAGCTGGTGGTGCCTCCTTGCCTTTGCCAGCTGGTCATGCATCCTTGCCTTTGCCAGCTGTTGCCTTTGCCAGCTGGTGCTCCCTTTTTGGCTTTGACAGCTGGTGCTCCCTTTTTGCCCTTGGCAGCTGGTGCAGGCACACTGGCTGTGCTGACCGGTGTCTCCTTGGAGCCTCTCACAACTGCAGTGGCTGCAGAAACTACAGTGGCCGTGGACTGGGTGGCTGAGGTGCTCGCCTGGGTCCTGACCACCCTAGCCCGAAGTGAAGGACCCCCCCCAGCGCCTTGAGACCCTCACGGGTGGTAGTGTGCTCTACAAATACAATGATTAATTGATTTGGTCAATGCCAGCAACAACACCACTGTTGCCGTACACAACACACAGGGAACAGCCCTACACACTAGGCCATGCACTACCAGTTACAATGCTAATCACCAGGCCATGGAGTACAATGCCTAACGCCAATAGCAGCACACCTGAAACCCACAGGACCCTGCCCAGTAGTAGATGCCCACTAGCATATTTGGGGCTGGAGTGCATCAGAGCCTGCCCAACATGGAACCTACCCTGCCATGTTTGTCCTGGCCTAGGGGCATCCACAGGCCCACATCCCCCACCCAGATAACACCCCACGACTCGCAATTTTCTGATTTTGAGACTGTACTCACCCCCTTGTGGCTGCTGTGATGCCTTCAAGCGCCCATCCTACTCCGGATAGGCCACTGCCAGTATGCGGAACATCAGGGGAGTGAGGGTTCAATGGGCACCCCTTCCTTGTTGGGAGGCCATCCCCAGCTGGGCCTCCGCCATCTTCCTTGCCCAGTGGCTCAGGTCCTCCCACCGTTTGCGACAGTGGGTGCTCCGCCTGTCAAAGACCCCCCAGGGTCCACATGCCCTTGGCGATGGCACGCCAAATACCCTTTTTCTGATGGCTGCTGACCTACAGAGAAAGATACATAGAACACGGTATCAGCCATACCATCCGGCCTGTTACACTCATGGCCCACCATATCTGTCCCTTCCCCTTATGCACAGACATTGACCACCATACATGCAGCACTCTGCCCAGGCCCCCTCAGCCACCCACCCCCTTACATGAGGCTTACACACACACAGCACTCATGCATTCATGCCCGATGCATCGTGCTCACAGTGTTCTCACCTGTTGGTCTGGAGGACCATAAAGTAAACGGTACTGGGGTAGGACCCCATCCACTAGTCTCTCCAGGTCCTCCGAAGTGAAGCCTGGGGCCCTTTCCCCAGACTCTCGAGCCAGGGTTCCTTCCAGACACAGGCCACAGCAGCACTTGCAGTGTAGGTCCTATCCTGTTGAAGGTCAGGCAGCAAGTGAGTGAACAGATAGAAAATGGCGGTCACGTCCGCGGCAGTGTGTACCGTTACTGCCGGCGTACATCACCATTGGCTACTGGAACCCATAGGGCCCAATGATAACCAATGAGGAGTTGCACGGCGGTCCTTGACCGCCTCCCACAACGGTGCACAACGTCAGCGGAATTACCTGATTTCCACTTGTCCCTCCACACAGGTCAGGCGGCCGCCATTTCAGGGAGGAGCAGGCCATGGCACCTAACTGCATCACAGCAGACATAGGCACATTTACAGGACAACACGTTAACATACTGTTTCTGTCACAACATGCAAGGCATTTTACTCTGAGGATATGCTCACCGTTTTTTACCCTTGCGCTCAACCGCTGAGGTTGAATAGGAGATGGAGACATACCCCCATGTACAGACCCCTAGTGGACCTGGCAACAACGGAGGACAGGCACATTATCCTCACCTACAGACTTGATAGGGACACAATCCAAGATCTGTGTGCCCAATTGGAGCCAGACCTGATCTCAGCTATCCGTCACCCCACTTCCCTCTTGTGCAAGTCTTATCAGTGCTCCATTTCTTGGCAAGTGGCTCCTTCCAAGTGACAGTGGCAATTGCAGCAGGGATGTCACAGCCTATGTTCTCTAACGTGCTGCCCAGAATGTCATCTGCCCTGATGAAACACATGTGCAGCTACATCGTTTTCCCCCAGGTGGAGGATTTGGCCACAGTGAAGGCTGACTTCTATGCAATGGGACATATCCCCAACATAATTGCTGCTATTGATGGCACACATATTGCCTTTGTCCCCCCCACGGAGAAATGAATAGGTGATCAGAAATCGAAAGAGTATTCACTCTATGAATGTGCAGATAGTGTGCCTTGCGGACCAGTACATCTCCCATGTGAATGCAAAGTATCCTGGGTCTGTGCATGATGCCTATATCCTGAGGAAAAGCAGCATCCCATATGTGATGGCTCAACTCCAGAGGCACCGTTGTGGCTAATAGGTGAGCCCATTGTCCCCATCCAGTGTATGTTGGTATATGGGTGTGGGGTTGACCCTAAGGGTGAGTGTGTGGCTAGCAGGTATCCCTCGATATTTGAAGGTGACTCTGGTTACCCCAACCTCTCATGGCTACTGACCCCAGTGAGGAATGCCAGGACAAGGGCAGAGGAACGTTACAATGAGGCACATGGGCGAACAAGTAGGATCATTGAGTGCACCTTTGGCCTCCTGAAGGCCAGGTTCAGGTCCCTCCATCTGACAGGTGGATCCCTGTGCTACTCACCCAAGAAGGTCTGCCAGATCATTGTTGCATGTTGCACAACCTAGCCTTGAGACGCCAGGTGCCTTTTCTACAGGAGGATGAGGCTGGAGATGGTCGTGTGGTAGCGGTGGAACCTGTAGACAGTGACTAAGAGGAGGCAGAGGAAGAGGATGTGGACAACAGAACAACTATCATACAACAGTACTTCCAGTGACACACAAGTAAGACACTGTAACCTCACTTTCCATTGCTGTTTTGTGAAGTGAATTTTCTCTGGCTGGCTCCTGTTCCCACTACAATGGCCACTTTTTGTACCCTTTAACATACCTATTTGCAGGTATTTGAGCCCCCCTGTGGCTCCTGGTGTATTGACTGCAGCACATTACAGGTCATACCTATGTATACATAACTGTACAGTCTATTCGCAATGACTACAGATTGTTAAACAACTACATCCTTAAATCATTTGACATACTCCATACTTGTTTTTTCCAAGGGTGTTTATTTCAGTGCTGAGTAGTAAATGGGGATGTGCAATGGGCTTGGGTCATGGTGGAGGAAAGTCCAGGATAGAGTCCAGTCTATTGGTATCACAGGTGCATTGTCCTATGGGGCATGGGAAGTGGAGCAATGGCAGTTCAAGGTGGACAGGGTGAAAGAGTGGGACACAAGGGTGACAATCAGGAGAGTCTTATTTCCTGGCGGGTGTCTTGGCAATGTTCTTTGGCTTCTGCCTGGATCTCAGTCACCGTTTGCTGGGGGGTTCTCCTTCTGCAGGGGGTGGGGTGCTGGTGGCCTGTTGTTCCTGTGGCGGGACCTCCTGTCCACTAGCGTCAGCGGAGGTGGAAAGCTGTTCATCAGTGTGGCTAGTGTCAGGAGCCCGTTGGTGTGCCACTGCCTCCCTCATTGTGTTGGCCATGTCTGTCAGCACCCCTGCAATGGTGACCAGGGTGGTGTGGATGTCCCTTAGGTCCTCCCTGATCCCCAGGTATTCTCCCTCCTGCCGCCGCTGGGTCTCCTGCAACTTGGCCAGTATCTGGCCCATGGTCTCCAGGGAATGGGGGTATGCTCCCAGGATGTTGTTGAGTGCCTTGTGGAGAGTCGGTTCCCTGGGCTTGTCCTCCCCCTGTCGCACAGCAGTCCTCCCAGCTTCCCTGTTGTCCTGTACCTCTGTCCCCTGAACCGTGTGCCCACTGCCACTGACCCTAGATCCGTGATCATCCTGTGTTTGTGGGGTTACCTGGGGTCCCGTAGTGGTGGACACACTGCTGATTGATGTGTCCTGGGGACAGTGGTATGGGCCAGCTGGGTGGGTGCTGTGGTGGTGTTTCCTGAGTGGGGAGGCTCTGTGGGGGTATGGAACTGTGCCTGGGTAACGGACTATCTATAGGTCCCTGATGGGCCAGGTTGGTCATCCTGATCCAGGCGTGCAGAGCTGCTGTCATTACTGTAGACCTCTTCTGTGGGAGGACTGGATGTTGCTGGCACCTCCTCTCCGGTGACGTTATGTGGGGGTCCTGTGGGGATGTAAATGCAGTGTTATAGTTTCTGCGTGTGACATCTTGTGCATGGGTATGCTTCCCTCTATGGTTGTTATTACTATGGCAGCTTTGCCTTGTGTGAGTTGTTATTTGGTTGGCTGAGTGATTGTCTCTAGTGCGCATGCAGTGGTGATGGTTGTGCATGCAGGTCTGTGATGGGTGTAGAATGCATTGGTGTTGAATGCAGGGCTTGGTATTAGAATGAGTGGGTTGTGATGGTGGGGTATATGGGAGGTGGTGGAGTGATGGGAGTGAGGATATGTGATGGCATTCAGGTAAGGGGGTGTAAGTAGTAAAGATTTGACTTACCAGAGTCCAGTCCTCCTGCTACTCCTGCCAGGCCCTCAGGGTGCATGATTTCCAAGACTTGCACCTCCCATGTTGTTAGTTGTGGGGGAGGAGGTGGGGGTCCAACGCCAGTCCTCTATACAGCTACCTGGTGTCATGCAACCACAGAACGCACCTTCCCCTGTAGGTCGTTCCACCTCTTCCTGATGTCATCCCTTGTTCTAGGGTGCTGGCCCACGGCGTTGACCCTGTCCACGATTCTCTGCCATAGCTCCATCTTCCTTGCAATGGATGTCTGCTGCACCAGTGATCTGAATAGCTGTGGCTCTACCCGGATGATTTCCTCCACCATGACCGTTAGCTCCTCCTCTGAGAACCAGGGGTGTCTTTGTGGTGTCATGGGTGTAGTGTGTGTGGTGTGTGTGAGTGTGTGTGGGGTGATGTGTTGGGGTGTGTGCTGTGACATGCGTGTATGGTTGATGGTGTTCTGTGGCTCTGGTTCTGTGGGTGCTCCTGGTGTGGCTCTCTCTCTGTTGTTAATTTTTTCGTATTGGTCAAGGGTTGTAGGTAATGTCTGTGTGTGCTTTATTGTGGTGCGTGGGTGTGTATGTGTGTCAAGTGTGTGTAGTTTCAATTGTCCAATGTGGTGTTGCTTTGTTAGTGTGTGTGTATTTTGAGCGCAGCGGTATGTACCGCCAATGGTTTACTGCCGTTGAATGTCCACCGCAGTGATGCGTGGGTCATAATGCTGTGGGCGTAGTTCTGTTGGTGTAACAATGTGGGTTTTGCTATTGCCAGTTTATCACTGACCTTTGGGCTGGCGGACTTGTGTGTGTGTCTATATAGTGGCGGATTTCTATGTGTGGGTCATAATACGGGTAGCGGTATACTGCCACGGTCGCGGTATGTTGGCAGCAGTCAGCATGGCGGTAAGCAGCACTTACTGCCAATGTCATAATGAGGGCCATAGTGTAGTGCCATATAGTGAACTAGTATACAGTAGGGTGTTTTAGATAGGAGCAGCATGCAGTAGAATATCCTCGAGTGGGGGTGGCATACACTGGTGTGGTATATAGAGGAATAGCGTTTAGTGGAGTAGCGAACAGTGGAGTGGTGTATATTGGGGTGGCGTACTGTGGAGTACTGTGGAGTGGGGTAGAGTGTAATAGCACACGTTAGAGTGGCATAGAGTGGAGTATTGTACAGTGTAGTGGCATATAGTAGAATAGCGTATAGTGGAGTGTTAGATTGGAATAGCATACAGTGGAATCACGTAGAGTGGAGTGCCGTACAGTGGAATGGCATACAGTGGAGTGGCGTACAGTGGAGTAGTGTAGTTTGGAGTGGAGTAGAGCGAAATACCATGCAGTGGATTAGTTTAGAGTGGAGTTACATACAGGATAGCTGTCTATAGTGGAGTGGCATAGAGTGGAGTGGGGTACAGTGGAATACCATACAATGGAGTAGTGCAGACTGGTGTTACATACAGTGTAATGTGTAATTGCCAATAGTGGAGTGGAGTAGTGTGGAGTACAGTGGAATAACGTACAGTGTAGTACTGTGGGGTTCAATAGAGTAGACTGGAGTAGCATACTGTGGAGTGGCGTACAATGAAAGGATGTACACTGGAGTGGTGCACAGTGGAGTAGGGGAGAGTTGAATAGCAAAGAGCGGAGTGGCGTAGAGCAGAATGGTGTCCAATGGAATAGCATACAGTTGAGTGGCATATAGTGGAGTTGTGTACAGTGTAATTGCTTACAGTGCAGTGGGGTACAGTGACAAAGTGTAGATTGTAGTACAGTGGAGAGGCATACGGTGGGATAGCATAGAGTGGATTAGAGTGCAGTGGAGTGTCATACAATGTAGTGGCATAGACTGGAGTGGTAGGCTGTGTCATAGCGTACAGTGGAGTTGTGTACAATGCGTGTAGTGAAATCCAGTGGAATAGCGCAGAATGTAGCATTGTAGAGTGGATTGGCGTACATTACAGTGGCATACACCGCAGTGGTGTAAAGTGGAGTGGCAAACAGTAGAATAGTGTACAGTGGAGTGTGATACTGTAAAGTGGAATAAGTGGAATAATGTAGATTGCAGTGCCGTACAGAGGAGTGGTGTAGTTGAATATTGTATACTGAATTAGTTTACAGGGAAGTGGCATACAATGAAGTGACTTTGACTGGAGTGGGATAGAGAAGAATACCATACCTTGAGTGGCTTAGAGTGGAGTTGTGCCCAATGTAAAAGCGTAGAGTCAAGTGCATACAGTGAAGTGACATACAGTGGAGTTGTGTACACTGTAGTGGAGTACAGTAGAAAACCATGGAGTGGCACAGAGTGGAGTGGTGTAGAGTGCATTGTTGTGCACTAGTGTGGCATACATTGAAATACTTTAGTGTGAAGTCCAGTGGAGTGTTGTATGGGTGTAGATGAAATGAGGCAGGAATGTAGAATATGGTGAGAAGAGTAACACAAGACAGCAATTTGCACTGCCTTGTTTTCCTCGAGATCTACTAACCAGCGCAAGCCATGCTTGGTGTCCTTGTGTTGCTTTATAAATCTCTGGTAAGTACTGCATTTACCATGTGACACTATGGGCATCATTACGAGTCAGGGGGTCTCTCGACCTCCAGACTTGCAGTGGTGGTCAGGCGGCCGCCAGTGCGGCAGTCCGAGCGCCACATTATGACCGCAGCAGTTGTGCCGCAGTCTGGCAGTCCTAATCTGCCAGGGCAACACCGACATGAGAAGGCTGGTAAAAAACAGGTGCAGGGGATCCCAGGGGGGCCCTGCACTGCCCATGCACTTACCTGGCCAGCACCATCGCAATGTTCAGACAGTGAACATTGCACAGGTGCTGGTGCACCCTGCATCCTATAGCATTGCCGCTGGCTCGATTATGAGCCAGATACAAAGCTTCGGGGGGGTTTCCCGCTAGGCCGGCGGGAGGTAACTGAGGTTTCCATCCGCCGACCTAGCGTGAAACTCTTAATGGGCACGACGGAGAGGCAGCCACTATGGCGACAGCCTTCCTGTTGGACATTCGGCAGAGGGGCAGAACCGTCTGCCAAACTCATAATGAGGCCCTATGTGTCACATAAGGGTAATGCAATACAATAATAAATCTGGGAGTTTGTCATACACTGTGCCATTGTATACTATGGTACTTTTGGGTTAGGGCCCTATAAATAGGTAACAAGTAGGTTTTCTTGCTTTTCTCTACCTATTTCTTTTTATTAAAGTGTTAATAGGTGTAGAAAATATTTATTTTTCTGTATTTTGTTTAAAAAAAAGGTTTATGGTGGCCTGCGCTAACAGGTAACAATTACGTTTATGTTGATAAATTTACTTTGTTTCTTTAATTTTTTAACATGTTTGTATTATTGCACAATTTACGTGCTACACAGTAAAATATTTTTACTTTTCAAATATGTAAAAAATAGAAAATACACTGCAGTACACTATGGGGGTGATTCTTACCCCGGCGGTCGGTGATAAAGCGGCGGCCAACCTGCCAACAGGCAGGCGGTCAAAAAAATGGTATTCTGACCCTGGCGGGAACCGCCAACACAACCCGCCACTTTAACACTCCGACCGCCACGGCGGGACAGACAAACAGCGCGGCGGTCACCGCCAACAGGCAGGCGGCAGACAATGTACCGCCCACACTATCACAACTCACCAATCCGCCACCTTTTCCGGGGCGGGAGCCCCGCCAATAAAAACACGGCGGAAACAGACGACGAACGGGAAAACGCTCACCTCTACGCACTCCACGAGGAATCTGGGCAGCATGGAACCCGAATTAAACATCCTACCAGCTATTGTCTACCTGCTCATCTACCACGAGTACGAACTCCGGCGCAGAAGACAACGGTGAGTACTGCACCTACGACACAGGGGAGGGGGGAGGAGGAAAGGTTACGGGCACACACACATACGCGATCCCCCCCCAACTATCAACACACCAATGCAGAGCAACAACTGAGTGACACCCCCCAAACCCCCCTGAAAAATGCAAAGACATAATAAAAATGTTAAGTTAAATTTATGTATAAATTAGGTTCATTGAAGTCATGGAAAATTTTCGAAATTAAATATCAAAGCAAAAATAATGAACAGTGCGAAAGCTATGTACATAGTCAATAAGTCCAGCTCAGTTTGTCTAATATCCACAGTCCGTGGGCCAATGTCTACCAAACACATGGGCAAAGCCCACACAGGAGACCTGAGTCCATTGGAGAGAACACTGCTGGGGCATCAGATGACAAAACTACAGGCACCTCAGGGGGAAGGGAAGGGGGGGCACCTCAGCCACATGAGTCCACGACGCCAGAACCACGAAGGGGCCACCATGCCCACTGTGCCATCCTGGGGAGTGCAAAGCCACAGTCTCTCAAGTCTGTACAGTGGGTGGATTGCCCACTGTGCCATCCTGGGGAGTGCAAAGCCACAGTCTCTCAAGTCTCTACAGTGGGTGGATTGCCCACTGTGCCATCCTGGGGAGCGCAAAGCCACAGTCTCTCAAGTCTATACAGTGGGTGGCTTGCCCACTGTGCCATCCTGGGGAGTGCAAAGCCACAGTCTCTCAAGTCTGTACAGTGGGTGGCTTGCCCACTGTGCCATCCTGGGGAGTGCAAAGCCACAGTCCATCAGGTGGATTACAGACTCCACTGGTTATGGAGGAGGCAGGGTGCCCAGAGTGCAGCGTGAACACTAGCTCGACACAGAACCGGCACTGTCAATGGGCCAGCGGTGCTTGAGACGGCGGGGCCCAGCGGAGCGGTGCTTGAGATGAAGGGCCCAGCGGAGCGGTGCTTGAGATGAAGGGCCCAGCGGAGCGGTGCTTGAGATGAAGGGCCCAGCGGAGCGGTACTTGAGACGGCGGGGCCCAGCGGAGCGGTGCTTGAGAAGGCAGGGCCCTGTTCAGCGGTGCCTTTCTTCACGGCGGGGCCCTGTTCAGCGGTGCCCTTGGGGGGGCCCTGTTCAGCGGTGCCTTTCTTCACGGCGGGGCCCTGTTCAGCGGTGCCTTTCTTCACGGCGGGGCCCTGTTCAGCGGTGCATATCTTCACGGCGGGGCCCTGTTCAGCGGTGCCTATCTTCACGGCAGGGCCCTGTTCAGCGGTGCCTTTCTTCACGGCGGGGCCCTGTTCAGCGGTGCCTTTCTTCACGACGGGGCCCTGTTCAGCGGTGCATATCTTCACGGCGGGGCCCTGTTCAGCGATGCCTTTCTTCACGGCGGAGCCCTGTTCAGCGGTGCCTTTCTTCACGGCGGGGCCCTGTTCTGCGGTGCCTTTCTTCACGGCGGGGCCCTGTTCAGCGGTGCCTTTCTTCACGGCGGGGCCCTGTTCAGCGGTGCCTATCTTGGCTATCAAGGGAGCCAGACCTGGCCAGGACTCCCTGCTTAGTCGCCCTCCGACCGTGCAGTTGCTGGACCCTCCTGTGACGGAGTCCTGGGCCCGTGGGTGTCCTCCGTCACACCCGGGATGGGGCTTGTGGGGCCCTCCTGGTCCGTGCCCCTGCTGGCTGACTTCTCCGCCCTGCTGCCCTTGCCCTCCTTCGATGAGGCTCTCTGGCCCTTGCCTCCCCTTGATGTTGTGGCAGGTGACGGCCCACGACTTTGCTCCTTGGGGGCAGCAGTGTCAGACTTCTCGCGGCGGCCCTTGGCTTTACGGGTTCTCTTTCCAGGGGGGGGGCTGGCTGTCCCCTTGCTGCTGGCCGATGTATCTGTGCTGGGAAAGGGTGGACTCCAAAACCCGTGCACAATGGTCAGACTTGATGCAGGGCTGGTGGTGGCTGAGGTGCTCTTCGGACTCTTACCAGATGGAGGGGGTGGGTCAGGTGGTGCAAAGAGGTTAACTTTGGAGAGGAAAAGTTTTTTAGGAGCAATGGGATGGGTAGGTGCAGTGGGTATGGGAGTGGAGGAAGAGGATGTGGTTGTAGGAGAGTCAGGTGTGCTGTCTTTGGGTGCAGGTGCTTCTGACGGAGGCTGTCGTGAGGTGGTTGGCTGTTGGGTGGGTGGCTGCCTGCGTTTGTGTGTTTTGGAAGAGGGAGTGACAGACACAGTGGGAGAGGACACAGGGGATGTGTAAATGGCAGTGGGGGTGGTGACTACACGTGTGCGTACTGTACTGGAGGGTGTGGTGGTGATGGAAGTACTGGCTGATGGTGGTGTGCATGCAGGTGTGAGTGTAGACGTGACAGGGAGGGAGGAGGGAGACGAGGAGGAGGGGGACACAGAGGTGGTAGTGACTGTTGCCATGTCTGCATCTGGATGTTGCTTGGGTGAATGCTTGTGGGATCTGTGGTGCTTATGTCTGGATGAGCTGCCCTTGGGTGTTGAGGTGTGTGCAGACTGGTCTGATGGTGTGGATGGGATAGGCAGAGGAACAGGAGACTGGGAGAGGGTGGAGGCAGTTAGAAGAGGGAGGCTGGAAACAGGGACAATGGCTGCCGTCAGTGCTGAGGCCAGAGCAGTGAACGATCGTTGATGGGCAGCCTGACCCGAATGAATGCCCACCAGGTATGCATTGCTCCGATGCACCTCCCTCTCTACCCCCTGGATGGCATTCAAAAGGGTAGACTGTCCAACAATGATGGTCTGTAGGAGGTCAATGACCTCCTCACTGAGGGCAGCAGGGGTAACTGGGGCAGGGCCTGAGGTGCCTGGGGCGAAGGAGATGCCCGCCTTCTTGGGCGAGCGGGCACGGAGCGAAGGCTGAGGGGCTGCTGGGAAGGCGGAGCTGGTCCGTAGGGTGGCGGCTGTACCTGTTGAGGCGGGGGGCACGGATGTTGCCGCCACCGCTAGGGAGCTCCCTTCTGAGGACGTGTCGGTGTCGCTGGTGTCACCACGGGTCCCCGTTGTGGAGCTTCCCTCGCCCTCCGTATCACTGGTGACCTCAGTGTCTGTAGCATGGCCCACCGGGGCCATGTGAGTCGCAGCTCCCTCGTGCTCCGATGCCAATTCTCCTCCGCCTGATGATGCTAATGCACACATGCACAAGAAGATAAAGAAAAAGGGTGGGGGGAGACATAAAGACAGGTTGAGTGCATGCATTGTCAACACCGTTGTCAGAGAGGACAGACACAGGAGGCTCCTGCACTACGCCGCGCAGTCGGGGTACACTACTCAGTACTTGTGACTAGGCCTACAGGTCTATGGACAACAAATGCACACATGGGTGATGCTGGACCATGGATTGCTGTACTTGGCACCCTACAGAGGTGGGGGGCGGGGGCACAGGGTCATGCCTAAAGGAGGGGACTACACTACAGAAAGCGCCCTGGCCTAATGTCACCCACAGCCCTCCTCCCCCACCCAGACACCTCCTCTGCGACTAAAGATAGCAGAATGTGCTGATACTCACCCCCTGCTTGACCTGTCCTGGAGACAGAGGCATGGGCCCGCTGGGTGGGTGCTGTGCTGGTGTTCCCAGAGGGGGGTAGGTCTGCTGTGGCCTGTGGCTGCCTGAGGGTAACCGACTGTCCAGAGGTCCCCGATGGTCCGGGCTGGTCATCAGGTTCTAGGTCGACAGAGCTGCTGTCATCACTGGGGGCCTGTTCTGGGGGTGGAATGGACAGATCTGGACCCTCCTGGCCGGTGTGTTGGCGTTCAGGCCCTGCAGGGGTAAAAGAGTATGGTTATTGCTTCTGTGTGTGCCATGGCGTGCGATTTGTGGGTGTCCTTGTCCCCCAGTGCTGGCATTCCCTTGTGGGAGGAGTTGTGAGGGTGGTTTGTGGGAGGGGATGGGTATGTGCAGTGGTCATGCTTAGGTGATGGGTGTCCATGGTTTGTGTTGGCATTCAGGGATTGGTGTTGGGTTGGGTCGGTTGTGCTGGTGAGACATTGGCAGGGAGGATGTGTGCTGGGGGGTTGGGGGTGAGGGTGGGGATGTGGGTTGACATGCTGGTGGTTGGGGGGGGTGAAGTAGTTGAGATTAGACTTACCAGAGTCCATTCCTCCGGCTACTACAGCGAGGCCGTCAGGATGCAGGATGTTAAAGACCTCTTGCTCTCATGCTGTGAATTCGGGTGGAGTGGGTGGGGGTCCGCCGCCAGTCTTCTGCACAGCGATGTTGTGTCTTGACACCATCGAGCGCACCTTCCCCCGTAGGTCGTTCCAGCGCTTTCGGATGTCTTCCCGATTTCTGGGATGCTGTCCCACAGCGTTGACCCTGTCGACGATCCTTTGCCATAGCTCCGCCTTCCTAGCTATTGTGGTGTGCTGCACCTATGTGCCGAAGAGCTGGGGCTCTACCCTAATTATTTCCTCCACCATGACCCTGAGTTCTTGGTCCGAGAACCTGGGGTGTCTTTGGGGTGCCATGGAGTGGTGTGGATGAGGTGTGGGGTGGTGTTTGTGGTGATGTGAGTGGTGGTGTGTGGTGATGTGTGCGTAGATGTGGTGTGGGTGATGATGTTGGATTCCTGTGTGTGTTGTGGTTTGCGTTCCCTGTGCTCTCTCTCTGTGTATTGCACCTTGTCTCTGTTTTTCGATTTGTAGGGGTTTGTGGGTGATGTGGGTGTGTGTTTTATATTGTGTTGGGTGTGTGGGAGTGTTGTTTGTATGTGTCTCAGGTGTGTGTATTTCGAATTGTCCAATGTGGCTGTGTTTTGTATGGGTGTGTGTATTTTGACCGTGGCGGTGTGTACCGCCAATGGAATACCGCGGTTGAAAGACCGCTGCGTGGATTCGTGGGTCGTAATGGCATGGGCGTGTTTGTGTTGGCGTGACGGTGGAGGTTTGGTCAACTCCAGTTTATCACTGACCGCTGATGAGGCGGCCTTCCGTGGATGTTGGGTTTTTGGCGGTTTGCCAGTTGTGGGTCATAATGACCGTGGCGGTTTACCGCGGCCGCGGCGGTATAATGGCAGTCTTCTTACCAGCAGTAAGCGCCTTTTACCGCCGAGGTCAGAATGACCCCCTATATATGCATTAGTGCTTTTTTTCTTTTAATATAATATGTTTATTTCTTCCTTTCCATTTTGGTACCACTGTACCTTGTAGTATCTGTATAAAAAGTATACAACATTATAGTTATTTTTACCTACATATTACCATTTTATTTAAGTGATAATAGGTAAGGAAAAATTTTAAAACCGACTAATTACATGTATTTAACACCCTAACCCAGAACACAGTCAAAAGACAATATGGCTGCCTTTAACCTCTGTAAAGACAGTCATTAGCCCGTCATATAATGCCTTGTCATCTGCATGTACCACAGTAGTTTCATGAACTTTCTGTGAAATTACCCGACAATAGATATCACTAAGGCCCTCATTATAACATTGGTGGTAAAAATCGTCTAGCGCGGCGGTGACGGCCGTCAAAAGACCGTCGCAGCGACTACTAGCCGTCCACCATATTATGACCACAGCCGGATTTCCGCCAGAAGGATTCATTCCGGGTTGGCTGGGATGGTATTTTATTAGTCCAAAGCTGTAATACTGTGCCTGGAGTGGTAAATGGCTTTTGTAATTTTACAGCTCGGCAAGGTTGACACTGTGTCAAACCTATGCTTAAAGACTTTGCTGTACAAATGGCAAAAGACTTTGTTCTTATCTAGCTCGGCGTGGATAGTTTCGTAGTTTGGACTCTTGCTCTGGGCAAGACTGCTGGTTAATGGATGACAGTACTTTTGCTTGTAAGCGACTACGCCTATCCTACAACAAGTCGCAACTGCTGTCTCAATCTTACCGCCTCACTAGCAGCACCTCACCAGAAACACAATAGTAAAAGGTGATTTGTGGCAGCCTTTACGCATGGACTCGAGAATAAGACATCTCAGGGAGTGTCGTGGTTAAACGGAGATTACCCCTTTCTCACAGATATATCATGTCTCATACAAACACAGGCGATGACAAAGATGCAGTAAAGTTTCAATAGTTTTTATTCAACATAACTGCAATTTGCAATAAGTTGCCTGGGCTGCAATGATTAGGATAATGAATAATGCAAGAAACAGAATTGTGAAGACGAGAGTCATTAGTACGAAGACCCCCACCATCTTGCAATGCATAGAAAAGTCATACAAGATGTAAAATGCCCTAATACCCTAATGTGAAAGGCCTAACCTACCTAAAGGAGAGCTGGGTTTACTAAACCTAATCTGCCAATGCCATGTCCTGAGAGGAGCCCCCAACCCTCATTACCTTGGAATGAGGTTTCTATCTCAGACTCCGCAGGGACACGAAGACTGGGTCAGCGTCAATACAACGTGCAGGAACGATATCAGCGATGGTGGCGATGCCCTCTGGTCGGAATCCCTCTGATTATCTGTCTAAAGTGCGATGCATTTATACAGATCGATAAGGACCCCTGACGTAGGTGTAGTCCCAAACAATAGATAACAGACATGCTTGGGACGGCAATTAATATAAACAATCCCTCGAAAGTATAGAGAGGGAAAATCCCTAAGTGTGAACACCTACTGTTTGTTTGTCTTTGTTGCTTGATCTTGACGCCTTAGTGCGGTGACACTGATAATGTAACTCATAACAAGTGGCCTAACTATAAACAAGGCAGCCATCTTAGAAGAATTAAATAATTAAATGGGCGTAGACAGAGCAAGCTGTGACCGGGGCACAAGTCTGCAGGCCAGAGGCTAAGCTACCTCCTGTTATCCCATTAAAAAGAACTAGGATTCACTACACCCTCCCCATTGCAGAAACAGGTATGGCGAAGGAACAGGATCCTAAATGCTAAAATTGCTCTGAACTAAAAGCTAAAACCATAAAATCAGCTAAAAAATCTTTACAAATGTGTTAAAAAAGATATTAAAAACAGATCATCTAAAACACATACAGAGATGTTAATGTCAACCATGACAAGCACAGCGTGCCAAAGCAATGTTAATTTAAATGCATAATTTTGAATCAGGAATGGCAAGTCAATTCATCAAATTATTTGCTGTACGCATGATCTTGAAGAGTGTCATCAAAGTCACCAACCAAGGACCACAAAAACGAGTCAACATCATCTGATGTTAAATCGAGTGCTGGGAGGACAAACGGAGCCACAGAGCAGTAGTGAGCAGTACTTTCTGGTGTAACGTCATTCGTTGCAGTGCCCTCGTCCATGGTAGATCTCAAAACGGAAGGCTCATAGGTGGCCTCGCGGAGCAACCTCATTCTCAAGGGGCGTGACCGTGTATGAACCCTCATCTGGGACATCAGCAGTTCGTGCTCCACAGGAGATGTCGGTGCAACAGCAAGACAGTCCATAGGCAGATGTTCAAAGAGGCACCAATTGCAGCAGAAGACTGGTTGTAGATGGGAGCTGCTCCATTGCTCTGCGTAGCTGTAAAGAAACAACCACTGTGAATCAGAAGAAATAGCAGTAGTAGTCCGCCAATCAAAGCCAAAATAATTGGAAAGCCACCAAATACACTTGAAAAGAGTGAATGGATGGCTGACGGGATGACTCCGAAGACAGTCTGGAAGATGGACATGAAACCAGACCCGACAGCCTTAAAGAAATGAACAATCCCAGTGGTGCTCGAGGCATTGAATATTCTGAATACCAGTTCTCCAAAATGCTTGGGGAAGCTGGTATTTAATAGGGATTGTATCTCGGCTGATGATCTCGCAATCTGGAGAGCACACATCTCTTTTGCGGATGTCAAGGCGTCCTGTTTGTGAAACAATAGTGGCTTTAGCCTGCTCAGCTTGTCATAGTTAACATTAATAGTATCTATGTGGGGCCACATATCGGATACTTTTATCTCTCGTGTGGGGGGGAACAAAACATGTCCACAACACGTAACGACCTTCAAGCCTGAGATTGCGTAGGCAATTCCTGGTCGCATGCCGCAACAGCTTTGATCATTCAGTACCACATAACTTCCATTGGAAAGTACATGAAATATTGGGCGAATCAAAGGGACGGGAGTACCCTTCAGCAAACAGGCCAAATTTGCGACCACCGCATTGCAAAGATCGTGAAGGGACACCTGCTTACATATCATGGAATGACTAACAGCAGTCTCACATTCGCTTCCGCTAAGAAAGACCTCTGTTTCACCGTTCAGACATTTGTAATTAAAGGGCAACTCCCACTCTTCTTTAATATAGCTATCTCCTAGCTGCTCGTACCTTCCTACTGCAAGATGTTTCAGGCAGTTCGAGAAACAAAAGGTCGAAATGGGTAAATTAATTATGCCATGTATGAGCCAGATAGTTGAAGAACTCTCTGCTACCATGAAGGGCAACTTATCTAACTATTCTACGCGAAATATGGTGAAACTAGCCTCCCTTTTAGCCACTGTCTGTTGTTCCTTGGAAAAATTTAAAGCAGTGAAGAATCCCGTTAATATGCTTCCATGGAATGCGCCCATTTTTCAGTGTCTGTAAAGTCCAACCCAGCTGCATGATGGAACGTAACTGTGTTTGCCCATGATATAACCAAGACAAGTCTGTCTGAGTGATATCAATAGCAGACAACACTATATTTGATAATGAATAAATCTTGTTGGACAGTATATTCATGCTGTTGTCGACAACAGCTAATGCCTTTTCTGAATTTTCTTTATCCAATTGCCTTAAACACGCAGCAGCTTCAATCTGGGAAAGTTTCCAAATTTCATTGTACATAGCATATAAAAACCTTCTCGAGCATTTTTTTCTAGGACCCAGCAGAAAATCCTGCAAGTCTATATCTTCGGAAAGGGTGTTCAGGTGTTCCTTAACTGCGGCTAACGTGTTGGTCTGTACCCATTGCTGGCACAGCTTACCCACACTGTATGTCGTAACTATACCTGTATGTTGACCTGATACAAAGTGAGGGTCTGGCCTGTTAATTGAAAAAAACCCTGAAGCCTTAAAAAAACGCGTTTGACACTCATTAGTGTCAGTGGGCCTTATTAACCACCCGACGGGACTGGAGAGTGAAGAATTATAGGTACCAGCCTTCACCATTGTATCTAGCCTGTCCTCGGTGATATTAAGGAAGTATTGCCAATCTTTAAACCTTGTTGGAGTGGGGATACTGGGCGTGTTCAAGTCTTTAATTTTTGCTAGCCCCAGACAGGATGTCTACTGAATAGTGGGGTATTTAAGAAACTCATTTGCACAGGAATCAGGCACACTCGAAATAGAGCCTCCCTACCCTGTATCTGCCAATCTTGTGTTCCCCATACACTTTTTAAATCAATAGTGCTGTTCCAGTATTCGTAACCTTCAACTGCGAGCCGGGAAACAAAGGGATCTGAATAAATCATTTTTGTATCAATTAGCAAAATCTTCCTAATTTGTGCCCGAGGTATTTTAAAATAATAAGACTCTGCTCTTTTTGTGTCATGCCCAGAATAGTATGTAAATTTATCACTATAGTACTTTGGGCTCCCCACCGGTGGTGTAGAACAGTGTTCCCACTGTGTGTAGTTTAATACTGGCCTACATCTAGTGGCACGGTGTATGTAGTAATGTCCCCAATTGTTATAGCAGAACATTTCCCCATAATTCATTGTATGTTCATATACATCATCATTTTCAAAAGCAGAATAGTCCTTCATTTCAGTTAGCATGGAATCAACTGTTTGAACATCCCAATCATCACAGACAACATCAGGTGTAATTACATCAGTCACTGAAATTTTGAACACGTATGGTATTTGAATAATTTCTGTAGGCCCGTATATATCGAATGGAACTTTGTCCCACACAATCCCATCAGAAATCGGTATTGCTGTAACATTTACAGGGGACAAGTCTCTTCGTACCTTATGTGAAGAATGATATGGAGTTAAAACTTCATCAACAGGCTACACAGAGGAGCGATCAGGAATATAGTGACCATTTATAAGCAAAAAGAAAACAGTCACAAAACCAATCCATAAGAAGAATGCAAAAAATTTCAAACAGAACCATAGATAGTTCCATGGGTATTTCAAATAGTTATTTTTAAGCTATTGATACAGCTTACTTCTTTTTGAAATTGTGTCAATTACAGTAGTGGATGAATCTGAAGAAAAATCATCAATGTCAATAAAATAGCCAGAGGCAGTCTCTGCAAACACGAGAGCCGGTGCCCCATCTGGAGTTTGGTACACTTCACGTGGGGGCTCTTGGCAGACAGTATCATTAGTCTGAGATGTGTTTGTGTAAAAAACAACTAGATCTTGGACCGGAGTGGTCACTGAAGTGGTGACAGGAACTAGCAAGAGTTCATTTTCCGCCCTCCCCATGGTCAAAGAGGTGTCTGGAACAGCATTCGACATTGTTGCATAGTCCGTAGTAGTGTTATTCATCCTACTGTGTAGATGTATGTCCTGTTGGGTGGTGAGAGGGGATCGGGAACCACCCAAGGGACCTCTTGGTCTACTGTGAAGGATCGGCCACATGGTGTAAGTTGATGTCATCAATGGAGATGAATCTGTTTGTTCTAGAGCCAGACAGCGGTAGTAAGATGACAGTCCTGGTACCTGGAATTCGCAAGACCGGTACAGGTGCTCTGTAGGATGGACCAAACTCCTTCTTCACTGCGATCTTCTCACAAACCAGATCCCCAACTTTAGGAATCCAGCCAGTCGAAGTTTTCGCTAAATCCCTTATTCCTAAGGTGGCAGCACTTGCAGATGATTTATCATCACGACATTGCTGAAGCTCCTGTAACACAGTGAGACATTAATTATGTCAAATGGTGTTTCTGCTGCCACCATACCAGGGGCATCAAGATCTGGGACATAAATAGGTATCCTAAAGAGAACCTCATATGGAGTGCGTCCCCCCCAAGGACCGTCTTGGCAGATTATTCAGTGCTCTTTGGACCCCATATAGGTGATTGTTGGAAATGGCCCTTTTTGCAGGGTCATCCCCAGTGTTTTTGCCTACTGCCTCCTATTTTTCTGACCTGCTGCTGTTGGCTTTTGAACTCTGAGCACTTTACCACTGCTAACCAGTGCTAAAATGCATATGCTCTCTGTGTAAAATTGTATGTAATTGGTTTATCCATGATTGGCATATTTGATTTACTAGTAAGTCCCTAGTAAAGTGCACTAGAGGTGCCAGGGCCTGTAAATCAAATGCTACTAGTGGGCTTGCAGCACTGGTTGTGCCACCCACATAAGTAGCTCTGTTATTATGTCTCAGACCTGCCATTGCCGTGTCTGTGTGGGCTGTTTTAACTGAAAATTCGACTTGGCAAGTGTACCCACTTGCCAGGCCTAAACCTTCCCTTTTCTTACATGTAAGGCACCCCTAAGGTAGACCCTAGGTAGCCCCAAGGGCAGGGTGCAGTGTATGGTTAAGATAAGACATATGTGTTGTATATGTCCAGACAGTGAAATATTGCAAAATTCATTTTTCACTGTTCCAAGGCCTGTCCCTCTTTTAGGTTAACATGGGGGCTACCTTTAAATCTGATTAAAGTGTAGATTCCCTTTGGGAGCGGATGGACATGTGGAGTTTGGGGTCTCTGAGCTCACAATTTAAAAATACATCTTTTAGTAAAGTTGATTTTAAGATTGTGCGTTTGAAAATGCCACTTTTAGAACGTGAACATTTTCTTGCTTATACCATTTCTGTGACTCTGCCTGTTTGTGGATTTCCTGTCTGGGTCAGTTTGACAGTTGGGCTGGTTGCACCTCACACTAGACAGTGACACAAAGGGAGCTGGGGTGTAGTCTGCATGTCCTGATGAGCCATCTGTTCTAGGAGGGAGGGAAGGAGTGGTCAATTACCTGAAAGGGCTGTGTCTGTCCTCACACAATGCCGTCTCCGACCCCCTGGTGAGTGTCTGGGGTGTGGCCTGGGAAAGGCAGGATTTCACATTAAAAAGAGACTTTACTTTGAAGTAGGCCTACTTCAAAGTAGAAATTGGGTATAAGAAGGGCACCCAAAACCACAGACTTTAGAACACTTCTGGAAACAAGAGGAACCTCTGCCTGGAGAAGAGCTGCCCTGCTTGTGACTGTGCTTTGTGGAGCTATCCTGCAGTTGCTGCTTCTGCCAGAGTAAGAGGGCAAAGACTGGACTTTGTGTGCCTTCCATTTTGTAAAGAAATCTCCAAGGGCTTGATTTAGAGCTTGCCTCCTGTTGTTTGAAGTCTCAGGGACAGCAAAGAATTCCCTCTGCCAGCACCTGGAGTCTCTGGAGAGACTCCTGCTCTGATAAGTGGTGCCCTATCCAGTCCCTGGGCCCTTGAAAGGAAAGCTGGTGGAAATCCAAGGAAATCGACTTCGGACGACTTCGAACCAACGCCGCTGCTGAATCCGGTGACGCCGCCTGCACCTGACTCCGTGATCTTCGCTGGAACATGGTGACTTTCGCAGGCCTGACGCCGCTGCAGCCCCGATGAAGTCCGCGACTCTGTGGAAGTCGCCCCACCATGTCGCGACCGACGCTGCTCGAAGTGCGCGGATTCAATGTTTCGCACAGACGCCGCGATCCCCGACTTTGCGCATCGACTTGTTTTCACTCTTCACCAAAGGTACTGTACCTGGTGGGCTATGTGACTCCGTGTCCGGTGCCGCTGGTGTCGGCTTGTTGGGAACGACTCTGTCACAACGCCGTGTTAACACCTCATCGAAGCATTTTTGTGTTTCTAAGCGCTATTTTTGAGTTTAATCTTTAAAAATTCCTAACTTGACTTGTGTATGTCGGGTTTCTGTCGTTTTGTTCTTGTTTTGTTTAGATAAATATTTCCTATTATTCTAAACTGGTGTTGTGTCATTTTGTAGTGTTTTCATTAGGTTACTGTGTGTGTTGGTACAAATACTTTACACCTAGCACTCTGAAGTTAAGCCTACTGCTCTACCAAGGGGGTAAGCAGGGGGTTAGCTGAGGGTGATTCTCTTTTACCCTGACTAGAGTGAGGGTCCTTGCTTGAACAGGGGGTAACCTGACTGTCAACCAAAGACCCCATTTCTAACAGTGATGTAACCAACTGCGGCCTGAACCTAATACTCGAGCTGTTAAGGACTCCTTTAGATCACGATTCCGCCGCTCCCCAACCGAATTTCACTAAGGATGGTATGGTGAGGAGTAATGGAATTCAACACCCATCGACCCCATGGTGTCCCTGAATGCCTTAGAGGCAAATGCAGGGCCCTGGTCCGAATGGAATGCTGCAACTGCATATGTACCGATAAAGATCAGCAAGTCTTTTATAACAGTCCAGGCGTCAGCCGACCGCTGTGGCCAAACCCACAGGAATCTAGAACAAGAATCTACAGCGACTAAAATGTATTTGTATGCACCATCAGGTTGTAAGGGACCACAATGGTCCAGGTACACACATTGTAGTGGCCTGTTGGACACTAAGAGGGATGCCTGCGGTGGGCGTTTGATATTAGAGCCCTTGATCTGCTGGCAAATGTCACAACAAAGGACATATTGTTTTGTTCGTCTGCATAGACCAGGCCACCAGAAGCGTTTATGTAGGAGTGTTATCGTGGCCGATATACCAGCATGTGCAGAAGCAACACCCTCATGCGCGGCTTTAATTAGGTCTAATCTCTGGTCTTCATTGGGGATCACTCGATCTCCAACCCCAGGAATTGTTGTGTAAGCAACATTCTGCGCACTGATATGGTAAGTATAGTTTGTAGGGTATCGTTTTGGAAGGGGCTTGCCTGCAGCCAAGGCTTTAACAGCAGTCAATATTTCATTATCCAATCTCATCTGAGAACGAGTCACTGCAGCCACAGAAGCCGTAGCTACTGCTGCTTTGGCCGCTTCATCAGCCAATGTATTACCAGTAACTTGTACTCCTACAGGTTGGTGTCCCAATGTATGGACTACAGACACACAGCAGCTTATCCTTAAGATCAGCCACACTCCCCCACAATATTTTGTGTTTAATGGTGTTCCCTTTAGAATCTCAAAACCTGTTCAGTTTCCAATGATTGAGATATTCATTGTATGACTGGACGCAGTAATAAGAGTCACAGACTATTAAAGTCAGGCATCCTGGCTCAGTATGTTCGAGCGCTAGAATAAGAGCTTTAAGCTCAGCCAACTGGGCTGTGCAGTCCCCTAAGGGCTGTGTGTAGGTATTGTGAGGGTGGAAAACTCTATCTTCCATCACTCTGCTCACGCCTGCGCAAGCTGCTGAATATTGATGTTTAGTACCTACAGCCGGTTGTGCTGAACCATCAGTGTATATGACAGTATGGTAGTTGTCTAGTGGCAAGATATTTAGAGGAGCGGGGTACTCTTGTTCGTACTGGAGAAATTCTTGTGTCTGAAGTTTTGGATTGAATATATAATCGACATCAGTGGCGGTCAGAGACGTTGCCCATTGAATCCAACGTGGATGTAATGCTTTAGCGTTAGGAACGCTTACTTTGGTGACAGCCTCTAAGGCCGGCACCGGGGAGACAACAATAATACATTTCCCCTGGGCAAGTGGCCTCTCTTTTATGACAGGCATCTGAACTGCCCTCAGAATATTTTCTGTAGGTGCAAAACGCTGTTCAGCGTTGGAGTATAAATGTGATTTATACGTTATTGGTACCGTCTCACCCTCATTGAAGGTGACATAAGTAAATCCAGTAATTATTCTGATGACCAAATTTGTTTTATTGTCCCGTGTGTGCAAGTGTTTAGCTTCTAGCATGTCCTGTTGCATTTCCCTAAGGATGCGTGTGTGTTCAATTGTCCAGTGACTGTTAGAAAAATTGGGCTGAACCAAGTCATAAAGTGGCTTGATCCGTTGTACATAATCTGGAATGTATGTTCTGCCAAAGTTAAAGAAACCTAGTAATGACTGTAGTTTCATAATTGTGTCGGGAGGGTGCAGTTTAGCACATTTTTCTAGAAAGTGCGGGCCCAGGCTCTTTCCCTTGTTTGATAGCTCGTTCCCAGGAATAATACACTGAGAAAGGCTATTTTGCTTTTCTTAAAATTGAATTTGTATCCGAGGTCTGAAAACCCCAGAATCGACC
The DNA here is from genome assembly GCF_031143425.1 of Pleurodeles waltl. Classification (NCBI taxonomy): domain Eukaryota; kingdom Metazoa; phylum Chordata; class Amphibia; order Caudata; family Salamandridae; genus Pleurodeles; species Pleurodeles waltl. The sequence goes on along the minus strand of NC_090446.1, from coordinate 46,878,490 downwards.
CTTGTGAGATGAAGGTCAAGGACGTCGTCTGTGAGATATATGTCATCCACGTAGGCTAACGCCTTGGAATCAATATCATGTCATATTGATGTTACACGGGCTGAAAATAGCCCTGGGCTATTTTTATAGCCTTGAGGAAAACTACAAAAGCGTTTCTGAGAGCCAAATGAGAATGCACTCAGGTCCCGACTTTCATGTGCTAAATTCTGGCAGAAGAATCCATTAGAAATGTCTAATGCTGTTTTATATTTTTTAGGCACTATATTGTTTATTAGTGCCATGCAAATTTTGTATAGCATATGTGTGTGTATGACTATTTAAATGTCTATAATCAATGACTATTCTGTAACGGGAAATAACTTATTATTCATTGCAGATGTACAGGGCTCAATCACTCCCTGATACTCAAATTGGGCGAGGGTCTCCCTCACCGGAGCTTTTGCTTCATGTTCAACAGCATATTGTGGCTGTGGTTGGGGTGAAAACCTAATGGGAATAACATGACAAGGATACTCCTTGTCCCAACCTACATGATTGCGATATAACGCAGGTGCCTGCACTAAAGTCAATTCAGAAGCATAGGCTTCTTTGTCTGCTTCCAGAACAAGATCAGAGAAAGAAGGCAAAATGACATCTTCCCCATGTGGGAGCTTTCGGACGTATTCTGGTGGCCAGTCTTTTTCGGCTAATAGGATATCACTAGTAAGTTCATCCCAAAATATCACATTAATAGTGCGCTCCACGTCTCCCTCTATCTGAATTTTTAAATCATAAACCCTATCAGGGGGAGAACGCGGCCATCGCTGTTTCAACTGCGATAAAATCGCTAGTTTCTGTCGCATCCATATGATCTTTCAGACTCTGGCGACATATCGTGACCTCTGCCGCGCTGTCTAACAGAGTCACTGCCCACATCTTGTTCCTCAACAGTGTTCTCAGGTATACTGGCATTTTTAGCTGTCAATGCTGCCACTTCTTTTTAAACTGTGCCTTTTGCTGAGGAGTCTTTTCTTCTTTTTTAATGGTAGACTGCGGCGAGTCTTTCTTTTCTTTCACGTACTCAGGACGTCGATCTTGACGGCCCCCTCTCTCGCTATGTCTATCCGTTGCATCCTGAAAGGAACGAGAGGGACATGAGTCAGTATATCTGTCTGGAGTTTTAATGTTCTCCCTATTTCTGAGATTGTATCTCCTTTCGGAGTTCTCTGGGTGTGGAGAATCAGCTCTCTTATTTCTTCTATCTTTGAAATCATTTTGTTTGTCCCAGCGCTTCTTAGGGCCCTCTTGTGCCTGCTTTGTACAGTCCTTATGGGTGGTACCTTGTAACCCCAATTTCTTTGGTTTGGCTCCCAAACTATCCCGTCCTATACTAGTATAGGTATCGGAAATATTTTTCGGTAGCTGTTTCTCTTGTTCCTGGTGTGGAGTTTCCCAGAGACGCTGCTCTGCACCTAAACTTGAGAACTACCCAGAGTTCTCCTCTCTTTTTTGCATATGTATATATCACTTTAAAAAAAACAAAGTTTACTGGGTTGAACCAAAGTTTACAGGGTTGTTATATTTAGGCGCACATTTTTAATGTACAAAACCATTGGAATTCACCTGTTCTAGTTAGAGTCATCTCAAGTAACAATAACTCATGCCCTATGGTAACTATAACTCATGCATCCACCATGCACAGTTTATTTCGTCAAAAATGTTACTGTGTGTATTACACTGATTTTATCAATGATGTTATCAAAGTGCCGTGAGTGACATCATTTGTGGGGTAAATAGCAGTGCATGGTGTGGGTTTGAGTTATAGTTACCTTAGGGCATGCGTTACAGTTACTTGAGATAACTCTAACTAAAACAGCTGAATTTCTATGGTTTCGTACATTTAAAATGTGCGCCTAACTATAAAGTCCCTAAGGTAACTATAACTTGCGCCTTTGCCATGCAGTTTTCTTATCAATAATTTTATTGCTAATATTGCAGTGATAATATCATAGATGCCATAATATGTGGAGTAATTAGCTGTGCATGGCGAAGGCATGAGTTATATTTACCTTAGGGCACACGTTATAGTGACTTGAAAGAAGTCTAACTATAACTGCTGAATTTCTATTGTTTTCTACAAGTAAATTCAGAACCTAACTATAAAGTCCCTGTAACCTTTGTTTTTTTCAAGTGAATTTCTATGTTTTTTTAAAGTAAAGTAATTTTAATTACTATACGTTATTCCAACCTCCACCGCACATGCCTAGCAGCCAAGCCCTTATAACCACCCAACCCCGCGCAGGTTGGCCACAGGAACTGTATCTGTCAGTGGATCAGTGACTGGGTGCATAAGTGCCTGAGTGGATCTGAAAGTGGGTGGGTGTGTCAGTCTGAGTGGGTGCATGAGTGACTGAGAGGATGTTTGAGTGGGTGCATGAGTCTCTGAGTGGATGTATGAGTGAATGAATTTGTGTACTAATGAGTCTGTGGTTTTTCTTTCAAATTGTTTTATATTCACGAATATTCACAAAAATTAACTAATATCGAGCATGGTGATGGAAAATTATTTTACAACCATAATTTGCCCCTAAAACACACCAATCCTCGGGTCTGGGTCCTACACCCTGACCCCTTATGCCACTTTCAATTAGGATTTTTAGTCCTGGGGACCGTGTCCTGTGAAAGAAAATGACAGCAGAAACTTTCTAGTCAGTTTGCGGTCAGCCAATTACAGCACTTCTTTTTGCATGCGCGTTCCTGAAAATTCACAAATTTTCACAAAATATTTGCGAGGTCGCCACAGCCAGAGATATCCAAATTTGGATTTCCCCACATTTCTGAAAAACTACTGAACGGATTTACACCAAATAAGTGAAGGGGTAATCTGCATACCGACAGCTAGCTTTCTGCCAAATTTGGTGTAATTCCATCCAGTGGTTTGGGCTGTAGTTGTGTCTAAAGGTCCTATTTGAATTAACATGGGAAACACAACTTTTTTGAACCCCGCTTTTTCATGGCTCCCGCTTGACGGATCACCCCAAAACTTCCCATGCGCAACAAGAATCACCAGCACATTTAAAAAAAAAAAAATCATGAAGAGCTGTCAAACAGTGCCAAAGGTATAAGTCAAAAAATGCTTTTTCTATGGAAACATGGTCCTAACTATAACAACCTAGTGGCGACCGCCACTAGTTAATATATATATATATATATATTATCTAGTGGCGGTCGCCACTAGGTTGTTATAGTTAGGACCTCGTTTCTATAGAAAAGTACTTTTTAATTACCTATATCTTTGGCGCTGGCTGACAAATCTTCACGAAATGTTCCCAAAAAAATTGCCAACCACGTCAGCTGCTGTCTTGAAAGATTAGAGGTGATCTGTCAAGCGATGGGCGTGAAAAAGTGGGGGTCCCAAAACACTTTTTCTTCATTTATTTTTCCACAGAGATTTTGATCAGTGATAGCGCCAAAACTACTGGACGGAATTACACCAAATTTGGCAGAAATGTAGGTCATAGTCCAGAAAGCAACCTTTTTGTGATTTGGTGTGAATCTGTTCAGTGGTTGTCTTGTAATTAAGTGGAAAACACATTTTTATTTGTAGGGACGCAGATCCTCCTCGGATCCGGAGGCAAAGCAAGGCCCAGATTGGCTGGCCACAACCTGAGTGAAAAGTTGCGGCTGCCATTTTGTTTCTCGCATTGGCTAATGGGTGGGAAAGAAAACAGTGTAAAAACATATAAGGGGCCAGGATACAGGTATCCGGACCCCATATGGCACATGGAAGGGTCCGTTAGGGACCCCTCATAGGCAAAAAATTACCTTTTTTTTTTGGCTGATCCGTGGATTCACAGATCCTCCTTGGATCCTTGGGAAAAGCAAGGCCCTTATTGGCTTGCCACAACGTGACACAATTATTAATGTATGCATTAAAAAAACATAGTTATTCACTGAAAAAAAACAATGGTTACAGGGATGTTATAGTTAGGTTCTGAATTTACTCGTACAAAAGCATAGAAATTCAACAGTTATAGTTAGAGTTCTTTCAAGTAACTATAATTTGCGCCCTATGTTAACTATAACTTGCGCTCTCGCCGTGCACTGCTAATTACCCTAAATTACTCCAAATTATTGAATAAAAACTGTGCATTGCTGTGGTGCAAGTTATAGTTACCTTTGGGTGTAGTTACTTAAAAGAACTCCAACTCTAGCTGCTGAATTTCTATGCTTTTATATGAGTAAATTCAGAACCTAACTATAACGTCCCTGTAACCTTTGGCTTTATCAATGATATATATAGATATATTTGTGAAACATTTCAAGGAAGAGCAGCATCCTAAGCCAGTGACACCTCTTTATTGTGTTGAGACTGATCCTTCTTCGTACTTCCTTCCTAGCTGGTCTCCTGCATTTAGTGGATATGTTCCTCTGCAAGCAGCCTCTTGGTAGCCCCTGGATGTATTCATGCATTATTCAGAACTCCTTTTGCATCTAAGGGTATATTTATGGAGGTTTTGTGTCGTCCTTATGCCATGTAAAGCCTAAGTCAGATTTATCAAGCTACCCAAGACCACTTTGCGCAGCTCTGCATCACTTCAATCCAGAGTAACCCAGCGCATCGCAAATTGCTGCATTACTCTGCCCGAGGGAGGCATTCCATGGGTGGAGCATGGCTCTTTCCCAGCTTTACCATTACTGCTAGACCTTGGAATCTGTCAAAATGCCACATCTCTCCAGGTATTTTCTGCATTCCTTTCCCTTTCCACTGCCCGTTAATCCCTCCTCATGTGCCATGCTGGTCATATAATGTAGTTCAACATTATGTGCCAGCGTGTTTGTTGGTAAATGCATAGCTCACTCCCCAGCCCCCCAATCTTACTGACCAAGTTACGTCCCTGACCCTGGATGGAGTGTTATGGAGCTGCCTCTTACCTCTTGGGTATTGATCAGATACAGAGGTCATGCTGTGTTAATTTTCTCAGGGCTGTGCATGTGTGACTGTATCTCTTGTTCCTCCTTCGCCTAAAGTGTCTTTTCCAATGTGTGATGTGCTCCTTTCGTGGTGCCTGTGATGTCGGCGGCGGCCCTGGGATGGAGGAGCTGAGGATTGTCATAATTGACCTGACAGGAGACGGCACACACGCAGCACTGAACACCCTCCTTGGCAGAGAGGACGAGTTAGAATACGAGTCAGAGATAGGAGAGTGCACCAAGAGGAGCTGTGTGCGGGATGGGAGGAGGCTGGCGCTTACAGAATGGGCTTTGCCCCTAGACACTGAAGATATCGAGGAGAAATGTCTGCAAGAATGTTATAAGCTTATCCCTTTCTGTGCCCCAGGTCCTCACGCCATCCTTCTTGTGCTGAACGTGGGGCAGACAGAAGGAATGGAAAGAATTGCCAGCATCAACAAGCTCTTTAATAATGAAGCGCTGAAAAGTCACGGGCTGGTGCTGTTCACGGGGAAAGAGGGGTTAAAAGGTCAGACGGTGCACAGCTACGTGCAAGCGTCGGGGGCGGCTCTGAAGGATCTCATTGGTGGGTGCGGGGGGCGTCACTGCTTCGTCCGCAGCAGCGCACGAGCAGAAGAGAGGGCGCGTGAGAGGTCAGAGGTCATGGCGCTGATAGACACAGTGCTGCAGCTCCAAGGAGGTGCCTTTTACACAGATGAGGACTGTAGGGAGGTCGAGGGGATGTTATTGAAATCACTGGAGGTTGTTAAAGCGCGGTGCAACGAAGAAGCTAAGATAGAAGAGAAGGCAATACACCGCCAATATGAAGCCCTGATGGCAGATCTAGAGGGCGAGAAGGATAGCTCAGAGAAAACCAAACTCATAGAGGCCGCGAGGCGGGAAATGAGCAGAAAACTGCGAGAGTCGGAGCGGAAACACCAAACAAAGCTAGAAGGCGCTCAGGAGGCCGCTGAGGTTAACATTGCTGCTGCTCTTTGTGCTTCTCTTGAAGCTGCTGTTGCTGCTGAAGGATGCCAGTGACTCCGAATGAACTCTGGCTGTGGATTTACTTTAAGGCGGAGGGAGAGCCTCCGGTATAACCTGATGTAGGAAGAATAGGAATATATCACATACAAACAAACATAAGTTCCCAAATCCCAATACAAACATTATAGGCTATACAGTTGTAAACCAATGTAAGTAGTGAAAGGCTTAATACAGGACATGTTAAAAAAAGACAGACTGTGGGTTCAATAGAAAAGGCAGGTCATATTTAGGACAAACAAACACTTATTATTTAGGAAACTTATACACATGCTGCATTGTTAAGTTAGCTGTACTGAAACACACAAGAGCCCCAAGCCACATTAAAATGAGAGTTTTTCTTTAAAGCTGCACCAACTGTTGCTTTCAAAATGTTCACTTAGCATGAACAGGGTGAAACAGAAGGGTGTATCCTTCCTTAGCACAGGGGTCCTAAAAACCACAAGTCATTCATATCGTGTTAAGGGGAACTGTGTAAGGGTCAGATAAGTATTTGCAAGGAAGGGCTACCATGAGCAGCACACAACTTATAATCTCTTGTTGTGCAGAAAGATAGATATGGTGAATGACGTCATTGTAACTTACCCACCCATGAGGCCAACAAGTGCAAGTGCTTCTTTCCAGAGGCACCTCATTGTCTTATCTGTACTGCTTGTAGTTGCTTATGTAAATGCTGAACTCTTGACCACAGTTTTTGTGGTTTTTACAGTATAAGTGCTACTGGTGTTTGAACCAGAACTTTGAACTTCAGTCATGGCCTCTATGTGAGACTGCCTGTTGTTCCCAGCTGAAAATCGATTAAACCTATATTATTGTGTCAAAATGATTTGTTTTATTTTATTAACAGATTTCCCTCTAATAAACCTGAAAGTAGGGCACTGGTGGCACCGGTAGAAAACCGCTCCGAGGACAACCTGGCACCGGACCAGTTTTCTCCCAGCACTACTGGTATTTCGATGTCCGGCCGGTTAAAAAATAAATACAATCACTTAAAGCCGGCATTTTCAGCTCTTATGTGTACATACTTCAACCATCAAATATTAATAGAAAGCACTTTTGAATGTGTCTAGACCTGTGTTAATAATCACAGACTAATAATTAAAGTAAACAAACGCAGAACAGTCATGTTACTAATGAATACATATGATTTTGTTTAAACTCCTATTTAGTATCACGTCTGGGCCATTGCAGACTCTTAACAACAAATGACTGGTATTTTTTCTCTTGGGAAAGTGGCATCCCTGTTTGAGGGTAAAAGAAGAGCTGAAGGAGGGTGTTGTATCAGGCTAGCCAACGTGCAGCCATCCAATCAAAGCAAACCCTCTATTGTTGCTGCAAAGGGAAGGTCCCTGAATGGTGTATGTTATGTTGGGGTTTGCTGTATTTTCTTTACTTGTGGTATCCAGGCTTCGCATGGTATTCCCTGGAATATTTTGGTTTACTGTGATTCCTTATGTTGCATTATGCTTTGCTATGCTCTTATGTTGAGGTTTACCGTGAAAGGGTATGTTTTGCTATCCTGTTTTGTATTGTGCTATTTTGTTATCCTGCAATGATATGCTGTGTTGTTTTGTTTTCTTCTGTTATATGTTGTGTACTATGGTGTACCACTGGTATTTTGCAATAAACCCAAATTGTTTATATTCGAAATATCTGACCTTGTTTTGCGATGGGGGTCTATTGTTCTTTATACCACCATTTAAACATGGAAGACATTTTTCAGGAGCCCAGGACCAAGTCAGTGGTGGGGGCAGGATTAACACCATGTCAGTTACTAGTGGTAAAGCAAAAGCCGGGTGAACCTGCCTTGATCCCTGGGAAAGAAACTCTGCAGTTGCAAGACTCTTAGTAGCCCCTACTAATGAGTCTTCCTGGGTAACTGGTCTACTTGTGGAGTGTTGCCTAGATTTAATGCACATAATGTGTGTGAGCAGTCCATGTCTATCTGGAGGCACTGAGCCGCAGCATGTGCACTGGCTCCCTTCAGCAAGGAGCAAAGGCCTGAAACTGGAGCCCATGATTCCAACATGGCTGCTACGGATGCATTTTGCCAAATTCACTCAGCGTGCACATCTGCCGGCTATATTACGATAGTCACAGAGAGTGGTCCGAGATGGTGTAGAAACAGAGGGAGTCAGGACACAGAGGGAATCAGGACACAGAGGGAATCAGGACACTTTATCTTCAAACGTGAAGCCACGTGTAGACATCTGCAATATACCATGGGCTGGGACAACCCAGCGAGCCATTGCCATGAGAGGGCTCTCCCTAATAGTCATATGACTGAACTGGGTGACCAAATGCCCTTGTGAGTGTTGTGTATATTTTGTGTATGCCGAATGATGCATGTAATGTCAACATGAGGAAACCAGGCAGCTAGAGGTGCATGTAGGCAGACCTAAAATTAAATGTTATGTATTTAAGGCAATCACTGTCACGTTGTTTTGATATAAGTAAGAACGTGTTGTACCCTTTGATGATACTTAACGGCTAATATCTGAATCTATTGCGTAAGTTAACTGTTGAAATTACATATAAATCTTGCATTGTTTTGACACATAAAACACAACTGTGATGCCCACCTTACCATTGTCCACTTTTTCATCATTGAACCAACAAAACTTTGAGACCAAGTCCACGTTTCTGCAGACTTTTGCATGACGCAGCCCATTTGGTGCTGCAAAGCAGGCCTGAACAATGGCAGGTGCAGAGATGGTATTTTTAGGATCGTGTTACATGGCGTGAACACCAGCGCAACACTCTAGCAAGTTTGGGCCCATGTGTGCATAGTAATCCATGACATAAACATATTGGCAATTATAAACAATCATATAGGAACAAATTAAATAATCAATGAGAGCTCATACCAATTTTCCATTGACATTATGTCCACTATATTGGGATATTGACATTAGGGAGATCCAGGGTCAGTGTTAAGCTGAATGAGAGTCTACTTCTGATAAACATAGGAGATGATGGAGTGCTCTGAGCTCGGGATCCCACAGTGTCTATTTCTCTCTTGATGGCACATTGCTGGTACTGAATGTATTAGGGAGAGTTCAATGTAACTACAAGCCTAATTATGAGTTTGATGGTCAGACCGTCAAAGAACCGTGGCAGAGGTCGCAGAAAGACTGCTGTGGTGCCTGGCAATAGACGGCCGTATTGCAATGAAAACAGCCTGAACTGCTGCCCGTCAAAGCAAATGTCGGCCCGTCAACACCATGGCAGTCAAAAAACGTGGAGGTCCGTACTCCTGCATCGAGGTGGGCGCAGGGAACCTCCAAGCCTATTACAAATACACAAGCCATGTAGCAGCCTCCCAGCGGTGATCAGCTTATGGCAGTCGACCATGGCGTACGAAGCCATCAAAGCATTATACAACTGCCTATTGAATGGTTTAAAAAACAACACAGCTGACACACATTGGGCCAGTGGAAACACCTGCAAAGCACACTATAAAACACACCTGTCCAGACCATGATCCTTTGCGTTCCTAACTGCATCATAGACAGAACCCACACATATATTGTATTCACTCCAATTTGATATAAGCCTACTGTTCCTAATCCCCACACAACATACACCCACTCCACAATTTTTCTTGTTTTCCCTTGCACCATCCATTGTCCCCACACATTAGCACTAGCCCCCTTTTTAGGTTGAGCCTAGACAGCGTGCACGCACTGTCTGCAAGACCTGTTGGATGGAGTATATACTTTGCACCCGCCTGCTGCTTCCTGCCACTTACCATAGGTTGAAGGCAGTGTCGCTCTTGTTTTGCTGTCTCCTAAGTGGTTTGTCAGCCGCTGAGTCACTTCCAGTACTTGGCTGAGGAGCACCAGCCACGTACAGTTTAATTACGCTTGGAATGTTTTTCTGCTGCTTGAACTGACTATTTTTCTTTATTTATTGCCTCTCTCGTTTATGAATGAGCACTCCTGTTCTTTAGGAAGCACTCTTGTTCACATGCGTGGTTGGTTTTCTAAATTTGCCCTTCACTTGGCCTTAACGTTGCATAATCAGTAATTACAAGTAATGATATTGTGCATGTGTTTTGTACATTTTTTTGTGGCTTAATATAGCGTGAAATCGACCCAGGAATGAATCCTCAAAAGCAGCTCACCCCGCACAGCGTGATAGCCAATACTACAATATTCACTGCACTCGGGGAAACTCACCCCAAAATTCTTTGCAGGCATTCTTATTACAACACATTTTTTACCATAACTCAGCCTGTAGTGGTCCTGGGACCACCACCAAAACATTCAGAATGAAGTGCCTTTTCTGTCCAGGACTTCTTGTGGGTCACACTAAGTTAGAGGAGGCTCGAAAATCATAACCTCTTCCACCATTCAATGCATATTTAAACTCTCTTGTAGCTGGAAGTTTTGTTTTTATTGCTGATAAGAGTTTGTGTTATAAGGGTCTTGTTTGTAAAAATATTCTGACAGCCTTGCTAGGTCTACAAATTTGTAATGTATTATGTCTTCCAAGGGTTGAAGGATCATAATTGCCCCGTGGCACTACTAAACTCAGTATGCTCCACAGGCACATCTAGCCACAGCCAGTCGTATTGCACCTTTTGCTAAAGCACATGCACAGTTTATTTGTGATAAAGGTTTAATATATGCACAGAAACTCACCCCATAATGCTTTGCAGGCATACCTTTTACGACACATGTTTGGCCATAACTCAGCCTGTGGTGGTCCTAGGGCAATGGGACCACCACCAAAACATTCATAACCATGTGCCCCCTCCGTCCAGGACAACTGTGGGTCACACTTGGTTAGAGGGGGCCCAAATATCATAACCTCTTCCACCATTCAATTATTTTTTAACTAGAACTGTTGTTTTTACAGCTGAGAGGAGGTTGTGTTCTGAATGCTGTTTGTAATAATATACTGATAGACTAGCATGGCCTGCAAATGTGTAATGTAGTATGCTTTCCACAGGCTGAATGATGATAATTCTCCCAAGTCACTACTAACTCAGTTGACATCACAGGGCCATCTAGTCACGACCAGTGGTATTGCAATTTTTATTTCTGGTAAAGGTTTAATGTATGCGCAGACACAGTTTATTTCTGATAAAAGTTGAATGTACAGCATGACTAAATATATCAGCAATTTCACTGAGGAACTGGTACTTCTCCAACCGTTTCCAGGTTTGGGGGACATTCTGAGCTTCTGATGTCAGAAGTTCTGGCAGTGTTCTGTGACACTGTACTCTGAGTGCTTTTGGCTCCGCAGGGACATCTAGCCACAACCAATGGTACTGCACCTTCTGCTTTTGACTCTAAAAGGACATCTAGCCACAACCAGTGGTACTGCACCTTCTGCTGTTGACTATACAGGGACAACCAGCTACCACCAGTGGTACTGCACCTTCTGCTATTGACTCTAAAGGAGCATCTAGTAACGACCTGTGGCACTGCACCCTTGTGCTGCGGACTCCACAGTTAAATATCTAAAAGGCCTGCTAGGCCTGAAAATGTGTAATACACTATACCCTCAAGAGGTTCATTGTTGGAAATGGCCTTTCTGCATGGTCACCCCCAAACTTTTTGCCTTCTTCCTCCTATTTTTCTGACCTAATTTTCGCTGGCTTTAGGACCCTGCGCACTTTACCACTGCTAATCAGTGCTAGAAGTCAATCAATCAATAATTTGTAAAGCGCACTACTCATCTGTGAGGGTCTCAAGGTGCTGAGGAGGGAAGGGGTGAAAAAAAAGGGGAGGCGCTGCTACTGTTTGAACAGCCAGGTCTTGAGAAGTTTCCTGAAGGTAAGGAGGTCTTTGGTCTGGCGCAGGTGGTGGGAAGAGTATTCCAGGTTTTGGCGGCGAGGTGCGAGAATGATCTACCGCCGGTTGTAGTTCTGCGGATGCGTGGGACGGTTGCGAGGGCGAGGTCAGCGGAGCGGAGATGCCGGGTCGGGGTGTAGAAGGAGAGTCGGCTGTTGAGGTATTCTGGTCTGGTGTTGTGCAGTGCTTTGTGGAGCGTGGGTGAGGAGTTTGAATCTGATTCCCTTGTTGACTGGGAGCCATTGCAGATTTTTCAGGTGGTCTGTGATGTGGCAGTGGCGGGGGATGTCCAGGATGAGGCGTGCAGAGGCATTCTGGATGCGTTGCAGCCTCTTCTGGAGTTTGGTCGTGGTTCCTGCGTAGAGGGCATTGCCGTAGTCCAGTTTGCTCTTATGAGGGCTTGGGTGACTGTTCTTCTGGTCTCAGTAGGTATCCGTTTGTAGACCTTTCGGAGCATGCGGAGAGTGTTGAAGCAGGAGGAGGAGATGGCGTTGACTTGCTAGGTCATGCATAGTGAGGGATCCAAGATGAATCCTAGGTTGTGTGCGTGGTTGGTGGGAGTCGGAGCAGTTCTGAGAGTGGCAGGCCACCAGGAGTCATCCCATGTGGAGGGGGTGGAGATGAAGATGAGGACTTCCGTCTTGTCGGAATTGTGTTTGAGGCGGCTGCCCCTCATCCATTCGGCGATGGCCTTCATTCTTTCGTGGAGGTTGGTGTTTGCAGAGTCCTTGTTGAGGGAGAGGATCAGCTGGGTGTCGTTGGTGTATGAGATGATGTTGAGGTTGTGGGATCGGGCGATGTTAGTGAGCAGGGCCATGTAGACGTTGAAGACGGTCGAGCTTAGGGATGAATCCTTGGATACGCTGCAGATGATTTTGGTGGCCTCCGAGCGGAATGGGGGGAGGCGGACTCTCTGGGTTCTGCTGGTGAGAAAGGAGGTGACCCAGTCCAGGGCTCTGCCGTGGATTCCAGCATTGCTGAGGCAAGAGCGTAGGGTGTGGTGGCAGATGGTGTTGAACGTGGCGAGAGATCCAGGAGGATGGGCCGCTGTCCAGTATGGTTCTGATGTCGTCGGTGGCGGCGATGAGGGAGGTTTCGGTGCTGTGGTTGCTGCAGAATCCAGATTGGGAAGGGTCCAGGGTGCGGTTCTCCTCGAGGAAGCGGGCTAGTTGTCTTTTGACAGCCTTCTCGATTACTTTTGCTGGGAAGGGGAGCAGGGAGATAGGCCGGACGTTCTTGAGGTCCTTTGGGTCCGCCTTGGTTTTTTGAGGAGGGCGTTGATCTTGGCGTGTTTTCAGCTCTCCGGGAAAGTGGCGGACTCGAAGGAGCTGTTGATAATCATCCGTAGTTGGGGTGCGATGACAGAGCTTGCTTTGTTTAGGATGTGGTGAGGGCAGGGGTTAGATGGAGAGCCAGAGTGGATGGTGTTCATGATTTTGATGGTGTTGTTGTGGTTGACGGGGGTCCAGGAGAGCAGGAGGTTGGTCGGAGGTGAATCTGTGGTGTTGGTGGTTGCTGGGGGGGTCTGGGTGCTGAAGCTGTCGTGGATGTCTGCAATCTTGCGTTGGAAGTAGGAGGCTAGGGAGTCGCAGAGGTCTTGTGATGGCAGGATGTCGTTGGCGTTGGAGAGTTCCTTCACGACGTTGAAGAGCTCCTTGTGGCTGTGTGTGTTGGTATTTTTTCGGTCTTTGAGGGCGGTTCTCTTGGTGGCTCGGATGAGTTGGTGGTGTCTGCGGATGGCATTTTTGAAGGCTGTGAGGTTGTCCAGAGTCTGATCTTGGCGCCCCTTTCTTTCAAGTCTTCTGCAGCTTTGCTTAGATTCGTGGAGGTGGGCGGTAAACCAGAAGGCCTTTCTGTTGGTGCATCTGTTGGAGGGATTCTTGATTGGGGTGAGAGTATTGGCACAGGTGTTGACCCATTGCCTGAAGTTGCGGGCAGCTGCCTCAGTGTCGGTGGTGTCGATGGGTGGGCTCTGGGAGAGGGTCGCAATAAGTTGATCTTCGGTGACATTGTTCTAACTGCGGTGGGGGATCCGTTGTGGGTGATGGTGTGTTGTGGCTTTCTTGAACGAGAAGTGGATGCAGCGGTGGTCTGTCCAATGGAGTTCGGTGGCTGAAAGAGACGTGATTGCTGGCAGAGAAAATATGGTTGAGTGTGTGTCCTGTGGAGTGGGTTGGTGTCGTGACGAGCTGTTTGAGGCCAAGGTTGGAGAGGTTGTCAAGCATGGTGGCGGTGTTGTCGTTGGTGTTCTCGAGGTGGAAGTTTAAGTCCCCGCGGAGAAAGTAGTCAGTGGATGCGAGAGCGTGCGTGCTGATGATGTCAGTAATGGACTCGCTGAACTGCTGTTGTGGCCCGGGGGGCCTGTAGACGAGGGTCCCTCAGAGGGTGGTTCTTGGGTCAGTGTGGATTTGGAAGTGCAGGTGTTCGGCTGTGCTAAGGGTGTCTTCGGTGTTGGTCATGATCCTGAGGGTGTTCTTGTGGATGATGGCGATGCCTCCTCCTGGTTTGTTGGAGCGGTCCCTGTGGGTGATCATGTAGCCATCCGGGATGGCTATGGTGATGTCAGGCGCTGAGGAGGGGTTCATCCAGGTCTCGGTCAGGAAGGCGACATCTGGGGAGGCAAGTCGTGTATGTGGACGGAGAGGGTGTTAAGGAGGTTTCATCTGAGATGGTTGCGTCCTGTCTTGGTGGGTGGGTTGTTGGTGTGGAGGCTGGTGAAGGTGCAGTTCCGGCAGGAGAAGGGTCTGCGGGTGGTCTGCGGGGAGGCTTGAAGGCAGGTGGGAGAGTGGCCGGTGTTGAGGGGGGCGGAGGGTGGCGTCGTCGTAGTAAAGACGTGCATGGCAGCAGTGTGGAGGACGAGAGCCAGGGGTTCTGGCGCTGGGCGCGGTCCAGGCGCAGACGGGCTTGCCTTTGGTTCACCTTTGGCGAACCTGCTGCGTATCCATGCAGCAGCCGCCATTAGGTGGGGGGGGTAGGAGAGGACAGCTGGGAGGTGGAAGGGGGACAAAAAATGGCAGGAAAAGGGGGTGGAGCTGGGAAAAGGGTGCAGAGCCGGGAAAAGTGGTGGGCCAAAAAAGTGGACGGAGCTGCGGGGGCACCAGCGGCAGGAGTGCAGCGCGGGAGAGAGAGGAGGGAGCGGGGCCACAGGGACAGCAGCGGCGGGGGAGAGAGTGAGGGGGAGAGTAAAAGTGAGAGAGAGAGAGCGGAGTGAGAGAGAAGCGAGGAAGAGTGTAGCGCAAAGCAAAAGGAGCACTAAGGAATAGTAGTAATGCACAGCAGAGGGCAAAGCAAGCAAAAGGAGCACTAAGAGACAGAAGTGAAGAAGAGCAGAGAGCAAAGCAAAGCAAAAGAAGCACTAAGGGACAGTAGTGAATCAGAGCAGAGAGCAAAGCAAAGCAAAAGGAAGAGAGAGGCAGAAGGTAGCCTAGTAGGAAAGCAGAGCTCTCCCACTAGCATCGGGGATGAGGCACAGGCAGAAGCCTGTGGCTGGAGGAGGGCCTCGAACTCCTGACAGGGGTCAGGAGTTCAGAGGAGCCAGGGAAAGGGCTCTACTTACAGGGTGGAGCCACAGGAGACAGACCAGTGCACTGACCAGGTCAGTTGTATTGCTTGACCTAACACGCAGCGGCCGCCATTAAGTAGGGAGGTGGGGGGGAGGAGAGGACAGGTGGGAGGGGGGATGAAAAATGGCACAAAAAAGGGGAAGCCGGGAAAAGAGTTGGAGCTGAAAAGGAGGGTGGGGCCACGGGGGCAGCAGCAGCAGAAGTGCAGCGCGGGAGAGGGAGGAGGGAGCGGGGCAGCAACAGCAGAGGAGGGAGAGAGAGAGGGGGAGAGCGAAAGGGAGAGAAAGAGAGCAGAGTGAGAAAGAAGCGAGGAAGAGTGTAGCGCAAAGCAAAAGGAGCACTAAGGGACAGTAGTGAAGCAGAGCACAGCAAAGCAAAAGGAGCACTAAGGGACAGAAGTGAAGCAAAGCAAAGCAAAAGGAGCACTAAGGGACAGAAGTGAAGCAGAGCAGAGAGCAAAGCAAATCAAAAGGAGGAGAGAGGCAAAAGGTAGCCTAGTAGGAAAGCAGAGCTCTCCCACTAGACTACAGGGATGAGGAGCAGGCAGAAGCCTGCGGTGGAGGAGGGCCTCGAATTCCTGACATATGCTGCAAGAGCATATGCTCTCTCCTTAAAACATGGTGACATTGGCTCATACCCAACTGGCTTATTTCATTTACTTGTAAGTCCCTAGTCAAGTGCATTACATGTGCCCATGGCCTGTAAATTAAAAGCTGCTAGTGGACTGCAGTACTGGTTGTGCCACCCACATAAGTAGCCCCCTAGCCATATCACAGGCCTGCCATGGCAGGGCCTGTGTGTGCAGTTTCACTGCCACTTCGACTTGGCATTTAAAAGTAATTGCCAAGTCTTAAACTCCCCTTTTTCTACATATAAGTCACATCTAAAGTAGGCCCTAGGTAGCCCATAGGACAGGGTGCTATGTAGATAAAAGGCAGGGCATGAAAATGTGTGTTCTATATCCCTTGGTAGTGTAAGACACCTAAATCCGTTTTTACACTGCTGTGAGGCCTGCTCCTTTCATAGGATAACATTAGGGCTACCCTCAGTTACTGTTTGAGTGGTAGATTCTGATCTGAAAGGAGTAGCCAGATCATATTTAGTATGGCCAGAATGTTATAAGAAAATCCTGCTTACTGGTGAAGTTAGATTTTATATTACTATTTCAGAAATGCTACTTTTAGAAAGTGAGTATTTCTCTACCCTAAAATTCTTCTGTGCCTTCCAATCCACATCTGGCTAGGGTTAGTTGACAGCTCCCTTGTGCATTCACTCAGACAACCCCAAACACAGGATCCTCAGTCACATTTTCACACATCTGCATACTGAATGGGTCTTCCTGGGCTGGGAGGGCGGAGGGCCTGACACTTACATGTCAAAGGACAGTGGCCTGCCCTCACACAAAGGACTGCCACACCCACTACTGGGACCCTGGCAAACTCAGAATCTTCTGGACAAGGAACCTGCTGGGGAAGAAACTCTGAACCATAACCTGCAACCTGCCAAGAATAACTTTCTGTCTGCCTAAAGGACTCACCTGGACTGCTTTTCTGAGAGGGACTGCTGCCTCGCTGTTGCCCTGC
Source organism: Pleurodeles waltl (assembly GCF_031143425.1). Classification (NCBI taxonomy): domain Eukaryota; kingdom Metazoa; phylum Chordata; class Amphibia; order Caudata; family Salamandridae; genus Pleurodeles; species Pleurodeles waltl. The sequence continues at coordinate 46,861,564 of NC_090446.1, read as the reverse complement.
TGCCTTGCTGCTCTCTGGCTGTGCTGAGAAGTGCTCTGCAAAGGCTTGGATTGAGCTTGCCTCCTCTTTCCTGAAGTCTCAGGACCGAAAAGACTGGGCCTGATTACAACTTTGGAGGAGGTGTTAATCCGTCCCGAATGTGACGGATATACCACCAGCCGTATTACGAGTTCCATAGGATATAATGGACTCGTAATACGGCTGGTGGTATATCCGTCACTTTACCATCACTTTTGGGACGGATTAAAACCTCCTCCAAAGTTGTAATCAGGCCCTTTATCTCTGCAAAGAACTCCTTGTGCAGCAAAAATCGACGCACAGCCTGTGAGAAACGACTCACAGCATGCATCGCAGTGAAACATTCACCGCACGCAGAACCGGATCAAAGCAGCCTGACTTCGTGAGAGAAGATCAACACAGTGCCAGCGTTGTGACCGGAACTTTGATGCATGACCCACGGAATCGAAACACAGCCAAGCCGTAACAATGCAGCCCGACTTCCTACGAGGAGTTGACACAAGCACCAGCCATGCAGCAGAAATTTCCACGCATCGCGCACCTGACCGATGCAGCGCCTGTGACTTTGCTCCGCACGGCTAGGATTTCACCACATCGTCCCCGGGCATCCAAAAACCCCTGCAACCCGAGGAGGATCACAGTCTACACGCCGGTAATCGTCACAAAGCCTGCCCTGCATGAAAACTCAACAACACAGTGCTCTGTGCACTGGACAAATCGACGCACGCCTCTGTGTTTTCCACTCATCTCCTCCTCTACAGTCCCTTGCGGAGAATTTGAATGCAAACCAGGTACTTTGTGACGCAGGAGACACTTGTTGCTTTTTAAAGACTAAAACACTTTGGGGGTCATTTTGACCCCGCGCCGCCCGCCAGGCCGAGACTGTCAGAAGACCGTACCGCGGTCAAATGACCGCAGCGGTCATTCTGACTTTCCCGCTGGGCGGGCGGGCGACCGCCAAAAGGCCGCCCGCCCGCCCAGCGGGAAAGCCCCAGCAACGATGAAGCCGGCTCCGAATGGAGCCGGCGGAGTTGCTGGTGTGCGACGGGTGCAGTGGCACCCGTCGCGATTTTCAGTGTCTGCTAGGCAGACACTGAAAATCATTATGGGGTCCTGTTAGGGGGCCCCATAATGATTGCCATGTGGCATGGGCACTGCAGGGGCCCCCAGGGGCCGCACAACACCCGTTCCCGCCAGCCTGGTTCTGGCGGTGAAAACCGCCAGAAACAGGCTGGCGGGAAGGGGGTTGGAATCCCCATGGGCACCATTGTAGGGGTGCTGAAGGAACTCCTCAATACCAAGAGGGACACAGTGGCACAAGAAGGGGCCCCTGACACTAGCCTGGACGATGAACTGCCCACTACCTCCGCCGGCGCTAGTGGACAGGAGGCACCGCCACAGGACCACCTCACCAGCACCCCACCCCCTGCAGAGTTAGAACCACCCCGCAAACTGTCTCTGAGATCCAGGACAAAGACAGAGAAGGATGCCAAGACCCCTGCCAAGAAATGAGATCACCCTGATTGTCATCCATTTGTCCCACCTTGTCACCCTGTCCATACTTAAACTGCCCCAGCTCCACTTCCTATGCCCCTTTGGACAATGCACCTGTGAGACCAATAGACTGGACTCTGCCATGGACATTCCTCCACCATCACCCCTCACCATTTTACAGCCCCCTCCAATATTGAACACTTAAATAAACAACCTTAAAGCACAAAACAATCAGGAGTCTGTGTGTGATTTCGAAATTGTGTATTAGCAATTACAGTGGCAAAATGCTCTTTCAAATTTAATGTCAACATACCTATGTCACACAGCTCTAGTCCATGAGGAAACAAAGCAGATGTCACACTGTGGGACCCGCCATCTGTGAAATCGTAAGGGAAAGTGGCAACGCAGTGACCATACACTGGGTGAAAATGACAGACAGATGAGAGGTAGTGGATTAAAATCAGATGTAGCAGGCAGGTTTGTCTTCTTACCTGTGTCTCACTGGAAGTATTGCAGGATCATCATGTTCCTGTTGTCGATGTCCTTTTCTTCTGCTTCCTCGTCTTCCTCGTCTTCACTGTCCACAGGCTCCACAGCTGCCACAACACCTCCATCTGGACCCCAGGAGGGTGGACATTACCTTTGCCCCAGGCACCTCAGGCCCTGCCCCTGTCACCCCTGCTACCCTCAGTGAGGAGGCCAATGACCTCCTCAGGTCCCTCACTGTTGGGCAGTCTACCAGTTTGAAAGCCAGCACTGATGGCAGCCATTGTCCCTGTTTCTAGCCTCCCCCCTCCAACTTTCTCCACCCAGACCCACACTCCTCTACCTCAGCCTATCCCAAGCACACCATCAGACCAGCATGCACACAACTCAACACACAAGGGAAGCTCTGGCAAACATAAGCACCACACATGCCACAGGCACTCACGCAAGCATCACACACATGCAGACACACCAACATCCACTGCCTCCACTGTGCCCCCCTCGTCCTCGTCTCCCTCCTCCCTTCCTGTCTCGTCTCCACTCACACCTGCATGTACTACATCCTCAGCCACTACGTCCATCACAGCACACCCACCACCACACCCCGCTCATGTGCATTCATCACCCCCACTACCATTCACACATCCCCTGTGTCCTCTCCCAGTGTGTCTGTGAGGCCACCTCCCAAGGTACACAGACGCAGCCACACACCCACCCAACAGCCATTCACCTCACGACAGCCTACAGCCCATGCACCTTCACCCAAAGTCACCAAACGTACACTGCCTAAAACCACTACCTCTTCCTCCACTCCCAAACCACCTCCAGCTACCCATCCCAGTGTTCCTAAAAAACTTTTCCTGGACAGCCTTGACCTCTTTCAGAGGAGTCAGAGCACGGACAGTCCCCCACCTGTCAAGCATAAAAAGTTGGACAGTGCCCGGTGGGAGAGGGGAAAGAAACCAGCCACCAAAGCCGCTCCCAGGGGTACAGTTGGGAGTGTGGAGACAGCTGCAACACCATCCAAGGGGGGAAAGGGGCACAGTAAAACCGGCAAGTCTGGGAAGATCAGCACAGCGGACAAGACCGCCACCAGCCCCGCTGCCCAGGAAGCGACCGCCAGCAGCAGTCCCGCTGCCCAGGAAGCGACCGCCAGCAGCAGCCCTGCTGCCACAGACAGGACCGCCAGCAGCCCCGCTGCCTAGGAAGCGACCGCCAGCAGCAGCACCGCTGCCACAGACAGGACCACCACCAGCCACACTGCCCAGGAAGCGACCGCCAGCAGCAGCCCCGCTGCAACAGACAGGACCGTCAGCAGCAGCCCCGCTGCCACAGACAGGACCGCCAGCAGCCACACTGCCCAGGAAGCGACTGCCAGCAGCAGCCCCGCTGCCACAGACAGGACCCCCAGCAGCCCCGCTGCCCAGGAGGCGACCACCAGCAGCAGTCCCGCTGCCACAGACAGGACTGCCAGCAGCAGCCCCGCTGCCACAGACAGGACCACCAGCAGCCACACTGCCCAGGAAGCGACCGCCAGCAGCAGCCCCGCTGCCACAGACAGGACCGCCAGCAGCCCCGCTGGAAGCGAACGCCAGCAGCAGCCCCACTGCCACAGACAGGACCGCCAGCAGCCCCGCTGCCCAGGAAGCGACCGCCAGCAGCAGCCCCGCTGCCACAGGCAGGACCGCCAGCAGCCCGCTGCCACAGACAGGACCGGCAGCAGCCACACTGCCCAGGAAGCGACCGCCAGCAGCAGCCCCGCTGCCACAGACAGGACCGCCAGCAGCTGAACCGCTGCCCAGGACACCGCCGCCAGCAGCCCCGCAGGCCAGTCAGCACAAATGATTCCGATGCTACTGAGTCCGCCACGGGCAGGATGAAGCACTCTGGGCACAAGGCCCCCTCCAGAACCAGTGGAGAGATACATCCACTACCTCCGTCCTTGGCAGGATGAAGCACTCTGGGCACAAGGCCCACTCCAGAACCAGTGGTGACTGTTATCCACTTGAGAGACTGTGGCTTTGCACTCCCCAGGATTGAACAGTGGGCAAACCACCCACTGTAGAGACTTGAGAGACTGTGGCTTTGCACTCCCCAGGATTGAACAGTGGGCAAACCACCCACTGTAGAGACTTGTGAGACTGTGGCTTTGCACTCCCCAGGATACAGCAGTGGGCAGACCACCCACTGTAGAGACTTGAGAGACTGTGGCTTTGCACTCCCCAGGATACATCAATGGGCATGGAGCCCCCTCGTGGATCTGGTGTCGTGCACTCAACCGGCTGAGGTGCCCCCCACTTCCCTTCCCCCTGAGGTGCCTGTTTTATTTCTATGTGATGCCCCTGCAGTGTTCTCTCCGTTTTGATTGGGTATTGAGTGTGGGCCTCGCCCATGACTTTTGGGCCCAGTGATCCACGGACTAAGATGGTGGAATCCCTTGGACTTCTGTTCTTAGTGTATATAATTGTATATCGTATAAATGTATATATTTGTATATATTTTAGATTCATGTGTTTGAATATATCGAATTATTCGTCTCATTTCCTTTTGTCCTTGCATTCTTCCAGGGGGGGTTGGGGGGTGTAACTGTGATGTATCAACATGTACTTGTGTGTGTGTTGTAGTGGGTGAAGGTGGGGGTGGGGGTGTTGCGTATTGCGTGTGTGTGTCACTGTTTTTTCCCTACCCCCTCCCCTGTGTCGTAGGTGCAGTACTCACCGCTGTCTTCGCCGCCGGCATTCGTGCTCCTGGTAGAGGAGCAGGAAGATAAAGGCTGGCAGAATTTGGAGCTCCGGTTCCATGGCATCCTGGTTCCTCGTGGGGTGTGTAGAGGTGATCGTTTTCCCTTCAAAGTCCTGTTTCTGCCATGTTTTTGTTCATGGTGAATCCGCACTGTAAAAGGTGGCAGATTGGTGGGTTGTAATTCTGTGGGCGGTACATTGTCCTCCGCCTGTCTGTTGGTGGTTACCGCCGCGGTGTTTGTTTGTACCGCCGTGGCAGTCGGAGTGTGAAAGTGGCTGTCTATGTTGGCGGTTTCTGCCACGGTCGTAATTCCATTTTTTTTACCGCCGGCCTGTTGGCGGTTTTACCGCTGCTTTAACACCGACCGCCAGGGTTGTAATGACCACCTATATATTTTTCTAAACACTGTGGGCCTGATTATGACCCTGGCGGACGGCGGAGGCCGTCCGCCAAGGTACCGCCGCTGAATGACCGCACCGCGGTCAAAAGACCGCAGCGGCCATTTAGACATTTCCTCTGGGCCGGCGGGCGCTCTCCAAAAGAGCGCCCGCCGGCCCAGAGGAAATGCCCCTGCAACGAGGACGCCGGCTCAGAATTGAGCCGGCGGAGTTGCAGGGGTGCGACGGGTGCAGTTGCACCCGTCGCGTATTTCAGTGTCTGCTTAGCAGATACTGAGATACTTTGCGGGGCCCTCTTACGGGGGCCCCTGCTGTGCCCATGCCATTGGCATGGGCACGGCAGGGGCCCCCAGGGGACCTGCGGCACCCCCTACCGCCATCCTGTTCCTGGCGGGCAAACCACCAGGAACAGGATGGCGGTAGGGGGTGTCAGAATCCCCCATGGTGGCGCAGCAAGCTGCGCCGCCATGGGGGATTCTAAGGGCAGCGGTAAACCGGCGGGAGACCGCCGGTTTGCCTCTTCTGACCGCGGCCGAACCGCCGCGGTCAGAATGCCCTGCGGGGCACCGCCAGCCTGTCGGCGGTGCTCCCGCCGACCCTGGCCCCGGCGGTCTTGTACCGCCGGGGTCAGAATCACCCCCTGTGTGGTGTATTTTTGTTCTTGTTCTACTGTGTTATTGCATGATTTATTGCTCAAATACTTTACACATTGCCTTCTAAATTAAGCCTGACTGCTCAGTGCCAAGCTACCAGAGGGTGAGCACAAGATAATTTGGATTGTGTATGACTTACCCTGACTAGAGTGAGGGTCCTTGCTTGGACAGGGGGTAACCTGACTGCCAACCAAACACCCCATTTCTAACACTGATTATATGGTTACACTGTAATGTTCTTTGTCATTCTTTTTTCATGCGATTATGCCCTGTAGGAGCTGACGATATGGTTACAATGCCATGTTTCTTCCGAATGCTATTTATAATTTAGGCCCATATTTATACTTCTTTAGTGCTGCGTTTGCGCCGCTTTTTGACGCAAAAGCGGCGCAAACTAACAAAATACCATTGTATTTTGAAAGTCTGAGCCGCTTTTGCGTCAAAAAGCGAAGAATAAGGAAGCGCTAAAAAAGTATAAATATGGCCCTTAGTGCTCTGTAGGGGCTATTCGGACCATTACAGTCTATTGCCAAGTGTATGTAGGAATGCACAAACACAGTTTATTTCTGATAAAGGTTTAATGTGCAGCATGGCTAAATATTTAAGCCTTTTCAAAAAGGACTAGGTACTTCTCCAGCTGTTTCCAGGTTTGGGGAACATTCTGTGCTTCTAACAGTCAGAAGAAGTTCTGGCAGCTTTTTGTGACACTGTACTCTGAGTGCTTTTGGCTCCACAGGGACATCTAGCCTCGTCCAGTGGTACTGGACGTTCTGCTGTTGACTTTACAGGGACATCTAGCCATATCCAGTGGTACTTCTCCTCCTGATGGTGAATATAAAGGGACATCTAGCCACAACCAGTGGGACTGCACCATCTGTCTGTTGACTCTACAGGGACATCTAGAAACGACCTGTGGCACTGCAACCTTGTGCCACTGACCCAACAGTAAAAGGATATTTCAGAGACCTGCTAGGCCTTAAAATGTGTAATACATTATGCCCTCAAGGGGGCTAAATATATGGTTACACTTCAATGTCCTTTTCAATGTGATTATCCCCTCTAGGGGCTGAAGATATGGTTACATTACCATGTTTCTTCCAAATGGTATATTTACTGTGGTGCTCTGTAGGGGCTGTTCAGACCATTACTGTCTAATGCCAAGTGAATGAAGGAATGTACAAAGAGTTTATTTCTGATGAAGGTTTGATGTGCTACATGGCTACATATTTATAAGGTCCCAAATACGAGGTTGTCATTATTTAAAATGCCAACAGTTCTAACCCTCGCTAATGTGAGACCTATTGCATTGCAAATGTTTGTTTCATAATGTCTCTTCCCCAAAATCCCAGTTTTTCTGAGTCTGAGTTAAGAGACATGGTACTTGAAATCATTAAAGTTGAGCCACAATTGTTTGGAGCACAAGTCCATAGCACTCCTCTCATTAGGAAAGTGGAAATGTGGCAAAGAATAGTTGACAGGGTGAATTTTGTAGGAAGCATTGTGTGCACAGAGGATGATATCAGGAAGAGGTGGAATGAGATGAGGGTCAAGGTGCGTTCCCTGGCCTCCAGGCAACAGATGGAGGCCCAGGTGACTTGTGGTGGCCCTCCCAATGCCCCATCAAAACTCTTCCTTGGGAGGAGAAGGTGTTGGCCATCCTGCACCTGAGGGATTTACGGGTATACCTGGAGGAGCGGAGTCTGGTAAGTCACACACAAACACAGTTAAAAATGTGTCATGTCCTTCATACCAACACCTCACCTTTTTTCACTGTGTGGTACACTCATGTAACCAAAATGCAATACCCAGATTAGCAGAGATGTTAGCCCATAAATGTATATTGTGCTTCATCACACCACATGTAGCCTTCCAAATGAAATGCCATAGGTTGCAATGGGGATGTAAAGGTCTCACATTTTCAAATTCAAACAAGCACACCTTACATGTGTCAAATGTAAAATGTTTGTCCCCACCTAATCTGTGTGCGCCAACTGAAATGCGAAACAAAAAATATTAGTCAAATGGGTGGAAATAAGGAGGGTGACATGACTACAACCACCTGGAGGCTTGTACCTGTAACTCCAAACAAACAGGCCATACTGAACTGCCTCAAACACACCTTTCTACCTTGTCTCAAGTGGAGTAGTCTCCCTGGGAGAATACCAGTGGTGTAATGGGATGGACACAGCCAGTTACCTAGTCGCTACGACTAGGAGGCCTTGTACCTGTAACTCCAAACAAACGCGCCATACTGCACTGCTACACACACACCTCTCTGCCTTGTCTCAAGTAAACCTGCCTCCCTGGGAGAATACCAGCGGTGTAATGGGAGGGACACAGTCAGTCACATGGTCTCTATGACCAGGAGGCCTTGTACCTGTAACTCCAAACATACAGGCCATCCAGCACTGCTACACACACACCTCTCTGCCTTGTCTCAAGTGAACTTGCCTCCCTGGGAGAATACCAGTGGTGTAATGGGAGGGACACAACCAGTCACATGGTCAATACTACCAGTAGGCCTTGTACCTGTAACTCCAATCAAACAGGCCATACTGCCACAAACACACCTCTCTGCCTTGTCTCAAGTGAACTTTGCTTCCTGGGAGGATACCAGTAGTGTAATGGGAGGGACACAGCCAGTCACATGATTACAATTACCCGGAGGCCTGGTACCTGTAACTACAAACAAACAGACCATACTGCATTGCCACACACACCTCTCTGCCTTGTCTCAAGTTGAGTAGCCTCCCTGGGAGGATACCTGTGGTGTAATGGGAGGGACCCAGCCAGTTACATGACTATAACTATCAGGAAGCCTGGTACCTGTAACTCCAAACAAACAGGCCATACGGCACTGCTACAAACAAACACACCCCTCAATGCCCTCTCACTACACATGTGCACTCACATGGGTGTGACAACCCAACATATGTGATTCAGTTTTGCGACATAAAAGACTACCTACCTTGTCCCTGCACTGGTAAGGCCAAATAAATCTGCAGAGGACACACATGACACTTTACCAAGTGGATACAACAAGTATACCTAAGACTTGTCTCATCAGTTTGGTATGGCAGCTAGCTCAAATGATGGGTACAACTACATTCACTACACAGTTGGATGGTTGCCTTCCGCTAATATAACTAGGCCTTGGAATGGGTAGATACACATGTCTACATAACATATTTTCAACAAAAACATGTTGTAAGTTGACATGTCTGTACCCCCATCCACAATGGAAATAAACAGCACAGCTAATGTGCTGCTTGAGTGCATTAGTCATTGCAAGGTCTTTGCATGTCAAATGTACAACTTCAATGCAATGGGGACACAATCAAAACTACAAACAGACTAATAAGGTGTTGACAGTGATTAAGGCTTGTGTATCTGGTACCAACACTTCAAGCAATCACAATATCTTCCATCTCTCAACAGGTTGAGCTGGTACATCAATAAACCAGATATCGGCCACCGACTAGACTTCCAACCCACCTCCAGAGGAATCCCACAGTGATGCTGACACTCCTGGACATGTGGACGTGGAGGATGATCCTGGCCCATCTGGGCAATCTGGTTATGGGGAAAGCAGTGAGACCCAATGCACTACAACAACAACACCCACACCAGTAGCAACAACATCTACAGCGACCTGCCCCCCACATGTGTACCTAGCACAGGTACCAACGTCTTGTGGTCCCCAGTCGTGGATCACGAGGGACAGACAACCACTCCTGATACTGAGGGTCCATGAACCAGTCGAGGAGAACAACCTGTGCCAAGGGCACAGGTTCGTGGTGGTGGGGGGTCCATGGGAGAAATATTGTTGGCCCATATAGGCAGGCCAGTGTGGCCACCCCGGACCAGGAGACAATCAGCCACGTCATGAGTCTCTATCAAGAGTCCCAAAGCTTGATGGGCCAGTTGTTAACTGAACTCCGGGAGATAAAGCTGATGTAGAGGGACCATCATAGAAACACAGCAGCAGTGGGAGGCCCTCAATGCAAACTTGGCCTCCTTAACAGGGGTGCTAAGAGACATTCTCACATCCCAGAGCAGGGCTCCAGTGACACATCCACCCCTCCCTGTGGGCCACCTCTATCTAGCCCAAGTACATCTGCGGCAGCCACAGAGAGGAAGCCCTGCTTTAGGAACCACCAGCCTCAGACACCCCTGCCTCAGCAGCAGTTAACCCCTTCCCCCTCTACCGCTCTCGCAAGCGGGACATCCATCCAAACATCCAGAAAGTGCAGATGACAAGTCTCCCCCCACCACCAGCAAAAACTCCTTTCCTTGATGTCCTCCTTTGTGTCGCCATATTCACTCTGTGGACTGTTCCTGAACCACATTCTATTTCTGATGGGAGAAGTGCTATGGATTTTGGACTTCAGATGTTGTGGCATCTACCCATATGAATTCATCAACAATGACTATCCCCTTCACCTTTCATTTGAAACTCTTCTACACACATAGGGGGTGATTCTAACCCTGGCGGGCGGCGGAGGCCGCCCGCCAGATTTCCCCCTCCAGAATACCGCTCCGCGGTCGGAAGACCGCTGCGGTGATTCTGGGTTTTACACTGGGCTGGCGGGCGACCGCCAAAAGGCCGCCTGCCAGCCCAGTGTAAAACTACCTTCCCACGAGGACGCCGGCTCTGAATGGAGCTGGCAGAATGGGAAGGTGCGACGGGTGCAGTGGCACCCGTCGCGAATTTCACTGTCTGCAATGCAGACAGTGAAATTCTTTGTGGGGCCCTCTTACGGGGGCCCCTGCAGTGCCCATTCCATTGGCATGGGCACTGCATGGGCCCCCAGGGGCCCCACGACACCCCATACCGCCATCCTGTTCCTGGCGGGCGAACCGCCAGGAACAGGATGGCGGTATGGGGTGTCTGAATCCCCATGGCGGCGCAGCGAGCTGCGCCGCCATGGAGGATTCAAAAGGGCAGCGGAAAACCGGCGGGAGACTGCCGGTTTTCCACTTCTGACCGCGGCCAAACCGCCGCGGACAGAATGCCCTGCGGGGCACCGCCAGCCTGTTGGCGGTGCCCCCGTTATTTTAGCCCTGGCGGTCGACGACCGCCAGGGTTAGAATGACCCCCATAATATTCTACTTTCTGTGCATTGAAACAAACAATTTACTATATCAACATCTGCTTTCTGAATCTGACATCATTAAATGTTAGTCTACAAAAAAAATATCTATGTCACAAATTGAATCCAGGCCACATGTGGAGGAGGGAAATGTGGTATGCATGCATTGTGTAGGCCATGATTGCAGCCAGTCCACACTAACACAGTCATGCAATACACTTGTTGACAAGGAGGTAATGTTTGAATTGTTAAAGCCAATAGCCCATCAACCTTTCAGAAACATTGCAAAACATGCCTGACTGCAGTATATTGTGTAGGGAGACACATGTCTAGGTAGGGGGGCACTGTACATTGAAGGAATTAACATAGCAAACATAATCCTGTACAATAGCCAAAAGATGTATATGTTTCAGCTTCTCAGTTGAAGTTTTCATGCCCAGCAATGAAGTATAACCCCATCACATATCAGACATAAACCAGGCAAATGCCAGTATGGCTCAAATCCGTCACAAGGAGAACACTTTGCAGTGCATCTGCTTCAGACGTTACAACCCAAACATATTAATGTGATGTGCCATAAGCATTTTGGCCTACTATGATGGAACACATTTCAAACCACATTTTGTCCAGACATACTTTCCCAGCTTTGGCAATGTTAATTGTGATCAACATGAACTTGGATTCACGCTTCCCAGGTATGACAGACACAATGCATTTCGGCCACCACACAACACTAGACATGTCCAATAGAGTCTTCTCATTTTCCATCCTATCACTGTGCAAGCCATCTTGGTCCAGGTTGGAATGTACAATGTCTCTGACACAAATTCCCAGGGGCAAGCCATGTCCACCATGACTGTCTCAACTGCATCACATATCTGCCAGTGTAGCAACTCAGAAATATCAATGTGTTGATGCCGTGGTGAAGACACCTAGGAAACCAAAAATTGGTTCAGTTACAAAACCATACATGTGACAGCATTCGCATAGTCTACAACTGGAGAATACAGTACTTGAAACAAATCTGAAAAGAAAATTAGCTGCATGACTAGAAAGATTCCTGTAAAATTATGAAGTCATCAGTCACCCTGTATAAAATATTGGCAGTGTCCCAGGTCTGAAACATTTCCAAGTACCATCATCCACACATACATATACCAAGAAGGTATTGTACAGTCAAAGCTGTGACATCCATAGAAATACTCACAATCATGAGAAGGAGGTGGTGATGAGATCTTGATTCAAGTCAACTCCTTCTTCTTCACCACTATCTTAATCCTCATCATTTGTCATTTCAGGATTCTCACAGGAGGCTCATGAGGTTCATTGTCCTCTGCGATGTAAGGGATGTTCTGTTGCAGGGTGATGTTATGGAGCATAGAGCAGGCCACAGTGATCTGACAAACCTTCCTGGGTGAGTAGTAGAGGGCTCCACCAGACCTGTCTAGACAACAAAATCTTACCTTCAGGAGACCAAAAGCCTTCTCCACTTGCCCCCTTGTTCTACCATGGGCCTTATTTAAGCAGACTTCCCCTGTCGTTCTTGGTTTCCTCAGTGGTGTCAACAACCAAGAACTGTTGGGATAGGCTGAGTCTCCTGTATGGAATGAGAAAGAAAGGCCAAAATGAGTCACACACTTCCTGATCATAGCACCAGACATTGAACACATTGAGTAAGTACAGATGAGATGTACCATCAAGCCAGGCTCTCTCTGGTTGCAGTTGTGACATCAGCTCAGGTATGGTGCTGTTACGCAGGATAAAGGAATAATGCACTGACCCTAGGAACATGGCACAGATGCGGGAAATGTAAAGATCTGCCAAACAGATGACCTGTGCATTGATAGAATGGAAGTTCTTCCTGTTCCAATACACTTGTTCTCTGTCATGCGGTGGCACCAATGCAACATTGGTTCCATCAATGGCTTCCACTGCATGTGGGAAACAAGCAAATAAATAAAAGTCAATCTTCATATTTGCCAAGTCTTCATGTCTGTGAATCTGATGTTGTGAATGTGTTTCATCATTGCAAATAGCACATCCCTTAAAAGCAGACGTAACATGGGTTGCGACATACCACCTGCAAGAGCCACTGTGTACCTGTAGCCAAGAAGTGCAATACTGAGAGGAGTCTCACAATAGGTGGTATACATGTTGGATTAGTGTTCTGTGGCATGAGATCTGGCTTTAATTGACGGCAGAGGTCATGGATGGTTTGGCGATTCAAGCAAAATCTCCTGATGACATCAAGTTCCACCATGGTCTGCAGGTCTGGAAGTGGATGGTAGATTGGTAGTTCTCACAACCTCCCTCTCCCAGGGTACGTACATGTGAAACCAACACCGACAAAGCTTTACACACTGTGGGCAAAACAACATGCCTGAGTTGTGACACCAAAGGCAGCATTTCATCAAATAGCAGCCAGGAAACACACTACACCCATTGAACATCACATCACCATACTGCACAAGAGCCAACTTGGTATCTCTTTGTTATGTTACACGTGTCTACAATATGTAGTTCTGTAATACACATGTATCTTGTACACAATTGCATCTTGTCAAGGTACTGATGGATGTGACAGCCAAAATTTCTGCCTTCGATGGTTCTCAACGGTCACATGGTATGTATGATTTGAAACACACTGCAAACGCCATATGTGCGAGCTTTTCCCCATGTAAATGGTGTTCAAGCAATTTAGTGGTGTTAATACAGTACACCCATCTCCATGTCATATAGCATCCTAACTTTCAATTTTAACTGCATGGCCAAAAGACAAAATAGTGGATGCCTGACCCCCCAAAACATACATTTGGCACCACCGACGGAAGTCGACCGTGTGGTGGGCGGTTACAACCTCGGCAGACACAGCCATAGGCTAACATTCTTGACTGTGACGGTCGTGGGAAATGGCTGTGTCTGTCAGCGGTGGTGAACGCATACAAGACGTACATGTACGCCAATTTCTGGAAAATATCTCACTTGCCTTTTAACCCTGCTGCCATAAACACCTCCACTACTTCAGCTGCTGTGTGTCGACTCTGAGAGCAATCATGCCTGGCCAGTCGCCTCTGAGAGCAATCATGCCTGGCCAAGGAGGTGAAAGGACCCCTGCCTTCTCACCAGAAGAGCTGGAGAGGCTTGTTGAGGAGGACCTTCCCTACTACGGCCAGCTCTATGGCTCACCAGAGGAACAAGTAAGTGTGATTTCCTTTTTACATACAGTCTGCTAATCGCCATCTCTTATCCACACACATGCTACATTGTGCATATGTGTGATTGTGAGCCAGTATGGTGCCTGTCCCTAAATCTATGAAACATGCTCTGGATGTCCAGGGTGGTTATAGAGGACAATGTGCTCAGTGTGGAGTACTTGAATGTTGTGCAGTATGTACTGTGAGAAGCACAGAGTCCCCCTTCTGTTGCATCAATGTACTGATGCAATGCAACGTCGCAGCCATGCAAATCCCCCCACTGAGGATTTCAAGATGGTAAATCTCACAGTCACTGCATTAGCCTTACAGGATGTGCTGGTCATCTGTACTGCTGTTAAATGTTTGAAATGTAGGCAGCAGTGTGTCAGAGCACGAAGACTCCTCAATCCAGGTCAGGCATTGACAACTTACCATGTGCTAAAGTTGTAGCTCATTGAGCCCCTCAGAGTGCCCATGACATCAAATGTGCCCATACTGTGCTCACAGTATGCAATGCTCATGAATGTCCTGTCTACACAGCATGGAGGGACCAAGGCCTGGCAATGCTTTGTTATAGTGTATGCCATAACCCAAGTTGCAACACCATGTCAGTGGCTAAACAAAGAGGCATTATGCCGACACCCTTCATACAGGCATGTGCTTGGATGGTGCTAACAATGGGTGAATAAGACTTACCTGTGGCCTGGAATCACCGACATTGATTACATTAGGGATGGGGACTGCAATTTCAAAATGCCCTTTTACATATGTCCACTGTCCATCTATTTCAATGTGTAGGTGTGGGCCAGTACATGGCCCTCACTCACACCAATCTGTTGACACCTGTCCACGAGCCATGTCTGTGCAGTAGAGGCCAATGGAGCAAGTGATTGTCCCTCAGTGCTGATGGATGCCCAAATCAAAAAAGATCATGATATGTGTCTCAGTATATTGGTGACATTTGTTAAATCCCAAGGAAGAGCCTCTAAAATGTTGCAGACTTCCCTGTAGGGTGCCACATTTGTCTGAAACTGTATTGTATGATGATGGTGCATAACACAGATAACCACTTGAAAATGGTATGTGGACACAATAGGTTGTGCACTTGTCCCCTCCTCCCCTGAGAAGTAGCTTCCCATGTCACACATACCAGCTCTTCCATTGCCATGCACATTTTAGGTGGCTGCATGTCTGATGGCGCATGCCTGTTTGCACTGTATACAGCAACTAAATGTGCCTGGATGTGAGATGCCTGTGCAGTCATGCAGAAGTAGTTTACTTGGTTGCAGGTACAAATGTTGATGTGTGGGCACTGGTGGGTTACAGTGTGTTTGAGCAATCACTGTTAGCCGTGACCAGTGTTGGCTGCAGTCAGCAGGTCGCTCTATAACTACGCTATCATGTCCCTGTATCTTACACACAATGTGTAGTCCTCAGGGACTGCTTAGGACATGTATACTTGCCTGTTCTGGGTGTGTCCTAGATGTATGTATAGACAACTAGTTTTCCAAGAGGTTTGCTAATTTGTCCACTTCATTTGTCTCTTCCATCCACGCAGGTCAATGCCCATCAGAAGCCAGGGATTTGTAAAGCAATCGGCCAGAAGGTGCGGACCTTAGGGGTCTATCGCTGGCGGAGCATCTATTGCAGAAAGAGGTGGGAGGACCTGAGACACTGGGCCCAGAAGATCGCTGAGGTCCAGCTGAGGCTGTCCTCCTAATGTGGGCGTGGAGCATGTCGGACCCTGACCCCACTAATGGCCCACATTCTGGGCCTGGCCTACTCGGAGCTTGATGGGCATTAGAGGAAGGTACAGCATCTACCGGGGGTTGAGTTGCAGACATATTCCTCCCACATGACATTGCTATGCAGATGTTTTTGAGGCAGCAATCTCCCCCAAAGATGTGGTTTTGGCCCATGTGTCCTGGTTTGTGTAGTTAGGAATATTGGGCCATGTTCATGTTCCCTGTCTACTACTCAAGGAACACAACAATGTACAGCCCACTACCAGTGTACTCTCTTGGGCATACACATGGCTGAGTCCTCTAGTCACTCACCTCATGTTGTATGTTGTTCTGGGTGACATGTGTTGCCAACATTCCAATGGTCTTCAGTGTGTCAGTCCCAACAACAGACAGCACGGGAGTGTTGGACATGGTATTCAGTCTTGTGTCTGCTCAGGATAGTGTATTGTCATCTGTGCCCAACAGTCCACTTGTCTTCAGTGTGCCAAGAGTGCCTATGCATCACTGCTGTCTCTCATGTGATGCTGGCCACATACATGTGACATGGCATGCATTGTCCACATTGGAAGAATCAAGGAACCACTGCCAACATATTATTTTTAATCCTAATGACTACAGTGATGTGATGGCAACCTTGTTACTGTACATTCACTACATACAAAGGGTAAAAAAACTGATCAGTTACTGTTCTCAATTGTGAATGTGTGCTGTGACACATGTATGTGGCCATCATGACATGAAGGTCAACAATAACACATCAGTAGACTTATCACACTTGTTGCACATGGCCTTCTGGATACAAATGACAAAGTACTCTCTTGAGTGGACACACGAGGTGGGGGCAGTAATCTTTTGACTGTTATGGCTTCATGTTGGGGTTGGCACTCCATAGATAAACGACCACAACATGAGACAACATGAGATGATTGACTGCTGGACTCAGCCCTGTGTCTGCTAAAGGGAATGTATTGGCATCTGTTCCCAACTGTCCACTTTTCTTCAGTGTGCCAAGAGTGCTGATGTGTCACTGCTGTCTCCCATACGATGCTGGCAACATATACGTGACATTGAATACATTGTCCTTTGTTGTAGATGAAAGGTACACATGCCAACATGTGGGCACAAATCCAGATACCAACAGTGATGTTACCCCAACCATGTAACTGGACATTCACTACATACCAAGGAAAGGTACTGATCAGTAACTGTACACATTGGACAATCTATACCATGTCACATGTATGTGGCCACCATCACATGAGGGACAGCAATGACACATCAGCACACTTGTCACACTAAATACAGATGCCAGTGTACTCTCTTGAGCAGACCCCTGGCTGAGTACAGTGATCTGTTGGCTGATATTGTTTCATGTTGGGGTTGACACACTGACAACATACAAACTGTGTGTATAAATATCAAACACAACATGAGATGATTGGCCGCTGGACTCAGCCCTGTGTCTGCTAAAGGGAATGTATTGGCATCTGTTCCCAACAGTCCACTTGTCTTCCGTGTGCCAGGAGTGCTGCTATGTCACTGCTGTCTACCATGTGATACTGGCCACATACATGATACATGGCATACAGTGTCTAATTGGTAATACTACTGATCAGTACTCCCCTTGTTAGGTGGTAAATGTACAGTTATATGCTTAGGGTGACTACACTATGGATATCAGAATTTATGACTACAAGTTGGCATGTATACCTTGCATCTTCCAAGTATATTTCATTTACAGTTTCCTGTTACATTGGTTGGTGTGATATTCCTACACAGGTGTGTCTACATGTCGTATTGGACATGTGTGAAAACTGGATCGATGCTGGAGGTCAACTATGTCCACCGGCTGGATTGTGTGCACATAGATGTATAAGTTCCAAATATGCAGACACA
The DNA here is from genome assembly GCF_031143425.1 of Pleurodeles waltl. Classification (NCBI taxonomy): domain Eukaryota; kingdom Metazoa; phylum Chordata; class Amphibia; order Caudata; family Salamandridae; genus Pleurodeles; species Pleurodeles waltl. The sequence goes on along the minus strand of NC_090446.1, from coordinate 46,843,845 downwards.
ACTGGACCAGTCATATGTCGTACATTTGTAGATGCAATGAAGGACATGACAGTAAGATCTACAGTAATTTATCCCAACGTGTGAATCCATGACATTGAGGTTTCATTTGTTTGTCAGTGCTTTGCACAGTAACATTGGTGAGGGTACTTTACCTACTTGCTGATATGCATCAGGGAGTGGCATGTAGTAATGTTGGACACATATGTGAGTGTGTACATGCAGTAATCCACTGGAATTGTTTTTGCATTACAATATGGTACAGCGCTGTGCATTGCCAGTGTCAGGAATGTTATGTGCCCTTCTTCTGCACTGAAGATTTAATGAGCCACTGGAACATTCAATGTACTATTGCCTTTTAGTGCAGCATTGTTTGCTGGGGGTAGACAGCAGTAGCAAAACAAGCATTTACAATGCAACAGGTCTCGCATTTGCTTGAGTTAGAGCTATTAGCTTTGTACATGCATAACTGGACTTTTCTCACCACAGACATTTTTCACCCGTGCTGCATAATTTGGTCCTCTCTGCTATATAACTCCAGTGGCACGGCATTATACCTAGTAATAGGGCAGAAAACAGTGAAGCCTCTCGCTACAGCACCTTGAAACTGGTTTGAAACACTACATGAAACTAGAGTAATATTATTAATAATAATACTGATAATAATAATAATTATAATAATAATTGTTGTTTTTATTAGTAGTAGTGTAAGTGTTCCTATAATGAACTTTGCTTTTGCTGATATTGGCTATGTTGTCCAGGTCGCATCAGAGAACAAACGGGTCCCATGTCATAAGACTGCTTTCCATTGCAAACTAATTCAAGATTGCCCGAGCTAGCATGGCCGTCTATCAGTCACTCAGTGTGACGCCTTCACCGAGCGACTGCACAAGGTTTGACAATTGTTTTTATTAATAGCTTTGTGCTGGTGCCTGCAGCGCTAACAGCTGATATTTAGAGGCTTTAGAAGTGTGAAGACCATCGTTAATTTCTTGCCTAAGGTTATACTTTGAAATTAACGCAGAGCCCCGAAGCCTCTTGACGTTCTTTGGGTGCATCCTTCCTGCAGAGCCTCGAATGACCCCAGTGTCTGCAGGGCACACCGATGCCCACCCACACTCGGTACAATTAAGTCGCCCACATATACGATTAATTTATGATTCTTTACTTTGTCTCAGACAGCAGATGTTGGCATAGTGAAAGTGTCTTTTTTAAATTACACGCAGAACGCGATTTGTTTACTCATTGATTCATTCAAATAGGATGAGGGAAGAGAAAAGGGGCGGCGTGTCATATCTAAGCAGTTTTGCACCATCTGTGATACATGGTTCATTTGCTGCTGCTTGGAGGGGGACAAAAGGTCCGGGATCCGCAGAGTCTGTTAACTGCCCCCGATATCATTAGCTGCGTTGAGATAGTCCACGGGTGTACGTATATCTTGTAATTTTATCCGCATTAATACACCACATGGCTGTTTACGTAACTCAATTCAAAGCGCTATTTAAAGGCGTCGAACAGTGCCTCGGTGAGCGTCTCCGCTGCAGTAAGAATGTCTGCATAAGTGTGCAATGACCAGAGCATGAATGTGCGCTGCATGCAATGCAACCCCGGGTCATTCAAGACACAAATATTCCAGTGTCCACGCTGCTCGTTGTCCACGTTACTCCTGGATGCTATTACGTATGGGATGAAGCATCCCCCGCTGTCCCTTAAAGGATAGTGCACGTCACTGAGCATTTCTGTGACCATACAGAACTAGAGGGGGTAAACGCCGGAGAAGGCATGATGTGCGCATGCCTCTCACTAACTGATGCACATGCATGCGTCAGGAGGCAGTGCAGACGAGTTGTGAATGGGTTTCCTTTAATAGTAAATACGTCCCAGGACTGGCAGCTAGGCACTAGAAAGTAGCAGCGTTTTACGACTCCTCACTCTGCGATTGCCAGATGATTACTTTCAACCTGGACATCCCGTGATGTGACATAAGTTTGTTTGCCAAGATATAGACTTGTTCCTTTGTAAACCACGCGAATAAATTTGTGCTTACAGCCGTCCACCCGGGCAGGGCAGGAACCAACCGAGGCCACGCCTCTTTCAAAGAGACTCCCGCCCCTGACGTCAAAGAGCCGTGGTCATACAGGCGTGACACATGAGTGGCTTACAGACACGGGTTGTGTTCTTTCTGCTGCAGCTTTGCTCAAAGGGCAATCACATTTTCATTAGTTTATAAGCACATGCACCTCCCATACAATGCTAAACACGCTTGTGGCAGTAAACCAAAGTCAGCATTACACATACATAGTGAGAGAGGAAAATGATAAGGTCTTGCAGGGCCATTAGCTCGTCCCTTTTAGTAATTAACATCAATAAAAATAACCTGTGTTTGTTGTTATGCAAAGTAGGAAGAGTATGCCAGCCTGACAATGGCCTACTGCAAAACAAAGAAGCCGGAGATTTCAATCAACTGGTGCTTAAACTGTATGGATTCCAAGGTCACTGGTGCCCTCTTGTGGTTGAGAAGAAAATACTTCTGTGATGTTGAATTACATGCTTTCTGTGCATTTTCAGTACAAGGTGGAATGTTTTCCATGAAACCCATTTGAGTAGAAGAAAGGAAAACTTTTCTAGCTTTCGAAAGGCACTTCAGCGCAGCAGGAGCAGGTCAGATCATGTTTAGATGCAAAAGAACGTTGTAAACTCCTAACTGGACTTTTCGTGCCACATAAATAGAAAAGAAACAACCATTTGGAATGCAATAGTCTGGTGTTTGCTCGAGTTAGAGCTCAGAGCACCACTGATCGGCGAAGGGTCGGAATGTGCTGCTCCCCCCCGTCCAGCCCTCCTCCCTGTGATTCTGCTGGGCCTCGTAAATGGTGACATGCTGCGAATGGGCAGCGGGAGAGACCAGCTGTTTCATGTTTCTCGGGTTAATTTGCGAGACGCACAGGCACCAACAGGCACTACATCCACACATACAACATCGTCTCCCAAACCCTACCCCCTCTCCACCGTCCTTTTAATTTTTCCAAGGAAGACATCCTCTTTGCCCTTGCCCTTGTCTGTACTGATCCCTCCCCCTCCAAAAGCCAAGAAGTCCCCACTTACTTCCAAACCCCTCCCTTCCTCCTTCAAGACCTCCCCTACCCCCCCCCCCCATTGACCCTACCCTTACCCCTTCCAAAACCCAACATACCCAAACTACTCCCCAGGTCAAACACCCCTCCCAAACCTGACCCCAAGACTCTCCCTACCAAACCTAACCCACCTCCTAAACCAATCCCCGTGACCGCCTTTTCCAAACCTGTCCCCCTCCCAAACCTGACCCCAAAGCCCTCCCTACCAAACCTAAACATCACCCTGCCACACTTATCCCCAAAACCTCCCTTTCCAAACTTTACCCCTCCAAGCCTGATACCAAGACCCCCCCCCTTCCAGGCATAACTCCCCCAACCCCATGTTCTCTAGGGATGTTCCATGAGGTGCCTGGATTGCCCCTACATACCCCTACCTGTGGAGGTACCTGCAGAAGTGTATTTGGGGGCAAGTTGCTGGGCACAGTACAGTGCTTTGAATTGAAAAACTGTGCCATAAGCATGGGCAGTGCAGGGATCCCCCAGTGGTCCCCCTGCCCCTGTTGTCCACCAGCCTTTTCAGGTTGGAATCAGTAGGCAGCGCTGAGTTCATCGCCACCCTGGCTGATTCCATCCTGCACCGCTGTCAGCCCCGATCTTCCCGGCAGTCATTTGGCGGTCCGACCACCAGACTCCTAATTTGGCTGTCAGACTGCCAAACCGATGGCAGTCATGACCGCCTCGATGAGTCTGGCGGTCTGTTGACCGCCAGACTCATAATGAGGCACTGTGTTTCTAGTCAACAATGTAACGCCTCAAGGGTAATTGAAAATAGTGTTGAAGTGTTAATATGTAATGGATTGGCAGCAGTGATGTTTAAGCTATAATAGATTGAATGTAATGTGGCTACATAACTAGGTCAATAACAACATTTACTCTCACCAGTCAAGATTATAATTCCCAAAAACCCACTTGATGTATTCTGTCAATGCCCACTAAGGAGATTTCATTAGGTATATTTTACAGAACATGCCTGTATATATTCATAACCTGTATCATGTAAATGGCAGCCACATATGAAGTTGCTTTGTTTCTTAAAATAAATTCACTTTGGTTGGCAGGGGCCTACTTTTCTCCCGAATTTCACATAATGTATCCGAGTAAGAACATAAATAGACTGTGGAATAAACCCAAATTCACAGCACTCGACCATAGACTGTGTCACCCCCTGACCAAATATAAGAAATAGATAAGTTATAAGACAAAATATTGTGCACATAAATATTGATAGACACAGATAGTAGGGGTCATTATCACTTTGGCGGATGGCAAAGGTTGTCCGCCGAAGTCCCGACAGTCTGGTTGCCGCCAGTGCAGCCACCTTCCTGCAGACCCCATTAACAGTTTCCCGCTGGGTCAGCAGGTGTAGTGCATAGGGTGCACCATCACCCATCGCAATTTTCACTGTCTGCAAAGCAGACAGGGAAGATCGCAATGGGGCAGACCATGAGGGCCCCTGCTCTGCCCATGCCAAGTGCATGGGCAGTGCAGGGACCACTGTGGTGCACCCTGCACCCCGTCTCTGCCAGCAGTTACATGGCGGTGCTACCACCATGTAACCGCCGGGGAGAAGGGATTTTTAATCCCCAGGGCAGCACTGCCCTGGTGGATTAGGGCCGCCAGCGCCACCAGGCTACCGAAAAGACGTTATTTGATGATGCTGGCAGTTTAAACGTGGCACGAGGTCCACAGTTGTAATGTGGATGCCGGACTGACACATTGGCCGCGGTCCAACAGCCACTGCAACTCTGGTGGTCTCAAGGCCGCCAGGGTCATAATGATGATTGTTAACCACAATATTGTGTTCTTATACTTACTACAGGAATGACAAAAACATTGTTAAAGTTATTGTGTAAGTGTTAGGGTTTGTGCACAGCAAAGAGCATGTCCCCTCTCACTGCACTAGTGGGTTCTGTAATAGCTCCCTTTTAAACTTACTATTGAAAGCCTTTCTTGTTATCTCACCTTCCCCCCCCCAGGCTTCTGTGTATGTTGTTTAATATGCTGTTTTGTTTACACATTGGACCTTGCTCTTACCAAGGCTTCTTTAAAACACTCCTCCCTAGGCCATGTGTTAATTCAACTCATTTGTATAATAACTGAAACTCTGCACACCTTTCAAGAACATGTGCAGCATGTGAGGACCACACCCAGCCCTTCAAACCACACCCAGCTCTTCGAACCACACCCAGCCCTGTCTATAAAAGGCAGCCCCCGAACCTCACCCAGTGCTTGTGCTCGTCTACCTCCCGCTTACCTGAGACCAGATCCCTCGGCGCTGGCACTCCTGCTCTCTACAGACTTTCATTGGCTTCAATGGGTGCAGCTGCTGGCTCTTCCTTCCTCCGGTTTCCGGTTCCTCCTTGCCTCAGCCTCTCTCCTACAAGCAACCTGCAAAAGAGAAAGAAGACAAGGTTAGACTGATCAGTATCTCTTGCCAGCAACAAGTAAGTGCAAAACTTTTATTACCTGAAAGAAATTTGACAACAATTTCTGGATTCGTGTATAGACAATTTGAAACAAGATACCTTCCACGAACATTGTGATTCAAACTCTTTGTTACAAGAATACTTTATGGAACTTTTAAGAATCGAACAGTGGAAACCATTAACAGCAAGACAAACAGTAAATCAAGGACTTGCACAAATTACATGCTGTATTTTGATGTAAAAGTACAGTATTTGTTTTATAAAAGATTCTGGAAATATGGGAAAAGTGAGTCTGCTATTGGGAGTTTAGGCTTTAGTTATATTAAGATGAATGTTTGATATTGGTAATTCTGATAACGGTATTTGTTTAATGTTTTAGAAGCTTTACAGCAATAGAAAGCACATCCCAGAGCAGTAACACATTCCAAACCTGGAAACTAGAGACCAGGATCCAAGAGGTACTTTTAGAAGAGAATTTCTAATAAAAAAAAGGGATAGTCAGGAACCCATTTAGGAATAGGTTGTACTTATCTGTTCTTTGTTTATGTTTCATTAGGCACCAGTTTCTACTGAAGTCAGAAAGGGCCGCAGATTTGTGCAGCACTTCAACAGTGGAAACGCAAGAACGGTGTTGTCTCTCTTTTTTATTTTATCCACTTCCCCCCCTTCCCTTGAGCTTCTGTTCTTAGTGCACTGTTTTAAAAACTAGTGTGCTGGAACAAGCAGTTTCAGGGTGGGGTCGGATTGTCTTCAACCTCCATCAGAACTTAACAAGGACTCAGGTGAGCTGGGCTTTGACAGAAGCACAAGCCTTAAAAAATATATATATTTCAGTTCTGGTGGACGATGAATACCGGGGAAGTAATAGAGGGAACTGACGTCACGGATATGGCGCAGGCCCTAAATGAGGACTTGGCTCATAATGAATCAGTGTCTGGCATCTTGCAACATATGCAAGAGGAAATAGAGAGATTAAAGATGGAGAATACCTCTTTAAAACAGGATTTAAGCAGGTATAAATTTAGGGGATCTCAGTGGAACACAGCTTTTACACCTTTGTTGAAAACCTCCTCAGAGACAGGGGCGCCATCAAAACATACAACTTTGCCTCCCCCAGTTGAGGTTACTGTTAATGTTCCTAATGCTGTGCCCTTAGCAGCACCTGAACGTTTTCATGGAGATAGTAACAAATTCCATGTTTTTATCAATCAATGTCAATTACACTTTGTTTGTAAGCCACAACAATTCCCTACTGATGCTACGAAAGTGGCATTCGTCTTGTCTTATTTGGGTGGCACAGCAGCCAATTGGTCAATTCCTTTCGTGGAGAGAGATGATCCCATCCTCCATAATTGGAATCAATTTAAACGTACCATGACCAGCCTTTTTGCAAAACACACTTTCATGCAGGCAAGTGATAATGAGCTTTTAAATCTTAAACAAGGTAACAAGGATTTATTGACCTATCTCACTAGTTTTAATCGTTTACTCACCGAGACACAGTGGCCAGAAGAAAAGCGTGTCTCCCTTTTTTATAAAGGTTTGAGAGACGAGTTAAAAGACGCGCTGGCTCATATCGTTGATTTGACAAAAAGACTATCCGGACTTTGTAGATTTAGTTGTGAAATTAGAACATAGACTAGGAGAAAGAAAGGGAGATAAATACAAACTGGAATCACGGTTAACTTTTATTAGACACGAGAAGAAAGACTCAGATAATAAACTCCCTGAGCCTATGCAAATAGGGACACTCAGAGGTCCACTCACATCAGAGGAAAAAGAAAGAAGGAGAAAACTTCAATTATGCTTATATTGTGGCAGGGCAGGTCACTTTGCCAGAGAATGTCCAGTAAAGCCTAAAACTCCACGAAAGGGTGCTGTTTCCTCCACCTCCTCAACTGAATCGGGAAACTATTAAGCTCGACAAGGGCAAGGTTACTTGTTCGAGAAAACATCTTAATCAAACCTCTAATGCTGCAGCCTTCATGGTACCGCACATACCTAGACATTTCATAATTCAGGTTGTTTTAATTGTTACTACCCAAGTGAGGCATTCTCTCCCTGTCCTACTGGACTCAGGCGCAACAGGAAATTTTGTGGATAATAAGTTAGCTGAAAATTTAGGACTTCCTATGTGCCTAAAGCCTTGTCCAGAAGCAGTATGTGAAGTGGATGGGTCAGAATTGACCTCTGGATTAATCACAAAACAAACAAGTCCACTTGTTATGGTCTGTCAGAACGGGCACACAGAGGTGATTAGCTTTGATCTGATAGATACTCCTAATTTTGGTTTGATTCTCGGGGTACCCTGGTTAACAACTCATAACCCAAAAATGGATTGGGTGAATAGAACTGTTACTTTGGATTCCTCTTTCTGTAGAACCAATTGCTATCAAGAAGCAGGTACAGAACAGAGCACAGTATTACACTGTGCTAGTCTTACACAAGATGAACCAAGTCTCCCTCCTGAATATTCTGACTTTAAAGACGTCTTTGATCCAGTAAAGGCTAGTGTGCTGCCCCCACATCGGTCTTATGACTGTCGTATAGATCTTATCCCAGGGGCCCCTTTACCTAATAACAGAGTATATGCTTTGACTGACGAAGAAACCAAATACTTAAGAACCTACCTAGATGACCTACTACAGTCTGGGTTCATCCGTCATTCCACATCTCCGGTGTCATCTCCACTCTTTTTTATCCCGAAGCCGGATAAATCCCTGCGCGCGTGTATCGATTATAGAGGACTAAATAAGGCTACAATAAAGAATAAATATCCTCTTCCTCTAATACCTGTGTTGTTGGATCAGTTAAGACATTCTACTGTATACACTAAACTACATCTGCGGGGAGCTTACCACCTGGTCCGAGTAAAAGAGGGGGATGAGTGGAAGACAGCTTTCAAGACAAAGTTTGGTTTATTTGAGTACACAGTAATGCCTTTTGGGTTATGTAATGCCCCTGCAGCCTTTCAGTTCTTTATAAATGAGGTCCTACACGAATTCCTGGACGTTTGTGTCATAGTATACATAGACAACATCCTCATTTACTCTAAGAACTCAGAAGAACATACCCAACATGTTCGTGCAGTATTATCAAAGTTAAAAGAAAATCATCTTTTTGATAAGTTAGAAAAGTGTACTTTTAATGTCAGCAAGGTGGACTTTTTAGGATACTGCCTGTCACCTCAAGGAATAACTATGGATGTAAAGAAAATCAGTGCTATTGCTGATTGGCCAGAACCATCCTCTGTAAAAGATATTCAGAAATTTCTGGGTTTCGCCAATTTTTATAGGAGGTTTATTGCACATTTTGCAGACATTGCGGCCCCAATAACTACCTTGTTGCGGAAAGGGCAACGATTTCTTTGGACTGATGAGGCGGCACACGCCTTTCAACTCCTAAAACAAAAATTCACTTCAGCCCCAATTCTGAAACATCCTGATCCTGATTTGCCCTTTTTTGTTGAAGCGGATGCTTCACAAGTAGCTTTAGGAGGAGTTCTCTCTCAACGAGATGCAGTAGATGGCCAGTTACATCCTATAGCCTTCTATTCCAAAAAGTTATTACCAGCTGAACAAAATTACACTGTGGCTGAAAGGGAACTACTAGCTATCAAAGTAGCCTTTTCAGAATGGAGGCACCATTTAATGGGAGCCAAGTACCCAGTTACAATCTTTTCTGACCATAGGAATCTACAGTTTTTTGGATCACTTAAAGCACTAACACCACGTCAGATGCACTGGTTGAATTTTTTTAGCACATTTGACTTTGTAATAACCTATAGACCAGGTGCACAACAAATTCAATCTGATGTGTTATCTAGATACGGACATACCTCAGACATGAAACAAGATAAAATAGGAGAACCCATTATTCCTCCCCAAACGTTTTTGGCACCAGTACAACAGAAGGATTTCATCACAGATCTATATAATGCACACATGCAAATAGCACCTCAGGATTGGTTAAAGGATTCCCATAACACAATACAACGAGGTTTATTGTATCATGACAACATGCTCATAGTGCCCACCTCTGAATTACAAACACAGGTGATAATGTGGCATCACGCCTCACCGTTGGCAGGTCATCCTGGTTGGGTAAAAACCCTGGAAAATGTGCAAAACACTTTTGGTGGGACACTATAAGAAAGGACATTAAGCAATTTGTCACTACCTGTCCAATTTGTGCAAGACATAAATCTTCTCATAAGGCCCCTGACGGCTTGTTAATACCAATGCCAACACCCAAACAACCTTGGCGCACTGTGAGCGTAGACTTTATTGTAGGTTTACCACCTGTAAAATCTTTCACAACAGTGTTGGTTATAGTGGATTTTTTATCTAAAATGGCACATTTTGTACCATTACGGAAATTACCCACGGCGGCAGAATTTGCCGATATTTTTATAAGGGAAATTGTGCGTTTACATGGTTTGCCAAGCAAAGTGGTGTCAGACCGAGGGAGCCAGTTCAACTCTAGATTTTGGAAAAAATTATGTGAAAAACTGAAAATAGATGTGGCATTATCCACTGCTTTCCACCCAGAGACAGATGGACAGACTGAACGACTGAACCAAACCTTACTTCAAACGCTACGTTGTTTATTGGCTGATTATTCTAGTGAATGGTTGGAAGCTCTCCCTGTAGCGGAGTTTGTTTATAATAATACTGAGCATTCAGCTCTACTTTGCTCACCATTCTATTTCTTGCAGGGGTATCATCCAAGAGCTATACCCATTTTGTTAGAAGATTCCCTGTTGCCTACAGTAACGGATAGACTAACGAGGTTAGGTGACATACAAGACAAAGCCAGGAAACATTTATTAAAGTACAAGGAAAGCATGAAAAGGCAAGCAGACAAACACAGATCTGAGGCCCCAATGTATAAAATTGGTGACAAGGTATGGCTCTCCACAAAGAACCTAAACATAGAGGGATCCCGAAAGCTGCAACCACGTTTCATTGGACCCTTTAGTATAACTGCCATAGTAAACCCGGTAACAGTAAAATTAGATTTACCAAAAGAATATCCAGTACATACTACATTCCATGTGTCCTTGCTTAAGCCGTACAACCCAAAAACCCGACCTGAACCACCACCTCCACCCATACCAATTAAGGGAAATCTAGAATATGAAGTGAAAAGCATAAAAGACTCAAAAAGAATTAGTGGACGTCTGTTTTATTTAGTAGAATGGAAAGGATATGATGAATCTGAGAATTCATGGGAACCAGCATCATATGTACATGCCCCACAGCTGATTAGACGGTTTTATTTAAAAAATCCAGGAAAACCCCGTCCTGTAGGAGGGCCTTTGAGGGGGGCAACTGTTAGGGTTTGTGCACAGCAAAGAGCATGTCCCCTCTCACTGCACTAGTGGGTTCTGTAATAGCTCCCTTTTAAACTTACTATTGAAAGCCTTTCTTGTTATCTCACCTTCCCCACCCTAGGCTTCTGTGTATGTTGTTTAATATGCTGTTTTGTTTACACATTGGGCCTTGCTCTTACCAAGGCTTCTTTAAAACACTCCTCCCTAGGCCATGTGTTAATTCAACTCATTTGTATAATAACTGAAACTCTGCACACCTTTCAAGAACATGTGCAGCATGTGAGGACCACACCCAGCCCTTCAAACCACACCCAGCTCTTCGAACCACACCCAGCCCTGTCTATAAAAGGCAGCCCCGAACCTCACCCAGTGCTTGTGCTCGTCTACCTCCCGCTTACCTGAGACCAGATCCCTTGGCGCTGGCACTCCTGCTCTCTACAGACTTTCATTGGCTTCAATGGGTGCAGCTGCTGGCTCTTCCTTCCTCCGGTTTCCGGTTCCTCCTTGCCTCAGCCTCTCTCCTACAAGCAACCTGCAAAAGAGAAAGAAGACAAGGTTAGACTGATCAGTATCTCTTGCCAGCAACAAGTAAGTGCAAAACTTTTATTACCTGAAAGAACTTTGACAACAATTTCTGGATTCGTGTGTAGACAATTTGAAACAAGATACCTTCCACGAACATTGTGATTCAAACTCTTTGTTACAAGAATACTTTACGGAACTTTTAAGAATCGAACAGTGGAAACCATTAACAGCAAGACAAACAGTAAATCAAGGACTTGCACAAATTACATGCTGTATTTTGATGTAAAAGTACAGTATTTGTTTTATAAAAGATTCTGGAAATATGGGAAAAGTGAGTCTGCTATTGGGAGTTTAGGCTTTAGTTATATTAAGATGAATGTTTGATATTGGTAATTCTGATAACGGTATTTGTTTAATGTTTTAGAAGCTTTACAGCAATAGAAAGCACATCCTAGAGCAGTAACACATTCCAAACCTGGAAACTAGAGACCAGGATCCAAGAGGTACTTTTAGAAGAGAATTTCTAATAAAAAAAAGGGATAGTCAGGAACCCATTTAGGAATAGGTTGTACTTATCTGTTCTTTGTTTATGTTTCATTAGGCACCAGTTTCTACAGAAGTCAGAAAGGGCCGCAGATTTGTGCAGCACTTCAACAGTGGAAACGCAAAAACAGTGTTGTCTCTCTTTTTTATTTTATCCACTCCCCCCCCCCCTTCCCTTGAGCTTCTGTTCTTAGTGCACTGTTTTAAAAACTAGTGTGCTGGAACAAGCAGTTTCAGGGTGGGGTCGGATTGTCTTCAACCTCCATCAGAACTTAACAAGGACTCAGGTGAGCTGGGCTTTGACAGTAAGGGAATATCAACAAAACACAATAAGAATATAGTTTCTTTTACTAAATGTATAGCTTAAAGTAATGTGTTAGACCTGACAGCCTTAGGGTGGTCACCCTCAACTTTTTGCCTGCCTCCCTCCACTTTTTGACACTGTTTTTGCTGGTTTTAGGACTCTGCGCACTTTACCACTGCTAACCAGTGCTAAAATGCATATGATCTCTCCCTTAAAACATGGTGAAATTGGCTCATACCCAAGTGGCTTATTTAATTTACTTATAAGCTCCTAGTAAAGCACACTACATGTGCCCAGGCCCTGTAGATTAAATGCTACTAGTGGGCCTGCAGCACTGATTGTGCCACCCACATAAGTAGCCCCTTAACCATGCCTCAGGCCTGCCATTGCACGGCCTGTGTGTGCAGTTTCACTGCCAATTCAACTGGGAATTTAAAAGTATTTGCCAAGCCTTAGACTCCCCTTTTTTACATATAAGTCACCCCTAGGATAGGCCCTAGGTAACCCATAGGGCAGGGTGCTGTGTAGGTAAAAGGCAGGCTATGTACCTGTGTAGTTTATATGTCCTTGTAGTGTAAAACTCCTAAATTTGTTTTACCCTGCTGTGAGGCCTGCTCCTTTCATAAGCTAACATTTAGGGCTACCCTCATATACTGTTTGAGTGGTAGATTGTGATCTGATAGGAGTAACAAGGTCATATTTAGTATGGCCAGAATGGTAATACAAAATCCTTCTGACTGGTGAATTTGGATTTAATATTATTATTTTAGAAATGCACTTTTAGAAAGTGAGCATTTCTCTACACTTATATCCTTCTGTGCGTTACAATCCACATCTGGATGGGTTAGTTGGCAGCTCCCTTGTGCATTTCACTCAGACAACCGCAAACACAGGATGCTCAGTCACACCTGCGCACATCTGCATACTGAATGGGTCTTCCTGGGCTGGGAGGGTGGAGGGCCTGACACTTACATGTCAAAGGACACTGGCCTGCCCTCACACAATGGACTGCCAAACCCCATACTGGGACCCTGGCAGACAAGGTGGAACTGGAAGGGGACTTGTGCACTTCTAAACAACTCTTTGAAGTCTCCCCCACATCAAAGGCACATTTGGGTATTCAAACAGAGCCTCTGACCCTACCAACTCAGACACTTCTTGACAAAATATCTTCTGGGAAAGGAACTCTGAGTCAGAACCTGCAACCTTCTAAGAGAAGCTGCCTGGCTGCCCAAAGGACTCACCTAACTGCTTTGCTGTAAAGGACTGCTGCATTGCTGTTGCCCTGCTGCCTTGTTGCCCTCTGGCTCTGCTGAGAAGTGCTCTCCAAGGGCTTGGATTGAGCTTGCCTCCTGTTTCTTGAAGTCTCTGGGATCAAAAAGACTTCACCTGTGCAAAGAACTCCCTGTGTGGTGAATATCGACCCACAGCCTGCCAGAATCGATACAGAGCCTGCACCTTGGTGAGAAAATCACAGCACACCGAACCAGAACGATGCAGCCCGGCTCCCCGAGTGGAAATCGACGCAGCACCAGCGTTGCGACTGGAACTTCGATGCACGACCCACTGGATTGACGCATAGCCGAGCTAGTAGTAGGCAGCCCAACTTCCTGAGAAGAGGAATTGACACAGCGCCTGCTTTGTGACAGAAATTTCCCTGCATTGCTCACTGGATCGACACAGCTCCTGTGACTTCGTCCTGCATGCCCAAGATTTCTCTGCATCGTACCCGGGGTGTCCAAATACTCCGCAACACGAAGAGGATCCAAAGCCTTTCCTGCGCGGAAAAACATCAACGCATCGTCTGTGTGCGCCGAGAAACACTGACACACACCTCCTCGTTTTCCACACATCTCCCATTCTGCTGCCCCTTGCGGGTAATTTAGACGCAAACCAGGTACTTTATGCTTGCAAGAGACACTCATTGTTTTTTAAGAACTAAAGACTCTTTTGTTCTCATTTTCTAAAGTGATATTTCAACGTGTACTCGATTCGACCTGCATTTTATTAGATAAATATTCTATACTTTTCTAAACCTGTGTGGTGTATTTTTGTGGTGTTTACACTGTGTTATTACATGATTTATTGCACAAATACTTTACGATTGCCTTCCAAGTTAAGCTTGACTGCTCAGTGCCAAGCTACCAGAGGGTGGGCCCAGGATAATTTGGATTGTGTGTTATTTACCCTCACTAGAGAGAGGGTCCATGCTTGGGCAGGGGGTAACCTGACTGGCAACCAAAGACCCAATTTCTAACATAATGTATTTAAAATATTCAAATAAATAGTTGTATGTCCCCGGCACTGGCTTTCCTCCAGCCTTTCCATGGCGGAGTGACCCGCTGGCTGAAAGCAGAGTTGTAATCAACAAGGTGGTGCTGAATTCCTGGCGGAGACAGCGGTCTTGAGACGGTCCAACTGCCAGGGTCGTAATGTGGCTATTGTAATGTGGCCTGGAGTGTGGCGGTCCAACTGCCAGACTCGTAATCAGGTCCTTAATGTGTCCAAATGTAATGCAACTGGTGCTCATGTAAACCACTGCAATACCTATGGGTTGAGTTTGATCCTTCTAAAGTTGCAAAGAAATAAAAGAAAAAGAAAAAGAACAAACAGGAGGAGGGTGGTGGTAAACAAAAGGGAGTGTGGGAAACAATAGCAGGAGGAGGGATGTAGTAGAAAGCACAAGCAATGGGCATTGAAAAGACGGAACAAATGCACTTGTATGGAGTGCAGGATGAAACTTTAAAAAAGTACCTCTGAATTGCACGGCCAGTGAAAGGACACTGGCTGCCAGCCACTGACCACCAACCAGAAATGGTACTTGGTCCAAGCTCCAGGGAACAGCATAATAACCATCTCACCAGCATACGAGGACCATTGTCTTTGCTAATGTTTGTTTTGTTTGTAGACCTCCGGGAAGAGGCAGTGCAGCTTTAGCAAGTACGTAAAACAAAGACTGTCATGCTACGTGGTCACCCTCGTGTCCAGTGTAGGGGGGTGTTTCCAAAATGATCATCCTTGTCTCCTGCAGATGAGGCAGACCGCACCTGTAACTAGACTTGGTGTTCAATATTATTCAATATCTCCTGCTGGGTTTATGTCACATCTTTACATGGACTGTCTTGTATTTATAAGGGGCTCTTCATTGTGTTTTATTGGGTTGCACTCTAGCGAATATGCTGCTGAGTGTGTCCCCTTCGTAAACAGTGCCTCAGTGAAACAAATCATTGGCAACAGTAGTTTTGAGTTTTTTTGCATGAAACGAACGACGGTCATCTTTGTTGTTGTCACTACTGTAGGCGTTGTGCAGTCACTACAATTAAATGTAGTGCACATGTTACAAATGTATGTGCATAATGAACATAAGGGGCTCAATTCACAAAGGTGAAGTAAGACCAAAAGTCTAACTTGGACCAGAAGTCTAACTTAAGTACTTTTCTGTATTCACAAAGGTGAAGTTAGACAAAAGGTCTAATTTAGGCCAAAAAGTCTAACTTTACTACTTTTTGGTATTGACAAAGGTCAAGTTAGACCATGTGACGGGCTGGGACCGGTTCGCCCGCACATGGCTCCCACTTGTGCTGACTCTGCCCCTGTTACTCCGAAGCTTCCTGGTCACTCTGCCCGTGATTGGTCGGTAGTTCCGCAGTGGCGGGACACCAGAAGGTCAAATGTTCCGCTGCCAGCACTTTCGTGGTGCGGAGGTTGGAAGGAGGAAGACGAGGAGCGGAGCCCACCTGTGAGCCAGCATCGGCGATACCGTCCAGGTATCGGAGGAGAAACCGGAAGACGATTACTAGACAGCCCTGTTCCAGGCGACTGGGAGGACGAAACGCAACATCCCACCACGCTCCAGGAGAAGCGTGGCCATTCAGGTGTGTGGGACTACGTCCCTGAGTGAGTGGGAATACGAGAGAGATAAAGGAGTGGAGTGAGAAGGGAGGGGAGGGGGCGGAAAACTAAAAGGGCAACACAGGGAGTAGAAAGGGGGACAGACAAACACTGAGGAAACAGACAGGCACGAGCACTGGGGAAAAGAGAAGGGGAAAGAGGGAAGCGAACAAGGATCAGGGAGAAACACAAAACCTTACCGTCAGGCTCCATAGGCCACCGTCACCTTTAAGGGACCAGCCAAAACCCGAGCACAGGAACGGTTGAGCACTAAAAGAAAAATATATAAAGACAGAAAGAGTAGGAATCAGACTATTAAGAAGCAGAAGGAAAGTACGTGCTAATCTGTGCTAATGAGAGTAATGTAATCTTACCAAGAACAGAAAGACAGGGACCAGAAAAGACATTGTAAAGGAAAAGAGATACCAATATAACGATCACTTACAGATATTATTCTCTTCTCTCCACATACGCTTCCCGGGGAACGACCTGTGAACAAGAGAGACAGAAAGAGACGAGTAAAGACCAAACCTCAAGAACATCCCACCACCTAAAACACAGCATCGCAAGACTGAAACAAACTTACCTGTATCATGCCATCCTCAATATCTTCAATAAAATTCCTTCGTTTTTAAGGCAATAACGCAGTCTGGAGTAGTTCCTCCCCACCCACACGGTTACAGACCACAAAAACTGTGGCAAAACACAAATAAATACAAAATTAGAAGAAAAAAAACAAAAGCATCAGGAAGACTTCAAGATCTTTGCTATGAATACCTGCAACTTGCTATAGGACGTTATAACAGCCCCTTGAAGGCTCTATCCAACGAATTCAGTGTCAGAATTCCAAAATATGGGCAGTATGTGAAGGCACTACTTATAGCAGCCCTACTACTCAATGTTACTTGCATAAATAGGTTCATGAGGGGCAAAGGGTGCCAGTGAGTCTTAGGCCCATATTTATACTTTTTGCCGCAAACCTGCGCAAACGCAGTTTTGCGGCAAAATGTATAGCGCTAGCTTGTGTCATTCCAGAGTACGAGCCGGGCTCTAAATTTATGGAATCCGGCGCTCAGGGTGGGTTTGCGTCAGGAAAAATGACATTAGCTGGTCGGTGGTAAGATGGGTTTTCCTCAAAAAATTACGCTGGGCTGCTTAGAGGCAAAAAAAGCTTTTAACCAACCTAGCGTCATTTCCTGATGCACAACCATCCATTACACATGACTCCTGTCTTACGAAAGACAGGAGTCATGTCCACCACCCCAGTGGCCAGCACAGGGGACCAGTGTCCCCTAGGCTTGGCCATTGCACCCAGTGACATGCAGGGGGGCCCATTTCAGGGCCCCCAATGGCACTGTAAAGAAAATACTTACTGAAAATTGCCCTACTTACCTGGGATGGGGTCCCCCATTCTCCGGTGTCCCTCTGGTGGGGGTTGGGGTGTTCCTGGGGCTTAGGGAGGGCACCTCTGGATCCATTCCATGATGTTTAACCACGGAAATTGGTCCACAGGTCCCCTAACGCCTGGTCTGACCCAGGCATTAAAAGGAAGCTTTCCACCATTATTTAGCACCTCATCCCACCTGTGCGTCATTTTTGCAAGGGGGGAAAAATATGGCGCTATGGGGATGGCACCATTTTTTATTGACGCAAGGTAGGTGCACGCATCCATAAAATGGTGTTAACTCTAGTGTCAAAATATAAATATGGAGTTAAGTTTACGCTGACTTTGCTTAAAACATTATGCACATTTGGCGCAAACATAGTATAAATAAATATGCTTCTCAGTGTTTGACGTTATACTCCGACACCTGAAAGGGCTGTATGTAGCCTTGGCATGTCCTCCCAGAGCTGTGGAACCACAGAATGGGCCCCTAATGTGCCTCAAAAGAGCCCATTCTCACCACCATACTGTGATACCCTTGTTATGAGGAAGATCACCTTGATTTCGGTCTGAGATGACCTGAATATAAAAGTGGTCAGAAACTGAGATTTTGTACATCTATTATTTGACCTATCTGTGCTTTGGCACAGCCCACCACAACTTCCCCCTGCTGAGATTAGAAAAAACATGGCATCACAAGAGCCTTCCTAGACTGGATCACAGTATACCTCTGCTACACATTCAGATTGTTTCCCCATTTGTCTCCTTTCAGTGCAAACTCTGGCATGACTTAATGATCGATCACCTCACTTCTGCTCAATGCAGACATTGACCCACTACCAGGCCTCATGAAGTCCTTCAACCTAATCTGCTACAACTTTGCAAATGGCACACTAATCTTACTTATGTTGGAATCCTGAAAGACACTACAGCCCTTCATGCACTTCACTGCAAGACCACCTGGAATTTAAGAGGCTAGGGGATAACTAGCTCTTCTAAAGCAGATGATGTAGTCCCACCACTCAGAAAACTGAACCAGTAATTAACACAAGGAACGCCTGGACAGCCATGAGTTCACCATAAAATTAGAAGCCATTCTCCCATCAGGATGGTAGGCTTGGCCACCTGCACAGCTATCTCCCCCTGTTGTGCTTTGCTACACATTTGCAGTGACACAGTATGAGCAGCCTTTGCCAATCAGATACACCAATAAACTTATCACACTGCATTCTCACAATCATTTGAGGTAGTGCCTTCTGTTTACAAGCATGAAAGCTCTAAAAAAAAAGCTTACATAAAGAACAAAGATCACCACTTACCTAGAATTCAAAAAGACAATAGATAATTTACTTTACACAAAATTCTGATTCAACATAGTATACATCAAGGATCTACAGATAGTAAGCTGTGTGCAAAACTATCCCTCACACTCCATCTGCCTACTGCTTTACCCATAAGGCCTTGCTACATCAATCTGCACCAAGTCTAGAGCACATTTCTGGGCCTCATGCACAACATAGAAATGCACGACTTTTACTCCACACCTCTTCTAACACTTTCTTCCAACCATACTCCACAAATGGAGTAGCTACTTAATTAGCGGAAGGGAACTTTGACAGCCTGTCAAGGGATAGCAGAGTGCTATAGAAGCTCAGGCATCCTACCCCACACATTTTTGCATCACTACATGCCAAGTCACAGCAATATGTAACTTGATAAGAGAATACACAACGCATAGCATCAAAGCACTTCCCACATAGGCCACAACACAATCCCACACCCTTGCAAAAAACACATCCGATTATGCAATATGCTACCCATTCAAAAAGCACATATGTGTCTCTTAAGGGACATGAAGTGCTTCACAATGCAACAACAATACAATACAACATCATACCAACCATACTAACACAATACCACACAATACATCACCACACAGCAACCTAGCACAAACAGGACAATGCCACAGACGAAAGTAAAATAACACACAACAAAACAGGCACAACCCAACAACAACTCAATTACACCATTAACCATCAATAAAGCATTGCAGTATACAACTGGATATTGTAACAACGCCATAAAGAAGAACATAACAAACAAAAACAGCATAATAAAACATCTATGCACAAAACAGCCCAACACAACAACTAACAGCAAACCAACATTGATACATAAAAATAACATAATACAGGACAAAACAACCTCAACACAACAAACTCCATCCACCACCCATGCCTTTGTTTATCTTAAATAAAGTGGCCACATAGGGCCTGATTATGAGTAGCCATGTCAGATGCCATCATTATCTCACCCAATAAAATAATATACTCAGGTCTTTGCAGTTTGAATGGATGCAATATGTATCATCCATTCCAACGTTTTGAGGAATAACATGCAGACTCTGGTTCTTACCTTGAGGATATTTCCAGGTCCATGTGTGCCATTTCCTTGGTTAATTCAAACAGGTTTGACCTGCTGAAATGTAAGAATATGCGAACTGTATCTTACCAGGTAACTACTGGATGCAACTCCAAAAACAGGAAGGGGGGTCCAAACCCACAGAACTCCCTGTGTAAAAATGCCTATTGATATTGTGAGGCGTAGGAACTTCACCAGAGGACATTGGACCCTAGACCTCCTTGGGGAAACATGATTAAGAAGATGGTGAGGTGCCCACTGTATGGATACAATTTTGTTTCTCAGAGTCAATTTGTCTAAAGACGTAGCATTCATCAACAAGGCTAAAGTCAGTACCAATTTTGCTCCAAATCCAGTTTTTTATTTAAGAAAGACATACAACTTGCGGTAGAAATGTAGACACTCATAGGTCCAAAGGAATGTATAAATTAGGCCAGCCAACACGTGTTTCGCCCCACAGGCGCGTAAGCCAGGGCTTTCTCAAGGCTGGGAAAGAAAAAATAAATGTAATGAGACTAGAGAATATAATAAAATAGAGTGTAGTTATGTTGGAAAGGGTGAAGGGAAGCCACAACGCTGTGCCAGGGAAATCCCAAGAGATTCCAAAGAATAAGGACCAAAAAATCAGTGAAAAAGGATCATGGTGTCCATAACCATGGTTCTCAAATCCAGAGAGGCCAGAAAAAGGGCTGTGCCGGGTGATGGAAGAACAGGTGATAAAATAGGGATGACCAAAAGCTAATTATATATAATAGTAGCAACTATTGCAAGTGTCCTTAAGGATGAATAAAGATGATCAAGGGACCGTTTAAAGGTTACCTGAATTGGCTAAATTGTAAAGGAGAGCATGCAAATAGAGAGAAACATTTTAGCATTGCACTAAGGAAAGAAATGTGATTGGAAATAGAAATTGTGACTGTACAGAAAAAAAGCAAAAGAAAAACAGCATACCGTTTTTAGTCAATTGTGTTCAGATAGACAAAAACAATTGATCATGTAAGTATTAAATCAGCAGTTGGCCTGAAAGATAAGTATATACATATAACACCATTTGTCTATATAATTAAATTAAACAGAAATTGACAATCAGAGGAAAGCCTCTTTAAAAAAAAACAAAGTGGCTAAGTAATGTCATATATTAAAGGTCTGCATAGGAAGTGATATCAATTGAATATGAAGTATAACAATATTAGAGGTACAGTCTTGGTTCAGAGGAAAAAGAGGATTAAGTTAATATAAGAGAAAAGGCAAAAGAATCAGTATTTAAGTAATTGTCAAAATGAAAAAAGTAAAGAAAAGTACCAATAGTTGTTGCCTAAAGAAGACCACTATAGCGAAAAACCACCCGTTTTGTATCTACAATAGAATTTTGAAGTAGATATTGCTATTTCTTCGTAAAAATCAATAACAGTGAAATCGTTAAAAGGAATGGGTAGGAAAAGGTGACATTCGTTTTGCCTAGGAAGAAACCACTGCGGCAAAACTCACCCGTTTTTTGTTGATGTCAGAATTTGGTGATATATATTGCTGTCCGTCGCCTGCAGTAATGTTTAGAAAAGAGGCAGCGCGCCGGTTTCCCATCGCGTCTTTATACGTGACCGGTGGGTTACTTGGGTTGGTCTACCTCGATATAGACTATCGGGTATGGACAAAGAGAAAGGACTCCATCTCTGCAGCCACGCTGAGAGTGGACACGCGAAGTTGGTGGCGCCATCTTGGTGGTACCCAAGGGCGGCGCCATCTTTACCTGGACAAAAATACGTCCAAGGAAAGGGACAAAAGTGTTGCATAAGCTACTACATAATAAATCAATGGTCTGTTTTTTAATCCAGTTAGGTAACTGAGGAAATACTAAGGAATAAGAATAGAAGAATAAAGGAAGAATAAAAGTAAAAGGAAATACTAGATAGTATTAAGGACAGGAATGTTGTAACTATGAGTTATAGTGTTGCCATAGCGACCTTGGAAAATAAAACATGTAAAATATGAAAAGATGATTGCGAGGAGAACGCATTGGCAACATTTATGTAAGCTCCTACCTATATAATAGAGTGAACATATTGTTTAGGCTCTATTATAAGTAGAAAATAAACCTACAAAATAGATAAAGTGCTCATGTAAAAGACCTGTAGTGCGTAGACAGGGAGAAAGAAAGAAAACAAGCAAAATTGTAAAGCAAACTTTGTACATTATTACAAAAAACTCCAGATGACATTGTTACTGAGTGACTCTATTTTACAATAGCCAATAGTGCCACTCATATTCTTTGTTTAGTCCATTGTTGACTGTGTCGTATCGGATTATAAGTCTACTTTCCTCCTTGCGCAAGCGTAATGGAGTATTACCACCTCGAGGGGTTAATCTGATACGTCGGAGACCACAGAATGTAAAGGTACGTTCATGAGAATGAAATTCTGTGAAATGTTCAACAGGTGGTGCTTTTGTGTCCACTTTTTGGATATTACGGTAATGTTCTTGAATTCTTATTTTGAGTGGGCGGATGGTACTGCCTATATAGGCTTGGTGGCATCATATTACGTATAAAACATTCGAGCTTTCACAGTTTATGAAATCATTGATATGGAAACATTAATCATTAATGGTAGTTGTTGTGGTTTTTGAGAGACCCCACTTGCAGATTCAACATTTGCTGCAAGTGTAAAAGCCCTTTGGTTTAGGAGGTAAAAATGTTGTTAGGGACTGATTTTGAAAAAATGATGAGCAGAGTTTGTCTCTTAGATTAGGAGCCCGTCTGAAGCCTATTTGTGGAAAATTAGTTATATGTTGATTAATGGAGGGATTATTTTGTAAAAGCTACCAATGTTTGCGTAGAAGTTTCCGAATCAGGTGATTGCCATTGTGGAATTCAGTGATAAACCGAATAGCAGGCTTCATATTGACTGTTTGGGATTTATTTAGTAACTTGTTGCGGTCCATATCACGTAGTTTGTCCTTGATGGTGTTGAGTGATTGGCGATTGTACCCCCTGGCAGATAGTCTCTCGGTCATTTGGGTGGAAATGTTGTCATAATCTATTGTAGTAGAGCAATTCAGTCTGGCTCTTTTATATTCACCCTGAGGAATATTCCGGATGGTACTTAGAGGGTGACAGCTGGTAGCATGAAGAATTGAGTTTGCTGCTGTTGTTTTCCGAAAGAATTTTGTCTGTAGCTTGTCATCTTTGATAAAGATCAGAAGGTCCAGGTATTCTACTGATGAGTTAGAGATTTGATAAGTGATGTCAATACCCCATCTATTGGGAACTAATGACTGTAAGAATTGGTTAAGGAGATCCTTCTGACCTTGCCAAATTAACAGGATGTCGTCAATGTAACGGCCCCAAAAAATTATATGTTGAGAGAGATGTCCAGTTAGATCATTCCATAGCCAGTGGTTTTCTACTGCACCCATCAGTATACAGGCGTATGGTGGTGCAAATTTTGCCCCCATCGCGGTCCCTTGGAGTTGTAAGTAGAATTTGCCGTCAAATAGAAAATAGTTATTTTCTAGACAGAATTGCAACATTTCCATGATCATCAAGTTGCGTTCCAGATACTTCACGGACTTTGTGGATAGGCATCTTCTAACAGCTTCTAAGCCGTCACTATGTTTTATGGAGGTATAGAGGCTGACAACGTCAATGGTAACCAGAAAATAGTCAGATTGCCAATTGATGTTTTGTAGCTTTTGTAAAATGTCTTTTGTATCTCTGACAAAGGAGGGTAAATTTGTCATAAAAGGCTGCAGTACCTTATCAATTAGGGTGCCCAATTGAGAACAGATAGAGTTGATACCTGATATTATTGGTCTACCTTTGGGTGGGTGACCTTTTTTGTGTATTTTTGGTAAAAGATATAGGGTAGGAATAGTGGGAAATTGTAAGTATAGGGCACTTTTTTCTTTACTAGAAAGAATTTAAAGAGAATGCCAGTGCTCCAAAAGATCAAATAGCCTATGTGAATTTCAACTGTTGGGTTGTATGAAAGTAATTTATAGCATTTCTTATCCTGAAGATGTCGATAGGCTTCCTGCAAGTAGTCATGAGTGTTAAGGACAACTATATTTCCGCCCTTGTCAGACTCTTTAATGATAATTTGGTTGTTTTTGCTCAGTAATTTGAGGACTTGTAGTTGGTGTTTAGTAATGTTAGATCAGGAATATTTACGTTTGTCACAATAATGTTTGTACTCTCAGTCCATGTCCCTCAAGACAGCTGTCAAAAAGAGGTCAATATATTCTCTAGTCTCATTACATTTCTTTTTCTTTCCCAGCCTTGAGAAAGCCCTGTCCTACGCGCCTGTGGGGCGAAACACGTGTTGGCTGGCCTAATTCATACATTCCTTTGGACCTATGAGTGTCCACATTTCTACCGCGAGTTGTATGTCTTTCTTAAATAAAAAACTGGATTTGGAGCAACATTGGTACTGACTTTAGCCTCGTTGATGAATGCTACATGTCTTTAGACAAATTGACTCTGAGAAACGAAATTGTATCCATACAGTTGGCACCTCTCCATCTTCTGAATCAACTACTGGATGCAATAAAGGTTGCATCACTTGTACTGACTCACGACAGGAAAGGATGACGGAGTGGAGCCTAACCTCTGTCCTACTGGAGACATCTCTGTGGCAATGGGCAATGGCAGTGAGTTTAGAATTTTCTTAACTTTCTATATGAAAAATGTGCTAACAAATTGCATTGATCTATCAGGCATTGACACTCTCCAATGCAATGAATAAAACAGAACATCAGGAAAACCAAAGATGAAACTTTTTTGAAGAAAAAAACCTACTTTCAAACAGGGTTCTGCCCAAATTCACCTTGATTTCCATCTGAAATTACCTGACTATTAGAGTGGACAGAAATTGAGGTTCTGTGTGTATATTATATGACCTATCTGTGCTCTGCACAGTGCACCACAACTTCCTCCTGCTGAGATTAAGAAAAACATGGCATCAAAAGAACCATTCTAGACTGGATCACCTTATACCTCTGCTGCACATACATCTTGTTTACCCGTTTACCTTTAACTCACCTCACTTTGACACCCTATCAAGGGATAGCAAAGTGCTTATAACTGTAATCCCTGCACAATTGCAATGTAATGGGTGACTCAGAATCAGGCTCATAGCACCAAATTACAGGGTAACATCTAATCTGCACATGATTCAGAATCATAAGTTGTGTGATTATTACCACACTTTCACAATTTTGCTCTGACAGATATTAACAGGTCAAATCTGTTCATAAATCCTAATTTCAAGGTGAAAATTAAGAATAGGAGGAATTTGCCGCACATGAGAAAATCCTCATCCTGGGCTAATGGGATTTAATTTGGTAAATACCCAACCCTATTCTGCCCAAATACTAGGATGGTTGCCAGTTGGCCCAGTCGTCTTTTGCTGGCTGTATGTGCAGGTGTGTGAGGCTCTGTGGAGCTGGTAGCTGTCCAAAGAATAATAATTACAAACACTCTGCAGAAACTTGCCTTCCCACACAGTGAAAATTACAACAAAAAAAAATAATAAAAAAAAAAACACTAGCTCCATAGTTGTGATACTGGCAACTTCAAAAAGCTCGCAGAGAAGTGGTCACAGAACAAGCTTCCCATAACATGGAGCCATCTGTGTCCTACTCAGAGCTTCCAATGCCTGTGCATTAATATTCAAATTATTACAGGTCATGGGCAGATTCTCTCCCAGTGTTGTACACAATGCAGCATTCCTCGGACCCTCAATGAAATCCCAGAGACATCAAGTCTCACGTGGTTTCAGTCTTCCCAGCCATGAGATATTCAGCCATCTGGGGTTGAGCTCAGTATTTGACCAGCAACCTTTCTAGGGACTTCCCTTGCTTCGGGAACTCCTAACCCCTCATTTGCATGCCCCCACTGCTGCTCCCTGACAGCTTTATGACAATAGTTACCTATTCAGGTGTAAGTTAGTTCCACTTGTCTTTGCACATCAGGATCCACTGCAGAGTCACATCCTGCAAAGGGAGCAGAAGAGGTACCATTTCCCTTCAAGGGTCATGGCCAATGCACATGCCTCCCAGCCTACACCACTGCCACATACACATCAGCAGTCGCATGACTAAACATACGGGCTCTAGGCACCCAGATCAGTGGCAGATGTTCTACAAAGGCATCAAGGTATGCCTACTGTAAACAATCCTACTCGTTCCAGATGATGCACAGATTTCATCATGGGTGCTGTCTTTATAAATAACCGGACTTGTGTCTAGTAGTCATTCAGAGATGTCTGTAGTAAAATCTTGCTTGCTTGTAGCCAGAAAATAATATAGATCTGCTGAACCCCATGAATAATATTTTGAAGTAACATGAGCTCCTATTGGTATTGGTTGAATTGCATCAACTTCCTAACAAACTATACATTTAATAAAAATCAAACACATTGTAAAGGTCTTTGTGCATACTTCCTGCATTCACAAAATACCCGCCATTCTCCAAGGACAAAAAGAAATATGTTATCTGCTACAATTCCAAAAGGGTCTATACACCTGTGTAAGCAAGTAGCTGTATCTATTGTGTGTGGTTTTGTCATCATCCTGGCGTAGCTCCACAGCTACGCACCATATTCCATCTAGTCTCCCCATCAGAGGCCACTATTTTAACTAGATTATGTGTTAGGAACCCACACACGGCCTCTCAGTATGTAAAGGAATATCCATCTGTCTGGCTTGCTGAGGACAGCAACAGTGCCTTCCCCTGCTGCTCCGTCCCCAAGAGTAGAAAGATGACGAAGCAGAAGCTTGAATGGGCACAAATGTTAGAAGGTACAAAATAGTGCATCTGTATGTCCATGACCAGCAGCCTGCTAGGAATGATCTTCAGACATCACTTTCAAAACTTAAAGCATCGAAGACCATTCTTGATGACACACGCATCACACATCCTAACCATTTCGTATTCATATTGACGTCGAATGAAAAGTTTGGTGTGCATTACAATAGTACCCATGTGAGTTAGTATTATTAGTGGATTATATAACCCTGGGTTGATTTTCTGTAGCTTGTGTTTGATGAGGTGAACAGATACTTGGAAAGACCATCCTTTGAATCAGAAACAGGTCCTCCTGAGTTGATTCATCAGTAGGGGTGTAATGTGTGTGTTGGGGGTTCTAACTGAATGATTGTAAGACGCACAGTAAAAGTGTCTGAGCTCTAACATGTTTACTCATTGCAGTTTGCTACAATCATTTTTCCTATGGACAGACCTGTATTGAAGTCTGTGTCCTGCATTCGTCAGTTATCCTGTCATTCAACCCATTGACTGTGTTATTGAGGTCAGTGCCTCTGCTACCTATGGCTTGGGACATTTATAGTAATTAGACATTTGTAATTGCTTCAGATTAGGGGCTTGCACATGACAGATGGCAACGTAAAGTGATTTGTGATGTATTAGCTGAGACTGTGATGTTGAGGTGATATCTGTATACCCCTTCTTAGGAGACATTCTACACTGGGCACTACCTGGATGAACTGCATATGTGCTTTGTGTGGCACCATGCCTTCTATCCTGATGGAGCTCCCTGTCGTGTTTTTTTTTTGCAGGTTAGATGAGTGAATACACTCTTGAGTGGCCCTAAATTTGTGACTCTCTGACATCTGCCCTGGGACATATCTGTTGTATTGTGTCCCCTGCAGAGGATACCTCCCTCAGCTGTCCATTACACTGCTTTTTGGATGTAGGTGGGCATAACCAGATCACATTTAGCACTCAATATATTTGTAGATGTTTGACTAAAGACACATATACACTTGCTGTGCTCAATGGTGTTTATTGGGGATGAAAAGTAAATGTGAACAGAAAATATATGGTGCAAACATTGACAAACAGGAGATGAGTGAGGTCATGGTAGTTGGAATCAACAGAGAAGGTGGCACAGCTGTAGGTTCCACAGGTCCAGTGTCCATGTGCCTTAGGAAAATAGAGTAATGTCATTGAACAATCAACAGGGTGTCGCAGTGGCACACAAAGGAGACAAATCAGGAGAGCGTCACTTCCTGGCAGTGGGTTTGGTCTTGGCATCTGCTTCAGCCGGATGTCTGAGTGGACGTCCACTTTTGCGGGGGGTTCTTCAGCTACAGTGGGAGGGGTGTCTGAGGACTGTGGTTCCCCCTGGCAGGGCCACCATTCCACTGGCCGCTACAGATGTGGATGGCTCAGATGTTAGGTTGCTAGTGGAAGGGGCCTGCTTGTGTGTGGGGGAAGCATGCATGGTGGTGTTGATGTCCCCCAGCACCCCTGCAATGGAGGCCATGGTGGCATTGTGTGCCTGCCATTGCTGCATGACCTCCTGGTGGTATTCCCTCTGCAGCCTCTGGTTTTCCCCCCAACATGGCTGTGATCTGGCCCATCCTTTCCTGGGATTGTTGGTATGCTCCCAGGACTTGGGAGATGGTTTCCTGGTCAGTGCCCCATCCTTTCGGCCCACAGGTTCCCTCCCACGTCCCCTGCCCCCATGTGTCTGTTCCCCTGCCACAGTGTGCCCAGGATCATCATTGTCTGCTTTTTGAGGGGGTGACTCAGGTTCCTGTACTGTGGGGCACACAATTGTTTGAGCAGTGTTTGGGACACAGGTTTGGGGACAAAGGGTTGGCTGTGATGTTGAGGCCACAGGGCGGGGGGGGTTGATGTGGGCAGGGTGAGATGGGAGTTGTCAACTGAGCAGGTGTCCCAGATGGGCCTGGTAGGTCGTCACTGTCCAGATATCCAAACGTGTTGTCCTCACTGGGGCCTTCATCCTGAGGAGGGTTGGCAGTCTCCTCTCCATGGTGGCAGTGGCAGGGGTACCTGTGGAAGTAGTGAGAGACCATGTTACATATTGTAAATGTGATTGGTTATATCTTTATCAGACTAATACAGTGGTTTGACATGATTCCCAGCAATGGCAGTGACAGATGCTGCACAGCAAACATTGGTTGTGGACAGTGATCTGTGGCATGTGTACCATACCCAATTTAGGTTGTTGTCTTACAGGTTTGTTAAGTTTGGCTGGGTGGTTGGGTTCTGGTTCTGTCTGATGGCTCCCACCAAAGGTCTGTACTGTTATCTAGTGGTAAATGAGGTTTGGTAGGTGTGAGTGGAAATGGCAGTACATTGGAGCATGGTTTTCAAGTGGGAGGTGGGTATGGTGTATGCAAGCTTATTAGTCCTGTCTGTGCATATCGTGCATGTACATGGAGTCTGCCGTCTTCCATCCTATGCCATGGTGGGTCCTAATCTGGATAGTGGATCGTGATTAGTGGCCAAATGGATCTGTCACTGAGCAGTTTGCCATTGTGCTGTGCCATTACATTGCTGTCATTGCCATGTTGTGGTCCTCATTTGTACCATCCGGTTGAAATAGCTAGTTCAATAGTGATACATGCAAGAGATGTGATGTGAAGTGCACATGCCAGGTGTTCACTTAGATGCGCTAGTGCATTGTGGGAGTAGTAGTGCTAGTCTTAGGCAATGTAATTTGTGCTTTTGACAAGGGTGGTGTGGGAAGTTGAGCTGAGTGGAGATGGAGAATGAAAGAGGGCCACTAGGTGACTAGGTGGGAGGTGTGGGGGGACATGCAGTGAATTGGGGGATATTGGGTGGCGAGGAAGCAAGCAGGATACAACAATAGCGTTTACTTACCAGAATCCAGTCCTCTGGGTATTCCAGTCAGGCACTCAGGATGCAGGAGGTACAAGACCTTCTACTACTATGATGTGAACTGTTGGGTAGGAGGTGGGACCCACCGCTAGTATTGTTCACAGCGATCTGATGTTGTGATGCCATGGAGTTCACATTCCCACATAGGTTGTTCCACTCCTCCTGATGTCCTCCCTTGTGCATGGATGGCTACCCACTGATTTGACCCTGTTGACTATTCTCTGCCATAACTCAATTTTCCTGGCAATCAAAGTTTGCTGGACCTGTGCTCCAAACAGTTGTGGCTCTACCCTGACAATTTCATCGACCATGACCCTCAACCCTTCGTCTGTGAGCCATGGGTGTTGTCAGTAGTGGTTGTGTAGGGGGTGGGTGGGCAATTGATGTGTAAGGGTGCAGAGTAGGGAGATAGATGGGGTGTAGGTGGTGCGTTGTGTGTGATGGTCACTCGTGGTGTTTGGGTGCACTCCTTATGTGTGTATTGTGTTGTTAGTACAGTTGTGTTGTGTGCAATGAGTGATATGTGTATATGTGCCAATGGTGTAATGGTGCTACATAAGTGTTTTCGCCTGCTATCGTTCCCTCTGTATGTAGTTTTGGTGGCAATGGGTTGTGGGTTATGTGTGGGGGGGTATTTTATAGTGCAGTGAGTAGGTGCGACTGGTGTCTGTGTGTGTGTCAGGTGTGGGGTATTCGAAGTGTCCAATGTGGTGATGTGTTCTGCCTGATGTAAAATTTGAACCGCAGCGGTTCAGACCACCAATGGTATTTCGCCGCGAAAGAATTGCTGTGGTAATTTGTGGCTCATAATCTGGTGGGTGAAATGTGTCGGGCTGGCGGTGCTGGTAGTGGAACCACCTCTTTCCCACCCTCCAGTATCCTGACAGTCTCGGATTTATGGCTCTTTTTTGGCGGACTTCAGAATGTGACTCTTAATACGGCGTTCGGATTACCGACAACATGGTGGTTTTGCGAAAAGACCACCAAAGTCGTAATGAGGCCCCAAATGTGACAACAGACAACAGAAAAAGCTCACTGGCACTCAAAGGCACATTGTAGCCTATGAGGAAGGAAACAATGGTGCCAAACAGATTCAAATATGCCTATGAGTTTCTTAGCTTCTTCCCTGGTGAGCAACAGAGCTGACTATACAGGGCAAAGACCTCCTCAATGAGCCTCTCCCGCTCCTCAGGAGAGAATGCAGGGGTCCTTTCACCTGCTTGGTCTGGCATGACTGCTCCCAGAGGCGGCACACACCAGCTGAAGTGGTGGAGGTGTTGATGGCAGCAGTGTCAGGAGTCAAGTGAGTGATTTAGCCGACGGCCATAGCTATTGGGCCGCGATCATCACAGGCACAAACGTTAGCCTATGGCGTGTCTGCCACGGTTGAAAACGCCCACCACGTGGTCAACTTCTGCCAGCAGCTGCGTGTGGTTCCCAATGTCCAGTGTACTAGGTCAGGCATCTGCCATTTCGGGGAGTGTAACTAAAGTATTGGGCCCTATTAAATGTGTCACGTCATCAATGTATGTGTCTGATCATATCAAATAATGTAAAGCAGCCTTGTTTTGTAGGTTCTCCTATACAATCACCAGTGTAGTGTGTTACTGGTTACAGATGGGATATTACAGAGGTGCACTGTCCACCGTTGGTGACAGTATTGTTGGTGGTCAGATCAGACTGTAACATTCTGAGGGGCACATGAGGTGCAGATAGTTGGGTAAAGCCCAAATCCATGTTGTAGACATGTGTAGACAACCATGGGGTGCACATTTGGCCCTTCAGTAGTAAACAGCTTTGATGTGTAATCGGCATAATGATTTTCCTGTCAGTACTGCTTGGTCACATGATTTTGGTTCTATTCATCATGTTTGGTGGTGTGGACACTGTGACTAATGTTCCAACTCATTTAATTTCACAAATAGATGCCCTGGAAGAGAGAGGAGGCGACAACCTCCAGTATACAGTCCATTTCCAGACCTTCAAACAATGGAAGAACATCACATCATCAAACAGTTCTGTCTGAATAGACAACCTATTGAGGATTTGTGTTGTCAGTTGGAGCCAGATCTGATGTCTGAAAACACGAATCCAGCATGCATATCACCCCTTTTAAATTCTTGGCAGTATTACACTTCTTGGCCACAGGCCAAAATACAGTGACCATATCTGGTGGTATGTCCTAACCTGTGTTTAGTGGTGTGTTAAGAGACATGCCATCAGCAACGTTGAAACACATTGACAGCTATATCATGTTCCACAGGGTGAGGCTTTAGACAATGTCAAGGATGACTTCTATGGTTTTGGTCAGCTCCCACATGTGGTGGGAACCATTGATGGCACACATATTGCCTTGGTGCCACTGCAGGCCAGTGAACAAGTCTATCATATCAGGAAGCCCTTCCATTCTATCAACATGCAAGTTGTCTTCTTGGCAGATCTCTACATCTCAAAACGTCTGTGCCCGGTTCCCAGTTTCAGCCCATGATTCTTTTGTAATGTGGAGCAGCACCATACCCCAGCGGATGTCACAACTGCAACCAAAGAGGGCCTGGCTGTTTGGTAAGTCACATCTGCCCTGATTTTGTGTGTGCAGTGTCAGGTGTACAAACAGGAAGTGTGCGAGTCATTGTGGCATTTATGTCTCAATCCAAAACAGAAAACTCAGCATATCCAAACCGTCTTTAGTTGTTGACACCGCTAAGGAATCCAACTATGCCAGGGGAAGTCCGCTTCAATTAGGCCCAAGGAAGAACACAGCGAGCAGTGAAGCATGCTTTTTGGCTCCTGAAAGCCCAATTTCACTGTCTGGACAAGACGGGTGAAGGCCTCCTCTGCTCACCCGAGAAGGTGTGTCAGAAAACCATGGCATGCTGCACGATCCATAACATCGCCTTGCGGAGGAATGTCCCTTACATCCCAGAGGAGGGGGAGTCACCTAGTGAGAATCCTGAAACGTCAAATGAAGATGATAGTGGTGAAGAGAAAGGAGTTGACTTGGGACAAGATCTCATCAACAACTTCTCATGAATGGAAGTGTGTCATGAGATACTATGACAATGTTGTGATGATGTATGGAGTATGTTCTTGGAAATAGTTAAGGAGCTGATGCTCAGGCAAAATCTGCTAAAGGGTGTTTGATGAGGGAGCTTTTGACTCATTCACATTTTGGTGATGCTTTGTTTGTATCAGGGTTTTTCTAATGGACTTTGTTCTCCAAATGTTTGCTATGTGACTTGTGTCATATGTACGGTTTCAAAACTATACCTCTTGTTTTGTTCTTCGTTCAAGTACCTTCACCATGAGATCTTCATTTGGGCATTTCAGAGTTGTGACATTGGCAAGTATAGTTTGCTGTTGGGACATTCAAAGTGGACATGGATTGTTCCTGGGAATGCATTTCTCATACTTTGTTGGGGGGGTAGAAGACCTGTGTCAGGGCAGCTTGCACATTGATAGGATGGAAGGGCAGAGAACTCCATTAGACGTGTTTGTTTGTGTGTGGTGGCCCTGATGCATTATGTGTCTCATCATGTGATCGGTAAAAGTATTTTTTTAGGGCAAATTCATGTAAGATCCCCTTCACATTGGCTAAACATTCTTTTTTCTGAACTGTTTGTAGCTGCTAATGTGTTTCATCATTGTAGGCCAAAGTGCCTGTGGCACAGCACTGACATTTGTTTGTGTCATACCACCATTGTTGCATTCTATGAGGTGGGCTTCCTTTTGAGAGCTAAAGGATATGCCTCCAGCTGATGACGTCAACCATATCCATTTTTGCCTATTTAACAGGACAATGTCTGATATGTCCATTCGTACAATGTTCTAGGGGCTGTACCTGGATATTTGGTGGCCTACACAGCCTGATATTGTCATGCCTGAATTTCTGTGTTTCTGACATCTTGACAGCCTATGTGTTGAACAATGTAATAAACTCTCCTCTGAAACAAGACACTTGTATGTATGTGTTGGTGTGTAATAGTTGTAAGCCTGAGCTGGACACTGTGTACATGAAACATATCCCTGCTTGCACAAGTATCTTGTATCTTCATCAAATGGCTCACATGGTCTTACATATCTACATAGCGAAATGTGAATTTTGGAACAGCAGACAATGAGTTTGTGGCGGGTGAATTTATCACAATGCTAATACAGAAAATAAATTTGAGACAGAAAGAAACAAAAATGTAAAGTGAAGGGGTCAGTCATGGTGAAATAAATCATTGGTGTAGATGCCACACCATTGGAAGTCCAAAGTCCATAGTACTCCTCCCATTAGAGCTGGAATGTGGTTCAGGATCAGTCTACAGAGTGTATGTGTGACATACAAAGGAGGACATTAAGGAAGAGGTTTCTTGCTGGCAGTGGTGGGTGTCTTGCCATTCTCACCTTCTGGATTCTTGCATGGACGTCCCCGCTTGCTGGAGGGGGTGTTTCAGCTGCTACAGAGGCAGCAGTGTCTGAGGTTGGTTTGGCCTCTGGCAGGGCCTTCCTTCCTGAAGCTGCCACAGATGCACTTGGGTTTGAGGTAGTTGTCCCACAGGAAGGTGTGGATGGTGGTGGAGAAGCACTGCTCAGGGTTGTGTGGATGTCCCTCAGCACCCCTGTTAGGGTGTTGTGACGGGCTGGATTCAGAACGCCCGCACATGGACGTGACTTGTTCTGACGCTGCCACTTGTGATCCAGACCTTCCCGGCCTCCCTTCCCGTGATTGGTGGAATGGTCGGTGGTGGCGGGATGCCGGGAGGTCAAAAATGCCAGTGTCAGAACATGCGGACGACGGAGGAAGGGAAGAGGAGGCAGGAGTCCAGGAGGAAGACGGCGAAGGACAGACGGACGAGGAAGACGGAGAGCGGAGCCCGAACAGAAGCCGGAGACGGCAAAACCAGTGTTCTTCACGGGGTGAAGATCGGAGACGTCTGACGGGATCACTGGAAACAGGCAACCGGGAGGACGGAACGCTGCACCCCGCCACGCTTCTGGAGAAGCGTGGCAGTTCCAGGTGCGTGGGACCACCACCCTGAGTGAGAGAGAGAGAGAGAGAGAGAGAGAGAGAACGGGGAGGGGGGTGGAAAAATTAAAAGGCACGGGCACTGAAAGGGGAGAGAGTTGGGGAAGCACTATCACCAGACCACAACAAAGCACAGTATCCCGTATAGTCCGCACCAAAGGCACAGCGCACAGGATCATACGGTCCCAGGAGAGAATAAAAGATGCATGAAGCAAGAGACTTAGGCAAAGATTAAATAGAGAGAGAAAAGCGCCTAGAAAGAAACAGTAACAGGAAAAGACCAGATAACGAGTACCAGAATCGGGAAAGAGAGACAGGAAGAGAGAATAAGTAAACCTTACAGAGTGGGGAAAACCCTGACCACTTACCGCTGTTGTTCTGTTCTCTCCACATGCGCTTCCTGGGGAAACCTGTGAGACAAGGAGACAGAAAGAGAAAAGTGAAGAACGAACCACAAGAGTAAAAGCCACCATATCCACGGCAGTCGAAGAAAGACTTAAACTTACCTGAACTGTAACCCACCAAAACCTAAAAATAAAACACCTTGTACATAGAAAACCTGAGTCCTGAGTGATTCCTCCACGCAAATATGGTTACAAGTGGTGTCAGAAGTGGGATTTCGAGGAACCGCCCATGGAAGAGAAGGCATCAATGGCCGACATAATAGTCCAATTGGCAGAGGGGCAACGGCACCTCCAGTTGATTTGGGAGCACCAAATGAAAGAAGCCAAAGAGGAACGTGAGGCGTTGCAAACCGCTC
The DNA here is from genome assembly GCF_031143425.1 of Pleurodeles waltl. Classification (NCBI taxonomy): domain Eukaryota; kingdom Metazoa; phylum Chordata; class Amphibia; order Caudata; family Salamandridae; genus Pleurodeles; species Pleurodeles waltl. Next base: position 46,808,447 of record NC_090446.1, on the reverse strand, counting down.
TTAAGAGCCAGGAAACAATTATGGCCAACAACCAGCTGGTACATGAAACAGCTCTGGGAAAACTTACCGACACCATCGCCCATACAAAAGTACACCCCAGGTACCGAGTAGTGTGCTGCAACGTTATCAGGAACAGGAAGATCCAGATTCTTTCTTCACGAACTTTGAGAGAGTTACCAGCACAGCTAATTGGCCTGAGGACAAATGGGGCCAGTATATCGCCCCCCTACTCACCGGCCACTTGCAGTCAACTTACCAAGCCATCAATCCAAATGGTACCCTACCATAGAGGGAAATTAAGAAAAGAATTTTAGAAAGAGTAGGGTTGGATAGTGAAAGTTACCGCACCAGGTTCCGACAAGTGAAATGGCAGCATCAGGAGAACCCTGCACCTTATACTACAGAGTCCAACACGCAGCAGGGAGGTGGCTACATCCCACGGAGAAAACTAGGGAGGAAATGTTTGTCATCATAGACTTAGAACAATACTTGGATGCCTTACCATCTACCACCCAAAACTGGGTAGGCAACATCCCAGACTCACTAATGAAACAGCTGTGGATCTTGCCTGTGCTTATCATAGGGGTCCGGACTTCCGTGCTACCGTTAGTCGAGCCTCTCCGCCTCCTGTTCGACCGGTCTTGACAAGAAATACCACCCATCGGCCAGTATTGATCCATGGCCCTGACCGTTCCCAACCAGCGGGCCCGGTGGCTTCCAGATACTCAGGCACCGGACCGCAGTGCTATAACTGCTCAGAGTGGGGGCATATCGCCGGATATTGCCCTCATAAAAAAGACGCAGAGGAACCCATGGAGATAGGTCTGACAAGGGGGAGAGTGTTCTGGACTGGAGGAGAAAAACCAAAATATACCCTCCCCATCATCATCAATGGAGTGGAAAGAATTGCCCTAATTGATTCCGGATGTAGCCAGAGCGTGATTAGGGGGATCTAGTATTGCCTGGTCAAAAGGGACTGAAACCCAGGTCCTAATCGCCTGTGTGCATGGCGATCAACGGTATTACCCCCTTGCCACCATAAGGTTGAAGTAGAGGTACCAAACCGAGACCCTACAGGTTGGGGTACTCTCCAAATTGGATGAGGACATAATCCTCGGTACTGATTATGAGGACTTTCCCGCTTTATTAGAGAAAGCAGGGCAAGAACACCTTTTGAGGGACTGGTGGAAGGAGGCACCCAGTGGATTAGGTACAGAGGAGCCCAAAGAAACACGGGTTACCCTCAGTAAGAGACAGAAAAGGGAGCAACGACGTTCTTATGCACAGAACTTCCCACCACAAGATGGTCACATAGTTACTGCGAAGGTTTGTACGGTCACAGACGACTTCCGGCCGAGTCAAAATGAGGACCCCTCTTTGAAACACGCATGGCAGCAGGCAGTATCCGTGGCAGCACAAGGGGTAGGTCCCAGATTCCTGATCCGTAATAATCTATTATACCGGAGTCCCACCACAACAAGGGGACATGAACTAAAGTTAGTTGTGCCTAGAAATCACCGTCAACAGGTGTTACAATTAGCACATGGGGATAATGGGGAAGGGCATTTGGGGAGGGAGAAAACCGAGGAAGCAGTACTTAGACGGTTCTATTGGCCTGGGGTTTATGGAGAGATTCGCAAACATTGTTCCGAGTGTCCCAAATGCCAACTGTACAACCCCTCTCCACAAAAACCCGTTCCCCTCCAACCTCTTCCGGTTATAGACATTCCATTTACTAGAGTTGGGATGGATATCATCGGTCCTCTCACCGCTTCCACTCGGGGCAGACAATACGTCTTGGTATTGGTGGATTATGCCACCAGGTATCCGGAAGCCATTCCCCTACCCAGTATGCACACTAAAGCCATTTCACAGGCAATGATAGAGTTCTTTTCGAGGGTGGGCTTCCCGAAAGAAATATCGACTGACCAAGGGACCCCTTTCATGTCCCGACTGATGCCTGAAGTATGTTGATCGCTAGGGGTGAAACAAATCCATACCTCAGTATATCACCCTCAAACAGATGGGCTAGTGGAAAGATACAATAAGACCATAAAATCCCTTCTCAGAAAAAGCATATCTTAGGCTGATAAGGATTGGGAAAAGAAACTACCTTTAGTTTTATATGCTATCCGTACCCACGTACAGGCCTCCCTAGGCCATAGCCCCTTTGAGATGTTGTTTGGCTGACAACCACGTACACTGTTGGATATGTTAGCCGAACAGTGGGAGGAAACTGAGGAGGAAGTAAAGGATCTATTTACCTATACCTGAGATTTGAGAGAGAATCTTCATACAGTATGGGAAGTAGCCCACACTCCTTTACGTGAGGCTCAGACCAAGCAGAAGCAAATATATGACACCAGAAGTGCAGTTCGGACTTTAGCTGCGGGTGATAAAGCACTGGTCTCACTCCCTAGCACAGAAAATAAATTATTGGCTTGATGGCAGGGACCATTTGATGTGATTGCACAAATCAACCCCACCACCTATAAGCTGGCCATACCCCAAGGCAGTGGAAGGGAACAAATATACCATATCAACCTTCTTAAAGAATGGTTAGACCCCACCGGTGGGCATTCCGCCCACTACATCAACTCCGATGTTACCGAAGACATCCCATATCCCATACTCCCTACCCAAGAACTGTCCAACCCGGCCAAACCGTGGATCAATCCCGCTCTTACCGGGTCTTGTCATAACCAACTAGTCCACTTAGTAAATCTAATTCAAGATGTCTTCTCTAAGTACCCTGGGAGAACCACCCTAGTCCAACATCCCATTTGGCTCAAAATGAATAAAGTATCCCGACAGAGGCCATATCGTATCCCAGAAGCCAAACAGAAGATTATAGAGGAAGAAGTCCAGACCATGTTAGCAGCCGGTATTATAGAACCCTCAGCCAGTCCTTGGTGCTTGCCGGTTGTATTTGTTCCCAAGCCGGACGGCAGTACCAGGTTTTGTGTAGACTATAGGGGGGTCAATAACTTAACCCACTTTGATGCCTATCCCATGCCTAGAATTGACGAGCTTATTGAGAGATTGGGCCAAGCCAGATGCTTATCCACCCTGGACCTTACGAAGGGATATTGGCAAATACCCTTGAGAAGGGAGGACAAAGAAAAAACAGCAATTTCCACCCCTTTGGGATTATACCACTTCACCGTCCTTCCCTTTGGGCTCCACGGGGCCCCTGCCACCTTCCAAAGACTCATAGATGAAATCTTACAACCATATAGACAATATGCTGCGGCCTATCTTGATGACATTGTTATATATAGCAAAACTTGGGATGAACACATGTCTCACCTAGATGCCATTCTACGAGCCCTGACAAAAGCCCAGTTAACCGCAAATCCAGAGAAATGTTGATTAGGACAAACCAGTATTAAATACCTGGGTTACATTGTAGGGGGTGGTCGAATTAGCCCACAGGTGGAGTAAATAGAAGCCATCATGCAAATGACTTTCCCAAAGAGAAAAAAAGATATTAGGGCTTTCTTGGGATTAATCGGCTATTATAGGCGCTTTATTCCCCATTTCTCCACGGTGGCAGAACCCCTTACTAACTTGCTACAGAAGGCATGTCCAAATACCCTTGGTCCACCTTTGTTGTCTGAATTACGTAGCTTTGGCAGTCTGAAGGCCTCTCTCACTTCTGAACCAGTGTTATGTTGCCCTGATTTCCATAAACCCTTTGTTTTACTGACTGATGCCTCCGAGGTTGGTCTTGGGGCTGTACTGTCCCAGCCACAGGATGATGGAACCCTCCACCCCATTCTTTATATCAGCAGGAAACTCCTACCACGAGAAAAACATTATACGGCTAAAGAGAAGGAGTGTTTGGTGATTAAATGGGTTATTGAATCTCTCAGATATTATCTGTCTGGCAGGACCTTTACTCTGGTTACTGATCACGCTCCTCTCACCTGGCTCGCCCATAATAAGGACACTTATTCCCGTATTCTGCGCTGGTTCCTTTCCTTACAGTCTTTTTCGTTTCAGATTCAGCATCTCCCGGGAAAACAAATGGTGACTACTGATTTTCCATCCCGTTATCCGGTCTCTGAGCGTCCCGACCGGCCGCTCTCTAGGGCGAGTGTATGTGACTTGCTGGATTCAGATCGCCCGCACATGGACCTAACTTGTGCTGATGCTGCCACTTGTGTTCCAGACCTTCCCGGCCTCCCTTCCCATGATTGGTGGAATGGTCGGTGGTGGCGGGATGCCGGGAGGTCAAAAATGCCGGTGTCAGAACACGCGGACGACGGAGGAGGGGAATGGGAGACAGGAGTCCAGGAGGAAGACGGCAAAGGACAGACGGACGAGGAAGACGGAGAGCGGAGCCCGAGCAGAACACGGAGACGGTGAAACCAGTGTTCTTCACGGGATGAAGACCGGAGACGTCTGACAGGATCACTGGAAACAGGCAACCGGGAGGACGGAACGCTGCACCCCGCCACGCTTCTGGAGAAGCGTGGCAGGCAGTTCCAGGTGCGTGGGACCACCACCCTGAGAGAGAGAGAGAGAGAGAGAGAGAAAGGGGAGGGGAGGTGGAAGAATTAAAAGGCACAGGCACTGAAAGGGGAGAGAGTTGGGGAAGCACTATCACCAGACCACAACAAAGCACAGTATCCCGTATAGTCTGCACCCAAGGCACAGTGCACAGGATCATACGGTCCCAGAAGGGAATAAAAGATGCATGAAGCAAGAGACTTAGGCAAAGATTAAATAGAGCGAGAAAAGCGCCTAGAAAGAAACAGTAACAGGAAAAGACCAGATAACGAGTACCAGAATTCAGAAAGAGAGATAGGAAGTGAGAATAAGTAAACCTTACAGAGTGGGGAAAACCCTGACCACTTACCGCTGTTGTTCTGTTCTCTCCACATGCGCTTCCCGGGGAAACCTGTGAGACAAGGAGACAGAAAGAGAAGAGTGAAGAACGAACCACGAGAGTAAAAGCCACCATATCCACGGCAGTCGAAGAAAGACTTAAACTTACCTGAACTGTAACCCACCAAAACCTAAAAATAAAACACCTTGTACATAGAAAACGCGAGTCCTGAGTGATTCCTCCACGCCAATACGGTTACAGGTGTCCATGTTGGAATTGTAGTCATCCAATTTTTGGATCATGTCCCTCTGCAGCTGCTACATTTCCTGGGGTTCAGATAACACCTGTCCCATCAGGCTTGGGACTCCTAATAAAATAAATGTGAAATGTGTAGGTTTATATAGCGACGTTTATCACCTTTGAAGGTTTCCATATGCTGCCCATGGGCATGGGCAGATTAAGTGATTTGCCCAGAATCACAGGACGTTGAACCAACTCCGAGGTTTTATCCCGGATTTCTAGCTTCTGAGGCGATCGCTCTGACCGCTACACTACATCCTCTCCCCTTCCCTCCATCCCCAAGACATGGCCGGTGGTGTCCTGGTTGACAGCAGCCCGAGTGCCCTTATTCCACTGGCCCACACCATCGCTCCCACTAACCCCCCAGGGTGCCATCTACAACTGGGTCCTGAACCCTCAGTGTCAGGAGTGTTTGGTTTCACCTCATGATCCAGGACGGGGGGCACAAGATGGTTGAAGCTGTGCTGGGTATTCAGGTTAGGAGGAGCGCGTTTTTGCCTGTGATGTTGATGCAACAGGGCTGGGAGGTGCTGTTGTGGACACAGTGAGACTCACTGTTGCTGTCTGACCAGGTTACCCAGATGTTTCAGGACCGTCCTCCACATCCACAAGTCCAGTAGTGTTGTCATCACTGAGGGCTTCAAACTGGGGTGGAGTGTGAGTCTGGTCTGTGGACAAGGTCTGCCCAGGGGCTGTGCCAGCTCATCCTGTTGAGAAAGAGAGTACTTTATCGGTTGAAGTGTGGCATCTACCTCTAAAGGTTTTGTGTTACAGTAAGTAGAGACATTAGACACTCTTAAGTGGTAGTTTAGACTATTGTGCCATATTATCATGGTATGGGAGTATTTGATATGACGTGTGAAGCTTGCCTAAACTATTAGACTCAAGCAGCTCATTAGATGTGCTGATCAGTTGCACTTTGGATGAGCGAATGACAATGACATGATACCAACAGTGAAGCCAACACAGTGGGGAGACAACGTGTATTTGACCATTCAGAGGCCTAGTTTGACCAAAACAACAAAAATCCACAATACACCAGTCAAGTTATTAATTAAAAATCACAAAGAGTCTTTAAGTAGTTTTAAACACACACTAGCGCTGCTAGCGTGAACATTTACCTGGTGCGCGTCAGAAGTAACCCCGTACTGCGGGTGTGCGACAAATAAGGCTTGCGATTCATCAATATCACTCACGAGCGGGACCTTGCATTGTTTCCCCCTTCTGTCAAGTCGGCATGCGTCGGTTCTTTTCTCCGCAGGAGAGCGATGCGTCGATTCTGTCCGCACACGGGTCCATGTAGGCCTTGCGTTATTTTTTAACGCATCAGAAATTCAGCTGCATGATGATCCGAAAATCCCGCCGCGGGTTTTGATCTCCCAGCCTCTGTCAGCTATGCTGCGCATCGTTTCTCCTGCTCCGTGCATCGATTCTTCGGTCACGTTTTCAGTGAGTGCCGATTTTCAGCTGAGGAGCCGCGGTTCATCATTTCTTAGGCTGTTGATCGGAGTCGCGTCAATCTTTTCCCCGCACGGCGCTCTGTGCGTGGATTTCTTCCTCTTGGGTTGCCAGCTTCTCCTTTCAGGGTCCCAGGAACTGGCTGGGCACCACAGGGCAGAGTAGGAGTCTCTCCAGAGACTCCAGGTGCTGGCAGAGAGAAGTCTTTGCTGTCCCTGAAACTTCAAACAGGAGGCAAGCTCTAAATCAAGCCCTTGGAGATTTCTTCTCAAGATGGAAGGCACACAAAGTCCAGTCTTTGCCCTCTTACTGTGGCAGAAGCAGAAACTGCAGGATAGCTCCACAAAGCACAGTCACAGGCAGGGCAGCTCTTCTTCCTCAGCTCTTCAGCTCTTCTCCAGGCAGAGGTTCCTCTTGTTTCCAGAAGTGTTTCTAAAGTCTGTATTTTTGGGTGCCCTTCTTATACCTAATTTCTCCTTTGAAGTAGGCCTACCTCAAAGTAAAGTCTCTGTTGAATGTGAAATCCTGCCTTGCCCAGACTAGGCCCCAGATACTCACCAGGGGGTTGGAGACTGAATTGTGTGAGGGCAGGTACAGCCCTTTCAGGTGTGAGTGACCACCCCTCCCTCCTAGCACAGATGGCTCATCAGGATATGCAGGCTACACCCCAGCTCCCTCTGTGTCACTGTCTAGTATAAGGTGCAACCAACTGTCAAACTGACCTAGACAGGGAATCCACAAACAGGCAGAGTCACAGAAATGGTATAAGCAAGAAAATGCCCACTTTCTAAAAGTGGCATTTTTAAACACGCAATCTCAAAATCCACTTTACTAAAAGATGTATTTTTAAATTGGGAGCTCAGAGACCCCAAACTCCATGTCCATCTGCTCCCAAAGGGAATCTACACTTTAATCAGATTTAAAGGTAGCCCCCATGTTAACCTATGAGAGGGACAGGCATTGCAACAGTTAAAAACAAATGTAGCAATATTTCACTGTTATGACATATAAAACACATTACTATATGTCCTACCTTAACCATACACTGCACCCTGCCCTTGGGGCTACCTAGGGTCTACCTTAGGGGTGTCTGACATGTAAGAAAAGGGAAGGTTTAGGCCTGGCAAATGGGTACACTTGCCAAGTCGAATATACAGTTTAAACTGTACACACAAACACTGCAGTGGCAGGTCTGAGACATGATTGCAGAGCTATTTATGTGGGTGGCACAACCAGTGCTGCAGGCCCACTAGTAGCATTTGATTTACAGGCCCTGGCACCTCTAGTGCACTTTACTAGGGGATTACCAGTAAACCAAATATGCCAATCAGGGATAAGCCAATTACATACACATTTTGTAAAGGAGCACTTGCACGTTAGCACTGGTTAGCAGTGGTACAATGCCCAAAGTAACAAAAACATCAAAATCAGAGTCCAGCACACACCAACAACCTGGGAAACAGAGGCAAAAAGTTAAGGGAGAACACGCCAAGGATGAAAAGTCTAACAATTTCCTTTAGAGAGGGGTGTTACACCCTCCCCCTTTGGAAATAGGTGTTACAAGCTTGGGAGGGGTAGCCTCCCAGAGCCACTGGAAATGCTTTGAAGGGCACTTGTGGTTAAGTAACCAATCCCCCTTTCAGGGCTGTTTAGGGTCCCTCCTTTGGGTGGTTCTTCAGATTCGGATTGCAAGACTCCAGCAGGAATCCTCTGCCTCCTCCACTTCAACTTCTTACCGAAGAAACTGCATCTGGACCCTCCAGGAACTCTACAAACTGCAACAAAGAAGCAAGATGCCTGCTGCAACATTGTATCTTCAGCTCCTGCCAGCAACTGCAACTGTTTCTCAGTTGTGCATCCACAGAAGACAGCCCATCTTCAGACTGCACCAGAAGAGCAAAGGAATCTCCATTGGGGTGAAGGAGTCACTCCCCTGCTTCAGCAGGCACCTACTGCGACAAAGTCAGGCTGCGTAGATCCCCTCTCTTGCTGAGCTGCATGGATCCTGCATCTCGGGTGGTAGACTGAAGTGGTCCCGATGGTCCTGATATCCTACTGTCCAACTTTGCTGGCCTGCCTCCCCACGCAAGACAGTACCCTGTGCACCACGTGTTTTGCAGTTGCCAAGGCTTGTTGCCATTCTTCCATGAAGTTCTTCATGCACCTTGTAGCTCCAGCCTTCAGCATTCCATCCTGCGACACACAGCTTCCTGAGTGGTTCCTCCGCAATGTGGGAGCCTTTGTCGTAGTGCAATGTGGGCCTCTTCTTTTCCCTGTGCTGTGGGACTCCTGTGCATGCATCCTGGTCTTCTATAGTCTCTCTGAGTTGCTGAGAGCCCCCTCTGACTCCTCCTCCTGGGTAGAGTCCACCTGGTCCTTCCTGGTCCCAGGCAGCGCCATTTCCCACCAGCTGTGAGCTTTGCATGTGCCAAGGCTTGTTGGTGGTCTCCAGAGACGCAAACCAGACTGCAATCGTCCATACGGCGTGGGACATCATTTGCACCAACCAGGAACCCTACTCCGTCTTCTTGGGTGCAATACTGACTGTTCTTCTTCACCGGTGGTTCTTCTTTTGCACCTTCATCGGGGTTAACAGGGGGTCCTATTCTCCCTGGACTCTTCTGTTCTTCTTGGACTTGGTCCCCTTCTTCAATAGGTCCTCGGTCCAGGCATCCACTGTTGCTGTCTTGCAGTCTCTTCTGGTTCTTGCATAATCTTCTTTTTTGTGTCTGTGTGTGTCCTGGGAAAGGTACTGTGATTTACTCCTACTTTCATGGGCACTGGGGTGTGTGTCTCATACTCACCTTTGGTGTTTTCTACTACTCCCAGTGACCCTCTACACACTGTACTTGCCTAGGTGGAAAACCGACTTTCATATTCCGCTTTCTTAGTATATGGTTTGTGCTTCCCTTAGGCCCATTTCTAACTATCGTGATTTTGACTAATTGCACTGTTTTCTAATGGCTTTGCACCTTTTTTGCATACTAGTGTATATAATTTGTATATTACTTACCTCCTAAGGGAGTATAGTCTCTATGGTATTTTTGGTATTTGTGTCACTAAAATAAAGTACCTTTAGTTTTGTCACATTATTTTCTTTCATGTGTGTGAGTACTTTGTGACTACAGTGATATTGCATGAGCTTTACATGTCTCCTAGATAAGGCTTGGCTGCTCATCCACAGCTACCCCTTGAGAGCCTGGCTTCTAGACACTGCCTCCATTTCACAAATAAGGGGAAATTGGACCTGGTATAAGGTGTAAGTACCATAGGTACCCACTACAAACCAGGCCAGCCTCCTACAGTGACAATCAGCCTATTTGTTTCTTCACTTCTGTGAGTGCTGCCTCTCTCATAGGATTGCTTTGGAAATGCCCTAACATAAATCTAAGTGGTATTGTCTAATGTATGAGGGGTAGCGTAGGCATATTTGGTATGGTTGTATGTTAGTGAGAAATGCTGCTTACTGGTGTAGGTTGATTGTTTATTACTATTATAGAAATGCCACTTTTAGAAAGTGGGCAATTCTCTGTGCTTATGACTCTGGTGTTTTGCAGCTTGACTCCAATCCACATCTGGGGCAGAGTGACAGCTGAGCTTTGTGCATACTTTTCAGACCGCGTGTACACAGGGAGTGTGGAGCTGTCAAAGAGGTGCATCTGCCTATTGAATGGTATTCCTGGGCTGAGAGAGGGAGAAGCCGGGCACACCTGTATTTGTAAAGGCTGTGCCCTGGCCTCACACAAAGGGCTTGTTTACCCCCCACTGATGTCTGGAGCCTGTGCTGGAGGAGAGAGGGGACACTCCTGGGACCAGTTAGTACTGGTTGGAACCCCTTCTCTCCCTTTTGGAGACTGCCTAAAATGAGTATAATTACAGGGGGTCTTCACCCACATTGTTAGACAATAATGGACTAATTACCTGGCCACAGGATGCTCCTGGAACGACTCAGTAGGAACCGCCTTGGGACTGCTGCTGTTGTGGTGATATGTGATGTGCTGGGTCACTAAGAAGAACTTTTGTGCTGGCCTGCCTGCTTGGGCCCTGCAGCCCTCTGACCCATCATTTGTCTCCAGGGGCTGGGTGGCATGCCCCCTGTTCCTCTGAATTTTCTTCCTTCCTCAAAGTGCTGGAAGGACACTTTACCTTCAGTTTTCCTAGCGCGAAAGGAGCCCTTTATTTTATGAATTAGCACAGGAAGAGCATTGTCTTGGTCTCCCTCGGTGGAGGAAGAATCTGTGTCAACTAGTGTGTGGTTGCCCCCCACCCGATGTGGGAGAAGTTACGAGGGCCAGGGAACCAGTGCGGACAAATGTGGTTTGATTGGTGCCCCCGGGATGCAGGAGCACTTCTAGGAGTGTCCCCGGGGCGCAGACAGGCACCTGCTTTGATGCATTTACTGCCACAGCCCCAGGAGAAGAAGTTGAAGCTGGGCGGTGTGTGGTCTGCAGCTTTTACTCTTTGGGCCATCCCTGCCTGTCTGATGCAGAAAGGAGCCCTGCCCACTGCCAGGCCTGCCTAGTGTAGGCAGGCCTGGCCAGAGTAGAGGAGGATTGTTTCTGCCAGCCGTGGCTGTGCTGCATTCGCGGGTAGCCGCCCGACCCACACTGCTTGTGGGAAGACCAGAAAGAGGATTACCAGCTACCAGGGACATAAACTTGCAGCTCCTGGGATGGGCGGAAAGCCTCATCAGAGGTCCCATTACCACCAAGCCTCTTTCTGTTGTACCGCACTACTGTGTAGGGTGTGGTGCTGAAGTTCCACTTGTGCGCTGCCCGCATTAGAGAGGGTGCCATCCTTTTCATGACCTGATTCAAGCTACCTGTTGTGCTTGCCAAACTGGGGAAGTGGGGTGGGGGTGTTGTGTATGTTTGTGTGTGTGCAAGTGTTTGTGTGCCTGTGTGTATGCTGGGAGTCCGGGGAGTGTCGTGGCCATGTGAGCATGTGTGCGTGTAAGTATGTGTGGTGTGGGCGTGCATGGATTTTGTGGGGTACAGTATGGGGGTGGGGGGCGCTGCTTGGGGAGTTGAGGGGCTTCTGATGGGGTCAGGGGTGGAGGGCACCTGCATATGGGGGGGTTGGGAAGTCCTGTAGTAGCGACAGGAATGAGTATTCTTGTCACCAGTATCCTTACCGCCACGGAATCCCTGGCAGTAAGAATACTCAAATTACAGCGGGCAGTGTTAGGTGGCCTGCTGAGTCGAAGGTGGCCAACCTTTGACCAGGCAGTCCTACCCCCCTGGCGGTACAGGTGGGGAACTGGCTGACTACCCTTGTCATAATTTGGTGGTCCTGCACTGCCACGCTGTCATAATGACCCTTTAAGAGCCTGATTATGAATTTGACAGTCTTACCTGCATTGTGCTGCAGCAGCGGTCCCAAGTACTACGTTGAGTCAGCAGACTTTCATCTACCCTATTATGATGCATGCAGTCTGATCCGCTGACCAAGTCAAAGGAGTGTGTTCCGCCTGCAAAGCGACGGACTGCAGTGCTGACAATTCGTACTCCATCGCCATCAGGGCATCAGGTTCCCACTGAGCAGATTAAGAAAACACAGTTGCACTGGCGATCCCTTTGCGGCAGTCCCGCAACGGCTGAAGGCCATCGCAGCATGCGCTCAGGAAAGCAACAAAACTGTGGCCATTGGATGAATACAAATGCAATACACATGATGTCCATTAGCCATTGGATACACCTACAGTTCATTCTATAAAACACACCCCATTTCAGACCATGATCCTTTGCCACTCCACTGCAGCACAGCAATTCTGAGACAAAATCTTGATGAGAGAAGGCAGGCTTTCTCCCCATCCCTTTTAAAACTCTCCACACACTTTCCCAGCACATTTTCTCATCATCCCTTGGTAAGATTTGGTTGTACTGTCACTGGCTTTAATTTGGCAAGGCAAAAAATCCATGCTTTTCAGAGACAGAGTTGCCAGTCATTTTAAATAAATCATGAGTGTAGAGCCACAATTGTTTGGAGTCCAAGTCCAACATTCTACTGTCAGTCAGAAAAGGGACATGTGGTCCAGAATAGCAGAAAGTGAATGCCGTAGGTACCACCCTGCGCACACAGGAGGAAATTAGGAAGAGGTGTTACAACTTGGGGGGTAAGGGGTATTCTATGGCCTCCAAGCAACATCTGGAGGCCAGTAGGACTAGTAGTGGTCCTCCCAGCACCCCAATCAAAATGTTTCCCCAGGAGGAGAAGGTCTTGCAGATCCTACATCCCAGACACTTGACAGGAATACTTGGGGTAGTGGATTCTGGTAAGCTACACCTCCCTAACTGTCATGATACATCAAGGTGCTGTTTGCTCTCAATTCAGCTTTTGCTATTGTGTTGTGTACCTAGTTTCCTAACATGTAATTCCCAAAGTATCCGAGATATCGAATTGTCTGTGTCAATGTGTATTGTTGCATATGAGATTGCATGTATCAATGTCTATTACATGCCAAATGTTGTAACGGTGTCTGTAAGTATAGTTCTACAAAAATATAGATACAGGACCCTTTGTGTCAATATGTAAATATATGGTCCATCCCAACTGCATTTTGTGGACAGGTATTAACACTAACCCTTTTGGAAGTGTTGGAAAGTAGATTGGAATGACTACAACTACCATGAGGCCCTGTTTCTGTAACTAAAAATAAGATCAAATTGTGATTTTGCCCATTCTCACTTGTCTGACATATCACAACTGATGTACATTTCTCATGGAGTAAGCAATCCACATACAGTGCTCTTCTCAGAGACATTTCTGCCTACTATGTTGTCCTGGCCTCCTCAACAGAAACAATTGATGGAATGAGTGACACCATACCAACTGTGTGGCTCAATTATTTGTGAGGCATGAAGTTAACTCAGCAGATTAGAAGTTGCAGGTGACCTATTGACTCTGCACTGCTCACATGATGACTAATGCAAAATATACAACCAAGTTGTGTGGTCTCCTGATTTGTACACAGCTAGGCCTTGGAATGGTCAAATGCATATGCTACCTCTCAACTGTGTTGGCTTGAATGTTTGGGAGATGTCATGTTTATCCTTTAATCCAAAAAACAACATCTCAGGCGATCTAATGAGCTGCTAAAATCAAGTACATGTATTTAATGTCACCAAATGTCTTGTCAACAAGTTTAATACCACTGAAATATATCACAATAGTAATCGCTACCTATTTTGTCTTTTACTAGGTGTAAGGAAATGCCTCCTTGGCATGGTTACCCCCTGACTTTTTGCCTTTGCTGATGCCAAGTTATGATTTGAAAGTGTGCTCAGGCCTGCTAACCAGGCCCCAGCACCAGTGTTCTTTCCCTAAAACTGTACGTTTGTTTCCACAATTGGCACACCCTGGCATCCAGGTAAGTCCCTTGTAACTGGTACCCCTGGTACCAAGGGCCCTGATGCCAGGGAAGGTCTCTAAGGGCTGAAGCATGTCTTATGCCACCCTGGGGACCTCTCACTCAGCACAGACACACTGCTTGTCAGCTTGTGTGTGCTGATGGGGAGAAAATGACTAAGTCAACATAGCACTCCCCTCAGGGTGCCATGCAAACCTCACACTGCCTATGGCATAGATAAGTCACCCCTCTAGCAGGTCTTACAGCCCTAAGGCAGGGTGCACTATACCATAGCTGAGGGCATAGGTACATGAGCACTATCCCCTACAGTGTCTAAGCAAAACCTTAGACATTGTAAGTGCAGGGAAGCCATAAGAGTCTATGGTCTGGGAGTCTGTTATACACGAACTCCACAGCACCATAATGGCCACACTGAAAACTGGGAAGTTTGGTATCAAACTTCTCAGCACAATAAATGCACACTGATGCCAGTGTACATTTTATTGTGAAATACACCCCAGAGGGCATCTTAGAGATGCCCGCCCCCTGAAAACATACCTGACTTCCAGTGTGGGGTGACTAGTTTTGCCAGCCTGACACACACCAGACATGTTGCTGGCCACATGGGGAGAGTGCCTTTGTCACTCTGTGGCTAGTAATAAAGCCTTTACTGGGTGGAGGTGCTTCTCACCTCCCCCTGCAGGAACTGTAAAACCTGGTGGTGAGCCTGAAAGGCTCACCCCCTTTGTTACAGCACCCCAGGGCACTCCAGCTAGTGGAGATGCCCGCCCCCTCCGGCCACGGCCCCACTTTTGGCTGCAAGGCCGGAGGAGATAATGAGAAAAACAAGGAGGAGTCACTGGCCAGTCAGGTCAGCCCCTAAGGTGTCCTGAGCTGAGGTGACTCTAACTTTTAGAAATCCTCCATCTTGCAGATGGAGGATTCCCCCAAAAGGATTAGGGATGTGCCCCCCTCCCCTCAGGGAGGAGGCACAAAGAGGGTGTAGCCACCCTCAGGGCTAGTAGCCATTGGCTACTAACCCCCCAGACCTAAACACACCCCTAAATTGAGTAGTTGTGGCTCCCAGAACCTAGCAAGATAGATTCCTTTAACCTGAAGACGAAGAAGGACTGCTGACCTGAAAGCCCTGCAGAGAATATGGAGACACCAACTGCTTTGGCCCCAGCCCTACCGGCCTGTCTCCCCACTTCAAGAAAAACTGCAAAAGCGACGAGTTCCACAGGGTCCAGCGTCCTCTGAAGCCTCAGCGGACTACCCTGCATTTAAAAGGACCAAGAACTCCAGTGGACAGCAGCTCTGCTCCAAAGAAGAAACAACTTTGCAACAAAGAAACAACTTTAAAAGGACTCCACGTTTCCCGCCGGAAGCATGAGACTTTGCACTCTGCACCCAACGCCCCCGGCTCGACCTACGGAGAAACAACACTACAGGGAGGACTCCCCGGCGACTGCAACCCTGTGAGTAGCCAGAGTTGACCACCCTGAGCCCCCCCCAGCGATGCCTGCAGAGGGAATCCAGAGGCTCCCCCTGACCGCGACTGCCTACTTGTAAGAACCCGACGCCTGGTAAAGACACTACACCCGCAGCCCCCAGGACCTGAAGTATCCGACCTCCTATGCAGAAGCGACCCCCAGGTGGCCCTCTCCCTTGCCCAGGCGGTGGCTACCCCGAGGAGCCCCCCCCCCCTTGCCTGCCTGCTTCGCTGAAGAGACCCCTGGGTCTCCCATTGAACTCCATTGCAAACCCGACACCTGTTTGCACTCTGCACCCGGCCGTCCCGTGACGCTGAGGGTGTACTTTTTGTGCTAACTTGTGTGTCCCCTGGTGCCCTACAAACCCCCCCTGGTCTGCCCTCCGAAGATGCGGGTACCTACCTGCTGGCAGACTGGAACCGGGGCACCCCCTTCTCCATTGAAGCCTATGCGTTTTGGGCACCACTTTGACCTCTGCACCTGACCGGCCCTGAGCTGCTGGTGTGGTAACTTTGGGGTTGCCCTGAACCCCCAACGGTGGGCTACCTTGGACCCAACTTTAAACCCTGTAGGTGGTTTACTTACCAGCAAAACTAACAAATATTTACCTCCCCCAGGAACTGTTAAAAATTGCAGTGTGTCTAGTTTTAAAATAGCTTATTGCCATTTCTGTGAAAACTGTACATGCTATTTTGCTGATTCAAAGTTCCTAAGTTACCTAAGTGTAATACCTTTCATTTGAAGTGATACCTGTAAATCTTGAACCTGGGGTTCTTAAAATAAACTAAGAAAATATATTTTTCTATATAAAAACCTAGCGGTCTGGAATTGTCTTTGAGTGTGTGTTCCTCATTTATTGCCTGTATGTGTACAACAAATGCTTAACACTACCCTCTGATAAGCCCACTGCTCGACCACACTACCACATAATAGAGCATTGGAATTATCTCTTTTTGCCACTATCTTACCTGCAAGGGAAACCCTTGGACTCTGTGCATGCTATTTCTTACTTTGAAATAGTACATACAGAGCCAACTCCCTACACTAGGTTACAACTTACTGTGTCACAAACAATTGGGATGTAGATAACACATTTCCACCAATAACAATGTTATCTATTTCACAACAGGTCTATCTGGCAGAGCACCTGCCCAGAGCTTGGCCACAGAAGAGACACCCACTCCACCCCAGGCCCAAGCCTTCAGGGATGAAAACATACCTGGTGATCTGGATGAGGATGACGGTGCTGGTCTATCTGGTCAGCCTTGGCAGACATCAACAGTAGGTGTCACTGGGCCCACAACAATACCTCCCAGCCCATCTACAACATCTCAGCAAAACATCAGTACCCACAACTTGTGTACATACCACAGCAATAACCATTGTGTGCTCCCGGTGATGGATCCTGATGTGACAATCACGCTGTAGCTACAGAGGAGCCAGGAACCAATGAAAGAGAGCACCCTGGGCCAAAAGCAAAGGGCAGAGGTAGTAGGGGTCATAGGAGGGTAACTGTGGTCTGGCAGAATGAGGCCACTGGGGCCAATCACACCCAGGACACCATCAACCATGTCTTGAAAGCCTAGCATGAGTCCCAAGGCGTGATGGGCCAGTTACTCACAGAAATCCGTGAGAAGAAGCAGCGGGACATACACCATGAGGTGAAGTTCCATGACTGAAACATGGGATTCCTAATTGGGGTGCTGCTGGACTTTCACACACACACACCTGTGCAGGGCTTTTCTAGTACCATCTACCTCTTCCTGTGGTCCAACCACATCAGACCCATCAACATCTACTTCAGCCAGAGGAAAGAAGGCCCTGCCTGTCAACCACTAACCTGTTCATCCCTCGGAGACACAATGTTGACCCAAGTTGCTAGTTCCCAACTCCACCAAGATGTTGCATGCCTACCAATTACTTTTACGTGATCAGCACGGGAACGTTCTGGGGGAAAAGGGACGGATGAGAGAGAGAGAGAAACACGGAAGTCGCCTGGCATGATCTTGATGGCTAGGTGGTGTATGAAGAGCAGATATCTCCTATGATGAATTAAACATCAGTCAAATAACACTTTTTATGTAAGCAATATACTAAAACTACTCTTCACGAATTCCTACAAACTAGGTGTTCCTGTCAGGGTCCCCTTTCCTGCTTTTGATGGCTTTCCCCTCTCTCTAGGGATCTTCACAAAACAGTATGGAACCTGAAACCAGATACAGGGGGTCATTCTGACCCCGGCGGTCAGAGACCGCCGGGGCCAGGGTCGGCGGGAGCACCGCCGACAGACTGGCGGTGCCCCGCAGGGCATTCTGACCGCGGCGGTTCGGCCGCGGTCAGACAAGGAAAACCGGCGGTCTCCCGCCGGTTTTCCGCTGCCCTTGTGAATCCTCCATGGCGGCGGAGCGCGCTCCGCCGCCATGGGGATTCTGACACCCCCTACCGCCATCCTGTTCCTGGCGGGTCTCCCGCCAGGAACAGGATGGCGGTAGGGGGTGCCGCGGGGCCCCTGGGGGCCCCTGCAGTGCCCATGCCAATGGCATGGGCACTGCAGGGCCCCCCGTAAGAGGGCCCCACTTTGTATTTCAGTGTCTGCTTTGCAGACACTGAAATACGCGACGGGTGCCACTGCACCCGTCGCACCTTCCCACTACGCCGGCTCAATTCTGAGCCGGCGTCCTCGTGGGAAGGTTGATTTGCCCTGGGCTGGCGGGCGGCCTTTTGGCGGTCGCCCGCCAGCCCAGGGCAAATCCCAAAATACCCTCAGCGGTCTTTCGACCGCGGAGCGGTATTTTGGTGGGGGAAGTCTGGCGGGCGGCCTCCGCCGCCCGCCAGACTTAGAATGACCCCCACAGTGTTTAGTCTTCTATACTATCAACATATATTCCCACCTTCTTCTCAAGTCAATGTGGCCCCACTGGAAGACCTACCTAAAGTGTTCCAGAAATTCAGTGAACATCTTGCTGGTTGGGTCTTGATGAGACCGACCAAAACACAGTTGCACTCACAATCATAGACATATAACAGGCGATAAAGGATAAAAATCAATTCTTAAGTATTTAGTATTCTCAAATATTTCGGGATTAATTAGCGCAGTGTGTTAGTATCGGAGAGAATACAGTTCAGTGTTTTGACAAGACTGAGAGCATAGGGTTAATATACTAAAGCTCACTTTCATATTTAGTTGGTGTCATCACTGTTACATCACAGTCACAATTGAACATGGAAATAACAGACCCTTGATTCACGTTTTAAAACTAACGTGTGCCAATCACTGAGTGTTCTTTTTCTCAAGCAATGAATAGCATCACAAATATACTACATAAAACTCAACTATAACTATTGTTAAAATATCAATTTTCCAACATGCACTCAAATCTGTACTGTCATTGCAAGCTAACAACAATGGGTGTTATGATTCAGCAGATGGCAAATATTCAAGCAACCAAGGACACTGATAACATGCCGTTCTAGTGCGCGATGCCTGTCTGAACATCTGCCAATCAACTATCAAATGTAACCGGTAAGAAGCCTTTCAAGCGCATGCAGCGTGTTACTGCCTTTTAAGATGCTATTCTTCTTGATCTCTTCTTTTCTAGGATCAGCATCCAAGACACTGGGCTGTGGAATGGAGGATCCAGGAAGAAGCGCAGAGGAGCAGAGAATCCCACTCCTCATCTGATTACATCTGACAGCAAGCAATCATCTCCAGACTGGTGTGGCTTTAAATACCTGCTGCATCTGGCCACACCCAGTCTGAGTCACCTGGCCACATCCAGTCTGAGTCATGAGGCTTCTGTATCTGGCCATACCCAGTCTGAGTCATGAAGATGCCACAAGATTAGGCAACAAGTTGACATGTGCCCCAGATTCCTACACGAGTTCTAAAAGAAGCATTGTCTGAAGTAAACATTTCTCAAAGGCAACAACAATTATTGGCCCATGCAAGGGCAGGTGATCTGCTTATGGGCACACTTTACTAAACACCAGATATGGGTTCTGGAGTATATTTGGGGTTGCAGGCCTGATACTGCCAGAGGAAGACATACCTGCAGACACCCTTGTCCCTGCAGCTGTTGATCCCCCCGCACTGGCAAGTGGGGACGTCCACGCAGATAACCAGGATGTGCGAATGGCAACACCTCCACCAACAGCAGCAAGAAACCACAAACCTCATTTCCTTCGGTGTGTGTAACACATTCACTCATTGGACTATTTCTGAACACATCTACCTTTCTGACGGCAGTAGTATTTTGGACATTGGACTTTCAACAATTTGGCATCTACAACTATAGTTCCATTCAACATGACTAACTTCTTCGCTTTTCAGTTTTCCTGTTTGGTTTTCACAATGTTTCTTTTCTCTTTGTTCACTTAAATGAATCCATTTGTCTGCAACGCATTGCCTGCTGTTTTATATCTTACATATAGCAATGTATATATGTACCCCTATATGAACTTTACATTGGCAAAAATATCTACTTGTGTAAGCATGGATATGTTGCATGTACACAACGCTTAGCTCAGGATCACAATTGTGTCTCACCAAAACATACATACAAGTGTGTTCTCATACACCATCTTTATTCCATTGCACCAACAATGGGCTGGCATTATGTCAGAAACATAACAAATCATACATGACATCAATAATCTGTGCCAGTGGTCATATTTTCAGTTGCAGACCTTAGCAACATGGAAGGAGGAGATACATTTGACAATTTTCTCTTGGACAGGCAAAATAGAATTGGTCTATGTCATCAGCTGGAGCCACTTTGCTTAGCTCCCAAATGGAATCTCACAGCAATAACACCAATAGACAAGCATATGGAAGTACTAGTTTTTCGGACCACAAGATCGTTCCAATCCATGAGCCAGTATCTGGTGAAATGTCACAAACAAATTTCTGTGGTGTTGCACAATCACTTTGCCCTATAATGAGGTGACACATCAACAGCTACATACACGTTACGTACAATGAGGATTTAGTTAATGTGAAGAGAGAATAGCATGATTTGGCTCCACAGCAACATTTTGTTGGAGCACATGGTGGCACACATATTGCATTAGGACCACCACATGACAAGCAACAGGTCCAATGGATTCCACATAATGTCCATCCTATCACTTTGCAAGCTGTCTTGGTACAGGATTTGTACACCCAAAGTCTGTGCCTGTCATACCCAGGAACAAAACATGTCCCCATTGTTCTTCCAAGAGCATGTCACAACTCTGAAATGTCCAAATGAAGTTGCCATGGTGAAGGTACCTAAACAGACCAAAACAATGAAATTAGCTATCAAACCATACATAAAAGATAATTTACTCCAGTATTGGAACTTTCATAGATTCACATCTTTGAATACTTCCCCGTCGTTGAGATGAGAGTCCCCTGTGGAATATATATAACCTAGGCCTGAAGATGTATGCACACAATACATGAAGTAGGCCTCAATACAATAACCCATCCTAATCGTTTTGTAAAATAGACCCAAACTCAAACTTGAGCCAATCAGATTGCCTCACCCCTATAGAACCTCCTGTGAGGAGTTGCCTTCCCTCAGATTTTCCACCGCACATTTTGCTGAGAAGTCTCCTTTTGAGCTCTGCTCAAAATTTTCTGTCAGATTACCTGTTTCTAGAGCTTTTGGATATTTCTACTTATCTTGGTGATTCAAACTGGCTGCCATGTCAGAGACACCAAAGAAAGGCCTTTTCAGATCCTGTGCCTCATGCCTAAAAAAGAGGTTATATGTGGAGGATCCACATGAGGAGTGTATTCACTGCCTGTACCCCAGTCACAAGACCAAGGACTGTAAAATCTGCAGGAAGTTTTCTACCAAGACCTCAAAGACAGGGAGGGTTGTCTTCTTTTGTGGCTGCAAGGAGGTAAGACTGGACACTCTGCCTCTGCCCCCAAAACACCTCTTAAGAGAAAGCATGAATATTCTGAGGGGCAGGAGCCACCTAGAAAAAATACATCTAAGCATGGCTCTCCGCAGAAGAAAAGGCTGGGTGCAGAATCCCTCAAAAAAGTGAGAAAAACTACTTCAGAACCTGCTTCTCCTCCTCCTAAAGTCCTTCACACATTCAAGAAGCCTAGTACTGCTCCGTTGACGGTGCCATCTTTGACGATACACTCGTCGACAACCATTTCTTCAGTGACGCCGGTGGTAGTGACCATCTCTACGTCGACGGCAGCTGCTTCTGGATCTTCGTCAACGACAGTGTCATCTTCGTCAACAGGATGCCCCATCTCGTTGACGCTTCTCTCGCCGACGACGCACCTGTCGGCGATGCCCCCGTCGACGGCAACCTTGTCGGCGATGCCCCTGTTGACGACACCTTCATCAACGATGCTCTCGTCGAAGACACCTCCGTCGACGACAATTCCGACGCCGCCTCTGTCGACGACGCTACCGTCGACGGTTCAACAGGCAGTGCTTCCAGTGAGGACGGTATCGTCAATGCCCCCGTCAATGACAATAGTTTTGTTTACATCAACTCCAGCATTGCTTCAAATCAGAATACAAAGACCATTGTCACTACTGCTCGGCCAACCTGCGCAACATACTCCACTTAAAAGGCTCTCTAAAGCTCGATTATCACCTTCTGTTACTTCTCCGAGCAAAGTTTCAAGGCTCTTACCATCTAGGTTTTTAGATGATGACGACGAGGATGAAGGCTCGGATCAAGGCGCAATGTTCGGAGCAGCTAGAAGTCCTTCACAGCTTCACGTGAAATGCCAGGAGTACTCCGACGACGATTCGTACTATGGCCAACAGTACTATGACCCAGCTCCACAGGACACAGTATATTTGCCCTCCGGTCTGGTGTCCGACCTACAGGCTAGGCTGGCTGATTACAAGCTGCGCTTCTACCCTCAACCTGGAAAAATTGCCAAGCCAGCAGCGTCTGCTCCAGCTACCCCGGCACCTCTGCCAGCTTTGCCTACAACACCCAGGCGATCAAGTCAGACATTGATACTGCCAGATCGTTGGGATCCCTACAGTATAAGCGTACTCCCTTTCGAGGAGCCAGAGGTAGAGGACACTCCTCTTTCAGAGGTGGCTACCAGTCCTTTTGCTATCCACCCTACCCTTTCCAGTATCAGTCATCCAGACCTCAGTACCATCAAAGGCAGCCTCCGGCGGCAGCATACAGCAGACCACCTCCAAGAGGAAGATCGGGAAGACAAACCAAGGATGCCTCACGCATGCAATGACAGCCTCCAGCGGCTGGCTACCCCTCCCTCCTTGTCACATCATCTACGTCGCTGGAATCGGATCACAAGCGACAAGTTGGTTCTAGACATCATAGCTCACGGCAATCTACTAGAATTCACTTCCAGGCCTCCCGAAACCCCACCTTCCTGGGAGCGCCAACAACATCTGCATCTTCTTCTTCTGGAGATAGCAAGCATGTTGTCCAAAAGGGGCGATAGAGATGGTACCCTCTTCGCAACGAGGAAGACGTTTTTACTCTCAATTTTTCCTCATCAGAAAGAAGTCCCGTCTGTGGAGATCCATACTGGATCTGAGGCAGCTCAACAGATACCTCAAAAAACAATCCTTTCGAATGGTAACTCTGAAGGACGTACTACAGCTTCTCAACAGAGGCGACTTCATGGCTTCCCTAGATCTTCAGGATGCGTATTTCCACGTTCTCATTCACCCCAAGCACAGAAAATTTCTGAGATTCATGGTAGCCGGCCAGCACTTTCAGTTCTGAGTGCTTCCCTTCTGGCTCAAATCGGCCCCCCAGATTTTCACGAAGTGCTTAGCACCAGTGGCTGCATATATGAGATGTCTCAAGCACCAGGTATTCCTATATCTGGACGATTGGTTACTAAAGGCTCCAAATATTCCTGCGCTACGTCACTCCCTCAAGACCACTTTACGTCTTTTCCAACAGCTAGGTCTCAGTCTCAACAGAGACAAGTCACAGCTCCAGCCTACCAGGAGGATAGTGTTTCTGGGTGCTACATTTGACACTACTCTTACAAAAGCCTTTCCTACAGAAGAGCGCCAGCTCAAGTTCCTGACTTTGGCAAAATTGGTTCAAACAAAAAAGTATTTTTCAGTTCGGAGGTTTAAATCATTACTTGGGATGATGTCCTCCTGCATCAGCCTAGTTCCACACTGTTGTCTTCGGATGCACCCTCTACAGGAAGAGCTCGACAGACAGTGGAAGCAGGCTCAAGGCTCTTTCGGAGACATAATTCAAATAACACCAAGAATGGTCTATTCCCTCCAGTGGTGGACAACGCCGGCAAACATTTCAGTGGGACTGGACTTCCTGAATCAAATCCCGCCGTTCACCATCACGACGAATGCTTCATTGGAGGAATGGGGAGCATGTCTGCAAGATCTGCAGGTCAGCGGCAGATGGCCAAACTCATGCAACGCTGCATATCAACCTCCTCGAACTCAGGGCTGTATATCTTGCACTACAAGCTTTTCTACCGAGAATCCGAGGTTCATCAGTGCTGGTCCAGACGGACAACACTACCACCATGCACTACATAAACAAGCAAGGCGGAACTCGGTCTCGCTTACTCTCCAAAGAAGCTCAGCTCATCTGGACCTGGTGCATTCAGAATTCAGTGCACATACGAGCAGAACATCTTCCAGGAGTCAGCAACACCACAGCAGACTCTATAAGTAGGCTGAGCACATCTTCACACGAGTGGGAGCTGAACCAAACAAAGCTGGATGCAGTCTTTCGCAGGTGGGGGACACCAAACCTGGACCTCTTTGCGACACCTCAGAATGCCAAATGCCGGTTTTACGCAAGCTGGCATCCCCAACCAGGGTCGAATCGGAGCCCTGCCAGATAATTCTAATTGCTCCAGCCTGGCCACGTCAGCCATGGTACACAGAGCTTCTGTTGATATCTTCGTGTCCTCCCATCAAACCAACGCCCATTCCGGAGCTGCTCACCATCAGCTAGGGCCAAGTGAGGCATCCGGATCGCAAGCATCTCAGGTTATGCGCATGGCTCCTGAGTTCAATGAGTTCGGCCATCTAAACATTCCTATGGACTGTCAAACAGTTTTAGCCAAAGTACTAGCAGACAGCACCAACAAGACATATGCACTGAAATGGAAGCGGTTTTGTTTATGATGCTTGGCGAATGGCGTTCATCCGCTTACATCTGCGCTAGAACAAGTTTTACCATACCTCCTCCAGCTGGCATAGTCTGGCCTCGCCCATGCCTCCATTAAGGTCCACTTAGCTGCTATCTCCAGATATAGGCGACCATCCAAAGGACCGTCTCTCTGGTCTCATCGGCTAATAAAGCAGTTTATGAAGGGCCTATTCCGATTCTTTCCTTCAATTGATGAAGGAGCCATTCAAACCTATTCATAAGTCAGACATTAAGGCCCTCATTACAACATTGGTGGTAAATCCTGCTTATCGCCGTGCAGAAGACCGCCAACACACCGCTGCAGCAGCGGAATTCCGCCATGGTCATTATGACCCACTGCTCGGAATCCACCAAAATTCAGACACCCACAGAAGTCCGCCACACCAAAGGTCAGTGATAAACTGGCGAAAACAAAACCTCCACTGTCACGCCAACAGAAATACGCCCACACTATCACAACACACGTATCCACGCGGCAGTCTTTCAACCGCGGTATTCCATTGGCGGTACACACCGCTGCGCTCAAAATACACACACATTTACAAAACACTACCACATTGGACTATTCGAAATACACACACCTGATACACATACACACACCACTCCCACACACTCATTACAATATAAAACACACACCCACATCACCCACAAACCCCTACAACAAAATTACCGAGAGAGACACTACAAACAACTACCAAGCATCCACAGGCACACAATACCAACACCCACATAACTTCCATGCACTCCACACAACACACCACTAAATATCACCCCACTTATCACTACACACACCACCCCACACATCACCCACACCAACCCATGGCACGGCAAAGACACCCCAGGTTCACTGAGGAGGAGCTCAGGGTCATGGTAGAGGAAATCGTCCGGGTAGAGACACAGCTATTCGGATCACAGGTGCAGCACACCTCCATAGCTAGGAAGATGGAGCTATGGCGAAGAATAGTGGACTGGGTCAACGCAGTGGGACAGCACCCAAGAAATAGGGATGACATCAGGAAGAGGTGGAACGACCTACGGGGGAAGGTGCATTCCGTGGTCTCAAGACACCACCTTGCGGTTCAGCGGACTGGC
The DNA here is from genome assembly GCF_031143425.1 of Pleurodeles waltl. Classification (NCBI taxonomy): domain Eukaryota; kingdom Metazoa; phylum Chordata; class Amphibia; order Caudata; family Salamandridae; genus Pleurodeles; species Pleurodeles waltl. Next base: position 46,782,772 of record NC_090446.1, on the reverse strand, counting down.
GGCGGACCCCAGCCTTCTCCCCCACAACTAACAACATGGGAGGAGCAAGTCTTGGCGATTCTGCATCCTGAGGGCCTCGCAGGAGTAGATGGAGGAATGGACTCTGGTAAGTCAAATCTTAACTATTACATCCCCCACCCTACTTGCATGCTATCACATACCCCCACCCTCACCCCCATCACTCCAACTCCTCACAAATGTCCCAACATCACAAACCACACATCCTAACACCAAGCCCTGCATGCAACAACAAAGCATGGACACCCATCACCAAAGCATGTCCACTGCACATACCCATACACCCCCCTAAACCACCATCACACAAGGACCCACACATGAATGCAAGCACTGGGGTACACGGTCACCCACGCATTGCACACCATGGCACACACAGATGTAATAAACATCCTTTTATACCCCAGCAGGACCCCTACCCAATGTCACCAGACAGGAGGGTCCACGCATGTCCACACCACCAACAGAAGTGGCCCATAGTGATGACAGCAGATCTGTCCAATTGGATCTAGATGACCAGCCCAGCCCATCGGGGACCTCTGGACAGTTGGTTCCCCTGACACAGTTACAGGCCACCACAGAGCTTCCCCCCTCTGGAAACACCAGCACAACACCCACCCAGCGGGCCCATACCTCTGTCCCCAGGACATGTCAATCAGCAGTGTGTCCACCACTACAGGGAACCCAGGCTAACCCACCACCCCAACAACAACAGGGGCCTGGGGGCAGTGGCAGTGGGCACACGGTCCAGGGGACGGAGGCCCAGGAACACAGGGGAACTGGGAGGGCTGCTGTGCAACAGGGGGAGGACAGGCCCAGGGAATCTACTCTCCACGAGGCCCTCTCCAACATCATGGGAGCCTACCACCATTCCCAGGAGACGATGGCAACGGTACTGGCCAAGTTCCAGGAGACCCAGCGGCTGCAGGAGGAACAGTATTTGGGCTGCAGGGAGGAACTCAGATCCATCAATTCCACCCTGGGCACCATCGTGGGGGTGCTGAAGGAAGTCCTCAACACCAGGAGGGACACTGTGGCACAACAAGGGGCCCCTGACACTAGCCTGGACGATGAACTGCCCACCACCTCCGCCGGCGCTAGTGGACAGGAGGCACTGCCACAGGACCACCACACCAGCACCCCACCCCCTGCAGAGGGTGAACCACCCCGCAACCGGTCCCTGAGATCCAGGACAAAGACAGAGAACAATGCCAAGACCCCACACCAAGAAATGAGACCACCCTGAATGTCATCCTTCTGTCCCACTTTTTCACCCTGTCCATCCTCAAACTGCCCCAGCTCCACTTCCTATGCCCATTTGGGCACTGCACCTTTGAGACTAATAGACTGGACTCTGCCATGGACATTCCTCCACCATCACCCCTCATCATTTTACAACTATTGAGCACTTAAATAAACACCCTTGAAGCACAAAACAATCTAGAGTCAGTCTGTGATTTCGAAATAGTGTATTAGCAATTACAGTGTCAAAATGCTCTTTCAAATGTAATGTCAACAAACCTATGTCACACAGCTATAGTCCATGAGGAAACAAAGCAGATGTCACACAGTGGGACCCACATCTATGAAATCGTAAGGAAAAGTGACAACTCAGTGACCATACACTGGGTGAAAACAACAGACAGTTGAGAGGTAGTAATGTTAAAGTACATGTTGTAAGCAGGTTTGTATTCTTACCTGTGTCTCACTGAAAATATTGCAGGATCACCGAGTTCCTGTTGTCTATGTCCTCTTCTTCTGCTTCCTCGTCTTCTCTGTCCACAGGCTCCACAGCTGCAACAACACAGCCATCTGGACCATCCTCCTGCAGAAAAGGCACCTGTCATCGCAAAGCTAAGTTGTGAAGCATACAGCAGGCCACGATGATCTGGCACACCTTCTTTGGTGAGTAGAATAGGGATCCACCTGTCATATGGAGGCACCTGAACCTGGCCTTCAGGAGGCCGAAGGTCCGCTCTATAATCTGCCGAATTCGCCCATGGGCCTCATTGTAGCATTCCTCTGCCCTTGTCCTGGGATTCCTCACTGGGGTCAGTAGCCATGACAGGTTGGGGTAACCAGAGTCACCTGCAAATGGCGAGGGACAACTGTTAGACACACACTAACCTGTAGGGATATCCCCAGACAACCATTCTCACTGACTTGCTTCCAGGTGTTCACCTAATAGCCACACACGGTGCCTCTGGAGTTAACCCATCACATAAGGGATGCTGCTATTCCACAGGATGTAAGCGTCATGCACTGAGCCAGGGAATTTGGCATTAACATGGGAAATGTACTGGTCGGCCAAACACACCATCTGCACATTCATGGAATGATAACTCTTCTGGTTTCTGTACTCCTGTTCACTCCTGCGAGAGGGGGGGTTACCAAAGCCACATGTGTCCCATCAATGGCACCTATGATGTTGGGGATATGTCCCAGGGCATAGAATTCACCTTTCACCTTAGGCAAATCCTCCACCAGAGGGAAAACGATGTAGCTCCGCATGTGTTTCAGCAGGGCAGACAACACTCTGGACAACACGTTGGAAAAAATAGGCTGGGACATCCCTGATGCTATGGCCACTGTTGTTTGAAATGACCCACTTGCAAGGAAATGGAGTACTGACAGCACCTGCACAGGGGGGATTCCTGTGGGATGGCGGATAGCTGACATCAGGTCTGGCTCCAGCTGGGCACACAGCTCCCGGATTTTGGCACGATCAAGTCTCTAGGTGATGATCACATATCTTTCCTCCATTGTCGACAGGTCCACCAGCGGTCTGTACACCGGAGGATGCCGCCATCTCCTCACATGTCCCAGCAGACGTGCCTATGAAGGACAACAGCGAGCACAGAGTCAACCAACTCAGAGGTACGTACCCACAGCTTACACAGAACACGAATCATAATCCGAAATTTGGCCTGTACAATTGTTGAGGCAAGGCCTAGGTATGTGTGACGCAGGTAAAAATTAAGCCATGTGGGCCCCTGAAATGGCGGCTGCCTGACCTGTAAAGTGGGACAATGGGATGTGAGGTAACTGCGCTGGCGTTGTACACCGTCGCGGTAGGCGGACGAAGACCGCGGCACAATTCTGCATTGGTTAACTCTACGGTCCTCCAGACTAACAGGTAAGTACACTGGGAGCATGCTGTATGGGCTATGCTTGTGTGAAGTGGGGTGATTGAAAGATGGGGGGAGATTGAGGCGTGCATGAAACGACGGTGAGTGCATGTGCCACATGCAAGGGTAGGGATGGGGGCCAATGACTGTGACAGTGCAGTTGGTAATACCTTTTCTTTTCCCCCTGTACAATTCATGTAGGTCAGCACCCACCAGAAAAAGGATATTTGGCGTGCCATCGCCAAGGACGTCCGGACCCTGGAGGTCTACCAGAGACGGAGCACCCACTGCAGTAGAAGATGAGAGGACATTTGCCGCTGGAGCAAGAAGACTGTGGAGGCCCAGCTGGGGATGGCCTCCCAATGTGAGAGGGGTGCCCGTCGCGCCATGACCCCCCTGATGTTCAGGATCCTGGCGGTGGCGTACCCGGAGTTGGATGGGCGCTTGAGGGCATCACAGCAGCCACAAGGGGGTGAGTACACTCTCATTCTACTGATTTTGCGTGCAGTGGAGGTGCCTGGGTGGGGGAGGTGGGCTGTGGGTTACCCTAGGCCAGGGCGAGTGTGCTAGTTAGGTCCCCTTGTTCTGGCAGACTCTGTGGTACCTCACCCCACCTGTGTACAGTGCCAAGTACACCTAGTCAGGCTCCTGTGTCATCCATGTGTGTAAATGTCGGCCAGAGACTTGAAAGCCATGTCCCAGGGATTGAACAGTGGAGCCCAAGTACGCGGCGTAGTGCAGGGGGCTTCTGTGTCTGTCGTGTTCGCCAACGGTAGCGGTAATGCATGCACTCAACATGTCTTTCTTCTGTCACCCCCCCTTTTTTGTGGTATCCCTGTTCTTGTGTGCATTAGCATCATCAGGCGGAGGAGCAGTGGCACCGGAGCAGGAGGGAGCTGCATCCCACATGGCCCTGGAGGGCGAGACAACGGACTCGGAGTTCACCAGTGGGACGGAGGGCGAGGGGAGCTCTACTGCAGGGACAGGAGCTGAGACCAGTGATACGGACTCGTCCTCTGATGGGAGCTCCCTTGTGGTGGCGGCCGCATCTGTGCCCCCCGCATCTACTGATACAGCCGCCCCCCCCCTACCAGCACTGCCCTCCCAGCAGCCCCTCAGCCTTTGCCCCGTGCCCACTCACCCAGGAGGGTGGGCATCACCTTCGCCCCAGGCACCTCAGCCCCTGCCCCAGTCACCCCTGCTGCCCTCAGTGAGGAGGCCATTGACCTCCTCAGGTCCCTCACTGTTGGGCAGTCTACCATATTTAATGCCATCCAGGGTGTAGAAAGGCAGTTGCAACAAACAAATGTATTCCTGGAGGCCATTCATTCTGGTCAGGCGGCCCTTCAGCGAGCTTTTCAGACTCTGGCCTCAGCACTGATGGCAGCTATTGTCCCTGTCTCTAGCCTCCCCCCTCCAACTTCCTCCACCCAGACCCAATCCCCTCTACCTCAGCCTATCCCAAGCACACCTTCAGACCAGCATGCACACACGTTAACACACAAGGGAAGCTCTGGCAAACATAAGCACCACACATCCCACAGGCACTCACGCAAGCATCACACACATGCAGACACACCAACATCCACTGCCTCCCCTGTGTCCCCCTCCTCCTCGTCTCCCTCCCAGTCTCGTCTACACTCACACCTGCATGCACTACATCTACAGCCACTACTTCCATCACCAGCACACACACCACCACACCCGCTCACGTGCAGTCACCACCCCCACTGCCATTCACACGTCCCCTGTGTCCTCTCCCAGTGTGTCTGTGACGCGACCTCCTAAGATACACAAACGCAGCCACACACCCACCCAACAGCCATCCACCTCACGACAGCCTACAGCGCTTGCACCTTCACCCAAAGTCACCAAATGAACATCTCCCACAACCACAACCTCTTCCTCCATTCCCAAACCCCCTCCAGCTACCCGTTCCAGTGTTCCCAAGAAACTTTTCCTGTCCCACCTTGACCTCTTTCCCTCACCTCCCCCACCCCGTCAGTCTCCTAGGGCCCGACTCTCCAGGTCCCAACCTAGCACCTCAGCCACAACATCTCCGGGACCAGTGGTGCCTGTAGTCACCGTAATCTGGAGTGCACCGGACAGCAGGGCAGCCAGTGTGGCACGGAGCCACAGCATGGACAGTCCCCCACCTGTAAAGCATCAAAAGTTGGCCAGTGCCCGGCGGGAGAGGGGGAAGACTCCAGCCACCAAAGCTGCTCCCAGGGATCCAGGTGGGAGTGTGGAGTCAGCTGCGACACCTTCCAAGGTGGGGAAGGGCCACAAGAAAGTCAGCAAGTCTGGGAAGAGCAGCACGGCGGAGAAGACCGCCATCATCCCCGCTACCCAGGAGGCCACCGCCACCAGCCCTGCTGCCCAGGAGGCCACCGCCAGCACCAGCCCAGCTGCCCAGGAGGCCACCGCCAGCACCAGCCCAGCTAACCAGGACAGGACCGCCAGCACTAGCCTACCAGCCCAGGAGGCCACCGCCAGCACCAGCCCAGCTGCCCAGGACAGGACCGCCAGCACCAGCCCAGCTGCCCAGGACAGGACCGCCAGCACAAGCCCCGCTGGGCCAGACAGGACCGCCAGCACCAGGCCCGCTGGGCCAGACAGGACCGACAGCAGCTGAGTCACTGCCAAGGACCCCGCCGCCACAAGCACCGCTGAACAGGACACTGCCGCCACAAGCACCGCTGAACCGAACACCGCCGCCACAAGCACCGCTGCCAAGGACACCGCCGCCACAAGCACCACTGAACAGGACACTGCCGCCACAAGCACCGCTGAACAGGACACTGCCGCCACAAGCACCGCTGAACAGGACACCGCCGCCACAAGCACCGCTGTCAAGGACACCGCTGCAACAAGCAGCGCTGGCCCATGAGCGCCAAGGGCACTGACGCTACTGAGTCCGTCATGAGCAGGATGAAGCACTCTGGGCACAAGGCCCCCTCCAGAACCAGTAGAGAGATACATCCACTACCTCTGTCCTTGGCAGGATGAAGCACTCTTGGCACCATGCCCCCTCCAGAACCAGTGGAGAAAGGCATCCACTACCTCTGTCCTTGGCAGGAAGAAGCACTCTGGGCACAAGGCCCCCTCCAGAACCAGTGGAGAGATACATCCACTACCTCTGTCCTTGGCAGGAAGAAGCACTCTGGGCACAAGGCCCCCTCCACAACCAGTGGTGAAAGGCATCCATCTGAGAGACCGTGTCTTTGCACTCCCCAGGATAATGCAGTGGGCAGCCCACCCACTTGTGAGACTTGAGAGACTGTGGCTTTGCACTCCCCAGGATAAAGCAGTGGGCAACCCACCCACTGGAGAGACTTGTGAGACTGTGGCTTTGCACTCCCCAGGATTGAACAGCGGGCAACCCACCCACTGTAGAGACTTGTGAGACTGTGGCTTTGCACTCCCCAGGATTGAAGAGTGGGCAACCCACCCACTGTAGGGACTTGTGAGACTGTGGCTTTGCACTCCCCAGTATTGTACAGTGGGCAAACCAGCCACTGTAGAGACTTGAGAGACTGTGGCTTTGCACTCCCCAGGATAATGCAGTGGGCAACCCACCCACTAGAGACTTGAGAGACTGTGGCTTTGCACTCCCCAGGATTGAACAATGGGCAACCCACCCACTGTAGAGACTTGTGAGACTGTGGCTTTGCACTCCCCAGGATTGAACAGTGGGCAAACCACCCAATGTAGAGACTTTAGAGACTGTGGCTTTGCACTCCCCAGGTTAGAACAGTGGGCATGTGGCCCCCTCGTGGATTTGGCATTGTGCACTCAACCGGCTGAGGTGCCCCCCTTTCCCTTCCCCCTGAGGTGCCTGTTTTATTGCTATCTGATGCCCCTATAGTGTTCTCTCCGTCATGTTCGGGGATTGAATGTGGGCCTCGCCCATGCCGTGTGAGCCCAGTGTTCCATGGACTTTAATGGAGCACTACCTGGACTACTATTCTTGGTGTATATATTTGTTTATAGTGTATATATATTTTTGCGTCCTGTATTTTAATATATTACAATGGTTACACTCATTTCATTTTGTCTTTGCATTCTTCCGGGGGGTTTTGGGGGTGTAACTGTAATGTATCATGCTGTATTAGTGTGTGTGTTGTAGTGGGTGAGGGTGGGGGTGGGGGTGTTGCATGTGTGTGTCCTGTTTTTTCCCTCCCCCCTCCCCTGTGTCGTAGGTGCAGTACTCACCGGTGTCTTTGCCGCCGGAGTTCGTGCTCCTGGTAGAGGAGCAAGAAGATGAGGGCTGGGACTATCTGGAGCTCGGGTTCCATGGCGTCCGGATTCCTCGTGGGGTGTGTAGAGGTGACCGTTTTCCCTTCGAAGTCCTGTTTCCGCCGTGTTTTTGTTCGCAGTGAATCCACCCCGGAAAAGGTGGCAGATTGGTAGGTTGTGATACTGTAGGCGGTACATTATCCTCCGCCTGTCTGTTGGCGGTGACCGCCAAGCTGTTTGTTTGTACCACCATGGCGGTTGGAGTGTTAAAGTGGCTGTCTTTGTCAGACAAACCCAAAGTTCATCCCGAAGGTTCCAACTGATTTCCACATGAACGAGCCTGTGGTCTTAAAGACTTTCTTTCCTCGACCCCAGACCAGGGCAGAAAGATCGCTGCATTCTTTGGACGTCAAGCGATGCCTTAAATTTTATTTGCTATTTTTACTATGAGCCGTGACTTTGGAAATTGCCTGGCGCGGACACATTGACTATTTAAAGATTATCAGCTGGTTCTTGGCACTTTCATGATTTACTCTGTTCTCTTCGCTATCCAGGCACTGTCTTCATTGTCCTGAGGAGGCCGGATTTGTTAAGGCCGAAACGCGTCGACTATATATTTTTCGAGGAGTGACTCTTGGAACTTATGAACTATGAGCTAAGAAATTACGGATTGTATCGGACTTTCTCTCGGTGATGGCTCCTTTCCACTGAGTCAAGATACTCTCCATGGACAACTGTCATCTCATTCTTTTGTGACTGCTGGTTATTGATTGGCTCTGCAGATCATACTTTCTCACGGTGCTATAATGGAACTTTCTTTTGACGATTTTTGTGTAGTATAATATGTATATATAATATATATTTTTTCTATATTTTTTTATTTGTATATAAGATTCCCCTCGGTGCACAGGTACCGGTGGACACTACAGTTTAATTGGTTAATTGGAAATAAAAGAAATTAGTTTCTAGTGAAAAATTAAGCTTTTCACTGTGTTAGTTAAGTTTAGATTTATCCCTTCTGGATATTCCTTTGTTTATATTATTGCTTTGTCCCTGATCCAGTGGGGTAATAGGGATTTCCCTTTTTGCTGTCAGTTAAATTTTATTTGCAGCACACATCCTCAATCAGAAGATCCGGCCAGCTGTTCGTGGCATTTAGTGCCCCCAGAAGAGGGCTTCCTGATTCTAAGCAAACCATCTCTAGATGGATTTCCAATGCCATAGTCTTTTGCCACCAAAAAGCTGGTCGACTGCTGGACAGTAAAGTTTGTGCACATTCTACAAGTGCAGTGTCCACTACTTGTGCACTCTTCTCCGGAGTGTCCCTTCCAGACATCTGTCATGCAGCCATGTGGAAGACAACGCATGCCTTCACGAAGCACTACTGCCTGGATGCTGAATCGCTCCATGATGCCGCGGTGGGTCTAGCAGTTCTTAGACATTTGTTCAGATAAGGTGAGCTGCTTGTTTCCCTCCATCCGCTTCAGATTTAATCACATTTTCTGATTATTTATGTACTTACCTTTTCTTGCACATATTTGTATATATTTGTGTTTACGGCATTACTTTATTGCTATGCTTGTAACTGTCTCAGATTATTGAAGGATTGGTATAGACAGAATTTCTTGCTACAGAAAATGTGTTATTTACGGCTTGCTAATCTATTCAAGCATGTGAATCTATGAAAGTTCCAATTACGGAGTAAGAAATAAGTTACTTACCTGTAACTGTAGTTCTCCAGTATTGGACATTTTTATAGATTCACATGCAGCCCACCCACCTCTCCGGGGAAAATCTGAGGGAAGGCAGCTCCTCACAGGAGGTTCTAGAGGGGTGAGGCAATCTGATTGGCTCAAGTTTGAGTTTGGGTCTATTTTACAAAACGACTAGGATGAATTATTGTATTGAGGCCTACTTCATGTATTGTGTGCATACATCTTCAGGCCTAGGTTATATATATTCCACCGGGGACTCCCATCTCGACGACGGGGAACTTTTCAAGCATGTGAATCTATGAAAGTGTCCAATACTGGAGAACTACAGTAACAGGTAAGTAACTTATTTCTTACATAGGGTACTCCTGGAGAACACAGTCCATGACAAACATCTGCGCACAACAAAGCAACACAAACAAAATGATCATGTGTCAAAACCTTGTTCAAGAAACACCTTTCACCTGGATTACCCAGCGCTTGCCCTCCATAATATTTTCCGTTACATACTCCTCTCATCATCATCACAAGAGTTGCTCTAACAGTCAAAGTTATGGCAATTGACAAAAAAACTTATATTCATGAGAATAAGATGTTGAAATCTTGACGCAAGTCAGCTCCTTTCTCTTCACCACTATTGGCATCATTTGGTATTTAAGAATCCTCACCCGATGGCACTTCAAGGTCTCCATCCTCTGAGATATGAGGGATGTTCCGTTGCAGGGTGAGGTTTTGGAGCATACAGCAGGCCACAGTGATTTGATACACTTTCCAGGGTGAGTAGAGGAGGGCTTTCCTAGTTTTGTGCTGACATCTAAATCTGGCCTTCAGGAGCCCAAAAGCCGCTCCAATGGCTGCTGTGTCCTTCCATGGGCCCCATTGAAGCAGACTTCCTCTGACGTTGCTGGATTCCTCATTAGTGCCAACAACCATGGCCGGTTGGGTTAGGCTCAGTCTCCTAGATGGAAGACAGACATAAGTGCAACAATAAGTTACACACTTTCTGATTATACTACCTGGCATCACCCACACAAAGTTAGGAAAGATCATACTTACCAACAAACCAGGCCCTCTCCTGTAGTAGTTGTAACATCAGCTGGGGTATGGTGCTGTTCCGCAGAACAAAAGGATCATGGGCTGATCCAGAGAACCGGGCACAGATATTTGAGATATACAAATCAAATAAGCAGACAGCTTGCATGTTGATAGAATGGAAGTTTTTCCTGTTATGGTAAACCTGTTCCCTGGCTTGTGGTGGTACTAAGGCAATATGGGTGCCAACAATGGCTCTAACTACATGAAGTAGGTGAGCAAATCCATAGAAGCCAACCTTCAAATTGGCTAAATCCTCATATCTAGGGAACTGGATGTAGCTGTCAATGTCCCTTATCATTGCCGAAAGCACATCTTTTAGTACACCACAGAAACTTAGTTGTGACATAGCACCTGATATTGCTACAATGTATTGAAAGGAACTTGTGTATACGCTGATGACCACGTATTTCGTGTACATGTACACTATGGTTTGGAAAATACCTCACTTTCCTCCTGAACTGCTGCTATCAAGACCTTCTTCAATTGTAGGTGCTGAGCACCCCCTCTGGAAACAATCTTGGCAAGCCAAGCAGGTGAGAGGGCCCATGCCTTCACTGCAGAGCAGCTGGAGCTGCTGGCTAAGGCGATCCTTTCTGTGTATGGCCAGCTCTTTGGCTCACCAGAGGAACAGGTATTTACCTATTGTAGTAGTTATATGCTAATTAGTGTTGGTTGCATTTATTTATTTCTTTTCCCCTTCTATTGTCACTTAAGTGTACATATTGTCTCTCTTCATGCTTGTATTTTCTTCTCTGTATTCCTTTATGCTGGGGTTGTCTTCTGGCCGCCCCTGGTACACCCGCCATTCCACCTCAGAGAAAAAGTGAGAGAATAACCTGAATCAGGTAAGTGCCTCAGGTCTCAGGGATATGTGTTGGGAAAACCAGAAAGGTGCTCGTGAGGGATAGGTGGGGGTCATAAACTCTCTGAGACATAAACTCGTGTGGTGGCCCCATGCATAAGTGCCTTTAAAAATGGGCCCTCGACCAGAACTCCATAATCGTCACACTTAGGGTGTTATCTTTCATCCTGTCTCTTCACCACCCTCCCCCACTCTCTTGGAAGCGACGGGTCTGTGCTACAATGACTGCACCTTGTTTAGCCACGCACCTCCAGGAACGCGGTGTGGCTGTCAAGTCTGAATTACTCCTCCTTTGGCTCCCCAGATCGCCTCGATTAGCGATCCTCCTTCGTCCTTGGGTTCTGCCTGGTTGGGCTCTTCCTCTGCTTTCGGCTCGGTCCCATGTCTTCTCTCCTGCGCGTCCCTGGCTCCACTCGCTCGGGTCCTGCATCTTCTCTATTGTGCATCTCCTCTCCTATACCAAACTCGCCGCCATCTCTCCTTTCCTCCTCTTCCGACTCCTGTTTTCCCTCTTCATCGGGCCGGCACAAGAAGCCATTCTCGCTTCGGGAGGAACTACTTTCTGGTGTTCCCCCAGGGAACCTATCTGGCCATCCCAGTGACCTGACGCAGTGAACATTTCCGGGGTCGCCGCTGGAACCCGTCACACTTACATTCATATGTTACTCTGTTTTACTCCATCACTTCCATTCCCACAGGTTACAGTGTGCCTCTGAGTTAAAGTGTTAGTTCTGATTACTGTTGGAAAGTTTTGTGGTCCCTAAAAAGGACAATATTGTGAGGGATTGCCGAGCACTATACATTGTGTACTTAACATCACCATTGGGATGTATGAAGTGTGGAAAGCCTGTATTACATTTGTGTTGCATATAGGCATCTATGCATGTATACATTTCATGGTACTTATGATATATTTACTATTCAGATCATGCTAAGGGCAATATTTATAATTTTACCAACAAAACTGCGTTAGCGCAGTTTTGTGTGTAAAAGTATAGCGCCGGCTAGCGTCATTCCTGGACGCCGGCCGGGCACAATATTTATGGAATGGCGCTAGCTGGCGCTAATGCCCTATCCGGGTAGGGGAGGCATAGGGGAAACCTAAGCTTGTGTGCCGAATTATGGCGCTACCCTGTTTAGAGGCAAAAAAATGCCTCTAAGCAGTGTAACGCAATTTCCTGGCGCACAACCCCCATGGACATGGCTCCTGTCTTAGAAAAAGACAGGAGCAATGCCCACCCTCCCAATGACCGTGCCCAGGGGATGAATGTCCCCTGGGCAAGGCCAGTGGGGCCAGTGCCATGCAGGGGCCCCAAGTCAGGGCACCTGAGCGGGAAAAAAAGAGAAGAATTATACTTACCGGGACTTACCTCGGATGGGTCCCCCATCCTGTGGTGTCCCTCTGGTGTGGGTGGGGGTGTCCCTGGGGCCAGGGAAGGGCACCTGTGGGCTCTTTCCATGGTTTCTGACCATGGAAGAAGGCCCAAAGGTCCCTTAACGCCTGTCTACACTCAGGCATTAAATAATGGCGCTAAGCAAGCTTGGTGCCATTATTTAAGGCTACTTCAGAAGAGGTTTTGATATGTGCATCACCAGCTTTTTTACATTAAACCAAACAATGGTATTTTGATGTCATCCCTGAAGAGTGCCCCATATGGCAAAAGGTTTGCCTATGATGCCAGTACATACCACACAAACTCAATCAGACATAGGGGCTGATTCTAGAGGGTCGGCGGGAGCACCGCCGACAGGCCGGCGGTGCCCCGCAGGGCATTCTGACCGCGGCGCTTTGGCCGCGGTCAGAAAGGGTAAACCGGCGGTCTCCCGCCGGTTTACCGCTGCCCTCAGAATCCCCCATGGCGGCGCAGCTTGCTGCGCCGCCATGGGGGATTCTGACCCCCCCTACCGCCATCCTGTTCATGGCGGGAAAGCCGCCATGAACAGGATGGCGGTAGGGGGGGGTCGCGGGGCCCCTGGGGGCCCCTGCCGTGCCCATGCCAATGGCATGGGCACGGCAGGGGCCCCCGTAAGAGGGCCCCGCAAGGTATTTCAGTGTCTGCCTTGCAGACACTGAAATACGCGACGGGTGCTACTGCACCCGTCGCACCTTCCCACTCCGCCGGCTCGATTACGAGCCGGCATCCTCGTGGGAAGGGAGTTTTTCCCTGGGCTGGCGGGCGGTCTTTTGGAGACCGCCCGCCAGCCCAGGGAAAAACTCATAATACCCTCCGCGGTCTTCTGACCGCGGAGCGGTATTATGGGGGCGGAATTCTGGCGGGCGGCCTCCGCCGCCCGCCAGAATTAGAATCACCCCCATAGTATACTACATTAAGTATTCCACATGTCCACAGATCCCCAGAGTGGAAGCTCTCACTGACAATCATGGTAGTCCTTCCATAGTGACCTAAGTCTTAAGATGTATTCTATACTATGGTTCCAGGCTCTATGGACCTGTGCATCAAGTCAAAGTGCCTGGCTGTAAAGGTGTCTTTAAAATATTGCACAAGTTGTGTACTCTTCAAAAGCTCACAATGGTGCCCCATGTTTCATAGTATCTCTCATCACAGTACATGTAGGATGGCTCAGGGCTACAAGATGTTAGTGGTCTGGCTTAGTCAGTATAGGTCATGACCAGAGATGAGTATGGTTAGCAGACTATAAAAGTGTGTTCAGCATATAAAAACTACACCTTTGATTTATACTTATGCAAAACAGAAATCCAAAACGTTGCAGTGATAAACTGTTTTTCCCTCTCTATACAGGTCTTGCCCATCAAAAGTGAGACATTTGGAAGGTCATCACCCGGAGGGTGCGTACCCACGGAGTCTGTCTCCTGCACGTCCATTGCATACAAACACCACACCCACTATCACCACCACATCAGCATCCACAACACTAACCCCCTGCACTTCCACTGCAGCAACCTCCACAGATCCACCATGCACATTCTCCACTCACAAGAAACACAGACACACACAATCAAGCACCCAACAGACATCATAGATACAAGACACACCCATACTTGCAGCACATACACCTGACACACATGCACTTGCACCCACAACAGTTGGTAGCCGGGTAATCCAATGCTGTTTTGACCACAGTACCCTTTCTGAAAAATTCTCAGCTAGGCCCTAAGAAGACTACCTAAAGTCATTAATTTCCCATCTACCACTCTTTAAGAAAACATACTAAAAATAACAACCTTCAGTGAGAAGACAGCTACTCTCAGTGATCAGGCATTTTTGAATAATGTTTAATGAAGTTTGCCTATATATTTGAGTTCCTGGCCATGCAACAGGGTAGGGCTGATTTATAACTATAACATGATTAGCATTGAAACTTTGTGTTTGTTTCAGTACAAGAAGACATGCTTGTTGTATCCTACTAGCATGAGTACCCCTTGTGGGCACTAGTTCATCAATCATTATGTAAACTCCTGTTCCCAGTTTATCAGATTGTTACTGTCTACACTGGTCAGGAATATCTGAAGGTGTTAAATAACTTGGTCTCTGCTTTGTTACTTCCAATTTCCTGCATGTCCCTGGCTAATGATAAGATATCTTGTCATTTAAACAGGGCATTCAATCAACAACGTAGTATAGATTTCTGATAGACATGAAGTAAAATAATATTAAGCAAGCTGAAGCAAGGATCTTGGAGATGGAGAGGAATGGCACCTTAGAGGCAGTCCAACCACTAATGCTGAGTCACTGGTGATGTCAGGAGAGAGAGGCAGTAGTGTCATTTCTGAGTATTGCATAATTGACAGTAGGTCCAGGGGATGAAGGTTTATTTATCAGCACTTAGCTGCTGCATTGTCTGTATCATGACTTCATCCATGGCCCTGTCTGACTAGCCACAGGAAGTAGTGTGCACAGCACCAGGGCCCACTACCAGCATTGGAGCAGCATGCACCTCAATCTGATGACAACATCATGGGAGGTTGCTTAATCCAATATTATCATCAACATTGACTCTTACCATTAATAACAGGACCCATCCTGAGTCCCATTCAAATCCTTACCTTTTTCCAGTCTGCATAAATATTTAATGGTCTAGGCAGATGCACTTAGTTCACAAGTAGGTGGAGACAGCAGCTCCAGAACTGCTGAAGGCGTAACAGAGAGATGAACTGATTGAGACTAGTAAGGAGCTTCACTGGTAGGTTCATCTTCAACAGGTTCACAACTGGTAGCTCCTCCCCCACCAAGTGTACCACCAGCTACACTTCCAACAAGCTCTTCACTAAATCCACATCTGGTACTTATACCACCACTAAATCGTCCACCTTTAGGTACATCTACACCAAATCCAGCCCAGGTATGCGAATCTTCATTAAGTCCACTGTCGATAAGTGCACCTCAATGAAGCCCTCCTGCAGATGGTAACATCCATAAAGTTCAACACCAGTGGGCATACATCCACTAAGACCACCACCGGTGAGTGCACCTCCACCAAATCCTTTACTGCCAATACCAAGGATATCCCCTCCAAATCCATTACCATAGCTGTCACAGGTAATGTTATCTGGATCTCTGACAATCTCTACTTAAATGCTGCAGGTTAAGGGGTAACCTGAAATGCAAGGGAGAACACAGAACATAATAATGGTGGTGGTGGTAGTGGCAATGAAGAAGAGTAGAAAATGTCCGACCTTACAGATGCTGTCAGTGCTTGATTTCAGTTTATTGAAAGAGTAGTAAAAAGCCACAGAACAATCAACCCACAAGCAAGCATGCTATATTGCTTTGGAAGGATTTCACAAGCTAGGTAGTATGATGGTAGCAAAGGTGACATGGTCACCAAAATCGTCTTGACCTGGGATTTGAATCACATCATCCTGTACATTATCACCACATTAACATGAATCCAAGTGTTTTAGTGCCAATACTGTCCATAGCAAAGGAAGCCTGTGGGGACCACACCCTGACAAATGTAGCATTTTCTGTGGAAACCACCTGTGAAAGTGACATAGAGGCTGATTTAGCCCCTGGCAGATGTCATGGCAGATGGGCAGCAGTCTGTCATGTTGGCAGAGGTCATCTTCTCTACTACCCTCGACAGAGTGCTGCCCATCAAATTATTAGATTGCTGCTGATTATCTATGTACCTTTAAATGAGCTCCTGTGAAGGCATTAAACCTTTGGGGCATGTCTGAAATGTGTCATTTCTTTTATTTTTCAGAAAAGCAGGAGTTAGCTTGTCAAAACAAAAAAGAAACAGCGCTCACCTGTGGTCAGTTCCTCCAAAGGCGTGGGGGTTATTTATTTTCTGTCCATGACTGCCAGGTTTTTCCTGGCAGTCAATGACAGAAAAAAAGGAAATCAAACCAAATGCTCCAAACATGGTGAGTGGTCTGATGTCCTGACTCCCAAAGGCCTTACTCTGTTGGACCTTCAGAGACTGTTTTCCAACAGAGGAACCCGTGGTGGCACCACAAATGGAAAACTGACATTCACTTGACTCATAGCTGAGCAGGCGGACCTACGAACTGGCAAACAGAGTACTCTGTTACATTTGTGATTCAGTACCCTGTCCATTAAACTCCAAATCACTCCCTTGGTGCCTTGTATTATGTAAACTATCCCTCCAAACTGGTGGCAGGGGATGACGCCAACATCCACAACAACATGACTGCCAAATTACTGGATACAAATATATTAATATTGGACTTCCTGAGTCACTCATCAGTACACACCTGGACCTGTGGAACTACAGAAGAAGGACTGCCTTATTCCCCAGATAACTGCCCTGCTGCATGGAGCCTGCCTTGTTCCCCAGAGGACTGCCCTACTGCTTGAATCCTGCCAAGCTCCTTAGGAAATTAGAAAGAAATGCCCCCTTCCTGCCAGGCTAACTAGCGAGGCTTCCATGGTCATTTGGCTGATCTCCTGTTCTCAGCTACAAGGAGACAAGAAGTTCCAGAGGCCTCCATTCAACTGTCTGGCTAGCTTACTGCAAATTACCCTGTCTGAACCTTCAACTGGACCTCCCAGAGCCCTGCAGGCCTACGCTGTAGTGAGTTCCCTATTCCTAAGAGGTCCTGGACCCTTGGCTGGCATCAGTTGAGCTCCTTCTTTGAAATCCTGAAGCTTTGAATTCTGCCCACCGGACTTGGAGAAGGTAACATTTTTAGCTGGCCTAACCTGGGCCCTCTATCTGGCCCTCACTCCATTACGGTCACCCTTTACTTGTGACTTTGGCCCAGTCTAGTGGGCCAGATAACCACAGTTTTTGATTCACTTCCTGACAGTGTTAGAAGTCTTGGAATCTGCTCCTCCTGGATGTTTAGGTGGAATCCACGTTTCTTGGTGTTCTTTAACTACAGAGGCAGGGGTGTCTGAGGCACGTCCTTCCCCTGGCAGGGTCTCCATTTCACTGGCTGCCAGTGAAGTAGACGGGCCTGATGTTAAATTGCAAGTGGAAGGGATCAGCTTTTGTGGACATAACCTACTCAGGATGGTATTCATGTCTCTCAGCAACCCTGTAATGGCTGCCAGCTGGGCAATTTGGGCCTCCCACTGTTGCAGAACTTCCTGGTGGTTGTCTGAATCTGCTTGATCTCCCCAATAATGGCAGGTACCTGGCCAATCACGCCTTAGGACTGTTGATAAGCCCCCAAGACTTGTGAGATGGTGTCCTGACCAGTTGTATCCCTAGGAGCCTCCATCCGCTGGCCCACAACATCCCTCCCATGCACCCTACACCTATCTGCCTGTGCCCTTGCCACTGATTGCCCACTCCCACTGGTGCTAGGTCCTTCATTGTCAGGGTTTTCTAGTGGTGATTCAGGTACCTGTACTGGGAGGCACATGATGGTAGACACTGTCCTTGCAACACAAGTTTGGGGGCGAAAGGTTGACTGAGATGGAGAAGCAACAGAGCTGGGAGGAGTCGATGTAAGCAAGGTGAGGCTGACAGTTGGTGACTGACCGGGTGACCCAAATGGGCCAGAGTCGTCATCAATGCCCACACATCCAGGTGTGTTTTCCTCACTGAGGGCTTCATCCAGAGGGGAAGTGGCTGTCTCTGGTGCCCTCTCTGTGGTCGCAATGGCTAGATGATCTGTAAAGGAAGTGGAACAGACGGTTACTGATAGTAATGCAACATGTGGTATCAAACTTTGACAGGTAGACGTGCTACCATTACTTGATCCCCTGATATAACAGTGATTCCTGCTTCCAAATCTGGGGAACAGGTATATGGTATATAAACAGTTCTTATATCATACACCTTGCTTCAGGATATTAGAGTATCTTGGTAGTTGGATGGCTGTGCATAGACTCATGTCATCTGAACTGTGTGGTTTTACATTTTTCATGTTACATCCTAATTAGGAGTAAAGC
This sequence comes from Pleurodeles waltl, assembly GCF_031143425.1. Taxonomy (NCBI): domain Eukaryota; kingdom Metazoa; phylum Chordata; class Amphibia; order Caudata; family Salamandridae; genus Pleurodeles; species Pleurodeles waltl. The sequence continues at coordinate 46,764,372 of NC_090446.1, read as the reverse complement.
ATTACTGTACAAACCTGGCTCAATATATACTATATCAAAATGAGATATAGGTGGTCATTACAACCCTGGCGGACGGTGTTAAAGCTGCGGTAATACCGCAAACAGGCCGGCGGACAAAAAAAAGGAATTACGACCCTGGCGGAAACCGCCAACTAAGACAGCCACTTTAACACACCGCCTGCCACGTCGGTACAGACAAGCAGCGCGGTGGTCACCGCCAACAGACAGGCGGAAGACAATGTACCGCCCACACTATCACAACACACCAATCCACCACCTTTTCCGGGGCGGATTCCCCGTGGATAAAAACACGGCGGAAACAGCTTTTGCTATGGGAAAATGCTCACCTCAACACATCCCACGAGGAACGAGGACACCATGGAGCCGGAACTACAAATACTCCCAGCCCTTGCATTCCTGATCATCTATGACCAACAGCGACGTACGCGCAGAAGATACCGGTGAGTACTGCACCTACGACACGGGGGAGGGGGGAGGCAAAATTTACGGGGACACCCACCAAACACCCCCACCCTCGCATATCACAACATACACACCAATGCAGTCACAAAAATCACAGTAACAACCCACAATCCCCCCGGAAGAATGCAAAGACAAAGCGAATTGCGGTCAAACTCTGTAGCCACTAAGACCACCACCGGTAGGTGCACCTCCACCAAATCCTTTACTGCCAATACCAAGGATATCCCCTCCAAATCCATTACCATAGCTGTCACAGATAATGTTCTCTGGATCTCTGACAATCTCTACGTAAATGCTGCAGGTTAAGGGGTAACCTGAAATGCAAGGGAGAACACAGAACATAATAATGGTGGTGGTGGTAGTGGCAATGAAGAAGAGTAGCAAATGTCCGACCTTACAGATGCTGTCAGTGCTTGATTTCAGTTTATTGAAAGAGTAGCAAACAGCCACAGAACAATCAACCCACAAGCAAGCATGCTATATTGCTTTGGAAGGATTTCACAAGCTAGGTAGTATGATGGTAGCAAAGGTGACATGGGTCACCAAAATCGTCTTGACCTGGGATTTGAATCACATCATCCTGTACATTATCACCACATTAACATGAATCCAAGTGTTTTAGTGGCAATACTGTCCATAGCAAAGGAAGCCTGTGGGGACCACACCCTGACAAATGTAGCATTTTCTGTGGAAACCACCTGTGAAAGTGACATAGAGGCTGATTTAGCCCCTGGCAGATGTCATGGCAGATGGGCAGCAGTCTGTCATGTTCGCAGAGGTCATCTTCTCTACTACCCTCAACAGAGTGCTGCCCATCAAATTATAAGATTGCTGCTGATTATCTATGTACCTTTAAATGAGCTCCTGTGAAGGCATTAAACCTTTGGGGCATGTCTGAAATGTGTAATTTCTTTTATTTGGGCCTCCCACTGTTGCAGAACTTCCTGGTGGTTGTCTGAATCTGCTTGATCTCCCCAATAATGGCAGGTACCTGGCCAATCACGCCTTAGGACTGTTGATAAGCCCCCAAGACTTGTGAGATGGTGTCCTGACCCGTTGTATCCCTAGGAGCCTCCATCCGCTGGCCCACAACATCCCTCCGATGCACCCTACACCTATCTGCCTGTGCCCTTGCCACTGATTGCCCACTCCCACTGGTGCCAGGTCCTTCATTGTCAGGGTTTTCTAGTGGTGATTCAGGTACCTGTACTGGGAGGCACATGATGGTAGACACTGTCCTTGCAACACAGGTTTGGGGGCGAAAGGTTGACTGAGATGGAGAAGCAACAGAGCTGGGAGGAGTCGATGTAAGCAAGGTGAGGCTGACAGTTGTTGACTGACCGGGTGACCTAAATGGGCCAGAGTCGTCATCAATGCCCACACATCCAGGTGTGTTTTCCTCACTGAGGGCTTCATCTAGAGGGGAAGTGGCTGTCTCTGGTGCCCTCTCTGTGGTCGCAATGGCTAGATGATCTGTAAAGGAAGTGGAACAGACGGTGTAACAATGTCCGTGCACAAACAGTCCAAAAATGCATGGGCGACGCACACAATAGATCCCTGACCAAAATCCGAGAGAACACTGCCGGGGCATCAGATAGAAACTATACAGGCACCTCAGGGGGAAGGGAAGGGGGGGCACCTCAGCCAGATGAATGCGAAGCCAGATCCACGACGGGGCACCATGCCCATTGATGTATCCTGGGGAGTGCAAAGCCACAGTCTCTCAAGTCTATACAGTGGGTGGCTTACCCACTGTGCCATCCTGGGGAGTGCAAAGCCACAGTCTGAAGTCTATACAGTGGGTGGCTTGCCCACTGTGCCATCCTGGGGAGTGCAAAGCCACAGTCTATGAAGTCTATACAGTGGGTAGCTTGCCCACTGTGCCATCCGGGGGAGTGCAAACACACATGTTCGCAAGTAGATGCAGTTCTCTACTGGTACTGGGTGGGTCTGGTGGCCAGACTGGATGAGTCTCCCCGTGAAAGTACATGTCCTGTCACTGTCCCAGATGCACATGGGAGAACGATGCCTGATGTGCTGGACTATTCATACCCACACGGTCTTGTCCCTGTTCAGTGGTCTTCACCAAGGCGGTCTTTGCCCTGTGCAGCGGTGCTTTGCCATGGCAGTCTTTGGCCTGTTCAGGGTTGCTTAGCCATGGCGGTCTTGTCCCTGTTCAGCGGTCTTCACCATGGCGGTCTTTGCCCTGTTCAGCGGTGCTTTGCCATGGCGGTCTTGTCCCTGTTCAGCGGTCTTCACCATGGCAGTCTTTGGCCTGTTCAGCGGTGCTTTGACATGGCGGTCTTGTACCTGTTCAGCGGTCTTCACCCTGGCGGTCTTTGCCCTGTTCAGCGGTGCTTTGCCATGGCAGTCTTTGGCCTGTTCAGCGGTGCTTTGCCATGGCGGTCTTGTCCCTGTTCAGCGGTCTTCACCAAGGCGGTCTTTGCCCTGTTCAGCGGTGCTTTGCCATGGCAGTCTTTGGCCTGTTCAGCGGTGCTTTGCCATGGCGGTCTTGTCCCTGTTCAGCGGTCTTCACCATGGCAGTCTTTGGCCTGTTCAGTGGTGCTTTGCTATGGCGGTCTTGTCCCTGTTCAGCGGTCTTCACCATGGCGGTCTTTGCCCTGTTCAGCGGTGCTTTGCCATGGCAGTCTTTGGCCTGTTCAGCGGTGCTTTGCCATGGCGGTCTTGTCCCTGTTCAGCGGTCTTCACCATGGCGGTCTTTGCCCTGTTCAGCGGTGCATTGCCATGGCAGTCTTTGGCCTGTTCAGCGGTGCTTTGCCATGGCAGTCTTTGGCCTGTTCAGCGGTGCTTTGCCATGGCGGTCTTGTCCCTGTTCAGCGGTCTTCACCATGGCAGTCTTTGCCCTGTTCAGCGGTGCTTTGCCATGGCAGTCTTTGGCCTGTTCAGCGGTGCTTTGCCATGGCGGTCTTGTCCCTGTTCAGCGGTCTTCACCATGGCGGTCTTTGCCCTGTGCAGCGGTGCTTTGCCATGGCAGTCTTTGGCCTGTTCTGCGGTGCTTAGCCATGGCAGTCTTGTCCCTGTTCAGCGGTCTTCACCATGGCGGTCTTTGCCTTGTTCAGCGGTGCTTAGCCATGGCGGTCTTGTCCCTGTTCAGCGTTCTTCACCATGGCTGTCTTTTCCCTGTTCAGCGGTGCTTTGCCATGGCAGTCTTTGGCCTGTTCAGCGGTGCTTAGTCATGGCGGTCTTGTCCCTGTTCAGCGGTCTTCACCATAGCGGTCTTTGCCCTGTTCAGCGGTGCTTTGCCATGGCAGTCTTTGGCCTGTTCAGCGATGCTTTGCCATGGCAGTTCTGATACTGACATTGGTGTGTGGCATGACGAACTCCACACTGGACGTTGGTGTGTGGCATGACGACATCCACAATGGACGTTGGTGTGTGGCATGACGAACTCCACACTGGACATTGGTGTGTGGCATGACGAACTCCACAATGGATATTGGTGTGTGGCATGACGAACTCCACACTGGACGTTGGTGTGTGGCATGACGAAATCCACAATGGACATTGGTGTGTGGCATGACGAACTCCACACAGGACGCTGGTGTGTGGCATGACGAACTCCACACTGGACACTGGTGTGTGGCATGACGAACTCCACAATGGACATTGGTGTGTGGCATGACGAACTCCACACTGGACATTGGTGTGTGGCATGACGAACTCCACACTGGACGTTGGTGTGTGGCATGACCTTCCATCATTGCCCAGCGGGGCTGTGAGATTCTGGACCCTCCTGGGCTGTGACTCCGGCGGTGGCGGTGGTCTCAGGACCAGTAACGATACTTGAGCCCTCTTGGGCTGTGACTCCGGCGGTGGCGGTGGTCTCAGGACCAGTAACGATACTTGAGCCCTCTTAGGCTGTGACTCCGGCGGTGGCAGTGGTCTCCTGACCAGTAACGATACTTGAGCCCTCCTGGGCTGTGACTCCGGCGGTGGCGGTGGTCTCCTGACCAGTAACAATACTTGAGCCCTCCTGGGCTGTGACTCCGGCGGTGGTCTCTGGACCAGTGACGAAACTTGGGCCCTCCTGGGCTATGACTCTGGCGGTGGTCTCTGGACCACTGACGATACTTGGGCCCTCCTCGGCTATGACTCTGGCGGTGGTCTCTGGACCAGTGACGACGGTGCTGGCGGTTGTGTCTGGACCGCCGGAAATGATGGCGCACTTCTCCGCCGTGACACTCACAACAGGTTGGGGAGACTTCCTCGGGACCTTCCCCATCTTCTTTGGAGTTACAGCTGACTCACCAATCGCCTTGGATCCCATTTCACTTTGTGTCCCACCAGGAGTCTTGACACGGTCCCGTCGTCCACTCTCCAATTTCGGAGCCTTTACAGGGGGTGGGCTGACAGTGCCTTGGCTCCGGGTCCTACTGCCTGCCCTGGTGGACGGGGCACTCCAAAAACCTGGAACACGCACCACTGGTACTGGAGGCTTTTTGGCTGAGGCGCTACGACGGGACTGATGAATAGGAGTGGGGTGGGGGCAAAAAGGTCAATTTGACATAGGGACAGTTTCTGACGGACACTGGGATGGGTAGCTGGAGGGGGTCTGGGAGTGGAGGAAGAGGAGGTGGTTGCAGGAGGTGTCACTTTAGCTGTTTTGGGTGCAGGTACTGGAGGCTGTCGTGAGGTGGATGGATGTTGGGTGAGTGATTGCCGGCGTTTGTGTACTTTGGGAGGGGGCGTCACAGACACACTGGGAGAGGACACAGGGGACGTGTATATGGCAGTGGAGGTGGTGAGTGCAGGTGAGCGGCTTGTGGTGCTGGGTGTCCTGGTGCGAGTCCTAGTGCCTGTAGATGTGGTGCATGCAGGTGTGTGTGTAGACGACACTGGGAGGGAGGAGGGAGAAGAGGAGGAGGGGGACACAGTGGAGACAGTGGATGTTGCTGTGTCTGTATGGGTGTGATGCTTGTGTGAGTGCCTGTGGTGTGTGTGGTGCCTATGTTTGCTTGAGCTACTTGTGTGTGTTGACTTGTGTGCATGCTGGTCTGTAGGTGTGCTTGGGATGGGCTGGGGTACAGGGGATTGGGTCGGGGTGGAGGAAGTTGGAGGGGGGAGGCTGGACACAGGGACAATGGCTGCCATCAGTGCTGAGGCCAGAGATTGCAGGGTTCGCTGAAGGACAGCCTGACCAGAATGAATGCCTTCCAGGAATGCATTACCATGTTTCAACTCTCGTTCTACACCCTGGATGGCATTCACAATGGTAGACTGCCCAACAGTGAGTGACCTGAGGAGGTAAATGGCCTCCTCACTGAGGGCAGCAGGGGTGACTGGGGCAGGGCCTTAGGTGCCTGGGGCGAAGGTGATGCCCACCCTCCTGGGTGAGCGGGCACGGGGCGAACGCTGAGGGGCTGCTGGGAGGGCGGTACTGGTAGGGGAGGTGGCGGCTGTACCTGTAGAAGTGGGGCACACAGATGGTGCCGCCACCACAGGGGAGCTCCCATGGGCGGACAAGTCCGTGTCGCTGTTTGGTGATCCTGTGGCCGACGTGAAGCTCCCCTCGCCCTCCGTCCTACTGGTGAATTCAGAGTCTGTGGTGTGGCCCTCCATGGCCATGTGGGATGCAGCTCCCTCGTGCTCCGGTGCCACTGTACCTCCGCCTGTTGATGCTGATGTACAGAAGGACAGGGAGAGCAGAAAAAGGGGGGAGACAGAAGAAAGAGAGTTTTAGTGCCTGGCATACCGCTACCGTTGGCGGACAAACGCAGCAGCCCCCTGCATTACGCCGTGCTCCTGCTCTCTGCACATGCAATTTCTGGGATATGCCCTACATGGCAATGGTGGAAATCTGCCCACATGGATGGCAAAGGGGCAACTATACATCAATTAGGCTTTTTTTTTAGCTTGGGTAGAGTGCCACATGGCCTACATAACGGAGGGGCCTTGCCTACCTAACTCGCCCTGGCCTAGGGACACCCACAGCCCACCACCCCCACCCAGACAGCTCCACTGCACGCAAAGTCCATAGGATGAGGTTGTACTCACCCTCTTGTGTCTGCTGTGATGTCCTTAAGCGCCCATCCAACTCCGGGTAGGCCATCGCCAGGATCCGGAACATCAGGGGGGTCATGGTGCGATGGGCACCCCTCCCACGTTGGGAGGCCATCCCCAGCTGAGCCTCCGCCGTCTTCTTGCTGCAGCGGCGAATGTCCTCCCATCTCTTCCGGCAGTGGGTGCCCCGTCTCTGGTGGGCCCCAGGGTCCGGATTTCCTTGGCGATGGCACACCAAATGTCCCTCTTCTGGTGGGCGCTGACCTACATGACATGCACAAGGAAAAAGAAACAGTCATTACCAACTGCACCGTCATTGTGAGTGTCCCCCTCCCTACTCTGGCCATGTGGGCCTTTTATTCCCATGCTTTACTGTAGTATCAACTCTGCCCCCTTCACTCTTCCACCCAGCCCTGTCCACCCCGGCCTAGCCCATACAACTTGCTCCCTGTGTACTAACCTGTTGGTCTGGAGGACCTTAGAGTAGCGTGTACTCGGGGAGGACCCCATCCACAAGTTTCTCCAACTCCTGTGCAGTGAAGGCAGGGGCCCTTTCCCCAGACGCAGCAGCCATCATCGATTCCAGACCAAGGTCACAGCAGCACTAGCAGTGTAGGTCCTATCCTGTCGAAGGTCAGGTATCTAGTGATTGAAGAGATAGAAAATGGTGGTGACGTCCGCGGCGGTGACGTCCGCAGCGGTGCGCATCATCACCGCCAGCGCACCTGTTCATTGGCTTCTGGGACCCATAGGGTCCAATGTTAACCAATGCAGCATTGCGCCGCGCTCTATGACCGCCTACCGCGACGGTGTCCAACGCCAGCGCTGTTACCCCACAATTCCATTGTCCCAGTTTAGAGGTCAGGCAGCCGCCATTTCAGGGGCCCACATGGCTTCAATTACTACTGCGTCACACATAACGAGGCCTACACTCAAAACCTTTCCCGGATGGGTTAATCGTCTGTTGTAGTCTTGTGTGTGACTGTGGGTACATACCTGGAGGAATGCTGACAGTTTCTTCGCTGTTGTCCTTCTTAGGCACCGTCAGCTGGGACATATTGGAAGATGGCGGAATCCGCTGGTGTACCGACCGCTGGTGGACCTGTTGACAATGGAAGAGCGACATGTCATCGTGACCTACCGGTTTGACCGTGCCACAATCCAGGAACTGTGTACCCAGTTGGAGCCAGACCTGATGTCACAAATCCGCCACCCAACTGGAATCCCCCCTGACGTGCAGGTGCTGTCAGTGCTCCATTTCCTTGCAAGTGGGTCTTTTCAGACAACAGTGGCCATGGCATCAGGGATGTCCCAGCCTATGTTTTCCAACGTCTTGTCCAGAGTGTTGTCTGCCCTGCTGAAACACGTAAGGAGATACATCATTTTCCCTGAGGTGGCGGATTTGCCAACAGTGAAAGGTGACTTCTATGCCCTTGGACATATCCCCAACGTCATAGGTGCCATTGATGGGACCCATGTAGCTCTGGTCCCCCCGCAGGAATGAACAGGTGTACAGGAACAGGAAGAGTTATCATTCGATGAATGTCCGGATGGTCTGTTTGGCAGACCAGTACATCTCGCAGGTAAATGCAATGTTCCCTGGCTCAGTGCATGACGCCTACATTCTGCGCAATAGCAGCATCCCTGATATGATGGGTGAACTCCAGAGGCACCGTGTATGGCTATTGGGGGACTCTGGTTACCCCAACCTGTCCTGGCTACTGACCCCAGTGAGGAATCCCAGGACCAGGGCAGAGGAACGGTACAATGAGGCCCATGGGCGGACTAGGAGGGTAATCGAGCGGACCTTCGGCCTCCTGTAGGCCAGGTTCAGGTGCCTCCATATGACAGGTGGGTCCCTATTCTACTCACCGAAGAAGGTGTGCGACATCATCATCGCCTGCTCCATGCTCCATAACTTGGCATTGCGACGCCAGGTGCCTTTTCTGCAGGAGGATGATCCAGATGACGGTGTTGTTGCAGCGGGTGTGCCTGTGGAGCCTGTGGACAGTGATGAGGAGGAAGCTGATGAAGATGAAAACGACAACAGGGAGTCTGTCATACAGCAATATTTTCAGTGAGACACAGGTGAGGACAATTTCATGTTTCACATCATATTACATTTCACACGTCTACCTCTATCCTGTACCTACATATCACTCCCTATTTGTTAACTGAGTTGTCCCCTTCCATTTCAGTTTCACTAATGTGGTAACCTATGTGTCAACAGCTTGCACCCTTGAAAGGCTTGTGATGTTTGACATTGGTATGTTGGCCTTCCAATGGGTAACCATTTTTAAGACTGTAATTGACAATACACAGTTCACAATCATTGACTGACTCAAATATTATTATGGTTACAAGGGTGTTTATTGAAGTGCATGAAAATGTTGGGGGGTTGTGAAATGGGGAGAGGTCATGGTGGAAGAATGTCCATGGCAGAGTCCAGTCTATTAATCTCACAGGTACATTGCACATCTGGCCATTGGAAGTGGAGCTGGGGCCGTTCCGATTTGGACAGGGTAACAAAGTGGGGACAGTGGGGGGACAATCAGGGTGGTCTTATTTCCTGGCGGGGGTCTTGCCATCTTGCTCTGTCCTGTTCCTGGATCTCAGGGACCCCTTTCGTGGTGGTTGTCCGTCTGCAGGGGGTGGGGTGCTGGTGTGGTGGTCCTGTGGCGGGGCGTCCTGTCCACTAGCGCCGGCGGAGGTGGTGGGCATTTCATCGTCCTGGCTAGTGTCAGGGGCCCCTTGGAGTGCCACGGTGTCCCTCAAGGTCTTTTGAATGTCCGTCAGCACCCCTACGATGGTGCCCAGGGCGGAGCCGATGGTCCTGAGCTCCTCCCTGAACCCCAAATACTGCTCCTCCTGCAGACACAGGGTCTCCTGCAACTTGTCCAAGACCGTTGCCATCGTCTCCTGGGAGTGGTGGTATGCTCCCATTATGGAGGAGAGGGCCTCGTTGAGAGTTGGTTCCCTTGGCCTGTCCTCCCTCTGTCGCACAGTAGCCCTCCCAGTTCCCCTACGTTCCTGTGCCTCCGTCCCCTGGACCGTGTGCCCACTACCACTGCCCCCAGGTCCCTGTTGTTGTTGGGGTGGTGGGTTACCCTGGGTGCCCTGTAGTGGTGGACACACCGCTGATTGACCTGTCCTGGGGACCGGGGTATGGGCCCGCAGGGTGGGTGCTGTGCTGGTGTTACCAGAGGGTGGCAGCTCGGTGTTGGGCTGTGGCTGGGCAAGGGGAACTGACTGTCCTGAGGCCCACGATGGTCCGGGCTGGTCATCAAGATCCAGTAGGGCAGAGCTGCTGTCGTCACTGTGGGCCTCTTCTGGGGGTGGAGTGGTGTTGTCCGGACCCTCTGGTGTGGTGACTTTCCTTCGGGTTCCTGCGGGGGTATAAGTACATGATTATTGCATGTGTGTGTTTCATGGTGTGCAATGGTTGGGTGTGCGTGAACCCCAGTGCAGGCATTCCTGTGTGGGGGCTTGTGTGGTGATGGTTGGGGGGTGTTGTGGGTCTGTGCAGTGGGCATGCTTTAGTGCTGGGTGTCCATGCTTAGTTGTGTCATGCAGGTCTTGGGGTTGGGATGGGTGGTTGGTGTTATGGGTAGATTAGTGACGAGTTAGGGTGATAGGGGAGGGTGTGAGGGTGGGGGTGTGTGATGTCATGCAGGTAGGGTGGGGGATATGACAGTGAAGATTTGACATACCAGTGTCCGTTCCTCCAACGACTCCTCCGAGGCCCTCAGGATCCAAGATGGACAAGACTTGCTCCTCCCATGTTGTTAGTTGTGGGGGAGGAGGAGGGGGTCAGCGGCCAGTCCGCTGTACCGCAATGTTGTGCCTGGATACAGTGGAACGCACCTTCCCCCGTAGGTCATTCCACCTCTTCCTGATGTCCTCCCTATTTCTTGGGTGCTGTCCCACAGCGTTGACCCTCTCGAATATTCTTTGCCATAGCTCCATCTTCCTGGCTATGGATGTGTACTGTACCTTTGAGCCAAATAGCTGTGGCTCTACCCTGATGATTTCCTCCACCATGACCCTGAGCTCCTCCTCGGAGAAGCGGGGGTGTCTTTGTCGTGACATGGGGTGGTGTGTGTGATATGTGGGGTGGTGTATGTGTTGATGAGTGTGGTGAGTGTAGTGGTATGTGGTGTTTTGTGCGTGGATGTTGTGTGGGTGATGGTGTAGTGTGCCTCTGTGTGATGGGGTTCTCTATTCTGTGGTGTCTCTCTCTGGCCTTCGTCTCTAATTTTTGGTCGTAGGGGTTTGTGGGTGATGTGGGTGTGTGTTTTATATTGTATTGGATGTGTGGGAGTGGTGTGTGTATGTGTATCAGGTGTGTGTATTTGTAATTGTCCAATGTGGCGGTGTTTTGTATATGTGTGTGTATTTTGAGCGTGGCGGTGTGTACCGCCAATGGAATACCGCGGTTGAAAGACCACCACGTGGATTCGTGTGTCGTAATAGCATGGGCGTGTTTCTGTTGGCGTGGAGGATATGTTTCTGCATGTTTATCGCTGACCTTTGGTGTGGCGGTATTGTGTGGGTGTCTGAATTTCGGCGGATTCCGTGATGTGTGTCATAATAGCTGTGGCGGTCTCCCGCCGCCGCCGCGGTGTACTGGCGGTCTTCTGCACGACGGTAAGCGGCTTTTACCACCAATGTTGTAATGAGGGCCACAGTGTGCACAGAGTCTAGGAGTTCTCCAGAGGCTTAACAGAGGCTAAAGTAGCTAAAAGTAATGCTCTCTTTTGTGGCAGTGTGGTCGAGCAGTAAGGCTTATGAGAGGGTAGTGCAAAGCATTTGTTGTATACAGACAATAGAAGAAGCATACACTCAATTACTTAACTCCAGACCAATGTTTTTTATGTATCAAAAAATATATTTTCTTAATTTATTTTTAGAACCACAAGATTCAAGTTGCAGGTAAGCACTTCAATAGATTCGTATTTCACACAGGTATCAACAGTACTTTGTTTGAAATCGATAAGTTATACAGTTTTTGAAATATTGGCAATTATCTGTTTTAAAAATGGACACAGCAATTTTCAGAAACAGTTCCTGGAGGGAAGAAATGTTAGTTTTGCAGGTAAGTACAACACTTACAGTTTCAGTCTCCGTGTTTTAGGAAGTCCACCGGTTGGGTTCAAGTTAACCCCGAAAACCCACCACCAGCACCACAGGGCTGGCCGGGTGCAGAGGTCAAAGATGAGCAAATTTAACATGGACTCCTGTGGAGACAGGGGTACTCGGAATCAGGTCTGCCTGCAGGTAAGTTCCCACGGTTTTCGGGGAAGACCAGGGGGGATTAGAGGAGCACTGGAGGGGCCACAAGTAGGCACCAAACACACACCCTCAGCTGCACAGGAGCGGCCGGGTGCAAGGTGCAACCAGGATGTCGTGCTTCCGATGCTGGTGTATGAAGGGACCCCGGGGTCACTCAGAGTCTGCAGGCGAGGTCCAGGGGGGTGTCTCAGGCACACCACCAGTTGGATAAGGAGGAGGGCCGCCTGCTGAACGTGGCTGCACTGTGATAGATGTTTGCTGGATCTGTGCTCCAAATAGGTGTAGCTCTACTCTGATGATTTCATCCACTGTGACCCTCAATTTATCATCTGTGATTTGGGAATGTTTTTGTTGTTGCATGGTAGTGGTGGTAGTGGTGGACGGCTAGAAAAGGAGAAAATATGAAATAAGTGATGAGGTACGGTTGCTGTGATGTGCGTGGATGGCAGTTGGTGTCTAATGTGTGGGGTACAAATTTATGTGTTGGGTGTGTTGTGCTGCTGTAGCATAAGTGGTGTTTTAAATGTGTAGGGGTGCCTATCCTATGGTTCCTAATTTCTGTGTATAATCTTTCCATGTGTGGCGTTCTCTTTGGAAAGGGTTGTGGGGTGTGAAGGAGTGTTTTTTACAGTGCAGTTTGTAAATGTGTCAGGTGTGTTGATGTGTGTCAGATGTGGGGTATTTAAACTATCCAATGTGGTGTTGTGTATTACTGTGTTGACTGCTGACCGCAATGGTTCTCACCGCCATCGGAAGAACCACTATTTTGATTTGTGGGTCATAACAGGTTCATAGGATTTGTGGCGGGCTGGCGGTGCTATTAGTGGGACAGCCTCTTTCCCGGCTTCCACAGTCCTAGCAGTTTCGGGATTTTGGCTGGATTTTGGCAGGCTTGGCTCTGTAACTCGTATTACAGTGAATGTATGACCACCAACATGGGGGTCTTTTGGCAGCCGCCACCATGGCGGTCTTGCAAAAGCCCATCAAATTTGTAATGAGGCTCTAAGTGTTGCCACGTTCATCTTTGATTACGTGTCCGGAATGCTATATTGAGAAAATATTTGTAATGTTGACAGAGCACTTTAGTGGTATCTATCTATGGTTCAACCTTCCTCAGAACATCATTATAACATCTTTTTACATACAGTCTTCACAAATAGTAAAATCTGAGTAGATCTAAAGAGCTGGATAAAATCTTGTATCATCATATAAAGCTTTAATCAGACCTAATCCTCAGGGCTGCCTCATCTCTGATCATTCCCAACACAGTTCTGCAATGCTGCTTCCCTGTGAGAATTGTTACTCAAGTGTGAGTTTTTTGTCCATGTTTATGAGTTTTAATTCCTTATTGTTTTGCAGTTCTTGTGCAATCTGAAGAATGCAGCACCTGCCCATCCAGTCTTGCCCACCTTCTGTACACAAACCAATTACAGTACCCATTACCTTCAGGTGCTTCACCTTCAGCTTCCTACAGTTAAGTAGATTACCTGGATTATGTGTCCCTGCGGGTATCAGTTTCCCTAAACTGGCGACCAGTATCAAACTATTTACTATTGGTATTCTACGCTGCTGGCTGCCTATATCCAACTGTGGACTATTGGTATTCTACACTGCTGGCTGCCTATATCCAACTGTAGACTACTGGTATTCTACACTGTATTATGCACTGCCTAATACATGACCCCTTTGCGTCAGACCAAAGGTGTTGGAACAAAGTTTAGAGTGTTGGTCCCTATCACCAGTCTCACCAAATTCATTAGGGTCATGGGAAACTGAAGTATTACTAAAGATGCAAGTGTACCAAATGAGTAAACCCTGACCACCGGGAACATAATTGGGTCCAGTGTTAAATTTTAGGCTGCTTATTGTACAAATATGTACCTTAATTGCATGAGATTGAGTATTGTTTGTGGATGGCATGTTCTCCATAAAATTGGATAAGATTTGTGCACCTAAATAACAATAAACAACAATGGGGCTGCAACTCAGTTTGGATCGAGGAAGAGTCATTTTGTAGTTTCTTTTCATAATTTATGGTAGTCTGTGATCTTTTTTAGACACAGACCTTTAGAACAGTGCGATCTCTTATTAAGAACTGACATTGTGCAACAACCTTTTATCACTGTGGTAAACAGATTATGGGCCTTATTTTGAGTTTGGTGGACAGAAAAGCCCGTCCCTCAAACTCCCAACAAGGAGGCCATCACTGCAGTGGTGACCACCCTGCTGGACCAATAAGGTGTTTCCCGCTAGGCTGACGGGTGAAAACCGAGGTTTCCGCCCGTCAGCCTAGTGGGAAACAGGTGGCAGCATTGTCTCTGGCTCGAAATCGAGCTGTCAGCAATGTTGTTGCCTGCAGGGTGCACCAGCGCCCTTGCAACGTTCACTGTCTGCACAGTGCTGGGCAGGAGGACCCTGCACTGCCTATGCCAAGTGCATGGCCCACCTGTGGCCCCCTGCACCTTTTCTCCACCCGCCTTTTCATGGAGGTGAAACTGCCATGAAGAGGCTGGCTGAGAACAAGGTCGTAATCTGCAGGGCATCGCTACATGCAGGACTGCCCTGACACATTATGATTTCCACCCACCGTCAAGCCTTCGGGATCACTATTCCTTGTGGAGACTTTGGAACCCTGGTGGTCTGACTGCCGGGGTTTTAATGTGGTGGTCGGACAACCACAGCAGCAGCGGTCCTGCTTACCACCACAAGGCTGTTGGTCGTAAGACCACCAGCCGCGTAATGAGGCCCTATATGCCCAATCCATTGTGTGACTGAACCATGTAAATATTTCAAATGAGTAAGGTGGCCTAAGTCCAAATCCTAGTTGGTGTGGTTTGGTTGTTTAGTCATTACGTGTTTAGTTTTACTGACAGTGATGTGTTAGAAGTTGTCGCTCAACATGGACATTGAAGTAGAAGTCCCTAAATGATTTTCCTCCTATTCAGAAAATTACCAAAATCAAGTCCACCGTAAGGCACTCTCTCTTCCTCCTTGCCTCTACTGTACTCACTGTCCACTTTGTTAATTTATTCTCAACTCCTATCATCCATATGCTGATACCCCACAGTTATACTTAAATATAAACCTGGAATGAGATGTTTAGCATTTATCACACCTCCTAGACAGAATTCTTCATTGGATGTCTCAACACTTCCTCAAACTCATTTTCTCCTCTGATGCTTCTAACAGTTCAATCAATTTGTGGTTTAAAACCATCTATTTCCCCTCCCTCCTCATTATAGGTAACTCTGAATCCCCAGCATTTCGTTTTAGTGACAAACTGTGACTTAATCAGTTCAGATCACCTGGAGTAGGATGACACTTCAAGTCAGATCCTGTTCAAAAATGCCTACCTACTACCCCTCTGAATACTATACACCGCAATCCTAAAAATGCATTGTATGCATATAATTGCCCTGCATTGCACTACTGAATACCAACACCAACAATATTGTGGTACAAGAATTTCACGGACAGAATATCAAAAGGTAAGTTCATATAGAGAAGTATTGATTTACTATTTCTAACTCCACAGCTATGTACCGTCAAGATATTTGTATGGCATAGGTGTATATATGTCGACTTAAATATAGAAAATATAAACTTTCTGACCTGTTGATAATTTTATTGTGGAAACAAATATCACACAAACAGGTGGAAATATTGTTTTTAATATATTTACAATGTAAAGCAAAACACATCAGATGTTAAAATACATAAAATAATATATATGTAGATATATACGCATATTGATATGTACACTTCAACACTTTAAAAAGATCTATGCAATTTTAGAAATATATTAATTTAAAAAAATAAGACTGAACAATTAGAAATAGTAAACAAATGTGCAACCAACAAAAATATAACCTAATGTAAATATTTCCAAAATTTTATTTACAGTTTAAATTAAAATGTACAAATTAAAAATAAAGGAACATATTTACCCAGCACCTCAAGCCATCTTGATGCACCATTAGGAAAGTGCTGGGATGCATCATATGTACAGCAATACGATGCATCCCTGTACTTTCCTCTGGGCTGGTGCACAATTGGCTGCTTAGCACCAACGTAGGCATGGTGCAAGGTTGCATGCATTGCAGGGATGATCGTTTATGTGCAGGAAGAGACACCTCCCTGCACATAAACAATAATTAATGGTGTTCTCCTCCTTCTATGTTAGCTACACATAGCATGCAGTATCCTCCCTGACACAAATGTAAAAAAATATATACCTTACCTGCTCTACTTAACCAAACCCATCACATTACCTGTCTTCCTTCATCTCCTGCAGCTGTACCTCCTGCATTGCATCAAAGTAGACAAGCAGAGCTGCACTGACAGGCTCTCAGGGAGGCCTGTCTGCCTGACCTGGAAGACTTTTATGACATAACAGTGGATAACCAGTTTTGTTATCTACTGTTGTGATGTCATAGCAAGGAGGTGTGATGTTCACAAACTGAAATAAATGATATAGGTTCTCTATGCGAGTCATACATAACAAAATAGTTACCCCGCCCCCTAACTCAGTCTTGTACTACTTTGCATTTTTCTGTCAAATTTCCATTCCTGTCTTCTCTCTCTCATGTTATCTTGGGTCATAGGTCTTCAGCTCTCCAGGTGCTGCATGTGCCTCTTACCTGGCGCACATAAAGCATGATGCACCTCCTCTTAGATCTACGTGGATATGTTTCCACAACTTTTTCATTTCTCATTAACCTCCATAATCCACTCCACAGCCTGAGGGTTTCTAGAGAGCTGGTCTGGTTAGCAGGCAGAGTGACAGCAGAGGCCATCTGTAATGTTTCAAATGTGATTTTACCGGGCACCTGGCGTTTTCCCTGCCTGCTCTAAATAAATTGCCCATCTTTGCTTTCGCTCATTTTTCGACTCCTTCCAGCAGCGTTCCCACCAGTTGCATCTTGCGACTGGACACTGTGTCGGGGCAGGGGAGGAACAAAAAAATTTAAAAAATGTTTTTAAAAACCCCGCCGCACTGCTACTCTTCTGCTGTCCGCTGGACTGCAGTCAGACACAGGCTCCCAGCCAGTGGCAAATCCTGACGCTGCTCTCAAGCTGCAGGCAGCATAAAAGCTGTGTCAAGATTGGCCTGAGTGCCCTGGGCTTGCGCTCCCAGGCAGACTGGGAGCCTGTGCTGCCTGTCTCCAACCCGGCAACACAGCTGGGTTGGAGGGAGTTCAGTGCGCATGTGTGTTTGGCTGTCCTGAGACAGCCGGCCAAGCACACATGCGCACTGAAGGGAGTGCACACCACTCCCCCCTCCTTGTCATCCCCCATGGCCCACCCTTTAAAAATAAAACCATAATAAACATGGTTTATTATGGTTTTATTTTTAACGTTTTGCAGATGGTGCTGCTGGCGGGGGGTGATGCTCCTCTTCCATAGCAGAGGAGCCACCACTGGTTCCCACAGTTTTTATCCTGACATTGCTTGATCTGTCTCCACCAGCAAAGCTCACCCTTTATTCTCTATTGATCCCACTGGACCTCAGAAGCAGTGTTCATAGCATGACAATGCAGACTCACAGAAATCAGTCCTGCTTGTTAGATGTTCTGCCTTCGGTTTATTGTCAGCACATCTAAGGCCGTGAAGGAGGCAGGATCAAACCAAGGCAGAGGAGGTTTGAAAATTTAAAAGCCAGGCAGCTGGTGAAATATTTGTTTACCCCGGCTTGAAATAAATACTATCCAGTGCTCCAAACTGAAAAGCAAAGTTTTGGTGGATTCCTTTTCACAACTCTGAGCCCAAGGAGCTGTATCAGGAATGGATTTGCATGGAAAAACCATTGGTATTTTTAATTTTTTATTTTGAAACGTTTCCCTTCACAGCCCTTCGTACGTATAATACACTAAAAAAACACTGCACAGTTTTTTGTCTAGGCTTTTCAACCCATCAGAATCTGCCTTTTATCGTTCCCGTGCATGGCATTAAATGTGTGCAGGCAGCAGGGGCGGTTTTAATCGGTTTTAACCGAACATGGTTTAACCTGTGGGGTGAGGAGAGCTTGGCGCCTGTATCTCCAGCTAAAGCCAGGTCAGGAGCATCCATGGGATGGGCTGTTCCCCACTCCAGGTCATCTCACTGCGCTAATAATAATAGTCTCCCTGCCCTTCTTCCTGAACTGTTCATTGGTGTTAATACCGTGCAGCTACGCTCAGGTTACAGTACGCATCATCTAAGCATGGCTCTGACGAATGGTCTCTGAACACCAAAAGCATGGCAGTGAATTGGTCAACTCTGTAGAATGCAGTAAAGAAGACATGGTGGAAGGAAGTTCAGTTGTAAATCTATGATTTGTGTTGCTTTTCCATGGGTAGTCCTGCTGTATTTCCTAACAAAACTGCATTAATCTAAGCAACCCATGATGGAAGTTTATGATTGGCAAATGTATATATTGCTCTTTCAAATCAGGCTAATTATATGCTTAATAATAACATCTGGTCTTTTGCATTTTTCATTCAGTCCGGACTCTTGGAATGCACCATAATTCTGACAGAAGCCAGAACTTCTTTCTAAATTAAGAATTGATGTTGCAGTGTATGAGATTTTTTCAAGGGCAAACATCACAGATACAGAGTGGAAACTAAGGAAAGCACGGGGTCTGCAGGGGAGAGTTTGGAAGTGAGATAAGTGGATAAATAGATGCTCTATGACATGGGTACTCACAAATATTTTCCCAGGGGCCGCACTGTTTGGTCTTTGATGTGACCGAGGGCCGCATTGCCATCAGAGGACTGGGGGTAGGGAGGGAGGGGTAGTGGTAAAGTGTGTGTAGGGGAAGTGAAGCATATACATCTGGGGTCTAAATTGCCCAATGTGACACCAGAAACTTGGGTATAAATCCTGTCTTCTCTGGTTAACCATATTGTGTGATCCTAGGCAAGTGTTTTATTTCACTTTACCTCCTGTTTTCTTTTTTCTTCATCATCACATATAAGAAGTCTGAAATATGTCTTTAGGATGTATGCTGTATAAAACCTTCTGTGTCTGATTTAATAAACTATAATGTTGTTCATGTTTCGTAGAACCCCAGCCCTCCCAAAGAGTTCACATAACAATTGACTTGCCTTTTAGTTCACATTGCTGTCAGGGTGTGTAGGATGGAAGGGGATGAAAGTTTCTAAATTCATTTTTGAAATTATCACTTTAAAAAATACTTCTGATCTAATGTTGTGTACTAAGGTGAAATGGTTCTGCAGGATAATGAAATGCACTGTTTCAATTTCACACAGATCATACTTTTATATTTTTGCTGCAAGATGCCTTTAATAATGAAGGTGTTTCTAAATTAAGAGTTCCAGAACACCCTAGATACTCCTTTTCTTTAACTTTAATTAGACTCCAAATAAGTACTTGCCCGTTTATTTAACAATTTTTAGTGCCAGTGCTGAGTCGAATAAACAGCAGCACTGTGCTGCTGTTGTCCTGGGGGCCGCATGTAAATGTCAGGAGGGCCACATGCGGCCCCCGGGCCGTACTTTGAGTATCACTGCTCTATGATGTCCAGATTGTCCCCAAAAGCACTAAATCATACGTTTGTTTCTGGGATGAAAGGAGTGAAAGATGTCAGGTCACCCACCACAGGTAAAATCCTTTTCTAGCTAGCCTTGCCTGATTGTTATTGCCTGTCATTCAACTATGTAAGAAGACATTGATTTCTGCAGACCCTTTTTGGTTTCATAGATTGACTCTTGAATTGACTATGTGCCTTTGGGACAGATTGAACTTTGAACAACACATGAACGTCTTAGGGCAGAAGCATGCATAAGTTCATGCTGTTGTTGCTTTCGGTGAAGATGTGCAGGAGAGCTCTCTTTATGAGCCCTGGATCCATGTTCCATAGGTCACTTAGACTGGACATTGTTGAAATGATTGACCTATGAGCAGAATACCATGCAAGTGGAGACTGCACCTACCAATGAGTGTCCTGAAGGTCACCTGTGTTTATAAGGGGGCATAAGTGCCACAGTGTGCCCAATCTACGACAATGAAGAAAGTAAGACTCCTGATGTAACAACTACCTTACCTCGTCACTGCATGATTAGGATCTCAACAAATAGAATCACATTGTTTTAGATGCATTAACCTAGGATATAAGTACTAATGCTTCTATTTTTTCAAGGAATGCCCGTTTTTAAGTGAGAAATATTTTTAAACTCTGTACATTGATGCAAGGGGCAAGAAAAAAAAAACTTAAGTTCATAAGCTATAAAAGCTCCCAAGAAAACAGCTATTAAGGACTCAACATTACTGTAAATTTAGAAGCCACATGGTTCACGAGTATAAGCCAATCTATTATAGGTAACTATTTATCTGAAAATCAGCCTAGCTGAAGTAAAAAGAAAACCAATTAACTTACAAACAAATTTGATTCATCCTCCTGTCTACCTGTCTCGGGGTGTGGCTCCTAATTCTAATTTACATCATGTGTCAAAAACGTGCATAATAGCTCCCAGCACAATTTATATTTGAATTTTAGGTGAAGCCTACCAGACAGTGTAAGCTTCCTGGTTGCAAAAGACCTGTTGTGGGCTTTACCAAGAACTTACAGGGGTTTACAGCCCGCCCATTTCTTACCATTGGTTGGATTTACTGTCACTCTCATTTCCTGGCTTTTAACTTAATGGCTTTCATTTTCCTAACATGTCCATTTTGTGTTTGCCCCTCTCCTGCAGCATAGCATCTGTAACATCTCTCTGACTGCAAACTTCAATCCTTCCACTGCTTACTTTAGGGAAACTTTGTTTTCTCTTTAGGCACTCCAAGAGAATGTGTGTGCTTTTCAGCTCTCTCTGTCTCTCACAAAGTGCTCCACCACTCATTTTTGTGGTATTATTGCCCTCGTGTACTTCTCCCCGCCTCCCTGTGTTGCGGTCACTTTTGTGTGCTTCTCGTTGTCTCAGATGATTCTCCCCGCCGCTCCGACGCTCTCTGGTCTTCTCTTGATGTGTTCTTCACACCACCCCCTTGCTGCTCTCTCCCTCGTGCAATGCTTTTTCCCTCCTCGCCCTCACCTGACCTCCCATTCGCTCTTCCATTACCCTCTGTTGTTCTTTTTTTTATTTTTTTATAGTTAGCGCTTTTGTGCTAAAAGAAATATATATATTTTTTTACTTACCAATCCAAGTGGTATCATCTTTTGATGGTAAACAAACAAATTAAACCAAACGGTGCTCATGTCATTTCCCTGATATGCACATGCTCTCTGAAGCAATCACGAGCATTCATTATCATGTATGTGCATGCTGGTGGAATGACGTGGCGGCCTGCATTTTAACAGTCTTGGGGCCTGATTTAGAGTTTAGGAGAGGGGGATACTCCGTCACAAACGTGACTGATATCCTGTCTGCTGTAGTACGATCCTGTTATAGCCTATGGAAATCATAATACAGCATTCAGGATGTCTGCCATGTTTGTGACAGAGTAACCCCTCCTCCAAACTCTAAGTCAGGCCCTTGGTGTCTGTTTTTTTTTCTTTTTTATCTTGACCATGATGCACATTGTTGGGAAAAAGCCCAACGCTGTAGAGCATCTCAAAAGGCAATATCAAAGCCAATAGCTCCCAAAGATGAGACCCATTGGAGTTGCCAGTGCTTGTTTTTTTTTCCTTTCGCTGAACTACCATTTGCTGCACTAGGGGACAATCCCTTCACATTATAGTCTTTCCGTTCCACCTGCGATTTGACAACTTACTAGCTATGCCCCTCGCCCCGGAACACACACACCATTTTCTTGCTGTTTCCACAAACACATATGTTCTAGTCCTCAGGTGAATGCAGGGTAGTAGTGTATTTGCTGATCTGTTCGGATTCCATCTCTCCATTATCCATGATAGTTACAGTGGCTGGTGGTGCTCTCACATGCTGAGGCTGTGACCTTGGTTGCATGTACTACATCTGCTGGTATCACACATCTAATGCAAGTCAATTGTAGTCAACAGATGTCTGAACTGCTGTAGCACATTAGTTGTCTGAATATTGTGGCACGATACGGACTCTGCTAAAGGGTGTAACACAGGCCCCTGCAACCCCTGAGGCCCTTCAGGGCACCCCAAATCCTTCAGAAGAGCCCCATTCCAGCCAATGAGTATCTGTGAGATATGGGAGACGCAGGGGGCTCTCTTCACATTCTGTAGGAGTTGCCCAATCATTTTACGTTTCTGCCACTGATTCTGCCAGTTAGTTTTCAAGCCTCTACGTGAGGTGGAATTTTTAGGTCTGACTAGACAGCGTATATGCTTGAAGATACCTGTTGTTTTCAATCTGTGGGCTTCAGCCTACCCAAAGGCTTACCATTTGCTTGTCTTTTTTGGGTTGAGTGCCCAAGCGCTCTGTCCCACCAGTAATATCTCTGTGGACTTTTAACCACGCCCATGTCACGCCCATCACTTTGGTTGGTTTGTGGGCTTCCCTTTTCAAATTGCTTGATTTAATTAGCGAAAGTCATGGCTTTTCTGGGGTTTAGCCCTCCTCCAGCGCACCGGCCAACTACTGAAAACATGCAAGGCTCCATGTTTTCACCATGGCTTCGGGGCTACTTTTTATTTACTATACAGCGCGATCTCCCTGGGTTTTACACAGCGCGATTATGCTAGTTCTTAAAAAAAATATTTTTTTTGTGAAAATGTCCCCGTCCCCGTCCACACCCCCGCCCTCTCCTTGTGATTTGCGGCGGCCGCCACTGCACATATGCATTTGGTATTGAAGGTCCAAAAAATGCGGTTTGCGTGGCAAGAGTAAATTAAAACACAACAGGTTGCGGTGGTGGCAACACGTTTAATCTCTCATTTCCAAAAATACAAGGGCATTGATTTAATATGCTCAGTCAGGAAAACAATATTTGTGTGCGCAATGTGAGTATGATTTGTGTACTGAAACTGAACAAATAAAAGCTATCAAGGGCGTACAAACAGAGGACTCCTGAGTGAGGCTGGGTTCTGGCCAGATGCCTATCCCCTTCGAAGCAACAAAAGACTTTCCCTTTTTGTTTCCCCCACCTGTGGTGGCTGCCATGGCCATTTTAAGAGAGAGGAGGAAGGCGAGAGATAATGGCAGATGCACAGCCCTCAAAGGCTGAGGCGGGTTCCTCTGCAGTGCCGAGACAGGAAGACCCAGTTTACAGAGAGTTTACCGATTTATCGTATGTACACTATTCACGTCCAGAGGTTAGCAAGAACAAAAGGAGGGCTTTCCTGTGATAACACATCCCAGCTTTGATAATTAACTCTACAACGGGACTCGTTTAAGGCCCATGAATCTTTTTACCCTGATTGAGGACTCCTTAGGACAAGGCAATCACGTGGCATCTCAATAAATCAATAATCGACTCAATGTCTAATTTGATTAATTCATGCACATATAAGAAGAAACAGAGACACACCATAAGCAAGATTATGAATATTTATTCCCTATTAATTACACTCTACTAGCATATTAATTAGTCTCAATACCAGCAAACACATTAATAAAACTACTATATGGCAACTGGAATAGGATTTTATTAAAGTAAAGATCATAAACATCAGCACTATCCACGAATTCAACATTAATCAGACTTTAGCAGAGTAATCATTAGTACATTATTCAACAAAGCAAGGATTCTATCTTTTGTCTATTTGCCAAATTCAGTGAACACCTTAACCAACCTCTAATTAGCATCAGCATGTTGGGCTTCATGCAAAACAATTTACTAACATGAATTTAGAAAACTTCTAACTATGGTCTCTGTCAAAAGAACAGTTGGTTCCTAGAAAGGAAAGGCAAACAGACAATTACAATTCAGCATTTCATAGTTACCCTTCGTAATGGGTCAGCATACAGAGTCAGTCTTCGTCTTCAGGACAGCAGTCGATTCGCCGTCAGCCAAGATAGGATAGCAAAGTCTTCAGCCAGGTGGGACAAAAGGAACTCTTTCCTCATAAGGAGGAGAAGTATGTATTGGGCTAGGCAAGACACGAGGATGGTTTGAATAAGCAAGCAGAAAACGTATAACAGCAAAAAGTCTCTCTCCAAGGGCAAAATAGCAAGATGTCTCTGGCAATGGTAGTGGCAAAATGGCAAAATTAATGGCGAGTAACGGCTGATTTCTCCTTGTGTCTCCAGGTTATATAAAAATTGTCAAACAAGTCTCTAATTCCCAATTTGTCAATATTTGGTGCACCATTATCTCTATCCAATAATCCAACGGTCACCCTACTAGAATTTTCCACTTTAGACAGTTCTCATGCAGCTCATTGGTTCCTGGGTTTGACGCCTTCAACGGGTAGAATGTCGGGTGAGAAAAATTATATTTGTTACTCGAGTCAGTAGTCCCATTGTCTTCCCTAGTCTAGACGACCTTGTACCTGTTGCGAATTACACTGTTGCACCCCGCAAGAATGTCTCCTTGAGCAAGTAGGGTTCTCATGAGAAAGAATTTACTACGGTTACACACACATCTGTAGCTCCTGGAAAAGTACAACTTCACGTCCTTCAAGAAACATTACATTACACGTTAGAAAAACACCATTAATATGAGAACAGGCAGCTAGGCCTAGACCCTTGCTAACTAAGGCCTAATTTTGATTTAGAAATTCTAATACATAATTCTTTAACACTGATACAAAATCATGCATTAATACGTTAGTGATTCATTAATAATCATTTGCATTAATCACCGAATACAATGTTGGCCACTCCCCGTGGGCACATTTCATACACATGCGTTAGCGTTTTACATTTTCTATGCAATTTCATTAAGCATTATATCGCAAGCTTTCCATGTTAATCATCACATTTAAATCATGCTCCTTCACTCGCAAAAATTCTCATGTACTTAGATAACTAATGGACTTTGGATGGAGGCGTGGCGATGCATTGCGTGCGCCCAGAAGACACGAACGTTCAATTAGTGAAGTAACTCAAGCGAGATTTCTCAATTCCAAGTACTTGAGGACAAAGGTTGTAATCTGTGTGTATGGAGGGGGGAGGTGTTGTTGTACATCTTTGAAGTAAAAATATACACATCTTGGGGTCGGCAGCAGGCAGCCTACAACTTTCTGGGATCTGGTCTTATTTTATACGTTTGTGAAAGGGGTGAGCATTTATAGGGTGGGATTCAGTGACGCTGTTTTTCTCCAACTAATTTGTAATCAAATATTGATTTTAGCCGCATCTAAGTGTGCACCTGAAAGATACGATTTAGAGTTCTTAAATAAATGTTGTTGTGCAAATTATACCTCATAAAAGGTAGGCAAGTAGCTATTTAGATTGACATTAGGACGATTTTAGAAGAGTGATATCTGGCGCTGAGCTTATCTCTATGTTGTCTTTGGAGCGGCTGAAATGAAAGGATCTAATAAATAAAAAAAATGAAGTAGAAAGTTCTGGAGATGGCCGGCCATTAGACCTCTCTCCCGGGAAAATGTTTTCTGCTTCCTTGTGACGTCACCTCAGATTGGGATTCAAATGCAGAGGTGTGCGCAGCTGTGACCACGAATGGATGGCCCAACCCCCAAAATCCATGCCGCATGGTTAGATCATCAGTATATTAACAGCAGCACCCATGTTGGCTTGACCATCCTTTCCAATATACCCTCTTCCCGCCACGCTCGGGTTCTAGCGCTTGCACAGAGGCGACAATCCGAGGCACATGCTACCTGAAAAGGATATGGAGGGGGTAAACGAAAGGCAGCGGAGAAAGGGCAAACAAGAACAAAACAATCACAAACAAGACATTATATTTACTGTATATATGTACACCAGAACAGCAAACCCATTCCAGCACAGATAATTAGATTTCAAAGCAGCTGTCAAACTGCCCTCCAAGACATCATATTCCAGATTATCACAAAACTCCGAATTTGCACCTTATGCAGCCTCAAAATGCAATAAACTGGCTACTAAAACTTTTTTTTCTGTTGGCTATTTTACACATATATAATTACCATGTCAATAATCTTTATTGTTTAGTTCATAAAAACCATAACAATCATCTCATAATACAACATATTTAAAGATAAAAAAATCTCTAAAATTCTATAAAATTCCATAAATTCCTTGGCCATGAAACTATGCGAGGATCTAAAATCAGTTTCTTAACAATAAGGTGCAAAAAGTGCGTGATTAAGCATGCATCCCGGATAGCAGGTTTACGTCTTTGGTGTGTGCAGTCAAGAATTTGATAAATTTGCATATTGATTGTGCATCATTAGGATCAAACATTGACATCACCGCTGACCGACAGGAACGAGTCCCATTTCTCATAAAAAGCAGTTTTAATAGTTGTCTGCGGGCTTCCTTTAAGGCTGGACAAATACAAATCAGGTGAACCATATCTTCTTTCGGGCCTTTACATAGCCTGCAGGAAGTCTCTCCTCTATTCTTCCACGATGGTTGCCGACATTAGTGGTTTATAGGATGGGCCCTTTAATCTTTTAGCAAGAGTGCAGAAAGCGAACGCCAAGGCTTTGCACTTCTGTAGAATATACTGGTTTTGCGGCACAAAATTGATCTTATTGTCTACAGTAAATCCAAGATATTTGTAGCTGCAGATCGTATCAAGAGTGATATCGTTCAATGTTATTTTATTTGCAGGATTCAAAGAGCAGCCTATTGACATTGTTTTTGTCTTTGAAGTGTTAACCTCTAGTTTGTTTGTCTTTGCAAGTTCGCCCAAGGCACTAACCAGCCAGCCGTTGCAACCCTATTTTTGTGTGGCTTAACAGAACAATGTCATCAGCATACGATAGATGTGTTATTGCAAGACTTCCCATCCTTGGAGAATGCGAGTTGGTTGCATCTAGTTTTGCAGAGAGATCTGCCATGAAGAGGTTAAAGAGGTGCGGGCCAACACGCAGTCTTGCTTTAATCCTATGTTTGTTGGTATTCTCCTGGAAACTTTTGAGCCGTCTGCTACCTTGATTCGTACCCAAGTTTTATCATACAGCAATTCTATGCACCTCAAAATTAGTTCTTGCAAACCCCAACTCCGTAGTTTGTTCCAGAGAATTGCTCTGTCCACACAATCAAAAGCACTTTTGAAATCCACAAAACATATGTGTACATTTTTCTTTAAGCACTTTGCTCGGATGGCTATATCTCCTAGCGCAAGAATGTTAGTCACTGTGCCGTAGCCCTTCCGGAAACCAGTTTGATTCATAGGGACCAGGTTATTTAGATTAGACCAGGTGTGCAGGTCTGCTAGGATTAAAGAGGCAAAGTATTTAGCCTCACTGTCAATTAGAGCTATCATCCTATAGCTAGCTGGGTTTGCCCTGCTGCCTCCTTTTTATATAGGATTAATGATGGATCCTTTCCAACTATCACTATAACTATCAGTAATGGTACTGTTACGTTCGACTTCAGCATATAATATTGACAGAGTGGCTGACCAATAATCCAGATCCGCCTTAAATATGGCTTGGGGAAGACCGTTAGGGCCGGGCTCCTTCTGATCACCTGGGCTACTTTATTGGCACTGAATCTCATATCACTCTGACGAACGTCTGTAGGTTTTAGTGAAGCCTTCAGTTGCTGATTTTCTACAGGAGGGGTTGGCTTGAAAAAGATGTCTAACAGGTAATCCACACATTTATCTTCTGAAATTGAAGTACAGTTTATTATTCTTGCCTTTCGGTCTATTTCATTCACTGACATCCAGAATTCTCTAGTATTAGCCTTTCTTTAGTTGAAAAGTAGGTTGATCCAGAAATCATCCTCCTTTTGGGTTCGTATTTGCCATACCTGTTTCTTATAATTTTTCCGAAGGGTTTTTATTTGGGCACATAAAGATTCTGTAGGAGGTCTATCTTTTGTGGATCTGAGTTTGCGTTTCAGATCCTTTCTTAATTCTAAGATATCTGGTGGCATAGTTAGTGGCCTCCGGTTATGATTTGGAGCTTGACGCCTGGCCGAGCCAAGTGATGGTACTAACTGTAGAAAGCTGGCCCACACCTCCCCAGATGAGAGATCTTGGCGTGCTGTTGATTGAATCAGGGTTTTTATATTTTTGCACAGCTGTGGTAGAGAGAACTCCGTCCAAAACAAGCGGTTTAGATTGCCAATTCTATATGTTGAAGCGAATGGTCACTGTGGAGAGTAGGTATGATTTTGAATTTTTTAACATGTGCCAGCAGGGGAAGAGAGACGGCAGTATAGTCAAATGTAGTTGCAGATTTTTCACTATGATGAGTAAAGCTGGGCGGGACATCACCTTCCACCCTGCCGTTTAGCACCCTCATACTCAGATGTTCTATGGCCTCTTATATCCAGTTTCGTCTGTATTGATGGTAACTGTGGTAGCACTGACCAAATTGCGTTTTCTGCTGCCAATTGCTCGTCCGGTTCTGGAGTATATATCAGGTTGCTGTTAAAGTCACCTGTTAATAAGATGTCCCATGCTGGATTAGGGCACCGTATCTCTTCTACCTTTTGCAGTAACTTCTCGAAGAGAAGTACTTTACAATGTTTCCGCGGATGGGCGTAGACATTAAAGATAATTAGTCGAGTGTGACAATTGAAACTAAAATTGATTTTTATTGCCTGTAAGTCCGTCGATGAGAAGCCCAGCTGTTCTGTTGTGACCTGATGTGCCGTAGAGATGTATGTGGCTAGACCACCGCTTGCCCTGCCTGATTTGTTTTATTTTTCAGCTCCAATGTGGTGTAGAGAATAGCCTCCTAGTTCTATCGGGTCTACCAGCCATGTTTCTTGCAGCACTATTATCGAGTAGTTGCAACTGGACATTACTGTAAATCCTTCTGTAATAATTGCTTTTGCTCCCGTGATGTTCCAGGACATAATAGTAACGGTCGGCCTTTGATCTGTATCTAGTGCATTGCGTATGGTGGGTCAATTACTTCTCCTTGAATTTAGGGTACGTGCCATCCATCTCCATTCGTCTTGAACTCCCTTCCCTACAATTAGGGGATCAAAAGAGGTATTTGAATCTTATTCCCCCCATTTGGATTGACGCTGTTCCGCTTGCCCGACGTCCGGGCCCCATCCGCGCTTGCGGGCCTGTGACTCCGTTTTTTTAATTGGTTCACTTTTCAGATTTAACAATAGGGGAAAAGGATAACGTGGGCTTGTTGGTTGTGATAGCCGTATACCCCAGTTTTCAAACTGTTGCTTAACTGCCATGATTAATGCAGCGATTTCGCTTGTTCTCCACATAGTCAGAGTTTGTTCCCGGTCATTCTCAGTGCTGTTGGAGAGGAATTTCAGTGATATTAAATCTGGGGACATAATTTTCTTAGTTGAAGGAAGCTCTGCCAAAAGCCTCAGAATGTTGCCCCTGTTCAGGCTATCTTGTTGGCCGCGTGAGTCATAATCTGGGGTTAGAATGACCTGTCTTGATTCCCTATCATTTTCAATAACATGACTAGATTGTGATTGATGGGAATGCTCTATAATTCTCTGTGGCATAGGCCTGTTCTGTTGACCATCCTCCGACTTGTTTCTGTTTGGGGCCCTTTTGAGCGTGGATGATTGTTTGCTTAAAAGGGCTTTATTTTCAAGGTCTGTTGCGGCTATTTGAGTATTTTGAATCGTTACTTTTGTCTTTATTCGTCCATCATGATGAGTAGTTGAGGCCTCCCTAGAGGATATTTGAGATTTATGGTCAGTGACAAGTGTGTTTCTTTGGTGAGAGGATTGAGTCTGGACATCTGCTAAAGGAGTAAATTTATTGTTCTTTGTGCCTGTGGGAATTACTATAACCTGCCCCACATTGACCTGGGCGGACGATCTTCACCTGGAAGATGTTTTGAGACTCAGCAAGATGCCCTGGGTCTTGTCCGGAAGGGTTATTGTAGATAGTGAGGAAGTGGCTTGTGCGACAGCTGCATAGGAGGGTGGCACTGGTGGAATCTTCACTGGTAATTGGGCATCTAAATGGATCTCAGATTTTTCCTTGTTGATGCAATTTCCTGCCCTTAGGTCTCCCTGACGAGGAGCCGCCAACCTCATGACCAGTGCGTGCCCGTTCAATTGGTCTTGGGATGTTGGGTGTGGCATGTTATATTTGACCAACATTGGCGAGTCAGCAGGTTGATGGTCTCCAGTGAATTCTTGTTCTGGACTGGTGACTACCCCCTCCCTTATGGTTTTGGAGCTATTTGAAATTTGCATACTTCTTGCGGTTCCTGAAACCCGATTTTGCAGTTGCCGAAGCATTGAAAATATGGGATACAGATTGTCGTTAATAGCTTTGGCACGTGTTTGTTTCCTTGCCTTTCTTGCTCGCTTTTTTTTGTCTCTTTGTTAGGGGTTTCAGTGCTGGAGCTGGCTGCTCAATTATACTCTCCAAATTGGTAGATGCTGTTTGTTCCGACTGTGAAGATCCATCTTATCCGTATGTGACCATTGGGTTAATGCACTGAATGTTTGCATCTTTTTTTGCTGGGCTACTTACCCCAAAGGCTGGTGTCTTTTGAGAAGTATCATGGTTCTTGGGGATGGCCTCATTGTTTTTTCTTGTTTTAACTTCCTGCAGAATCTCTACTAAGACTTGTGGTAACGTACACAGTTTATCTATTATTGGGCCACAATTACAAGGAATTTGCTGGTGGTTGCAATTTTGTTTGATTGGACGGATGGCCAGCGAGTCCAATTTGTGATTGATGTCAGCTATGTATGTGGCCATTACCTTCATTAGATCCATTTGCAAGTCTAATTAATCTGATTGCATTTTAAGAACCGCCGTTGAAGTATGTAGAGCATTCAGCAATGAGGTGTGTAGTCGCGTTAGATCTCCTATCTCACAAGTAAGGTGGCCGGCTTGAGCGGGGTTTTTTAACAGAATATTTTTTTCCCTGTTAATGGATTCTGAGGGGGTGTTATTGGAAGGCGAAGCAGTCGAGTTGCTTTTCACCATTAATTCCTCAAGTGATTGTATTTTGGACATTTCGCTAGAAATTTCAATAATCAAGTTAAAAGTTCTTTCTTGTTGGTGCGTAGTAATGCTGTTTTTAACGCTTCCTACCACCAGAGGATAGCTCGACTGCTGATCCTTAGGATTCACTAGATCAAAAGTTTTTAAGTCCAGCGCTTCTCCCAGGTCTTTGTTATTTGTTATAGAGAGCGACTGTAACCAGGAATCTTCCAACCCTGTAGTTACTTCGGAACGAATGTCCAGTCTCTCATTGTTCCCCTGGGAGTTGAAATTTGACCACAGGATTGGGGTCGATTGTTGGTGGGTTTTCACATACCCAGTGTCGTTATGTACCTCTGTTGCATTACCCGTAGAGATTGGAAGCTCGGAGTTACTTGGTTTGCCCGTTAAAACCTGTTGATGAGCACCTGCAGAAGTTTCCCACTCCTGAGCATGTACCTGAGCCATAGTCACGATTCTACCCGCTTGCGAATTTTTGTGTGCCATTGGGCTACTTAAATAACTGAAGTTGATTTGTTGCCCTTGAACCAGGGGATCACTAAGCTCTTCAGGGGCTTGGTCCTTTGATGTTTCCTGACAGGGGAGGGCCACCCCTAATTGTTGTGTCGGGTTTGTTAACAGCCCGAGACCAAGCTGCCCCGTGACCAGAGGTTGTGGAATCAGTGGGGTTGGAAGGCCCACGTCGGTGTTGGGATTTGAGAAGAAAGCCGCAGCTGGGTCTTTCAAAAAGTCAGCCTTGTTAGTGAGTCCTGTTTGATTGAAGTAGAGCTGAAAAGGAGTGAGGGGTGCTACCAGCTGATCCGGTCTGCTACTTTGCGTACTTTGCGCTGAGCGATTCGCTGAACACTTTCCCTTCCCTTGCGCCCTCCTTTGGGATTTTAAAGGTTTGACTTTGCCCTCTGCTAGAATCCTGAGTCGCCCCGATCTCATGGTGGCTATCTTTTAACCCGGATTGGTGAAAGAGAATCGCGATTTGCTTTTTCCTGATGTTTAGGATGGCAGGATTACAGTGGTTTACAGTGGCTGGTGAGCGGGGCACCCGGGGGATTCACAAGCCGCACCCAACCTAGCGGGCCGCCTCTGTGTAACCCCGGTGCACTCTCTCTGCAGCAGTTTACTAAAACTGCTGCACTCACTGGGACCTGTGGAAAGTGGTGGGCCCTAGTAGG
This sequence comes from Pleurodeles waltl, assembly GCF_031143425.1. NCBI lineage: Eukaryota > Metazoa > Chordata > Amphibia > Caudata > Salamandridae > Pleurodeles > Pleurodeles waltl. The sequence continues at coordinate 46,732,513 of NC_090446.1, read as the reverse complement.
CCCTGAGCACTACTCCTTCTGCTGCGGTAATAGTAGGTAAAGTTGTACACGCGGCGACGTACAGCAATGGACTGGGTGTCCGATGGCTGAATGTTCGTAGGTTTTCGTAAGTGAGGAGGTAGGTGAGGAGCGAGGTGCATTTGCGAGGTGCGGTGGGTAAGCGGTGGGTAAGCGGGGCACACAGGGCCCACAAGCTGCACCCAGACCTGGCTGGGCCCCTTCTGTGTGGCCCTGGTGCACTGACTCCGCTGCTGTGACTAACACAGCTGCGCTCACCCTGCCTGGGGGAACTCACAGGAGGGCTTGCTAGAATACGTTCTAGATTTGGCGGGGCGTCAACAAAGGCAGACTTGCCTCCAATAACATTAGGCTCTTTGCACACGTATTAGGAAAAAAGCTCCTCCTGGTTTAGGTGGGGGGTGCAGGTCATCGAGGCTTCCTGCAATATCGTCACTTGTTCATCGCATCAGCACTGCAGTGTTTCCACCAGGGAAGTTAGTTTGGTTTGCGTTTGTGCCAGGGGGATACTTAAGGGCAGGGGTAGGGAAATGGAGCAGGAGAGGGATGAAAGGAATAAAGAGTAGGAGAAGCTTTCAAGTGCGCTCTGGTTTTCCCATCAGCAGTTTAGAGGTCTTCCCATCTGAATTTTACATCCACAGCGGGAAGGCCGCTCTGTCCCAGCTGACAGCTGTGGGTATGGCTGCACCACCCTTCCTACCCCCCTCCTGCACCCAACAACAAAAAGAGGGGAGAGGGGGGCCTGCCTCCTGTCTCTGATAGGAGGAGACACGTTCCTCTTAAGTGCTCAACCAGCCCCACCACCACACTTCCTCCAGCAGACGTCCTGATATCCGGGCATCCTGTGTGGTCCGATGTTGAATCCCAGGGGGCCTTCAGACTGCCGTTAACCGCTCCTCTTCCGCCTGACAGAGAGCTGCGGTAACGCGGAGCGTTTGTTCTCTGTTAGGCCTCTCCCTCGCGCTCGCCTCTCTCAGTAGCCTTCACAGCAATGGCAGCGGATGCCCTCATCCGCGTCTGCAGCGGCGCCCTCGTCAGTGCGTCAGCTCCGTCTCACCTAGGAGATCATGAATGCACCACCAGAACCCACTTCTCCTGCTCCTACTGAATCTTTGTCAGAATCTGGAGCAGTAGAGGGCAGAAAGAGTTTGCCTCCTAGCCTTGCAGTTTCTCTTTTGAAGATGCCAATCCAAGCCAGGAGCCACAGGAGGATGTGGTGAGGTGGTGAGGAAGCTCAGAATAACAGTTAGTTATGTGGAGCCAGGGATTCTTCTGGAAGAATGTTGAAGACCATTGCCACCTACTGTCACCTGAAATCGCCACAGGATACGAGACTTTGATGAGGAGGCTCTTCTCGAATTCCACTCCCCCCCCGGAAGAATAGTCAATAATTAACATTAATTAGTAATGCGAAAGCCAGAGGAAACACGTAAGCAATTTTATACAGCCTTCCAGACTGACAAAAACTCACAAACCATACAGACTGACAACCCCACTATGATGAATGCACACCGCCTCGAAACAGAACCACACTCCCTTCTGCAACAAAGCCATTTGGAAAGTCATGCCCGGACTACTACAAGGCCCAGCGATTCCTTCCTAATTGCAGATTGTGCGCCTTTCAAATTATGTTTTACCTTAACAGTGTTAAATTGTGAAAACCCTGTAACCTGCTTTGTTCTCCGAACAGTTCCCATCTGTCTGTTGATAATGGTGAACAGCAAGTTGCATGTTTTACGCGGTGTGCAGTGGTTTGGACTGCAGCACCCTCCAAAACATCCATGTTTTAGATACTTTTTCTGGTTTCTTCACCTGACGACTCTACATCCCAAACAATGTATGCAGCAACAATGTTTTTTTTCAAACCTTCCACATTGTGCCATAGAGAGTTGGCAGGAGGTGAACAGCACTGACAGTGCATGTTATTTTTAGGAAGCTACCTCCCAATTCATGTGTTCTCCATATATGTAACAATTCTGATTAGTGCACTGTAAATTCTACAAACGATGCTAGATTCTCAAATGTACAGAAACATCATGGAATTGAAGGCCATTTATGTGGCCCAAAAAGTTTGTATTTCAATGATAAGTTGAAGATCATTGTGATAGATGTCAGCAACTTCCTTCTTCTGTACAACTCCAGGAAGCAGGTGGGACCCATAAACTTCTTTCAGCATTTGTGGTGGTCTAGAGTTAAATCTTCTAATACTCAATGCAAGTGTGCAACCAAAAGGTGGATAGTCTTTCTTGGTTCCTTCACAACTCTCAGGTGAAAGTGAAGCAGAATCCTAATTTTTTAGGTCAAGCGCACAAGCACTTTGACCTGTTGTAAGTATTGGAGGCTTCAAACCAGGCCCACCACACGCTCATCAATTTCACTAGTTCGTGGGCTTGCCTTTCAAAAATCCTTTGTTATCATTGGTAAATGCTTTATGTTTGTCCCTCCTTGGGGCGGTTTTTTTACCACCTTGAGGGCCGACCCTGTAACATGGATAATTGCACGATTGCCAATACGTTTGACTGCGAGCGAACTTCTTGTTTTTTTTGTATCTCTCTTTCACACTCATGGCGGCCATGGTGCTTTAAATCGGCTTCTTATATCAACTGTTTTACTTTTCATTTTCCAATTATGTGGCAAGAAAAGTCAAGTTAGGAATTTACAACGCTAGTAGCTCTAACTCGAGCTAATGCGAGACCCGTTGCATTGCAAATACTTGTTTATCATGGCTTCCAAGGGCATCTCCAGTTTGTAAGTGGTAGTAGGGAGGATTGCTTGGCACTTGTGTCTCCAAGGCTGGGTGGGAAGATTCACCTTCCACGAGCATTGTATCATGGTGGGCTTGTATAGTGCAAAGATGGCACAGTGGGAGATTGCAGGTTTTTACTCCTTTGTGCTGAGAAAAAGGAGCGCAGTTGTTTAACAATCCGAGGCCTGTTCTACATCAATGCCCTGTGTAGCTAATGTGACACCCCTTCTTGTGAATATGGAAAGATTGCCACTGAGAGTGCACCCTTTGGTAAGCTTGTTGACGCATCCGTTTGCTGTCATGGTCAGTCCTTTACATTAAGAATGTTCCAGAATCCGGATGTGCAAAACAACGTCATTTCCGGGACCCTTTCCATAAACATTGAATAAGGTCAAAGAATTCCTCAAGTAAGGAAATCGAAAGTGATTTTAATAACAGTCCTGATTAGTGCTTGAAACAGCTCTTACTCAAAGAAGACACGTTACTTATTGTAAGCCCTTTGTGCTGGAGCTGGGCCAAGCCCCGAGGGCAAGGCCCACTATTTCGGTTTCATAGACACTTACGTTCAGTTTTCAGTTTGTTCATAAAAGCCGCTTTGGCTTTGGACTCAGGTTGGATTTTGTCACCAACATCAATATGTGCCACCGGTGCCTGTAAGTGCCCAGCGGAATCAGTGCCTCCGTCTCCCTAACTCTGGCTGGGGAGGTGGTTTCACTTTTCAGAAGTGGGGTGTCCCTCTGTGGATGCCTGGCGGCAGTTCATGCTGTAGTTGCTTTCGGTGAAGATGTGCAGGAGAGCTCTCTTTATGAGCCCTGGATCCATGTTCCATAGGTCACTTAGACTGGACATTGTTGAAATGATTGAAGTATGAGCAGAATACCCGGCAAGAAGAGACTACACCTACCAATGAGTTTCCTGAAGGTCACTTTTCTTTAAAGGGGGCACAAGTGCCACAGTGTGCCCAATCTATGACAATGAAGAAAGTAAGTTTACAAGTTTACAAGTTTAAGTTTATTGACTCGGTTAATTAAAACCATCGCAATTCCAAAATGCATAATAATAATATAAATACTTTGCCTACTCATTATGTTAATAGAAACCTATAATAAAAACATAAAAGCTTATTTGAAACTAAAACATATCTTGGTAAAGAGTTGTGCATAACTAAAATGTTCTACACTTAATTCCAAACTTGGTCTAGAACTTAACTTTAGGACTTTCTTACTCCCTTACGAACACTATAATAGTGAATGAGTGAAGCTGAGTGAGCCTGGCTGGAATGTGCCCTTGCACACTCGGCTTCAACTTTATTCACTAATTCTTTCTGAGCCTATACCATGAATTTGGTCCCTCGACAGGAAAACAGGATTGAAAGTCCACTAAGCGAGTTTATAATGGCCGGTCTGCATGAGCGTATGTTCAGTGTCTTAAAAATGTTTTTTAGATATACTATCCTGAGGCCTAGCAAAGCCGGGCACGCACAAAAAATGTGTTCTAATGACTCTTGTCTGTACCCACACAGTCGACAGGAATGTGTCAGGACCTGCTGTCTCCATGAAGGGATCATATCCTTCGTTTCCATCAATCCAAAGCGGAAAAGCATGAACCGATGTTTCAGCAACTGGTTGAAGGTTGTTGCTAGGTATTCCTGTGCCCGTAAAGTTTTGTATGATGTTATTATAGTCCAGGCGTGCTGTCTGCTTGCCAGTTTTTGTTTATCAGAATTAAAAGATTTCTTCTTAGTGACAGCGTTTGCCTTCCGAAAAAACTCCTTTTTGTCCGGCTTCTGGTCCCAGGCTTCTAGCAAACCTAGTGCTTTAATGCAGTTATTTAAGTGATGACCCCAGGTGCTTTTATCATTGTGTCGCTGTTGCTCCTCAATTTCCATCCAACATATGTTGTTTAGAGTACCAGTCTCGGTTGCACGCAACCTCCAGCATAGTTTAATGAATACTCTGAAATTCATAGTTTTTCAGACCCAATTCTAACCAAACCTCAGCTGGAGATGCTGGTCGTGGTATCAGAAAAACTGTTTTGTAGGCCTTTGTCTGAACTTGATTGAAAAAAACTGCCTCCTTCCCCAGCATAATTTCTGCGCCATAAGTGATGGTGAGCATTAGCCACGCTGCCATGACAGAAAGCAGGTGGGAGTATGAAGGGCAGCTCAGTTTTTGTTTTAGAACTTTAAAACCACAGGTCAATGAGAGGGCTTTTGCTTGAGCGACAGAAAGCTGCGGCTTGAAAGTCAGGAGGCGGTTCATAGTGAATACTAAGTACTTATATGTGGGTGCAACCTCCACCCGGGATCCGTTTATGAACCATGAAGCAGATTTAAACTTCCTGTCAACTAGGCAGACAACCTTAGTTTTACCCAAATTCAATTCTAGGCCTTGCATTGTTATGTATATATAAAATGCATCTATGCTATGCTGTAGCCCAACAGGTGTTTGGCTGAGTAGAACTATGTTGTCTGGGTACTGTAGCCATGCAATTCCTTTCTTGGCCAATACTAGCGGGTGGCTATTTACGGGAGCTAGAGCCTGAGCTAGGTCTGCAAGATATAAGTTAAACAGCGTGGGAGCCAATACACACCCTTGTTTGAGTCCTTTTGCTGTTAATATTCAGTTGGTGAGGTGGCTGCCCTCTCCAATTTTTACTTGCGCCCAAGTACCTGTGTACAAGTCCATCATTGCGCCAAGGAGGCTGCACGGTAAGCCCCACCCTTTCAGTTTCTCCCATAGGCCGGTTCTTGGTACGCAAGCAAAAGCTGCCTTTAGATCAATAAAGCATGCAAGTAGCCTTTTTTTCTTCAGCCTGGCTTTGTTTCCCAGCAGGGCCAGGGTTGCCAGGTTGGTGGAAGCACCCATACCAGCTCTGAAACCTGTCTGGCTTTGTGGAATTAACTGTCTGTCATGAATCCATTCTGCTAGTTGTTGCAGTAGGCAGGATGCGTAGAGTTTTGCTTCCACATCTATCAGTGCTATTAGCCTGTAGTTTGAAGGATTTGCGGGGTTACCTGCTTTGTTTATAGGGTGAATAATGCTGTCTTTCCATGCGTCTGGGAGACACGTAGTGCCTTGGAGCTTGTTAAAAAGCAGCGCCAAATAATACGCCCAGAATGAAGGGTCTCCTCTAAACAAGGCGTTTGGAATACCGTTCTGACCAGCTGCCCCTTCCATTTTTAGTTTCTTGATAAGGCTTGTCAGCATTTCTATGTCAATGGTCATTATTTTGTGCTTTCCTTCATTTCCGTTTACAGTTAAGTCTGTTTGCGTTGCTATCTGTGAGGCCTCCTCCTTAGCATGGTGCTCTGGGAGTGAGAACATTGTCTGTACGTGGGCTTCCCATGTGGCTGCATCGATACCTGCATTTGTGTGTCGATTCTGTCCCTTAGTTAGTCCGTTTATTAGTTCCCAGAACTTTTTGTTATTTTTCTGTTTGTTGGACATGAGCAGCTTGGTCCACAGATCCTCGTGATAACTCTGTTTTGCCATCCAGCAGTTTTTCTTATATTTGGCTCTTAATTCAGAAAGCCTTGTATCATCAGACTTCCTCCCCCAGTGTACGTCCTTCAGGACTTTTTTTGATTCTCTAGAGACTTGATTTTTCAAATTGCGCAATGTCCTGTTGAACCATGGCTTTTCTTCTTTGCGACTCTTGACTTTGTTTTTTGACTCTATGACCACAAATGGGAGACATTTTTTGATGGAAAATGTATTTATTAAAGAATCACACAAGTGCATCCAAGCGATCACTCGTATTCCTTGGGGGTGGTCATCTAGTGCCTGCACTATTAGTGATTCTTTGAGCTCTTTAGTTGCGCCTGCACTGAGGTACGCTACTTCCATTACTTTGTCGAGGCCCGGCCCCTTCCATTTCAGTTTTTTTGTATCATAAGTCACTGGGGCTGAAATTATGATATTAGCAGTGGGGAGCTGATTCCATTCATTCCGCATCTTAATAAGTTGTGGAAAGTGATCGCTCTCTGTGCCTTGTTGAATCCTGTATGCTGAAACCAGTGGCAACGCGGTTTCGTTTATTAATGTAAAGTCGATGTTGGATTTTTTTGTGCCACTTGAAAAGGTTACTTGCGCGGATGAGGCGTCCTCAGGGAGAGGCGTCAGTCAGCGCAATCCCAGGGTTTCAAATTTGATATATGTGCGTGTTCCGTTAGGGTGTTTTGTGCTGCCTTTCTCAAATCAAGGTTGAAATCGCCAGATAAAATGAGGATTGCGTCCTTATTTTGTTTCTGCGCCATTTTTAGAATATTGGTAAATGTTTCAATGTTTCCACTGTTTTGGATTTTGTTAGGGTGTACGTATACGTTGATCAATAATAAAGTTCTGTTGTTGCCTGATGGCGCCTGATGTTCCAATTTTATTGGTAGCAGCCAGTCAATTCCCAGGTCGATCTGTTTGATCACCCAGTTGATTTTTGTGGAGCAATACATTGTGAGGCCCCCCTTGGGGTGTCCATGTTTTTGAGGTTGTTTTGCAGAGACGTCTATCCCAGAATAACCAGAAATTTGTATCGGCTCCATGCACCATGTTTCCTGCAACATGATGATTTCAAACTGCTGAAGGAAATTCAGAGCCGCCCTGTCGGTAACCAGATTTTTTAAACCGTGAGTGTTCCAGGAGCAGATATGGATATATTCTGGGTTTTCGTCAGGACCATTTGTAATTGTTGTCATTTAAATTTTGCTTTCCAGCCTGTTTGACTTTTGAGGGAGTACCAATGAAGACCTGTTGGTGCATGCCAGGATGGGAGGCGCTTTGGTGCTTTACAATTGTAATGTGGTCCCAACTGCTTAGGGAGGTTTCTACTCCCACGGCCCCTTTTAAGATTGAGCTGCCCTTCTTTTGTTGCGGTACCAAAAGGTTAGGGTATCTGGGCGGTTCTAGTTTTTGCAGAGCGATGCCCCATGCGCTAAACGTATCTTGATGTGCTAGAATTTGGTCAATAATGTCGGACGTGGCCCAGGATGTCAGCATTGCCTCTTTATCTTTATTGTTTGGATGTGGAGTGAACTCCACAGTCATCAATTCTGTTGTTGAAATGTGAGCCAGGGGAAAAATCGCATTTATTAACTTCAGTATGGTGCCTCTATTTAGAATGTCAAAAGCCCCCTTCGAATCATAGCAAGGGATGAAAAGTAATTTATTTTCCTCTGGGGCCGTATTGCCCTGCGTTGCCTGGTGTCCTGGGATTCTTATTTGTGCCACGCTGTTTGTGCAATCATCTGACCAAGGATGGCAACCATGAACTAATGTCTGTTTGTTGTTGCCTGCGGGTTGATTTATTACTGTCATGTTGTGTGCGGAGCTTGTGCGTTAAGGGTTATGTTCCCAGGGTTTGCCAGTTTCCTGCCTGTCAGTGGACCGCTGAGTTCCCTGTTCTGGGCACTGCCTGATGATAGTTCAATTTCCATGGAATTCTCTTAAGGCCATCTCTCCTTGCAAAATGCTGCTACCCTACTTGTTGCTGGAACGGTGAGTTTTCGGAGACTGTTGCTGTGATGTTGATTGATTAACAAAAGTGCTTGGTTCGCCTGTAGAATTGTCTTAGCTGGCTGGCCATTCTGCCCTAATCTGTCTAGATTGGCAGATCTTGTTTCTGTTTTCAGTGCTTTCTGATTCCTTGGACTGCGTGCCATTTGATTTAGCAAACGATTTCCATATACAGCTTTGCTGGACCCCCTTTGTTTTTTTCCGCGCCTTCCTTTTTCGTTTCTTTTCCCGTTTCATAAGGGATGATTCCCCCACTATTGAATTGTTGGGAATTAAATCCTTTGATCCACCCTTGAGGGGTGCCATTTCTTGTGTGCTAAGGCATGATCTGCCCTCTGTGTTGTTCTGAGACATTCCCTGTTCGGATAAATGAATATCCTTGATATTATTGCTTTCCTCTTGGGGTATCTTTGCGTTTTGTGGGTTATCCTTCTTCGTTTGGTTTTTGGGGGTCTTCTCGCCACAACTACTAAGATGCTATTCAGTTCTAAGGGTCTGGATTTTTACCTCTTTCAAGATGTCAGTTAGGATATCCAGGGATCTTTGTGAGTTATCGCTTGTGATGGAAAACTGACATGTGACCTGCTGAGTGTATGAGTGGGTTAGAGCCCTCTTTATCAGATCATTCAAGGATTGTAGCTTATTGTCGATGCTCACAATGTGGATGGCCAGGATGTTGAGTAAATCTACCTGAGTGTCTTGCTTATCTGTTTGAAATTGGAAGGCTGCTGATATCGCGTCCATTGTTGCTAGCAAGGCCTTCCACGAGTCTCCAGATGTTGATGGTTCTACGTTTGCTTTAGCCCCCGTTGTGTGGTCTAGTGAGTCTTCAAGTTCCTCTAGTTGCTCTGGTTGCTCCATTGCCGTGACAGCTGAGGATGCGTCGGTGTCGAATGTTTTTGTTGTAGTTGTTATATTACAAGATGAGAGATCTTTTCGTGGTGAGCTTGTACTACAGGTAGATCTCATTTTTGTTTAGTTGTTTGCAAACGGAGTGCCCTGAGGTGTATCTGAGCAAGTATCTGAAAGGCCTATCAGCGGAAATTCATCAACTATGATACTGTCTGTGTTGTTCTCTACCTGCGGGGGTTGTTTGGAAAAAAGAGTGCAGCACAGACTCTCACCCCGGTTGTTCCAGTTACTGAGGTTTAAAGTGGAAAAAGTATCATCTAGGTAACATCTGTGAATTTCTGCGCTGATCGTTAAGCTGGTTTTATTTGGCTGGGGAATTGGTATGTTGATTTTTCCCAGGTCCGCGCAGGTCCTTTCGATGTCCTGCACGGTCTTCACGTCAGCTGCACATGTTGTCTCGGAGTCGTCAGCAGGAGCTTTATTCATTAAGGTGCTGGTGGGATTCGATTCCTTCTTAGTGAGCAAAAAGTCTCCTGTATCCTGCTTTTTTTCCCTTGCTTGGAGATTTGCAGTGCGATTTCCTAGTCTGTGCCGGGTGTGGGAGTACTTTCCTTTCGGTAGATTTGTTTTTTTGCTCATGCTGACCTTCCCCTAGTGAGCTTAGCCTTTGTCTCTTTGCTGCTTTTTTCCTTCCACGTGTTAATGTCATCCTTGCTGCCACCCCTGGATTGACAGACAATATCTGAGTGCTTTCGACTGGTGATTGTAGATTATGTGTGTGCTAATCGTGCAAAAGCCTCTCCTTCCCCACTCAATCCAATCCTGGTTGCACGAATTTGCTTGGCGAAGAAGAAAGCCGAGTGGAGTCAGGCAACTCCTAACTAGCGAGAAAGTCAGGGGAAGAAAGGGACCTCAGGCAGCAGGTAGCTTGTGCGATTCTGCTCCTCGCTGGCAGCAGTTTGTGGATTTCTTGGGCTGCGCTTCGTGTCCCCCACAGAGGGATTCAGCGGAACCGGCAGATCCCAGCGGCCCTGCTGCTCTGTGATCCTGTCCCGCGATCGGTCCCCGGGTGCTGGAGGAAGAGGCAGACTCGACGGTCCACGCTCGAAGCACAATTCACGCAGTGGCACCGAGCAACACTGCCGACTCTCGCAGTGAGAAGGAACCACGTGCCTCGGGAAAGAAGCCCCAAACAGCCCAGCCTTTAGAATAGTCCCAGGCACCCTTGGCTGGGGGTGGGAGCGGGTTCTAACTCGCAGCGCAGGGTGGGGGCGGGGGCCAGTGGCGATCAGTTCCTTACCGGGAAGAGAGTACTTCGATTGCAGCCCCGTTGTCTGCGAGGTGCTGGCCGTGTGGGCCCCCGGGTGAGAAAGGCGGCTGCGGGGAGCAGAGCCTAGTCCAGCGGCGGTTCCTCCTGCCCAGTGCCCCCGACTCTTGGCGCTTGGATCCGGTGAGTCTTGAAGTCCGTGGTGCCCAGCGATCATGGGCTGCAGGTGCGGGTGCATTGTCCCCTGATCAGGGTGCTGCAGGTGTCGCCGCTCCGGAACGCGCATGGACCTGGCTCCGACCGGAAGTGGCTCTGACCGGAAGTCAGGCAGCCCGGAAGTCAGGTGTCAGGCGTCAGGCAATCTCACGCCAATCTCACGTCAGCCAGACCATCAACGAAAAATCTTCCATACAGAAGGTGATTAAAGGAGAAAGTAAAGACTCCTGATGTAACAACTACCTTACCTCGTTGCTTCATGGGAGGATCTCAACAAATAGAATCACATTGTTTTAGAGGCATTAACCTAGGATATAAGTACTGATGCTTCTATTTTTTCAAGGAATGTCTGCTTTTAAGTGAGAATGATTTTTAAACTCTATGCATTGATGCAAGGGGCAAGAAAAAAACAGACCTAAAGTTCATAAACTATAAAAGCAGCTATTAAGGACTCAAGTTCACTGTAAATTTAGAAGCCTCATAGTCCACGAATATAAGCCAATCTATCATAGGTAACAACTATTTATCTGAGAATCAGCCTACCTGAAGTAAAAAGAAAACCAATGAACGTGCAAACAAATATGATTCATCCTCCTGTCTACCTATCTCAGGGTGTGGCTCCTATTCTAATTTACACCATGTGCCAAAAACGTGCATAACAGCTCCCAGCACAATTTATATTTGAATTTTAGTTGAAGCCTATTGGACAGTGTAAGCTGTCTGTTTGCAAAAGACCTGTTGTGGGCTTTACCAAGAACTTACAGGGGCTTACAGCCAGCCCATTTCTTACCATTGGTTGGATTTACTGTCACTCTCATTTCCTGGCTTTTAACTTAATGGCTTTCATTTTCCTAACATCTCTCTGACTGCAAACTTCAATCCTTCCACTGATTACTTTTATGAAACTTTTTTTCTCTTTAGGCACTCCAAGAGAATGTGTGTGCTTTTCAGCTCTCTCCGTCTCTCACAAAGTGCTCCACCACTCATTTTTGTGGTGTTATTGCCCTCATGTACTTCTCCCCGCCTCCCTGTGTTGCGGTCACTTTTGTATGCTTCTCGTCATCTCAGATGATTCTCCGGGCCGCTCCGACGCTCTTTGGCCTTCTCTTGATGTGTTCGTCACACCACCCCCTTGCTGCTCTCTCCCTCGTGCAATGCTTATTCCCTCCTCGCCCTCACCCGATCTCCCATTCGCTCTTCCATTACCCTCTGTTGTCCTTTTTATTTTTTTCTAGTTTGCGCTTTTGTGCTGAAAGAAATATATATATTTTTTTACTTACCAATCCAAGTGGTATCATCTTTTGATGGTAAACAAACAAATTAAACCAAACGGTGCTCATGTCGTTTCCCTGATATGCACATGCTCTCTGAAGCAATCACGAGCATTCATTATCATGTATGTGCATGCTGGGGGAATGACGTGGCGGCCTGCATTTTAGCAGTGTTAGGGCCTGATTTAGAGTTTGGCGGAGAGGGATACTCCGTCTCAAACGTGACTGATATCCTGTCTGATGTAGTAAGATCCTGTTATAGCCTATGGAAATCATAATACAGCAATCAGGATGTCTGCCATGTTTGTGACGGAGTAACCCATCCTCCAAACTCTAAGTCAGGCCCTTCATGTCTGTTTTTTTTGTTGTTTTTTTTTATCTTGACCATGATGCACATTGTTGGGAAAAAGCCCAACGCTGTAGAACATCTCAAAAGGCAATATCAAAGCCAATAGGGAGGGGGCGTGTCCAAGATGGCGGCTAGTGCGGACACTTTCTAAGAGCTCCGCTCGCTGCCCTAAAATTAATTCTTCAATTCCTCCCTCCCGCTTGTCCCCGTTGCCTACCACCTAGCTGTGAGTAGCTACGAGGAGCTGGAGAGTCGACTGTCTGCTCGGCTGGCCTCGGTCGGGTGGTGCGGAGTGCACGGAACTGGGCTGGGTGTGACGCGGAGCAGTTGAGGCCCCAGAAGCAGAGCAACGAAGACGAAGGAAGGAGTCGTGTCTCTCCCCGACAGGGTCGCAGTGACGCGGGGCTCTAAGCTAGGGCTTTGTGCGAACCGCTGAAGCAGAGGAGGCGCATCGTACACTGTGCCTACACAGAGGTGCCACGGGGAGCCGCCAGACAGACGGACCTCCCTGGAGAGGGGGCCAAGCCCGGCGGGACCGACTGACTGGGTTGCAGGTGTGTGGCTGGTACCGCTATCCATGCTAATGAGTGAGTAGCGATCAGTGGGATCAGGAGACCATGCCCGAGAACATACCTGGCTCGTCCTGGCCCTGACGGCGAGACCTCAGGGAGCAGAGCCGCTGCTGGGAGCTATCTGCGGGCGGCGCGGCCCGGAAGGTGCGGGCGGTCATACGCTCAAAGCCGGGGATCTTGGCAGCAGAACATCGGAATACGAATAAGAATAACAGACCGGTGATCTGGAATGCGAAGGTGACCTGCAGAGGGCAGCTGGGACTAGGGGGAGCCAACGTGAATAACACGAGGCGGCGAGAGGACTGCGCGTGAGGCTACCACGACAGTAAGGCTTGTTGTGTTCGGCAGATGGGCAGGTGAGCGCACTGACAGTAAGTCCCAGCTTTTTGGGACCAGAAGAGTGGATCATGGCTCACTTTGGTGGAGCGGAGTGGGCGTATGTACAATGGCGCAGACGCCCCTTGAAGAGATGAGCCCCCCGATTACGGTCTGAGCTGTTCTGCAGGGCACCTGATTGTCCTTCTGATACTCACAGCCCACATCAGATTGCCATGCATGTCTGGGTCCGCATGGGTTACAATTGCTCACCAACCCCTGTGATTCACTAACCCTGACGTGGGGTTATAACTGAGGAGGGCCTATCGAGATCCAGCCCCACTGCAGCTACTGCACACCTCTCTACTGAGCTAACAGTAACACACGTGGGGAGGCATTGGATGCACCAAGATGGCAGTGTGGTATTAAGCTGGCCACAGCTAGCATAGCTGAATAGCATGCAGAGATACACTCATCGTAGTCCCACTACGACGCTGGTGCACAGGATCAATAAGACAACCTTGTTAGAAAGGGGGTTTTTGGTTGGCAGTCAGGTTACCCTCTGTCCAAGCAAGAACCCTCACTCTAGTCAGGGTAAGTCACACACAATCCAAAATTATTCTGTGCCCACCCTCTGGTAGCTTGGCACGAGCAGTCAGGCTTAACTTAGAAGGCAATGTGTAAAGTAAATAACACAAAATAGCACCACAAAAATACACCACACAGTGTTTAGAAAAATATATAATATTTATCTGGATAATTGCAGGTCAAAACGAATAAAGATGCAATGTGAAATTGTAGAGATATTACTGAAAAGGGAGATAAAGGGGGTCATTTTGACCTCAGCGGTCTTTTGGAAAGACCGCCGAGGGACCGCCGTGCAGAAGACCGCCAGTGGTGGCGGTTTTCCGCTCTGCCTATTATGACCGTTGGCAGCTCTCCGTCCTTTTTCGGACGGAGAGCTGCCAACAGCCATACTGGCGGGAGGCGGGAAAGTGGAGGTTGCTCCACCTCCACCGCCACGCCAACAGAACACCGCCCTGCGAATCACGTCCTGTGATTCGCCGTGGCGGAGTTCTGTTGGCGGTGTGGTGTCGGCGGAGCTGCCCCCATGGCTCCCGTCCCCTCCCGGAGGATCGTGGGACCAGGTAAGTCGATTGTCCGTGAGGGGAGGGGGTTGGGAGGGTGTTGGGTGTTGTGTGCGTGCATGGAGGTGTGTGTGTGTGTATGTAGAGGGGGTGTGTGAGTGCGTGTTTGCTTGCGGGGTGTTGTGTGTATGGGAATGAGTGCATGTATGTCTGTGGCTATGTCAGTATGGATGTGTGCATGAATGTGTGAATGTGGGTGTGCGTGTCTGCCTGTGTGTGTGTATGTAGGCATGTATGTTGGCGTGTGTGCGTGTGAGTGTATAGCTGGTGCCTGCGTGCGTGTCGTGTGTGTGTGTGAGTTTCTGTGATGTTGGGGGTCGGGGTGGGGAGGGTGGCCCTGCCACCTTTGGGGGGTGGCAGGGGTGGTGGGGGGTGTAAGGTAGGGAGTTGGGGTGGGGGTAGGGGGTGGGGGAGACCCCTATCAGTGCCAGGGAAGGAATTCCCTGGCACTGATAGTGCTTTCCGCCATGGATTTCATGGCGGTTCAAACCGCAGGAAATCCGCGGCAGTAATCCGGGTCAAAATACCGCCGGCGGTATAGTGACGGCCACCGGTCTGGAGACCCAGGTCTCCAGCCCAGCGGTCGTCTCCGCCCTGGCCGGCGGAACGGAGAACCGGCGGATGACCATGGCGGTAACGCCCATGGTCATAATTCCATGAGGGGAGACCGCCAGCCTGTTGGCGGTCTTACCGCCGGTTCTCCGCCTTCCGCCAGGGTCGTAATGACCCCCAAAGTGTCTTAAGTCTTTAAAAAGCAAACAAAGGGGGACATCACAACATTGGCGGGCGGCTTCTGCCGCCCGCCAAGCTGTAACCGCCATGCGTCCGCCAATGCGGACGCATTCCCGTGGTGCCCATTACAACATCCCCGCTGGGCCGGCGGGCGCAAACCTAGTTTACGCCCGCCGGCCCAGCGGGGATGCGGCCGCAACATAGGAGCCGGCTCCTAATGGAGCCGGCGGTGTTGCGGCCGTGCGACGGGTGCAGTTGCACCCGTCGCGCTTTTCACTGTCTGCTTTGCAGACAGTGAAAAGCTGCACCGGGCCCTGTTAGGGGGCCCCTGCACTGCCAATGCCAGTGGCATGGGCAGTGCAGGGGCCCCCAGGGGCCCCAGGACTCCCCTTACCGCCAGTCTCTTCCTGGCGGTGCAAACCGCCAGAAACAGGCTGGCGGTAGGGGGGTCATAATCCCAAGGGCAGCGCTGCTTGCAGCGCTGCCCTTGCGGATTATCACCGCCGGGGCTAAAACGGTGGGAAACCGCCGGCCCCGGCGGTGCGACCGTGGCAGTAATACGGGTCTCCGTACCGCCAGCCTGTTGGCGGTACGGACGCCACATTACCCCTGGCGGTCCCCAAAGTCTCTTTCAAGCACAAAGTACCTGGTTTAAAGTGGAAAATCTCCGCAAAGGGCCGCAGAAGAAGAGATACGTGGAAAAATGGTGTGTGCGTCGATTTCTCCCCTGCACACAAGGACTTGCGTCGTTATTTTTTCACGCGCCTCGTGTACCATCTAACATATGGCTTGATTAGTTGTCCTGAGAATGCGCGGTAGTACTCTGCTGGGAGTCCATCACTGACCGGCGCTTTATTGCCCGCTAGTTGTTGTAGTGCTAACTGAACCTCTGCCGCATCAATAGGTGCATCTAATTCACTTTGCTACGCCGTAGACTAATGAGTCAAAGGGAGTGCATCGAAAAATTCTGTCAGTTTTTGTGTGGATGAGGGGGGCGTGCTGCGTATAAGGTGCTAAAGTATAGTTGAAATGCATCATTTATTCCCGCTTGGGTATTGGTCACTATGCCTGAGCTTAATCTTATCGCTCCTATTGGTCTGTGTTGCTGTTCCCCCGCACTATCCATGCCAGCAGTTTACCTGAACGATCTCCCTCAGAGTGTGCCCTGGCTACATAGTGGCGATATTTGTATCTACACAGGCGCATGTTGACCTCGTTCATCTGCAATCGGAATGCCCGTAAGTTCTCTGGGGCCACAGCACCCAACACCATCCCCTTTTCCGCATCACGGAGCTCAGTCTCCGCCCTCCTCAACTCGTCCGTCAGTATGCGCCGTGTCCCTCCCACTGTCGACATACAGAGACCTCTGACTACCACCTTATGGGCATCCCACTCCAGAGCATGTGACAACGCTGTCCGATTATTGAGTTTGAAATACGTCCAAACATGTTCTGACAGCTCGTGATGGAATGGTGGGTCTAACAGTAAGCTTGGCTGCAGCAGTCAGGTGGGAATACTCGTCCTCATTGTACCCCATTGAGTGGTGCCTAGCAGCAGGCAGTGGTCCGATATTTTTTTAGCGAGATAGGAAGCCCCTGTGAAGTTGCTAACCAGTTCAGTCGAGCAGAGCAGTGGGTCTATACGGGTGTGAAGGTGATGAACTGGGGAAAAGAAGGAATATTCCCTTTCCAGGGGATATAGCGTGCTCCATATGTCCACTAGTCTGTGCTCTGAGATCCAGTTATGGAACACTTGGGAAGTTTTTCTACAGGGAGCACCGTCCAATGGGGGGTGAGACCTATCCTTGACTATATCAGGTACGCAGCTCCAGTCTCCGCCCCCATATATATTGCGAGGTAGGATCCTGAAACAACCGGGGAGTGAGCGACTGGAGAAATTCTCCCTGTTTTGTGTTGGGAGCGTATAGACCAGTTATAATAAGCGGTTTACCATACAGGGAACCCTCTAACTGTACATACCGGCCATCTGCATCCACTTTATGATGTTCTACTGTGTAGGGTACTTCTGGAGCAATCCATACTAACACTCTGTTAGCATATGCAGAAAATGAGGTGCCATAAGCTAGGCCCCGCCATTTATTCTTAAGGCTACGTAGTTCATCTATTGTTAAATGTGTTTCCTGTAGTATAGCAATATGTATTTTGTGTCTTTTAAGGTATGTATAGATCCTGCAGTGCTTATTGGGGCTAGCCATGCCTCGCACATTCCAGGTTATTATTTTATAGGTGGACATTCACATATGTACGAGAGGTTATGCAAATCCAGATACCCAGCCAGGGAAAGGGTCTTGAACTAAGTATTTCTGTTCCCCCCGCTCCTACCCCACCCCCGTCCCCATCCCAGGACCACACCATCTAACGTGAATGAAAAGGGATAGAAAAAGAGAGTGGAAATGAACTATGAGAAGACTTCGTAGGTGAAGCCCAACTTGTAACACTAAGGCACAAGTTGTATGGCTGTACGGCCTCACTTCCGGGTATGTTGCAACTACTAGACCAATTCGGAGATACATAAGGCCTGCAGGTAAATTGGTCCAGGTCTTGTCAGTTTCCGTTAGCGCCAACACCAGAGGAATTGCAATACAGTGCTCCGACACATGCATTACCATGGGCATACACAACCTTTAAATATCTAGGCATATAAATATACAATGGTGTCGCTGATCTCAGGGAGGGCAACCTGGGACGCACTCTCCGTTCAATTCGAGGATCTCTGCCTTTCTGGAGATCACTCCCGCTCTCGCCCATGGGCAGGGTAGCAATCGATACAATGATCATTCTGCCACGCATGCTCTATCACTTCGCAGCTCTACGGCTACTGATACCCCGTGATTTTTTCACATCACTAAATAGCCTCACAACGGACTTAATATGGGGAGGAGGCCGCCGGCAGGTGGCGTTAACAGCCACGCAGCTACCACTAGATTTTTTAGGTCTGGTCACCCCACATTATGAACTATACTATGCTGCATCGCAAATACAGTGGGCCTGGCGTAGGTTGCAAGACCCCCCGAATTCAGAGGTGAATATAGTGCACGCCATCCTAGGATGCACAGACTTATTGCAATGGTTGTTGGACTGTGGTAGTCCGGCCGGCCAGCACAATACTCTGATGCACATAGCTCATTGGTGTTGGTGCCGCTATATAATCGACGGGAATCGGACCCCCCATACTCACCCCAGATTGCACTACTATCCATCCCAGGGATCTCTAAATTGACTAGACAGCATAAGTTGCAACAGTGGCCCGAGAGGGGCATTCAAATGATTGGGGACATATTTTTAGAGGGTGGATGATGTCTTTTGCCGAACTTTCCTCGAGATATGACGTGGACAAGGGATGGTTTCTGACATATTATGCCCTACAACAATTCACGCTTCGGACTTGGCGATGTGAAGATGAGGAACCTCCAACATCGCCTACACTGCATGAACTGCTGTCCAGCCTGGGAGGGAATTGCAGTGTATCCCAGATATCTAATGTTTTATTAGGTAACCCAGAGGTAGCTCAACCCAAGGTGAAGGCAAGGTGGGACGGGGTTCTTCCAGCCCCGTTGGATCAACAAGAATGGGGCACGGCACTTGGCTTGGTGCGATCTGTGTCTCGCAATCCTAGATTCTGCTTCACTCAATTTAACTACTTGCACCAGACCTATCTGTCTCCGCACCGGCTACAACATATGTTTCCTCGGTCTCCTCAGGAATGTCCACGATGTGGGGACGCAGATGCAACCTTTTTTCATATGACGTGGGAATGTCCACCTTTGTTACATGCATGGCAAGACATAACTGCTCTGCTGAGCTGGTTGGGTGTCCGCTCTCTCCCACACCTGCTCCATGTTTATTGGGTATCCGAACGCAGCCGAAAGGAAAGAAACAAGTACAAAGATGCATCGAGTTGGAGTTTATATTATTTAAGCGCCTCATAGCATTGCAATGGAAAGCACTGGCTGTACCAGATAAGAGATATGGTGAAGTGGGCGAGGGCGGAGGCTCAAGGGTTACACTCACTCCGGGATAAAGGGATGCTGATCAAGGGCATAGATGAATGCATCGCTCGAAACTAAAGATGATACCCGCCCACCATGATCACATGGATAGTACCAACCGACATACACCCATATCTGAAATAGATTAGGATCTAACTAGACCCTGCGGCCTGGAGACATACGCCATGATCCTATCCTAATTCTTACGTCATTTGCAACATGCCACACAGTTCGTATAGCATAAACCAATGCACTTAGGATGACACACAGTGGACAAAAGGGACCAGACCAGGGGGGCTTTGATCATGATACACTGATGAAAGGTGGGACAAGAGCTGATTTCGCGATGTCTATTGGTCATGGGAGGCCTGTACTGGAGTTCCCCCCGCATGCCCCTGGCTGACCACCAAGTTAGGCACAGTGGAACATCAAGCTACTATTGCTAGAGAAATAACCTCTCCCCGCGTTGCTGATACTTTTTCTGGGCGCTCTCCTTTTGCCCTCCCCTCCCTCTTGCCTCTCTCCCCCCTCCGTCTCAGTCCCCTCACCATATAGCTTACCAATTAGGCTCACTTCCGCGAGATATCAGATGTTTTAGGGTTAGTTACCTTCTCTCTGAATACCTATTCGATTAGCTCACACCATTGTACAGTATAGCTCTTTCTTCTCTCTTCGTTCTTCTCTTTTTCTTCACTTTCTATTTGTCACAAAATTGGATTACGTATTATAAATAATGATAGGAGCAACGGCAAGTGCTCAGATGTATGTGATACTGTGTTTTCCACATTAATAAAGAGATTAAAAAAAAAAATCAAAGCCAATAGCTGCCAAAGATGAGACCCATTGGAGTTGTCAGTGCTTGTTTTTTTTCCTTTCGCTGAACTAACCATTTGCTGCACTAGGGGACAATGCCTTCATGTTATAGTCTTTCCGTTCCACCTGCGATTTGACAACTTACTAGCTATGCCCCTCGCCCCGGAACACACAGCAGCATTTTCTTGCTGTTTCCACCAACACATATGATCTGGGTCCTCAGGTGAATGCAGGGTAGTAGTGTATTAGCTGATCTGTTCGGAGTCCATCTCTCCATTATCCATGATTGTTACAGTGGCTGGTGGTGCTCTCACATGCTGAGGCTGTGACCTTGGTTGCATGTACTAATCTGCTGGTATCACACACACAATGCAAGTCAATTGTAGTCAACAGATGTCTGAACTGCTGTAGCACATTAGTTGTCTGAATATTGTGGCACGATATGGACTCTGCTCAAGGGCGTAACACAGGCCCCTGTGAAGGAGGCTGGCCTGGCTTATAGTGGGAACCAAGTGGTACTTACACCTTGTGCCAGGTACAGTTACTCCTTATTAGTAGAAAAGAGGTGTTTCTAGCAGCTTAGGTTGATAGAGGTAGCTATAGCAGAGCAGCTTAGGCTGAACTAGGAGACATGCAAAGCTCCTACTATACCACTTATATCATATAGCACAATATCATAAGAAAACACAATACTCAGAGTTACTAAAAATAAAGGTACTTTATTTTTATGACAATATGCCAAAAGTATCTCAGTGAGTACCCTCAGTTAGAAGGTAAGTAATATACACAAGTTATATGTACACAAACCCAAAACAGGTAAGTAATAGTAAGAAAAGTAATGCAAACAGTGTAGAATTACAATAGGATGCAATAGAATAGGCAAACATAGGTCTAGGAGCAACACAAACCATATACTCCAAAAGTGGAATGCGAATCACGAATGGACGCCAGACCTATGGGAGCTTGTAGAGGGTCGCTGGGACTGTAAGAAAACAGCCAGGGTGTCCAAGATACCCCACCCCATGACCCTGAAAAGTAGGAGTAAAGTACACCTACTACCCCAAAAGGACACAATAGTCGTGATAGGGGGATTCTGCAAGAACCACAAACACCAGCAAAGCACTGAAGACGGATTCCTGGACCTGAGGACCTGCAAGGCAAGGGGACCAAGTCTAAGAGTCGCGATAGTGTCCGGGGGGGGCAGGAGCCCAGGAAACCCCGGTTGAAGGTGCAAGGAAGCTGCCTCCGGATGGAAGAAGCTTGGAATTCTGCAACAACTAAGTGGACTAGGAACTTCTCCTTTGGATGGAAGATGCCCTACATCGTGCTGAAGGTTGCAGGAGTGTTCCCATGCAGAAATACCGCAAACAAGCCTTGCTAGCTGCAAGGGTCGCAGTAGAGGTTTTTTGGGTGCTGCTGAGGACCAGGAAGGACCAGGATGTCGCCACTTGGAGGAGGAGACAGAGGGGGCGCTCAGCAACTCAGAGAGCCCCCACAGAAGCAGGCAGCACCTGCAGAAGTACCAGAGCAGGCACTTAGAGGATTTGTGAACTGGAGTCCACGCAGAGTCACAAAGGAGGGTCCCACGACGTTGGATTTCAACTCAGCGAGTTGAGCAATGCAGGACAGAGTGCTGGGGACCCAGGCTAGGTTGTGCACATAGGAATCCTTGGAAAAAAATACAGAAGCCAAAGCAGCTGCAGATCACGCAGTACACAGTTTTGCAGTTTAGCGTGGGGAGGCAAGGACTTACCTCCACCAAACTTGGACTGAAGGATCACTGGACTGTGGGGGTCACTTGGATATAGCTCCTGTGTTCCAGGGACCACGCTCTTCAAGATGAGAGGGGACCCAGAGGACTGGTGATGCAGAAGTTTGGTGCCTGCGTTAGCAGGGGGAAGACTCCGTCAACCCACGGGAGATTTCTTTGGGATTTCCAGTGCAGGGTGAAGGCAGACAGCCCTCAGAGCATGCACCACCAGGAAGCAGTCGAGAAAGCCGGCAGGATTAGATGCTACAATGTTGCTGGTAGTCATCTTGCTACTTTGTTGCGGTTTTGCAGGCGTCCTGAAGCAGTCAGTGGTCGATCCTTGGCAGAAGTCGAAGAGGGAAGTGCAGAGGAACACTGGTGAGCTCTTGCATTCGTTATCTGAAGAATACCCCAGAGGAGAGACCCTAAATAGCCAGAAAAGGAAGTTGGGCTACCAAGAAAGGAGGATTGGATACCAAAAAAGGTAAGAGCCTATCAGAGGGGGTCTCTGATGTCACCTGTTGGCACTGGCCACTCAGAGCAGTCCAGTGTGCCCCCAACACCTCTGAATCCAAGATGGCAGAGGTCTGGGACACACTGGAGGAGCTCTGGGCACCTCCCCTGGGAGGTACTGGTCAGGGGAGTGGTCACTCCCCTTTCCTTTGTCCAGTTTCACGCCAGAGCAGAGCGGGGTGATCCCTGAACCGGTGTAGACTGGCTTATGCAGAGATGGGCAGCATCTGTGCCCATCAAAGAATTTCCAGAGGCTGGGGGAGGCTACTCCTCCCCAGCCCTTCACACCTATTTCCAAAGGGAGAGGGTGTAACACCCTCTCTCTGAGGAAATCCTTTGTTCTGCCTTCCTGGGACTGGGCTGCCCAGACCCCAGGGGGACAGAAACCTGTCTGAGGGGTTGGCAGCAGCTGCAGTGCAAACCCTGAAAAGGCAGTTTGGCAGTACCCGGGTTCTGTGCTAGAGACCCGGGGGATCATGGAATTGTCCCCCCAATACCAGAATGGTATTGGGGTGACAATTACATGTTCTTAGACATGTTACATGGCCATGTTCGGAGTTACCATTGTGACGCTACACATAGGTAGTGACCTATGTGTACTGCACGCGTGTAATGGTGTCCCCGCACTCACAAAGTCCGGGGAATTTGCCCTGGAAAATGTGGGGGCACCTTGGCTAGTGGCAGGGTGCCCATACACTAAGTAACTTGGCACCTAACCTTCACCAAGTGAGGGTTAGACATATAAGTGACTTATAAGTTACTTATGTGCAGTGAAAATAGCTGTGCAATAACGTGGACGTTATTTCACTCAGGCTGCAGTGGCAGTCCTGTGTAAGAATTGTCTGAGCTCCCTATGGGTGGCAAAAGAAATGCTGCAGCCCATAGGGATCTCCTGGAACCCCAATACCCTGGGTACCTAGGTACCATATACAAGTGAATTATAAGGGTGTTCCAGTGTGCCAATGTGAATTGGTAAAATTAGTCACTAGCCTGCAGTGACAATTTAAAAAGCAGAGAGAGCATAAACACTGAGGTTCTGGTTAGCAGAGCCTCAGTGATGCAGTTAGGCACCACACAGAGGACACATATAGACCACAAACCTATGAGCACTGGGGTCCTGGCTAGCAGGATCCCAGTGACACATAACAAACACACTGACAACATAGGGTTTTCACTATGAGCACTGGGCCCTGGCAAGCAGGATCCCAGTGAAACAGTGAAAACACCCTGACATATACTCACAAACAGGCCAAAAGTGGGGGTAACAAGGCTAGAAAAAGGCTACCTTCCTACACCCTGCAACCCCTGAGACCCTTCAGGGCCCCCCAAATCCTTCAGAATAACCCCATTCCAGCCAAGGCCAAAGAGTATCTGTGAGATATAGGAGACGCAGGGGGCTCTCTTCACATTCTGTAGGAGTTGCCCAATCATTTTACATTTCTGCCACTGATTCTGCCAGTTACGTTTCAAGCCTCTACGTGAGGTGGCATTTTTAGGTCTCGCTAGGCAGCGTATGCGCTTGAAGATATCTGTTGTTTTCAATCTGTGGGCTTCAGCACGCCCAAAGGCTTACTATTTGCTTGTCTTTTTTGGGTTGAGTGCCCAAGCGCTCTGTCCCACCAGTAATATCTCTGTGGACTTTTAACCAAGCCCATGTCACGCCCATCACTTTGGTTGGTTGAGGGCTTGCCTTTTCAAATTGCTTGATTTCATTAGCGAAAGGCATGCTTACGTCATGCCTTTTCCAGGGTTTTAGCCCTCCACGAGTGCACCGGCCAACTACTGAAAACATGCGAGGCTCTGTGTTTTCACCATGGTTTCTGGGATACTTTTTATTTACTATACAGCACGATCTGATTGTGCTAGTTTTTACAAAAATATTTTTGTGAAAATGTCCCCGTCCCCATCCACACCCCGCCCTCCCCTTGAGATTTGCGGCGCCCACCACTGCACATATGCATTTGGTATTGAAGGTTCAAAAAATGCGGTTTGCGTGGCAAGAGTAAATTAAAACACAACAGCTTGCGGAGGTGGCACCACGTTTAATCTCTCATTTCGAAAAATACAAGGGCATTGATTTAATATGCTCAATCAGGAAAACAATATTTGTGTGCGCGATACGAGTATGATTTGTGTACTGAAACTGAACAAATAAAAGCTATCAAGGGCGTACAAATAGAGGACTCCTGAGTGAGGCTGGGTTCTGGACAGATGCCTATCCCCTTCGAAGCAACAAAAGACTTTCGCTTTTTGTTTCCCCCACCCGTGGTGGCTGCCATGGCCATTTAAGAGAGAGGAGGAAGGCGAGAGATAATGGCAGATGCACAGCCCTCAAAGGCTGAGGCGGGTTCCCCTGCAGTGCCGAGACAGAAAGTCCCAATGCCCTTTTTACATAGTTTTTACAGTTTTAACGTGTGTACACTATTCCAGTGCTTCATTTGTGCTTGTTGTTTCCGGTGCTGAGCACCGGCACTTATTTGTGAGGGCCGGGGCTTATTCTTATGCCTTAAGCATTTGCTGCGAGCAAAAGACACATATGTGAAAGACGGAAGAAGAAAAAACGAAAAAGCGTCATAAAGGGAGAAAGTTGAAAGTTGCAGGATGAGCTGAAGGGGCAGGGGTGGCCGTAAATGGATTGAAGAGGCCCGAGATGGCTTCAGGATTACGCTGCCTCAGTATTCAGTGCTGGCAGATTTAATTACAGCAGCTTCCTGTTTAAGAGAAGGGCTTTGAGCACCGGCACCTCTTTATTTACAAATTAAGCACTGCACTATTCACGTCCAGAGGTTAGCAAGAACAAAAGGAGAGCTTTCCTGCGAAAATTCTCATGTACTTAGATAACTAATGGACTTTGGATGGAGGCGTGGCGATGCATTGCATGCGCCCAGAAGACACGAACGTTCAATTAGGGAAGGAACTCAAGCGAGGTTTCTCAATTACAAGTACTTGAGGACAAAGGTTGTAATCTGTGTGTGTGGGGGGGGCGTTGCTGAACATCTTTGAAGTAAAAACATGCATATCTTGGGGTCGGCAGCAGGCAGCCTACAACTTTCTGGGATCTGGTCTCATTTTATACGTTTGTGAAAGGGGTGAGGATTTATAGGGCGGGATTCGGTGACGCTGTTTTTCTCTAACCAATTTGTAATCAAGTGTGCACCTAAAAGATACGATTTAGAGTTGTTGAATAAATGTTGTTGGGCAAATTATACCTCATAAAAGGTGGGCAAGTAGTGTAGGAAGTTGGCTCTGTATGCACTATTTTAAAGTAAGGAATAGTATGCACAGAGTCCAAGGGTTCCCCTTAGAGGTAAGATAGTGGCAAAAAGAGATAATACTAATGCTCTATTTTGTGGTAGTGTGGTCGAGCAGTAGGCGTATCAAAGGGGTAGTGTTAAGCATTTGTTGTACACACACAGGCAATAAATGAGGAACACACACTCAGAGACAATTCCAGGCCAATAGGTTTTTGTATAGAAAAATATATTTTCTTAGTTTATTTTAAGAACCACAGGTTCAAATTTTACATGTAATACTTTAAATGAAGGGTATTGCAGGTAGGTACTTTAGGAACTTTGAATAATCACAATAGCATATATACTTTTCAAATAAATCACATATAGCTATTTTAAAACTAGACACAGTGAAATTTTCACAGTTCCTAGGGGGAGTAAGAGTTTGTTAGTTTTTGCAGGTAAGTAAACCACCTACGGGGTTCAAGTTTGGGTCCAAGGTAGCCCACCGTTGGGAGTTCAGAGCAACCCCAAAGTTACCACACCAGCAGCTCAGGGCCGGTCAGGTGCAGAGTTCAAAGTGGTGCCCAAAACGCATAGGCTTCAATGGAGAAGGGGGTGCCCCGGTTCCAGTCTGCCAGCAGGTAAGTACCCGTGTCTTCGGAGGGCAGACCAGGGGGGTTTTGTAGGGC
This sequence comes from Pleurodeles waltl, assembly GCF_031143425.1. Classification (NCBI taxonomy): domain Eukaryota; kingdom Metazoa; phylum Chordata; class Amphibia; order Caudata; family Salamandridae; genus Pleurodeles; species Pleurodeles waltl. The sequence goes on along the minus strand of NC_090446.1, from coordinate 46,706,510 downwards.
ACCGGGGGGGACACAAGTTAGCACAGAAAGTACACCCTCAGCAGCACGGGGGCGGCCGGGTGCAGTGTGCAAACACAAGTCGGGTTTGTCGTTGAAATCAATGGGAGACCAAGGGGTCTCTTCAGCGATGCAGGAAGGCAAGGGGGGGGGCTCCTCAGGGTAGCCACCACCTGGGCAAGGGAGAGGGCCTCCTGGGGGTCACTCTTGCCCTGGAGTTCCGATCTTTCAGGTCCTGGGGGCTGCGGGTGCAGAGTCTTTACCAGGCGTCTGGATCTGGGAGTCAGGCAGTCGCGGTCAGGGGGAGCCTCGGGATTCCCTCTGCAGGCGTCGCTGTGGGGGCTCAGAGGGGGCAACTCTGGCTACTCACAGTCTCGTAGACGCCGGGGATTCCTCCCTGAAGTGTTGTTTCTCCACAAGTCGAGCCGGGGGCGTCGGGTGCAGAGTAGCAAGTCTCACGCTTCCGGCGGGAAACGCAGTTGTCTTGAAGTTGCTTCTTTGGAAACAAAGTTGCAGTCTTGGGTGAACAGAGCCGCTGTCCTCTGGAGTTTCTTGGTCCTTCTAGAGCAGGGCAGTCCTCTGAGGATTCAGAGGTCGCTGGTCCTGGGGAAAGCCTCGCTGGAGCAGTGTCTTTTAGAAGTGGGGAGACAGGCCGGTAGAGCTGGGGCCAAAGCAGTTGGTGTCTCCGTCTTCTCTGCAGGATTTTTCAGCTCAGCAGTCCTCTTCTTGTTAGGTTGCAGGATCTGATTTCCTAGGTTCTGGGGAGCCCCTAAATACTCGATTTAGGGGTGTGTTTAGGTCTGGGAGGGCAGTAGACAATGGCTACTGTCCTTGAGGGTGGCTACACCCTCTTTGTGCCTCCTCCCTGAGGGGAGGGAGGCACAACCCTAATCCTATTGGGGGAATCCTCCATCTGCAAGATGGAGGATTTCTAAAAGTCAGAGTCACCTCAGCTCAGGACACCTTAGGGGCTGTCCTGACTGGCCAGTGACTCCTCCTTGTTTTTCTCATAATCTCTCCTGGACTTGCCGCCAAAAGTGGGGGCTGTGTCCAGGGGGCGGGAATCTCCACTAGCTGGACTGCCCTGGGGCATTGTAACACGAAGCCTGAGCCTTTGAGGCTCACTGCTAGGTGTTACAGTTCCTGCAGGGGGAGGTGTGAAGCACCTCCACCCAGAGCAGGCTTTTGTTTCTGTCCTCAGAGAGCACAAAGGCCCTCACCACATGGGGTCAGAAACTTGTCTCTCAGCAGCAGGCTGGCACAGACCAGTCAGTCCTGCAATGAACAATTGGGTAAAATACAGGGGGCATCTCTAAGTGCCCTCTGTGTGCATTTATTAATAAATCCAACACTGGCATCAGTGTGGGTTTATTATTCTGAGAAGTTTGATACCAAACTTCCCAGTATTCAGTGTAGCCATTATGGAACTGTGGAGTTCGTTTTTGACAGACTCCCAGACCATATACTCTTATGGCTACCCTGCACTTACAATGTGTAAGGTTTTGCTTAGACACTGTAGGGGCATAGTGCTCATGCACCTATGCCCTCACCTGTGGTATAGTGCACCCTGCCTTAGGGCTGTAAATCCTGCTAGAGGGTGACTTACCTATGCCACAGGCAGTGTGAGGTTGGCATGGCACCCTGAGGGGAGTGCCATGTTGACTTAGTCATTTTCTCCCCACCAGCACACACAAGCTGGCAAGCAGTGTGTCTTTGCTGAGTGAGGGGTCCCTAGGGTGGCATAAGACATGCTGCAGCCCTTAGAGACCTTCCCTGGCATCAGGGCCCTTGGTACAAGGTGTACCAGTTACAAGGGACTTACCTGGGTGCCAGGGTTGTGCCAATTGTGGAGACAATGGTACATTTTAGGTGAATGAACACTGGTGCTGGGGCCTGGTTAGCAGGGTCCCAGCACACTTCTCAGTCAAGTCAGCATCAGTATCAGGCAAAAAGTGGGGGGGTAACTGCAACAGGGAGCCATTTCTTTACAAGTAGCTATTTAGATTGACATTATTTTAAAAGAACATAAGGATGATTTTAGAAGAGTGATGTCTGGCGCCGAGCATATCTCTATGTTGTCTTTGGAGCGGACAACGTTGAAATGAAAGGATCTAAAAAATACAAAAATGAAGTAGAAAGTTCTGGAAATGGCAGGTCATTAGACCTCTGTCGCGTGGAGTCACCTCAGATTGGGATTCAAATGCAGTGGTGTGCGCAGCTGTGACCACGAATGGATGGCCCAACCCCCAAAATCCATGCCGCATGGTTAGATCATCATTATATCGACAGAAGCATCCATTGTGGTTTGACCATCCTTTCCAATATACCCTCTTCCCGCCACGCTCGGGTTCTAGTGCTCGCACAGAGGCGACAATCCGAGGCACATGCTACCTGAAAAGGATATGGAGGGAGGCAAACGAAAGGCAGCGGAGAAAGAGCAAACAAGAACAAAACAATCACAAACATGACATTATATGTATATATACCGGACCAGCAACCCACTCCAGCACAGATAATGAGAGTTCAAAGCCGCTATCAAGCGGACCACTAAGACACCATATTCCAATAGCACACAATATCACACAACTCCAAACTTACACTGTATGCAGCCTCAAAATGCAACAAACTGGCTAGTAAAACATTTTTTTTTTTACTGTTGGGTATTTAGCACATATAAAATTGCTAAATACAGTGTGACTTACAAAAACTCACAAACCAAAAAGACTGACAACCCCACTATGCAGACTGCACACCGCCTCGAAACAGAACCACACTCCCTTCTGCAACAAAGCCATTTGGAAAGTCATGCCCAGACTACTACAAGGCCCAGCGATTCCTTCCTAATTGCAGATTGTGCGCCTTTCAAATGATATTTACCTTTACAGTGTTACATTGTGAAAACCGTGTAATCTGCTCTGTTCTCCGAACAGCTGCCATCTGCCTGTTGATAATTGTGAACTGCAAGTTGCATGTTTTACGCTTGTTTGTGCGTTGGTTTGGACTGCGGCACCCTCCAACACATCCATGTTTCTGTTTTAGATACTTTTTCTGGTTTCTTCACCTGACGACTCTACATCCCAAACAATGTATGCTGCAACAATGTTTTTTTTAAACCTTCCACATTGTGCCACGGAGAGTTGGCAGGAGGTGAACAGCACTGAAATTGCATGTTATTCTTGGGAAGCTACCTCCCAGTTCATGTATTCTCCATGTGTGTAACAATTCTGATTAGTGCACTGTAAGTTCTACAAAGGATGCTAGATTCCCAAATGTACAGAAACATCCTGGAATTGAAGGCCATTTATGTGGCCCAAAAAGCTTGTATTTCAATGATAAGTTGAAGATCATTGTGATGGATGTGAGCAACTTCCTTCTTCTATAGCACTCCAGGAAGCAGGTGGGACCCATAAACTATTCTGTCGGCCTTTGTGGTGGTCTAGAGTTAAATCTTCTAATACTTAAAGAAAGTGTGCAATCAACAGGTAGATAGTCTTTCTTGGTTCCTTCACAACTCTCGGGTGAAAGTGAAGCAGAATCCTAATCTTTTAGGTCAAGCGCACAAGCACTTTGACCTGTTGTAAGTATTGTAGGCTTTTAACCAGGCCCACCACACGCTCACTCGTTCGTGGGTTTGCCTTTCAAAAATCCTTTGTTATCATTGGTAAATGCTTTATGTTTGTCCCTCCTTGGGGCGTTTTTTTTACCACCTTGAGGGCCAACCCTGTAACATGGATAATTGCACGATTGCTGATACGTTTGACTGCGAGCGAACTTCTTGTTCTTTTTGTATCTCTCCTTCACACTCATGGTGGCCATGGTGCTTTAAATCGGCTTCTTATACCAACTGTTTTACTTTTCATTTTCCAATTATGTGGCAAGAAAAGTCAAGTTAGGAATTTACAACGCTAAGAGCTCTAACTCGAGCTAATGCGAGACCCATTGCATTGCAAATACTTGTTTATCTTGGCTTCCAACGGCATCTCCAGTTTGTAAGCGGTAGTAGGGAGGGTTGCTTGGCACTTGTGTCTCCAAGGCTGGGTGGGAAGATTCACCTTCCACGAGCATTGTATCATGGTGGGCTTGTATAGTGCAAAGATGGCACCGTGGGAGATTGCAGGTTTTTATTCCTTTGTGCTGAGAAAATGGAGCGCAGTTGTTTAACAATCCGAGGCCTGTTCTACATCAATGCCCGTGTAGCTAATGTGACACCCCTTCTTGTGAATATGGAAAGATTGCCACTGAGAGTGCACCCTTTGGCAAGCCTAGTGACGCATCCCTTAGTTGTCATGTTCAGTCCTTTACATTAAGAATGTTCCAGAATCCGGCTGTGCAAAACAACGTCATTTCCGGGACCCTTTCCATAAACATTGAATAAGGTCAAAGAATTCCTCAAGTAAGGAAATCGAAAGTGATTTTAATAACAGTCCTGATTAGTGCTTGAAACAGCTCTTACTCAAAGAAGACAGTTACTTATTATAAGCCCTTTGCGCTGGAGCTGGGCCAAGCCCCTTTTCGCCCACTCTGTGGGATTTTCGGATGGGGAAGGAGTAGACGCACACTTGCTCTCAAGAAGAGATGTCAGAAGGGAGACATCGGGTGCCCCTTTCCAGTCGCGCTACCCCGGCTCTTCGGCTCTTTTCAGAAACGAAACTGCCCAGGATCAGACAAGCTGCTGGACTTTTCTCTCTTCTGCTGAGTTGCACACGGTTCTTAGCGAACTTCGACTTCAGTCTGATGTTTCTTGGAAATCACCTACCTGTACACGGTGTTGTTCAATATCTGCTATCCCTTCGAGATCGTGATCTCAAGCAAAGAGTTACACAACTCCCCAGAAAGTGAAACTAAGGCCACTGCAGAGCTGCTTCCGAGAGCTTCAGAGCTCGCCATGGCCGCCCCTCTCTCAGACCTCCAGAATGAGGTCTCCTGCCCCGTGTGCCTTGAATACTTCACAGATCCGGTGACCATCGACTGTGGACACAGCTACTGCAGGAGATGCATCACTCTGTCCTGGGGCAGTGCAGGGGGAACCCTTACCTGCCCCCAGTGCAGGAGAAAGTGTACAAAGACGGACCTCCCCAGGAACCTGCAGCTCTCAAACCTAGTGGAGATCTCTCAGAGGATGTCTCAGCAGCCAGGAGACTCTGTAGACCTGTGTGAGCGACACCGTGAGCCCCTCAAACTCTTCTGTGAGACAGACCAGAGAGCGGTGTGCACAATCTGCGACAGATCCCGCGAGCACAGGGGCCATGCAGTGATCCCCATCGAAGAGGCCGCTGAGCAGTACCAGGTAGGAGCTGCAGTGTCCTCCATGAAGCAAGAGTAGGCTTGTCCCCTTAAACCCAATCTATTGTATTGCAACATTTATATAGTGCTACCTACTGCTATGAGGGGCAGTGAAGCACTTGCCTGCATGGACTGATTGTTACGCTGTTGTGAAGGTATGAAGAACCTCAGCTGTATAAGTTGATGAAGTACTATAGGGGTACTAACGTGTCCTACTCATGGCTGTTTCCAGATGTGCAAAATAAGTTTCATTTACTTCCTTCATTGTCAGTTCACTTTAGCCTTGTATGAGTGAGTACCAGATATTTTTCTGCATTTACCTTCACAGTGTTATGAGTTTAGGGTTTCCTCCAAAATCCATCCACCTAGCGCTCACCTTCTTTCCTGATGCTGTGTTTAAATCTTGATTGAGGTCAGATTTGTTTGCTCCTAAATTTCAACAGGAGGAGCAACCAGATCTTGTAAATAACCACTTACTTCCCTGTCACAGTGCAGTTTGTCAAACAAACTAAGATGATTTACACACTCCCATGACTTAGAAGACAGGACATTTTGAAAAGGATTAATCTAGTAGATGATAAGAGCTGAACGTTCTCACCTCTGCTGGTGCATCACCGGAGTTCATTTTTAGAGCGGCCATTTTTGGTGTGTGGCGCTGTAGTTCTTATTCGTGACTTACTAATGAAGTTTGCGGATGGCGCAGGTGCACAGCAGTTAGTCTTAACTTTAAAATGCTGTGATCTGACATTTGTTGGTTCCATCTGTGTTCATGATAAAAAGTGGGGGGTCTTTTTATTGTCTGTACGAAACTCTGAATTCACAAAGGGGGAACATTTTAAAATTCATTTAATCTGTTTTAACTTTGAGTTACTTTTACTTGCACATGCACATTATTAGATGTCCACTTCCTGTATTACTGGAGTTCTTTTTTAGAGCAGGCATTTTTATTGTTTGGTGCTCTAGTTCTTTTTGGTGACATACTATTAAAGTGGGTGGATGCTGCGGAGGCACGCAGCAGATGCGCTGAGGCCGTGCCAAAGGCGAGCCCATCTGCGCCCGTCCCCGACCCGAATGCGACCAGCGCCAGCCACCCTGTTCGTTTAAACCCCAGGTATGTCTACGCCACCAGATGTTTTAAAAGTACTTAGGCCTATATTTATACTTTTTTAGTGCCGCATTCACTATTTATTTACGCAAAAGCAGCGCAAACTTACAAAATATAATTGTATTTTGTAAGTTTGTGGCACTTTTGCAGCAAAAAATGGTGCAAATGCGGCACTAAAAAGTACAAATATGGGCCTTAATGTTTCTACCAAGCACTGTGATTCGTTGCTCTCCCCAGCCAATATCGAAGGCCCTACTACCATGTCTAATGTGTAGAGCACTATTTGGGGTCTCCCTAGCATCTCCCCTTGCCATTTCTCAGGCGCCAGCAGCATAATCATTTTTGGCAGCCTCTTTAACCCAGGGTCCTTGAGTAAACATGCTCAAGAAATATTCGATTTGCTCATTAACTCTCAGTTGAATTTCACAGGGGTGGTCTGGCTATAATCCTCTGAGATGTTTTCCAATGTCAAACTTTTGATTTAGGCTCCCTCAAAGGGGCTGAAAGCCTTTACTTTGTTTTAAGATCAGCCCTTTTATGTCCTTTGCGGGCGGCCTCATCTGTCACCCCCCTGGTCCATGTGCTAGTTTTTAAGCCTCTTTGGGTGATGCCGTTGCTCTGTCTGTTTTGCATTTTGAAAATTTTACAATGTTAGGGGACTTAGGGCCAGATGTAGCAAAGGGTTTTTCCCATTCTGTGTCAATGGGAAAATCTGTTCGTACATATGGCCCTTAATCTCCATTTGGAGTGCAGTAAAAAATCAGAGGTAGCCAATTTATAGATACTTAAAAGTTCCCTTCGCCTTTCTCAGTTGTTCACCTCATCTACACACACAGCAGAGCATACACTATATGGAGTATGTTCTAATAACCCTAACCTGGTAATTGACCCCCCTACCAGACAGGCTTGGTCTGATCATATGTTGATTCCATTTAGACTATGATATGAATGAAGGAGTCCGGCTCCCCGCCGTCAGCGTCAGGTTTCCATTTGGTCTGGCAATGGCGAAAGCTAGCATCAGATCCTGACCTCGTTATGGCGCAATCTTCCTCTACCCCCACCTTCTAAGGTAATGTGGCTGACAATAATTCAAATTTTATTAATTGGATTACTCAATCCATTAATAAATTAGCCCCATTAATTCCCTCTAAGAACAAAGCAAAATCTCTGCCTTCAGCCCTATGGTATTCGCAGACTGTAACAGAACTACATCTTGGCTGCAAGCAACTTGAAGGTAAATGGAGGCGAGCCTATTATGCTGAATATTTGTGTAAATTCAGAAAGGCCCTGAAAATCTACCCTGGCCTGATTAAGATAAAAAAAAAAGCAATTTCTCCTCCCAGATCGATAAAGCCCAATCTAATAAAACAAAATCTTTAAAATTGCTAAATCATTTTTACAACTTAAAGCAACAATTAGGGATATTCCACTATCTCAAATCTTATGCAATAAAATATCCTCATTCTTCTTTGATGAACAAATACGGACTATCCAACAAGGGATTAGAATTGCCTCCTCTTTAAAGAATGTACCGACAGGAAACATTCCCCAGACATGACCATCACTGTCAACTTTCCAGAGAATGATTTTATCTCAGCCACGTCAAGCTATTTTAGCCTGTAAATCAGGATCCCTTGCTCCCCCTTGCATATTTCACAAAGTTGTTGATTGCATAAGTTCAGTAATAAACAAACTTTTGAATACTTCATTGGCCACTGCGGAGGTCTCCAAAGACTGGAAATTAGCAGTTGTTAAACCGCTACAGAAAAAACAACTGGCTGACCCTACTAGTCTTCCAAACTGATTTCAGTACTTCCTATTTAAGTACAATAATAGAAAAATTGGTTAATGGACAACTAACTGCATTTTCGGAGGACTCTAACCTCCTACAAGGCACTCCACCGATTCAGCGCTTTTGGAAGTGGCAGACACGCTAAAACTGACGATAAATGCAGGAATAATGCTGTGCTGATTTTACTAGATCTATCAGAGGCATTTGATACCATCTCCCATGACATCCTGCTGCAACGTGTCAAGGACTGTGGAATTTCCCACCTGGCATTGATCTGGATTAAATCCTTCCTCTCAGGTCACAGACATAACGTTATATTATGATCTTTTTTTCCCCGAAAAGACTGTCACTTCAGGGGTACCCCAGGGCACTTTGCTTAGCCTGGCATTATATACTATTTACTTGGCCCTCTGATCTGATTGATTTCCTCCTTTGGTATTGAAGCCACATCATATGCCAATGACACACAACTGATCCTGTTGCTGGATAAGGATTCTATTGGCTTGGAGATCAAATTTAAAAACTGTTTGACTGAAGTTGGATAGAAGTAAATCACCTTAAGTACAATACTGACAAAACAGAGATTATGTTACTTGGGAAGTCAGAGATTATGTTACTTGGGAAGTCCTGCTCTGTGGTGGCCCAATTCCCCCACCTGGACCCTCCCGCCACTGGCCATGGTCAAGATCATACCAAACCTCAGAATAAAATTGATGCCTCTCTGTCATTCCACCACAAGTGATTACAGTGGGGAGAATGTGTTTTCGCCTCATAAAGTAATTGAAAAGGTTCTTTGAGTACCTTCCACTAGCTGCCTGAAAACCAGTAGCCTTTGCGTTGATAACATCTACACTGGATTACTGTGATAGTCTGTATGCAGGGTCATCCAAACATGTGCCACAACACTCTGTGGCCAGACTGGTATTAAAGCTCCGCTGTTGTTCCTCTCCATCAGCACACCTGAAAGCTCAAAATTGGCTGCCAGTGCACAAATGGGTCCTTTTTAAAATCCTCTTATTTGCTTTCAGAGTTTATGGGGTTCTGGGGCCAAAATATTTAATCTCTAGAGTTACACACTACATGACCCTTCGAACGCTCAGGTTCGTGCAAGGCAAATATATTAAACCTCCTAAATTCAGACTTAAAACAGGAGGAGGAAAATCTTGTTCAGTCTTAGGCACAAAGGCTTGGAATCTTCTCCCCAGACACTTATGATTTATTGAATCAGAAGCCATCTTTAGAAGGAAGCTCAAGACATGGCTTTTTGGAATTTCTGATGCATTGTGCTATTCACTCATTCTCTGATGCACAAGTTCTCAGGACATCGTGTTTTATGGAGTGCTGCTCATTGCCACCTCGCACCAGGATGCTCCTTTGGGAGTGGCAGTGCGATTTATACGTTCACTAGTCATTCATTCGTTCATTCAGTTGTTGCCAACCAATCATGCCTTAGCTAAATATCTGCCACTTTAGTTTGAAAAGCGATAACTGTGGGATAATAAATCATTTAGAAGGCGTGGAAGTCTCAAAGGAAACGCCTCTCCAAATGCCCACTGTCCTGCATCTAAATGCTTACAGCATGCAATATTTTGTGAATTTTGTGACACATGAAACAGGAGAGCTACTGTATGGCACTGCTATTTGTTGACTTGTTTAATTGGTTAAAAATATTAATAAAGATATTTAAAAAAAAAAGAGCTAGCTAATGAAACTTTTTAATGTAGCATCATGAGAACATATATCCCTTAAGATACATGTTGAGAAAATGATTTTATGTAAATTTGGAAGTGTTTTCTTGGATACTGTGAATGCATAGAAGCTGGGGATCGCATGCCCCTGGCTTCCTTTCAAGTATATTATTTCTACACTATTAGAATAAGGGGAGGGTTCCCCCGGCAGTGACATGAGAGGCAAGTTAGTGGCACAGCTGTGTTATGGACCACACATTAGCCCTCATTATGAACATGGCGGTAAACACCATCTGCCACCGTGGCAACAGCAAACAGAAGACCGCCATTGGCGGTGAACAGAAACCCGCCATATAATGATGCAAAAATCAGAAACCGACAAAAATCTCCTTGCCACCAGTCACCGCCAGGACCTTGTCCGTGGAAATGCTGGGCCTCCCGCCCCGCCACCGCCGAGCACACAAACACCCCTCCCTCCAAATAATTAAGCATAAATCACCGCAGCGGTTAGTGGAAGCCGAACGACCATTGGCGGTACAGACCGCCACGGCCGGCAAGTGGACACAACAGTAAGAAATGCAAAATTGTCAAGTTTGAAACCCACACACCTGACACACATCCACAACACTATAAAACACTCACAGACACACCCCACAATCCTTTGCAACTAAATTAGGCCGACTAATACAGAGAACTCCAGAAGCAGACACCGAACGCCACATTCCACGATACATACACCCAACCACACAAGATCACCCTCACCTAGATCCACACAAGGCACCATTCAAAACACTCACCATGGCACCCCCCAAACACCCACGCTTCACAGAAAGGGAGCTAAGGACAATGGTGGACGAGATCCTGAAGGTCGAGCCACAATTATTTGGGGCCCAGGTCCAGCACACACCCATCGCCAGGAAGATGGAGCTATGGCAGACAATAGTCAAAAAGGTTAATGCAGTGGGACCCCATCCACGCACCAGGGACGACATCCGCAAGAGATGGAATGACTTGCATGGGAAAGTCAGGTCAATGGCACAGAGGAACCAAATTGCAGGCCAGAAGACTGGGGTGGACTTCCACCAACACCACCCGACTACACTGACTGGGAGGAAAAGGTCCTGGTTATCCTGCACCCAGAGAGACTCACTGGACTCACTGGAAGAATGGATTTGGGTAAGTCATCTACAATTACCCCATATCCATCACACCTGGAATGCATGCACCACCTCACCCCTCCAACTACCACCAGCACCACAACCCCACCCAGGCCACAATCACTACATCCAGTCCCCCTGCATGCCCACAAACCCACTAACAGGCCCACATCCCTCCCCTGTGCACAGCCACCCACCCCTGCAAGGAATCACAATGGCCTACAGCACCCACAATGCACCTCCACATCCTAAGCAAAAAAGCAATGCTAACCTCACGAAAGCAACCTGCATGGCCCCAAAGTGTGAAACCTGCACAAACCCGCCCAGTCCTGTGCACCCCATCTGATCATGCTAATGTAACAGACATGTCCATTCCTCCCAACAGGCACTACCACCCATGTCACCCTGATGGACAGGACAAGGAGTGGCAGTGCCCCACAGGGAGACAGAGGCACCTCCCAGGACATTGGGGACGGAACCCTGGACACTGACGATCACCCTGGCCCCTCACACAGTCCTGGACTGTCACCATCCAGCAGCCCCACCCAGGATACCACTGACACCCCTAGCACCCAGCCAACATCAGCCCAGGGCAACCGTCCCCACACCTGTGTATCCAGGCCACAGACTGGTGGAACACATGTACAGAGGCCACAGTCACCCCCTACCAACAGGCAGGAAGACGATGGCCCCAGTACAAGTTGTACCGCCAGACCTGTGCAGGGGACACAGGCACAGGGGGCTAGGCCCAGTGGGAGGGCATCAGTGGCCCAGGGGGGAGGCCACAGGATGGATGTTGCAGCCCATGACGTGATGTCTGAGGTCCTGGGAGCATATCACCATACCCAGGACAGATTGGCCCAGATAGTATCCACCCTGGAGCAGAGTCAAAGGATGCAGCTAGCACACCACCAAGCGGCCATGGAGCAGTGGAAACTGCACAGTGCCACAATGGCCAGCATAGCAGGTGCGCTGCTGCACCTTGTCCCAACACAGCCTGAGACCCACACAGACCAGGAAACCCCTTCTACAGGCTAGGATACAGACCTGACAACAACAGCATCTGCAGCAACTGCAAATGTACCACCCTCTCAAGACACACAGGGGACATCCATCTCAACCTGTACCGGCCAACACCAGGCGCCCAAACGGACCCTCAGGCCCAGATATGGCACAGGAACACCTGCCAAGAACAAGGCCTCCTCAAAGAAGTGACTCTGGCAAGAACTGTTCTCAAGGTGTCCCACTGAATCAACCACCAAACCAAACTGAAAACTAAAACAAACTCTTGTAAACATTGATGGACCAACCACTACTGCCAACAATGCTGCGACCATGTTGCCATATTGTACAACCACCAGTAGCCCACTTCCAACACTGTAATCTGCACGATTTAATCCCTGCACCAAATAAAACACCTTTTCACGTGTTACAATGTCCCCTGTCAGTAAGTTTAAACAAAGTGAAGTATGGATGCAACTGTATGATAACGCTTTTATTGTTATCTGAGTAGCAGGAAATTCACCACATGCCTTACATGTTGTTGTACCTAGAGATGTGTTGAACTTTTATACTATATTGTAATCTGTCCTACGCAGACCTGGTCACAGTGGCAATGAGTATTGACCTAACACCCCCCTAGATGACAAGGCACACTGACAGTATGATGCGCATACAGCAATCTCATCCAATTGTCCCACAAAGTTACTGGAAGTAGAGTTTTATCAGTTGGGTCCTGGTAATTACATCTTCCCCCTCCTCATCATCACTCTCATCCCCTCTCTGAGGAAGCTGGTCTGGGTATACAGCACCCTCCTCCTACAAGAGGGGGATAGCATTTCTCACAGCCACGTTGTGCAGCATGCAGCAGGCCACCTCTATTCTACACACCTTTTCAGGTCCATAGGCCAGGGAACTGCCAGAAATATGTAGGCACGAAATCTAGCCTTCAAGAGACCTATTGTGAGCTCTATCACCTTCCCAGTACGTCCATGAGCCTCATTGCAATTCCTCTCTGCATATGTTCCAGGATTCCTCACTGGTGTCAGGAGCCAACGCAAGTTGGGATAGCCAGAATCAACTAGAAAAAGGTGCAAAACAGGACTTTCATTGACAACCCTCAGAGGCAGACAGCCTGGCTGTCTGCTATGTGGCAATAAGTGTCAGGAACACCTACCTATGATCCACCCTCTGTCCTCTTGTAGTTGTTCCATCTTGTGTGGCGCACTACTGTTCCTCAGCACAAAGGAATCATGGACTGAATAAGGAAACATGGCATTCACATGTGAGATGTACTGGTCTGCAGTTCACACCAATTAATGTTCATGGAATGAAAGTTCTTCCTGTTTCTGTACACATGTTCATTGACTCTTGAAGGGATGATAGCTATGTGGGTGCTATCGATGGCACCTATCACATGGGGTATGTTGGCAAAGGCATAGAAGTCCGACTTGATGGCAGGGAGGTTAGCACTTTGGGGAAAGCTCACATAGGACTGTAGGTGTCGTACAAATGCATTCAGGAATCTTGACAGTATTATGCTAAACATTGACTGTGAAAAACCTGCACCCATGCCCACTGTCACTTGAAATGAGCCTGTTGCCAGGAAATGGAGTGCAGAGAGCACCTGCACTTCAGTAGGGATGGCATGCTGATTACGACTTGACGGTGTCAGTGCTGGATCCAGTAATGCACAAAGTTGATGAATAGTTGCACGAGTGAGTCTGTAATTGATAATGATGTGACGCTCCACCATGGTCCGCAAATCAACAAGTGGTCTGTACACCGATGGGGCCCTTCCTCGCCACAAGGGTCTGTTCCTAGGAGGAGTTGAAAACACGTGTGAGGAACACACATCCATCTGCACACATTGTTTTTCATTCAGCACCTCTGGCATGAGTGTCGACGACAATAATGCTTAGTGTGTGTGACATTACAGCAACATGACCACAATGATATATCAGGACTGGTCAGGTGAGGTAATGTATATTGTTACATGCCTATGGGTGTTTAGGGGACAATAAGGCCTGCATTGTGCAGATGAGGGTTTTACAACTGCGTAGTTAAGGCCAAAATGTCTGCCCCCTGTAATCCAGAAGTGTTGTGGTAGAAGTGACCTCATACCGCTAGCGGTTGACGTAATAGCGTAAGGCGGTGTTTACCGCCGTGTGCAAATTCATTGGTTAACATGGTTCTCAATGGGCAATCTTAGCGTATCATGAACGCCGCCGCTGTGCGTACGCAAACTCATCACCCCAACTTCACTTGACTCCCTGATCTCGTGCATACAGGTACTCCACCGAGTGTACTGCTGTGTCCTGCCTCTGGTCATGGAAATGGCTTGTGTTTCAGGGGAAAGGGCCCGGCCTTCACCAAAGATGAATTGAAGCAGCTCGTGGACGGGGTCCTGCCCCTGTACGCCAAGCTCTACGGTCGGCCAGAGGTACAGGTGAGTAGGAGGATTGGGGGGCATGGATGTGTGTAGTGGTGGTTGTTGGCTGCATACATTTGTGCACCTGTTAAACTGTATGGTCCAGGGTTCCTGACATGCTGCGTGTGTGTTTGCTGTTAGGCTGTTTGAAATGTCCGTCCCATAGTGGAAGTATAGCCAGCTGTATATGATTGGCCAGTGTCTGAAATCAGTGTTACTTTTCTGTGTGTCCCATATAGGTCAGCGCCCACCAGAAGAGGGGACTTTGGCATGCCATCGCCAAGGAAGTGCGGACCCTGGGGGTCTACAACCGGCGGTGCACCCACTGCAGGAAGAGGTGGGAGGACCTGCGGTGCTGGACGAGGAAGATCTGTGAGGCCCAGCTGGGGAAGTCCTCCCAACGAGGAAGGGGTGCCTGACGGGCACCGACCCCCCCTTATGCAACGCATCCTTGCGTGGCGTACCCGGACCTGGATGGGCGCTTGAAGTCTGCACAGCAGTCACAAGGGGGTGAGTACATATACCAAAATTTGGCCCCTTGATGGATGTGTGTGTGTGCATTCGTATTTATGCTGTCTAGTGGCAGGGGCTATGACTGATGTCCATCTACATAATGGCCCCCGTGGGGAGTAGGGGTGTTTGGGTCAAGTCTGCAGTACGTCAGGTCCTTAAGTTAGTTGGGGAATGGCTGTAGAGCAGCGTTCTGGCCACTAGTCAGGGGTATAACCATGTGTATAGCGGTAGGTGCTGCCTGGTGGAAGGTTTTCTGGGTTGGTGTTTGTGTGAACCACTAATGTACCTCCATTCACCTATTAAAAAGTGTCTCTCCTGTTTTGTCTCCCCATCCCTGTTCTCTTGTGTTGCCTGTGTACATCAGCATCATCTGGCGAGGGAGCTGAGGCACCGGCGAGTGGTGATGCAGAGGCCCAAGGATCCTCGGAGGCAGAGTCGTCGGACGCCAAGGGGACCAGTGGGTTGGAGGGCGAGGGGAGTACCACGGGGGAGGCAACTACCACTGGAGGTAGTGACTCCAATACCTCCTCCGATGGGAGCTCCCTGGCAGACCCTATTGGGCCCAACCCTACTGTGTCATCTTCCGCCACCCCCATACCATCACCGCCCTCCCATTTGCTCCCCACCGAGTTGCCCGTGCCCGCTCACCCAGAAGGGTGGGTGCCTCCTTCGCCCCAGGCACCTCATCTCCTGCCACAGGCAGCCCTGCTCCCCTCACGAAGGAGGCTATTGACCTCCTTAGAACCATCTCTGTATGGCAGACAACCTTCGTCAATGCCATCCAGGGGCTAGCATCAGAGGTGCAGCAGACCAATGCCTATATGGATGGC
The DNA here is from genome assembly GCF_031143425.1 of Pleurodeles waltl. Taxonomy (NCBI): domain Eukaryota; kingdom Metazoa; phylum Chordata; class Amphibia; order Caudata; family Salamandridae; genus Pleurodeles; species Pleurodeles waltl. Next base: position 46,690,715 of record NC_090446.1, on the reverse strand, counting down.
ATTCACAGCGCCGTGTCTGGCCTACAGAAATCTTTTCAGGCTCTGGCCTCCTCTTGGATGGTAGCCAGTGTCCCTGGTCATTCCGTCCCCCTCCAACCACCTCTACCCCTTCCAGCACCCTACTCCCTTTACCCGTCCAAAACACACATTCTGACATGCAGGCACACACCTCAACACAGAAGAAGCACACTTCAAAACATATGCCACACACCTCCCACCTCAAGAATACACAAAGCCAACATCCACATGCACACACACCAACATCCACTTCCCCCATTGTGTCCACCTCTTCCACATCCCTGCCTGTCCCCTGTAAATGCAAACCCACAGGCACTGCACCCTCATTCAATGTTGCTGACCCTGTTCCTGCAGTCACCACAATAGCACACATCCATTCATGCACCCCAGACACCCCACCCGCCCTCACCACAACTACTTTATTTGGCACATGCAGCACACTCACCAGACTTGCAGACACCTAGACAACATCCATTTACACTGGCAGCCTGTCTTGTCCCACTGTGTCCACCCCCCTTCCAAGACACTCAAACGCACCAAAACACACACCCATCACACATCCACCACACCTCAGCATACTGTCCGTCACCGGCAGCCACGTCACTTACACCTACACCTGTCACAACCACTCCCTCTACCTCCACTCCCACGCCTTCCTCCATGTCCACCCCAATTGCACCTAAGAAACGTTTCCTCTCCCGTGTTGACCTATTCCAACCCACTTGGCCACCCCATCTCATCCCTAAACGTGCTCACCTCCTTGCCCTGTCCACTCCTCCCATGTCACAGCCCGCCCCCATCCGTCCTTCCCATTCCCGTGCCCATTTCCCAGAGAGGAAGAAGACCCGTGCTGAGCCAGGTCCATCGGCCACCCCCCGGTCCAAGCCCACTCCCCCACCTTCCAAGGGTAAACCCAAACCCCCTCCACCTTCCAAACGGAAATCTAAGCCCCCCCAGTCATAAATCACCACCCCCTGCTGCCCCTGTTCCCTGAGGTGCCTGGATGCCCCATTGTTGCCCCTATGAGGTGGAGTACCGTTGCACTTGTGGGAGTCAAGTTGGGGCCTTTGTGGCCCATCGGACTTCTTTTACTATGGACTGGCCATTGTCCTTCTATGCACTTCTGTTGCTCAGTGAGCAAAATAAAGGTTAATGTGTGGCCTGTGTTGTTTGAGGCACACTCTGGATCAGTGGTCTCTCGTTTCATTGTTTGTGGGTTTGGAGCACAAGTATACTTTGGGCAGGTTGGATTTGCCTTGTGTCGGGTAAGTACCTCTTGCTTTGGAGTGTATGGCGTGTGCTGCTGTGAAGGGTTGTGGGATTGTTGCAGGGTGGGTGGAGTGGGTGGGTATGTAACTGTGCCCTTTCTTCCCTTGTTTAGTAGGTTGGGGTACTTACCGTCTTCGTCGGCGGTCTCGGTCGTGGAGGTATATGGATGGAGCAGGGCTGGCATGTCCTGAAACTCTCTCTCCATGTCTGCTTCGGCGTGTTGTGTGGGCCTCCGGTGAGTGTCTCCTTATATTTGGTTTGTTTCCCCCTGGCTTTGCGTGCCGGTGGTTCCCATCCTGGAACTGACGGCGGTCTAGTGCTTCATTATTTGATGGGCAGGTAGGGCCTTTCCATCGGCCTGTGGACAGGCTCTGCCGTTGTTATCTGCACTCCTCTGCTGGCGGTGAGTGGTTTTCAGGATGCCTGTGTTTCAGTTGGTTCATTATTGGGCGGTTCGGACTGCACGTCTGTTGGCGGTTGTTACCGCCACCGCCGGCGGTGCAGTGTTTACCGCCGTGTTCATAATGAGGGCCATTGTGTTAATGTACTGGCCATTGGCCTTTGCTTTACACCATGTATTGATTTGGGAAAATTTTTAAAAAATTGCATATTTAGGACACATTAGTCCTGCCATTGCTTTTCTACCATTTTGATGTTCTTGGATACTTTGGGATGTGTGACTACAGTTGTGTTTGTTTCACCCCGATTGATGATTCATTTGAAGGGGTTAGAATGATCTGACCTTGGAACCAGTACTGGAGTCACCCAGGACAAGGGGAAATGTTCAGTGGATGGATATGTCGGATGAATTCCAATTGGGGCTGAGATTGCATTGTGTAGTATTTTATATGGTAAGTATTTCAGCTTGGCTTGGCCAGTGTCAACATTATTTAGCTTGCACTTCTCCCTATGATGTAGGTTGGATATGTTTTTAATGTGTGCAAGCTAGAGCTCTGTTTAATCACACATGGAGGTTGTTACTTTGTCACGCCTTTGTAGACTTTGTTATGGACATGTGTCCATTTTTGTGTTTGTACCTTACACCTACTTTATCTAAATGTGTGACAAATGCTGTTACTGCTGTGTTTGCTTTCTTGACTTGCACTTACACATTTCCCACATATAGCACTTAGTTATGTGATTGGTTGCCCCTGATATACTTAAAGCCACAGGTCCTGTACACATAGAGGTTTTGAGGCACATGCAAAGTGGATTGTGGCCCAGGGCCCCAGCCTTTCAGGGGTCCCCCTGGTAGAGTCATACCTAGCGTGCAGTCAGTCTTTACATTGTGACCTTTGAATGTTTCTCACGCTGATTATTTTGAATTCCATTTACCTGACATTACCTTCAAATGTGGGTGATGTGTGAGTCCATTACAGAGATTTAGCAGAGAAGATATGTTTCAGTTTCATGACACATCCATACATATGTATTGTTGATATCACAACAGGAGCTAGCATGTGAGCAATGTAAGGGTGTCACAGAGGTAATAGGTGTGATACTGGTGAGGAGGTGCTGTTGCGTGACAAAATGTAATGTACACATCACTATCTCTGATTATGATATATGCACACATGTCCCATTTTGTAGAGTGCACCTGTGCAGTGTCAGTGACCTGACCAAAGAGGGCATCATAGAGCTGTAATTGGTTCATGCATTAAGAATAATTCCGAACAGGGTCCCACAAAATATATTTGGTCCAGGGGCAACAAAACCCTTGCCAGGTCCATGGCGGGACATCTATTTGCTGAGGAGTGATGGAAATAGGTAAGGGTTTAGCCTATCATCGGTTGCATCCACGACAGTGTCGGTTTTGGATGTCATGAAGCAGGAATAGCAGCGGCAGGATGTGTACGATCGGCTCCATGGCAGCACAGGGCTTGTGAAGCTGAGTACAGGTGGGTTTCAGCCTTATATCTATCCTTTTCTGCCAGCTTAGAAATGGTGGTTGGACCGCCACATGCACGTCAGCAGGGACGCACTTTGTAATTGGGCCGGCGGTAACTCTAGAAGTTCGCCCTCCTACGGACTCATTGGCCTATCCCGCAGCACTTGAGATTTCATGGCAGCGGGACCGCAGCGGACTTTTGTCTACGTAACCGCATGCATCTTAATAGAGCGGTTGGTCTGCCAATGGTGCAACAGCGATTCCGGCGACATTTGGATGGCGGTAGCATGACTGCCAAATTCCTGATTAGGCTCTTAGTGTAGCAAATTGTCTCCCTTTAGAGCAGGCTCTGTGGGGGTTGGTGGGGACACACCCAATGTGGTAATGCAACATCATCCATCCCCTTTGCATCACTAAAATGGGCCATCCCACTGCCTGCCCCATCCCTATGTTGCATTCTGAACTACAAACGGTACCTCAAATAAAAACTCAGGAACATACACCTGAGGTTTTCTCCACTATTCCTGGCCTGCCTATTCCTCCCTCCTCAGCCTCTTCAATGGTATCCACTGATAGGAAGCAGAGAGAAAAGTCTTTGTAATCCTATTGTCAAGTCCTGAGAGCATCCCACCACTAGACTGGCCAGCAGTTGTTGGATGATAGCTACTGAGATTCCAACTCTGATGTCTTCCTGTAGCTGGAGGCCTATTGTTTCTGGGGTCTTTGTTCTGCCAGATGGTTAAGGAGAAAAATTAACTCAGCCAGGCAATTTTATTAAGGACTGGCTCAGAGATACATGTCAACTTCTGAAAGTAAGTTAAAAATCCAGACACATCAAAATTGACCTTATATTTGGATTCCAGGCCCACTAATTTGTATAGAAGGTAGCAAAGCAGACCTTTGTAGGTTGTTGTAATAAGGAAATACAGTAAAACACACAATTGATATCATAATGTGTACAGTTATTCCTACCTTCCAGATAAATGGTAAGAATTTGCTCAGGGACTTATCTGTCACAGTGCTACCTGTGTGTAGATGCGTGGCTGAGTCAGGCAACGGTTTCCTCGCGCAGCCTGCACATAAGAAACCTGCTCAGAGCCCCTTATCTCCACTGTTCATAGCAGCTGAATTAATTATAAAATGGCAGGCACTATAACGAAGAGCATGACAGTGGGTGAGACACCATTAGGTGGGCACAAGCCATAAAAGAGACCCAACAGTGAAAATAAATTATGGGTTTTCAAAGGCAGAACACACTTTCTCAGAATGTTTAATAAGGTTTTGGGAATCACAAAAATACACAACACCATGGAACCCAGAAGACAAGAGAGTAGGTTTGGAAGCCAATCCAAGGCAGTCAAATTAGATCTGCATGCAAGACTGCTGTCACTTGGATGATCGAGACATGAACGTACACACCTTGCAAAACTCTAATACAAATCAATCTTCATGATGTATACAAGGTGAAATGTGATTAAGGTGTAACATCCTTCATTCCATGTTGGCCCATTTGTTCACTTTTGTTATGTTCAGGATTGGCAAAAAGTCAGTTTTGCGTCCATTCATTTGTAGGAGTGGATGTATCTTATTTTTCATATTATGGAGGTCTTTTGCTATGCACATTACCGTAATTTTTGCATTCGGCATGTACAAGCTCAAGAGAAAAGTCCAGGAAACTTGTGGAGAAAATCTGGGTGGAGGACCTTGAAACCTGATCTTGCATCCATTCTGCACAATATCCAGCACCTCACTGTCCTTTGTTACCCTCTGCTAAGGTGGGAGATTGGTGGAAATGCTCCTTCCCACAGAAGCACTGGACAGGATCCAGGCTAAAATGTATTGCTTTGCTGTGAGGGGAGCTACCTTGCCGCTGATGATAACCATAGGCTTCTACTCCACTTGGTTGCCTTTTGCAATTTTCAAGGAGTTTTCATTGAGATGACTGGTGTTGCATTTGCAGTAGTCTCTCCCACAAGAGTGTACACGTCTTCTGATGATGGCTACTTCCCTAGTCCATTAACTTCCTTCTTCATCCTGTTAATATTGTTATCCTCAGGAGCACAAAAAGCATCAGCAGAAAAGAGTAGATCCAATGTTCTGTGTTGAGCTTTAAGAGACAGGATGATAAGGCACAATCATGAAGAGTTCATCGTTGAGTTGTCATGGCAAGAATGCACCATAGAAACATCAGCAGTGTAGTTGGCTGCACTAACTCTCTGTTCTCATTTGAAGATGCTTTGCACCTTTAAGGATTTCTATAAGCTCTTCCCTTTTTCAATAGGAAAAAGTTCCAGACCATGATCCACAGCACTCCATAAGGGGCATTCTGAGAGAGTGGATGACCTCAGAGGTGTCCTAATGGTTCAGGAGCACTGACAGAAGTTCTTGCCTACTTATTGTTTGTGAACAAGCCAATGAAGAAGATCCTAGGCTATTTATTTTTTCTTTGAAGATCCATCTACAATAGAAACAGGAACACTATTGCCTCAAACATTTAGGATATGAAACAGTAGCTGAATATTTCATTTTCGCCTCATGATTGGATGAACAAAGGTGTCTGTTGGCCATCTAGTTTTGGGCTAGGCTTGTAGGGTCTAAAAATTTCAGGATGTCTGCACTGTATGCATAATTGTCCAAATGTTTATTTTTTTGGCAGCTCGCTTGGTAACCTAACAAAACCCATTACATTTATTGGTTGTTGAAATACATGACAGAATGGACTCTGGAGTCTGTGGAGAAAGATAGCCTCTTTCTGAGAGTCAATCCCTGTATGAAGGTGTGTGATGTGTTTTTCTCGATGTGCTCCCCTTCAGGTCTCTCGGATGCTGCCCTTCTCTCTCAGAGGATGTTTCTATCAGTCACATGATTCATTGGCTACCTGAGAGTATCATCTTTAATTCCATCACAGAGGAAATATTGTTGCCAGCAGTAGCCATATGTTTTGGGTTAAATTATTTTAAAATTTTAGAATATGTGTTTCAGAATACCACACATATTATGACATTCAGTATTTATGAATGAGAGAGAACATTCTGTGAATGAGAAACTGCATTTACTGGATTACACTTTTTATATTCCCGGGACACTTTAAAGTTAATTAAATTCAAGTTAGAACATTTGAATTTTGGGAGCTCCACTGAAGGCCATTGTGTGGCTATGGGATTATAGTAGCGGGTATAGGCCTTCTGCTCGAACATTCTAATGCCGGTCTTTCTGTTTTTCCCTTTTAATTTAGAACATTCTACTCTTAGTGGGTTGAATGTTCTAATAGCCTTACAACCCTCCTGCCTAGGGCTATAGTAGTTCTCATTTGTTATGGTCAATTACCTGTGGGTCAGGCCTATAACTTAAGTTGAGGCCCTTTATCAAACCAGTATAGTCTTCGACATTTTTGCAATAATGCTATATATAGTATGTCGTGCCATTAGGCTACAATAACCAAACATGACACAGAAACGAAAGGTAGGCTGTTTGTGTCCACTTATGTCAACTTTAATGTCAGGATATATCACTAGTACAGCTGAATTAAAATGGTGTTGCTTTCAGATTTTAAATCGGTCCCTGTTTAGGCTGGACAAGGAAATAAAGTTATTTTTTTGTTTATATATAGTTGCGATTCACTGCAACGCTGGAACGTCTGCAGAGCGAGTTGGACAAAATTGTGAGCCTTCAATCCAATGCAAAGAAGAAGTCAGCAGAGTTTAAGGTATGGTAATGTTCAGAGGTCACCTTTCATGTTTTCAGAACACATTATACACACAGATCCTCTATAGAAAAATCTTTATAGTTAAGACAAAAAGATTAAGTAATGTGACACACGTTTTAAGACCCAGATACCAATTGTAATATTCGCAGTAGAGGGATTCCTCATAGGTTCAGGAGGGCTGTGTCCATCCCAGATTTGCAGGGTACCCGCAACAGACAGATTTACAAATAATTAAATTGAAATGTAATTCAAAGTTTATCCTCAAAATCTGCCCTTGATCTGACTTTCCTCGAATTGTGTTGGATACCCCTGCTCAAAAGTGATATTTCACTTGTTGGTTGCTAGACCCCAAGCACATTCTCAGATCTCTTTTTATGTGTTTCATACATGAAAAGTGGACAACAAGCCTCCTGCTTTTCATGTGAGTAGTCTGTGCCCTCATACTCGTTACAATTCTTTGATCGATTGATATGTCATATGTAACAGGTTAAATTCCCAAGAGTTATTAGCCTGTGACATACTTGTCCATTTATCCCAAGGAGGTGCTTAGTTGCACTGCCTCCCACAAAATGTATAGCCTTCACATTGGTCTGAAACACAGGGACCTTTGCAATTATTTTACCTGCTAATATATATATATATATATATATATATGTATATATATATATATTTATATATATTATTTATTTATAAAGCGCAACCCAGCTATAGTGCAATGGAGCCCTTTATATGTAATAAACGAAAGCGGAGGTTGTAGGTAACAATGAACCAAGGGCCGATTACACTGAACTGGAAGGCATTAGCTTTTGAATCAGTCTACAAAATAAAGTTGAAGAGATGTATTTTAAGGTTTTCTGGGATATTCTTTTCCACAAGTAAACAAGGAGTGCAACCAATTGCATAGCTAATTCTACTTCTTAAAGTAAACAAAACGCTCTACCACATACAGAGGCATACTTCTGCAAGCAAGCAGGGCATTCTATGAATTACCCTGGTGTATCCCAGTCAACAAGTCAATTACGCGTCCAATCAGTTACCTAATCATTCCCATTTCACGGGTAAGGAAAACCCACCCAATTGAAAACCCATCCCAGAGAAATATCAGCTAATCACACTACTGGACGTAGACTTCAAAAGAGTCCAAAACCTATGCAAAAGGTTTACTCCACAATCTTGAGGCATGGGTGGCTTTCTGTCTGATTCAGACAGAATTCCTCTACCGTTGGTAATATTGTTGCTTTGTCATATCTGGCCTACAGGGCTTCTCTTACCTCGCGGCTGCTGCTATTTGCGTGCTTTGTGCATTTGGCAGTGTTGACCACAACCGACTCTGGGCAAAAATGGCAGAATGGGCCACACCTGTCACTTTGCTTAATCATCTCATTATATTCAGACATGTGGGCTTGAGTCAAGACCGGCACGGATAACTCAGTGACCCAACAAACCCTGACCAGATGGGGCCTAAAGCGAGGGTCCGTCCTAGAGCCTATGTCGTTTAATCCTTACACCGCAGACATAGTTCACTCATTAGCAAGGGCGAACGCAAGTCCACCAAAGTTCGGCCCGCTAGGGTTCTTATGATCCATTACGCCGGTGACCTGTCTACATTAGATGACACAAAAGTTGGCCTGCAGCGCGCTCTCAGTGAGCTATACTTAATATACTTTGAGTAAATTGGTGGCGAATCCAAATAAAACAAAGGTGATGATATTCAGCAGTTACAAAAATAAGAAAAAAGTATGATGGAGGCTTGGCAACCAATCAATTTCTCAGAAATCCAAGCATAACTATCTTGGCGTCTGGTTTATGGATACAGGTAAAGCAAGTGCCCATCTTAGACACATTAGCAGGAAGGCTCAAGTTGTTACATTTGCCTCATGCAGATTATATCATCAGCTGTACTCCCCTTCAACAGAGGACATTTTGTGAGTTATGCGAGAAAAATTACTACCCAACCTTCTCTATGGTGAACATGCTTACAAGGGGCATTCACCTAAATACTGGATAAGTGTCAGTGTAATGCCTTTAGGAGGCTATACCATCGTCCAAAATACACTCGTCACTCACTACTTCACTTGGAGTTTGGCCTGCGCGGTCAAGACTTTGAAAGTAAGGCTGCCTTTCTCAACTACTATTGCACCCTACAACAAAGCAAACCAGACACCTTAAAAAAGGATCTTCAAGTGATCTTCATCGCTTCCACCAACCCACGATCTCTATATCTTAGAAAGGTGGCTCTTGTTTTAGATGTCAATTTGGATACGCTGATGGCCCTCAATGTTTCTTAATCCGACATCAAAGCAATTTTGAGGAAACAGGCCACATTCACCTCAAGGAAAGTTGACTTAGCAACTGTACACTCCATTACTTATGCCCACCCATAATCGTCTGGGGAAATGAAAATGCAACAGTATTTGAAGTCCGCATTAACCAAGGAGACCAGGCGCTGCATCCTTGGAGCACGATGTAAGGTCCTTCTGATTAGAGTGGGCGAGAACATTAGGAAGCAGGCCCTGCAGATTCTGCAAGTATAGAAGAGAGTCCATGATTCACCTACTACGGTGCTGTCTGGAGTTTTTAACTGCACCCCGCAGTTTACTTAAACCTCAGTTTAGGTTGAATAGGGTGTCCTCCTTTAAAAACATACTGGAATTTTGTATGACTACCACTGTTCCCATGTTCTTAGCATGCTTAGATAAATTTATTTATACAATCTTTACGGCCATTAGGCAGCGAACGACTTGAATCCTCTAGTTACTGACAATGCTGCAGAATCAGTATTTTAAAATCATATTTTTTTATTTTGTAATTAAGTGGTATTTTATAGTTTTGCTCTATTATCGGATTGGTGTAAAATGTTATAAACTGATTTTATCTTCAGGTTTTAGCGATTCATTTCAATTAATTGTATCAATTTTAATTATTTGACACAAATAAACTTATTCATTCATTTTCCATTCACCCAATTACTTGGACATTTTCCCTTCCATAAGGAAACAGATACTCCTGCCGATCACCTAACACCCCCCCACCCATCCACTAATAAACAGAGTCCAGCACTCAATCAAAGTATTGCCCCATCCAAAGTAAACAAAAAGTCCAACCAATTATTCATCTCTTCCTACTTCTGCAAGAGTGCTGCCAATTACCTAGTCATATCTCTTTTAAGAACTAAATAATGAGTTCAACGAAACACATAGGTATATCTGCTTCAATTAAACAATAAAATAATAAAATTACTTATGTTTAGTCTATTCTACATAACATCCAATTTTAGCATTTCTCAAGCTGTTTACATTCTGTTGAGCTGCTGATATTTAGGTCTGGCTTGACAGTGCAGCATGGTATGCAAGGTGTATTGTTACTGGTTCTCTGAAATATACAATGAGTTAGATTTGACTCAACCCTGGGTGTTATCTCTCACCTCATGCTATTCGTGATTTGTTGTATTATTTCACCTTCCGGGAAATGCTTCCACTGGAATGTATCACGGATTATTTTTCACCTGACAATTAGACCCGATTATCATGCTGTTTGTCACTTCTCCTATACACAATCAATTAGGAAAGAGATGCCATTTTGCTACTTTAGTCCTAGCATTCACAAATCCTATTTGACAAATTAATTGGATAAATATCATTTATGCATGTAACACACATAAACAGCATTTATGATGCATGTGTTTACATGCATTGGCACATCCAATCCAGACTTTCTGGGTTAGGCAGTGCCTGTCTACTTAGGCATAGTGCCTTCTACTAATCAACTAAATATCCAGGTGCTCATCCATGAATCAAATGCTTCATGCAGAAATATTGTTTTAAAATAAACTTTATTCATTTATGCTTAATCTGTTTAGTAAGAAGCAACAGAAAATATTACAAAGACACCTTTTCCTTTTCATGTGCATTGTAGCAGTTCAGTTAAGGTGCCATTGTGTGCAAAACCTTACTCTAGCTACTGTCGACCTATTAGTAGTCATAAGGAGGAACTTTTACACATTAAAAGCCTGCAGCCCATCTTCCCAGACCTTGGCACACCACAAAACTACAAGCTATCTTCACTCTTGTGAGTTCCATGAGAGTATGGCAATAGCCTATACCTCGGCCGGCAACTCCTTCGCAATATGCAAAATTCAACAAATCCAAAACACTGCAGCCTTCACCCCAGAGAACTCATGATGCCGGTCCTGCAAGCACTCCACTGGCTACCTGTATCTAGGCGTTCAATGTTCAAAGCACTATGCATTGTTCACAGGGCCAGCCAATGAAAACTACCATCATGCTTACAAATGAAATGTAAAGAATAAAACAAAAAACATGCTCCAGGCTATCACTGCAGATTATCGTGTTACCTTACAATAAATATTTTATAGGAAGCTGCACTTTCTCATTACAAGCCTCCAATCTCCAGAACTGATTGCCTGACTACATTCGAAGCATCCAGGTGCCTTTAAAGTTCAAAAGAGAAGTAAAACATATTTATTCCCAAAATAAGTACATAAACTTCAGAACCCAGGATAGAATCCGGAAAGGTAATCCCTATCAATATATGGATGGTTGAGAGCTATGGAATAGAAAGGACCAGCACACCATACTAAGAGCAGAAGCACAGGCATTCCATTCCAACTGGGGAGCTCCATCCAACATAACCTCACCATGATCTTGAATAATGGAATGTAACAACTACACTTATGTGATCAGCACTAGAAATAGCCACTGAAACTTTAAACTTGATGACCGACAACCTGCATAAGGACATGTGGGTTTCCGACCATACCTATCTACCCACCAGACTTCACAGTCGTAGTAATGTATTTTTACCATATCTTCTACGACCAACCAGAAGTTGTAGCGCATCTAATCTAGGCTTTGTGACATTTTCAGTATCAATGTGATATAATCTATCTCCCCATATCATGAAGCAGTCCATTACCTGATCCTTCAGCGTCAACGGGACAAGCATACAGTGTTTGAAACAACTGTTGGAATGTTACTCGCAACTGGGTGGGACAGTTACAGACTGGACCAGGGTGCTTAAACAACCACTCAATACTAGAAAAACTGGCCTACCGAGACCAAAGAAGTACACCATAAATTATTGGTCAACGCGTGTCTCTAACACTGTCCAACCTACAGATCCAAAATAGTCACATACTCTAAGCATAAACATTCTATACTGAAAATAACATAGTCCATCTTGGCAAAACTCTTCAATTGGCATTTAAAGATGGCAATCATATAAAGCAGGGCTGTAACACAATCTAACCAGGCAGATGTCTGATTCCCTCTCACTCTTTGTTGATGCCTGTTACCGCTTGCATATCTAAATAATCACAGACTGGATGACCTACTGCCACCGCCAGTATAAGAAACTGGATTGAGAACATACAAGATAAACTACCAATAAAATAAACGTACCTGCACTGCTAATCAGAACTGCTAGTTTAGTACGTTTTAAAAATGGGTGCCTGTTTGTTAGACTTCCTCATCCATCAATGACCACACCTTGGTAGTCATCATGTATGACACGGAAATAAATATGAGTATAGGTGGTATTTATTGCACCTGATAGAGAACAAAACCATGGGGTACGTTATTTATCAGGTGCCATAAGTAGCATGTATTACAAGTTTGTGAGGGAATATCATGCGTGTTTTGGTGTTTAACACACCACAGACTACATGATACGGAAACTGTTGTATGTTTTCCCCCCGTTAAATATTTGCAGGTTTGACCCATCTAGGGCCCATATTTATACTCTGTTTGCGCAGGATTTGCGTCATTTTTTTTAACGCAAATCCGCACAAAGCTAACTCCATATTTATACTTTGACGCTAGACCCGTCTAGCGTAAAAAATCATGGAGTTTGCGTCATTTTTTAGCGTGGACACCTACCTTGTGTTAATGAGATGCAGGGTAGGCGTTCCTACGCAATAAATGACTCTAAGGCATTTGCGCCTTATTTAAACTCCTGTGCAAAAATGGTGCACGGGAGGGGGCGGACCTTAAAAAATGGTGCAAAACTGCATTTGCGTCATTTTTTAACGCCTGGGTCAGGGCAGGCGTTAAAGGACCTGTGGGCTCACTTCTATGGTCTCTGACCTGCCCTGCCCTAGGGACACCCCTTCCACCCTCGCCCACCCCTGGATGACACCCATGAATGGGGGGGACCCATCCCAGGTAGGTACAGGTAAGTTTGGGTAAGTATTTTTTGTTATTTTTTTAAAGTGGCATAGGGGGCCCTAATTTGGGCCCCCCTACATGCCACTGTGCCCAGTGGCCATGCCCAGGGAACAGAAGTCCCCTGGGCATGGCCATTGGGCATGGGGGCATGACTCCTGTCTTTGCTAAGACAGGAGTCATTTCAATGGGGTTTGTGCGTCAAAAAATGGCGCAAGTCCGGTTTGAGGCATGAACTTTGCCGCAAATCTGACTTGCACCATTTTTTGACGCACAACCCCCATTTTCCCCTATGCCTGCGCTGCCCAGTTAGTGTCATTTATTTTGACGCTAACCAGGCCGCTGCGCCGGCTTGCACCATTCCTTAAATATGGCGCCCAGATGGTGCGTTGGAATGGCGTTAGCCCGCTGTAAGCCTTTTGACGCAAATCAGCGTTAGCGCTGATTTGCGTCAAAAAGTATTAATATGGACCTAAATGTTCTGAAGTTGAGGTATTTAACATGTCTGATAATTATCAGATGCATTAAACAGCACTCAACTCGTAATTCCGAGCTGTGCATGAACGGGTTTACGCACAGGTCGGAATACATCGAACAACTTGTAATCAGGCCCATAGACTCAAAGCCAAGGCAACACTAATCCAAACCACACACCGACACAGTGTGGCCTGCTACCTGCATGAATAAGGCTTCATCACTCATATAGGGGTGGTAAACACTATACAAATACTCTTAGACAAAACAATACATTATATAGGCAGACCACTGTAAGTAGCAATCAGAGGTCATAGTCATAGAAGGAGGATAGCAAGTATTACATGCATATAGATATATACAGTATCAATACATTCTTTACTATTCATCTTCTTACACTCTACATCCAAATGTGAATCTGCTTCAGAATTCTAAGCAAGTGTATGCAACAAAAAAGAGGAAGTACTCTTCTCACTGTGAAGAAAGACGATGGGCCTCATTAGGAGTTCGGCTGATGGTTTTCACAGTCTGTCGAACTTCTGATGGGGAAGTTGGCGCCACACAGGCCACCTCCCCACCGGACCCATTAAGAGTTTTCCACTAGGCTGGCACGTGGAAACCTCGGTTTCCATCCCCAGCCTAGTGGGAAACAGGCTACAACATTGTCTCCGGCTCGAAATCGAGCCAGTGGCAATGCTGTAGCCAGCAGGGTGCACCAGCACCCTCGCAATGTTCACTATCTGCAGTGCAGACAGTGGACATTGCGAGAGTGCTGGGCAGGGAGGCTCTTGTACTGCCTATGCCAAGTGCATAGGCAGTGCAGGGGCCCTCGTGGGGCCCATGCACTGTTCTCCATCAACCTTTTCATGGTTGTGTTACCACCATGAAAAGACTGGTGGAGAATGAGGTCATAATCCCCAGGGCAGTGCTGCTTGCCTTGCCACCACCAGACTTCTGGGATCCAAGATTCTGACGGAGCTGGTGGTCCGACCACCAGGGTTTTAAAGTGGCGATTGGACCGTCACATTGGCGGCGGTCCAGAAAGCCACTGCGACTGTAGCGGTTGTAAGACCACCACACTTGTAATTTGAGCCTATATCTAATAAAACCAGGGCAAAACACAAATAAAAGTAATTTGTGGACACATGTCACCAGAAGAGGCGCTGAAGGTCACTCTCCAAGTACTGTTTTACCCTGTGGCTAGCGAAATGCAAACACAATGGGTGGTCGGCCTCACCACAACTAATGTTCCTCCCACTGCAGGTCTCTTCCACAACATGTATTGCTTGTGGCCGGCATCTGAATAGGCTGGAAACTTCTGAAGACTCACTGCTTCTACCAAGCTTTTCTACTTGAATGACTTTGTCAACTCTGCTTGTCTCCTTCTATGTTGTTCTACCAGCCTCTATAGTTTTGCACTGACACTTTCTAAAACAAAGAAACAGAAAAATAATGTATATAACTTTATTTTGTATTTACCCCTAAGGTATGTCAGTACAAGCTGTAGAGCCAGTCCCATTTGACAGCTTATTCACAATTGATCAGTGGTGCCTTTTGCAATATGTAAATATGTAAAATGTAGGTGGTTCCATCTGTTGATTGGGTGCCTTTGTTCTTTAGAATAAGAATGAGATGACAGCTACATCGTTGAGGGATGTACTGCACTTTCATTCATATACTCACAAGACTGTACCCTATTCCCTATAGGTTCCACACTAAGATCGCTGGCCTACTTGGCATGCCTATATGTAGATCAGTAGGCCTTGTTGACTAGTTGACCTGTGGGCATTCCAATCCCCTTCTCTACTCCTTTGATTTGCATGAAAAATACCTGGCTCCCTCTTCGAGTCTGTAGCGTCCTTCACATCACAGTCACTGTACCACCATTCAGTGAGTCAAACTACTCTAACTCTGCTGCTACTAGCTGTGAGAATGTGGATTATTAGTTGAAGTGGATGGTAGTTCCTAATAATGGTGCAATGCTTTACCAGACCCAAGTCAATCTCAATAAGTTAAGTCTTAACTTAACCCATGGAAGCTGTAGCACAAAGCAGACAGACTTAACTTAGAAGAAACAAGAGTGAAGCATTTATCATTACATAAACAGTTCATAATTGGTAGATACAACATAATAAAATAAATTGTAATCTTTACATAGATACAAAAATGACAAACATCTGATGTCGACAGCCAGAGATATGAATATGATGAGAAACCTAGCGACAGAAAGCACAAAGCACCAATTAATGAGCCTCAAACGCTGTAGTCTGGGTCAAAGTCAAAGTTTTTGACCGACCACGATGGTTTGCCCTTCAGATTGAGGGTCCAGGTTGGTACCAGTGAAGAAATTGAATGAATGAATGAAACTTTATTGTCTGATTAATTAAAATCATCACAAAGTTACACATTAAAGTACATTTCCAGCCATATTATCATATAATATTCCCTATAAATACCATGTGTCTTCAACAATTTTTCAGTAAGACTTATACACCTGGAGCTCATCAAAGTTAAAATAAAGCTACATGTTCTCTAGCATGCAGAAAACCAAACAGGTTGCTTCAAAAGTGCCAACTGCTTGTAAACAATATATGCATAAAAATCCATCAGAACTAAAATATGTATCAAAATACCATGCAAAATCATTCAGCAATCTAACTAAAACTAATACATGTAAAATTTATAGTGAAAAAAGTAAACTGCATTTACTCTAGCCTACACAAAACCATGCAGGTTGCTTCAAACTGCCAAGTGCTTGTAAATATTACTTACATGAAAGTCATCAGAATTCTAAGATACATAATAATGCCATGTGATTCAATACTATGTATGTCCTTAATTGACAGGACCTATCCAGGCAGATGCAAATGTATTTTTGGAAAACTGCTGAATGCCTTGTCCTGAGAAAGTACCTCAACCCAACCAAACATAGAGGCAAATGTAAAAAAAAAAAGGCAGAAAACTTATCACAAGAAAACTTCATGATGGTAAGGATAGAAACTTTCTTTCTGCCATGGTCAAAATCTTAATCAACTGAAAAGTCAGTGTGATTGAGGCACTTCAATATAAGGGCCTGGCGGACAGATCTCACCCCACCATCAAGAAATGAAGGCTTTAATAATATGTGATGTGCAGTAAACAGGTTTTGGCAAACACATACAGTATAAAATAATTTCTTGCGAGCGCCCGCACAGTCTACAGACACTAGATGCCCATTGTTGGGTCCATTTTGGGGTGCCATTCTTGGTGGGATATCTGCCAAACCTCTAATTTAGAAATTTGGCCCTCATACTTGATAGGAAATAGATGGTCAAATACAGCTCAATTTCCAGTCTCTGACAAGAATTTATCACTGTCTAGGTATGCTTCTTTGTAGCTAAGGCCTCCTTGTCAGCATTAAAAGAGTTACATTTTAACTTTCTGTTTTAAAGCTGTTTAAAACATGGCTTATTCATGTCAGAAAACCCATAAGTCGAAACTTTGGAAGCACTCTTTAAGATAAGCTCTCCAAGCACCAACATATCCAGAATGATATATTTCATACCAGCAATTGTTTGCTAAGGAGCTAACTTCTGATAAAAACAGTTAATGCATACATTTCAAGAACGACCCCTGCCTCGCTATTGTTTGTTTTCGGAGACCAAATTCCAACCGTATTTCAGCTTGGCCAATTGCTTTTGGAATTAAAAAAACAGATTTACACGCCTTTATTATCAATAAGTCCAATAGTTTGGAGTTTTCTTCCCTTCAAGACAGGAGAGCCATAGGAAATAGTCAAAAGCAACTTGGCTCCAATAACATTGAGAAGATGATCATACAATTGGAATTTTAATGAATCTTGCAATGACTAAAAAGCGAATATTGAAGATGATGTTTTGGTTCTTAGTACATTAAAATGGTTTTTAAGCAAGACTTTATTATCAAAAAGGATACCCAAATATTTATATGACTTTACAGTCTCAAATGGCCTTCCTCTTGCTTGCCAAGTTCACAGTTTGGTAACATATGGACCTGTTGCCAGTACTTTGGTTTCCTAGATGTTCACTTCCAAATGATTTGCTGTAATATATTTGTCAAATGCAGCTATTAGTTGTTGCAATCCTACAAGGGTTTGGCTAAGTAATATTGTATCGTCAGTGTACTGAAGATATTTTAGATGGCAGTTAGCAAGTTTAGACGGGTGAGCATTGATGGATTCTAAGTGTTGGAACAAATGTGACATAAAAAGATTAAAATGTACACGGGGCGAACATACAGCCTTGTTTAAGGCCATTGCAAGTTATGATTCTGCGAAACAAACTAGAGCCTTCACCTAATTTTACTTGTACCTATGTATTTAAATACAGAAGTTTAAAAGCCTCCAACATTTATTGGGGGATTCCCAAGTTTTCTTCATAAAATAGCTCGTGGAACAGAGTAAAATGCAGCTTTTAAATCAGTAAAACAGATATATAAATTTAGTTTTTTTTTTTTAAATGGCTCGTTCCACCAGCAGGGTGAGAGTGAATAAGTTAGTGACAGCGGATTGGACCTTAGGAAATCCCCAGTGAAGAAATTCTACCTTTGCACTTAGAAACTTATCTGGAGAAAATCTTTGTTGACGGAGGTTGAAAGTAGGGTCTGCTGCAGACTGGATCCAAAGTTGGAGTCAGTGGTGGCGGTCAGGCAAGGTCTAGTGTCTTGGAGAGAGCCTTAGTGTTAGCAGGAAAGTTCTTTACCTCAAAGTACGAAACCTCAAAGCCGTCAAAGTCAGACGTCCAAGCCCAGGAAGGCATCATAGATGATGGGGAGCTGCCCAGCTTTGCTTCTGGTAAGAGCCTCAAGGTGCTGACTTAGAAGATTTTCTGGAAGTCCTGGTTCTCCTCAGCAGTGCAAACTGGCAATCTGAGTCTGACCACCAGTTCAACATTGGTGGCTGTGGTTTGGCAGTGATCTGGTGGTATCCTCTGGGTGTTTTAAGGGAACTGGTGCACATGATCCTCTAAATGTCCAAACTTGTAGATTTTAGGGGCAAAGAGTACACTCTAACACCAGCCAAGGGTCTAGGAACTTTTGAGCCCACTTGGTGGTTAGGATTCACTCTCCCTGAAGCCACTAGCAGGGTCTAGAGCAATTCCACGTGGAACTGGCCAACTGGGCTCCTGAAGTTGCAGGCTTCTGGCATTTTTTGTGTTCCTGGAGCTTAACAAGAGGCTATCCAACCAGCTGTTGAAGACCACTCTACTGTCCTGGGTACAGGTGGGAGCAGGTCCAGTAAGTGTAGTCCACTCACCTGAAGTCCAACAGGGGATTAGCAGGTGCAGTCCTTCTTCTCTCTTTCTCAGGTCCAGCAGAGATCCCAAGAATGTATTTAGGGGTGCCACATCTATGCCTGAATTTACCCTCTGGGTGTGGGAGACTCTCTGAAGGAAAATAGTTCTCAGGGGCAGCCCTAACCCCTTTGACATTACTTCCTGGGGGTTGGCATTAAACTATCCGAGCGCACGCTTCTCTGCCCACAACATGTCAAAACCTGTTTTTTCCCTTGGGAGAGCATTGGGTATATCCCTGTGGTGTGTCTAGGGAAATTAATAACCTCCCCTGCAAACCAGTTCTTAAACAGGTTTTTGTCCCACTGGGGTTGGTTCCATCCTGACTACCTGGGAAAGAAAAGGGCAGGCCTTGGTGTGGTCGTCCCTTTGAAGCTTGTGCAGTTTGTGGCCTCATCCCCCAGGCCATCCTGCAAGTAGAAGGAAACGCATCCTTCCCCCCAATTGACCTTTTGTTCCTTTTAGACTTCAGGCCAGGAAATAGTGACTTTCTAAAGTCACTAATTCTGAAATAGTTAGCCAAAATCTGAATTTAGCAATCAGTTGGACCTTGTTAACTATTTTAAAAAGTGTTTAAAGTGTTTTTGTAGCCTCTGTCAATCTGAAGTAAGCTTTATAAGGTAGTGTAATAAAGTAACCCAGTGTTTGCCATGGCACAGCCAGCCTTGCTACAGTGGAAACAGGTTTCATGCTTTTTCACTGCAAGGACATGTAAGGACATTAAATATATATGTCATACTTTTAAATACTAAGCACCTTGCCTTAGGGCTGCTAATGCCTACTTTAGTGGTGTTTCTACTAACATTAAAAAGGAAGATTTAGTCAAGGGTGATTTTGACAGGCCAAAATGGCAGATTTAGAACTGCCCAGCCAGGCTGCTGTAGCAGACTTTGTGCCTCATTACTACCCTGGCGGTCATGAGCCTGCCAACGCCGCTGTGGAGGTTGGACCACCGCCAAAGCAGCGGTCCAGCCTCCACATTACGACCGTTGCAGGTGGCAGAGCCGCCACGGTCAGACCACTGACGCAGCCAGACTGCAGCCAGCCAATGGCCTGGTGGTGTCGGCGGTCTTAATCTGCCAGGGCAGCGCTGGATTACGAGTCCCCTTTCATTCAGCCTTTGCATGGCGGTGGGACCGCCATGCAAAGGCTGAATGAAAGGGGGTGCCAGGGGCCCCACCGGCTCATCGATTTACGGGCAGTGAAAAACGCGACAGGTGCTGTTGCACCCAACTCACCCAAACATTGCCGCTGGCTCAATTTTGTGGTGTGTTTCCCGCTGGGCGGGCAGCAGAAACGCTGTTTCCGCCCGCCCGCCCAGAAGCAGACACATAATAGGTACCGCAGAGGAACGGCAGCATATGCGTCATCACGATGCAGGACCGCCCGCCAAAGTCAAAATGAGGGCGCTGGTGTGATGTTTTACATGGTCACTCTAGTGGCACAATAAGTGCTGCAGTCCACTAGTGACATTTAACTTACAGGCCCTGGGGACACGTGGTACCATATACTAGGGACTTGTGGGTAAGTTGAATTTGCCAGTCAGAGGTTAGCCAATTCTACGTGTGACAACTTCAGGAAGGAAAGCCACCCTTGTTCTCAGTACCACTATGTCAGCATAGAATGATGTAAAGGAGGTTTAACACTAAAGGGGTCATTACAACCCTGGCGGACGGCGGTTAAGCTGCAGTAAGACCGCCACCAGGCTGGCGGTCTAAAAAATGCGATTTTGACCATGGCGGTTACCGCCATGGTCAACCGCCGCTTCACCATTCCGCCCGCCGGGCTGGAGACCTGGGTCTCCAGCCCGGCGGTCGTCACTATACCGCCGGCGGTAGCACAACCCGCCGGACCCGGCTTACCGCCATGGATTTCATGCGGTTTGGGACCGCCATCAAATACATGGCAGTAAGCTCTATCAGTGCCAGGGAATTCCTTCCCTGGCACTGATAGGGGTCACCCCTCAAAGGTGGCAGGGCCCCCTCCCCACCCCGACCCCCAACATCACATAACTCACACACACACGACACGCACGCAGGCACCACCAACACGCATACACGCACACACACCAACATACATGTCTACATCCACACACTCAGTCAGACACGCACACCCATATACAGACATACACGCACTCATACACGCAACACACCCGCAATCATACACGCACTCACACCCCCCTCTACATACACAGACGCACACCCCTATGCACCCACACAACACACAACACCCCCCTACCCCCCTAACGGACGATCGACTTACCTTGTCTGTCGATCCTCCGGGAGGGGACGGGAGCCATGGGGGCTGCTCTGCCGACACCACACCGCCAACAGAACACCACCGCGCCGAATCACAGGACGTGATTCGCTGGGCGGTGTTCTGTTGGCGTGGCGGTGGAGGTGGAGCAACCTCCACTTCCACGCCGCCCGCCAGTATGGCTGTTGGCGGTTCTCCGTCGTAAAAAGGACAGAGAGCAGCCAACAGTAATAATACGCCGAGCGGCAAACCACCACTACTGGCGGTCTTCCGCACGGCGGTCCCTCGGCGGTCTTGTAAAAAGACCGCTGAGGTTGTAATGACCCCCTAAGATCCTGGAGCTCACTCACGTGCCTCACAGACATGATAGCAGTGAGGAAAACTGTTTTTAAAACCAAAAACCTTAACAGGCAAGAATGCATAGGCTCAAACGGTGAACCCATTAAGAAAGTAAGAACCAAATTTAAATCCTACTGAGGCATGAGAAACAGTGTGGGAGGAAACCTATTAGTTAGATCTTTTAAGAACCTAACAACTATAGGGGACTTAAACAATGAAGGTTGATCAGGAAGGCACAGAAAGGCCGACAGCGCTGACAAATAGCCCTTGATTGTCGCAACTGCACAACCCTTCTGTGCTAAAGTCAAAGGAAACATCAGACAAATGGGCTTTCAAAGGATCAATTTGTCTCTCTCCACACCAAACCACAAATTTCGCCCATCTGCCGGCATAAACAGACTTGGTGGAGTGTCGCCTGGCCGATAAAGTAACATCCTCCACTTCTGGTGGGAGAGAAAAGGAACTCAGATTGCCCCGGTCAATCTCCAGGCATGTAGGTGCAGGCTCTGGAGGTGGGGGTGTAGAGCCTGCCCCTGCGACTGCGAGAGGAGGTCTGCCCTGTGAGGGAGACAGAGCAGAGGGCACAGTGAGAGTTGAAGAAGGTCTGCGTACCACACCCTTATTGGCCAATCCGGAGCTGTTAAAATGGCTTGAATCCGGTCTTGGCGCATCTTCCTCAGGACCCGAGGAATCATGGGCATGGGGGGAAACGCATAAAGTAACTGGCCGTACCAAGACATCTGAAACGCGTCCCCCAATGTTCCTTGACTGGAAACTGGAGGCTGCAGAACGATGGGCAGTGCACGTTCTCCCGAGTGGCAAATAGGTCTATCTGTGGAAAACCCCACATCCGGAAGATGTAAAGGACCAGATCTGGATGGAGACGCCACTCGTGATCGGCCAAGAAATACCGACTGAGACTGTTCGCATGTACATTGAGAACTCCGGCCATATGGTTTGCTACTATGCAGATCCGATGGTCCTGAGCCAAGGACCAGAGTCGCAGAGACTCTCTGCAGAGAAGGTACAACCCTACTCCTCCCTGCTTGTTGATATACCACATCGCGATAGTGTTGTCTATCAAGGCTTGAACTGACTGACAGCAAAGGGACGGGAGGAAGGGCTTGAGAGCCAGACGTATCGCCGGCAGTTCTAACAGATTGATGTGAAACATCTGTTCCACTGGAGACCAAAGACCTTTTATCCCCAGGTCCCCCAGATGAGCTCCCCACCCTAGAGTGGAAGCAGTGGAAAACGGCCTTCCTTGGGAAAGGTTGCAGTTCACAGCCCACCATCGTAGATCCACTGCAGCTTCTCTGGAGATGGTTATCAACTCCTGGAGATCCCCTTTGTGTTGAAACCACTGCTTGCGGAGGGACCACTGAAGAGCCCTCATGTGCCAGCATGCATGAGTGACCAATAGAATGCAAGAAGTGAACAGACCGAGCAGACGTAGGACCTTGAGGACTGGAACAACCACTCCATTTAGAAACATTATAGTCAACGCCTGAATGTCCTGAATCCGCTGAGGCGGAGGATAGGCCTAATTCAGTGTTGTGTCCAGTACTGCCCCTATGAACAGGAGGCACTGAGAGGGCTCTAGGTGAGATCTGGGCACATTTACCGAAAAGCCCAGGTCGAACAGCAACTGAGTTTTCATTTGCAGGTGATGCAGCACGAGCTCTGGAGAGCTGGCTTTGATAAACCAATTGTCCAGGTAAGGGAATACCAATATTCCCTTCCTCCTGAGACTTCCTGCAACCACCGCCATCACCTTCGTGAAGACTTTAGGTGCTTAAGTAAGACCAAAAGGAAGGATCACAGACTGGTAGTGTTGCGACCCCACCGCAAACCAGAGATACTTCCTGTGCAACTTGAGAATAATGATATGAAAATAAGCATCCTGCAAGTCGACAGACACCATCCAATCCTCTTTGTTCAACGCCAGAAGCACCTGCGCCAGAGTCAGCATCTGAATTTCTCCTGCTTGAGGAACCAATTCAAAATCATCAAATCCAGAATAGGCCTCAATCGAGCATCCTTCTTGGGGATCAGGAAATATCTTGAATAACAACCCTGACCCCTTTCCTGGTCTGGAACCAACTTCACTGCTTTCGATAACAGGACTAGAACCTTCTGCTGCAACAACAGGAAATGGTCTTCTGAACAAAACGAAGGACGGGGAGGGGTAGGAGGGGGAAAGTCCCAAAAAGGAAGGGCATATCCTTTCCTCACAATATTTAGAACCCAGGAGTCCGATGTGACCAACTCTCACTTGTGGAGAAAAAGAAGTAACCTTCCACCTACAGGAGAAGTGTGACGCAAAATGGGTAGAATACTAGGGCTGCTTTCCTTGTTGTGCCTCCCCAAGATGAAATGATGATGCAGAGTGCTGCTGTGTGGCTCCTCTTGACCGAACTCCCCCCTGCCCTCTAAAGGATCTTTATGGAAGGCTGGCAGGCTGGCAGGCTGTTGGACTGTGGACTGGGGTCTTCCACGATAAGCGGCTCCACGCCCTAATCCCCTAAACCTCTGAAAGGACCTGAAAGGGGTAGTAGTGGAAGCCTGAAAACACAAAGACTTCGCTGTGGCCCTACTGTCCTTGAAGCGCTCTAAGGCAGAGTCAGCTTTGGCTCCAAACACTTTTTCCCCGTCGAAAGGCAGGTCCAATAAAGTGGTCTGGACATCCGTAGAAAAGCCAGAAGACTTCAGCCACACATGTGTCCTGGTAGAGACTGAAGTACCCATCGCCCTGGCCACTGAATCTGTAGTATCAGACCAGACTGGATGATCTGCTTAGCGGCAGCTTGAGCGTCTGAGAGGAGCTCACTGAACTGCCCCTGCATATCCTGTGGTAAGTCAGGAACTACAGCTTTAGCCACATCCATCAGAGCGTGCACATATCTACCTCACACAAAGGTAGCATTGACCGATTTAAGGCCATACTGCAGGATGAAAAAGTCTTCTTAGTCGACTGCTCCATCCTCTTGGATTCCCTGTCCGAAGGAGTAACAGGGAAAGAGCCTGGTGTAGAACGTGCTGAACAGGAGGCATGGACCACTA
This sequence comes from Pleurodeles waltl, assembly GCF_031143425.1. Lineage (NCBI taxonomy): Eukaryota > Metazoa > Chordata > Amphibia > Caudata > Salamandridae > Pleurodeles > Pleurodeles waltl. The sequence goes on along the minus strand of NC_090446.1, from coordinate 46,666,211 downwards.
AACTCTCCGGAGTCAGATGCTGCAATAAAAATCCCGGATCTCCCAGAGCCACCCTGTACCGTCTTGCAACAGTTCTGTTTACCGCTGGCGATGTCACAGGCTTCCTCTAGGCTCCATCAGACCATCATTAAATGGAAGCAAGGGTTCTGCTGAAGCCAAAGAAGGATGCAGGACCTCTGTCAAAATGTTCGTTTTAACTTCCGCAGCCGGTAATGGAAGGTCCAAGAAATCTACCGCCTTCCTGACCCCAGAATGGAAAGAACCTGCTTCCGCTGTAAACTCCCCTAGAGATGCAAGATCCCACTCAGGGGAAGTGTCCAGCCCACTAGCTGAGTCTAGGCCCTGATATTCTCCCAAGGGCTCAGCAATCTCTCCTTTTTTCAGCAGCTGCCTCTGGTACTCCTGTTCTTCCAAGAGCCTCAATGCTCTCCTCCGCGACCTCAACCTGGCCTACAACCTCGGCGCTGACATAGAGTTAGCCAACGTCGACGACACCAGCTTCAGGACCAATAGATGCGGACCACGAGAAAAAGGAGACACACTCCGATCCAATCGTGATCCATCCGGCGCCGGAGCTGATCCTATCGGTGCCGTGGACATGTGAGGTCCCGTCACCGGCTTCGACTGTGTATGAGGCGACGTCCTCGGTGCCACAGGCTTATAAGGCCAAGAAATCGGTGCCGTAGGCCCATGAGGCGATGTAATCGGCGCCGCAGGTCTATGAGACAATGTCATTGGTGCCGAACTGGCCCGCTCAGCCGGAAAAAAAGGCATGAACAGCGCTGACTTATATGGAGCCGGAGAGCCCAAGGAGAATGCCAAAGGACCAGTGGGACCAGCCGGTGCACCAGCAGGGGCCATAGCATTAAACATGCTGAACATAGCATTTAAAAATGCCGCCGGATCCGCTCCCGGAGCAGGGAAGGCAGGATATTGCTGATCTTCCCGCAGCACTTGTGTCAGCTGGGCATCAGAAACCTGCCCCCCAGGCGAAAAGCGAGAACTCTCTTGAGGCCCAACCACCTCGAAGACCGATGGCGCCGGAGAAGTCTGAGGACTTTGAGGCTGTGGGGTCACAGTAGGACTAACCTCCCATGTCGCACGACGCCGGCTAGATGGAGACCTGGATCGTGAACGACCTCTAGCCAAACAACGTTGAGAGTCATGCCGGCGCTCCTTCTTATGCTTCTTTGATGAGTTATAGAAAGACGATCTCCGATGACTTCTGTGTCCTTTCTTTACCCAAAAAAAATTTGACTTCTCTCTCCTTTAGCGCCTTCTGATTCATCCTTTGGTAGGACACACAATCCACCACGTCATGCTCTGAACATAGACACCATAAGTAGTCATCGTGAGGGTCCGTAAAAGACATACAACCCCGCACTCACAAGAAGGTTTAAACCCTGATTTTCTAGGAGGAGACATTGTAACTAGAGACAAAAAGACACCTTCGAAACAGTAGCTCCCCGAGAGCTAGGAGAAAACCGTTAGCGTCGAAGGCACGTCGGCATGCCAGCGAGGACCTACTATTGCCATGATAACGTCAGACGGAGGCGCGTGCTGAGTCGTGCAATTATGACGTCCTCGTCGACGTGAAGAGCTGGGAAGAAAAATTTCCGTTGAATGCTTGCGCATTGGGAGAATTCATAAGGTGAGGAATCCACAGGTAGTTGTATCCATCAGAAATGCGACCTCTTAGACCTCATCAAGATTTGAGATATAAAAGGTGCCACAAAGCTTCCCTTTTGGAACAGATCTCTTTGCAGGAGAAAGAGGGCAATGTAAAGATTTTCACAGATGCAGATCCTCACAGAATTGCTGCAGTCAGGACTTAGGAACAGCATCTCACTTTCCCATTGTTTGGAGTTTTTAAGCCAAAATGGGATAAACAGTGTTTCTGTATCCTATTTACTCAAGGTTGTATTACATGTATTATGTGGGTTTTTTGGCTTCTTGGCTTGTTGATCTTCTGTTCAAAAAGGCAAGGTTTGGGGTTTCTTTAAACCCTGCAGTTTTGCATACTTTTGACTGGAGTATGAATGTAACTCCATGTTCATAATTTAAAAAATGTTTAGTGACAGTAGTTAGTAATTTTTCTTTTACACATGGCGAGTGAGCAATTTAGGAAGGAAAATCCTCAATGAGTGTGAAACATTTCATACAACAATACACAATGAAAATGTGCTACATATATTTATATGCATATATTCTATGGGGCATATTTATAACTGGGGTTGTGTCATTTTTGCACCAGGCAAAGTGTTATATGAGCGACGTAGGCCCACAATTTGATTTATGAAGCTACTCAAGGTCAATTTGTGTGGCCCTGAGTGGCTTCATCAATCTGGAGTAAAGCACACAGCACAAATTGCTGCCCCAGGGAGACGTTTCATGGGTGTTGCATGGGTGTTCCCATGCAACATCCATGGATTCTGATGCATTCTCAGATTTCCCAGAAGTGGTAGACCTGGGAATGCACCAAAATAATCCACCTTCCCAGATAAAGCGTAGCACGGAGAAATACCTTTATTAGTCTTAATCTGTTTCCTCTATGTGTGCTGCAATCTGCCGCATGGATAGAAGGATGAAAATGCCACAGTGGACTGTTGCACCTTCCTTCACAAAAACAATCCCCTGAGGCAAAAATAATGCTCCTTACAACGCAGGCACCCTTGCACTATGGTGCCTTATGTATATTTACACTTTCACTGAAAAAAAACAAAAGTTGACAGGATGTTATAGTTAGGTAAAAATGTCAGTTAAAACATGCCAGTTAAAACTAATAAAACAACTGAAATTCACAACTTATAGTTATCTAAATTAACAATAACTTGTGCCCTAAAGTAATTATAACTTGTGCCCTAGCAATGCACAGTGTTGTCATCAATGATGTAATTTCAGATGTTGCAGTGATGTTATCAGTGATGTCATAGAACATCTCAGGAGTGATGTAACACATGGGGTAACTAGCAGTACATGGCAAGCAATGAAAGAGTCAGCACATCAAGATATATAAATCAAATATATTAGCTTTGTTAAACATTCACCAATAATGGTAATCAAACAATAAGAACTCTTTGAGTCCTTTTTAACATTTTTTAGGCTACAAAGTGCAACTCTAGGACCAACCATAAATGGTCCCTCCACTGAACAGCTCCAGCTTGGATAGCTTTATTATGGTAATCTGTCCTGGAGTCACAGATTCAATCACCCAGGTAACTTACTGTTGTATTTCCTGTTTCTGGATGGCCTGCTGCACTCCCTGAAGGCCTCCTTAACATTAAACAAATGCACCCCCCTTCTAGGGAGCACCACCAAGATAACAAAATATTACTATACATTCCTTGCATGGCATTATGGGGCGCTCATTGCCTGGAGCAGTGAATAATAGATGAGCGTCTCCTGCCACTCATATATTATTATTCAATTTTTGGGTATTTTGTTGGGTGTCTCACATTATATTAACTTTGGGGCCACGAGCGGATTCCCGTGGCCCCTGAGGCCCATTCCAGCTCCCCAGCCAACACCCATCTTGGGTGCAGAGGGAGCTAGCTATGTTGTTTTGCTCCATTCAGGCAGGTGCAGACTTTTCTGTGCTGCCACCATGTGAGAACAAAGCTGTGTTCCCAGCCCTGAAGAGTGCAGGCAGGTACTTAAATGTATATTACCTGCTCAAACTCTCCCACGTAGAAACAGCAATGTGTGGGGTATGCTGCCCCAAGTCACTTCTGCCATCAGACCCGCTCCTCCTCCAAATAAGTAAATTGGCCCTGAGGGTTGGGGCCCCTGGGGCCTCCAAATGCCTCAGGGAGGACAGGCTGCATGCCCCCTCCCAAATATTTTCAAATGCACCAATCCCCCAGGCCCTGAGCCACTCAGGGGGGTTAGGATTCAAAATATCTGGGAGATGATCTTTTGCTACCATTAAACAAATTATGTTTTTGGCCTTAGCAGGGATTCCTCTGGGACTTTGTTGATTTGGTGGCAGACTGCAAAGTCTTTAAAATAAATTCTAAAAAGAATAGGTGAGGTGTTTATGAGCACATGCTGCCTCCTCAGCCAGTACCCATACAATGTGCAAGTGGGAGCAGGTCATTTATTACCTTGGGTGCCCCAATGCCACCCGGGAGACCCATGTCATTAGTATATGTTGGGGACTGCTGTGTGAGTCGCAATGCCCCTGCGGCTCTACCTGCTCCCCAGCCAGCACCCTTCCAAGGTGCAGTCGAAACCCGCTTTGTTGCTTTCCTCCTACGCAGTGGGAACAGCTTTTTTCTCTGCTCCCTCCAGGTAAGAGGAAGCATCATAGCCTAACCTGGTACTAACTATAACTGTGCCCATGGCGAACACTACTGAGTAATGCAAAATCTTCATGCAGAGTCTTAAACAGAAATTTGAAATAGAATGCGTGAGGTACTCATGAGCACTTGTTGCTACCACAGTTTCTCAGGAACACTCCTGAAAACCTTTGTGAATTTAAAAAAAGGTGAACATATATTGCACACCTACTGGAGTAAAATGCTAACTTTGTTGTGAAAATTGAACTTTCCTTTGTGTGTAAGAGGGAACATCAGCAGCTCAGTATTTGTCCTACTGTACATAATTGTAGTTTATTTTGTAAACCAGCAGGTCCAGCAAAGCATTTTGACAGTTTCTTTGCTCATTTTCTCTCTCTTCTAAGATTAAAATGAAGAATGAGCGGGAAAGGATTGAAACAGAATTTAAAGAGCTTCAAGAGTTGCTGGAAAAAGAGAAAATACACTTTCTCTCCAAACTGGAGAAAGAAGAGAAGGAAATCCTGCACTTGTTGAATGAATCCATCACCAAATTGTCTGAGCACATGTCGTTGCTGAATGAAATGATGACCACAATACAGGAAAAGAGGAAGTTGTCTTTAGTCCAACAGCTTGAAGTAAGAGCGATTGAATCAATCTGTAATTATTTGTCTGCTCGCACTACATGTCTTCAGTCCTTAGAAATGGACATGGGGGTCTTAACAGGTTTGTGTCAGTATGACTGAAACTGATAGACTGTAGTAGCAGAACCAGTTGAACTTATTTGTGTCTGCTGCACTGAAATTAGTTGAAATTATTGACAGAGCCTTCTAAAAAGAATTTTGTCTGCAGCTTTGGAATTGGTTGATGTTATTAAGCAAATCTTTTAACCCCTTGGGTGCCAAGGACATAATGTTTACGTCCGTGGCTGCGGCGCTGAGGCGTCACGGACATAACCATTACATCCTAGTACTGGCCACTAGATTGCACCATCTAGTACATTTCAAAGTGTAGGTTAATCAATAACATTTCTTAGATAAATTTTGTTGTCACATAAATACCACACATGCTCATTTCTTTAGGCACCAGAGACTATCTGCAGACCAATCGACATTGGAGCAGGGGTGGCTCCTCTGCTAGGGAGGAGGAGCGTTGCCTCCCCTCCCCACCTGCCAGCAGCAACAACTGCAAAACTTTTACTTTAAAACAATAATAAACAATGTTTATTATTGTTTTATAGTAAAAGGTGCAGGACCTTGGGGTTGTGACAGGGACAAGGGGGCTTGCACAGCACTACCCTCAGTGTGCATGTATGTTTGGCCGGCCGTCTCAGGCTAGTCAAACACACATGCACACTGGGCTCTCTCCAACCCAGCAATGCAGGCACTGTGTTGTGGATTGGAGACAGCAGGCAGAGATTTCCACTCTGCCACAGAGTTCCCTGGCTAGGCGTTCTGTCCAATCATGCGAGCAGCATGAAAGCAGCGTTAGGATTGCAAGCAGGGCAGGCTGGGAGCCTGTGCCTGCAGTCCAGTCGAGGAGCAGATGGGAGCATCGAGGCGTGGCGCGGCACAACAAGGTGCTTATTTTTACTTTTTTTTTGCTGTGTCCCTCTCCCACACCCCTCCTCCTCCATGTGCCCCGCCGCCCCCACCCCTTTTCCGTCCCAAGGGCAGCTCCTGCATTAGATGTTTCCCTGCATGGAACTCTCTACACTGATGATAACTTAGAAATACTTGAGGTAAATGAATCCTAAAAGAAGCATGGCAACACTTACGAACACAACACCCATCTGAAAATATACTCACACCTAGCTGAAGACAGTAACACTGTGTGAGTTCCCAGGTCCCGTTCGATGGTGCGACATACAATGATGGGGTCCTTCTACAGAATGTGTTGAATGGTCCCTGAGATTTTCATGTTTACCAATGTTCATAGTCCTGACACTGAATGGGGGCCAGTGAAGATGGAGTGGCCCTTGCACCACAGGGACTGCAGGTGCCTGTGGTACACCTCTGGTCCTACCACTGCTGCGGAGCTTCCCTAACAAATGGGCTAACCACGTAATTCACAGGTTTACAGCTCTAATTCTGACTTATCCGTATTATCAATAGTTTGGTACCCACGCCTTTCAACAAATGTGCCAAGACCACCAAGGTGGGTTCCTGCTATCATGCATCAATGATTCAGCCTTAGTAACACTAATTACTCCATCTTCGAAGTCTCAGAATCATTGGCTCTACAATATTTCAGCGGACAGAAACACATTGTTTTACTTGCTTAGAGACTCCTAGATTTGGACTCTAATTACTCCTGTTACTTAAATGACCTTCAGACAGCAACTAGATTTGAGCATGCCCTTAGGGTATTTGAACACATTATTTAATAATGCAGGAATTCAAATTGTGACCATTTTGCACCCTTAATCTGAGTTTAGACTACATATTGAAAGACCAGTCCACAAAGGAGTAATTTCAATGGGGTTTGTGCGTCAACAAATGGTGCAAGTCCGGTTTGAGGCATGAACTTTGCCGCAAATCTGACTTGCACCATTTTTTGACGCACAACCCCCATTTTCCCCTATGCCTGCGCTGCCCGGTTAGTGTCATTTTTTTTTTACGCTAACCAGGCCGCTGCGCCGGCTTGCACCATTCCTTAAATATGGCACCCAGATGGCGCGTTGGAATGGCGTTAGCCCTAAGCCTTTTGACGCAAATCAGCGTTAGCGCTGATTTGCGTCAAAAAGTATTAATATGGGCCTAAATGTTCTGAAGTTGAGGTATTTAACATGTCTGATAATTATCAGATGCATTAAACAGCACTCAACTCGTAATTCCGAGCTGTGCATAAACGGGTTTACGCACAGGTCGGAATACATCGAACAACTTGTAATCAGGCCCATAGACTCAAAGCCAAGGCAACACTAATCCAAACCACACACCGACACAGTGTGGCCTGATACCTGCATGAATAAGGCTTCATCACTTATATAGGGGTGGTAAACACTATACAAATACTCTTAGACAAAACAATATATTATATAGGGAGACCACTGTAAGTAGCAATCAGAGGTCATAGTCATAGAAGGAGGATAGCAAGTATTACATGCATATAGATATATACAGTATCAATACATTCTTTACTATTCATCTTCTTACACTCTACATCCAAATGTGAATCTGCTTCAGAATTCTAAGCAAGTGTATGCATCAAAAAATAGGAATTACTCTTTTCACTGTGAAGAAAGACGATGGGCCTCATTAGGAGTTCGGCTGATGGTTTTCACAGTCTGTCGAACTTCTGATGGGGAAGTTGGCGCCACACAGGCCACCTCCCCACCGGACCCATTAAGAGTTTTCCACTAGGCTGGCACGTGGAAACCTCGGTTTCCATCCCCAGCCTAGTGGGAAACAGGCTACAACATTGTCTCCGGCTCGAAATCGAGCTAGTGGCAATGCTGTAGCCAGCAGGGTGCACCAGCACCCTCGCAATGTTCACTATCTGCAGTGCAGACAGTGGACATTGCGAGAGTGCTGGGCATGGAGGCTCTTGCACTGCCTATGCCAAGTGCATAGGCAGTGCAGGGGCACTCGTGGGGCCCATGCACTGTTCTCCATCAACCTTTTCATGGTTGTGTTACCACCATGAAAAGGCTGGTGGAGAATGAGGTCATAATCCCCAGGGCAGTGCTGCTTGCCCTGCCACCCCCAGACTTCTGGGATCCAAGATTCTGACGGAGCTGGTGGTCCGACCACCAGGGTTTTAAAGTGGCGATTGGACCGTCACATTGGCGGCGGTCCAGAAAGCCACTGCGACTGTAGCGGTTGTAAGACCACCACACTTATAATTTGAGCCTATATCTAATAAAACCAGGGCAAAACACAAATAAAAGTAATTTGTGGACACATGTCACCAGAAGAGGCGCTGAAGGTCACTCTCCAAATACTGTTTCACCCTGTGGCTAGCGAAATGCAAACACAATGGGTGGTCGGCCTCACCACAACTAATGTTCCTCCCACTGCAGGTCTCTTCCACAACATATATTGCTTTTGGCAGGCATCTGAATAGGCTGGAAACTTCTGAAGACTCACTGCTTCTACCAAGCTTTTCTACTTGAATGACTTTGTCAACTCTGCTTGTCTCCTTCTATGTTGTTCTACCAGCCTCTATAGTTTTGCACTGACACTTTCTAAAACAATGAAACAGAAAAATAATGTATATAACTTTATTTTGTATTTGCCCTTAAGGTATGTCAGTACAAGCTGTAGAGCCAGTCCCATTTGACAGCTTATTCACAATTGATCAGTGGTGCCTTTTGCAGTATGTAAATATGTAAAATGTAGGTGGTTCCATCTGTTGATTGGGTGCCTTTGTTCTTTAGAATAAGAATGAGATGACAGCTACATCGTTGAGGGATGTACTGCACTTTCATTCATATACTCACAAGACTGTACCCTATTCCCTATAGGGTCCACACTAAGATCGCTGGCCTACTTGGCATGCCTATATGTAGATCAGTAGGCCTTGTTGACTAGTTGACCTGTAGGCATTCCAATCCCCTTCTCTACTCCTTTGATTTGCATGAAAAATACCTGGCTCCCTCTTCAAGTCTGTAGCGTCCTTCACATCACAGTCACTGTACCACCATTCAGTGAGTCAAACTACTCTAACTCTGCTGCTACTAGCTGTGAGAATGTGGATTATTAGTTGAAGTGGATGGTAGTTCCTAATAATGGTGCAATGCTTTACCAGACCCAAGTCAATCTCAATAAGTTAAGTCTTAACTTATCCCATGGAAGCTGTAGCACAAAGCAGTCAGACTTAACTTAGAAGAAACAAGAGTGAAGCATTTATCAGTACATAAACAGTTCATAATTGGTAGATACAACATAATAAAATAAATTGTAATCTTTACATAGATACAAAAATGACAAACATCTGATGTCGACAGCCAGAGATATGAATATGATGAGAAACCTAGCGACAGAAAGCACAAAGCACTAATTAATGAGCCTCAAACGCTGTAGTCTGGGTCAAAGTCAACGTTTTTGACCGACCACGATGGTTTGCCCTTCAGATTGAGGGACCAGGTTGGTACCAGTGAAGAAATTGAATGAATGAATGAAACTTTATTGTCTGATTAATTAAAATCATCACAAAGTTACACATTAAAGTACATTTCCAGCCATATTATCATATAATAGTCCCTATAAATACCATGTGTCTTCAACAGTTTTTCAGTAAGACTTATACACCTGGAACTCATCAAAGTTAAAATAAAACTACATGTTCTCTAGCATGCAGAAAACCAAACAGGTTGCTTCAAAAGTGCCAAGTGCTTGTAAACAATATATGCATAAAAATCCATCAGAACTAAAATATGTATCAAAATACCATGCAAAATCATTCAGCAATCTAACTAAAACTAATACATGTAAAATTTATAGTAAAAAAAATAAACTGCATTTACCCTAGCCCACACAAAACCATGCAGGTTGCTTCAAACTGCCAAGTGCTTGTAAATATTACTTACATGAAAGTCATCAGAATTCTAAGATACATAATAATGCCATGTGATTCAATACTATGTATGTCCTTAATTGACAGGACCTATTCAGGCAGATGCAAATGTATTTTCGGAAAACTGCTGAATGCCTTGTCCTGAGAAAGTACCTCAACCCAACCAAACATAGAGGACAAATGTACAAAAAAAAAGGCGTAAAACTTATCACAAGAAAACATCATGATGGTAAGGATAGAAACTTTCTTTCTGCCATGGTCAAAATCTTAATCAACTGAAAAGTCAGTGTGATTAAGGCACTTCAATATAAGGGCCTGGCGGACAGATCTCACCCCACCATCAAGAAATGAAGGCTTTAATAATATGTGATGTGCAGTAAACAGGTTTGGGCAAACACATACAGTATAAAATAGTTTCTTGCGAGCGCCCGCACAGTCTACAGACACTAGATGCCCATTGTTGGGTCCATTTTGGGGTGCCATTCTTGGTGGGATATCTGCCAAACCTCTAATTTAGAAATTTGGCCCTCATACTTGATAGGAAATAGGTGGTCAAATACAGCTCAATTTCCAGTCTCTGACAAGAATTTATCACTGTCTAGGTATGCTTCTTTGTAGCTAAGGCCTCCTTGTCAGCATTAAAAGAGTTACATTTTAACTTTCTGTTTAAAAGCGGTTTAAAACATGGCTTATTCATGTCAGAAAACCCATAAGTCGAAACTTTGGAAGCACTCTTTAAGATAAGCTCTCCAAGCACCAACATATTCAGAATGATACATTTCATACCAGCAGTTGTTTGCTAAGGAGCTAACTTCTGATAAAAACAGTTAATGCATACATTTCAAGAACGACCTCTGCCTCGCTATTGTTTGTCTTCGGAGACCAAATTCCAACCCGTATTTCAGCTTGGCCAATTGCTTTTGGAATTAAAAAAACAGATTTACATGCCTTTATTATCAATAAGTCCAATAGTTCTGAGTTTTTTTCCCTTCAAGACAGGAGAGCCATAGGAAATAGTCGAAAGCAACTTGGCTTCAATAACATTGAGAAGATGATCATACAATTGGAATTTTAATGAATCTTGCAATGACTAAAAAGCGAATATTGAAGATGATGTTTTGGCTCTTAGTACATTAAAATGGTTTTTAAGCAAGACTTTATTATCAAAAAGGATACCCAAATATTTATATGACTTTACAGTCTCAAATGGCCTTCCTCTTGCTTGCCAAGTTCACCGTTTGGTAACATATGGACCTGTTGCCAGTACTTTGGTTTCCTAGATGTTCACTTCCAAATGATTTGCTGTAATATATTTGTCAAATGCAGCTATTAGTTGTTGCAATCCTACATGGGTTTGGCTAAGTAATATTGTATTGTCAGTGTACTGAAGATATTTAAGATGGCAGTTAGCAAGTTTAGACGGGTGAGCATTGATGGCTTCTAAGTGCTGGAACAAATGTGACATAAAAAGATTAAAATGTACACGGGGCGAACAAACAGCCTTGTTTAAGGCCATTGCAAGTTATGATTCTGCGAAACAAACTAGAGCCTTCACCTAATTTAACTTGTACCCATGTATTTAAATACAGAAGTTTAAAAGCCTCCAACATTTATTGGGGGATTCCCAAGTTTTCTCCATAAAATAGCTCGTGGAACAGAGTAAAATGCAGCTTTTAAATCAGTAAAACAGATATATAAATGTAGTTTTTTTTTTTTAAATGGCTCGTTCCACCAGCAGGGTGAGAGTGAATAAGTTAGTGACAGCGGATTGGACCTTAGGAAATCACCAGTGAAGAAATTCTACCTTTTCACTTAGAAACTTATCTGGAGAAAATCTTTGTTGACGAAGGTTGACAGTAGGGTCTGCTGCAGACTGGATCCAAAGGTGGAGTCAGTGGTGGCGGTCAGGCAAGGTCTAGTGTCTTGGAGAGAGCCTTAGTGTTAGCAGGAAAGTTCTTTACCTCAATGTAGGAAACCTCAAAGCCATCAAAGTCAGACGTCCAAGCCCAGGAAGGCATCATAGATGATGGGGAGCTGCCCAGCTTTGCTTCTGGTAAGAGCCTCAAGGTGCTGACTTAGAAGATTTTCTGGAAGTCCTGGTACTCCTCAGCAGGGCAAACTGGCAATCAGAGTCTGACCACCAGTTCAACATTGGTGGCTGTGGTTTGGCAGTGATCTGGTGGTATCCTCTGGGTGTTTTAAGGGAACTGGTGCACATGATCCTCTAAATGTCCAATCTTGTAGATTTTAGGGGCAAAGAGTACACTCTAACACCAGCCAAGGGTCTAGGAACTTTTGAGCCCACTTGGTGGTTAGGATTCACTCTCCCTGAAGCCACTAGCAGGGTCTAGATCAATTCCACATGGAACTGGCCAACTGGGCTCCTGAAGTTGCAGGCTTCTTGTAACTTTTGTGTTCCTGGAGCTTAACAAGAGGCTATCCAACCAGCTGTTGAAGACCACTCTACTGTCCTGGGTACAGGTGGGAGCAGGTCCAGCCCTTGGGGGTTCTCTCCATACAGTACAGTAAGTGTAGTCCACTCACCTGTAGTCCAACAGGGGATTAGCAGGTGCAGTCCTTCTTCTCTCTTTCTCATGTCCAGCAGAGATCCCAAGAATGTATTTAGGGGTGCCACATCTATGCTTGGATTTACCCTCTGGGTGTGGGAGACTCTCTGAAGGAAAATAGTTCTCAGGGGCAGCCCTAACCCCTTTGACATTACTTCCTGGGGGTTGGCATTAAACTATCCGAGCGCACGCTTCTCTGCCCACAACATGTCAAAACCCGTTTTTTCCCTTGGGAGAGCATTGGGTATATCCCTGTGGTGTGTCTAGGGAAATTAATAACCTCCCCTGCAAACCAGTTCTTAAACAGGTTTTTGTCCCACTGGGGTTGGTTCCACCCTGACTACCTGGGAAAGAAAAGGGCAGGCCTTGGTGTGGTCGTCCCTTTGAAGCTTGTGCAGTTGGTGGCCTCATCCCCCAGGCCATCCTGCAAGTAGAAGGAAACGCATCCTTCCCCCCAATTGACCTGTTGTTCCTTTTAGACTTCAGGCCAGGAAATAGTGACTTTCTAAAGTCACTATTTCTGAAATAGTTACCAAAATCTGAATTTAGCAATCAGTTGGACCTTGTTAACTATTTTAAAAAGTGTTTAAAGTGTTTTTGTAGCCTCTGTCAATCTGAAGTAAGCTTTATAAGGTAGTGTAATAAAGTAACCCAGTGTTTGCCATGGCACAGCCAGCCTTGCTACAGTGGAAACAGGTTACATGCTTTTTCACTGCAAGGACATGTAAGGACATTAAATATATATGTCATACTTTTAAATACTAAGCACCTTGCCTTAGGGCTGCTAATGCCTACTTTAGTGGTGTTTCTACTAACATTAAAAAGGAAGATTTAGTCAAGGGTGATTTTGACAGGCCAAAATGGCAGATTTAGAACCGCCCAGCCAGGCTGCTGTAGCAGACTTTGTGCCTCATTACTACCCTGGCGGTCATGAGCCTGCCAACGCCGCTGTGGAGGTTGGACCACCGCCAAAGCAGCGGTCCGGCCTCCACATTACGACCGTTGCAGGTGGCAGAGCTGCCACGGTCAGACCACTGACGCGGCCAGACTGCCGCCAGCCAATGGCCTGGTGGTGTCGGCGGTCTTAATCTGCCAGGGCAGGGCTGGATTACGAGTCCCTTTTCCTCTTTTGCATGGCGGTCCCACCGCCATGCAAAGGCTGAATGAAAGGGGGTGCCAGGGGCCCCACCGGCTCATCGATTTACGGGCAGTGAAAAACGCGACAGGTGCTGTTGCACCCAACGCACCCAAACATTGCCGCTGGCTCAATTTTGTGGTGTGTTTCCCGCTGGGCCGGCGGCAGAAACGCTGTTTCCGCCCGCCGGCCCAGAAGCAGACACATAATAGGTACCGCAGAGGAACGGCCGCATATGCGTCATCACGATGTAGGACCGCCCGCCAAAGTCAAAATGAGGGCGCTGGTGTGATGTTTTACATGGTCACTCTAGTGGCACAATAAGTGCTGCAGTCCACTAGTGACATTTAACTTACAGGCCCTGGGTACACGTGGTACCATATACTAGGGACTTGTGGGTAAGTTGAATTTGCCAGTCAGAGGTTAGCCAATTCTACGTGTGACAACTTCAGGAAGGAAAGCCGCCCTTGTTCTCAGTACCACTTTGTCAGCATAGAATGATGTAAAGGAGGTTTAACACTAAAGGGGTCATTACAACCCTGGCGGACGGCGGTGAAGCTGCGGTAAGACCGCCAACAGGCTGGCGGTCTAAAAAATGCGATTTTGACCATGGCGGTTACCGCCATGGTCAACCGCCGCTTCACCATTCCGCCCGGCAGTCGTCACTATACCGCCGGCGGTATCACAACCTGCCGGACCCGGCTTACCGCCATGGATTTCATGCGGTTTGGGACCGCCATTAAATACATGGCGGTAAGCTCTATCAGTGCCAGGGAATTCCTTCCCTGGCACTGATAGGGGTCTCCCCCACCCACTACCCCCACCCAAACTCCCTCCCCTACCCCCCCACTACCCCTGCAACCCCTCAAAGGTGGCAGGGCCCCCCTCCCCACCCCGACCCCCAACATCACATAACTCACACACACACGACACGCACGCAGGCACCACCAACACACATACACGCACACACACCAACATACATGTCTACATCCACACACTCAGTCAGACACGCACACCCCCCTCTACATACACCCCTCTACATACACAGACGCACACCCCTATGCACCCACACAACACACAACATCCCCCCACTCCCCTCCCCTAACGGACGATCGACTTACCTTGTCCGTCTATCCTCCGGGAGGGGACGGGAGCCATGGGGGCTGCTCCGCCGACACCACACCGCCAACAGAACACCACCGCGCCGAATCACAGGATGTGATTCGCTGGGCGGTGTTCTGTTGGCGTGGCGGTGGAGGTGGAGCAACCTCCACTTCCACGCCGCCCGCCAGTATGGCTGTTGGTGGCTCTCCGTCGTAAAAAGGACAGAGAGCAGCCAACAGTAATAATACGCTGAGCGGCAAACCACCACTACTGGCAGTCTTCCGCACGGCGGTCCCTCGGGGGTCTTGTAAAAAGACCGCCGAGGTTGTAATGACCCCCTAAGGCCTGGAGCTCACTCACGTGCCTCACAGACGTGATAGCAGTGAGGAAAACTGTTTTTAAAACCAAAAACCTTAACAGGCAAGAATGCATAGGCTCAAACGGGAAACCCATTAAGAAAGTAAGAACCAAATTTAAATCCCACTGAGGCATGACAAACGGTGTGGGAGGAAACCTATTAGTTAGATCTTTTAAGAACCTAACAACTATAGGGGACTTAAACAATGAAGGTTGATCAGGAAGGCACAGAAAGGCCGACAGCGCTGACAAATAGCCCTTGATCGTCGCAACTGCACAACCCTTCTGTGCTAAAGTCAAAGCAAACATCAGACAAATGGGCTTTCAAAGGATCAATTTGTCTCTCTCCACACCAAACCACAAATTTCGCCCATCTGCCGGCATAAACAGACTTGGTGGAGTGTCGCCTGGCCGATAAAGTAACATCCTCCACTTCTGGTGGGAGAGAAAAGGAACTCAGATTGCCCCGTTCAATCTCCAGGCATGTAGGTGCAGGCTCTGGAGGTGGGGGTGTAGAGCCTGCCCCTGCGACTGCGAGAGGAGGTCTGCCCTGTGAGGGAGACAGAGCGGAGGGCACAGTGGGAGTTGAAGAAGGTCTGCGTACCACACCCTTCTTGGCCAATCTGGAGCTGTTAAAATGACTGGAATCTGGTCTTGGCGCATCTTCCTCAGGACCCGAGGAATCATGGGCATGGGGGAAAACGCATAAAGTAACTGGCCGTACCAAGACATCTGAAACGCGTCCCCCAATGTTCCTTGACTGGAAACTGGAGGCTGCAGAACGATGGGCAGTGCACGTTCTCCCGAGTGGCAAATAGGTCTATCTGTGGAAAACCCCACATCCGGAAGATGTAAAGGACCAGATCTGGATGGAGACGCCACTCGTGATCGGCCAAGAAATACCGACTGAGACTGTTCGCATGTACATTGAGAACTCCGGCCATATGGTTTGCTACTATGCAGATCCGATGGTCCTGAGCCAAGGACCAGAGTCGCAGAGCCTCTCTGCAGAGAAGGTACAACCCTACTCCGCCCTGCTTGTTGATATACCACATTGCGATAGTGTTGTCTATCAAGGTTTGAACTGACTGACAGCAAAGGGACGGGAGGAAGGGCTTGAGAGCCAGACGTATCGCCGGCAGTTCTAACGTATTGATGTGAAACATCTGTTCTACTGGAGACCAAAGACCTTTTATCCCCAGGTCCCCCAGATGAGCTCCCCACCCTAGAGTGGAAGCAGTGGAAAACGGCCTTCCTTGGGAAAGGTTGCAGTTCACAGCCCACCATCGTAGATCCACTGCAGCTTCTCTGGAGATGGTTATCAACTCCTGGAGATCCCCTTTGTGTTGAAACCACTGCTTGCGGAGGGACCACTGAAGAGCCCTCATGTGCCAGCATGCATGAGTGACCAATAGAATGCAAGAAGCGAACAGACCGAGCAGACGTAGGACATTGAGGACTGGAACAACCGCTCCATTTAGAAACATTATAGTCAACGCCTGAATGTCCTGAATGCGCTGAGGCGGAGGATAGGCCTGATTCAGTGTTGTGTCCAGTACTGCCCCTATGAACAGGAGGCACTGAGAGGGCTCTAGGTGAGATCTGGGCACATATACCGAAAAGCCCAGGTCGAACAGCAACTGAGTTTTCATTTGCAGGTGATGCAGCACGAGCTCTGGAGAGCTGGCTTTGATAAACCAATTGTCCAGGTAAGGGAATACCAATATTCCCTTCCTCCTGAGACTTTCTGCAACCACCGCCATCACCTTCGTGAAGACTTGAGGTGCTTAAGTAAGACCAAAAGGAAGGATCACAGACTTGTAGTGTTGCGACCCCACCGCAAACCAGAGATACTTCCTGTGCAACTTGAGAATAATGATATGAAAATAAGCATCCTGCAAGTCGACAGACACCATCCAATCCTCTTTGTTCAACGCCAGAAGCACCTGCGCCAGAGTCAGCATCTGAATTTCTCCTGCTTGAGGAACCAATTCAAAATCATCAAATCCAGAATAGGCCTCAATCGAGCATCCTTCTTGGGGATCAGGAAATATCTTGAATAACAACCCTGACCCCTTTCCTGCTCTGGAACCAACTCCACTGCTTTCGATAACAGGACTAGAACCTTCTGCTGCAACAACAGGAAATGGTCTTCTGAACAAAACGAAGGACGGGGAGGGGTAGGAGGGGGAAACTCCCAAAAAAGAAGGGCATATCCTTTCCTCACAATATTTAGAACCCAGGAGTCCGATGTGACCAACTCCCACTTGCAGAGAAAAAGAAGTAACCTTCCGCCTACAGGAGAAGTGTGACGCAAAATGGGTAGAATACTAGGGCTGCTTTCCTTGTTGTGCCCCCCCAGAGGAAGAGGATGATGCAGGGTGCTGCTGTGTGGCTCCTCTTAACCGAACTCTCCCCTGCCCTCTAAAGAATCTTTATGGAAGGCTGGCAGGCTGTTGGACTGTGGACTGGGGTCTTCCACGATAAGCGGCTCCACGCCCTAATCCCCTAAACCTCTGAAAGGACCTGAAAGGGGTAGTAGTGGAAGCCTGAAAACACAAAGACTTCGCTGTGGCCCTACTGTCCTTGAAGCGCTCTAAGGCAGAGTCAGCTTTGGCTCCAAACACTTTTTCCCCGTCGAAAGGCAGGTCCAATAAAGTGGTCTGGACATCCGTAGAAAAGCCAGAAGACTTCAGCCACACATGTGTCCTGGTAGAGATTGAAGTACCCATCGCCCTGGCCACTGAATCTGTAGTATCAGACCAGACTGGATGATCTGCTTAGCGGCAGCTTGAGCGTCTGAGAGGAGCTCACTGAACTGCCCCTGCATATCCTGTGGTAAGTCAGGAACTACAGCTTTAGCCACATCCATCAGAGCGTGCACATATCTACCTCACACAAAGGTAGCATTGACCGATTTAAGGCCATACTGCAGGATGAAAAGTCTTCTTAGTCGACTGCTCCATCCTCTTGGATTCCCTGTCCGAAGGAGTACCAGGGAAAGAGCCTGGTGTAGAACGTGCCGAACAGGAGGCATGGACCACTAAACTCTCCGGAGTCGGATGCTGCATTAAAAATCCCAGATCTCCCAGAGCCACCCTGTACCGTCTTGCAACAGCTCTGTTTACCGCTGGCGATGTCACAGGCTTCCTCTAGGCTCCATCAGACCATCATTAAATGGAAGCAAGGGTTCTGCTGAAGCCAAAGAAGGATGCAGGACCTCTGTCAAAATGTTTGTTTTAACTTCAGCAGCCGGTAATGGAAGGTCCAAGAAATCTACCGCCTTTCTGACCCAGAATGGAAAGAACCTGCTTCCTCTGTAAACTCCCCTAGAGATGCAAGATCCCATTCAGGGGAAGTGTCCAGCCCACTTGCTGAGTCTAGGCCCTGATATTCTCCCAAGGGCTCACCAATCTCTCCTTTTTTCAGCAGCTGCCTCTGGTACTCCTGTTCTTCCAAGAGCCTCAATGCTCTCCTCCGCGACCTCAACCTGGCCTACAACCTCGGCGCTGACATAGAGTTAGCCAACGTCGACGACACCAGCTTCAGGACCAATAGATGTGGACCACGAGAAAAAGGAGACACACTCCAATCCAATCGTGATCCATCCGGCGCCGGAGCTGATCCTATCGGTGCCGTGGACATGTGAGGTCCCGTCACCGGCTTCGACTGTGTATGAGGCGACGTCCTCGGTGCCACAGGCTTATAAGGCCAAGAAATCAGTGCCGTAGGCCCATGAGGCGATGTAATCGTCGCCGCAGGTCTATGAGACAATGTCATTGGTGCCGAACCGGCCCGCTCAGCCGGAAAAAAAGGCATGACTTATATAGAGCCGGAGAGCCCAAGGAGAATGCCAAAGGACCAGTGGGACCAGCCGGTGCACCAGCAGGGGCCATAGCATTAAACATGCTGAACATAGCATTTAAAAATGCCGCCGGATCCGCTCCCGGAGCAGGGAAGGCAGGATATTGCTGATCTTCCTGCAGCACTTGTGTCAGCTGGGCATCAGAAACCTGCCCCCCAGGCGAAAAGCGAGAACTCTCTTGAGGCCCAACCACCTCGAAGACCGATGGCGCCAGAGAAGTCTGAGGACTTTGAGGCTGTGGGGTCACAGTAGGACTAACCTCCCATGTCGCACGACGCCGGCTAGATGGAGACCTGGATCGTGAACGACCTCTAGCCGAACAGCGTTGAGAGTCATGCCGGCGCTGCTTCTTATGCTTCTTTGATGAGTTATAGAAAGACGATCTCCGATGACTTCTGTGCCCTTTCTTTGCTTTAGCCATAAAAAGTTTGGCTTCTCTCTCCTTTAGCGCCTTCTGATTCATCCTTTGGGAGGACACACAATCCACCACGTCATGCTCTGAACATAGACACCATAAGTAGTCATCGTGAGGGTCCGTAAAAGACATACGACCCTGCACTCACAAGAAGGTTTAAACCTTGACTTTCTAGGAGGAGACATTGTAACGAGAGACAAAAAGACACCTTCGAAACAGTAGCTCCCCGAGAGCTAGGAGAAAACCGTTAGCGTCAAAGGCACGTCACCATGCCGGCGAGGACCTACTATTGCCATGATAACGTCAGACGGAGGCGCGTGCTGAGTCGTGCAATTATGACGTCCTTGTCGACGTGAAGTGCTGGGAAGAAAAATTTCCGTCGAATGCTTGCGCATTGGGAGAATTCATAAGGTGAGGAATCCACAGGTAGTTGTATCCATCAGAAATGCGACCTCTTAGACCTCATCAAGATTTGAGATATAAAAGGTGTCACAAAGCTTCCCTTTTGCAACAGATCTCTTTGCAGGAGAAAGAGAGCAATGTAAAGATTTTCACAGATGCAGATCCTCACAGAATTGCTGCAGTCAGGACTTAGGAACAGCATCTCACTTTCCCATTGTTTGGAGTTTTGAAGCCAAAATGGGATAAACAGTGTTTCTGTATCCTATTTACTCAAGGTTGTATTACATGTATTATGTGGGTTTTTGGCTTCTTGGCTTGTTGATCTTCTGTTCAAAAAGACAAGGTTTGGGGTTTCTTTAAACCCTGCAGTTTTGCATACTTTTGACTGGAGTATGAATGTAACTCCATGTTCATAATTTAAAAAATGTTTAGTGACAGTAGTTAGTAATTTTTCTTTTACACATGGCGAGTGAGCAATTTAGGAAGGAAAATCCTCAATGAGTGTGAAAAATGTCATACAGCAATACACAATGAAAATGTGCTACATATATTTATATGCATATATTCTATGGGGCATATTTATAACTGGGGTTGTGTCATTTTTGCACCAGGCAAAGTGTTATATGAGCGACGTAGGCCCACAATTTGATTTATGAAGCTACTCAAGGTCAATTTGTGTGGCCCTGAGTGGCTTCATGAATCTGGAGTAAAGCACACAGCACAAATTGCTGCCTCAGGGAGACGTTTCATGGGTGTTGCATGGGTGTTCCAATGCAACATCCATGGATTCTGATGCATTCTCAGATTTCCCAGAAGTGGTAGACCTGGGAATGCACCAAAATAATCCACCTTCCCAGATAAAGCGTAGCACGGAGAAATACCTTTATTAGTCTTAATCTGTTTCCTCTATGTGTGCTGCAATCTGCCGCATGGATAGAAGGAGGAAAATGCCACAGTGGACTGTTGCACCTTCCTTCACAAAAACAATCCCCTGAGGCAAAAATAATGCTCCTTACAACGCAGGCACCCTTGCACTATGGTGCCTTATGTATATTTACACTTTCACTGAAAAAAAACAAAAGTTGACAGGATGTTATAGTTAGGTAAAAATGTCAGTTAAAACATGCCAGTTAAAACTAATAAAACAACTGAAATTCACAACTTATAGTTATCTAAAGTAACAATAACTTGTGCCCTAAAGTAATTATAACTTGTGCCCTAGCAATGCACAGTGTTGTCATCAATGATGTAATTTCAGATGTTGCAGTGATGTTATCAGTGATGTCATAGAACATCTCAGGAGTGATGTAACACATGGGGTAACTAGCAGTGCATGGCGAGCAATGAAAGAGTCAGCACATCAAGATATATAAATCAAATATATTAGCTTTGTTAAACATTCACCAATAATGGTAATCAAACAATAAGAACTCTTTGAGTCCTTTTTAACATTTTTTAGGCCACAAAGTGCAACTCTAGGACCAACCATAAATGGTCCCTCCACTGAACAGCTCCAGCTTGGATAGCTTTATTGTGGTATTATGGTAATCTGTCCTGGAGTCAGAGATTCAATCACCCAGGTAACTTACTGTTGTATTTTCTGTTTCTGGATGGCCTGCTGCACTCCCTGAAGGCCTCCTTAACATTAAACAAATGCACTCCCCTTCTAGGGAGCACCACCAAGATAACAAAATATTACTATACATTCCTTGCATGGCATTATGGGGCGCTCTTTGCCTGGAGCAGTGAATAATAGATGAGCGTCTCCTGCCACTCATATATTATTATTCAATTTTTGGGTATTTTGTTGGGTGTCTCACATTATATTAACTTTGGGGCCACGAGTGGATTCCATGGCCCCTGAGGCCCATTCCAGCTCCCCAGCCAACACCCATCTTGGGTGCAGAGGGAGCTAGCTATGTTGTTTTGCTCCATTCAGGCAGGTGCAGACTTTTCTGTGCTGCCACCATGAGAGAACGAAGCTGTGTTCCCAGCCCTGAAGAGTGCAGGCAGTTACTTAATTACCTGCTCAAACTCTCCCACGTAGAAACAGCAATGTGTGGAGAATGCTGCCCCAAGTCACTTCTACCATCAGACCCGCTCCTCCTCCAAATAAGTAAATTGGCCCTGAGGGTTGGGGCCTCTGGGGCCTCCAAATGCCTCAGGGAGGACAGGCTGCATGCCCCCTCCCAAATATTTTCAAATGCACCAATCCCCCAGGCCCTGGCCCACTCAGGGGGGTTAGGATTCAAAATATCTGGGAGATGATCTTTGCTACCATTAAACAAATTATGTTTTTGGCCTTAGCAGGGATTCCTCTGGGACTCCCCTCACTCCCTAGAGGTTAAGGCTTAGCCCCACCTTTCTTTTTTAACTCTGTTTCCAGAACAATCTGAGTGTAATTCCTAAAATGGCTACTGCCATGTCTTTGTTGATTTGGTGGCAGACTGCAAAGTCTTTAAAATAAATTCTAAAAAGAATAGGTGAGGTGTTTATGAGCACATGCTGCCTCCTCAGCCAGTGCCCATACAATGTGCCAGTGGGAGCAGGTCATTTATGACCTTGGGTGCCCCAATGCCACCTGGAAGTCCCATGTCATTAGTATATGTTGGGGACTGCTGTGTGAGTCGCAATGCCCCTGCGGCTCTACCCGCTCCCCAGCCAGCACCCTTCCAAGGTGCAGTCGAATCCCGCTTTGTTGCTTTCCTCCCATGCAGTGGGAACAGCTTTTTTCTCTGCTCCCTCCAGGTAAGAGGAAGCATCATAGCCTAACCTGGTACTAACTATAACTGTGCCCATGGCGAACACTACTGAGTAATGCAAAATGTTCATGCAGAGTCTTAAACAGAAATTTGAAATAGAATGCGTGAGGTACTCATGAGCACTTGTTGCTACCACAGTTTCTCAGGAACACTCCTGAAAACCTTTGTGAATTTAAAAGAAGGTGAACACATATTGCAAACCTACTGGAGTAAAATGCTAACTTTGTTGTGAAAATTGAACTTTCCTTTGTGTGTAAGAGGGAACATCAGCAGCTCAGTATTTGTCCTACTGTACATAATTGTAGTTTATTTTGTAAACCAGCAGGTCCAGCAAAGCATTTTGACAGTTTCTTTGCTCATTTTCTCTCTCTTCTAAGATTAAAATGAAGAATGAGCGGGAAAGGATTGAAATAGAATTTAAAGAGCTTCAAGAGTTGCTGGAAAAAGAGAAAATACACTTTCTCTCCAAACTGGAGAAAGAAGAGAAGGAATTCCTGCACTTGTTGAATGAATCCATCACCAAATTGTCTAAGCACATGTTATCGCTGAATGAAATGATGACCACAATACAGGAAAAGAGGAAGTTGTCTTTAGTCCAACAGTTTGAAGTAAGAGCGATTGAATCAATCTGTAAATATTTGTCTGCTCGCACTACATGTCTTCAGTCCTTAGAAATGGACATGGGGGTCTTAACAGGTTTGTGTCAGTATGACTGAAACTGATAGACTGTACTAGCAGAACCACTTGAACATATTTGTGTCTGCTGGACTGAAATTAGTTGAAATTACTGACAGAGCCTTCTAAAAAGAATTTTGTCTGCAGCTTTGGAATTGGTTGATGTTATTAAGCAAATCTTTTAACCCCTTGGGTGCCAAGGACATAATGTCACGTTTGTGGCTGCGGCGCTGAGGCGTCACGGACGTAACCATTACATCCTAGTACTGGCCACTAGATTGCACCATCTAGTACATTTCAAAGTGTAGGTTAATCAATAACATTTCTTAGATAAAATTTGTTGTCACATAAATACCACACACGCTCATTTCTTTAGGCACCAGAGACTATCCGCAGACCAATCGACATTGGAGCAGGGGTGGCTCCTCTGCTAGGGAGGAGGAGCGTTGCCTCCCCTCCCCCCCGCCAGCAGCAACAACTGCAAAACTTTTACTTTAAAACAATAATAAACAATGTTTATTATTGTTTTATAGTAAAAGGTGCAGGACCTTGGGGTTGTGACAGGGACAAGGGGGCGTGCACAGCACTACCCTCAGTGTGCATGTATGTTTGTCCGGCCGTCTCAGGCTAGTCAAACACACATGCACACTGGGCTCTCTCCAACCCAGCAATGCAGGCACTGTGTTGTGGATTGGAGACAGCAGGCAGAGACTTCCACTCTGCCACAGAGTTCCCTGGCTAGGCGTTCTGTCCAATCATGCCAGCAGCATGAAAGCAGCGTTAGGATTGCAAGCAGGGCAGGCTGGGAGCCTGTGCCTGCAGTCCAGTCGAGGAGCAGATGGGAGCATCGAGGCGTGGCGCAGCACAACATGGTGCTTATTTTTACTTTTTTTTTTGCTGTGTCCCTCTCCCACACCCCTCCTCTTCCATGTGCCCCGCCGCCCCGCCCCCACCCCTTTTCCGTCCCAAGGGCAGCTCCTGCATTAGATGTTTCCCTGCATGGAACTCTCTACACTGATGATAACTCAGAAAAACTTGAGGTAAATGAATCCTAAAAGAAGCATGGCAACACTTACGAACACAACACCCATCTGAAAATATACTCACACCTAGCTGAAGACAGTAACACTGTGTGAGTTCCCAGGTCCCGTTCGATGGTGCGACATAAAATGATGGGGCCCTTCTACAGAATGTGTTGAATGGTCCCAGAGATTTTCATGTTTACCAATGCTCATAGTCCTGACACTGAATGGGGGCCAGTGAAGGTGGAGGGGCCCTTGCACCACAGGGACTGCAGGTGCCTGTGGTACACCTCTGGTCCTACCACTGCTGCGGAGCTTCCCTAACAAATGGGCTAACCACGTAATTCACAGGTTTACAGCTCTAATTCTGACTTATCCGTATTATCAATAGTTTGGTACCCACGCCTTTCAACAAATGTGCCAAGACCACCAAGGTGGGTTCCTGCTATCATGCATCAATGATTCAGCCTTAGTAACACTAATTACTCCATCTTCGAAGTCTCAGAATCATTGGCTCTACAATTTTTCAGCGGACAGAAACACATTGTTTTACTTGCTTAGAGACTCCTAGATTTGGACTCTAATTACTCCTGTTACTTAAATGACCTTCAGACAGCAATTAGATTTGAGCATGCCCTTAGGGTATTTGAACACATTATTTAATAATGCAGGAATTCAAATTGTGACCATTTTGTACTCTTAATCTGAGTTTAGACTACATATTGAAAGACCAGTCCACAAAGCCTGATTTTTTCAATTTCATAAGTGCACAATTTTACCCTTTTTCATCTATATGGAACGTTTATTTCTCAATTTCTTTCCATGAACCTAGAGTGCTACAATGATTGTAAACAGTACAACACGTGTAACTAAGAATGGCAGTGGCATAAACTTGATAACAACACAATGATGATATTGATAGGATTCCATGAAAAGCCAATTGGATCAAATAGTAATTTTCAACAAAAAGTATTAGATGGGAGACTCTTGGATTATTCTAAATTTAAGTTATAACATGAGACTTCTAAAAACAGCTCAGTTTATTTGAAAAAAATGAGGCAAACTTATTTAACCCCCATAAAAAATCCAATTCTATCTGTCTGATTATATTTAACAATGGTGGCAATTATAAAATGAAAAAGGGTGACAAGACATCACTGTCTGGTTGAGGTCAAGCCACCATGAAACTTAAAGGATAAATATTAGATTTATAAATTTAGGAACTATGCCATGCTATTTCAAAGATTTTAGTGTGAATTTAAACTCCAACATTTGAAACCTTTGTTTGCATCCAGTGCTATTAAACTAAAATATATTTATATTTTGAAGCAGCAGTGACAATAGTTCTTGTCACTTCTAAGGCACCCAGGATCTCAGAGACAGCACTTAGAGGTCTGCACTCACTCCAGCAGAGGCCACTAGCAGGGTCCAGTTCAGGTCCAGCTGCTTCTGATCAGCATGGCACTACAGGAGAAATGCCTCTAGAGGCTTGCTGTGTCCCTGTGGCCACACAGGCGGTTAGCCAAATGACACTTGGGGTCACTTTCTTACTTCTTGT
This sequence comes from Pleurodeles waltl, assembly GCF_031143425.1. Taxonomy (NCBI): domain Eukaryota; kingdom Metazoa; phylum Chordata; class Amphibia; order Caudata; family Salamandridae; genus Pleurodeles; species Pleurodeles waltl. Next base: position 46,640,555 of record NC_090446.1, on the reverse strand, counting down.
GACAAATGGGAGCACTTCCAGCCCTTCAGGTCTCCACAAAGCTCTTAGTGCTGGTTATCTTCTATTCGTCTGAAGGTCCAGAAATGTTCTAATTAGCTGTGGGTAGGTGTCACGTTTTTAGGATGTACTAACCAGTTGGTGGGGTGGCATCTGAAAACTATATAAAGAAAAAGAAAAAAGTTCCCAATGGCAAACCTGTCTGCTTTTGCAGCAAATCCTGTTTGCCTGAGTGCAAACTATTCTACAGTACACCATTCTGAGGTAAATCCATTACGGCAGAAAATGTCTGCCCCTTGAGGGAGCATGTGTGCCAATGAGGGATGTATTTAGGAAATAAGCAGTCTCCTCATCATCTATACCAAACAGGTTCTGGGACCTGTTCCCCCTCACAATGGGCTGGTGCTAAACGTCTCTTCTCTACATCTCCCTTAACACTTAAATACGAATGTGCAGGTCTCACCATGGTCCCTTCCAAGTTAATGAAGTTCCTGAACCTTTCCTAGCTACCCTTCCTGAGCTCATGTGTCACATACCTCACTCCCTGGTCTCCCTGCCAAAAGGTCTAAGCTTTTGTTTCTGCTGTGTTAGCAGTTTTCACACCTCAATAGTGAGAAGCACTGATAGGTCCATATGCCTGCCACATTTGCCTTCTACAAGCCATTAGTGTATTTCCTGAATCATATATTATGGTCTTACTGGGAAGTTAAATATGCCAAATAAGAGTTAGCCCAAGTTAAAAAACATTCAGGGGGTCAGAGCACATACAATGGTGACTGGACAGCAGTGCCCCTATGTGTGGAAGTCTAAAACCAGCATTATCCATCCACGACAAGTCAGGCGACTACACAAAAAGACGTACTTTCTCGCAATTGTTACATCTAATTACTTGTGATACAAAATAATAGCACCATTGTCTAATGAAACAAAGAACGTCCCAAGCAAAAATTATTTACGTTTCGCTGCTTCATCTGGGGACAAAGGAGAGTCTTCTAACAGGACAATACCAGTGTCCATTAGGATATAAGAAATAACAGTCTTTTTCAATTAATTGTCTCTTAATTGGGTTACTTAACACTCCAAGATATAACTCCTATTTATAACTAATCACAATATGTCATATGACATAAACTGTCCCATGCATTAGAAAACATAGAAATCGAACATCACGCATGCAAAGCACATAAACTGAGAAAGTGAAACAGAATAAAATCAGGAAATTAAAACATCTTTGGGGTGATGGAAAACAGAACAAAGAAACGGAAAATGTAATAAGGAAAACAAAGTTGAAAGTATAACCAAGAATAGACAGAACAGGTCAGCATAATTGACACTGAAACAATGCCTCACATAGATGAACCACTCAGGCAAAGGTGAACCCATACGGAAAGACAAAATGTACATAATTTGGGCACCTCTGAAGAATAAACCATATCAGGAATCATTACTATGACAAGACGAAATTTGAATGAATCATCTACAAACTAATTAAACTATAAAAAGCTTGACATTTTTCATAGCATAACAGAGTTTTACAAACATAAGCTAGATACTTAGTCTTACTTTCAGAAGAGTAAAACAGTCATCAAAAGTTATTTTAGAGGAAGGGCTCAATGTTTCCATATCTTCATCCCATTCTGAAACTCTTTCCTTTTTGAAGTCTTAGATTTCACAGCATTGAGCTTGAAAATTAGTTTGTTCTCACACCAAGATATTTGTTTCAGAATTTTCACCACTGATATCACCTTTACAAAATAAGTATCTTCTAAACAAATATTATGATCCCTCTAGGCTTACTGCTACTTCTGGGTCTGGTGGCTAATTGTCCTGAGGAAGACCATACATTCTGATAATATTCCTTCTATTGTGATTCTCAAAGTATTCTGCAAGTTTATTTAAATAATTTTAATTTCAGACTACAGTTGATTACCCTTTACTACTGCATCTTCTACACAACAAATTCCTCTTTTAGTCTGTTTTCCATAATAGACTATTTATTTTCTATGCTCAAGAGCCTTAGGTTTGTGTCACCTGTCACTGTTGTGAGTCTCTACACCCAGTTCATGTAGGTTGCATCAACTGCAGGAGAGTGGGGCTCATGGCCCAGGCCAAACAACCAGAGAGGTTGCCCATTGACCTCTGTAGGATCTGTGAGCTCCTTCACCATCTACCCAAGACATGAGTATGTCATGGTGAGTTCCTTAAGGAACCATGGAGCACCCCAACAATTCAGTGGGTTGTAGCTCACACTGTGATCTCACTTATCAATGCCAGAATGATCCTGAGGATAGTGGGAGACGACTGTCAGTTCTGAAGCGGTGAGTACCTCAGACTCACTGACTCTCCTTTGAACCCTAATAGCAGTCAATACTAGTTTGGTTACTAATATTGATGTGGGAGGTTGTACTGACTGAACCTTAAACCCTACTGAGTCCCTTGTTTTTTAAGAGGAATGGGCAAAAGCCCTGAACTTGAAAAGGGGGTATCCAAGCTCATAGACACCGATTCCTGGGACAGTATGTTATCTTAATGTGATGCTACAAAGTTTTTTAAGTTCAAACCGGAAAGGCCCTCCCAGGTGATTCCCCAATAGGAATTATTTTGAAAGGGTACAGGTACAGACATGAAGTATTGAACTTTGAACACAGAAGCTCTTACTTGAAGGGGGTCTGAACCATGCTTGTTTGTGGAAAAATGCATTGATTTTGTCAATTTTCTCATTTATCTCACTTTTCAATTCAGGATCACCCGTTGTGTGGTTTCTTAGGAATGGCAAGTAAGGTCATTATATGTTGGATAAATGCATCCCCATCCCCTAAATAAAGACTATAAGTAAGAGGAGTAAAAGTAAGGGGGATCTTTAGTCCTGAGGAAGGCTGAACGACCCAGTTGGGCGATTGAGACTGGCCAAAACATGTCTACAATAAAGCAGACAGGAGGGATGATGGAGCGCTCATAACACCATTTCATTACTATTATTGATTTTTTAATCCCATTTAGGGGGTCCTCTAGTAAAGAGAGTTTACGACTTCCATGAGGTAGCAGTAATAATTTTTTTGTTCTGCTGAGTATACCCCTACATATGTGTAAGTATTGTCTTCCCCAACTCCCATCTCTGTCCCTGCCGTTGGTCTGCCCAGAGAAGTTGTAGCAGGCCCAATGTTGAAGCAAATGATGAGCAAAGGCATTTTTAAAGAACCTTGCATTTTTTCGATGTGGTATTCTTGACTTGATAAGAGTATTAGATTTCCTCCTTTTCCTCTTTTGTGTGTATGTGTAGGGTTACTAAAAGTAAGGGGGTATGGAAAAGGAGAGGTACCTCTCTCCCATTTGTTTGTGTGTTTGGATTCCAAAAACATCTAATAAGGACTTACAACAAATACTTGTTGATCTGCCATATGTTCAAGAAAGACAAATATCCTTGCATTATCAAGCAGATTGTTTACTGGAAAAGCGACAGCCGAGTAACTAACAGTATATTCTGTTCCCAATATCAGTGCCTCCCAAGCCATATGTGGGATCGAGTATAGCACAATATAGTTATGGAAAATCCAGTAGAGTGTCAGCACTCCATTTACAATATGACGTGATACCCAATGTTATCATGACCAAATTATGACATACTTCTACACTTGTAACAAAACCTGTAGAATTTACATGTATTTTTCATGTTTTCTTCTAGGATGTGAAAGGTTTTCTCAGCAGGTAAGAACGGCAATCACCAATTGCAGCTCAGGTGGTAATTCAGAAATTGTGTAAGTCAATGACAAATGCAACCATGAATCAATTTAATAACATTTATTTATGGTCTTACCATGCTCACAACACATGTCTTGGCTCATTTGCACACTAAAGGATTCATTTAGGGCCATATGTACAAACACTTTTTCCCATAGACACAGAATGGGTAAAAACCTCTGCTACATCTGGCCCTTAGTCCCTTTCTGGCAATGTGGTTGTGCACCAGATCAGCAGAGGCCAAGAACTAGCTGTTTTTCTCTGGGGGACCGCCCACCCTATTTAAAAGTCTATGCCTGGCTGGTGGGGATCTGCAGGCCTACAGTGCGGTTGTTGACTCATTATCTCTACTGCAGGCTAAGGGAAATGCTGAGTGGGTACCATATTATTTTAGCCCTACTCGGCATTTCTGTTTGCTTTTCAGAAATTAAACTCCTAATGTAGAGGATTGTTTTTATAAAACAGTGAATGACCTCTAAAAGCAAGGAGTTTCTTGATGAGCTGTGTCATACCTTTGAGGGCAGCTCCCTGTAGGTAAATCTAGTGAAAATCTCCAGCTTCATTCTGTTCAACCCTATCACCCCCCTCCTTCTATTATATGCCTGTGAAGGTGTATACAATACTTTAATGCCTACCACAAAATAAATGGCTCTAGGGAATGGATGTTGATTCATCAAAATGCCAGGGGTATCAGAACATACCCTTTAGATTTAATGACATCACAGGAAGTGACATCATGTGCCTCTCGACCCCTAATTTTTCCCGAAAGTCATCTGACATGACCCTAACTTAACTTTATCTTAACATCACAATAGTTCAGATAGCTGAAGTTCCATAATACCTACATTTTAAACATACCACACAACATGGACACATATTGCTTTTACATAGAACCTCTAATAATGGGCTGACTTGATCTTTGAAGGTCTTTGGGCATAATACTTGTCCTGAATTGTGTGCAAGAGGTCCTTTCTTTGGCAGTGCTTCCCAAACGTTTTAAAACAACAATCCAGTTTTTAGAGCGTCACATGATCACGACCAACCTGGTTGTTATAGAAATGAGGCAGGGGTGATTTTGAATTGGGACAATGGCAAACATGCTTTTAAACTGCTGTGAACCAAAATAACAAAGGGCCTGATTGAGAGTAGGGCTACTTTGTCAGGATGATGGAGTATTTTACTCTGTCACTCTGATGCTGAACCTGCAGTAAATATGTCCTGTGGGCGGTTAAGTCACCGCGTTGTAAAGCAGTTGGCTCACAGATGGCATCCCATAATCCTTTGAAACTTCACTTGCGTTTGTTTGTGCCTCACAAGTCTTGGCACACCACATTTTCTTAAGACAAAAGTTCCTCTGGCTCTTTACATCACTCACTAGGTGCTAGCCGGTGAGTTAGTTGGGAATTAGGGGCTGTGTCAAAAGTGTTAGGGGCTGTGTCAAAAGTGTTGCAAATCGCACCCCTAATGAGATAACGTCAATTTGTCCCAATACAGTGATAAGGGCACAGTGATGCCTCTATGCTCATGAAGTAATAAGGAGCAATGTATTATGCCACAAAGCGGACATGGTAGTGAACTTCGAGGCCACCCATCGCCGACGGAAGCCTGTGGAACACCTCTGATATCCTACCTGACGTGATGGAAACCTGGTGATGATGCCATCCCCTTAAAGATACAGGACATCGTTATGTTACGGGCAGCCTGCTGTGAGCTCACTTCGTTTTATTTTTATCAAACACACTTCAATTAAAAAAAAGTATGGGTGCATCAGACGAATGACATAATACATAAAACATGAAATGATAAACAGCACATTCTTTAAAACCAAACAACAAATTGAAGCCTGTCAAGGGAAAGAGAAGTGCAAGAAGCAGGGAAATAAAAGAAAAAAATATTTTTTAAATTACAAGGAAAGACATTTGAGTTTGGTCATGGTTCAGAAAAAAGAAGCAGAGGAGTGTACCAACTCATAAGTCTCTGTAAGTTCAAGTTCAATAATTGTCTTTGTGCTATTGTGGGCCAGATGTATCCAACATTATCGGTGTAGATTAAATCTCCCTTTGGAGGTCACCTGTTGGTTGAAGTTAGATCACTAGTATTTCATTTCATGCTCTCTTCATTCAAGAGTCAAACATATGGCTGTGACATACTCCTACAACATTTGATGTTCATAACCAATAATCTCTACGGACCCTTGAAATCATAAACCCAGGCCAACACCAATACAACAAATCACCTGTATCTCTCACACTTGAACCTTGTTCAGTTCCTCCAGTAGGCAAAGAGTAGCTATACCCCACTTCCAAACACCCCCTAACCTGCTCCAACCTATCTCCCATACCCTCTGCCTCTGTCAACAATAGTAAGTAATTTAGGTCCTGATTACTATATCAGAGGATTTAATATTCCGTCACAAGTGTGACAGATATCTTGTCCGCTGTATTACGATCTCCGTAGGACATAATGGGATCCTAATATGGCAGACAGGATATCCGTCACATTTCTGACGGAGTAATCCCCTCCTCCAAGATCTAAATCAGACCCCTAGCCGGTGTGTCCTACACACAAATGACACACCACCACTAACACTGACAATTCGTTCTAGGTTCAAGAGTGATACCACGGAGAAGCCAACACGGGTGTCTGCTGAACTGAGCAACCGCATCTATAGTTTTACTAAGGAGCTGGTCCTAATGAAAATGTCTGCAAAATACAGTGGTAAGCACATTTGTCTGTTACTCCTGATCTACACTATTATTATCGTCCGCAGCTATGTGAGTCTCTATGCGAAAGTGAAAGGTACTTACCTCACTGCCTAATTTCTAAAAGAGTACTTACTCACTTTGCCAGCGCCAAATGTTTTGCTCAAAAAACCCCGAATGATACTACTGAATTTCAGGGTATGCCTAATACTAAGGCTCCATTGTCCTGTTTCCACCTCATGCCTTTTCAGATTATCTTGTTTGCCTTCCCGTCCCCAACCTCCTTTGGGGGTGGTACGCTCCCAGTGGCATCCAGCCACATCTGTCTTACACCAAATTATATATTTATTTTGCCATAAACCAGAACCAAGAAATTGTTTTGTTTTAGGACATCAGGGGTAGCAAAATAAATGTAAGTACCAGCAAACACTGAGTGTAAGACACACACACACACACATAGTCGCCAGTAGGTAGTTATGGTTAGGACTGTATTTCCTTACAAAAAGCATGTTTCCCAAAAAAGTGCCCTGGTGATTCTCGTTGCACATGGAAAATGTAAGGGTGATCTGTCAAGTGGAGACCGAGAAAAATGGGAGGGGGGGGTCAAAATTTGGCAGAAATCTAGCTTTCGGTACGCAGATTACGCTTTCGCTTAGTTGGTATAATTCCGTTCAGTAGGTTTTGAGATATTAAAGGAAATCCAAATTTGTATATCCGGGCTCACAAATAATTTGTAAATATTTGTGAATTTTTGCAAATGAACGTGTGAAAAGAAGCGCTGTATTTGGCTGACCGCAACCTGACTAGAAAGTTGCAGCTGCCATTTTATTTCATGGTACACGGTCCCCAGGACTGAAAATCATCATTGAAAGTGGCATAAGGGGTCAAGGTATAGGTACCCTGACTCCAGGGGTGTGATACAGGTGTACTTTAGGTGCAAACTATGGGTTTTAAATAATTTTACATCACCATGTGCGATATTCATGAATGTTCGTGAATTATTCTCAAAATATTTGCAAATATAAAAACGTTTGGAAGAGAAAACACAGACTCATTCATTCGCTAATTCATTCGCTTATACATGCACTCATAGACTCATGCACCCACTCATACACCCAGTAAGACACTTAGGGCCAGATGTAGCAAAGACTTTGCGACTCACAAACGGCGAAAATCGCCGTTTGCGACTCGCATATGCGTCTTTGCTATGTTGAAATGCATTTTGCGAGTCGGAACCGACTCGCAAAATGCATTTCTGACTCGCAAATAGGAAGGGGTGTTCCCTTCCTATGTGCGAGTCGCAATGTGATGTAATTCCATTTGCGACCGCGAATGCGGTCGCAAATGGACTCGCAGTTACCATCCACTTGAAGTGGATGGTAACCCAGTCGCAAACGGAAAGGGGTCCCCATGGGACCCCTTCCCCTTTGTGTCTGGCATTAAAAATAATTTTTCAGAGCAGGCAGTGGTTCCATGGACCACTACCTGCCCCGAAAAATACCGAAACTAAAGGTTTCGTTTTTTTTTTCAAAGTGCAGCTCGTTTTCCTTTAAGGAAAAGGGGTTGCACTTTGAAAAAAAAAAACTGCTTTATTTAAAAGCAGTCACGGACATGGTGGTCTGCTGTTCCCAGCAGGCCACCATCCCTGTGAGTGCCCTGAATCGCTATGGGGTCGCAAATTGTGACCCACCTCATTAATATTAATGAGGTGGGTCTTTGCGACCCCGTAGCGACTCGCAGAAGGTGTCTGAGACACCTTTCTGCATCCCAAATTGCGACTTGCAATTTGCGAGTCGCAGGGACTCGCAAATTGCAAGTCGCAATTTGGGAATTTGCTACATCTGGCCCTCTTGCACTTATTCACAGACCCACTCAGACACTGACACACCCACTCACAGACCAACTCAGACCCTCATGCACCCACTCACAGACCCACTGAGACACTGATACACCCACTCACAGACCCAGTGAGACATTGATGCACTCAGACACAGATCCACTGAGACACTCATACACCCACTCACAGACCACTCGGAGCCTCATGCACCAACTCACAGACCCACTCAGACACTGACACACCCACTCACAGACCCTCATGCACCCACTCACAGACCCACTGAGACACTCATACACCCACTCACAGACCACTCAGAGCCTCATGCACCAACTCACAGACCCACTCAGACACTGACACACACACTCACTGTCCCATTCAGGCCCTCACACACACCCTCACAGACCTACAGTCCCTCATGCACCTACTCACAGTCCCATTCAGACGCTCACACACCCAGTCACAAATCCACTAAGGCCCTCATGCACCCACTCACAGACCCACACAGACACTGTTTCACTCACTCACAGGCCTACTCAGACCCTCACACACCCATTCACTGACCCACACAGACACTGACACATCCACTCATAAACCCACTCAGACACTGATAGACCCATTCAGACCATCACACAGCCACTCACAAATCCACTCAGACCCTCATGCACCCACTCACAGACCCATTGAGACACTGATGCACTCTCACACAGACCTGCTGAGACACTCATACACCCACTAACAAACCACTCAGAGCCTCATGCACCCACTCACAGACCCACTCAGACACTGACACAATGACCCAGTCAGACTCTCACACACCCACTCACAGACCCTCTCCAACTCTCACACATCCAGTCACTGAGCCACTCAGACACTCCCACTCCCACTCACAGACCCACTCAGACACTGACACATCCACTCACCGGCCCACTCAGACCCTCATGCACCCACTCACAGACCCAGACAGACACTGACACACCCACTCACAGACCAACTTAGCCACTGATGCACCCACTTACAGACCCACTCAGACACTGACGCACCCACTCACAGACCCACAAGGTCCCTCATGCACCCACTCACAGACCCATTGAGGCCCTCACACACCCACTCACAAATCCACCCAGACTCTCATGCACACAGTCACAGACCCACACATAAACTGACACATCCACTCACAGACCCATTCAGACTTTCATGTGCCAACTCACAAATCCACTCAGACCCTCATGCACCCACTCACAGACCCAGACACTGTCTCACTCACTCACAGATCAACTCAGACCCTCACACACCAATTCACAGACCCACACAGACACTGACACATCCATTCACAGACCCACTCAGTTATGCACCCACTCACAAACCCAATCAGACCCTCAAGCATACACTCACAAATCCACTCAGACCCTCATATAGCCACTCACAGACCCAGTGAGACACTGATGCACCCACACACAGACCCACTGAGACACTCACGCATCCACTTACAGGCCACTCAGAGCCTCATTTACCCACTCACAGACCCACTCAGACACTGACACGCCCACTACGACACTGATGCACGCACTCGCACACCCAGAGACTCTCACAGCCACTCCCACCCCAGATACACCCTCTTACACATATTCTCACACTGAGACAGATAGGCTGCAGCCAATTCTCTTTGGCCATGCGTGGCAGTGGTTGGATTAACGTATAGTAATGAAAATTACTATTTGTTAAAAAAACATAGAAATTCACTGAAAAAACAAAGGTTACAGGGACGTTATAGTTAGGAAACAAAATTTAAAAAATACTTAGAAATTCACTGAAAAAAACAAAGGTTACATGGAAATTATAGTTAGGCCCTGAATTTACTTCTACAAAACCAGAGAAATTCAGCAGTTATAGTTACCTTAGCTAACTATAACTTGAGCCCATGTAATGCACTGCTTTTGAAATCACATATTACATCACTCATGACAGTCAGTGGCATCACTAATGACCTCACTGATAACATCTCAAATGACATCACTGACTACGCCATCCACAGAACCACTCACAGACCCAATCATACTCTTACACAAACTCACATAGATGACCACTCATACAAATACTAAAAGACTCATTGACAGAGCAGTACAACCACTGCCACACAACTACTCACTCACTCATTCAACACTAACATACCAAATCACTCATGCATACATAACTAACTATGCTATTACTACACATGAACAACCATTCACACACAGACTCACAGCCCAATCTACCACTGATACACCCACTCACTCATCCGTACATGACTCACAAATCTACTATAAAATACATATAACCACAGACACATCCACTCACTCACACATACAACAAAAACACACCCCCATGAACTCCCCCATACAGTTATTAATACTTATACACCCAATCAATCACCCATACAACAATTCCTACTCCTAGTCACCAATACATACAGGCACTCACCCACCACATACTCACCCATACAGCCACTCATACTCCCACTTTTTAATGAAGAAATTAACTTTAACACATTCACTCACTCTCACAATGATTCAATGACAAAACACTCACTTATGGGAACATCAACTCAAACATAAAATCAGTCACCTCTCATACACATACATAATTACCCATACAGCAACTAACAGATCATCTTTCTTACATGTGCACCTTCTCACACATACACTTACTGTGCCACACAAGAAGTAACAGAACCACTTACCTGTGGATACAGCCACTTATAAAGGCATTCACTCATCAACGTTCTCAATAACATAGAGAGTTACACACTAACACAGTTGCTGAAACATACAGGCAGTACTCTATACAAACATTCACACACCCATTTTCTCAGCTATACAGCTACTCAGACACCCACTCACTGTACCAATACAGACTATAGCACAGCCACTTCCTCATAGATACATCTAGTAGAACACATACTCTTACGGTTTCACACAGAAACTAACTCAACCACTAACTCACCAATACAAATACTGGCACCTTCAGTCATACATACATATAACCACTTACAGATACTGGATGAAAACATCAGTGATGTCATCAGTGATATCATCAGTGATGTCACTGACTACATTATGAGTAATGTAAAATGTGATGTCATAGCAGTGCATTACATGGGCACAAGTTATAGTTAGCTCAGGTAACTATAACTGCTGAATTTCTCTGGTTATGTGGAAGTAAATTCAGGACCTAACTATAAAGTCCCTGTAACCTTTGTTTTTTTCACTGAATACTTATGTATGTAGTTATAGTTAGGACCAACTTTTCCCATAGACAAGCATTTTTTGTTTTGCTATTAACGTTGGTGCCGTATAATGGATCGTCATGAAATTTTCAAAACTAGTTTGCCACTCAATTTAGCTGCTGCCTGAAAAGTTTTGGGGTAATGCATCAAGTGGGGACCGAGAAAAAAGGGGGGTAGGTGGAGCTCCCAAAACACTTTTTCTCCATTCTTTGGGCATGGACATTTTGCAATCTTTAGACAAGGCTACATCCCGAACCCTTGAACAGAATTACACCAAATTTGGAAGCTGGATGTTGGTCCACAGATCGTGCTTTTGTGATTTAGTGTAAATCTGTTCAGTAGTTTCGGTGTTATTAAAGGAAAGAAATATGGATATCTAGAGACACTGATGCTCCGCAGATACCCGCAGATGCAAAACCCAATGGAAAAAAAAAAACACACACAGCTGTGCACAGCAGTGATTGTATTAATGTACTGAATTCATATATTACTTTACATTAAAAAACATGTAAATTCACTGACAAAAACAAAGGTTACAGAAAAGTTATAGTTAGGTTCATGTTTTATCCACACAGAACCATAAAAATTCAGCAGTCATAGTTATGCTTATAGTTATACTTATCTGAAGAAACTATAACTTTTGCTGGAAAGTATCTTTAGGCTACAAGTTATACTTTCTTAACATCTTGTAATCCAATATAGTAGCATAGAATGGAGTGCTATACTCTGGAGTGGCGTAGAGTGGAGTAGCATATAGGCCCTCATTAAAACCCTGGCGGTCGGTGATAAAGCGGCGGTAATAACGGCAACAGGCCGGCGGTAAAAAAAATTGAATTATGACCACAGCGGAAACAGACAACACAGACAGCCACTTTAACACACCGACCGCCACGGCGGTAGCAACAAGCACCGCAGCGGTAACCGCCAACAGCCAGGCGGAAGACAAGGTTCCGCCCACTGTATTACGAGACACCAATCCTCCAGCTTTTCCGGAGCGGTACCAATGTCATCAAAAGCACGGCAGAAACAGTACACAGAAGGGAAACGACTCACCTCTGGACACTCAAGGACGAACCACGACGAACCACGACGCCATGTAGCCCGAACTGCAGGTGTAACCCATGCTGGTTTACCTCCTACACCAGGAATACCAACGGCGGCAAAGACGACCAAGGTGAGTACTGACCCTGTCACACAAGGGAGGGGGGTAAAAAGAGAGTGACACACACGCAACACACAACACCCCCACCCCCAACAATATACACACAAACAGATGAAACAACATTACATATCCACCCCGTACCCCTCAGGAATAATGCAAGGACAAAAGGAAGTGATTAAAGTCAGTGTAATAATATAAAGTTCTAGAAATACATCATCGACAATACACAGGCACCTCAGGGGTAAGGGGAACGGGGGCACCTCAGCCAGAAGATGGTACAACGCCACTGCTCCTGAAGGGGGCCACATGCCCATCACTCTGTCCTGGGAAGTGCAAAGCTACAGTCTCTCAAGTGGGTGTTCTACCCACTGCTTGATCCTGTGGAGTGCAAAGCCACAGTCTCTCTAGTGGGTGGATTGCCCACTGCTTGGTCCTGGGGAGTGTAAAGCCACAGTCTCTTTAGTGGGTGGTCTGCCCACTCCTTGGTCCTGGGGAGTGCAAAGCCACAGTCTCTCTAGTGGGTTGTTTGCCCACTGCTTGGTCCTAGGGAGTGAAAGGCCACAGTCTCTCTAGTGGGTGGTTTGCCCACTGTTTGGTCCTGGGGAGTGCAAAGCCACAGTCTCTCTAGTGGGTGGTCTGCCCACTGCGTGGTTTGCCCACTGCTTGGTCCTGGGGAGTGCAAAGCCACAGTCTCTCTAGTGGGTGGTTTGCCCACTACTTGGTCCTGGTGAGTGTAAGGCTACAGTCTCTCAAGTGGATGGCTTCTCCACAGGTTTTGTGCCCAGTGTGCTTCATCCTGGCAAGGAGGGGGTGAGTGGATACCTTCTTCCGCTGGTTCTGGAGGGGGCTCTGTGCCCAGTGTGCTTCATCCTGGGAAGGATGCGGTGAGTGGATTCCTTTGTCCACTGGTTCTGGAGGGGACTCTGTGCCCAGTGTTTTTCATCCTGGGAAGGATGTGGTGAGTGGATGCCTTCTTCCACTGGTTCTGGAGGGGGCTTTGTATCCAGTGTGCTTCATCCTGGCAAGGAGGGGGTGAGTGGATGCCTTCATCCACTGGTTCTGAAGGGGGCTTTGTGCCCTGTGATGCAGATCTTGGGGAGTGCAAGGTAACAGTCTCTCACCTGGGTTTCACACCTACAGGATTTGCAGGGGCCAGGACGCACTACAGTCCATGGACGCAAGACTGCTCCAGCACCAGGCTCCATATCCATCCTGCCTGTCTGTGCCTTTGTCATTGCCCCTGGCAGCTGGTGGTCCCTTCTTGCCCTTGGCAGCTGGTGGCCCCTTCTTGCCTTTGCCAGCTGGTGCAGTCACACTGGCTGTGCTGACTGGTGTCTCCTTGGAGCCTCTCACAATTGCAGTTGGCTGAGGTGCTAGTTTGGGTCCTGACCACCCTGGCCCGAAGTGAAGGACCAGGGGTGGGGGGCAGGGAATAGGTCAAGGGTGGAGAGGAAAAGTTTTTTAGGGACACTAGTGCTGGAAGAGGATGAAGGTTTGGGAGTGGAGGAAGAGGGAGTGGTGGGTGCAGGTGCATGGGCTGGATGCTGTTGTGAGGTGGATGGCTGTTGGGTGTCTGAGTGCTTGCATTTGTGTACATAGGGAGGAGAGGGCACAGACACAGTAGGAGAGGACACAGGGGATGTGTGCATGGATGTAGGGGTGGTTTATGCCAGTGAGGGACGTGGAGTGATAGGCGTGATGGTGATGGGGGTAGTGGATGAGGATGTAGTGCATGCAGGTGTCAGTGGAGACGCTACTGGGAGGGGGGTGGATGACAAGGAGGAGGGGGACACAGTGGAGGCAGTGGGTGTTGGTGTGTCTGCAGCTGGATGGTGCTTATGTGAGTGCCTGTGGGATTTGGGTTCATACTGGTCTGATGGTGTGCTTGGGATAGGCTGGGGTTGAGGGGAATGGGACTAGGTTGAGGAAGTTGGAGGGGGGAGGCTAGAGACAGGAACAATGGCTGCCATCAGAGAGGAGGCCAGAGCCTGGAATGATCTCTGTTGGGCCACCACGCCAGAGTGAATGCCCTTCAGTAATGCATTTGTTTGTTGCAAATGCCCTGCCAGACCCTGGAATGGCATTCACTATGGTTGACTGTCCAACAGAGATGGATCGCAGGAGGTCAATAGACTCCTCACTGATGGCAGCAGGGCTGACTTGGGCGGGCCTGAGGTGCCTGGGGCAAAGGAGATGGCCACCCTCCAGGGTGAGCGGGCACGGGAAACATGCTGAGGGGCTGATGGGAGGACGGTGCTGGTACGGGGGTGGCGACTGTACCTGTAGTTGGGGTGGGCACAGAGGTGTCCACCACCACCAGGGAACTTCCTTCGGAGGAGGTGTCACTGTTGAACTGTCCACTCCAGTCTCCGCCGTGGTGCTCCCCTCGCTCTCCGTCCCACTGGTGCCCTCACCATCGGTGGATTTGGCCTCATGTGCCATGTGGGATGCAGCTCCCTCCGTCGCCGGTGCCTCTGCTCCTCCGCCAGATGAAGCTAATGCACACAAGGACAGGGTGACAAAACAAAAAGGGGGGGAAGAGACAGAGGATACACTTGGTCAATGCCAGCAACAACACCACCGTTGGCATACACAACACACAGGGAACAGCCCTATGCACTAGGCCATGCACTACCAGTTACAATGCTAGTCGCCAGGCCATCGAATACAATGCCTAACACCAATAGCAGCACACCTGAAACACACAGGACCCTGCCCTGTAGTAGATGCCCACTAGCATATTTGGGGCTGGAGTGCATCAGAGCCTGCCAAACATGGAACCTATCCTGCCATGTTCGTCCAGGCCTAGGGGCACCCACAGGCCTACAACCCCCACCCAGATAATACCCCACCACGCGCAAGTTTCTGATTTTGAAACTGTACTCACCCCCTTGTGGCTGCTGTGATGCCTTCCAGTGCCCATCCAACTCCGGATAGGCCACTGCCAGTATGCGGAACATCAGGGGGGGTCAGGGTTCGACAGGCACCCCTTCCTCAGGAGGCCATCCCCAGCTGAGCCTCTGCAATCTTCCTTGCCCAGCGGCACAGGTCCTCCCACCGTTTGTGACAGTGGGTGCTCCGCCTGTCAAAGACCCCCAGGGTTCGCACTTCCTTGGCGATGGCACGCCAAATACCCTTTTTCTGATGGCCGCTGACCAGCAGAGGATACATAGAAAAAGGTATCAGCCATATCATCTGGCCTGTTACACTCATGTCCCACAATATCCCTCCCATCCCCTTACGCACAGACATTGACCACCATACTTGCAGCACTCTGCCCAGGACCCCTCAGCCACCCCCCCCTTACACTAGGCTTACACACACAGCACTCCATGCATTCATGCCTCATGCATCGTGCTCACAGTGTACTCACCTGTTGGTCTGGAGGACCATAAAGTAAACGGTACTGGGGTAGGGCCCTATCCACTAGTCTCTCCAACTCCTCTGAAATGAAGGCTGGGGCCCTTTCCCCAGACACTCAAGCCATGGTCGCTTCCAGACACAGGTCACAGCAGCACTTGCAGTTTAGGTCCTCTCCTGTTAAAGGTCAGGTAGCAAGTGAGTGAACAGATAGAAAATGGCGGTCACGTCCGTGGCAGTGCGTACCGTTACCGCTGGCGTACATCACTGTTGGCTACTGGAACCAATAGGGCCCAATGATAACCAATGAGGAGTTGCACGGCAGTCCTCTACCGCCTCCCACAACGGTGCACAACGTCAGCGGAATTACCTTATTTCCACTTGTCCCTCCACACAGGTCAGGCGGCCGCCATTACATACTGTTTCTGTCACAACATGCAAGGCATTTTACTCTGAGGATATGTTTGAATATGACCAGCTGCTCACCGTTTTTCACCCTAGAGTTCAACCGCTGAGGATGAATAGGAGATGGAGACATACCCCCAAGTACAGACCCCTGGTGGACCTGGCAACAATGGAGAACAGGCACATTATCCTCACCTACAGACTTGATAGGGCCACAATCCAAGAGCTGTGTGACCAATTGGAGCCAGACCTGATCTCAGCTATCCGTGACCCCACTGGGATCTCCCCTCTTGTGCAAGTCCTATCATTGCTCCATTTCTTGGCAAGTGGCTCCTTCCAAGTGACAGTGGCCATGGCAGCAGGAATGTCACAGCCTATGTTCTCTAACGTGCTGACCAGAGTTTTGTCTGCCCTGATGAAACACATGCGCAGCTACATCGTTTTCTCCCAGGTGGAGGATTTTGCCACAGTGAAGGCTGACTTCTATGCAGTGGGACATATCCCCAACATCATTGGTGCTATTGATGGTATACATATTGCCTTTGTGTCCCCCCGGAGAAATGAACAGGTGTACAGAAATCAAAAGAGCTTTCACTCCATGAATGTGCAGATAGTGTGCCTGGAGGAACAGAAAATCTCCCATGTGAATGAAAAGTATCCTAGGTCTGTGCATGATGCCTATATCCTGAGGAATAGTAGCATCCCATATGTGATGGCTCAACTCCAGAGGCACCGGGTGTGGCTAATAGGTGAGCCCATGGTCCCCACCCAGTGTATGTTGGTATATGGGTGTGGGGTTGGCCCTAAGGGTGAGTGTGTGGCTTACAGGTATCCCTCGATATTTGCAGGTGACTCTGGTTACCCCAACCTCTCATGGCTACTGACCCCAGTGAGGAATGCCAGGACAAGGGCAGAGGAACGTTACAATGAGGCACATGGGTGAACAAGGATGATCATTGAACGCACCTTTGGCCTCCTGAAGGCCAGGTTCAGGTCCCTCCATCTGACAGGTGGATCCCTGTGCTACTCACCTAAGAAGGTCTTCCAGATCATCGTTGCATGTTGCACAACCTAGCCTTGAGACGCTAGATGCCTTTTCTGCAGGAGGATGAGGCTGGAGATGGTTGTGTGGCACCAGTGGAGCCTGTGGACAGTGACGAAGAGGAGGCAGAGGAAGAGGATGTGGACAACAGAACAACTATCATACAACAGTACTTCCAGTGACACACAGGTAAGACACTGTAACCTCACCTTCCATTGCTGTTTTGTGAACTGAATTTTATCTGGCTGGCTTCTGTTCCCACTACAATGGCCACTTATTGTACCCTTTAACATGTCTATTTGCAGATATTTGTGCCCTCCTATGGCTCCTGGTGTATTGACTGCAGCACATTACAGGTCATACCTATGTATACATAACTGTACAGTCTATTTGCAATGTCTACAGATTGTTAAACAACTACATCCTTAAATCATTTGACATACTCCATACTTGTTTTTCCAAGGGTGTTTATTTTAGTGCTGAGTAGTAAATGGGGATGTGCAATGGGCTTGGGTCATGATGGAGGAAAGTCCAGGATAGAGTCCAGTCTATTGGTATCACAGGTGCATTGTCCAATGGGGCATGGAAAGTGGAGCAATGGCAGTTCAAGGTGTATAGGGTGACAATCAGGAGAGTCTTATTTCCTGGTGGGGGGCTTGGCAATGTTCTCTGGCTTCTGCCTGGATCTCAGGGACAGTTTGAGGGGTGGTTCTCCTTCTGCAGGGGGTGGGGTGCTGGTGGCCTGTTGTTCCTGTGGCGGGGCCTCCTGTCCACTAGCATCAGCGGAGGTGGAAGGCTGTTCACCAATGTGGCTAGTGTCAGGGGCCCGTTGGTGTGCCACTGCCTCCCTCATGGTGTTGGCGATGTATGTCAGCACCCCTGCAATGGTGACCAGGGTGACGTGGATGTCCCTCAGGCCCTCCTTGATCCCCAGGTATTGTCCCTCCTGCAGCCGCTGGGTCTCCTGCAACTTAGCCAGTATCTGGCCCATGGTCTCCTGTGAATGGTGGTATGATCCCAGGATGTTGTTGAGTGCCTTGTGGAGAGTCGGTTACCTGGGCCTGTCCTCCCCCTGTCGCACAGCAGTCCTCCCAGCTTCCCTGTTGTCCTGTGCCTCTGTCCCCTGTACTGTGTGCCCACTGCCACTGGCCCCAGGTCCCTGATCGTCCTGTGTTTGTGGGATTGCCTGGGGTCCCTGTAGTGGTAGACACACTGCTGATTGACATGTCCTGGGGACAGTGGTATGGGCCCGCTGGGTGGGTGCTGTGGTGGTGTTTCCTGAGTGGGGAGGCTCTGTGGTGGTATGGAACTGTGCCTGGGTAACTGACTGTCCAGATGTCCCTGATGGGCCAGGTTGGTCATCCTTATCCAGGCGTGCAGAGCTGCTGTCATCACTGTGGGCCTTTTCTGTGGGGGGACGAGATGTTGCTGGCACCTCCTCTCCGGTGACGTTGTGTGTGAGTCCTGTGGGGATGTAAATGCAGTGTTATAGATTCTGGGTGTGACATCTTGTGCATGGATATGTTTCTCTCTATGGTTGTTATTACCATGGCAGTTTTGCCTTGTGTGAGTTGTTATTTGGTTGACTAAGTGATTGTCTCTAGTGTGCCTGCAGTGGTGATGGTTGTCCATGCAGGTCTGTGATGGGTGTCCATGCATTGGTATTGCATGCAGGGCTTGGTATTGGGATGAGTGGGTTGTGATGGTGGGGTATATGGGAGGTGGTGGAATGATGGGAATGAGGGTGAGGATGGGGGTATGTGATGGCATGCAGGTAGGGGGGTGTAAGTAGTAA
The DNA here is from genome assembly GCF_031143425.1 of Pleurodeles waltl. Classification (NCBI taxonomy): domain Eukaryota; kingdom Metazoa; phylum Chordata; class Amphibia; order Caudata; family Salamandridae; genus Pleurodeles; species Pleurodeles waltl. Next base: position 46,621,255 of record NC_090446.1, on the reverse strand, counting down.
AGATTTGACTTACCAGAGTCCAGTCCTCCTGCTACTCCTGCCAGGCCCTCAGGATGCATGATTGCCAAGACTTGCTCCTCCCATGTTGTGGGGTTCCTCTGTACAGCTATCTGGTGTTTTGCAACCATGGAACGCACCTTCCCCCATAGGTCGTTCCACCTCTTCCTGATGTCATACCTTGTTTTGGGGTGCTGTCCCACGGCGTTGACCCTGTCCACGATTCTCTGCCATAGCTCCATCTTCCTTGCAATGGATGTCTACTGCACCTGTGATTCGAACAGCTGTGGCTCTACCCAGATGATTTCCTCCACCATGACACTTAGCTCCTCCTCTGAGAACCTGGGGTGTCTTTGTGGTGCCATGGGTGTAGTGTGTGTGGTGTGTGTGTGAGTGTGTGTGGGGTGATGTGTTGGGGTTTGTGCTGTGAGGTGCGTGGATGGTGTATGGGTGATGGTGTTCTGTGGCTCTGGTTCTGTGGGTGCTGTTGGTGTGGCACTCTCTCTGTTGTTAATTTTTTCGTAGTGGTAAAGGGTTGTGGGTAATGTGTGTGTGTGTGCGCTTTATAGTGGTGTGTGGGTGTGGTGTGCATATGTGTGTCAGGTGTGTGTAGTTTAATTGTCCAATGTGGTGTTGCTTTATTAGTGTGTGTGTATTTTGAGCGCAGCGGTATGTACCGCCAATAGTTTACTGCGGTTGAATGTCCACTGCAGTGATTTGTGGCTCATAATGCTGTAGGCATAGTTCTGTTGGTGTAACGATGTGGGTTTTGCTACTGCCAGTTTATCACTGACCTTTGGGCTGGCAGACTTGTGTGTGTGTCTGTATAGTGGCAGATTTCTATGTGTGGGTAATAATATGGGTAGTGGTATACCGTTGCGGTAGCAGTATGTTGGCGGCAGTCAGCATGGCGGTAAGCAGCACTTACCGCCAATGTCATAATGAGGGCCATAGTGTAGTGCCATATAGAGAACTAGTATACAGTGGGGTACCATGCAGTGGTTTAGTGTAGAGTGGAGTTACATACAGGATAGCTGTCTATAGTGGAGTGGCATAGAGTGGAGTGGGGTACAGTGGAATACCATACAGTGGAGTAGTGCAGACTGGTGTTACATACCGTGTAATTGCCAATAGTGGAGTGGTGTGGAGTAGTGTGGAGTACAGTGGAATAACGTACAGTGTAGTACTGTGGGATGAAATAGAGTAGACTGGAGTAGCATACTGTGGAGTGGCGTACAGTGAAAGGATGTACACCGGAATGGTGTAAAGTGGAGTAGGGGAGAGTTGAATAGCATAGAGTGGAGTGGCGTAGAGCAGAATTGTGTCTAATGGAATATCGTACAGTTGAGCGGCGTATAGTGGAGTTGTGTACAGTGTAATTGCGTAGAGTGCAGTGGGGTACAGTGACAAAGTGTAGACTGTAGTACAGTCGAGAGGCATATGGTGGGATAGCATAGAGTGGATTAGAGTGCAGTAGAATGTCATACAATGTACTGGCATAGACTGGAGTGGTGGGGTGTGTCATAGTTTACAGTGGAGTTGTGTACAATGAGTGTAGTGAAATCCAATGGAATAGCGCGGAATGTAGTGTTGTAGAGTGGAGTGGCATACATTACAGTGGCGTACACTGCATTGGTGTAAAGTGGAGTGGCAAACAGTAGAACAGTGTACAGTGGAGTGTGATACTGTGAAGTGGAATAAGTGGAATAATGTAGATTGCAGTGCCGTACAGAGGAGTGGTGTAGTTGAATACTGTATGCTGAATTAGTTTACAGGGGAGTGGCATACACTGGAGTGACTTTGACTGGAGTAGGATAGAGAGGAATACCATACTGTGAGTGGCTTAGAGTGGAGTTGTGTCCAATGTAATAGCGTAGAGTCGAGTGCATACAGTGAAGTGACATACAGTGGAGTTGTGTACACTGTAGTGGAGTACAGTAGAATACCATGGAGTGGCACACAGTGTAGTGGTGTAGAGTGCATTGTTGTGCAGTAGTGTGGCATACAGTGAAGTACTTTAGTGTGAAGTTCAGTGGAGTGTTGTATGGGTGTAGATGAAATTAGGCAGGAATGTAGAATATGGTGAGAAGAGTAACACAAGACAGCAATTTGCACTGCCTTCTGTTCCTCGAGATCTACTAACCAGCACAAGCCATGCTTGTTGGCTTTGTGTTACTTTCTAAATCTCTGGTAAGTACTGCATTGGCCATGTGACACTATGGGCATCATTTCTAGTCAGGAGGTCTCTCGACCGCCAGACTCGTGGTGGTGGTCAGTCCGAGCACCACATTATGACCGCAGCAGTTGTGCCGCAGTCTGGCGGTCCTAATCTGCCAGGGTAACACCGCCATGAGAAGGCTGGTAAAAAAACAGGTGCAGTGGACCACCATGGTTTTCTTGGCTGTAAGGAAGCCACAAAAACCATGGCAGTAGGCGGGGTCATCATCCCGCAGGCAGACTGGTGTCGCCTGGAGACTGAAGTCTCCAGCCCGGAGGCGGTTACCGTTGTGGCAGACGCTGTGGTACATTGGCAGTTTGGCCTAAGCCAAACTGCCAATGTCATAATATGTGGAAAAGCACCACCAGCCTGTTGCCAGTACTTTTCTCTGTTTTACCGCCGTCGTAGTGGCCCACTAAGTCTCTAGACTGCCAGACTTGCGGTGGCGGTTGGACTGCCACATTATGACCCTGGTGGTCGGACCATCAAAAGACCACCGCCTCCGACAGGATCTCAGATCCCAACGGGCAGATGGCGATCTTGGTTGTAATCAGCCACGATGGCGTTGAAGTCTGCGCCGCTGTGCTGATTACAACCATGTTGTCCATCAGCCTTTTCATGGTGGTTCAACCGCCATGGAAAAGCTGGTGGAGAACAAGTGCTGGGGGCCACAGGGGGGCCCCTGCACTGCCCATGACATTATTGTGGGCAGTGCAGGCCCCCCCCCACTGGTCCCCAGCACCATCGGAATGTGCACTGTCTGCTCAGCAGACAGTGTGCATTCCGAGGGTGCTAGGGAGGCCCCCTGTGCAACGGCATTGGACTCGGCTCCATATATAGCCGAGTGCAATGCCACCGCACATTTTCCAATGGGCTGACTGGCAGAAACCTTGGTTTCCACTGTTCAGCCCAGTGGAAAACTTGTAATAGGGCAAGTGGGGAGACTGCTAGCTCTGTGGCAGTCTCCTCACCACAGGTCTGGCGGTCGGGTTTTCCGACCACGAAACTTGTAATCAGGCCCTAAGTTTTATGACTTTATAACTTAAAAAATACTTACTCTAGTTACCTCTAACCCCAAAAGAATCATTCGCATGCCATAACATATAATTGTGCCAAATTTAATCCAAATCTTACTCGCCATTTGGCTGCTACATCCAATACAAAAAGTAGATGGAAAAATGCATTCTGCAAAAAAGTGTTTTGGGACCCCCTTGTTTTCTTTGCACTTTACCACTCACCACAAAACTTTCCATCATCCGCCAATGTAGAAGGACGAAAAGATCTGGAAAGTTTTGTGGGGATTCGTCAAATGTGCACAAACTTTTAAAGGAGCAAATATCTGTGGAATTCCTATCTCTGGTAACCCTAACTATAACTACAGTGACTAATTATGTATGTGTGTATATATATATATATATATATATATATATATATATATATATATATATATATATAGGGAGTGCAGAATTATTAGGCAAGTTGTATTTTTGAGGATTAATTTTATTATTGAACAACAACCATGTTCTCAATGAACCCAAAAAACTCATTAATATCAAAGCTGAATATTTTTGGAAGTAGTTTTTAGTTTGTTTTTAGTTTTAGCTATGTTAGGGGGATATCTGTGTGTGCAGGTGACTATTACTGTGAATAATTATTAGGCAACTTAACAAAAAACAAATATATACCCATTTCAATTATTTATTATTACCAGTGAAACCAATATAACATCTCAACATTCACAAATATACATTTCTGACATTCAAAAACAAAACAAAAACAAATCAGTGACCAATATAGCTACCTTTCTTTGCAAGGACACTCAAAAGCCTGCCATCCATGGATTCTGTCAGTGTTTTGATCTGTTCACCATCAACATTGCGTGCAGCAGCAACCACAGCCTCCCAGACACTGTTCAGAGAGGTGTACTGTTTTCCCTCCTTGTAAATCTCACATTTGATGATGGACCACAGGTTCTCAATGGGGTTCAGATCAGGTGCACAAGGAGGCCATGTCATTAGATTTCCTTCTTTTATACCCTTTCTTGCCAGCCACGCTGTGGAGTACTTGGACGCGTGTGATGGAGCATTGTCCTGCATGAAAATCATGTTTTTCTTGAAGGATGCAGACTTCTTCCTGTACCACTGCTTGAAGAAGGTGTCTACCAGGAACTGGCAGTAGGACTGGGAGTTGAGCTTGACTCCATCCTCAACCCGAAAAGGCCCCACAAGCTCATCTTTGATGATACCAGCCCAAACCAGTACTCCACCTCCACCTTGCTGGCGTCTGAGTCGGACTGGAGCTCTCTGCCCTTTACCAATCCAGCCACAGGCCCATCCATCTGGCCCATCAAGACTCACTCTCATTTCATCAGTCCATAAAACCTTAGAAAATCAGTCTTGAGATATTTCTTGGCCCAGTCTTGACGTTTCAGCTTGTGTGTCTTGTTCAGTGGTGGTCGTCTTTCAGCCTTTCTTACCTTGGCCATGTCTCTGAGTATTGCACACCTTGTGCTTTTGGGCACTCCAGTGATGTTGCAGCTCTGAAATATGGCCAAACTGGTGGCAAGTGGCATCGTGGCAGCTGCACGCTTGACTTTTCTCAGTTCATGGGCAGTTATTTTGCGCCTTGGTTTTTCCACACGCTTCTTGCGACCCTGTTGACTATTTTGAATGAAACGCTTGATTGTTCGATGATCACGCTTCAGAAGCTTTGCAATTTTAAGAGTGCTGCATCCCTCTGCAAGATATCTCACTATTTTGGACTTTTCTGAGCCTGTCAAGTCCTTCTTTTGACCCATTTTGCCAAAGGAAAGGAAGTTGCCTAATAATTATGCACACCTGATATAGGGTGTTGATGTCATTAGACCACACCCCTTCTCATTACAGAGATGCACATCACCTAATATGCTTAATTGGTAGTAGGCTTTCGAGCCTATACAGCTTGGAGTAAGACAACATGCATAAAGAGGATGATGTGGTCAAAATACAAATTTGCCTAATAATTCTGCACTCCCTGTATATATATCTATTAACTTTTAAAAAACCAAAGGTTACAGGGGCGTTATAGTTAGGCGCACATTTTGAATGTACAAAACCATTGGAATTCATCTGTTCTAGTTAGAGTTATCTCAAGTAACAATAACTCATGCCCTATGGTAACTATAACTTGTGCATCCACCATACACAGTTTTTTTCATCAAAAATTTTACTGTATATATTACACTGATATTATCAGTGATGTTATCAAAGTGTCGTTAGTGACATCATTTGTGGGGTAAATAGCAGTGCATGGCGCGGGTGCGAGTTATAGTTGCCTTAGGGCATGCGTTACAGTGACTTGAGATAACTCTAACTAAAACAGCTGAATTTCTATGGTTTCATACATTTAAAATGTGCACCTAACTATAAAGTCCCCAAGGTAACTATAACTCACGCCTTTGCCATGCAGTGTTCTTATCAATAATTTTATTGCTAATGTTGCAGTGATAATATCATAGATGCCATAATATGTGGAGTAATTAGCTGTGCATGGTGAAGGTACGAGTTATAGTTACCTTAGGGCATGAGCTATAGTTACTTGAAAGAACTCTAACTATAACTGCTGAATTTCTATGGTTTTCTACAAGTAAATTCAGAACCTAACTATAAAGTCCCTGTAACCTTTGTTTTTTTGAGTGAATTTCTATGTTTTTTTAAAGTAAAGTAATTTTAATTACTATACGTTATTCCAACCTCCACCGCATATGCCTAGCAGCCAAGCCCTTATAACCACCCAACCCTGCGCCACACATGGCTTTTGGCCGTGCGCTGCGCAGGTTGGCCACAGGGACTGTATCTGTCAGTGGATCAGTGACTGGGTGCGTGAGTGTCTGAGTGGGTCTGAAAGTGGGTGTGTCAGTCTGAGTGACTGAGTGGATGTTTGAGTGGGTGCATGAGTCTCTGAGTGCATGTATGAGTGAGTGAATTAGTGAACGAATGAGTCTGTGTTATTTCTTGCAAATTGTTTTATATTCACGAATATTCACAAAAATTAACTAATATCGAGCATGGTAATGGAAAATTATTTTAAACCCATAATTTTCCCCTAAAAACACACCAATCCTGGGGTCCGGGTCCTACACCCTGACCCCTTATGCCACTTTCAATTAGGATTTTCAATCCTGGGGACCGTGTCCTGTGAAAGAAAATGACGGCTGAAACTTTCGAGTCAGGTTGCGGTCAGCCAATTACAGCACTTCTTTTTGCAAGGGCATTCCTGAAAATTCACAAATTTTCACAAAAGAATTGCGAGGTCGCCACAGCCAGAGATATACAAATTTGGATTTCCCTACATTTCTCAAAAAGTACTGAACGGACAGCTAGCTTTCTGCCAAATTTGGTGTAATTCCATCCAGTGGTTTGGGCTGAAGTTGTGTCTAAAGGACCTATTTGAATTAACGTGGGAAGCACAACTTTTTTGAACCCCCTTTTTCATGGCTCCCGCTTGACGGATCACCCCAAAACTTCCCATGCGCAACAAGAATCGCCAGCACACTTTAAAAAAATAATTTCATGAAGATCTGTCAGACGGTGCCAAAGCTATAAGTATGTCAAAAAACGCTTTTTCTATGGAAACATGGTCCTAACTATAACAACATAGTCGCGACCGCCACTAGGTAATATATATATATATATATATATATATATATTACCTAGTGGCGGTCGCCATTAGGTAGTTATAGTTAGGACCTTGTTTCTATAGGAAAAAGTGCTTTTTACTTGCCTATATCTTTGGCGCTGGTTGACAAATCTGCACAAAATGTTCCAAATAAAAATTGGCAGCCACGTCAGCTGCTGTCTTGAAAGTTTAGGGGTGATCTGTCAAGCGGTGGCCATGAAAAAGTGGAGGTCCCAAAACACTTTTTCTTCATTTATTTTTCCACAGAGATTTTGATCAGTGATAGCGCCAAAACTACTGGACGGAATTACACCACATTTGGCAGAAAGGTAGGTCATAGTCCAGAAAGTGACCTTTTTGTGATTTGGTGTGAATCTGTTCAGTGGTTTTCTTGTAATTAACTGGAAAACAAATTTGTATTTGTAGATACGCGGATCCTCCTCGGATCCGGAGGCAAAGCAAGTCCCAGATTGGCTGTCCGCAACCGGATAGAAAGGTTTCAGCCGCCATTTTGTTTCTCGCGTTGCCTGACGGGTGGGAAAGAAAATAGTGTAAAAACATATAAGGGGTCAGGATACAGGTATCCGGACCCCATAGGGCACATCGTAGGGTCTGTTAGGGAACCCTCATGGGCAAAACAATTACCTTTTTTTGGGGCTGATCCGAGAATTCACAGATCCTCCTCGGATCCTTGGGAAAAGCAAGGACCTTATTGGCTTGCCACAACCTGACACAATTATTAACGTGTGCATTAAAAAAACATAGTCATTCACTGAACAAAGGTTACAGGGACGTTATAGTTAGGTTCTGAATTTACTCATACAAAAGCATAGAAATTCAACAGTTATAGTTAGAGTTCTTTCAAGTAACTATAACTGCGCTTCCCTGCATGACTTGATCAATCCAGAGTAACACAGTGTATCGCAAATTGCTGCATTACTCTGCCCGAGGGAGGCATTCCATGGGTGGAGCATTGATCTTGGCTCATTCCCAGCTTTACCATTACTGGTAGACCTTGGAATCTGTCAAAATGCCACGTCTCACCAGGTATTTTCTGCATTCCTTTCCCTTTCCACTGCCCCTTAATCCCTCCTCGTGCCATGCTGGTCATATAATGTAGCTCAAGATTATGTGCCAGCGTGTTTGTTGGTAAATGCATAGCTCACTCCCCAGCCCCCCAATCTTACTGACCAAGTTACGTCCCTGTCCGTGGATGGAGTGTTATGGAGCTGCCTCTCACCTCTTGGGTATTGACCAGATACAGAGGTCACGCTGTGTTAATTTTCTCAGGGCTGTGCATGTGTGACTGTATCGCTTGGTCCTCCTTCGCCTAAAGTGTCCTTTCCAATGTGTGATGTGCTCCTTACAGGTGCCTGTGATGTCGGCGGCGGCCCTGGGATGGAGGAGCTGAGGATCGTCCTCATTGACCTGACTGGAGACGGCACACACGCGGCACTGAACACCCTCCTTGGCAGAGAGGACGAGTTAGAATACGAGTCAGAGATGGGAGAGTGCACCAAGAGGAGCTGTGTGCGGGATGGGAGGAGGCTGGCGCTTACAGAATGGCCTCTGCCACTAGACACTAGAGATATCAAGGAGGAATGTCCAGAAGAATGTTATAAGTGTTTTACTTTCTCTGCCCCGGGTCCTCATGCCATCCTTCTTGTGCTGAACCTGGGGCAGACCGTCACAGAAGGAATGGAAACAATTGCCTTCATCAAAGAGCTCTTTGATAATGAAGAAGGGCTGCGAAGGCACGGGCTGGTGCTGTTCACGGGGAAAGAGGGGGTGAAAGGTCAGACGGTGGACAGCTACGTCCAGGCCTCGGGGGCGGCTCTGAAGGATCTCATTGGTGGGTGCGGGGGGCGTCACTGCGTCATCCGCAGCAGCGCACGAGCAGAAGAGAGGGCGCGAGAGGGGTCAGAGGTCATGGCGCTGATAGACACTGTGCTGCAGCTCCGAGGAGGCGCCTTTTACACACATGGGGGCTATAAGGAGTTCGAGGGGATGTTATTGAAATCACTGGAGGTTGTTAAAGCGCGATACAATGAAGAAGCGAAGATAGAAGAGAAGGCAATACAGCGCCAGTATGAGGCCCTGATGACAGATCTGGAGGGCGAGAAGGATAGCGCCGAGAAAACTAAACTCATTGAGGACTTGAGGCGGGGAATGAGTAGAAAACTGCGAGAGTCAGAGAGGAAACACCAAACAAAGCTAGAAGGAGCTCGGGCGGGCGCTGAGGTTGCTTGTGCTGTTGCTGCTGTTGCTGCTGAAGAATGACAGTGATTTCCAATGAACTCTGGCCGTGGGTTTACTTTGAGGCGGAGGGAGAGCCTCCGGTATAACCTGAAGGTAGGGCACTGGTGGTGCCGGTAGAAAACCGCTCCGATGGCAACCTGGCACCGGACCAGTTTACTCCCGGCACCACTCGATGTCCGACTGGTACAAGCATAAATAAAATCACATTTGCTACCTCTTATATCTTGTTTGCTTTTGATACATGCACAACGGCCACCACTGCCTCATGTAACATAACTATTGTTTTAGTGTTTTGAGTGTCTACCATTGATTGCAACTTTTTTTACCTCTATTCGTACTTTATTTACTCTTGTAACCTGCACACGTCACTTTTTCCTCTCATAACGTATCGTTTGCTACCTCGTTTATTTTTTGCTCTCGATACGTGCACAATTATCACGATTGCCCCTTGTAATGTAAAGCTTGTTTTTGTAACATGCTCACTTGTAATTTGTCTCCTCTTGTATCTTTACTTTGCCTATTGTGAAGCGCTCTGACACCTTTGGGTAAAGTCCGCGCTATATAAAAACGCATTAAATAAAATAAATAAATAAACCTAGAACCGGTAGTTTCAGCCCTTATTTGCACATACTTCAACCATCAAATATTAATAGAAAGCACTTTTGAATGTGTCTAGAGCTGTGTTAATAATCACAGACTAATAATTCAAGTAAACAAAGGCAAAACAGTCATGTTACTAATGAATACATATGATTTTGTTTAAACTCCTATTAGGTATCACGTCTGGGCCATTGCAGACTCTTAACAACAAATAGCTGGTATTTTTACTCTTGGGAAAGTGGCATCCCTGTTTGAGGGTGAAAGAAGAGCTGAAGGAGGGTGTTGTATCAGGCTAGCCAATGTCCAGCCATCAAATCAAAGCAAACTCTCTATTGTTATTGCAAAGGGAAGGTCCATGAATGGTATATGTTCTGTTGTGGTTTGCTGTATTTTCTTTACTTGTGGTATCCAGTCTTCGCATATTATTCTCTGGAATATTTTGGTTTACTGTGATGCCCTATGTTGCATTATGCTTTGCTATGCTCTTATGTTGAGGTTTGCTGTGAAAGAGTATGTTTTGCTATCCTGTTTTGTATTGTATTGTGCTATTTTGTTATCCTGCAATGATATGCTGTGTTATTTTGTTTACTTCTGTTATATGTTGTGTACTATGGTGTACCACTGGTATTTTGCAATAAACCCAAATTGTTTATATTCGAAATATCTGACCTTGTTTTGCGATGGGGGTCTATTGTTCTTTATACCACCATTTAAACATGGAAGACATTTTTCAGGAGCCCAGGACCAAGTCAGTGGTGGGGGCAGGCTTAACACCATGTCAGTTTCTAGTGGTAAAGCAAAAGCCGGGTGAACCTGCCTTGATCCCTGGGAAAGAAACTCTGCAGTTGCAAGACTATTAGTAGCCCCTACTAATGAGTCTTCCTGGGTAACTGGTCTACTTGTGGAGTGTTGCCTAGATTTAATGCACATAATGTGCGTGAGCAGTCCATGTCTATCTGGAGGCACTGAGCCGCAGCATGCGCACTGGCTCCCTTCAGCAAGGAGCAAAGGCCTGAAACTGGAGCCCATGATTCCAACATGGCTGCTACGGGTGCATTTTGCCAAATTCACTCAGCGTGCACATCTGCCGGCTATATTACGATAGTCACAGAGAGTGGTCCGAGATGGTGTAGAAACAGAGGGAGTCAGGACGCAGAGGGAATCAGGACACAGAGGGAATCAGGACACTTTGGGCCTGATTCTAACTTTGGAGGACGGTGTTAAACCGTCCCAAAAGTGGCGGATATACCACCTACCGTATTACGAGTTCCATAGGATATAATGGACTCGTAATACGGTAGGTGGTATATCCGCCACTTTTGGGACGGTTTAACACCGTCCTCCAAAGTTAGAATCAGGCCCTTTATCTTCAAACGTGAAGCCACGTGTAGACATCTGCAATATACCATGATGTGGGACAACCCAGCGAGCCATTGCCATGAGAGGGCTCTACCCTACTAGTCATATGACTGAACTGGGTGACCAAATGCCCCTGTGAGTGTTGTGTATATTTTGTGTATGCTGAATGATGCATGTAATGTCAACATGAAGAAACCAGGCAGCTAGAGGTGCATGTAGGCAGACCTAAAATTAAATGTTATGTATTTAAGGCAATCACTGTCACGTTGTTTTGATATAAGTAAGAACGTGTTGTACCCTTTGATGATACTTAACGGCTAATATCTGAATCTATTGCGTAAGTTAACTGTTGAAATTACATATAAATCTTGCATTGTTTTGACACATAAAACACAACTGTGATGCCCGCCTTACCATTGTCCACTTTTTTATCATTGAACCAACAAAACTTTGAGACCAAGTCCACGTTTCTGCAGACTTTTGCATGACGCAGCCCATTTGGTGCTGCAAAGCAGGCCTGAACAATGGCAGGTGCAGAGACGGTATTTTTAGGATCGTGTTACATGGCGTGAACACCAGCGCAACACTCTAGCAAGTTTGGGCCCATGTGTGCATAGTAATCCATGACATAAACATATTGGCAATTATAAACAATCATATAGGAACAAATTAAATAATCAATGAGAGCTCATACCAATTTTCCATTGACATTATGTCCACTATATTGGGATATTGACATTAAGGAGATCCAGGGTCAGTGTTAAGCTGAATGAGAGTCTGCTTCTGATAAACATAGGAGATGATGGAGTGCTCTGAGCTCGGGATCCCACAGTGTCTATTTCTCTCTTGATGGCACATTGCTGGTACTGAATGTATTAGGGAGAGTTCAATGTAACTACAAGCCTAATTATGAGTTTGATGGTCAGACCGTCAAAGAACCGTGGCAGAGGTCGCAGAAAGACTGCTGTGGTGCCTGGCAATAGACGGCCGTATTTCAATGAAAACAGCCTGAACTGCCGCCCGTCAAAGCAAATGTCGGCCCGTCAACACCATGGCAGTCAAAAACCGTGGAGGTCCGTACTCCTGCATCGAGGTGGTAGCAGGGAACCTCCAAGCCTATTACAAATACACAAGCCATGTAGCAGTCTCCCAGCGGTGATCAGCTGATGGCAGTCGACCATGGCGTACGAAGCCATCAAAGCATTATACAACTGCCTATTGAATGGTTTAAAAAACAACACAGCTGACACACATTGGGCCAGTGGAAACACCTGCAAAGCACACTATAAAACACACCTGTCCAGACCATGATCCTTTGCGTTCCTAACTGCATCATAGACAGAACCCACACATATATTGTATTCACTCCAATTTGATATAAGCCTACTGTTCCTAATCCCCACACAACATACACCCACTCCACAATTTTTCTTGTTTTCCCTTGCACCATCCATTGTCCCCACACATTAGCACTAGCCCCCTTTTTAGGTTGAGCCTAGACAGCGTGCACGCACTGTCTGCAAGACCTGTTGGATGGAGTATATACTTTGCACCCGCCTGCTGCTTCCTGCCACTTACCATAGGTTGAAGGCAGTGTCGCTCTTGTTTTGCTGTCTCCTAAGTGGTTTGTCAGCCGCTGAGTCACTTCCAGTACTTGGCTGAGGAGCACCAGCCACGTCCTTTTAATTACGCTTGGAATGTTTTTCTGCTGCTTGAACTGACTATTTTTCTTTATTTATTGCCTCTCTCGTTTATGAATGAGCACTCCTGTTCTTTAGGAAGCACTCTTGTTCACATGCGTGGTTGGTTTTCTAAATTTGCCCTTCACTTGGCCTTAACGTTGCATAATCAGTAATTACAAGTAATGATATTGTGCATGTGTTTTGTAATTTTTTTTGTGGCTTAATATAGCGTGAAATCGACCCAGGAATGAATCCTCAAAAGCAGCTCACCCCGCACAGCGTGATAACCAATACTACAATATTCACTGCACTCGGGGAAACTCACCCCAAAATTCTTTGCAGGCATTCTTATTACAACACATTTTTTACCATAACTCAGCCTGTAGTGGTCCTGGGACCACCACCAAAACATTCAGAATGAAGTGCCTTTTCTGTCCAGGACTTCTTGTGGGTCACACTAAGTTAGAGGAGGCTCGAAAATCATAACCTCTTCCACCATTCAATGCATATTTAAACTCTCTTGTAGCTGGAAGTTTTGTTTTTATTGCTGATAAGAGTTTGTGTTATAAGGGCCTTGTTTGTAAAAATATTCTGACAGCCTTGCTAGGTCTACAAATTTGTAATGTACTATGTCTTCCAAGGGTTGAAGGATCATAATTGCCCCGTGGCACTACTAAACTCAGTATGCTCCACAGGCACATCTAGCCACAGCCAGTCGTATTGCACCTTTTGCTAAAGCACATGCACAGTTTATTTGTGATAAAGGTTTAATATATGCACAGAAACTCACCCCATAATGCTTTGCAGGCATACCTTTTACGACACATGTTTGGCCATAACTCAGCCTGTGGTGGTCCTAGGGCAATGGGACCACCACCAAAACATTCATAACCATGTGCCCCCTCCGTCCAGGACAACTGTGGGTCACACTTGGTTAGAGGGGGCCCAAATATCATAACCTCTTCCACCATTCAATTATTTTTAACTAGAACTGTTGTTTTTACAGCTGAGAGGAGGTTGTGTTCTGAATGCTGTTTGTAATAATATACTGATAGTCTTGCATGGCCTGCAAATGTGTAATGTAGTATGCTTTCCACAGGCTGAATGATGATAATTCTCCCAAGTCACTACTAACTCAGTTGACATCACAGGGCCATCTAGTCATGACCAGTGGTATTGCAATTTTTATTTCTGGTAAAGGTTTAATGTATGCGCAGACACAGTTTATTTCTGATACGTTTCCAGGTTTGGGGGACATTCTGAGCTTCTGATGTCAGAAGTTCTGGCAGTGTTCTGGGACACTGTACTCTGAGTGCTTTTGGCTCCGCAGGGACATCTAGCCACAACCAATGGTACTGCACCTTCTGCTTTTGACTCTAAAAGGACATTTAGCCACAACCAGTGGTACTGCACCTTCTGCTGTTGACTATACAGGGACAACCAGCTACCACCAGTGGTACTGCACCTTCTGCTATTGACTCTAAAGGAGCATCTAGTAACGACCTGTGGCACTGCACCCTTGTGCTGCGGACTCCACAGTTAAATATCTAAAAGGCCTGCTAGGCCTGAAAATGTGTAATACACTATACCCTCAAGAGGTTCATTGTTGGAAATGGCCTTTCTGCATGGTCACCCCCAAACTTTTTGCCTTCTTCCTCCTATTTTTCTGACCTAATTTTCGCTGGCTTTAGGACCCTGCGCACTTTACCACTGCTAATCAGTGCTAGAAGTCAATCAATCAATCAATCAATAATTTGTAAAGCGCACTACTCACCTGTGAGGGTCTCAAGGTGCTGAGGAGGGAAGGGGTGAAAAAAAAGGGGAGGCGCTGCTACTGTTTGAACAGCCAGGTCTTGAGAAGTTTCCTGAAGGTAAGGAGGTCTTTGGTTTGGCGCAGGTGGTGGGAAGAGTATTCCAGGTTTTGGCGGCGAGGTGCGAGAATGATCTACCGCCGGTTGTAGTTCTGCGGATGCGTGGGACGGTTGCGAGGGCGAGGTCAGCGGAGCGGAGATGCCGGGTCGGGGTGTAGAAGGAGAGTCGGCTGTTGAGGTATTCTGGTCTGGTGTTGTGCAGTGCTTTGTGGAGCGTGGGTGAGGAGTTTGAATCTGATTCCCTTGTTGACTGGGAGCCATTGCAGATTTTTCAGGTGGTCTGTGATGTGGCAGTGGTGAGGGATGTCCAGGATGAGGCGTGCAGAGGCATTCTGGATGCGTTGCAGCCTCTTCTGGAGTTTGGTCGTGGTTCCTGCGTAGAGGGCATTGCCGTAGTCCAGTTTGCTCTTATGAGTGCTTGGGTGACTGTTCTTCTGGTCTCAGTAGGTATCCGTTTGTAGACCTTTCGGAGCATGCGGAGAGTGTTGAAGCAGGAGGAGGAGATGGCGTTGACTTGCTAGGTCATGCATAGTGAGGGATCCAAGATGAATCCTAGGTTGTGTGCGTGGTTGGTGGGAGTCGGAGCAGTTCTGAGAGTGGCAGGCCACCAGGAGTCATCCCACGTGGAGGGGGTGGAGATGAAGATGAGGACTTCCGTCTTGTCGGAATTGTGTTTGAGGCGGCTGCCCTTCATCCATTCGGCGATGGCCTTCATTCTTTCGTGGAGGTTGGTGTTTGCAGAGTCCTTGTTGAGGGAGAGGATCAGCTGGGTGTCGTTGGTGTATGAGATGATGTTGAGGTTGTGGGATCGGGCGATGTTAGTGAGCAGGGCCATGTAGACGTTGAAGACGGTCGAGCTTAGGGATGAATCCTTGGATACGCCGCAGATGATTTTGGTGGCCTCCGAGCGGAATGGGGGGAGGCGGACTCTCTGGGTTCTGCTGGTGAGAAAGGAGGTGACCCAGTCCAGGGCTCTGCCGTGGATTCCAGCATTGCTGAGGCAAGAGCGTAGGGTGTGGTGGCAGATGGTGTTGAACGTGGCCGAGAGATCCAGGAGGATGGGCCGCTGTCCAGTATGGTTCTGATGTCGTCGGTGGCGGCGATGAGGGAGGTTTCGGTGCTGTGGTTGCTGCAGAATCCAGATTGGGAAGGGACCAGGGTGCGGTTCTCCTCGAGGAAGCGGGCTAGTTGTCTTTTGACAGCCTTCTCGATTACTTTTGCTGGGAAGGGGAGCAGGGAGATAGGCCGGACGTTCTTGAGGTCCTTTGGGTCCGCCTTGGTTTTTTGAGGAGGGCATTGATCTTGGCGTGTTTTCAGCTCTCCGGGAAAGTGGCGGACTCGAAGGAGCTGTTGATAATCATCCGTAGTTGGGGTGCGATGACAGAGCTTGCTTTGTTTAGGATGTGGTGAGGGCAGGGGTTAGATGGAGAGCCAGAGTGGATGGTGTTCATGATTTTGATGGTGTTGTTGTGGTTGACGGGGGTCCAGGAGAGCAGGAGGTTGGTCGGAGGTGAATCTGTGGTGTTGGTGGTTGCTGGGGGGGTCTGGGTGCTGAAGCTGTCGTGGATGTCTGCAATCTTGCGGTGGAAGTAGGAGGCTAGGGAGTCGCAGAGGTCTTGTGATGGCAGGATGTCGTTGGCGTTGGAGCTGGGGTTGGAGAGTTCCTTCACGACGTTGAAGAGCTCCTTGTGGCTGTGTGTGTTGGTATTGATTCGGTCTTTGAAGGCGGTTCTCTTGGTGGCTCGGATGAGTTGGTGGTGTCTGCGGATGGCATTTTTGAAGGCTGTGAGGTTGTCCAGAGTCTGATCTTGGCGCCCCTTTCTTTCGAGTCTTCTGCAGCTTTGCTTAGATTCGTGGAGGTGGGCGGTAAACCAGAAGGCCTTTCTGTTGGTGCATCTGTTGGAGGGATTCTTGATTGGGGTGAGAGTATTGGCACAGGTGTTGACTCATTGCCTGAAGTTGCGGGCAGCTGCCTCAGTGTCGGTGGTGTCGATGGGTGGGCTCTGGGAGAGGGTCGCAATAAGTTGATCTTCGGTGACATTGTTCTAACTGCGGTGGGGGATCCGTTGTGGGTGATGGTGTGTTGTGGCTTTCTTGAGCGAGAAGTGGATGCAGCGGTGGTCTGTCCAATGGAGTTCGGTGGCTGAAAGAGACGTGATTGCTGGCAGAGAAAATATGGTTGAGTGTGTGTCCTGTGGAGTGGGTTGGTGTCGTGACGAGCTGTTTGAGGCCAAGGTTGGAGAGGTTGTCAAGCATGGTGGCGGTGTTGTCGTTGGTGTTCTAGAGGTGGAAGTTTAAGTCCCCGCGGAGAAAGTAGTCAGTGGATGCGAGAGCGTGCGTGCTGATGATGTCAGTAATGGACTCGCTGAACAGCTGTTGTGGCCCGGGGGGCCTGTAGACGAGGGTCCCTCGGAGGGTGGTGCTTGGGTCAGTGTGGATTTGGAAGTGCAGGTGTTCGGCTGTGCTAAGGGTGTCTTCGGTGTTGGTCATGATCCTGAGGGTGTTCTTGTGGATGATGGCGATGCCTCCTCCTGGTTTGTTGGAGCGGTCCCTGTGGGTGATCATGTAGCCATCCGGGATGGCTATGGTGATGTCAGGCGCTGAGGAGGGGTTCATCCAGGTCTCGGTCAGGAAGGCGACATCTGGGGAGGCAAGTCGTGTATGTGGACGGAGAGGGTGTTAAGGAGGATACATCTGAGATGGTTGCGTCCTGTCTTGGTGGGTGGGTTGTTGGTGTGGAGGCTGGTGAAGGTGCAGTTCCGGCAGGAGAAGGGTCTGCGGGTGGTCTGCGGGGAGGCTTGAAGGCAGGTGGGAGAGTGGCCGGTGTTGAGGGGGGCGGAGGGTGGCGTCGTCGTAGTAAAGACGTGCATGGCAGCAGTGTGGAGGACGAGAGCCAGGGGTTCTGGCGCTGGGCGCGGTCCAGGCGCAGACGGGCTTGCCTTTGGTGCACCTTTGGCGAACCTGCTGCGCGTCCATGCAGCAGCCGCCATTAGGTGGGGGGGTAGGAGAGGACAGCTGGGAGGTGGAAGGGGGACAAAAAATGGCAGGAAAAGGGGGTGGAGCTGGGAAAAGGGTGCAGAGCCGGGAAAAGTGGTGGGCCAAAAAAGTGGACGGAGCTGCGGGGGCACCAGCGGCAGGAGTGCAGCGCGGGAGAGAGAGGAGGGAGCGGGGCCACAGGGACAGCAGCGGCGGGGGAGAGAGTGAGGGGGAGAGTAAAAGTGAGAGAGAGAGAGCGGAGTGAGAGAGAAGCGAGGAAGAGTGTAGCGCAAAGCAAAAGGAGCACTAAGGAATAGTAGTAATGCACAGCAGAGGGCAAAGCAAGCAAAAGGAGCACTAAGAGACAGAAGTGAAGAAGAGCAGAGAGCAAAGCAAAGCAAAAGAAGCACTAAGGGACAGTAGTGAATCAGAGCAGAGAGCAAAGCAAAGCAAAAGGAAGAGAGAGGCAGAAGGTAGCCTAGTAGGAAAGCAGAGCTCTCCCACTAGCATCGGGGATGAGGCACAGGCAGAAGCCTGTGGCTGGAGGAGGGCCTCGAACTCCTGACAGGGGTCAGGAGTTCAGAGGAGCCAGGGAAAGGGCTCTACTTACAGGGTGGAGCCACAGGAGGCAGACCAGTGCACTGACCAGGTCAGTGGTATTGCTTGACCTAACACGCAGCGGCCGCCATTAAGTAGGGAGGTGGGGGGGAGGAGAGGACAGGTGGGAGGGGGGATGAAAAATGGCACAAAAAAGGGGAAGCCGGGAAAAGAGTTGGAGCTGAAAAGGAGGGTGGGGCCACGGGGGCAGCAGCAGCAGAAGTGCAGCGCGGGAGAGGGAGGAGGGAGCGGGGCAGCAACAGCAGAGGAGGGAGAGAGAGAGGGGGAGAGCGAAAGGGAGAGAAAGAGAGCGGAGTGAGAAAGAAGCGAGGAAGAGTGTAGCGCAAAGCAAAAGGAGCACTAAGGGACAGTAGTGAAGCAGAGCACAGCAAAGCAAAAGGAGCACTAAGGGACAGAAGTGAAGCAGAGCAGAGAGCAAAGCAAATCAAAAGGAGGAGAGAGGCAAAAGGTAGCCTAGTAGGAAAGCAGAGCTCTCCCACTAGACTACAGGGATGAGGAGCAGGCAGAAGCCTGCGGTGGAGGAGGGCCTCGAACTCCTGACATATGCTGCAAGAGCATATGCTCTCTCCTTAAAACATGGTGACATTGGCTCATACCCAACTGGCTTATTTCATTTACTTGTAAGTCCCTAGTCAAGTGCATTACATGTGCCCATGGCCTGTAAATTAAAAGCTGCTAGTGGACTGCAGTACTGGTTGTGCCACCCACATAAGTAGCCCCCTAGCCATATCACAGGCCTGCCATGGCAGGGCCTGTGTGTGCAGTTTCACTGCCACTTCGACTTGGCATTTAAAAGTAATTGCCAAGTCTTAAACTCCCCTTTTTCTACATATAAGTCACATCTAAAGTAGGCCCTAGGTAGCCCATAGGACAGGGTGCTATGTAGATAAAAGGCAGGGCATGAAAATGTGTGTTCTATATCCCTTGGTAGTGTAAGACACCTAAATCCGTTTTTACACTGCTGTGAGGCCTGCTCCTTTCATAGGATAACATTAGGGCTACCCTCAGTTACTGTTTAAGTGGTAGATTCTGATCTGAAAGGAGTAGCCAGATCATATTTAGTATGGCCAGAATGTTATAAGAAAATCCTGCTTACTGGTGAAGTTAGATTTTATATTACTATTTCAGAAATGCTACTTTTAGAAAGTGAGTATTTCTCTACCCTAAAATGGCTAGGGTTAGTTGACAGCTCCCTTGTGCATTCACTCAGACAACCCCAAACACAGGATCCTCAGTCACATTTTCACACATCTGCATACTGAATGGGTCTTCCTGGGCTGGGAGGGCAGAGGGCCTGACACTTACATGTCAAAGGACAGTGGCCTGCCCTCACACAAAGGACTGCCACACCCACTACTGGGACCCTGGCAAACTCAGAATCTTCTGGACAAGGAACCTGCTGGGGAAGAAACTCTGAACCAGAACATGCAACCTGCCAACAATAACTTTCTGTCTGCCCAAAGGACTCACCTGGACTGCTTTTCTGAGACGGACTGCTGCCTCGCTGTTGCCCTGCTGCCTTGCTGCTCTCTGGCTGTGCTGAGAAGTGCTCTCCAAAGGCTTGGATTGAGCTTGCCTCCTCTTTCCTGAAGTCTCAGGACCGAAAAGACTTTGGGCCTGATTACAACTTTGGAGGAGGTGTTAATCCGTCCCGAATGTGACGGATATACCACCAGCCGTATTACGAGTTCCATAGGATATAATGGACTCGTAATACGGCTGGTGGTATATCCGTCACTTTACCATCACTTTTGGGACGGATTAAAACCTCCTCCAAAGTTGTAATCAGGCCCTTTATCTCTGCAAAGAACTCCTTGTGCAGCAAAAATCGACGCACAGCCTGTGAGAAACGACTCACAGCATGCATCGCAGTGAAACATTCACCGCACGCAGAACCGGATCAAAGCAGCCTGACTTCGTGAGAGAAGATCAACACAGTGCCAGCGTTGTGACCGGAACTTTGATGCATGACCCACGGAATCGAAACACAGCCAAGCCGTAACAATGCAGCCCGACTTCCTACGAGGAGTTGACACAAGCACCAGCCATGCAGCAGAAATTTCCACGCATCGCGCACCTAACCGATGCAGCGCCTGTGACTTTGCTCCGCACGCCCAGGATTTCACCACATCGTCCCCGGGCATCCAAAAACCCCTGCAACCCGAGGAGGATCACAGTCTACACGCCGGTAATCGTCACAAAGCCTGCCCTGCATGAAAACTCAACAACATAGTGCTCTGTGCACTGGACAAATCGACGCACGCCTCCGTGTTTTCCACTCATCTCCTCCTCTACAGTCCCTTGCGGAGAATTTGAATGCAAACCAGGTACTTTGTGACGCAGGAGACACTTGTTGCTTTTTAAAGACTAAAACACTTTGGGGGTCATTTTGACCCCGCGCCGCCCGCCAGGCCGAGACTGTCAGAAGACCGTACCGCAGTCAAATGACCGCGGCGGTCATTCTGACTTTCCCGCTGGGCGGGCGGGCGACCGCCAAAAGGCCGCCCGCCCGCCCAGCGGGAAAGCCCCAGCAACGATGAAGCCGGCTCCGAATGGAGCCGGCGGGGTTGCTGGTGTGCGACGGGTGCAGTGGCACCCGTCGCGATTTTCAGTGTCGGCTAGGCAGACACTGAAAATCATTATGGGGCCCTGTTAGGGGGCCCCATAATGATTGCCATGTGGCATGGGCACTGCAGGGGCCCCCAGGGGCCGCACGACACCCGTTCCCGCCAGCCTGGTTCTGGCGGTGAAAACCGCCAGAAACAGGCTGGCGGGAAGGGGGTTGGAATCCCCATGGGCACCATTGTAGGGGTGCTGAAGGAACTCCTCAATACCAAGAGGGACACAGTGGCACAAGAAGGGGCCCCTGACACTAGCCTGGACGATGAACTGCCCACCACCTCCGCCGGCGCTAGTGGACAGGAGGCACCGCCACAGGACCACCTCACCAGCACCCCACCCCCTGCAGAGTTAGAACCACCCCGCAAACTGTCTCTGAGATCCAGGACAAAGACAGAGAAGGATGCCAAGACCCCTGCCAAGAAATGAGATCACCCTGATTGTCATCCATTTGTCCCACCTTGTCACCCTGTCCATACTTAAACTGCCCCAGCTCCACTTCCTATGCCCCTTTGGACAATGCACCTGTGAGACCAATAGACTGGACTCTGCCATGGACATTCCTCCACCATCACCCCTCACCATTTTACAGCCCCCTCCAATATTGAACACTTAAATAAACAACCTTAAAGCACAAAACAATCAGGAGTCTGTGTGTGATTTCGAAATTGTGTATTAGCAATTACAGTGGCAAAATGCTCTTTCAAATTTAATGTCAACATACCTATGTCACACAGCTCTAGTCCATGAGGAAACAAAGCAGATGTCACACTGTGGGACCCGCCATCTGTGAAATCGTAAGGGAAAGTGTCAACGCAGTGACCATACACTGGGTGAAAATGACAGACAGATGAGAGGTAGTGGATTAAAATCAGATGTAGCAGGCAGGTTTGTCTTCTTACCTGTGTCTCACTGGAAGTATTGCAGGATCATCATGTTCCTGTTGTCGATGTCCTCTTCTTCTGCTTCCTCGTCTTCCTCGTCTTCACTGTCCACAGGCTCCACAGCTGCCACAACACCTCCATCTGGACCCCAGGAGGGTGGACATTACCTTTGCCCCAGGCACCTCAGACCCTGCCCCTGTCACCCCTGCTACCCTCAGTGAGGAGGCCAATGACCTCCTCAGGTCCCTCACTGTTGGGCAGTCTACCAGTTTGAAAGCCAGCACTGATGGCAGCCATTGTCCCTGTTTCTAGCCTCCCCCCTCCAACTTTCTCCACCCAGACCCACACTCCTGTACCTCAGCCTATCCCAAGCACACCATCAGACCAGCATGCACACAACTCAACACACAAGGGAAGCTCTGGCAAACATAAGCACCACACATGCCACAGGCACTCACGCAAGCATCACACACATGCAGACACACCAACATCCACTGCCTCCACTGTGCCCCCCTCGTCCTCGTCCCCTCCTCCCTTCCTGTCTCGTCTCCACTCACACCTGCATGTACTACATCCTCAGCCACTACGTCCATCACAGCACACCCACCACCACACCCCGCTCATGTGCATTCATCACCCCCACTACCATTCACACATCCCCTGTGTCCTCTCCCAGTGTGTCTGTGAGGCCACCTCCCAAGGTACACAGACGCAGCCACACACCCACCCAACAGCCATCCACCTCACGACACCCTACAGCCCATGCACCTTCACCCAAAGTCACCAAACGTACACTGCCTAAAACCACTACCTCTTCCTCCACTCCCAAACCACCTCCAGCTACCCATCCCAGTGTTCCTAAAAAACTTTTCCTGGACAGCCTTGACCTCTTTCAGAGGAGTCAGAGCACGGACAGTCCCCCACCTGTCAAGCATAAAAAGTTGGACAGTGCCCGGTGGGGGAGGGGAAAGAAACCAGCCACCAAAGCCGCTCCCAGGGGTACAGTTGGGAGTGTGGAGACAGCTGCAACACCATCCAAGGGGGGAAAGGGGCACAGTAAAACCGGCAAGTCTGGGAAGATCAGCACAGCGGACAAGACCGCCACCAGCCCCGCTGCCCAGGAAGCGACCGCCAGCAGCAGTCCCGCTGCCCAGGAAGCGACCGCCAGCAGCAGCCCTGCTGCCACAGACAGGACCACCAGCAGCCCCGCTGCCTAGGAAGCGACCGCCAGCAGCAGCACCGCTGCCACAGACAGGACCACCACCAGCCACACTGCCCAGGAAGCGACCGCCAGCAGCAGCCCCGCTGCAACAGACAGGACCGTCAGCAGCAGCCCCGCTGCCACAGACAGGACCGCCAGCAGCCACACTGCCCAGGAAGCGACTGCCAGCAGCAGCCCCGCTGCCACAGACAGGACCCTCAGCAGCCCCGCTGCCCAGGAAGCGACCGCCAGCAGCAGTCCCGCTGCCACAGACAGGACTGCCAGCAGCAGCCCCGCTGCCACAGACAGGACCACCAGCAGCCACACTGCCCAGGAAGCGACCGCCAGCAGCAGCCCCGCTGCCACAGACAGGACCGCCAGCAGCCCCGCTGGAAGCGAACGCCAGCAGCAGCCCCACTGCCACAGACAGGACCGCCAGCAGCCCCGCTGCCCAGGAAGCGACCGCCAGCAGCAGCCCCGCTGCCACAGGCAGGACCGCCAGCAGCCCCGCTGCCACAGACAGGACCGGCAGCAGCCACACTGCCCAGGAAGCGACCGCCAGCAGCAGCCCCGCTGCCACAGACAGGACCGCCAGCAGCTGAACCGCTGCCCAGGACACCGCCGCCAGCAGCCCCGCAGGCCAGTCAGCACAAATGATTCCGATGCTACTGAGTCCGCCACGGGCAGGATGAAGCACTCTGGGCACAAGGCCCCCTCCAGAACCAGTGGAGAGATACATCCACTACCTCCGTCCTTGGCAGGATGAAGCACTCTGGGCACAAGGCCCACTCCAGAACCAGTGGTGACTGTTATCCACTTGAGAGACTGTGGCTTTGCACTCCCCAGGATTGAACAGTGGGCAAACCACCCACTGTAGAGACTTGTGAGACTGTGGCTTTGCACTCCCCAGGATTGAACAGTGGGCAAACCACCCACTGTAGAGACTTGTGAGACTGTGGCTTTGCACTCCCCAGGATACAGCAGTGGGCAGACCACCCGCTGTAGAGACTTGAGAGACTGTGGCTTTGCACTCCACAGGATACATCAATGGGCATGGAGCCCCCTTGTGGATCTGGTGTCGTGCACTCAACCGGCTGAGGTGCCCCCCACTTCCCTTCCCCCTGAGGTGCCTGTTTTATTTCTATGTGATGCCCCTGCAGTGTTCTCTCCGTTTTGATTGGGTATTGAGTGTGGGCCTCGCCCATGACTTTTGGGCCCAGTGATCCACGGACTAAGATGGTGGAATCCCTTGGACTTGTGTTCTTAGTGTATATAATTGTATATCGTATAAATGTATATATTTGTATATATTTTAGATTCATGTGTTTGAATATATCCAATTATTCGTCTCATTTCCTTTTGTCCTTGCATTCTTCCAGGGGGGGTTGGGGGGCGTAACTGTGATGTATCAACAGGTACTTGTGTGTGTGTTGTAGTGGGTGAGGGTGGGGGTGGGGGTGTTGCGTATTGCGTGTGTGTGTGTCACTGTTTTTTCCCTACCCCCTCCCCTGTGTCGTAGGTGCAGTACTCACCGCTGTCTTCGCCGCCGGCATTCGTGCTCCTGGTAGAGGAGCAGGAAGATAAAGGCTGGCAGAATTTGGAGCTCCGGTTCCATGGCATCCTGGTTCCTCGTGGGGTGTGTAGAGGTGATCGTTTTCCCTTCAAAGTCCTGTTTCTGCCATGTTTTTGTTCATGGTGAATCCGCGCTGTAAAAGGTGGCAGATTGGTGGGTTGTAATTCTGTGGGCGGTACATTGTCCTCCGCCTGTCTGTTGGTGGTTACCGCTGCGGTGTTTGTTTGTACCGCCGTGGCAGTCGGAGTGTGAAAGTGGCTGTCTATGTTGGCGGTTTCTGCCACGGTCGTAATTCCATTTTTTTTACCGCCGGCCTGTTGGCGGTTTTACCGCTGCTTTAACACCGACCGCCAGGGTTGTAATGACCACCTATATATTTTTCTAAACACTGTGGGCCTGATTATGACCCTGGCGGACGGCGGAGGCCGTCCGCCAAGGTACCGCCACTGAATGACCGCACCGCGGTCAAAAGACCGCGGCGGCCATTTAGACATTTCCACTGGGCCGGCGGGCGCTCTCCAAAAGAGCACCCGCCAGCCCAGAGGAAATGCCCCTGCAACGAGGACGCCGGCTCAGAATTGAGCCGGCGGAGTTGCAGGGGTGCGACGGGTGCAGTTGCACCCGTCGCGTATTTCAGTGTCTGCTTAGCAGACACTGAAATACTTTGTGGGGCCCTCTTACGGGGGCCCCGCGGCACCCCCTACCGCCATCCTGTTCCTGGCGGGTGAACCGCCAGGAACAGGATGGCGGTAGGGGGTGTCAGAATCCCCCATGGTGGTGCAGCAAGCTGCGCCGCCATGGGGGATTCTAAGGGCAGCGGTAAACCGGCGGGAGACCGCCGGTTTGCCTCTTCTGACCGCGGCCCCGGTCTTGTACCGCCGGGGTCAGAATCACCCCCTGTGTGGTGTATTTTTGTTCTTGTTCTACTGTGTTATTGCATGATTTATTGCTCAAATACTTTACACATTGCCTTCTAAATTAAGCCTGACTGCTCAGTGCCAAGCTACCAGAGGGTGAGCACAAGATAATTTGGATTGTGTATGACTTACCCTGACTAGAGTGAGGGTCCTTGCTTGGACAGGGGGTAACCTGACTGCCAACCAAACACCCCATTTCTAACACTGATTATATGGTTACACTGTAATGTTCTTTGTCATTCTTTTTTCATGCGATTATGCCCTGTAGGAGCTGACGATATGGTTACAATGCCATGTTTCTTCCGAATGCTATTTATAATTTAGGCCCATATTTATACTTCTTTAGTGCTGCGTTTGCACCGCTTTTTGACGCAAAAGCGGCGCAAACTAACAAAATACCATTGTATTTTGAAAGTCTGAGCCGCTTTTGCGTCAAAAAGCGAAGAATAAGGAAGCGCTAAAAAAGTATAAATATGGCCCTTAGTGCTCTGTAGGGGCTATTCGGACCATTACAGTCTATTGCCAAGTGTATGTAGGAATGCACAAACACAGTTTATTTCTGATAAAGGTTTAATGTGCAGCATGGCTAAATATTTAAGCCTTTTCAAAAAGGACTAGGTACTTCTCCAGCTGTTTCCAGGTTTGGGGGACATTCTGTGCTTCTAACAGTCAGAAGAAGTTCTGGCAGCTTTTTGTGACACTGTACTCTGAGTGCTTTTGGCTCCACAGGGACATCTAGCCTCGTCCAGTGGTACTGGACGTTCTTCTGTTGACTTTACAGGGACATCTAGCCATATCCAGTGGTACTTCTCCTCCTGATGGTGAATATAAAGGGACATCTAGCCACAACCAGTGGGACTGCACCTTCTGTCTGTTGACTCTACAGGGACATCTAGAAACGACCTGTGGCACTGCAACCTTGTGCCACTGACCCCACAGTAAAAGGATATTTCAGAGACCTGCTAGGCCTTAAAATGTGTAATACATTATGCCCTCAAGGGGGCTAAATATATGGTTACACTTCAATGTCCTTTTCAATGTGATTATCCCCTCTAGGGGCTGAAGATATGGTTACATTACCATGTTTCTTCCAAATGGTATATTTACTGTGGTGCTCTGTAGGGGCTGTTCAGACCATTACTGTCTAATGCCAAGTGAATGAAGGAATGTACAAAGAGTTTATTTCTGATGAAGGTTTGATGTGCTACATGGCTACATATTTATAAGGTCCCAAATACGAGGTTGTCATTATTTAAAATGCCAACAGTTCTAACCCTCGCTAATGTGAGACCTATTGCATTGCAAATGTTTGTTTCATAATGTCTCTTCCCCAAAATCCCAGTTTTTCTGAGTCTGAGTTAAGAGACATGGTACTTGAAATCATTAAAGTTGAGCCACAATTGTTTGGAGCACAAGTCCATAGCACTCCTCTCATTAGGAAAGTGGAAATGTGGCAAAGAATAGTTGACAGGGTGAATTTTGTAGGAAGCATTGTGTGCACAGAGGATGATATCAGGAAGAGGTGGAATGAGATGAGGGTCAAGGTGCGTTCCCTGGCCTCCAGGCAACAGATGGAGGCCCAGGTGACTTGTGGTGGCCCTCCCAATGCCCCATCAAAACTCTTCCTTGGGAGGAGAAGGTGTTGGCCATCCTGCACCTGAGGGATTTACGGGTATACCTGGAGGAGCGGAGTCTGGTAAGTCACACACAAACACAGTTAAAAATGTGTCATGTCCTTCATACCAACACCTCACCTTTTTTCACTGTGTGGTACACTCATGTAACCAAAATGCAATACCCCGATTAGCAGAGATGTTAGCCCATAAATGTATATTGTGCTTCATCACACCACATGTAGCCTTCCAAATGAAATGCCATAGGTTGCAATGGGGATGTAAAGGTCTCACTTTTTCAAATTCAAACAAGCACACCTTACATGTGTCAAATGTAAAATGTTTGTCCCCACCTAATCTGTGTGCGCCAACTGAAATGCGAAACAAAAAATATCTGTCAAATGGGTGGAAATAAGGAGGGTGACATGACTACAACCACCTGGAGGCTTGTACCTGTAACTCCAAACAAACAGGCCATACTGAACTGCCTCAAACACACCTTTCTACCTTGTCTCAAGTGGAGTAGTCTCCCTGGGAGAATACCAGTGGTGTAATGGGATGGACACAGCCAGTTACCTAGTCGCTACGACTAGGAGGCCTTGTACCTGTAACTCCAAACAAACGCGCCATACTGCACTGCTACACACACACCTCTCTGCCTTGTCTCAAGTAAACCTGCCTCCCTGGGAGAATACCAGCGGTGTAATGGGAGGGACACAGTCAGTCACATGGTCTCTATGACCAGGAGGCCTTGTACCTGTAACTCCAAACATACAGGCCATCCAGCACTGCTACACACACACCTCTCTGCCTTGTCTCAAGTGAACTTGCCTCCCTGGGGGAATACCAGTGGTGTAATGGGAGGGACACAACCAGTCACATGGTCAATACTACCAGTAGGCCTTGTACCTGTAACTCCAATCAAACAGGCCATACTGCCACAAACACACCTCTCTGCCTTGTCTCAAGTGAACTTTGCTTCCTGGGAGGATACCAGTAGTGTAATGGGAGGGACACAGCCAGTCACATGATTACAATTACCCGGAGGCCTGGTACCTGTAACTACAAACAAACAGACCATACTGCATTGCTACACACACCTCTCTGCCTTGTCTCAAGTTGAATAGCCTCCCTGGGAGGATACCTGTGGTGTAATGGGAGGGACACAGCCAGTTACATGACTATAACTATCAGGAAGCCTGGTACCTGTAACTCCAAACAAACAGGCCATACGGCACTGCTACAAACACACACACCCCTCAATGCCCTCTCACTACACATGTGCACTCACATGGGTGTGACAACCCAACATATGTGATTCAGTTCTGCGACATAAAAGACTACCTACCTTGTCCCTGCACTGGTAAGGCCAAATAAATCTGCAGAGGACACACATGACACTTTACCAAGTGGATACAACAAGTATACCTAAGGCATTGGACTTGCCTCATCAGTTTGGTATGGCAGCTAGCTCAAATGATGGGTACAACTACATTCACTACACAGTTGGATGGTTGCCTTCCGCTAATATAACTAGGCCTTGGAATGGGCAGATACACATGTCTACGTAACATATTTTCAACAAAAACATGTTGTAAGTTGACATGTCTGTACCCCCATCCACAATGGAAATAAACAGCACAGCTAATGTGCTGCTTGAGTGCATTAGTCATTGCAAGGTCTTTGCATGCCAAATGTGCAACTTCAATGCAATGGGGACACAATCAAAACTGCAAACAGACTAATAAGGTGTTGACAGTGATTAAGGCTTGTGTATCTGGTACCAACACTTCAAGCAATCACAATATCTGCCATCTCTCAACAGGTTGAGCTGGTACATCAATAAACCAGATATTGGCCACCTACTAGACTTCCAACCCACCTTCAGAGGAATCCCACAGTGATGCTGACACTCCTGGACATGTGGACGTGGAGGATGATCCTGGCCCATCTGGGCAATCTGGTTATGGGGAAAGCAGTGAGACCCAATGCACTACAACAACAACACCCACACCAGTAGCAACAACATCTACAGCGACCTGCCCCCCACATGTGTACCTAGCAGAGGTACCAACGTCTTGTGGTCCCTAGTCGTGGATCACGAGGGACAGACAACCACTCCTGATACTGAGGGTCCAGGAACCAGTCGAGGAGAACAACCTGTGCCAAGGGCACAGGTTCGTGGTGGTGGGGGGTCCATGGGA
Organism: Pleurodeles waltl; assembly: GCF_031143425.1. Classification (NCBI taxonomy): domain Eukaryota; kingdom Metazoa; phylum Chordata; class Amphibia; order Caudata; family Salamandridae; genus Pleurodeles; species Pleurodeles waltl. Next base: position 46,592,008 of record NC_090446.1, on the reverse strand, counting down.
GAAATATTGTTGGCCCATATAGGCAGGCCAGTGTGGCCACCCCGGACCAGGAGACCATCAGCCACGTCATGAGTCTCTATCATGAGTCCCAAGGCTTGATGGGCCAGTTGTTAACTGAACTCCAGGAGATAAAGCAGATGTAGAGGGACCATCATAGAAACACAGCAGCAGTGGGAGGCCCTCAATGCAAACTTGGCCTCCTTAACAGGGGTGCTAAGAGACATTCTCACATCCAAGAGCAGGGCTCCAGTGACACATCCACCCCTCCCTGTGGGCCACCTCTATCTAGCCCAAGTACATCTGCGGCAGCCACAGAGAGGAAGCCCTGCTTTAGGAACCACCAGCCTCAGACACCCCTGCCTCAGCAGCAGTTAACCCCTTCCCCCTCTACCGCTCTCGCAAGCGGGACGTCCATCCAAACATCCAGAAAGTGCGGATGACAAGTCTCCCCCCACCACCAGCAAAAACTCCTTTCCTTGATGTCCTCCTTTGTGTCGCCATATTCACTCTGTGGACTGTTCCTGAACCACATTCTATTTCTGATGGGAGAAGTGCTATGGATTTTGGACTTCAGATGTTGTGGCATCTACCCATATGATTTCATCAACAATGACTAACCCCTTCACCTTTCATTTGAAACTCTTCTACACACATAATATTGTACTTTCTGTGCATTGAAACAAACAATTTACTATATCAACATCTGCTTTCTGAATCTGACATCATTAAATGTTAGTCTACAAAAAAAATATCTATGTCACAAATTGAATCCAGGCCACATGTGGAGGAGGGAAATGTGGTATGCATGCATTGTGTAGGCCATGATTGCAGCCAGTCCACACTGACACAGTCATGCAATACACTTGTTGACAAGGAGGTAATGTTTGAATTGTTAAAGCCAATAGCCCATCAACATGTCAGAAACATTGCAAAACATGCCTGACTGCAGTATATTGTGTAGGGAGACACATGTCTAGGTACGGGGGCACTGTACATTGAAGGAATTAACATAGCAAACATAATCCTGTACAATAGCCAAAAGATGTATATGTTTCAGCTTCTCAGTTGAAGTTTTCATGCCCATCAATGAAGTATAACCCCATCACATATCAGACATAAACCAGGCAAATGCCAGTATGGCTCAAATCCGTCACAAGGAGAACACTTTGCAGTGCATCTGCTTCAGACGTTACGACCCAAACATATTAATGTGATGTGCCATAAGCATTTTGGCCTACTATGATGGAACACATTTCAAACCACATTTTATCCAGACATACTTTCCCAGCTTTGGCAATGTTAATTGTGATCAACATGAACTTGGATTCACGCTTCCCAGGTATGACAGACACAATGCATTTCGGCCACCACACAACACTAGACATGTCCAATAGAGTCTTCTCATTTTCCATCCTATCACTGTGCAAGCCATCTTGGTCCAGGTTGGAATGTACAATGTCTCTGACACAAATTCCCAGGGGCAAGCCATGTCCATCATGACTGTCTCAACTGCATCACATATCTGCCAGTGTAGCAACTCAGAAATATCAATGTGTTGATGCCGTGGTGAAGACACCTAGGAAACCAAAAATTGGTTCAGTTACAAAACCATACATGTGACAGCATTCACATAGTCTACAACTGGAGAATACAGTACTTGAAACAAATCTGAAAAGAAAATTAGCTGCATGACTAGAAAGATCCCTGTAAAATTATGAAGTCATCAGTCACCCTGTTTAAAATATTGGCAGTGTCCCAGGTCTGAAACATTTCCAAGTACCATCATCCACACATACATATACCAAGAAGGTATTGTACAGTCAAAGCTGTGACATCCATAGAAATACTCACAATCATGAGAAGGAGGTGGTGATGAGATCTTGATTCAAGTCAACTCCTTCTTCTTCACCACTATCTTAATCCTCATCATTTGTCATTTCAGGATTCTCACAGGAGGCTCCTGAGGTTCATTGTCCTCTGCGATGTAAGGGATGTTCTGTTGCAGGGTGATGTTATGGAGCATAGAGCAGGCCACAGTGATCTGACAAACCTTCCTGGGTGAGTAGTAGAGGGCTCCACCAGACCTGTCTAGACAACAAAATCTTACCTTCAGGAGACCAAAAGCCTTCTCCACTTGCCCCCTTTTTCTACCATGGGCCTTATTTAAGCAGACTTCCCCTGTCGTTCTTGGTTTCCTCAGTGGTGTCAACAACCAAGGACTGTTGGGATAGGCTGAGTCTCCTGTATGGAATGAGAAAGAAAGGCCAAAATTAGTCACACACTTCCTGATCATAGCACCAGACATTGAACACATTGAGTAACTACAGGTGAGATGTACCGTCAAGCCAGGCTCTCTCTGGTTGCAGTTGTGACATCAGCTCAGGTATGGTGCTGTTACGCAGGATGAAAGAATAATGCACTGACCCTAGGAACATGGCACAGAAATGTAAAGATCTGCCAAACAGATGACCTGTGCATTGATAGAATGGAAGTTCTTCCTGTTCCAATACACTTGTTCTCTGTCATGCGGTGGCACCAATGCAACATTGGTTCCATCAATGGCTTCCACTGCATGTGGGAAACAAGCAAATAAATAAAAGTCAATCTTCATATTTGCCAAGTCTTCATGTCTGTGAATCTGATGTTGTGAATGTGTTTCATCATTGCAAATAGCACATCCCTTAAAAGCAGACGTAACATGGGTTGCGACATACCACCTGCAAGAGCCACTGTGTACTTAAAGGACCCTGTGGCCAAGAAGTGCAATACTGAGAGGAGTCTCACAATAGGTGGTATACATGTTGGATTAGTAGCTACGTACATAATTGACTGACGTTTGACCCGGAGGGTGTTGCTATTTTTAACGTCAGCACGCTCTAGTGAGCGCGACGTTGCTTAGCAACTTCCAGACGCGGAAGACGCGCTCCGAGACAGTATTGACGAAGAACTAAGCGATACCAGCACACTCCGTAGCCGGTAAGATGGACGCTATACTGTGGACTGTTTTAGTCACTAGGTTGAGCAATTTTGCTTTTAATAAGAACCTTTGCACTCATGAGGGTCCCGTTTGCTTTCTTGGCAGGTGGGCTTTATGAGCCTCGATGGTTTCTTGGGCCAAATATAAGCAATAATAGCTTGTCCCACCGCTCTAGAATGAGAGACAACTAATGGGCGTCTCCGGGCTTTTTTCACAAGTAAGACAATAACATGCAGCGTTTAAAATAAAGCTAATTTACATAAGTATAAATATAGTTAAACACTGTATCACAGTTAATTATAAAAACACTAGATGGTTGAGTTTAAAGCTGGAATTATTTCTATATTCCTATTCTTTGTTTCTGTAATGAGCTAATATGTGTATAAAAGAAAGTTTGTTTGAATACCAAACAGTCTGTTGGCATGGAGTCTACACCTTCTATATTTTTATTTAACATATGTAGGATAATGTATGTATATTTGAAAGTACTTTTTCTATGTCTAATTGTTTTGTAGAATCACTTGTGCCCTTATCCAGTCCTGATGAGGCCCTAAATCAGCAGGCCGAAACGCGTTGACTTCATTCTCCTTACAAGTGCATTGGGTTCGTCGAACAAATGGACTTTATTGTAAAAATTTAAAAATGCACTAGTTCACGCTTGTGTGAAAGAAATACACAATGCGGTGATAGTTAAGTGCATGAAAAGCCCATTGCCTTAGTTAATAGAAGTGGATCACATTGGGAGTTGTATAATAGTGACCACTATTTAAATGTGTAGGGTATGACTTTGTGTAGGTTTTTTTCACTGTGTGTTTTATTGTGTTTTATTTGAGAGTATTGTAAATAATAGCTTAGTAATTGATGTAATGTATATTAGGTTTTGGATTACACAACCATAGTTCCTTTTTGACTACATAATTGTTTGAAATAAATAAGAGAAAGAAATTAAACTCAGGATTAACAGAATTAATGACTGTTGATTTAATTCAGGATTAAATTTGTCCCTACCTGTTGTTTTCTCTTTTTTGATGTTGTATTAACCCTAGACAGGGTAGGGTGATAGGGTTCCCCCTGTTTTTTTTTTTGCGGATTAGTGTTCTGTGGCATGAGATCTGGCTTTAATTGACGGCAAAGGTCATGGATGGTTTGGCGATTCAAGCAAAATCTCCTGATGACATCACGTTCCACCATGGTCTGCAGGTCTGGAAATGGTTGGTAGATTGGTGGTTCTTGCAACCTCCCTCTCCCAGGGTACCTACATGTGAAACCAACACCGACAAAGCTTTACACACTGTGGGCAAAACAACATGCCTGAGTTGTGACGCCAAAGGCAGCATTTCATCAAATAGCAGCCAGGAAACACACTACACCCATTAAACATCACATCACAATACTGTACAAGAGCCAACTTGGTATCTCTTTGTTATGTTACACGTGTCTACAATATGTAGGTCTGTAATACACATGTATCTTGTACACAATTGCATCTTGTCAAGGTACTGATGGATGTGACAGCCAAAATTTCTGCCGTCGATGGTTCTCAACGGTCACATGGTATGTATGATTTGAAACACACTGCAAACGCCATATGTGCGAGCTTTTCCCCATGCAAATGGTGTTCAAGCAATTTGTGGTGTTAATACACCCATCTCCATGTCATATAGCATCCTAACTTTGAATTTTAACTGCATGGCCAAAAGACAAAATAGTGGATGCCTGACCCCCCAAAACATACATTTGGCACCACCGACGGAAGTCGACCGTGTGGTGGGCGGTTACAACCTCGGCAGACACAGCCATAGGCTAACATTCTTGACTGTGACGGTCGTGGGAAATGGCTGTGTCTGTCAGCGGTGGTGAACCCATACAAGACGTACATGTACGCCAATTTCTGGAAAATATCTCACTTGCCTTTTAACCCTGCTGCCATGAACACCTCCACTACTTCAGCTGCTGTGTGTCGACTCTGAGAGCAATCATGCCTGGCCAGTCGCCTCTGAGAGCAATCATGCCTGGCCAAGCAGGTGAAAGGACCCCTGCCGTCTCACCAGAAGAGCTGGAGAGGCTTGTTGAGGAGGACCTTCCCTACTACGGCCAGCTCTATGGCTCACCAGAGGAACAAGTAAGTGTGATTTCCTTTTTACATACAGTCTGCTAATCGCCATCTCTTATCCACACACATGCTACATTGTGCATATGTGTGATTGTGAGCCAGTATGGTGCCTGTCCCTAAATCTATGAAACATGCTCTGGATGTCCAGGGTGGTTATAGAGGACAATGTGCTCAGTGTAGAGTACTTGAATGTTGTGCAGTATGTACTGTGAGAAGCACAGAGTCCCCCTTCTGTTGCATCAATGTACTGATGCAACGTCGCAGCCATGCAAATCCCCCCACTGAGGATTTCAAGATGGTAAATCTCACAGTCACTGCATTAGCCTTACAGGATGTGCTGGTCATCTGTACTGCTGTTAAATGTTTGAGATGTAGGCAGCAGTGTGTCAGAGCACGAAGACTCCTCAATCCAGGTCAGGCATTGACAACTTACCATGTGCTAAAGTTGTAGCTCATTGAGCCCCTCAGAGTGCCCATGACATCAAATGTGCCCATACTGTGCTCACAGTATGCAATGCTCATGAATGTCCTGTCTACACAGCATGGAGGGACCAAGGCCTGGCAATGCTTTGTTATAGTGTATGCCTTAACCCAAGTTGCAACACCAGGTCAGTGGCTAAACAAAGAGGCATTATGCTGACACCCTTCATACAGGCATGTGCTTGGATGGTGCTAACAATGGGTGAATAAGACTTACCTGTGGCCTGGAATCACCGACATTGATTACACTAGGGATGGGGACTGCAATTTCAAAATGCCCTTTTACATATGTCCACTGTCCATCTATTTCAATGTGTAGGTGTGGGTCAGTACATGGCCCTCACTCACACCAATCTGTTGACACCTGTCCACGAGCCATGTCTGTGCAGTAGAGGCCAATGGAGCAAGTGATTGTACCTCAGTGCTGATGGATGCCCAAATCAAAAAAGATCATGATAGGTGTCTCAGTATATTGGTGACATTTGTTAAATCCCAAGGAAGAGCCTCTAAAATGTTGCAGACTTCCCTGTAGGGTGCCACATGTGTCCAAAACTGTATTGTATGATGATGGTACATAACACAGATAAACACTTGAAAATGGTATGTGGACACAATAGGTTGTGCACTTGTCCACTCCTCCCCTGAGGAGTAGCTTCCCATGTCACACATACCAGCTCTTCCACTGCCATGCACATTTTAGGTGGCTGCATGTCTGATGGCGCATGCCTGTTTGCACTGTATACAGCAACGAAATGTGCCTGGATGTGAGATGTCTGTGCAGTCCTGCAGAAGTAGTTTACTTGGTTGCAGGTACAAATGTTGATGTGTGGGCACTGGTGGGTTACATAATGGGACACGTTTCTTTGCTCTGGGGTATACTGTTACAGTGTGTTTGAGCAATCACTGTTAGCCGTGACCAGTGTTGGGTGCAGTCAGCAGGTCGCTCTATAACTACGCTATCATGTCCCTGCATCTTACACACAATGTGTAGTCCTCAGGGACTGCTTAGGACATGTATACTTGCCTGTTCTGGGTGTGTCCTAGATGTATGTATAGACAACTAGTTTTCCAAGAGGTTTGCTAATTTGTCCACTTCATTTGTCTCTTCCATCCACGCAGGTCAATGCCCATCAGAAGCCAGGGATTTGTAAAGCAATCGGCCAGAAGGTGCGGACCCTGGGGGTCTATCACTGGCGGAGCATCTATTGCAGAAAGAGGTGGGAGGACCTGAGACACTGGGCCCGGAAGATCGCTGAGGTCCAGCTGAGGCTGTCCTCCTAATGTGGGCGTGGAGCATGTCGGACCCTAACACCACTAATGGCCCGCATTCTGGCCCTGGCCTACTCGGAGCTTGATGGGCATTTGAGGGAGGTACAGCATCTACCAGGGGTTGAGTTACAGACATATTCCTCCCACATGACATTGCTATGCAAATGTTTTTGAGGCAGCAATCTCCCCCAAAGATGTGGTTTTGGCCCATGTGTCCTGGTTTGTGTAGTTAGGAATATTGGGCCATGTTCATGTTCCCTGTCTACTACTCAAGGAACACAACAATATACAGCCCACTACCAGTGTACTCTCTTGGGCATACACATGGCTGAGTCCTCTAGTCATTCACCTCATGTTGTATGTTGTTCTGGGTGACTTGTGTTGCCAACATTCCAATGGTCTTCAGTGTGTCAGTCCCAACAACAGACAGCACGGGAGTGTTGGACATGGTATTCAGTCTTGTGTCTGCTCAAGATAGTGTATTGTCATCTGTGCCCAACTGTCCACTTGTCTTCAGTGTGCCAAGAGTGCCTATGCGTCACTGCTGTCTCTCATGTGATGCTGGCCACATACATGTAACATGGCATGCATTGTCCACATTGGAACAATCAAGGAACCACTGCCAACATATTATTTTTAATCCTAATGACTACAGTGATGTGATGGCAACCTTGTTACTGTACATTCACTACATACAAAGGGTAGGAAAACTGATCAGTTACTGTTCTCAATTGTGAATGTGTGCCGTGACACATGTATGTGGCCATCATGACATGAGGGTCAACAATGACACATCAGTAGACTTATCACACTTGTTGCACATGGCCTTCTGGATACAAATGACAAAGTACTCTCTTGAGTGGACACACGAGGTGGGGGCAGTAATCTTTTGACTGTTATGGCTTCATGTTGGGGTTGGCACTCCATAGATAAACGACCACAACATGAGACAACATGAGATGATTGACTGCTGGACTCAGCCATGTGTCTGCTAAAGGGAATGTATTGGCATCTGTTCCCAACTGTCCACTTTTCTTCAGTGTGCCAAGAGTGCTGATGTGTCACTGCTGTCTCCCATACGATGCTGGCAACATATATGTGACATTGAATACATTGTCCTTTGTTGTAGATGAAAGGTACACATGCCAACATGTGGGCACAAATCCAGATACCAATAGTGATGTTACCCCAACCATGTAACTGGACATTCACTACATACCAAGGAAAGGTACTGATCAGTAACTGTACACATTGGACAATCTATACCATGTCACATGTATGTGGCCACCATCACATGAGGGACAGCAATGACACATCAGCACACTTGTCACACTAAATACAGATGCCAGTGTACTCTCTTGAGCGGACCCCCGGCTGAGTGCAGTGATCTGTTGGCTGATATTTTTTCATGTTGGGGTTGACACACTGACGACATACAAACTGTGTGTATAAATATCAAACACAACATGAGATGATTGGCCGCTGGACTCAGCCCTGTGTCTGCTAAAGAGAATGTATTGGCATCTGTTCCCAACAGTCCACTTGTCTTCAGTGTGCCAAGAGTGCTGCTATGTCACTGCTGTCTATCGTGTGATACTGGCCACATACATGATACATGGCATACAGTGTCTAATTGGTAATATTACTGATCAGTACTCCCCTTGTTATGTGGTAAATGTACAGTTATATGCTTAGGGTGACTACACTGTGGATATCAGAATTTATGACTACAAGTTGGCATGTATACCTTGCATCTTCCAAGTATGTTTCATTTACAGTTTCCTGTTACATTGCTTGGTGTGATATTCCTACACAGGTGTGTCTACATGTCATATTGGACATGTGTGAAAATTGGATCGATGCTGGAGGTCAAGTATGTCCACCGGCTAGATTGTGTGCACATAGATGTATAAGTTCCAAATATGCAGACACAACTGGACCAGTCATATGTCGTACATTTGTAGATGCAATGAAGGACATGACAGCAAGACCTACAGTAATTTATCCCAACGTGTGAATCCATGCCACTGAGGTTTCATTTGTTTGTCAGTGCTTTGCACATTAACATTGGTGAGGGTACTTTACCTACTTGTTGATATGCATCAGGGAGGACACATATGTGAGTGTGTACATGCAGTAATCCACGGGAATTGTTTTTGCATTGCAATATGGTACAGCGCTGTGCATTGCCAGTGTCAGGAGTGTTATGTGCTCTTCTTCTGCACTGGAGATTCCATGAGCCACTGGAACATTCAATGTACTATTGCCTTTTAGATCAGCATTGTTTGCTGGGGGTAGACAGCAGTAGCAAAACAAGCATTTACAATGCAAAAGGTCTTGCATTTGCTTGAGTTAGAGCTATTAGCTTTGTACATGCATAACTGGACTTTTCTCGCCACAGACATTTTTCACCCGTGCTGCATAATTTGGTCCTCTCTGCTATATAACTCCAGTGACACGGCATTATACCTAGTAATAGGGCAGAAAACAGTGAAGCCTCTCGCTACAGCACTTTGAAACTGGTATGAAACACTACATGAAACTAGAGTAATATTATTAATAATAATACTGATAATAATAATAATTATAATAATAATTGTTGTTTTTATTAGTAGTAGTGTAAGTGTTCCTATAATGAACTTTGCTTTTGCTGATATTGGCTATGTTGTCCAGGTCGCATCAGAGAATAAACGGGTCCCATGTCATAAGACTGCTTTCAATTGCAAACTAATTCAAGATTTCCCGAGCTAGCATGGCCGTCTATCAGTCACTCAGTGTGACGCCTTCACCGAGCGACTGCACAAGGTTTGACAATTGCTTTTATTAATAGCTTTGTGCTGGTGCCTGCAGCGCTAACAGCTGATACTTACAGACTTTAGAAGTGTGAAGACCAACGTTAATTTCTTGCCTAAGGTTATACTTTGAAATTAACGCAGAGCCCCGAAGCCTCTTGACGTTCTTTGGGTGCATCCTTCCTGCAGAGCATCGAATGACCCCAGTGTCTGCAGGGCACACCGATGCCCACCCACACTCGGTACAATTAAGTCGCCCACATATACGATTAATTCATGATTCTTTACTTTGTCTCAGACAGCAGATGTTGGCCTAGTGAAAGTGTCTTTTTTAAATTACACGCAGAATTCGATTTGTTTCCTCATTGATTCATTCAAATAGTATGAGGGAAGAGAAGAGGGGCCGGCGTGTCCTATCTAAGCAGTTTTGCACCAACTGTGACACATGGTACATTTGCTGCTGCGTGGAGGGGGACAAAAGGTCGGGGATCCACAGAGTCTGTTAACTGCCCCCGATATCATTAGATGCGTTGAGATAGTCCACGGGTTACGTCTATCTTGTAATTTTATCCGCATTAATACACCACATGGCTGTTTACGTAACTCAATTCAAAGCGCTATTTAAAGGCGTCGAACAGTGCCTCGGTGAGCGTCTCCGCTGCAGTAAGAATGTCTGCATAAGTGTGCAATGACCAGAGCATGAATGTGCGCTGCATGCAATGCAACCCCGGGTCATTCAAGACACAAATATTCCAGTGTCCACGCTGCTCGTTGTCCACGTTACTCCTGGATGCTATTACGTATGGGATGAAGCATCCCCCGCTGTCCCTTAAAGGATAGTGCACGTCACTGAGCATTTCTGTGACCATACAGAACTAGAGGGGGTAAACGCCGGAGAAGGCATGATGTGCGCATGCCTCTCACTAACTGATGCACATGCATGCGTCAGGAGGCAGTGCAGACGAGTTGTGAATGGGTTTCCTTTAATAGTAAATACGTCCCAGGACTGGCAGCTAGGCACTAGAAAGTAGCAGCGTTTTACGACTCCTCACTCTGCGATTGCCAGATGATTACTTTCAACCTGGACATCCCGTGATGTGACATAAGTTTGTTTGCCAAGATATAGACTTGTTCCTTTGTAAACCACGCGAATAAATTTGTGCTTACAGCCGTCCACCCGGGCAGGGCAGGAACCAACCGAGGCCACGCCTCTTTCAAAGAGACTCCCGCCCCTGACGTCAAAGAGCCGTGGTCATACAGGCGTGGCACATGAGTGGCTTACAGACACGGGTTGTGTTCTTTCTGCTGCAGCTTTGCTCAAAGGGCAATCACATTTTCATTATTTTAATTAGTTTCTAAGCACATGCACCTCCCGTACCATGCTAAACACGCTTGTGGCGGTAAACCAAAGTCAGCATTACACATACCTTGTGAGAGAGGAAAATGATAAGGTCTTGCAGGGCCATTAGCTCGTCCCTTTTAGTATTTAACATCAATAAAAATAACCTGGTGTTTGTTGTTAGGCAAAGTAGGAAGAGTATGCCAGCCTGACAATGGCCTACTGCAAAACAAAGAAGCCGGAGATTTCAATCAACTGGTGCTTAAACTGTATGGATTCCAAGGTCACTGGTGCCCTCTTGTGGCTGAGAAGAAAATACTTCTGTGATGTTGAATTACATGCTTTCTGTGCATTTTCAGTACAAGGTGTAATGTTTTCCATGAAACCCATTTGAGTAGAAGAAAGGAAAACTTTTCTATCTTTCGAAAGGCACTTCAGCGCAGCAGGAGCAGGTCAGATCATGTTTAGATGCAAAAGAACTTTGTAAACTCCTAACTGGACTTTTCGTGCCACATAAATAGAAAAGAAACAACCATTTGGAATGCAATAGTCTGGTGTTTGCTCGAGTTAGAGCTCAGAGCACCACTGATCGGCGAAGGGTCGGAATGTGCTGCTCTCCCCGTCCAGCCCTCCTCCCTGTGATTCTGCTGGGCCTCGTAAATGGTGACATGCTGCGAATGGGCAGCGGGAGAGACCAGCTGTTTCATGTTTCTCGGGTTAATTTGCGAGACGCACAGGCACCAACAGGCACTACATCCACACATACAACATTGTCTCCCAAACCCTACCCCCTCTCCACCGCCCTTTTAATTTTTCCAAGGAAGACATCCTCTTTGCCCTTGCCCTTGTCTGTACTGATCCCTCCCCCTCCAAAAGCCAAGAAGTCCCCACTTACTTCCAAACCCCTCCCTTCCTCCTTCAAGACCTCCCCTACCCCCCCCCCCATTGACCCTACCCTTACCCCTTCCAAAACCCAACATACCTGAACTACTCCCCAGGTCAAACACCCCTCCCAAACCTGACCCCAAGACTCTCCCTACCAAACCTAACCCACCTCCTAAACTAATCCCCATGACCGCCTTTTCCAAACCTGTCCCCCTCCCAAACCTGACCCCAAAGCCCTCCCTACCAAACCTAAACTTCCCCCTGCCACACTTATCCCCAAAACCTCCCTTTCCAAACCTTACCCCTCCAAGCCTGATACCAAGACCCCCCCCCCCTTCCAGGCATAACTCCCCCGACCCCATGTTCTCTAGGGATGTTCCATGAGGTGCCTGGATTGCCCCTACATACCCCTACCTGTGGAGGTACCTGCAGAAGTGTATTTGGGGGCAAGTTGCTGGGCACAGTACAGTGCTTTGAATTGAAAAACTGTGCCATAAGTATGGGCAGTGCAGGGATCCCCCAGTGGCCCCCCTGCCCCTGTTGTCCACCAGCCTTTTCAGGTTGGAATCAGCAGGTAGCGCTGAGTTCATCGCCACCCTGGCTGATTCCATCCTGCACCGCTGTCAGCCCCGATCTTCCCGGCAGTCATTTGGCGGTCCGACCACCAGACTCCTAATTTGGCTGTCAGACTGCCAAACCGATGGCGGTCATGACCGCCTCGATGAGTCTGGCAGTCTGTTGACCGCCAGACTCATAATGAGGCCCTGTGTTTCTAGTCAACAATGTAACGCCTCAAGGGTAATTGAAAATAGTGTTGAAGTGCTAATATGTAATGGATTGGCAGCAGTGATGTTTAAGCTATAATAGATTGAATGTAATGTGGCTACATAACTAGGTCAATAACAACATTTACTCTCACCAGTCAAGATTATAATTCCCAAAAACCAACTTGATGTATTCTGTCAATGCCTACTAAGGAGATTTCATTAGGTATATTTTACAGAACATGTCTGTATATATTCATCTTGTCATAACCTGTATCATGTAAATGGCAGCCACATATGAAGTTGCTTTGTTTCTTAAAATAAATTCACTTTGGTTGGCAGGGGCCTACTTTTCTCCCGAATTTCACATAAAGTATCCGAGTAAGAACATAAATAAACTGTGGAATAAACCCAAATTCACAGCACTCGACCATAGACTGTGTCACCTCCTGACCAAATATTAGAAATAGATAAGTTATAAGACAAAATATTGTGCACATAAATATTGATAGACACAGATAGTGGGGGTCATTATCACTTTGGCGGATGGCAAAGGTTGTTCGCCGAAGTCCCGACGGTCTGGTTGCCGCCAGTGCAGCCACCTTCCTGCAGATCCCATCAAGAGTTTCCCGCTGGGTCAGCAGGTGTAGTGCGTGGGGTGCACCATCACCCATCGCAATTTTCACTGTCTGCAAAGCAGACAGTGAAGATCGCAATGGGGCAGACCATGGGGGCCCCTGCTCTGCCCATGCCAAGTGCATGGGCAGTGCAGGGACCACTGTGGTGCACCCTGCACCCCGTCTCTGCCAGCAGTTACATGGCGGTGCTACCACCATGTAACCGCCGGGGAGAAGGGATTTTTAATCCCCAGGGCAGCACTGCCCTGGTGGATTAGGGCTGCCAGCGCCACCAGGCTACCGAAAAGACGTTATTTGATGATGCTGGCAGTTTAAACAGTTGTAATGTGGATGCCGGACTGACACATTGGCGGCAGTCCAACAGCCACTGCAACTCTGGTGGTCTCAAGGCTGCCAGGGTCATAATGATGATTGTTAACCACAATATTGTGTTATTATACTTACTACAGGAATGACAAAAACATTGTTAAAGTTATTGTGTAAGGGAATATCAACAAAACAAAATAAGAATATAGTTTCTTTTACTAAATGTATAGCTTAAAGTAATGTGTTAAACCTGACAGCCTTAGGGTGGTCACCCTCAACTTTTTGCCTGCCTCCCTCCACTTTTTGACACTGTTTTTGCTGGTTTTAGGACTCTGCGCACTTTACCACTGCTAACCAGTGCTAAAGTGCATATGATCTCTCCCTTAAAACGTGGTGAAATTGGCTCATACCCAAGTGGCTTATTTAATTTACTTATAAGCTACTAGTAAAGCGCACTACATGTGCCCAGGCCCTGTAGATTAAATGCTACTAGTGGGCCTGCGGCACTGATTGTGCCACCCACATAAGTAGCCCCTTAACCATGCCTCAGGCCTGCCATTGCACGACCTGTGTGTGCAGTTTCACTGCCAATTCAACTAGAAATTTAAAAGTATTTCCCAAGCCTTAGACTCCCCTTTTTTACATATAAGTCACCCCTAAGATAGGCCCTAGGTAACCCATAGGGCAGGGTGCTGTGTAGGTAAAAGGCAGGCTATGTACCTGTGTAGTTTATATGTCCTTGTAGTGTAAAACTCCTAAATTTGTTTTACCCTGCTGTGGGGCCTGCTCCTTTCATAGGCTAACATTTAGGGCTACCCTCATATACTGTTTGAGTGGTAGATTTTGATCTGATAGGAGTAACAAGGTCATATTTAGTATGGCCAGAATGGTAATACAACATCCTGCTGACTGGTGAATTTGGATTTAATATTACTATTTTAGAAATGCACTTTTAGAAAGTGAGCATTTCTCTACACTTAAATCCTTCTGTGCCTTACAATCCACATCTGGCTGGGTTAGTTGGCAGCTCCCTTGTGCATTTCACTCAGACAACTGCAAACACAGGATGCTCAGTCACACCTGCGCACATCTGCATACTGAATGGGTCTTCCTGGGCTGGGAGGGTGGAGGGCCTGACACTTACATGTCAAAGGACACTGGCCTGCCCTCACACAATGGACTGCCAAACCCCATACTGGGACCCTGGCAGACAAGGTGGAACTGGAGGGGGACTTGTGCACTTCTAAACAACTCTTTGAAGTCTCCCCCACATCAAAGGCACATTTGGGTATTCAAACAGAGCCTCTGACCCTACCAACTCAGACACTTCTTGACAAGATATCTTCTGGGAAAGGAACTCTGATTCAGAACCTGCAACCTTCTAAGAGAAGCTGCCTGGCTGCCCAAAGGACTCACCTAACTGCTTTGCTGTAAAGGACTGCTGCCTTGTTGCCCTCTGGCTCTGCTGAGAAGTGCTCTCCAAGGGCTTGGATTGAGCTTGCCTCCTGTTTCTTGAAGTCTCTGGGATCAAAAAGACTTCACCTGTGCAAAGAACTCCTTGTGTGGTGAATATCGACCCACAGCCTGCCAGAATCGATGCACAGCCTGCACCTTGGTGAGAAAATCACCGCACACCGAACCAGAACGATGCAGCCCGGCTCCCCGAGTGGAAATCGACGCAGCACCAGCGTTGCGACTGGAACTTCGATGCACGACCCACTGGATTGACGCATAGCCGAGCTAGTAGTAGGCAGCCCAACTTCCTGAGAAGAGGAATTGACACAGCGCCTGCTGTGTGACAGAAATTTCCTTGCATTGCCCACCGGATCGACACAGCTCCTGTGACTTCGTCCTGCATGCCCAAGATTTCTCTGCATCATCCCCGGGGTGTCCAAATACCCCGCAACACGAAGAGGATCCAAAGCCTTTCCTGCGCGGAAAAACATCAACGCATCGTCTGTGTGCGCCGAGAAAAACCGACACACTCCTCCTCGTTTTCCACACATCTCCTATTCTGCGGCCCCTTGCGGATAATTTAGACTCAAACCAGGTAGTTTGTGCTTGCAAGAGACACTCATTGTCTTTTAAGAACTAAAGACTCTTGTTCTCATTTTCTAAAGTGATATTTCAACGTGTACTCGTTTTGACCTGCATTTTATTAGATAAATATTCTATATTTTTCTAAACCTGTGTGGTGTATTTTTGTGGTGTTTACACTGTGTTATTACATGATTTATTGCACAAATACTTTACGCATTGCCTTCCAAGTTAAGCTTGACTGCTCAGTGCCAAGCTACCAGAGGGTGGGCACAGGATAATTTGGATTGTGTGTTATTTACCCTCACTAGAGAGAGGGTCAATGCTTATGCAGGGGGTAACCTGACTGGCAACCAAAGACCCAATTTCTAACATAATGTATTTAAAATTTTCAAATAAATAGTTCTATGTCCCCGGTACTGGCTTTCCTCCAGCCTTTCCATGGCGGAGTGACCCGCTGGCTGAAAGCTGAGTTGTAATCAACAAGGTGGCGCTGAATTCCTGGCGGAGACAGCGGTCTTGAGACGGTCCAACCGCCAGGGTCGTAATGTGGCTATTGTAATGTGGCCTGGAGTGTGTCGGTCCAACTGCCAGACTCGTAATCAGGTCCTTAATCTCCCTGTGAATGTGTCCAAATGTAATGCAAATGGTGCTCATGTAAACCACTGCAATACCTATGGGTTGAGTTTGATCCTTCTAAAGTTGCAAAGAAATAAAAGAAAAAGAACAAACAGCAGGAGGGTGGTGGTAAACAAAAGGGAGTGTGGGAAACAATAGCAGGAGGAGGGATGTAGTAGAAAGCACAAGCAATGGGCATTGAAAAGACGGAACACATGCACTTGTATGGAGTGCAGGATGAAACTTTAAAAAAGTACCTCTGAAGTGCACGGCCAGTGGAAGGACACTGGCTACCAGCCACTGACCACCAACCAGAAATGGTACTTGGTCCAAGCTCCAGGGAACAGCATAATAACCATCTCACCAGCATACGAGGACCATTGTCTTTGCTAATGTTTGTTTTGTTTGTAGACCTTCGGGAAGAGGCAGAGCAGCTTTAGCAAGTACGTAAAACAAAGACTGTCATGCTATGTGGTCACCCTCGTGTCCAGTGTAGGGGGGTGTTTCCAAAATGATCATCCTTGTCTCCTGCAGATGAGGCAGACCGCATCTGTAACTAGACTTGGTGTTCAATATTATTCAATATCTCCTGCTGGGTTTACGTCACATCTCTCCATGGAAGACTGTCTTGTATTTATAAGGGGCTCTTCATTGTGTTTTATTGGGTTGGACTCTGGCGAATATGCTGCTGAGTGTGTCCCCTTCGTAAACAGTGCCTCAGTGAAACAAATCATTGGCAACAGTAGTTTTGAGTTTTTTTGCATGAAACGAATGACAGTCATCTTTGTTGTTGTCACTACTGTAGGCGTTGTGCAGTCACTACAATTAAATGTAGTGCACGTGTTACAAATGTTTGTGCATAATGAACATAAGGGGCTCAATTCACAAAGGTGAAGTAAGACCAAAAGTCTAACTTGGACCAGAAGTCTAACTTAAGTACTTTTCTGTATTCACAAAGGTGAAGTTAGACAAAAGGTCTAATTTAGACCAAAAAGTCTAACTTTACTACTTTTTGGTATCGACAAAGGTCAAGTTACACCATGTGACGGGCTGGGACCGGTTCGCCCGCACATGGCTCCCACTTGTGCTGACTCTGCCCCTGTTACTCCTACCTGTGAGCCAGCATCGGCGATACTGTCCGGGTATCGGAGGAGAAACCGGAAGACGATTACCAGACGGCCCTGTTCCAGGCGACCAGGAGGACGAAACGCAGCATCCCGCCACGCTCCAGGAGAAGCGTGGCCATTCAGGTGTGTGGGACTACGTCCCAGAGTGAGTGGGAATACGAGAGAGATAAAGGAGTGGAGTGAGAAGGGAGGGGGGCGGAAAACTAAAAGGGCAACACGGGGAGTAGAAAGAGGGACAGACAAACACTGAGGAAACTGACAGGCACGAGCACTGGGGAAAAGGGAAGGGGAAAGAGGGAAGCGAACAAGGATCAGGGAGAAACACAAAACCAACCATCAGGCACCATAGGCCACCGTCACCTTTAAGGGGCCAGCCAAAACCCGAGCACAGGAACGGTTGAGCGCTAAAAGAAAAATATATAAAGACGGAAAGAGTAGGAATCAGACTATTAAGAAGCAGAAGGAAAGTACGTGCTAATCTGAGCTAATGAGAGTAATGTAATCTTACCAAGAACAGAAAGACAGGGACCAGACAATACATTGTAAAGGAAAAGAGATACCAATATAACAATCACTTACAGATATTATTGTCTTTTCTCCACATGCGCTTCCCGGGGAACGACCTGTGAACAAGAGAGACAGAAAGAAACAAGTAAAGACCAAACCTCAAGAACATCCCACCACCTAAAACCCAGCATCGCAAGACTGAAACAAACTTACCTGTATCATGCCATCCTCAATATCTTCAATAAAATTCCTTCGTTTTTAAGGCAATAACGCAGTCTGGAGTGGTTCCTCCACACCCAAGTGGTGTCAGAAGTGGGATTTGTGGAGACACCGCCACCAAGGAAGAAAAGGCAAGAATGGCAGACGTAATAGCTCAGTTGGCAGAAGGGCAACAGCATCCCCATTTAATGTGGGAACAACAAATGAAAGAAGCCAGAGAGGAACGAGAGGCGCTGCAAACCGCCCTTAAGAGTCAGGCAACGATTATGGCCAATAATCAACTTGTACATGAGACTGCCTTGGGTAAACTTACCGATACCATCGCTCATACAAAAGTACACCCCACAGTACCGAGTAGTGTGTTGCAACGATATCAGGAGCAGGAAGACCCGACTCTTTCTTCACAAACTTTGAAAGGGTGGCCAGCACTGCTAACTGGCCCGAGGATAAATGGGGTCAGCATATCGCCCCCCTACTCACCGGCCATTTACAAGCAACATATCAAGCTATTAACCCGAGTGGTACTCTTCCATACAAAGACCTTAAGAAAACCATTTTAGAAAGAGTAGGTTTGGATAGTGAGAGTTATCGCACCAGCTTTAGACAAATGAAATGGCAGCATCAGGAGAACCCCCGTACCTTATATTATCGAGTCCAACATGCAGCCGGGAGGTGGTTGCATCCCACAGAAAACACAAGAGAAGACATGTTTGACATCATAGTCTTGGAACAATACTTAGATGCTCTACCACCTACCACCCGGAACTGGGTACGACAACATCCTGGACTCACAAATGAAACAGCCATAGAGCTTGCCTGTGCTTATCATAGAGGCTCGGATTTCCGGGCTACCGTTAGTCGGGCCACACCACCTCCGACCCGTCCGGCCATACCTAGAATGCATATGCAGCGGCCTGTAGGGAATCCCAGAACTGACCGATTACAACCAGCTGGTCCGGGTCCCTCTGGATACACAAGCCATGGTCCCCAGTGTTATCACTGTTCAGAGTGGGGCCATATTGCCCGGCATTGCCCTCAAAAAGATACAGAGGAGCCCATGGAGATAGGCCTGACCAAGGGAAGAGTATTCTGGGCTGGAGGGGAGAAACCCAAATATACCCTCCCTCTCCTCATCAATGAAGTAGAAAGGATGGCTCTAATTGATTCTGGATGTAGCCAGAGCGGGGTCAGGGACGATTTAGTGTTGCCAGGGCAGGTAGAGACAGAGACTCAGGTCCTCATTACCTGTGTACATGGGGATCAACGGTTTTACCCCCTTGCGACAATACAGTTGAAATGGAGAGAACAGAGTGAGACCCTCCGGGTAGGGGTGCTTCCCAGCCTCGATGAGGATATAATCCCGGGGACAGATTATGAGGATTTTCCCTCCTTATTAGAGAAAGCTGGACAAGAGCACCTTCTGAGAAATTGGTGGAGGGAAGCACCTAGTGAAATGGTCTCAGAAGAACCCAAACAGGTACGAATTGCCCTCAGCAGGAGACAAAAAAGAGAGCAACAACGCTCCTATACGCAGAACTGCCCATCCCAAAACGGATCCATTGGCATTGGGAAGGTTTGCACAATCACTGGAGATTTCCGACAGATTCAAAATGAGGATCCTACCTTAAAATATGCATGGCAGCAGGCCGAGTCCGGGACAGCACAAGGGGTAGGTCCCCGATTCTTGATTCGTAATAATCTATTATATAGGAATCCCACGCCCACAAGAGGAAATGACCTACAATTAGTAGTACCTAGAAGTCACCGTCAACAAGTGTTGCAACTAGCACATGGGGATAATGGGGAAGGGCACTTGGGAAGGGAGAAAACGGAAGAAACAGTCCTTAGACAATTTTATTGGCCAGGGGTTTATGGTGAGATACGTAAGCATTGTTCTGAGTGTCCCAAATGCCAGTTGTACAACCCCTCTCCACAAAAACCCGTTCCCCTTCAGCCTCTTCCCATTATTGATATTCCTTTTTCCCGGGTTGGAATGGACCTTATCGGTCCTCTTACCCCTTCCACTCGGGGTAGACAGTATGTGTTAGTCTTGGTGGACTATGCTGCACGATATCCCGAGGCCATACCCCTTCCCAGTATACACACTAAAGCTATATCTCAGGCTATGATAGAGTTCTTTTCCAGGGTGGGTTTCCCAAAAGAGATATTGACGGACCAAGGGACTCCTTTTATGTCCAGATTAATGGCAGAAGTATGTCGACTACTGGGGGTAAAACAGATCCGTACCTCAGTTTATCATCTGCAAACAGATGGGCTAGTAGAAAGATACAACAAAACCATTAAATCCTTACTCAGAAAAAGTATATCTGAGGCTGGGAAAGACTGGGAAAAGAAACTACCATTGGTTTTATATGCTATCCGTACACATGTACAGACGTCCCTAGACCATAGTCCTTTTGAAATTTTATTCGTCCGACAGCCATGCACACTGTTAGATATGTTAGCAGAACAGTGGGAGGACACAGAAGAGGAAGTAAAAGACCTCTTAACCTACACCAGGGATTTAAGAGACAATCTCCATACAGTGTGGGGAGAAGCCCATACTGCCTTACAGGAAGCACAGGATAAGCAGAAGCAAAGGTATGATACCCGATGTGCTGTTCGCACCTTATCAGTAGGAGACAAAGCTCTAGTCTTACTCCCTAGCACTGACAATAAGTTATTGGGCAAATGGCAGGGACCGTTTGAAGTGATAGCACAGATCAACCCCACCACCTATAAGCTGGCCATTCCACAAGGGAGCGGTAGGGAGCAGATATATCACATCAATCTACTGAAAAAATGGCTAGAACCCACAGGAGACAACTCTGTTCACTTTATCAACTCCGAGATTACTGACGACATCCCATATCCCAAGATAACTCCCCAGGATCGGTCCAACCAGGTACACCCAATTGATCAATCCTGATCTTACTAAAGGGTATCACAACCAACTAACCCGTTTAGTTCAGCACAATCAATATGTCTTTTCTAAATATCCGGGTAGAACCACCTTAGTCCAACATCCCATACGTTTGAAAACAAATACTGTCTCATGACAGTGGCCATACCGCATCTGTGAAGCAAATCAAAAGATAATTGAAGAAGAAGTCCAAACCATGTTGGCAGCGGGTATCATAGAGCCGTCAACCAGCCCTTGGTGCTCGCCAGTCGTATTGGTACCCAAGCCAGATGGCAGTACACGGTTTTGTGTAGATTATAGGGGTGTCAACAACTTAACCTATTTTGATGCTTATCCCATGCCTAGATATCGACGAACTGATTGAGAGATTAGGCCAAGCCAAATACCTATCCACCCTAGATCTCACGAAGGGTTATTGGCAGATACCCTTAAGAAAGGAAGACAAAGAAAAAACAGCATTTGCTACCTCTTCAGGATTATATCACTTTACTGTCCTCCCTTGTGGACTCCATGGGGCCCCCGCCACCTTCCAAAGGCTCATGGATGAAATCCTACGACCTTTTCAGCAATATGCTGCTGCCTATCTCTATGACATTGTTATAAATAGCAAGACCTGGGAGGAGCACATGTCACATCTAGGTACCATATTGCATGCTCTATGAAAGGCCCACTTAACCGCCAATCCTGACAAATGTAAACTCGGACAAACTAGTATCAAGTACCTGGGCTATATCGTAGGGAACGGTTTAGCCCACAAGTAGAAAAAGTAGAGGCCATCTCTAAAATGGAATTCCCCAAGAGAAAAAAGGACATTAGGGCTTTCCTGGGTTTGATTGGCTATTATCGGCGTTTTATTCCACATTTCTCCACAATTGCGGAACCTCTTGCTAATAAGCTGAAAATTTCCTGTCCCAACACCCTTGGACCCCCTCTGTCTCTGCAGTACGTAGTTTTGATCAGCTAAATACCGCTCTCACGTCTGAACCTGTGCTGTGTTGTCCTGATTTTGGCAAACCTTTTGTGTTATTGACTGATGCCTCCGACGTGGGTCTTGGGGCAGTGTTACCCCAACAGCAGGATGATGATTCCCTCCACCCAGTGTTGTACATCAGCAGGAAGCTTCTACCGCGGGAATGTCATTATCCAGCTATAGAGAAGGAGTGCTTGGCGATTAAATGGGCGATTGAATCTCTCAGACATTACCTGTCGGGCAGGACTTTTACCCTGACTACTGATCACGCTCCTTTGACCTGGCTGGCCCATCATAAGGACACTAACGCCTGTGTTCTCCGCTGGTTCCTTTCCTTACAGCCATTCTGCTTTCGGATCCAGCATCTGCTGGGGAAACACATGGTGGCTGCAGATTTCCTTTCCCGTTATCCGGCTTTGGAGCGCCTTGACAGGGCGCTCTCTAGGGGGAGTGTATGTGACGGGCTGGGACCGGTTCACCCGCACATGGCTCCCACTTGTGCTGACACTGCCCCTGTTACTCCGAAGCTTCCTGGTCACTCTGCCTGTGATTGGTCGGTAGTTCCGCAGTGGCGGGACACCAAAAGGTCAAATGTGCCGCTGTCAGCACTTTCGTGGTGCAGAGGTTGGAAGGAGGAAGACGAGGAGCGGAGCCTACCTGTGAGCCAGCATCGGCGATACCGTCCGTGTATCGGAGGAGAAACTGGAAGACGATTACCAGACGGCCCTGTTCCAGGCGACCAGGAGGACGAAACGCAGCATCCCGCCACGCTCCAGGAGAAGCGGGGCCATTCAGGTGTGTGGGACTAGGTCCCTGAGTGAGTGGGAATACGAGAGAGATAAAGGAGTGGAGTGAGAAGGGAGGGGGCGGAAAACTAAAAGGGCAACGCGGGGAGTAGAAAGGGGGACAGACAAACACTGAGGAAACAGACAGGCACGAGCACTGGGGAAAAGGGAAGGGGAAAGAGGGAAGCGAACAAGGATCAGGGAGAAACACAAAACCTTACCGTCAGGCACCATAGGCCACCGTCACCTTTAAGGGGCCAGACAAAACCCGAGCACAGGAACGGTTGAGGGCTAAAAGAAAAATATATAAAGACAGAAAGAGTAGGAATCAGACTATTAAGAAGCAGAAGGAAAGTACGTGCTAATCTGAGCTAATCAGAGTAATGTAATCTTACCAAGAACAGAAAGACAGGGACCAGAAAAGACATTGTAAAGGAAAAGAGATACCAATATAACGATCACTTACAGATATTATTCTCTTCTCTCCACATGCGTTTCCCGGGGAACGACCTGTGAACAAGAGAGACAGAAAGAGACGAGTAAAGACCAAACTTCAAGAACATCCCACCACCTAAAACCCAGCATCGCAAGACTGAAACAAACTTATCTGTATCATGCCATCCTCAATATCTTCAATAAAATTCCTTCGTTTTCAAGGAAATAACGCAGTCTGGAGTGGTTCCTCCACACCCACACGGTTACAGACCACAAAAACTGTGGCAAAACACAAATAAATACAAAATTAGAAGAAAAAAAACAAAAGCATCAGGAAGACTTCAGGATCTTTGCTATGAATACCTGCAACTTGCTATAGGACGTTATAACAGCCGCTTGAAGGCTCTATCCAACGAATTCAGGGCCATATTTATACTTTTTGACGCAAAACTGCGCTAACGCAGTTTTGCGTCAAAAAATTTAGCTCCGGCTAACGCCATTCTGAAGCGCCATGCGGGCGCTGTATTTATTGAATGGCGTTAGCCGGCGTTAGCCGACCGGCGCTGCCTGGTGTGCGTGAAAAAAAAACACGTACACCAGGCAGCACCGGCGTAGGGGAAAATGGCGTATGGGCGTCTAAAAATGGGGCAAGTCATGTCGAGGCAAAAAAATCATCTTAACCCGATTTGCGCCATTTTTTTACGACGCCCATCCCCCATCAACATGACTCCTGTCTTAGCAAAGACAGGAGTCATGCCCCCTTGCCCAATGGCCATGCCCAGGGGACTTATGTCCCCTGGGCATGGTCATTGGGCATAGTGGCATGTAGGGGGGCACAAATCAGGCCCCCCTATGCCACAATTTTTTTAAAAAAAAAATACTTACCCCAACTTACCTTTTCTTCCCTGGGATGGGTCCCTCCATCCTTGGGTGTCCTCCTGGGGTGGGCAAGGGTGGCAGGGGGCGTCCCTGGGGGCAGGGGAGGGCACCTCTGGGCTCCTTCTGAGCCCACAGGTCCCTTAACGCCTGCCCTGACCCAGGCGTTAAAAAGAGGCGCAAATGCGGGGTTTTTTGCCCCGCCCACTCCCGGGCGTCATTTTTGCCCGGGAGTATAAATACTACGCACATGCCTCGGAGTCATTTTTTAGGGCGGGAACGCCTCCCTTGCATATCATTAACGCAAGGGAGGTGTTCACGCCAAAAAATGACGCTAACTCCATGAACTTTGGCGCTAGACGCGTCTAACGCCAAAGTATAAATATGGAGTTCGTTTTGCGTCGAATTTGCGTCTAAAAAAACGACGCAAATTCGGCGCAAACGGAGTATAAATATGCCCCTCAGTGTCAGAATTCCAAAATATGGGCAGTATGTGAAGGCACTACTTATAGCAGCCCTACTACTCAATGTTACTTGCATAAATAGGTTCATGAGGGGCAAAGGGTGCCAGTGAGTCTTAGTCCCATATTTATACTTTTTGCCGCAAACCTGGCATACAAAGTTTTGTGGCAAAATGTATAGCGCTAGGTTGTGTCATTCCAGAGCACGAGCCAGGCTCTAAATTTATGGAATCCGGCGCTCAGGGTGGGTTTGCGTCAGGAAAAATGACGTTAGCTGGTCGGTGGTAAGGGGGTTTTTCCTCAAAAAATGACGCTGGGCTGCTTAGAGGCAAAAAAAGCTTTTAACCAACCTAGCGTCATTTCCTGATGCACAACCATCCATTACACATGACTCCTGTCTTACGAAAGACAGGAGTCATGTCCACCACCCCAGTGGCCAGCACAGGGGACCAGTGTCCCCTAGGCTTGGCCATTGCACCCAGTGCCATGCAGGGGGGCCCATTTCAGGGCCCCCAATGGCACTGTAAAAAAAATACTTACTGAAAATTGCCCTACTTACGTGGGATGGGGTCCCCCATCCTCCGGTGTCCCTCTGGTGGGGGTTGGGGTGTTCCTTGGGCTTAGGGAGGGCACCTCTGGATCCATTCCATGATGTTTAACCATGGAAATTGGTCCACAGGTCCCCTAACGCCTGGTCTGTCCCAGGCATTAAAAGCAAGCTTTCCACCATTATTTAGCACCTCATCCCACCTGTGCATCATTTTTGCAAGGGGGGATAAATATGGCGCTATGGGGATAGCACCATTTTTTATTGACGCAAGGTAGGTGCACGCATCCATAAAATGGTGTTAACTCTAGTGTCAAAATATAAATATGGAGTTAAGTTTACGCTGACTTTGCTTAAAACATTATGCACATTTGGCGCAAACATAGTATAAATAAATATGCCTCTCAGTTTTTGACGTTATACTCCGACACATGAAAGGGCTGTATGTAGCCTTGCCGTGTCCTCCCAGAGCAGTGGAACCACAGAATGGGCCCCTAATGTGCCTCAAAAGAGCCCATTCTCACCACTATACTGTGATACCCTTGTTATGAGGAAGATCACCTTGATTTCTGTCTGAGATGACCTGAATATAAAAGTGGTCAAAAACTGAGATTTTGTACATCTATTATTTGACCTATCTGTGCTTTGGCACAGTCCACCACAACTTCCCCCTGCTGAGATTAGAAAAAACATGGCATCACAAGAACCTTCCTAGACTGGATCACAGTATACCTCTGCTACACATTCATATTGTTTCCCCATTTGTCTCCTATTAGTGCAAACTCTGGCATGACTTAATGATCGATCACCTCACTTCTGCTCAATGCAGACATTGACCCACTACCATGCCTCATGAAGTCCTTCAACCTAATCTGCTACAACTTTGCAAATGGCACACTAATCTTACTTATGTTGGAATCCTGAAAGACACTACAGCCCTTCATGCACTTCACTGCAAGACCACCTGGAATTTAAGAGGCTAGTGGATAACTAGCTCTTCTCAAGCAGATGATGTAGTCCCACCACTCAGAAAACTGAACCAGTAATTAACACAAGGAAGGCATGGACAGCCATGAGTTCACCATAAAATTAGAAGCCATTCTCCCATCAGGATGGTAGGCTTGGCCACCTGCACAGCTATCTCCCCCTGTTGTGCTTTGCTACACATTTGCAGTGACACAGTATGAGCAGCCTTTGCCAATCAGATACACCAATAAACTTATCACACTGCATTCTCACAATCATTTGAGGTAGTGCCTTCTGTTTACAAGCATGAAAGCTCTAAAAAAAAAAGCTTACATAAAGAACAAAGATCACCACTTACCTAGAATTCAGAAAGACAATAGATAATTTACTTTACACACAATTCTGATTCAACATAGTATACATCAAGGATCTACAGATAGTAAGCTGTGTGCAAAACTATCCCTCACACTCCATCTGCCTACTGCTTTACCCATAAGGCCTTGCTACATCAATCTGCACCAAGTCTAGAGCACATTTCCGCGACTCATGCACAACATAGAAATGCACGACTTTTACTCCACACCTCTTCTAACACTTTCTTCCAACCATACTCCACAAATGGAGTAGCTACTTAATTAGCGGAAGGGAACTTTGACAGCCTGTCAAGGGATAGCAGAGTGCTATAGAAGCTCAGGCATCCTATCCCACACATTTTTGCATCACTACATGCCAAGTCACAGCAATGTGTAACTTGATAAGAGAATACACAGCGCATAGCACCGAAGCACTTCCCACATAGGCCACAACACAACCCCACACCCTTGCAAAAAACACATCCGATTAGGCAATATGCTACCCATTCAAAAAACATATGTGTCTCTTAAGGGACATGAAGTGCTTCACAATGCAACAACAATACAATACAACGTCATACCAACCATACTAACACAATACCATACAATACATCACCACACAGCAACCTAGCACAAACAGGACAATGCCACAGACAAAAGTAAAATAACACACAACAAAACAGGCACAACCCAACAACAACTCAATTACACCATTAACCATCAACAAAGCATTGCAGTATACAACTGGATATTGTAACAAGGCCATAAAGAAGAACATAACAAACAAAAACAACATAATAAAACATCTATGCACAAAACAGCCCAACACAACAACTAACAGCAAACCAACATTGATACATAAAAATAACATAATACAGGACAAAACAACCTCAACACAACAAACTCCATCCAACACCCATGCATCACCACCTTTGTTTGTCTTAAATAAAGTGGCCATATAGGGCCTGATTATGAGTAGCCCATGTCAGATGCCATCATTATCTCACCCAATAAAATAATATACTCAGGTCTTTGCAGTTTGAATGGATGCAATATGTATCATTCATTCCAACGTTTTGAGGAATAACATGCAGACTCTGGTTCTTACCTCAAGGATATTTCCAGGTCCATGTGTGCCATTTCCTTGGTTAATTCAAACAGGTTTGACCTGCTGAAATGTAAGAATATGCGAACTGTATCTTACCAGGTAACTACTGGATGCAACTCCAAAAACAGGAAGGGGGGTCCAAAACCACAGAACTCCCTGTGTAAAAATGCCTATTGATATTGTGAGGCGTAGGAACTTCACCAGAGGACATTGGACCCTAGACCTCCTTGGGGAAACATGATTAAGAAGATGGTGAGGTGCCCACTGTATGGATACAATTTCGTTTCTCAGAGTCAATTTGTCTAAAGACATGTAGCATTCATCAATGAGGCTAAAGTCAGTACCAATGTTGCTCCAAATCCAGTTTTTTATTTAAGAAAGACATACAACTCGTGGTAGAAATGTAGACACTCATAGGTCCAAAGGAATGTATAAATTAGGCCAGCCAACACGTGTTTCGCCCCACAGGCGCCTAGGCCAGGGCTTTCTCAAGGCTGGGAAAGAAAAAAGAAATGTAATGAGACTAGAGAATATAATAAAATAGAGTGTTGTTATGTTGGAAAGGGTGAAGGGAAGCCAAAAAGCTGTGCCAGGGAAATCCCAAGAGATTCCAAAGAATAAGGACCAAAAAATCAGTGAAAAAGGATCATGCTGTCCATATCCATGGTTCTCAAATCCAGAGAGGCCAGAAAAAGGCCTGTGCCGGGTGATGGAAGAACAGGTGATAAAATATGGATGACCAAAAGCTAATTATATATAATAGTAGCAACTATTGCAAGTGTCCTTAAGGATGAATAAAGATGATCAAGGGACCGTTTAAAGGTTATCTGAATTGGCTAAATTGTAAAGGAGAGCATGCAAATAGAGAGAAACGTTTTAGCGTTGCACTAAGGAAAGAAATGTGATTGGAAATAGAAATTGTGACTGTACAGAGAAAAATCAAAAGAAAAACAGCATACCGTTTTTAGTCAATTGTGTTCAGATAGACAAAAACAATTGATCATGTAAGTATTAAATCAGCAGTTGGCCTGAAACATAAGTATATACCTATAACACCATTTGTCTATATAATTAAATTAAGCAGAAATTGACAATCAGAGGAAAGCCTCTTTAAAAAAAACAAAGTGGCTAAGTAATGTCATATATTAAAGGTCTGTATAGGAAGTGATATCAATTGAATATGAAGTATAACAATATTAGAGGTACAGTCTTGGTTCAGAGGAAAAAGAGGATTAAGTTAATATAAGAGAAAAGCCAAAAGAATCAGTATTTAAGTAATTGTCAAAATGAAAAAAGTAAAGAAAAGTACCATTAGTTGTTGCCTAAAGATGACCACTATAGCGAAAAACCACCCGTTTTGTATCTAAAATTGAATTGTGAAGTAGATATTGCTATTTCGTCGTAAAAATCAATAACAGTGAAATCGTTAAAAGGAATGGGTAGGAAAAGGTGACATTCGTTTTGCCTAGGAAGAAACCACTGCGGCAAAACTCACCCGTTTTTTGTTGATGTCAGAATTCAGTGATATATATTGCTGTCCGTCGCCTGCAGTAATGTTTAGAAAAGAGGCAGCGCGCCGGTTTCCCATCGCGTCTTTATACGCGACCGGTGGGTTACTTGGGTTGGTCTACCTCGATATAGACTATCGGGTATGGACAAAGAGAAAGGAATCCATCTCTTCAGCCACGCTGAGAGTGGACACGCGAAGTCGGCGGCGCCATCTTGGTGGTACCCAAGGGCGGCGCCATCTTTACCTGAACAAAAGTACGTCCAAGGAAAGGGACAGAAGTGTTGCATAAGCTACTACATAATAAATCAATGGTCTGTTTTTTAATCCAATTAGGTAACTGAGGAAATTCTAAGGAATAAGAATAGAAGAATAAAGGAAGAATAAAAGTAAAAGGAAATACTAGATACTATTACGGACAGGAATGTTGTAACTATGAGTTATAGTGTTGTCCTAGCGACCTTGGAAAATAAAACATGTAAAATATGAAAAGATGATTGCGAGGAGAACGCATTGGCAACATTTATGTAAGCTCCTACCTGTATAATAGAGTGAACATATTGTGGAGGCTCTATTATATGTAGAAAATAAACCTACAAAATAGATAAAAGTGCTCATGTAAAAGATCTGTAGTGCGTAGACAGGGAGAAAGAAAGAAAACAAGCAAAATTGTAAAGCAAACTTTGTACATTATTACAAAAAACTCCAGATGACATTGTTACTGAGTGACTCTATTTAACAAAAGCCAATAGTGCCACTCATAGTCTTTGTTTAGTCCATTGTTGACTGTGTCGTATCGGATTATAATTCTACTTTCCTCCTTGCGCAAGCGTAATGGAGTATTACCACCTCGAGGGGTTAATCTGATACGTCGGAGACCACAGAATGTAAAGGTACGTTCATGAGAATGAAATTCTGTGAAATGTTCAACAAGTGGTGCTTTTGTGTCCACTTTTTGGATATTACGGTAATGTTCTTGAATTCTTATTTTGAGTGGGCGGATGGTACTGCCTATATAGGCTTGGTGGCATCATATTACGTATAAAACATTCGAGCTTTCACAGTTTATGAAATCATTGATATGGAAACATTGATCATTAATAGTAGTTGTTGTGGTTTTTGAGAGACCCCACTTGCAGATTGAACATTTGCTGCAAGTGTAAAAGCCCTTTCGTTTAGGAGATAAAAATGTTTTTGGGGACTGATTTTGAAAAAATGATGAGCAGAGTTTGTCTCTTAGATTAGGAGCCCGTCTGAAGCCTATTTGTGGAAAATTAGTTATATGTTGATTAATGGAGGGATTATTTTGTAAAAGGTACCAATGTTTGCGTAGAAGTTTCCGAATCAGGTGATTGCCATTGTGGAATTCAGTGATAAACCGAATAGCAGGCTTCATATTGACTGTTTGGGATTTATTTAGTAATTTGTTGCGGTCCATATCACGTAGTTTGTCCTTGATGGTGTTGAGTGATTGGCGATTGTACCCC
The DNA here is from genome assembly GCF_031143425.1 of Pleurodeles waltl. Classification (NCBI taxonomy): domain Eukaryota; kingdom Metazoa; phylum Chordata; class Amphibia; order Caudata; family Salamandridae; genus Pleurodeles; species Pleurodeles waltl. The sequence goes on along the minus strand of NC_090446.1, from coordinate 46,561,519 downwards.
CTGGCAGATAGTCTCTCGGTCATTTGGGTGGAAATGTTGTCATAATCTATTGTAGTAGAGCAATTCAGTCTGGCTCTTTTATATTCACCCTGAGGAATATTCCGGATGGTACTTAGAGGGTGACAGCTGGTAGCATGAAGAATTGAGTTTGCTGCTGTTGTTTTCCGAAATAATTTTGTCTGTAGCTTGTCATCTTTGATAAAGATCAGAAGGTCCAGGTATTCTACTGATGAGTTAGAGGTTTGATAAGTGATGTCAATACCCCATTTATTGGGAACTTATGACTGTAAGAATTGGTTAAGGAGATCCTTCTGACCTTGCCAAATTAACAGGATGTCGTCAATGTAACGGCCCCAAAAAATTATATGTTGAGAGAGATGTCCAGTTAGATCATTCCATAGCCAGTGGTTTTCTACTGCACCCATCAGTATACAGGCGTATGGTGGTGCACATTTTGCCCCCATCGCGGTCCCTTGGAGTTGTAAGTAGAAATTGCCGTCAAATAGAAAATAGTTATTTTCTAGACAGAATTGCAACATTTCCATGATCATCAAGTTGCGTTCCAGATACTTCACGGACTTTGTCAATAGGCATCTTCTAACAGCTTCTAAGCCGTCACTATGTTTTATGGAGGTATAGAGGCTGACAACGTCAATGGTAACCAGAAAATAGTCAGATTGACAATTGATGTTTTGTAGCTTTTGTAAAATGTCTTTTGTATCTCTGACAAAGGAGGGTAAATTTGTCATAAAAGGCTGCAATACCTTATCAATTAGGGTGCCCAATTGAGAACAGATAGAGTTGATACCTGATAATATTGGTCTACCTTTTTTTTGTATTTTTGGTAGAAGATATAGGGTAGGAATAGTGGGAAATTGTAAGTATAGGGCACTTTTTTCTTTACTAGAAAGAATTTGAAGAGAATGCCAGTGCTCCAAAAGATCAAATAGCCTATGTGAATTTCAACTGTTGGGTTGTATGAAAGTAATTTATAGCATTTCTTATCCTGAAGATGTCGATAGGCTTCCTGCAAGTAGTCATGAGTGTTAAGGACAACTATATTTCCGCCCTTGTCAGACTCTTTAATGATAATTTGGTTGTTTTTGCTCAGTAATTTGAGGACTTGTACTTGGTGTTTAGTAATGTTAGATCAGGAATATTTACGTTTGTCACAATAATGTTTGTACTCTCGGTCCATGTCCCTCAAGACAGCTGTCAAAAAGAGGTCAATTTATTCTCTAGTCTCATTACATTTCTTTTTCTTTTCCAGCCCTGAGAAAGCCCTGTCCTACGCGCCTGTGGGGCGAAACACGCGTCGGCTGGCCTAATTTATACATTCCTTTGGACCTATGAGTGTCCACATTTCTACCGCGAGTTGTATGTCTTTCTTAAATAAAAAACTGGATTTGGAGCAACATTGGTACTGACTTTAGCCTCGTTGATGAATGCTACATGTCTTTAGACAAATTGACTCTGAGAAGCGAAATTGTATCCATACAGTGGGCACCTCACCATCTTCTGAATCAACTACTGGATGCAATAAAGGTTGCACCACTTGTACTGACTCATGACAGGAAAGGATGACGGAGTGGAGCCTAACCTCTGTCCTACTGGAGACATCTGTGTGGCAATGGGCAATGGCAGTGAGTTTAGAATTTTCTTAACTTTCTATATGAAAACTGTGCTAACAAATTGCATTGATCTATCAGACATTGACACTCTCCAATGCAATGAAGAAAACAGAACATCAGGAAAACCAAAGACGAAATCTTTTTGAAGAAAACAACCTACTTTCAAACAGGGTTCTGCCCGAATTCACCTTGATTTCCATCTGAAATTACCTGACTATTAGAGTGGACAGAATTGAGGTTCTGTGTGTATATTATATGACCTATCTGTGCTTTGCACAGTGCACCACAACTTCCTCCTGCTGAGATTAAGAAAAACATGGCATCAAAAGAACATTCTAGACTGGATCACCTTATACCTCTGCTGCACATACATCTTGTTTACCCGTTTACCTTTAACTCACCTCACTTTGACACCCTGTCAAGGGATAGCAAAGTGCTTATAACTGTAATCCCTGCACAATTGCAATTTAATGGGTGACTCAGAATCAGGCTCATAGCACCAAATTACAGGGTAACATCTAATCTGCAAATGATTCAGAATCACAAGTTGTGTGATTATTACCACACTTTCACAATTTTGCTCTGACAGATATTAACAGGTCAAATCTGTTCGTAAATCCTCATTTCAAGGTGAAAATTAAGAATAGGAGGAATTTGCTGCACATGAGAAAATCCTCATCCCGGGCTAATGGGATTTAATTTGGTAAATACCCAACCCTATTCTGCCCAAATACTAGGATGGTTGCCAGTTGGCCCAGTCCTCTTTTGCTGGCTGTATGTGCAGGTGTGTGAGGCTCTGTGGAGCTGGTAGCTGTCCAAAGAATAATAATTACAAACACTCTGCAGAAACTTGCCTTCCCACACAGTGAAAATAAAAAATAAAAAAATTAATAAAAAAAAAAACACTAGCTCCATAGTCGTGATACTGGCAACTTCAAAAAGCTTGCAGAGAAGTGGTCACAGAACAAGCTTCCCACAACATGGAGCCATCTGTGTCCTACTCAGAGCTTCCAATGCTTGTGCATTAATATTCAAATTATTACAGGTCATGGGCAGATTCTCTCCCAGTGTAGTACACGATGCAGCATTCCTCGGACCCTCGATGAAATCCCAGAGACATCAAGGGGCATATTTATACTCCGTTTGTGCCGAATTTGCGTCGTTTTTTTCGACGCAAATTCGACGCAAAACTAACTCCATATTTATACTTTGGCGTTAGACGCGTCTAGCGCCAAAGTTCATGGAGTTAGCGTCATTTTTTGGCGTGAACACCTTCCTTGCGTTAATGAGATGCAAGGTAGGCGTTCCCGTCTAAAAAAATGACTCCCAGGCATGTGCGTGGTATTTATACTCCTGGGCAAAAATGACGCGCGGGAGTGGGCGGGGCAAAAAACCCCGCATTTGCGCCGGATTTTAACGCCTGGGTCAGGGCAGGCGTTAAGGGACCTGTGGGCTCAGAATGAGCCCAGAGGTGCCCTCCCCTGCCCCCAGGGACACCCCCTGCCACCCTTGCCCACCCCAGGAGGACACTCAAGGATGGAGGGACCCACCCCAGGGACATTAAGGTAAGTTCAGGTAAGTATTTTTTTTTTTTGGTGGCATAGGGGGGCCTGAATTGTGCCCCCCTACATGCCACTATGCCCAATGACCATGCCCAGGGGACATAAGTCCCCTGGGCATGGCCATTGGGCAAGGGGGCATGACTCCTGTCTTTGCTTGGACAGGAGTCATGTTAATGGGGGTTGGGCGTCTTAAAAAAATGGCGCAAATCGGGTTAAGGCGATTTTTTTGCCTCAGCCTGTCTTGCCCCATTTTTGGACGCCCATACTCCATTTTCCCCCTACGCCGGTGCTGCCTGGTGTACGTCGTTTTTTTTCACGCACACCAGGCAGCGCCGGTCGGCTAACGCCGGCTAACGCCATTCAATAAATACGGCGCCCGCATGGCGCTTCCGAATGGCGTTAGCCGGCGCTAAATTTTTTTACGCAAAACTGCATTAGCGCAGTTTTGCGTCAAAAAGTATAAATATGGCCCCAAGTCTCACGTGGTTTCAGTCTTCCCCGCCATGAGATCTTCAGCCATCTGGGGTTAAGCTCAGTATTTGACCAGCAACCTTTCTAGGGACTTCCCTTGTTTCGGGAGCTCCTAACCCCTCATTTGCACGCCCTCGCTGCTGCTCCCTGACAGCTTTATGACAATAGTTACCTATTCAGGTGTAAGTTAGTTCCACTTGTCTTTGCACATCAGGATCCACTGCAGAGTCACATCCTGCAAAGGGAGCAGAAGAGGTACCATTTCCCTTCAAGGGTCATGGCCAATGCACATGCCTCCCAGCCTACACCACTGCCACATACACATCAGCAGTCGAAGGACTAAACATACGGGCTCTAGGCACCCATATCAGTGGCAGATGTTCTACAAAGGCATCAAGGTATGCCTACTGTAAACAATCCTACTCGTTCCAGATGATGCATAGATTTCATCATGGGTGCTGTCTTTATAAATAACTGGACTTGTGTCTAGTAGTCATTCAGAGATGTCTGTCGTAAAATCTTGCTTGTTTGTAGCCAGAAAAAAATATAGATCTGCTGAACCCCGTGTATAATATTTTGAAGTAACATGAGCTCCTATTGGTATTGGTTGAATTGCATCAACTTCCTAACAAACTATACATTTTAAAAAATCAAACACATTGTAAAGGTCTTTGTGCATACTTCCTGCATTCACAAAATACCCGCCATTCTCCAAGGACAAAAAGAAATATGTTATCTGCTACAATTCCAAAGGGGTCTATACACCTGTGTAAGCAAGTAGCTGTATCTATTGTGTGTGGTTTTGTCATCATCCTGGCTTAGCTCCACAGCTACACACCATATTCCATCTAGTCTCCCCATCAGAGGCCACTATTTTAACTAGATTATGTGTTAGGAACCCACACACGGCCTCTCGGTATGTAAATGAATATCCATCTGTCTGGCTTGCTGAGGACAGCAACAGTGCCTTCCCCTGCTGCCCCGTCCCCAAGAGTAGGAAGATGACGAAGCAGAAGCTTGAATGGACACAAATGTTAGAAGGTACAAAATAGTGCATCTGTATGTCCATGACCAGCAGCCTGCTAGGAATGATCTTCAGACATCACTTTCAAAACTTAAAGCATCGAAGACCTTTCTTGATGACACAAGCATCACACATCCTAACCATTTTGTATTCATATTGACGTCTAATTAAAAGTTTGGTGTGCATTACAATAGTATCCATGTGAGCCAGTATTATTAGTGGATTATATAACCCTGGGTGGATTTTCTGTAGCTTGTGGTTGATGAGGTGAACAGTTACTTGGAAAGACCATCCTTTGAATCAGAAACAGGTCCTCCTGAGTTGATTCATCAGTAGGGGCGTAATGTGTGTGTTGGGGGTTCTAACTGAATGATTGTAAGATGCACAGTAAAAGTGTCTGAGCTCTAACATGTTTACTCATTGCAGTTTGCTACAATCATTTTTCCTATGGACAGACCTGTATTGAAGTCTGTGTCCTGCATTTGTCAGTTATCCTGTCATTCAACCCATTGACTGTGTTATTGAGGTCAGTGCCTCTGCTACCTATGGCTTGGGGCATTTATAGTAATTAGCCATTTGTAATTGCTTCAGATTAGGGGCTTGCACATGACAGACAGGCAAGGTAAAGTGATTTATGATGTATTAGCTGAGACTGTGATGTTGAGGTGATATCTGTATACCCCTTCTTAGGAGACATTCTACACTGGGCACTACCTGGATGAACTGCATATGTGCTTTGTGTGGCACCATGCCTTCTATCCTGATGGAACTCCCTGTCATGGTTTTTTTTTGCAGGTTAGGTGAGTGAATACTCTCTTGAGTGGCCCTAAATTTGTGACTCTCTGACATCTGCCCTGGGACATATCTGTTGTATTGTGTCCCCTGCAGAGGATGCCTCCCTCAGCTGTCCATTACACTGCTTTTTGGATGTAGGTGGGCATAACCAGATCACATTTAGCACTCAATATATTTGTAGATGTTTGACTAAAGACACATATACACTTGCTGTGCTCAATGGTGTTTATTGGGGATGAAAAGTAAATGTGAACAGAACATATATGGTGCAAACATTGACGAACAGGAGATGAGTGAGGTCATGGTAGTTGGAATTATCAGAGAAGGTGGCACAGCTGTAGGTTCCACAGGTCCAGTGTCCATGTGCCTTAGGAAAATAGAGTAATGTCATTGAACAAGGGTGTTGCAGTGGCACACAAGGGAGACAAATCAGGAGAGCTTCACTTCCTGGCAATGGGTTTGGTCTGCTTCAGCCAGATGTCCACTTTTGTAGGGGGTTCTTCAGCTACAATAGGAGGGGTGTTTGAGGCCCAGGGATGTGGAATTCCTATGACATATTGTTTGGGGTCAAGGACAACAGGTTTTTATGTTTACTTTGCCCTTGGGACAAGTAGGCCCAACCCTCTGCAGCACAAACCCTTTGGCTGCCTGTTTATAGAGAGTGGAACTCTCTGCAGTTGAGGTAATGAGTTTCCAAAGATAAAGCTGTTCGAACTTGTATTTATGGTTCATTATTTGAAAGCCGTCATTATTAGGGTGAGTGCTGTAAACAAATGTTTTAAGGCCACACTTCACTACTGACGTTGGTTCCAGTACAAAAAAAAAAAACGTGTATACACATGTTTGAAAAGTTTAGGCTATGAGGCTAATTATAATGCTCCCAGAATGCTCTCTGATTAGATGCAAATGAAGTGTCATTTAGTAAAATGTGTTGATGCATGCTAGTTTTTCCCAAAAATATTTTTAATGGAAAATCAGTGTAACCATTTTCAACACAATTATGGGAAGCATGAAAATAAACAAACACTGACAAAGTCAACTGATCTGACATATTTTTATAAGTCTTTTAGTTTCATCAACGCGTGTCTTGTTTTGACATGGCTTTTGTAACACTTTATTGTTGTGGGAGCTACCAGGCCCTCAACATTGTAACAAACACTGGCAAAAAAAAAAAAAAAAGTTTTTGAACTCTAAAAGCACACGCTGCCACCAGTGGCATAACAAAGGCCCCGCAGCTGCCCTCCAGAGGGCCCCTTCAGCACAGCACCTGCCCTGAGTGAGTCTGGAGAGGTGGCTCCTCCATGTTCTTTGCAAAGGGGCACCCTCCAGTTTCGTTACGTCACTGATTGCAACTGACTGTAGTTCCTGACACTGAACAAAACTACTTTGTGTGCCAATATGCTCCTTGTGGAAGAGCAGAATGCGATCACTCACAGTAAAGCCAGCCGAAAGAGAGAGAAATAGAAGTTTAATAAACACAAAATGTCTTTGTTAACACCAGACCTAACTAGGGACCAAGACCCACATGTAGGTAGCTTTTTGCATGTGGCAAACAGAGACTTTCGCTGTTTGCAACGTGCAAAAAGCACATTGCGATGCACAAACCCAGTTTTGCGACTCGCAAAGGGGTGTTCCCTTCCTAATTGCGATTCGCAGTGCAATGTAGGATTGTTTTGTGACCGAGAACGCGGGCGCAAACCAATCGCAGTTTGCACCCATTTCAAATGGGTGCTAACAATTTCGCAAAAGGAAAGGGGTCCCCATGGGACCCCTTCCCCATTGTGAATGTCACTATAAACATTTATTTAGAGCAGGCAGTGGTCCTGCGGACCACTGCCTGCTCTGCTTTTGTTTTTGTAATGCATCTCTTTTTCCTTTAAGGAAAACGGGCTGCATTAAAAAAAAAAAAAAAAACTGGTTTATTGAAAAGCAGTCACAGACATGGTGGTCTGCTGTCTCCAGCAGGCCACCATCCCTGTGAGGGCCGCCATTCGCAATGGGGTCACAAATTGCGACCCACCTCATGATTATTCATGAGGTGGGCATTTGCGAAGCCCTTGCAAATCACAGATGGTGTCAGGGACACCATCCTACATTCGGATTTGCGACTCGCAATTTGGGGGTCGCAAATCTGAACCTACCTACATGTGGCCCCAAATTCTTAAAGAAAGTCACAAAAGTGCACCCATGGTATATGTCGTACCCCTATAAAATATTTGTGAACTGTATTTTAGCATGGGTAAATACGATGTGTAGATTTGCTCATGTGAAAATCTATTGACCATTTGCAAGTTCATTTTCCCTCCAGCCACTTTCTTCCCAACCCTGGGAGAAGTTCTAATTCTGCCATTGTCAGGAGTAAATGTCCAACCTTTCTTATTATGGGAAAATATTAGAGAGAAGCTGGTGAAAATCTTTAAAACATGCAGTTTAGTAGGTTTGTAGACTCAAAGGCATTCCAGCCCTGGAACTATTGCTTACTGCTTCCTCCAGCCCCAGTATGCAGATCTGCAGAAAGGTGGCAAAATAAGGAAATTGCTACAGTAGGGATTGAAACTGCAAGTATTCAAGCCCTACTATGGTAGTAGCCCTGGCAGAATCAGAAAGGCTGTTATCAGATCTCTTACATAATGCGATTGCTGCCATAATTTGTCGCCACACTACATGGCACCAAAGGGACAAGTAGATCTTTTTACAGGACAAGTATATTTGATAAGCAACCTGTCCCCTGGACAAGTAGATATTTTAATAAATTCCACACCCCTGGAGGCCTGTGGTTCCCCCTGGCAGGGCCACCATTCCACTGGCTGCTACAGATGTGGATGGCTCAGATGTTAGGTTGCTAGTGGAAGGGGCCTGCTTGTGTGTGGGGGAAGCATGCATGGTGGTGTTGATGTCCCTCAGCACCCCTGCAATGGAGGCCATGGTGGCATTGTGGGCCTGCCATTGCTGCATGACCTCCTGGTGGTATTCCCTCTGCAGCCTCTGGTTTTCCCCCCAACATGGCTGTGATCTGGCCCATCCTTTCCTGGGATTGTTGGTATGCGCCCAGGACTTGGGAGATGGTTTCCTGGTCAGTGCCCCATCCTCCGGCCCACAGGTTCCCTCCCACGTCCCCTGCCCCCATGTGCCTGTTCCCCTGCCACAGTGTGCCCAGGATCATCATTGTCTGCTTTTTGAGGGGGTGACTCAGGTTCTTGTACTGTGGGGCACACAATTGTTTGAGCAGTCTTTGGGACACAGGTTTGGGGACAAAGGGTTGGCTGTGATGTTGAGGCCACAGGTAGGGGGGTTGATGTGGGCAGGGTGAGATGGGAGTTGTCAACTGAGCAGGTGTCCCAGATGGGCCTGGTAGGTCGTCACTGTCCAGATATCCAAACGTGTTGTCCTCACTGGGGCCTTCATCCTGGAGGGCTGGCAGGCTCCTCTCCATGGTGGCAGTGGCAGGGGTACCTGTGGAAGTAGTGAGAGACCATGTTACATATTGTAAATGTGATTGGTTATATCTTTATCAGACTCATACAGTGGTTTGACATGATTCCCAGCAATGGCAGTGACAGATGCTGCACAGCAAACATTGGTTGTGGACAGTGATCTGTGGCATGTGTACCATACCCAATTTAGGTTGTTGTCTTACAGGTTTGTTAAGTTTGGCTGGGTGGTTGGGTTCTGGTTCTGTCTGATGGCTCCCATCACAGGTCTGTACTGTTATCTAGTGGTAAATGGGGTTTGGTAGGTGTGAGTGGAAATGGCAGTACATTGGAGCATGGTGTTCAAGTGGGAGGTGGGTATGGTGTATGCAGCAGTTATTACTCCTGTCTGTGCATATCGTGCATGTACATGGAGTCTGCCGTTTCCATCCTATGCCATGGTGGGTCCTAATCTGGATAGTGGATCGTGATTAGTGGCCAAGTGGATCTGTCACTGAGCAGTTTCTATGTTTCACCTAGTTTGCCATTGTGCTGTGCCATTGCATTGCTGTCATTGCCATGTTGTGGTCCTCATTTGTACCATCCGGTTGAAATAGCTAGTTCAATAGTGATACATGCAAGAGATGTGATGTGAAGTGCACATGCCAGGTGTTCACTTAGATGGGCTAGTGCATTGTGGGAGTAGTAGTGCTAGTCTTAGGCAATGTAATCCGTGCTTTTGACAAGGGTGGTGTGGGAAGTTGAGCTGAGTGGAGATGGAGCATGAAAGAGAGGGCCACTAGGTGACTAGGATGGAGGTGTGGGGGGACATGCAGTGAATTGGGGGATATTGGGTGGCGAGGAAGCAAGCAGGACACAACAATAGTGTTTACTTACCAGAATCCAGTCCTCTGGGTATTCCAGTCAGGCACTCAGGATGCAGGAGGTACAAGACCTTCTACTACCATGATGTGAACTGTGGGGTAGGAGGTGGGACCCACTGCTAGTATTGTTCACAGCAATCTGATGTTGTAATGCCATGGAGTTCACCTTCCCACATAGGTTGTTCCACTCCTCCTTATGTCCTCCCTTGTGCATGGATGGCTACCCACTGATTTGACCCTGTTGACTATTCTCTGCCATAACTCAATTTTTCTGGCAATCAAAGTTTGCTGGACCTGTGCTCCAAACAGTTGTGGCTCTACCTTGACAATTTCATCGACCATGACCCTCAACCCTTCGTCTGTGAGCCATGGGTGTTGTCAGTAGTGGTTGTGTAGGGGGTGGGTGGGCAATTGATGTGTAAGGGTGCAGAGTAGGGAGATAGATGGGGTGTAGGTGGTGCGTTGTGTGTGATGGTCACTTGTGGTGTTTGGGTGCACTCGTTATGTGTGTATTGTGTTGTTAGTACAGTTGTGTAGTGTGCAATGAGTGATATGTGTATATGTGCCAATGGTGTAATGGTGCTACATAAGTGTCTTCGCCTGCTAACATTCCCTCTGTATGTAGTTTTGGTGGCAAAGGGTTGTGGGTTATGTGTGGGGGGTGTTTTATAGTGCAGTGAGTAGGTGCGACTGGTGTCTGTATGTGTCTCAGGTGTGGGGTATTCGAACTGTCCAATGTGGTGATGTGTTCTGCCTGATGTACAATTTGAACCGCAGTGGTTCGGACCACCAATGGTATTTCGCCGCGAAAGAATCGCTGTGGTAATTTGTGGCTCGTAATCTGGTGGGTGGAAATGTGTCGGGCTGGCGGTGCTGGTAGTGGAACCACCTCTTTCCCACCCTCCAGTATCCTGACAGTCTCGGATTTATGGCTGTTTTTTTGCGGACTTCAGAATGTGACTCTTAATACGGCGTTCGGATTACTGACAACATGGTGGTTTTGCGAAAAGACCACCAAAGTCGTAATGAGGCCCCAAATGTGACAACAGACAACAGAAAAAGCTCACTGGCACTCAAAGGCACATTGTAGCCTATGAGGAAGGAAACAATGGTGCCAAACAGATTCAAATATGCCTATGAGGTTCTTAGCTTGTTCTCTGGTGAGCAACAGAGCTGACTATACAGGGCAAAGACCTCCTCAATGAGCCTCTCCCGCTCCTCAGGAGAGAATGCAGGGGCCCTTTCACCTGCTTGGTCTGGCATGATTGCTCCCAGAGGCGGCACACACCAGCTGAAGTGGCGGAGGTGTTGATGGCAGCAGTGTCAGGAGTCAAGTGAGTGATTTAGCCGACAGCCATAGCCATTGGGCCACGATCATCACAGGCACAAACGTTAGCCTATGGCGTGTCTTCCACGGTTGAAAACGCCCACCACGTGGTCAACTTCTGCCAGCAGCTGCAGGTGGTTCCTAATGTCCAGTGTACTAGGTCAGGCATCTGCCATTTCGGGGAGTGTAATAAAAGTATTGGGCCCTATTAAATGTGTCACGTCATCAATGTATGTGTCTGATCATATCAAATAATGTAAAGCAGCCTTGTTTTGTAGGTTCTCCTATACAATCACCAGTGTAGTGTGTTACTGGTTACAGATGGGATATTACAGAGGTGCACTGTCCACCGTTGGTGACGGTATTTTTGGTGGTCGGATCAGACTGTAACATTCTGAGGGGCACATGAGGTGCAGATAGTTGGGTAAAGCCCAAATCCATGTTGTAGACACGTGTAGACAACCATGGGGTGCACATTTGGCCCTTCAGTAGCAAACAGCTTTGATGTGTAATCGGCATAATGATTATCCAGTCAGTACTGCTTGGTCACATATTTTGGTTCTATTCATCATGTTTGGTGGTGTGGACACTGTGACTAATGTTCCAACTCATTTAATTTCACAAATAGATGCCCTGGAAGAGAGAGGAGGCGACAACCTCCAGTATACAGTCCAGACCTTCAAACAATGGAAGAACATCACACCATCAAACAGTTCTGTCTGAATAGACAACCTATTGAGGATTTGTGTTGTCAGTTGGAGCCAGATCTGATGTCTGAAAACATGAATCCAGCATGCATACCACCCCTTTTAAACTCTTGGCAGTATTACACTTCTTGGCACTTCGCCTCAAACTGTCTATACATGAATCCAGAAATTGCCGTCAAAGCTTCCTCAGGTAATAAAAAGTTTTGCACTTACTTGTTGCTGGCAAGAGATACTGATCAGTCTAACCTTGTCTTCTTTCTCTTTTGCAGGTTACTCGTAGGAGAGAGGCTGAGGCAAGGAGGAACCGGAAACCGGAAGAAGGAAGAGCCAGCAGCTGCGCCAATTGAAGTCAAAGAAAGTCTGTAAAGAGCAGGAGTGCCAGCGCCGAGGGATCTGTTCTCAGGTAAGCGGGAGGTAGACGAGCACAAGCACTGGGTGAGGCTCGGGGGATGCCTTTTATAGACAGGGCTGGGTGTGGTTCGAAGAGCTGGGTGTGGTTTGAAGGGCTGGGTGTGGTCCTCACATGCTGCACATGTTCTTGGAAGGTGTGCAGAGCTGGGTGTGGTTTGAAGAGCTGGGTGTGGTCCTCACATGCTGCACATGTTCTTGAAAGGTGTGCAGAGTTTCAGTTATTATGCAAATGAGTTGGATTAACACATGGCCTAGGGAGGAGTGTTTTAAAGAAGCCTTGGTAAAAGCAAGGCCCAATGTGTAAACAAAACAGCACATTAAACAACATACACAGAAGCCTAGGGGGGGCGAAGGTGAGATAACAAGAAAGGCTTTGAATAGTAAGTTTAAAAGGGAGCTATTACAGAACCCACTAGTGCAGTGAGAGGGGACATGCTCTTTGCTGTGTACAAACCCTAGCAGTCTCAATCCAAAACAGGCAACTCAGCATATCCAAACCGTCTTTAGTTGTTGATACCGCTAAGGAATCCAACTTTGCCAGGGGAAGTCCGCTTCAATGAGGCCCAAAGAAGAACACAGCGAGCAGTGGAGCAGGCTTTTTGGCTCCTGAAAGCCCAATTTCACTGTCTGGACAAGACGGGGGAGCCCTCCTCTGCTCACCCGAGAAGGTGTGTCAGAAAACCGTGGCATGCTGCACGATCCATAACATCGCCTTGCGGAGGAATGTCCCTTACATCCCAGAGGAGGGGGAGTCACCTAGTGAGAATCCTGAAACGTCAAATGAAGATGATAGTGGTGAAGAGAAAGGAGTTGACTTGGGACAAGATCTCCTCAACAACTTCTTCTCATGAATGGAAGCGTGTCATGAGATACCATGACAATGTTGTGATGATGTATGGAGTATGTTCTTGGAAATAGTTAAGGAGCTGATGCTCAGGCAAAATCTGCTAAAGGGTGTTTGACAAGGGAGCTTTTGACTCATTCACATTTTGGTAATGTTGCTTTGTTTGTATCAGAGTTTTTCTAATGGACTTTGTTCTCCAAATGTTTGCTATGTGACTTGTGTCATATGTACGGTTTCAAAACTGTACCTCTTGTTTTGTTCTTTGTTCAAGTACCTTCACCATGAGATCTTCATTTGGGCATTTCAGAGTTGTGACATTGGCAAGTATAGTTTGCTGTTGGGACATTCAAAGTGGACATGGATTGTTCCTGGGAATGCATTTCACATACTTTGTGGGGGGGGAGAAGACCTGTGTCAGGGCAGCTTGCACATTGATAGGATGGAAGGGCAGAGAACTCCATTAGACGTGATTGTTTGTGTGTGGTGGCCCTGATGCATTATGTGTCTCATCATGTGATCGGTAAAAGTGTTTTTTTAGGGCAAATTCATGTAAGATCCCCTTCACATTGGCTAAACATTCTTTTTTCTGAACTGTTTGTAGCTGTTAATGTGTTTCATCATTGTAGGCCAAAGTGCCTGTGGCACAGCACTGACATTTGTTTGTGTCATACCACCATTGTTGCATTCTATGAGGTGGGCTTCCTTTTGAGAGCTAAAGGATATGCCTCCAGCTGATGGCGTCAACCATATCCATTTTTGCCTATTTAACAGGACAATGTCTGATATGTCCATTCGTACAATGTTCTAGGGGCTGTACCTGGATATTTGGTGGCCTACACAGCCTGATATTGTCATGCCTGAATTTCTGTGTTTCTGACATCTTGACAGCCTATGTGTTGAACAATGTAATAAACTCTCCTCTGAAACAAGACACTTGTATGTATGTGTTGGTGTGTAATAGGTGTAAGCCTGAGCTGGACACTGTATACATGCAACATGTCCCTGCTTGCACAAGTATCTTGTATCTTCATCAAATGACTCACATGGTCTTACATATCTACATAGCGAAATGTGAATTTTGGAACAGCAGACAATGAGTTTGTGGCGGGTGAATTTATCACAATGCTAATACAAAAAATACATTTGGGACATGAAGGGGTCAGTCATGGTGAAATAAATCATTGGTGTAGATGCCACACCATTGGAAGTCCAAAGTCCATAGTACTCCTCCCATTAGAGCTGGAATGTGGTTCAGGATCAGTCTACAGAGTGTATGTGTGACATACAAAGGAGGACATTAAGGAAGAGGTTTCTTGCTGGCAGTGGTGGGTGTCCTGCCATTCTCACCTTCTGGATTCTTGCATGGACGTCCCCGCTTGCTGGAGGGGGTGTTTCAGCTGCTACAGAGGCAGCGGTGTCTGAGGTTGGTTGGGCCTGTGGCAGGGCCTTCCTTCCTGAAGCTGCCACAGATGCACTTGGGTTTGAGGTAGTTGTCCCACAGGAAGGTGTGGATGGTGGTGGAGAAACACTGCTCAGGGTTGTGTGGATGTCCCTCAGCACCCCTGTTAGGGTGTTGTGACAGGCTGGATTCAGATCGCCCGCACATGGACGTGACTTGTGCTGACGCTGCCACTTGTGATCCAGACCTTCCCGGCCACCCTTCCCGTGATTGGTGGCGGGATGCCGGGAGGTCAAAAAATCCCAGTGTCAGAACATGCGGATGACGGAGGAAGGGAAGAGGAGACAGGAGTCCAGGAGGAAGACGGCAAAGGACAGACGGACGAGGAAGACGGAGAGCGGAGCCAGAACAGAACCCAGAGACGGCGAAACCAGTGTTCTTCACAGGGTGAAGATCGGAGACGTCTGACGGGATCACTGGAAGCAGGCAACCAGGAGGACGGAACGCAGCACCAGGTGCGTGGGACCACCACCCTGAGAGAGAGAGAGAGAGAGAGAGAGAGAAAGGGGAGGGGGGTGGAAGAATTAAAAGGCATGGGCACTGAAAGGGGAGAGAGTTGGGGAAGCACTATCACCAGACCACAACAAAGCACAGTATCCCGTATAGTCCACACCCAAGGCACAGCGCACAGGATCATACGGTCCCAGGAGAGAATAAAAGATGCATGAAGCAAGAGACTTAGGCAAAGATTAAATAGAGAGAGAAAAGCACCTAGAAAGAAACAGTAACAGGAAAAGACCAGATAACGAGTACCAGAATCGGGAAAGAGAGACAGGAAGAGAGAATAAGTAAACCTTACAGAGTGGGGAAAACCCTGACCACTTACCGCTGTTGTTCTGTTCTCTCCACATGCGCTTCCTGGGGAAACCTGTGAGACAAGGAGACAGAAAGAGAAGAGTGAAGAACGAACCACAAGAGTAAAAGCCACCATATCCACGGCAGTCGAAGAAAGACTTAAACTTACCTGAACTGTAACCCACCAAAACCTAAAAATAAAACACCTTGTACATAGAAAACCCGAGTCCTGAGTGATTCCTCCACGCCAATACGTTTACAAGTGGTGTCAGAAGTGGGATTTCGAGGAACCACCCATGGAAGAGAAGGCATCAATGGCCGACATAATAGCCCAATTGGCAGAGGGGCAACGGCACCTCCAGTTGATTTGGGAGAACCAAATGAAAGAAGCCAAAGAGGAACGTGAGGCGTTGCAAACCGCTCTTAAGAGCCAGACAACAATTATGGTCAGCAACCAGCTGGTACATGAAACAGCACTGGGAAAACTTACCGACACCATCGCCCATACAAAAGTACACCCCAATGTACCGAGTAGTGTGCTGCAACGTTATCAGGAACAGGAAGATCCAGATTCTTTCTTCACGAACTTTGAGAGAGTTGCCAGCACAGCTAATTGGCCTGAGGACAAATGGGGCCAGGATATCGCCCCCCTACTCACCGGCCACTTGCAGTCAACTTACCAAGCCATCAATCCATGTGGTACCCTACCATACAGGGAAATTAAGAAAAGCATTTTAGAAAGAGTAGGGTTGGATAGTGAAAGTTACCGCACCAGGTTCCGACAAGTGAAATGGCAGCATCAGGAGAACCCCCGCACCTTATACTACAGAGTCCAACACGCAGCAGGGAGGTGGCTACATCCCACGGAGAAAACCAGGGAGGAAATGTTTGACATCATAGACTTAGAACAATACTTGGATGCCTTACCATCTACCACCCGAAACTGGGTAGGCAACATCCCGGACTCACTAATGAAACGGCTGTGGATCTTGCCTGTGCTTATCATAGGGGTCCGGACTTCCGTGCTACCGTTAGTCGAGCCCCTCCGGCTCCTGTTCGACCGGTCATGACAAGAAATACCACCCATCGGCCAGTATTGATCCATGGCCCTGACCGTTCCCAACCAGCAGGCCCTGTGGCTTCCGGATACTCAGGCACCGGACCGCAGTGCTATAACTGCTCAGAGTGGGGGCATATCGCCAGGTATTGCCCTCATAAAAAAAACGCAGAGGAACCCATGGAGATAGGTCTGACAAGGGGGAGAGTGTTCTGGACTGGAGGAGAAAAGCCAAAATATACCCTCCCCATCATCATCAATGAAGTGGAAAGAATTGCCCTAATTGATTCTGGATGTAGCCAGAGCATGATTAGGGGGGATCTAGTATTGCCTGGTCAAAAGGGACTGAAACCCAGGTCCTAATCGTCTGTGTGCATGGCGATCAACGGTATTACCCCCTTGCCACCATAAGGTTGAAGTGGAGGTACCAAACCGAGACCCTACGGGTTGGGGTACTCTCCAAATTGGATGAGGACATAATCCTCGGTACTGATTATGATGACTTTCCTGCTTTATTAGAGAAAGCAGGGCAAGAACACCTTTTGAGGGACTGGTGGAAGGAGGCACCCAGTGGATTAGATACGGAGAAGCCCAAAGAAGCATGGGTTACCCTCAGTAAAAAACAGAAAAGGGAGCAACGACGTTCTTATGCACAGAACTTCCCACCACAAGATGGTCACATAGTTACTGCGAAGGTTTGTACGGTCACAGGCGACTTCTGGCCGAGTCAAAATGAGGACCACTCTTTGAAACACGCATGGCAGCAGGCAGTATCCGTGGCAGCACAAGGGGTAGGTCCCAGATTCCTGATTCGTAATAATCTATTATACCGGAGTCCCACCACAACAAGGGGACATGAACTACAGTTAGTTGTGCCTAGGAGTCACCGTCAACAGGTGTTACAATTAGCACACGGGGATAATGGGGAAGGGCATTTGGGGAGGGAGAAAACCGAGGAAGCAGTACTTAGATGGTTCTATTGGCCTGGGGTTCATGGAGAGATTCGCAAACATTGTTCCAAGTGTCCCAAATGCCAACTGTACAACCCCTCTCCACAAAAACCCGTTCCCCTCCAACCTCTTCCGGTTATAGACATTCCATTTACTAGAGTTGGGATGGATATCATCGGTCCTCTCACCGCTTCCACTCGGGGCAGACAATGGGCCTCATTATGACCCTGGCGGGCGGCGGAGGCCGCCCGCCAGGATTCCGCCCTCCATTATACCGCTCCGCGGTCAGAAGACCGTGGAGGGTATTATGAGTTTTTCCCTGGGCTGGCGGGCGGTCTCCAAAAGACCGCCCGCCAGCCCAGGGAAAAACTCCCTTCCCATGAGGATGCCGGCTCGTAATCGAGCCGGCGGAGTGGGAAGGTGCGACGGGTGCTACTGCACCCGTCGCGTATTTCACTGTCTGCTATGCAGACAGTGAAATACTAGCGGGCCCTCTTACGGGGGCCCCTGCAGTGCCCATGCCATTGGCATGGGCACTGCAGGGGCCCCCAGGGGCCCCACGACAATCCCTACCGCCATTCTGTTCCTGGCGGGCGAGCCGCCAGGAACAGGATGGCGGTAGGGATTGTCAGAATCCCCTCGGCGGCGCAGCGCCGCCTTGGAGGATTCTTACGGGCAGTGGAAAACCGGCGGGGGACCGCCGGTTTTCCCGTTCTGACCGCGGCCAAAGCGCCGCGGTCAGAATGCCCAAGGGGGCACCGCCGGCCTGTCGGCGGTGCTCCCGCCCCCGTTGGCCCTGGCGGTAGAGAACCGCCAGGGTCAGAATGAGGGCCAATATGTCTTGGTATTGGTGGATTATGCCACCAGGTATCCGGAAGCCATTCCCTTACCCAGTATGCACACTAAAGCCATTTCACAGGCAATGATAGAGTTCTTTTCGAGGGTGGGCTTCCCGAAAGAAATATTGACTGACCAAGGGACCCCTTTCATGTCCCGACTGGTGCCTGAAGTATGTTGATCGCTAGGGGTGAAACAAATCCATACCTCAGTATATCCCCCTCAAACAGATGGGCTAGTGGAAAGATACAATAAGACCATAAAATCCCTTCTCAGAAAAAGCATATCTGAGGCTGATAAGGATTGGAAAAGAAACTACCTTTAGTTTTATATGCTATCCGTACCCATGTACAGGCCTCCCTAGGCCATAGCCCCTTTGAGATGTTGTTTGGCCGACAACCACGTACACTGTTGGATATGTTAGCCGAACAGTGGGAGGAAACTGAGGAGGAAGTAAAGGATCTATTTACCTATACCTGAGATTTGAGAGAGAATCTTCATACAGTATGGGAAGAAGCCCACACTCCTTTACGTGAGGCTCAGACCAAGCAGAAGCAAATATATGACACCAGAAGTGCAGTTCGGACTTTAGCTGCAGGAGATAAAGCACTGGTCTCACTCCCTAGCACTGAAAATAAATTATTGGCTCGATGGCAGGGACCATTTGACGTGATTGCACAAATCAACCCCACCACCTATCAGCTGGCCATACCCCAAGGCAGTGGAAGGGAACAGATATACCATATCAACCTTCTTAAAAAATGGTTAGACCCCACCGGTGGGCATTCAGTCCACTACGTCAACTCCGATGTTTCCGAAGACATCCCATATCCCATACACCCTACCCGAGAACTGTCCAACCCGGCCAAACCGTGGATCAATCCCGCTCTTACCGGGTCTTGTCATAACCAACTAGTCCACTTAGTAAATCTAAATCAAGATGTCTTCTCTAAGTACCCTGGGAGAACAACCCTAGTCCAACATCCCATTCGGCTCAAAATGAATAAAGTATCCCTACAGAGGCCATATCGTATCCCAGAAGCCAAACAGAAGATTATAGAGGAAGAAGTCTAGACCATGTTAGCAGCCGGTATTACAGAACCCTCAGCCAGTCCTTGGTGCTCGCCGGTTGTATTGTTTCCCAAGCCGGACGGCAGTACCAGGTTTTGTGTAGACTATAGGGGGGTCAATAACTTAACCCACTTTGATGCCTATCCCATGCCTAGAATTGACGAGCTTATTGAGAGATTGGGGTAAGCCAGATACTTATCCACCCTGGACCTTACGAAGGGATATTGGCAAATACCCTTGAGAAGGGAGGACAAAGAAAAAACAGCAATTTCCACCCCTTTGGGATTATACCACTTCAAGGTCCTTCCCTTTGGGCTCCACGGGGCCCTTGCCACCTTTCAAAGACTCATGGATGAAATCTTACAACCATATAGACAATATGCTGCGGCCTATCTTGATGACATTGTTATATATAGCAAAACTTGGGATGAACACATGTCTCACCTAGATGCCATTCTACCAGCCCTGAGAAAAGCCCAGTTAACCGCAAATCCAGAGAAATGTTGATTAGGACAAACCAGTATTAAGTACCTGGGTTACATTGTAGAGGGTGGTCGAATTAGCCCACAGGTGGAGAAAATAGAAGCCATCACGCAAATGACTTTCCCAAAGAGGAAAAAAGATATTAGGGCTTTCTTGGGATTAATCAGCTATTATAGGCGCTTTATTCCCCATTTCTCCACAGTGGCAGAACCCCTTACTAACTTGCTACAGAAGGCATGTCCAAATACCCTTGGTCCACCTTCGTTGTCTGAATTACGCAGCTTTGACAGTCTGAAGGCCTCTCTCACTTCTGAACCAGTGTTATGTTGCGCTGATTTCTATAAACCCTTTGTTTTACTGACTGATGCCTCCAAGGTTGGTCTTGGGGATGTACTGTCCCAGCCACAGGATGATGGAACCCTCCACCCCATTCTTTATATCAGCAGGAAACTCCTACCACGAGAAAAACATTATCCGGCTATAGAGAAGGAGTGTTTGGCGATTAAATGGGTTATTGAATCTCTCAGATATTATCTGTCTGGCAGGACCTTTACTCTGGTTACTGATCACGCTCCTCTCACCTGGCTCGCCCATAATAAGGACACTAATTCCCGTATTCTGCGCTGGTTCCTTTCCTTACAGCCTTTTTCATTTCAGATTCAGCTTCTCCTGAGAAAAAAAATGGTGACTGCTGATTTTCTATGCTCTCTAGGGCGAGTGAATGTGACTTGCTGGATTCAGAACGCCCGCACATGGACATGACTTGTGCTGATGCTGCCACTTGTGTTCCAGACCTTCCCGGCCTCCCTTCCCGTGATTGGTGGAATGGTCGGTGGTGGCGGGATGCCGGGAGGTCAACAATGCCGGTGTCAGAACATGCGGACGACGGAGGAAGGGAAGAGGAGACAGGAGTCCAGGAGGAAGACGGCGAAGGACAGACGGACGAGGAAGACAGAGAGTGGAGCCCGAACAGAACCCGGAGACGGCAAAACCAGTGTTCTTCACGGGGTGAAGACCGGAGACGTCTGACGGGATCACTGGAAACAGGCAACCGGGAGGACGGAACGCTGCACCCCGCCACGCTTCTGGAGAAGCGTGGCAGTTCCAGGTGAGTGGGACCACCAGCCTGAGAGAGAGAGAGAGAGAGAGAGAGAGAGAGAGAGAGATAAAGGGGAGGGGAGACGGAAGAATTAAAATGCATGGGCACTGAAAGGGGAGAGAGTTGGGGAAGCACTTTCACCAGACCACAACAAAGCACAGTATCCTGTATAGTCCGCACCCAAGGCACAGCGCACAGGATCATACGGTCCCAGAAGGGAATAAAAGATGCATGAAGCAAGAGACTTAGGCAAAGATTAAATAGAGAGAGAAAAGCGCCTAGAAAGAAACAGTAACAGGAAAAGACCAGATAACGAGTACCAGAATTTGGAAAGAGAGATAGGAAGAGAGAATAAGTAAACCTTACAGAGTGGGGAAAACCCTGACCACTTACCGCTGTTGTTCTGTTCTCTCCACATGCGCTTCCCGGGGAAACCTGTGAGACAAGGAGACAGAAAGAGAAGAGTGAAGAAACGAACCACAAGAGTAAAAGCCACCATATCCACGGCAGTCAAAGAAAGACTTAAACTTACCTGAACTGTAACCCACCAAAACCTAAAAATAAAACACCTTGTACATAGAAAACGCGAGTCCTGAGTGATTCCTCCACGTCAATACGGTTACAGGTGTCCATGTTGGAATTGTAGTCATCCAATTTTTGGATCATGTCCCTCTGCAGCTGCTACATTTCCTGGGGTTCAGATAACACCTGTCCCATCAGGCTTGGGACTCCTAATAAAATAAATGTGAAATGTGTAGGTTTATATAGCGACGTTTATCACCTTTGAAGGTTTCCATATGCTGCCCATGGGCATGGGCAGATTAAGTGATTTGCCCAGAATCACAGGACGTTGAACCAACTCCGAGGTTTTATCCCGGATTTCTAGCTTCTGAGGCGATCGCTCTGACCGCTACACTACATTCTCTCCCCTTCCCTCCATCCCCAAGACATGGCCGGTGGTGTCCTGGTTGACAGCAGCCCCAGTGGCCTTATTCCACTGGCCCACACCATCGCTCCCACTAACCCCCCAGGGTGCCATCTACAACTAGGTCCTGAACCCTCAGTGTCAGGAGTGTTTGGTTGCACCTCAGGATCCAGGACGGGGGGCACAAGATAATTGAAGCTGTGCTGGGTATTCAGGTTAGGAGGGGCGCGTTGTTGCCTGTGATGTTGATGCAACAGGGCTGGGAGGTGCTGTTGTGGACACAGTGAGACTCACTGTTGCTGTCTGACCAGGTTACCCAGATGTTTCAGGACCGTCCTCCACATCCACAAGTCCAGTAGTGTCGTCATCACTGAGGGCTTCAAACTGGGCTGGAGTGTGAGTCTGGTCTGTGGATAAGGTCTGCCCAGGGGCTGTGCCAGCTCATCCTCATCCTCAACAGTGAAGCCAACACAGTGGGGAGACAACATGTATTTGACCATTCAGAGGCCTAGTTTGACCAAAACAACAAAAATCCACAATACACCAGTCAAGTTATTAATTAAAAATCCCAAAGAGTCTTTAAGTAGTTTTAAACACACACTAGCGCTGCTAGCGTGAAAATTTACCTGGTGCGTGTCAGAAGTAACCCCGTACTGCGAGTGTGAGACAAATAAGGCTTGCGATGCATCAATATCACTCACGAGCTGGACCTTGCATTGTTTCCCCCTTCTGTTGAGTCGGCGTGTGTCGGTTCTTTTCTCCGCAGGAGAGCGATGCGTCGATTCTGTCCACACACGGGTCCATGCAGGCCTTGCGTTATTTTTTAACGCATCAGAAATTCAGCCACACGATGATCCAAAAATCCCGCCGTGGGTTTTGATCTCCCAGCCCCTGTCAGCCATGCTGCGCGTCGTTTCTCCTGCTCCGTGCGTCGATTTTTCGGTCACGTTTTCAGTGAGTGCCGATTTTCAGCTGAGGAGCCGCGGTGCATCATTTCTTAGGCTGTTGATCGGAGTCGTGTCAATCTTTTCCCCGCACTGCGCTCTGTGCGTGGATTTCTTCCTCTTGGGTTGCCAGTTTCTCCTTTCAGGGTCCCAGGAACTGGATGGGCACCACCGGGCAGAGTAGGAGTCTCTCCAGAGACTCCAGGTGCTGGCAGAGAGAAGTCTTTGCTGTCCCTGAAACTTCAAACAGGAGGCAAGCTCTAAATCAAGCCCTTGGAGATTTCTTCTCAAGATGGAAGGCACACAAAGTCCAGTCTTTGCCCTCTTACTGACTGTGGCAGAAGCAGCAACTGCAGGATAGCTCCACAAAGCACAGTCACAGGCAGGGCAGCTCTTCTTCCTGAGCTCTTCAGCTCTTCTCCAGGCAGAGGTTCCTCTTGTTTCCAGAAGTGTTTCTAAAGTCTGTATTTTTGGGTGCCCTTCTTATACCCAATTTCTCCTTTGAAGTAGGCCTACCTCAAAGAAAAGTCTCTTGAATGTGAAATCCTGCCTTGCCCAGGCTAGGCCCCAGATACTCACCAGGGGGTTGGAAACTGAATTGTGTGAGGGCAGGTACAGCCCTTTCAGGTGTGAGTGACGACTCCTCCCCTCCCTCCTAGCACAGATGGCTCATCAGGATATGCAGGCTACACCCCAGCTCCCTCTGTGTCACTGTCTAGTATGAGGTGCAACCACCCCAACTGTCAAACTGACCTAGACAGGGAATCCACAAACAGGCAGAGTCACAGAAATGGTATAAGCAAGAAAATGCCCACTTTCTAAAAGTGGCATTTTTAAACACGCAATCTCAAAATCCACTTTACTAAAAGATGTATTTTTAAATTGGGAGCTCAGAGACTCCAAACTCCACGTCCATCTGCTCCCAAAGGGAATCTACACTTTAATCTGATTTAAAGATAGCCCCCATGTTAACCTATGAGAGGGACAGGCATTGCAACAGTGAAAAACAAATGTAGCAATATTTCACTGTTAGGACATATAAAACACATTACTGTATGTCCTACCTTAACCATACACTTCTACCTGCCCTTGGGGCTACCTAGGGCCTACGTTAGGGGTGTCTGACATGTAAGAAAAGGGAAGGTTTAGGCCTGGCAAGTGGGTACACTTGCCAAGTCGAATTTACAGTTTAAACTGCACACACAAACACTGCAGTGGCAGGTCTGAGACATGATTGCAGAGCTACTTATGTGGGTGGCACAACCAGTGCAGCAGGCCCCCTAGTAGCATTTGATTTACAGGCCCTGGCACCTCTAGTGCACTTTACTAGGGAATTACCAGTAAACCAAATATGCCAATCAGGGATAAGCCAATTACATACACATTTTGTAAAGGAGCACTTGCACGTTAGCACTGGTTAGCAGTGGTACAGTGCCCAAAGTAACAAAAACATCAAAATCAGAGTCCAGCACACATCAACAACCTGGGAAACAGAGGCAAAAAGTTAAGGGAGACCACGCCAAGGATGAAAAGTCTAACAATTTCCTTTAGAGAGGGGTGTTACACCCTCCCCCTTTGGAAATAGGTGTTACAGGCTTGGGAGGGGTAGCCTCCCAGAGCCACTGGAAATGCTTTGAAGGGCACTTGTGGTTAAGCAACCAATCCCCCTTTCAGGGCTGTTTAGGGTCCCTCCTTTGGGTGGTTCTTCAGATTCGGATTGCAAGACTCCAGCAGGAATCCTCTGCCTCCTCCACTTCAACTTCTTACCGAAGAAACTGCATCTGGACCCTCCAGGAACTCTACAAACTGCAACAAAGAAGCAAGATGCCTGCTGCAACATTGTATCTTCAGCTCCTGCCAGCAACTGCAACTGTTTCTCAGTTGTGCATCCAAAGAGGAAAGCCCATCTTCAGACTGCACCAGAAGAGCAAAGGAATCTCCATTGGGGTGAAGGAGTCACTCCCCTGCTTCAGCAGGCACCTACTGCGACAAAGTCAGGCTGCGTAGATCCCCTCTCTTGCTGAGCTGCATGGATCCTGCATCTCGGGTGGTAGACTGAAGTGGTCCCGAAGGTCCTGATATCCTACTGTCCAACTTTGGTGGCCTGCCTCCCCACGCAAGACAGTACCCTGTGCTCCACATGTTTTGCAGTTGCCTAGGCTTGTTGCCATTCTTCCATGAAGTTCACCATGCACCTTGTAGCTCCAGCCTTCAGCATTCCATACTGCGACACACAGCTTCCTGAGTGGTTCCTCGGCGACGTCTTAGCCTTTGTCGTAGTGCAATGTGGGCCTCTTCTTTTCCCTGTGCTGTGGGACTCCTGTGCATGCATCCTGGTCTTCTATAGTCTCTCTGAGTTGCTGAGAGCCCCCTCTGACTCCTCCTCCTGGGTAGAGTCCACCTGGTCCCTCCTGGTCCCAGGCAGCGCCATTTCCCGCCAACTGTGAGCTTTGCGTGTGCCAAGGCTTGTTGGTGGACTCCAGAGACGCAAACCAGACTGCAATCGTCCATACGGCCTGGGACATCATTTGCACCAACCAGGAACCCTACTCCGTCTTCTTGGGTGCAATACTGACTGTTCTTCTTCACCAGTGGTTCTTCTTTTGCGCCTTCATCTGGTTTAGCAGGGGGTCCTATTCTCCCCGGACTCTTCTGTTCTTCTTGGACTTTGTCCCCTTCTTCAATAGGTCCTCAGTTCAGGCATCCACTGTTGCTGTCTCGCAGTCTCTTCTGGTTCTTGCATAATCTTCTTTTTTGTGTCTGTGTGTGTCCTGGGAAAGGTATTGTGATTTACTCCTACTTTCCTGGGTACTGGGGTGTGTGTCTCATACGTACTTTTGAGTATAAGTACAGGGGGTCTTCACCCACATTGTTAGACAATAATGGACTAATTACCTGGCCACAGGATGCTGCTGGAACGACTCAGTAGGAACCGCCTTGGGACTGCTGCTGTTGTGCTGATATGTGATGTGCTGGGTCACTAAGAAGAACTTTTGTGCTGGCCTGCCTGCTTGGGCCCTGCAGCCCTCTGACCCATCATTTGTCTCCAGGGGCTGGGTGGCATGCCCCCTGTTCCTCTGAATTTTCTTCCTTCCTCAAAGCGCTGGAAGGACGCTTTAACTTCAGTTTTCCTACCATGAGATGAGCCCTTTATT
This sequence comes from Pleurodeles waltl, assembly GCF_031143425.1. NCBI lineage: Eukaryota > Metazoa > Chordata > Amphibia > Caudata > Salamandridae > Pleurodeles > Pleurodeles waltl. Next base: position 46,535,678 of record NC_090446.1, on the reverse strand, counting down.
TTATGAATTAGCACAGGAAGAGCATTGTCTTGGTCTCCCTCGGTGGAGGGAGAATCTGTGTCAACTGGTGTGTGGTTGCCCCCCACCCGACTTGGGAGAGGTTACGAGGGCCAGGGAACCAGTGCGGACAAATGTGCTTTGATTGGTGCCCCCGGGATGCAGGAGCACTTCTAGGAGTGTCCCCAAGGCGCAGACAGGCACCTGCTTTGATGCATTTACTGCCACGACCCCAGGAGAAGAAGTTGAAGCTGAGCGGTGTGTGGTCTGCAGCTTTTACTCTGTGGGCCATCCCTGCCCGTCTGATGCAGAAAGGAGCCCTGCCCACTGCCAGGCCTGACTAGTGTAGGCAGGCCTGGCCAGAGTAGAGGAGGATCGTTTCTGCCACCTGTGGCTGTGCTGCATTCGCGTGTAGCCACCAGACCCACGCTGCTTGCGGGAAGACCAGAAAGAGGATTACCAGCTACCAGGGACATAAAATTGCAGCTCCTGGGATGGGAGGGAAGCCTCATCAGAGGTCCCGTTCCCACCAAGCCTCTTTCTGTTGTACCGCACTACTGTGTAGGGTGTGGTGCTGAAGTTCCACTTGTGCGTTGCCTGCATTAGAGAGGGTGCCATCCTTTTCATGACCTGATTCAAGTACCTGTCCTGCTTGCCAAACTGGGTAATTGTGGTGGGGGTGTTGTGTATGTTTGTGTGTGTGCAAGTGTTTGTGTGCCTGTGTGACTGTGTGTATGCTGGGAGTCCGGGGAGTGTCGTGGCCATGTGAGCATGTGTGCGTGTAAGTATGTGTGGTGTGGGCGTGCATGGATTTTGTGGGGTACAGTATGGGGGTGGGGGGCGCTGCTTGGGGAGTTGAGGGGCTTCTGATGGGGTCAGGGTGGGGGGCACCTGCATATGGGGGGCTTGGGGAGTCCTGTAGTAGCGACAGGAATGAGTATTCTTGTCACCAGTATTCTTACCGCCACGGAATCCCTGGCAGTAAGGATACTCAAATTACCGCGGGCAGTGTCACGTGGCCTGCTGAGTCGAAGGTGGCCAACCTTCGACCAGGCAGTCCTACCCCCCTGGCGGTACAGGTGGGGAACTGGCTGACTACCCTTGTCATAATTTGGTGGTCCTGCACTGCCACGCTGTCATAATGGCCCTTTAAGAGCCTGATTATGAATTTGACAGTCTTACCTGCATCGTGCTGCGGCAGCGGTCCCAAGTACTACGTTGAGTCAGCAGACTTTCATCTACCCTATTATGATGCATGCAGCCTGATCCGCTGACCAAGTCAAAGGAGTGTGTTCCGCCTGCAAAGCGACGGACTGCAATGCTGACAATTCGTACTCCATCGCCATCAGGGCCTCAGGTTCCCACTGAGCAGATTAAGAAAACACAGTTGCACTGGCGATCCCTTTGTGGCAGTCCCCCAACGGCGGAAGGCCATCGCAGCATGCGCTCAGGAAAGCAACAAAACTGTGGCCATTTGATGGATACAAATGCAACACACATGATGTCCATTAGCCAAGTGGATACACCTACAGTTCATTCTATAAAACACACCCCATTTCAGACCATGATCCTTTGCCACTCCACTGCAGCACAGCAATTCTGAGACAAAATCTTGATGAGAGAAGGCAGGCTTTCTCCCCATCCCTTTTAAAACTCTCCACACACTTTCCCAGCACATTTTCTCATCATCCCTTGGTAAGATTTGGTTGTACTGTCACTGGCTTTAATTTGGGAAGGCAACAGGAGGAAATTAGGAAGCGGTGTTACAACTTGGGGGGTAAGGTGCATTCTCTGGCCTCCAAGCAACATCTGGAGGCCAGTAGGACTAGTAGTGGTCCTCCCAGCACCCCAATCAAAATGTTTCCCCAGGAGGAGAAGGTCTTGCAGATCCTACATCCCAGATTCTTGACAGGAATACTTGGAGTAGTGGATTCTGGTAAGCTACACCTCCCTAACTGTCACGATACATCAAGGTGCTGTTTGCTCTCAATTCAGCTTTTGCTATTGTGTTGTGTACCTAGTTTCCTAACATGTCATTCCCAAAGTATCCGAGATGTCGAATTGTCTGTGTCAATGTGTATTGTTGCATATAAGATTGCATGTATCAATGTCTATTACATGCCAAATGTTGTAACGGTGTCTGTAAGTATAGCTCTACAAAAATATAGATACAGGACCCATTGTTTGTGTCAATATGTAAATATATGGTCCATCCCAAATGCATTTTGTGGACAGGTATTAACACTAACCCTTTTGGAAGTGTTGGGAAGTAGATTGGAATGACTACAACTACCATGAGGCCCTGTTTCTGTAACTCAAAATAAGATCAAATTGTGATTTTGCCCATTCTCACTTGTCTGACATATCACAACTGATGTACATTTCTCATGGAGTAAGCAATCCACATACAGTGCTCTTCTCAGAGACATTTCTGCCTACTATATTGTCCTGGCCTCCTCAACTGAAACAATTGATGGAATGAGTGACACCATACCAACTGTGTGGCTCATTTATTTGTGAGGCATGAAGTTAACTCAGCAGATTAGAAGTTGCAGGTGACCTATTGAGTCTGCACTGCTCACATGATGACTAATGCAAAATATACAACCAAGTTGTGCCTTGGAATGGTCAAATGCATATGCTACCTCTCAACTGTGTTGGCTTGAATGTTTGGGAGATGTCATGTTTATCCTTTAATCCAAAAAACAACATCTCAGGCGATCTAATGAGCTGCTAAAATCAAGTACATGTATTTAATGTCACCAAATGTCTTGTCAACAAGTTTAATACCACTGAAATATATCACAATAGTAATCGCTACCTATTTTGTCTTTTACTAGGTGTAAGGAAATGCCTCCTTGGCATGGTTACCCCCTGACTTTTTGCCTTTGCTAATGCCAAGTTATGATTTGAAAGTTTGCTGAGGCCTGCTAACCAGGCCCCAGCACCAGTGTTCTTTCCCTAAAACTGTATGTTTGTTTCCACAATTGGCACACCCTGGCATCCAGGTAAGTCCCTTGTAACTGGTACCCCTGGTACCAAGGGCCCTGTGCCAGGGAAAGTCTCTAAGGGCTGCAGCATGTCTTATGCCACCCTGGGGACCCCTCACTCAGCACAGACACACTGCTTGTCAGCTTGTGTGTGCTGATGGGGAGAACATGACTAAGTCGACATGGCACTCCCCTCAGGGTGCCATGCAAACCTCACACTGCCTATGGCATAGATAAGTCACCCCTCTAGCAGGTCTTACAGCCCTAAGGCAGGGTGCACTATACCATAGGTGAGGGCATAGGTGCATGAGCACTATGCCCCTACTGTGTCTAAGCAAAACCTTAGACATTGTAAGTGCAGGGAAGCCATAAGAGTATATGGTCTGGGAGTCTGTCATACACGAACTCCACAGCACCATAATGGCTACACTGAAAACTGGGAAGTTTGGTATCAAACTTCTCAGCACAATAAATGCACACTGATGCCAGTGTACATTTTATTGTGAAATACACCCCAGAGGGCATCTTAGAGATGCCCCCTGAAAACATACCCGACTTCCAGTGTGGGGCGACTAGTTTTGCCAGCCTGACACACACCAGACATGTTGCTGGCCACATGGGGAGAGTGCCTTTGTCACTCTGTGGCTAGTAACAAAGCCATTACTGGGTGGAGGTGCTTCTCACCTCCCCCTGCAGGAACAGTAACACCTGGCGGTGAGCCTCAAAGGCTCACCCCCTTTGTTACAGCACCCCAGGGCACTCCAGCTAGTGGAGATGCCCGCCCCCTCCGGCCACGGCCCCACTTTTGGCGGCAAGGCCGGAGGAGATAATGAGAAAAACAAGGAGGAGTCACTGGCCAGTCAGGTCAGCCCCTAAGGTGTCCTGAGCTGAGGTGACTCTAACTTTTAGAAATCCTCCATCTTGCAGATGGAGGATTCCCCCAAAAGGATTAGGGATGTGCCCCCCTCCCCTCAGGGAGGAGGCACAAAGATGGTGTAGCCACCCTCAGGGCTAGTAGCCATTGGCTACTAACCCCCCAGACCTAAACACACCCCTAAATTGAGTATTTGGGGCTCCCAGAACCTAGCAAGATAGATTCCTACAACCTGAAGACGAAGAAGGACTGCTGACCTGAAAGCCCTGCAGAGAAGATGGAGACACCAACTGCTTTGGCCCCAGCCCTACCGGCCTGTCTCCCCACTTCAAGAAAAACTGCAAAAGCGACGCGTTCCACAGGGTCCAGCGACCTCTGAAGCCTCAGCGGACTACCCTGCATCTAAAAGGACCAAGAACTCCAGTGGACAGCAGCTCTGCTCCAAAGAAGAAACAACTTTGCAACAAAGAAACAACTTTAAAAGGACTCCATGTTTCCCGCCGGAAGCATGAGACTTTGTACTCTGCACCCGACGCCCCTGGCTCGACCTGCGGAGAAACAACACTACAGGGAGGACTCCCCGGCGACTGCGACCCTGTGAGTAGCCAGAGTTGACCCCCCTTAGTCCCCCCAGTGACGCCTGCAGAGGGAATCCAGAGGCTCCCCCTGACCGCGACTGCCTGCTTGTAAGAACCCGACGCCTGGTAAAGACATTGCACCCGCAGCCCCCAGGACCTGAAGGATCCGACCTCCAGTGCAGAAACAACCCCCAGGTGGCCCTCTCCCTTGCCCAGGCGGTGGCTACCCCGAGGAGCCCACCCTTGCCTGCCTGCTTCGCTGAAGAGACCCCTGGGTCTCCCATTGAACTCCATTGCAAACCCGACACCTGTTTGCACTCTGCACCCGGCTGCCCCCGTGCCGCTGAGGGTGTACTTTTTGTGCTAACTTGTGTGTCCCCCGGTGCCCTACAAAACCCCCCTGGTCTGCCCTCCGAAGACACGGGTACCTACCTGCTGGCAGACTGGAACCGGGGCACCCCCTTCTCCATTGAAGCCTATGCGTTTTGGGCACCACTTTGACCTCTGCACCTGACCGGCCCTGAGCTGCTAGTGTGGTAACTTTGGGGTTGCCCTGAACCCCCAACGGTGGGCTACCTTGGACCCAACTTTGAACCCTGTAAGTGGTTTACTTACCAGCAAAACTAACAAATACTTACCTCCCCATGAACTGTTGAAAACTGCAGTGTGTCTAGTTTTAAAATAGCTTATTGCCATTTCTGTGAAAACTGTACATGCTATTTTGCTGATTCAAAGTTCCTAAGTTACCTAAGTGAAATACCTTTCATTTGAAGTGATACTTGTAAATCTTGAACCTGTGGTTCTTAAAATAAACTAAGAAAATATATTTTTCTATATATAAACCTATCGGTCTGGAATTGTCTTTGAGTGTGTGTTCCTCATTTATTACCTGTGTGTGTACAACAAATGCTTAACACTACCCTCTGAAAAGCCTACTGCTCGACCACACTACCACATAATAAAGCATTAGAATTATCTCTTTTTGCCACTATCTTGCCTCTAAGGGGAACCCTTGGACTCTGTGCATGCTATTTCTTACTTTGAAATAGTACATACAGAGCCAACTTCCTACACTAGGTTACAACTTACTGTGTCACAAACAATTGGGATGTAGATAACACATTTCCACCAATAACAATGTTATCTATTTCACAACAGGTCTATCTGGCGGAGCACCTGCCCAGAGCTTGGCCACAGAAGAGACACCCACTCCACCTCTGGCCCAAGCCTTCAGGGATGAGGATGACGGTGCTGGTCTATCTGGTCAGCCTTGGCAGACATCAACAGTGAGTGTCACTGGGCCCACAACAATACCTCCCAGCCCCAGCTACAACATCTCAGCAAAACATCAGTACCCACAACTTGTGTACCTACCACAGCAATAACCATTGTGTGCTCCCGGTGATGGATCCTGATGTGACAATCACGCTCTAGCTACAGAGGAGCCAGGAACCAATGAAAGAGAGCACCCTGGGCCAAAAGCAAAGGGCAGAGGTAGTAGGGGTCATAGGAGGGTAACTGTGGGCTGGCAGAATGAGGCCACTGGGGCTACTCACACCCGGGACAACATCAACCATGTCTTGAAAGCCTGGCATGAGTCCCAAGGCGTGATGGGCCAGTTACTCACAGAAATCCGGGAGAAGAAGCAGCTGGACAAACACCATGAGGTGAAGTTCCATGACTGAAACATGGGATTCCTAATTGGGGTGCTGCTGGACTTTCACACACACACACCTGTGCAGGGCTTTTCTAGTACCATCTACCTCTTCCTGTGGTCCAACCACATCAGGCCCATCAACATCTGCTTAGCCAGAGGAAAGAAGGCCCTGCCTCTCAACCACTAACCTGTTCATCCCTCGGAGACACAATGTTGACCCAAGTTGCTAGTTCTCAACTCCACCAAGATGTTGCATGCCTATCAATTACTTTTACGTGATCAGCACGGGAACGTTCTGGGGGAAAAGGGATGGATGAGAGAGAGAGAAACACGGAAGTCGCCTCGCATGATCTTGATGGCTAGGTGGTCTATGAAGAGCAGATATCTCCTATGATGAATTAAACATCAGTCAAATAACACTTTTTATGTAAGCAATATACTAAAACTACTCTTCACCAATTCCTACAAACTAGGTGTACCTGTCAGGGTCCCCTTTCCTGCTTTTGATGGCTTTCCCCTCTCTCTAGGGATCCTCACAAAACAGTATGGAACCTGAAACCAGATACAGTGTTTAGTCTTCTATACTATCAACATATATTCCCACCTTGTTCTCAAGTCAATGTGGCCCCACTGGAAGACCTATCTAAAGTGTTCCAGAAATTCAGTGAACATCTTGCTGGTTGGGTCTTGATGAGACCGACCAAAACACAGTTGCACTCACAATCATAGACATATAACAGGCGATAAAGGATAAAAATCAATTCTTAAGTATTTAGTGTTCTCAAATATTTAGGGATTAATTAGCGCAGTGTGTTAGTATCGGAGAGAATACAGTTCAGTGTTTTAACAAGACTGAGAGCATAGGGTTAATATACTAAAGCTCACTTTCATATTTAGTTGGTGTCATCACTGTTACATCACGGTCACAATTGAACATGGAAATAACAGACCCTTGATTCACGTTTTAAAACTAACGTGTGCCAATCACAGAGTGTTCTTTTTCTCAAGCAATGAATAGCATCACAAATATACTACATAAAACTCAACTATAACTATCGTTAAAATATCAATTGTCCAACATGCACTCAAATCTGTACTGTCATTGCAAGCTAACAACAATGGGTGTTATGATTCAGCAGATGGCAAATATTCAAGCAACCAAGGACACTGATAACATGCCGTTCTAGTGTGCGATGCCTGTCTGAACATCCGCCAATCAACTATCAAATGTAACCGGTAAGAAGCCTTTCAAGCGCATGCAGCGTGTTACTGCCTTTTAAGATGCTATTCTTCTTGATCTCTTCTTTTCTAGGATCAGCATCCAAGACACTGGGCTGTGGAATGGGCGATCCAGGAAGAAGCGCGGAGGAGCAGAGAATCCCACTCCTCATCTGATTACATCTGACAGCAAGCAATCATCTCCAGACTGGTGTGGCTTTAAATACCTGCTGCATCTGGCCACACCCAGTCTGAGTCACCTGGCCACATCCAGTCTGAGTCATGAGGCTTCTGTATCTGGCCATACCCAGTCTGAGTCATGAAGATACCAAAAGATTAGGCTACAAGTTGACATATGCCCCAGATTCCTACACGAGTTCTAAAAGAAGCATTCTGTGAAGTAAACATTTCTCAAAGGCAACAACAATTATTGGCCCATGCAAGGGCAGGTGATCTGCTTATGGGCACACTTTACTAAACACCAGATATGGGTTCTGGAGTATATTTGGGGTTGCAGGCCTGATACTGCCAGAGGAAGACATACCTGCAGAAACCCTTGTCCCTGCAGCTGTTGATCCCCCCAGCACTGGCAAGTGGGGACGTCCACGCAGATAACGAGGAGGTGCGAATGGCAACACCTCCACCAACAGCAGCAAGAAACCACAAACCTCATTTCCTTCGGTGTGTGTAACACATTCACTCGTTGGACTATTTCTGAACACATCTACCTTTCTGACGGCAGTAGTATTTTGGACATTGGACTTTCAACAATTTGGCATCTACAACTATAGTTCCATTCAACATGACTAACTTCTTCGCTTTTCAGTTTTCCCGTTTGGTTTTCACAATGTTTCTTTTCTCCTTGTTCACTTAAATGAATCAATTGGTCTGCAACGCATTGCCTGCTGTATTATATCTCACATATAGCAATGTATATATGTACCCCTATATGAACTTTACATTAGCAAAAATATCTACTTTTGTAAGCATGGATATGTTGCATGTACACAATGCTTAGCTCAGGATCACAATTGTGTCTCACCAAAACATACATACAAGTGTGTTCTCATACACCATCTTTATTCCATTGCACCAACAATGGGCTGGCATTATGTCAGAAACATAACAAATCATACATGACATCAATAATCTGTGCCAGTGGTCATATTTTCAGTTGCAGACCTTAACAACATGGAAGGAGGAGATACATTTTGGCAATTTCCTCTTGGACAGGCAAAATAGAATTGGTCTATTTCATCAGCTGGAGCCACTTTGCTTAGCTCCCAAATGGAATCTCACAGCAATAACACCAATAGACAAGCACATGGAAGTACTACTTTTTCGGAACACAGGATCGTTCCAATCCATGAGCAAGTATCTGGTGAAATGTCACAAACAACTTTCTGTGGTGTTGCACAATCACTTTGCCCTATAATGGAGACACATCGACAGCTACATACACGTTACGTACAATGAGGATTTAGCTAATGTGAAGAGAGAATAGCATGATTTGGCTCCACAGCAACATTTTGTTGGAGCACATGGTGGCACACATATTGCATTAGGACCACCACATGACAAGCAACAAGTCCAATGGATTCCACATAACGTCCATCCTATCACTTTGCAAGCTGTCTTGGTACAGGATTTGTACACCCAAAGTCTGTGCCTGTCATACCCAGGAACAAAACATGTCCCAATTGTTCTTCCAAGAGCATGTCACAACTCTGAAATGTCCAAATGAAGTTGCCATGCTGAAGGTACCTAAACAGACCAAAACAATGAAATTAGCTATCAAGCCATACATAAAAGATCATTTACTCCAGTATTGGAACTTTCATAGATTCACATCTTTGAATACTTCCCCGTCGTCAAGATGAGAGTCCCCGGTGGAATATATATAACCTAGGCCTGAAGATGTATGCACACAATACATGAAGTAGGCCTCAATACAATAACCCATCCTAGTCGTTTTGTAAAATAGACCCAAACTCAAACTTGAGCCAATCAGATTGCCTCACCCCACTAGAACCTCCTGTTAGGAGTAGCCTTCCCTCAGATTTTCCACCGCACATTGTGCTGAGGAGTCTCCTTTTGAGCTCTGCTCAGAACACCTGTTTCTACAGCTTTTGGATATTTCTACTTATCTTGGTGATTCAAACTGGCTGCCATGTCAGAGACACCAAAGATAGGCCTTTTCAGATCCTCTGACTCATGCCTAAAAAAGAGGTTATATGTGGAGGATCCACATGAGGAGTGTATTTACTCCCTGTACCCCAGCCACAAGACCAAGGACTGTAAAATCTGTAGGAAGTTTTCTACCAAGACCTCAAAGACAGGGGGGGTTGTCTTCTTTTGTGGCTGCAAAGAGGTAAAACTGGACACTCTGCCTCTGCCCCCAAAACACCTCTTAAGAGAAAGCATGAATATTCTGAGGGGCAGGAGCCACCTAGAAAAAATACATCTAAGCATGGCTCTCCGCAGAAGAAAAGGCTGGGTGCAGAATCCCTCAAAAAAGTGAGAAAAACTACTTCAGAACCTGCTTCTCCTCCTCCTAAAGTCCTTCACAAATTCAAGAAGCCTAGTACTGCTCCGTTGACGGTGCCATCTTCGACGATACACTCGACGACGACCATTTCTTCAGTGACGCCGGTGGTAGTGACCATCTCTACGTCGACGGCAGCTGCTTCTGGATCTTCGTCAACGACAGTGTCATCTTCGTCAACGGGATGCCCCATCTCGTCGACGCTTCTCTCGCCGACGACGCACCTGTCGGCGATGCCCCCGTCGACGGCAACCTTGTTGGCGATGCCCCCGTTGACAACACCTTCATCGACGATGCTCTTGTCGAAGACACCTCCGTCGACGACAATTCCGACGACGCCTCCGTCGACGACGCTACTGTTGATGGTTCAACAGGCAGTGCTTCCAGTGAGGACGGTATCGTCGATGCCCCCGTCGATGACAATAGTTTTTTTGACATCAACTCCAGCATTGCTTCAAATCAAAATACAAAGACCATCTTCACTACTGCTCGGCCAACCTGCGCAACATACTCCACTTAAAAGGCTCTCTAAAGCTCGATTATCACCTTCTGTCACTTCTCCGAGCAAAGTTTCAAGGCTCTTACCATCTAGGTTTTTAAATGATGATGACGAGGATGAAGGCTCGGATCAAGACGTAATGTTTGGAGCAGCTAGAAGTCCTTCACAGCTTCACGTGAACTGCCAGGAGTACTCCGACGACGATTCGTACTATGGCCAACAGTACTATGACCCAGCTCCACAGGACACAGTATCTTTGCCCTCCGGTCTGGTGTCCGGCCTCCAGGCTATGCTGGTTGATTACAAGCTGCGCTTCTACCCTCAACCTGGAAAAGATCCCATGCCAGCAGCGTCTGCTCCAGCTACCCCGGCACCTCTGCCAGCTTTGCCTACAACACCACAGGTTCCTCTTCAGGATCAGCAGAGTCCTCACGACCAGGCCTCTTCTGACGAAGCGAAGGAGAGGTCTTATCCGACCTAGACGAATGGGATGAGTATGTTCTCCCTGTACCCCCTTCTCCAGAGCCACTCGCAGTTGAATCTCCTCCGGAGGACCTGACTCTTTCCACAACATCTTAGAGAAGGCTGCAATGAGGTTTGAGCTGCAACTACCATCTACGCAGCAGGACTGCTTTTATATGATTTTAAGGAGCCACACAGAAAATCAGTAAGGGCTATCCCAATCATCGACCACGTCTGGAATCAAGGACTAAAAATTATGAAAAACCCAGGGACAGTACCAGCGGTGTTACCTAAGCTGGACAAGAAATATAAGACAATGGAAGACGCTCCTGTGAGCCTAGTGAGTCGCCCTAAGCCAGATTCTGTGGTTTCCCAGGCTGCCCAGAGACGCTCCAAGAACCCTTCAGCGCCTTTAACAGCCCCTCCTGACAAGGATGGAAGGCGCCTGGATAATATTGAGAAGAGGTTCTCTTCTATGTCAGCTATTGTCGTCCGTGCAGCGAATTCATTGGCACTACTGGGCAGGTACAACAGATAGCTGTGGTCTGACATTTCTCACTCTGTGGAGGACCTCGAGATACCAGCAAGTCGGAGGCAAGAAAAATCATTACAGAAGGTCAACGAACATCTGCTGAGGTGATTGACTGCGCCCTGGACATTGCTGCCATGGAATTTAGACTTCTGGCTGGTTCAGCTGTCTTAAGGCGCCAAGGGAGGCTCAAAGCCACTAATTTCAGGCCAGACGTCCAAACAAAGATCCTAGACCTCTGTTCGGCAAGAATGTCGACGAGGCCCTTCAGGCGATCAAGTCAGACACTGATACTGTCAGATCGTTGGGATCCCTACAGTATAAGCGTACTCCCTTTCGAGGAGCCAGAGGTAGAGGACACTCCTCTTTCAGAGGTGGCTACCAGTCCTTTTGCTGTCCATCCTACCCTTTCCAGTATCAGTCATCCAGACCTCAGTACCATCAAAGGCAGCCTCCGGCGCCAGCATACAGCAGACGACCTCCTAGAGAAAGATCGGGAAGACAATCCAAGGATGCCTCACGCATGCAATGACAGCCTCCAGTGGCTGGCTACCCCTCCCTCCTTGTCATGTCATCTACGTCGCTGGAATCAGATCACAAGCGACAAGTTGGTTCTAGACATCATAGCTCACGGCCATCTACTAGAATTCACTTCCAGGCCTCCCGAAACCCCACCTTCCTGGGACCGCCAACAACATCTGCATCTTCTTCTTCTGGAGATAGCAAGCATCTTGTCCAAAAGGGGCGATAGAGATGGTACCCTCTTCGCAACGAGGAAGAGGTTTTTACTCTCGATTCTTCCTCATCAGAAAGAAGTCCTGTATGTGGAGACCCATACTGGATCTGAGGCAGCTCAACAGATACCTCAAAAAACAATCCTTTCGAATGGTAACTCTGAAGGACGTACTACAGCTTCTCAACAGAGGCGACTTCATGGCTTCCCTAGATCTTCAGGATGCGTATTTCCACGTTCCCATTCACCCCAAGCACAGAAAATTTCTGAGATTCATGGTAGCCGGCCAGCACTTTCAGTTCTGAGTGCTTCCCTTCTGGCTCAAATCGGCACCCCAGATTTTCACGAACTGCTTAGCCCCAGTGGCTGCATATATGAGATGTCTCAAGCACCAGGTATTCCCATATCTGGATGATTGGTTAATAAAGGCTCCAAGACCACTCCCTCAAGACCACTTTACGTCTTTTCCAACAGCTAGGTTTCAATCTCAACAGAGACAAGTCACAGCTCCAGCCTACCCGGAGGATAGTGTTTCTGGGTGCTACATTTGACACTACTCTTACAAAAGCCTTTCCTACAGAAGAGCGCCAGCTCAAGCTCCTGACTTTGGCAAAATTGGTTAAAACAAAAAAGTCTCTTTCAGTTCGGAGGTTTAAATCATTACTGGGGATGATGTCCTCCTGCATCAACCTAGTTCCACACTGTTGTCTTCGGATGCGCCCTCTACAGGAAGAGCTTGACAGACAGTGGAAGCAGGCTCAAGGCTCCTTCGGAGACATCATTCAAATAACACCAAGAATGGTCTATTCCCTCCAGTGGTGGACAACGCCGGCAAACATTTCAGTTGGCCTGGACTTCCTGAATCGAATCCCGCTGTTCACCATCACGACGAATGCTTCATTGGAGGAATGGGGAGCATGTCTGCAAGATCTGCAGGTCAGCGGCAGATGGCCAAACTCATGCAACGCTGCATATCAACCTCCTCGAACTCAGGGCTGTATATCTTGCACTACAAGCTTTTCTACCGAGAATCCGAGGTTCATCAGTGCTGGTCCAGACGGACAACACTACCACCATGCACTACATAAACAAGCAAGGCGGAACTCGGTCTCGCTTACTCTCCAAAGAAGCTCAGCTCATCTGGACCTGGTGCATTCAGAATTCAGTGCACATACGGGCAGAACATCTTCCAGGAGTCAGCAACACCACAGCAGACTCTATGAGCAGGCTGAGCACATCTTCACACGAGTGGGAGCTGAACCAAACAAAGCTGGATGCAGTCTTTCGCAGGAGGTGGGACACCAAACCTGGACCTCTTTGCGACACCTCAGAATGCGAAATGCCGGTTTTACGCAAGCTGGCATCCCCAACCTGGGTCGTGGGGAAATGCCCTTTCGATCGCATGGTCAGGGATTTATGCTTATGCCTTTCCTCTGATACCCCTTCTTCCTCGGGTCATCAGAAAGATCAAATCAGAGCCCTGCCAGATAATTCTAATTGCTCCAGCCTGGCCACGTCAGCCATGGTACACAGAGCTTCTGTTGATATCCTCGTGTCCTCCCATCAAACCAACGCCCATTCCGGACCTGCTCACTATCAGCTAGGGCCAAGTGAGGCATCCGGATCCCAAGCATCTCAGGTTATGCGCATGGCTCCTGAGTTCAATGAGTTCGGCCATCTAAACATTCCTATGGACTGTCAAACAGTTTTAGCCAAAGCCCGAGCAGACAGCACCAACAAGACATATGCACTGAAATGGAAGCGGTTTTGTTTATGGTGCTCGGCGAATGGCGTTCATCCGCTTACATCTGCGCTAGAACAAGTTTTACCATACCTCCTCCAGCTGGCATAGTCTGGCCTCGCCCATGCCTCCATTAAGGTCCACTTAGCTGCTATCTCTAGATATAGGCGACCATCCAAAGGACCGTCTCTCTGGTCTCATTGGCTGATAAAGCAGTTTATGAAGGGCCCATTCCGATTCTTTCCTTCAATTGATGAAGGAGCCATTCAAACCTATTCATAAGTCAGACATTAAGGCCCTCATTACAACATTGGTGGTAAATCCTGCTTATCGCCGTGCAGAAGACCGCCAACACAGCGCTGCAGCAGCGGAATTCCGCCACGGTCATTATGACCCACTGCTCGGAATCCACCAAAATTCAGACACCCACAGAAGTCCGCCACACCAAAGGTCAGTGATAAACTGGCGAAAACAAAACCTCCACTGTCACGCCAACAGAAATACGCCCACACTATCACGACACACGTATCCACACGGCAGTCTTTCAACCGCGGTATTCCATGGGCGGTACACACCGCTGCGCTAAAAATACACACACATTTACAAAACACTACCACATTGGACTATTTGAAATACACATACCTGATACACATACACACACCACTCCCACACACCCATTACAATATAAAACACACACCCACATCACCCACAAACCCCTACGACAAAATTACAGAGAGAACGCCAGAGAGAGACACTACAAACAACTACCAAGCATCCACAGACACACAATACCATCACCCACATAACTTCCATGCACTTCACACAACACACCACTAAATATCACCCCACTTATCACTACACACACCACTCCACACATCACCCACACCAAACCATGGCACCGCAAAGACACCCCAGGTTCTCTGAGGAAGAGCTCAGGGTCATGGTGGAGGAAATCGTCCGGGTAGAGCCACAGCTATTCGGATCACAGGTGCAGCACGCCTCCATAGCTAGGAAGATGGAGCTATGGCGAAGAATAGTGGACAGGGTCAACGCAGTTGGACAGCACCCAAGAAATAGGGATGACATCAGGAAGAGGTGGAACGACCTACGGGGGGAGGTGCGTTCAACGGTATCCAGGCATCACATCGCGGTACAGCGGACTGGCGGCAGACCCCCACCTCCTCCCCCTCAACTAACAACATGGGAGGAGCAAGTCTTGGCGATTCTGCATCCTGAGGGCCTCGCAGGAGTAGGTGGAGGAATGGACTCTGGTAAGTCAAATCTTAACTATTACATCCCCCACCCTACTTGCATGCTATCACATACCCCCACCCTCACCCTCACCCTTATCACTCCAACTCCTCACAAATGTCCCAACATCACAAACCACACATCCTAACACTAAACCACCATCACACAAGGACCCACACATGAATGCAAGCACTGGGGTACATGGTCACCCACCCATTGCACACCATGGCACACACAGATGTAATAAACATCCTTTTATAACCCAGCAGGACCCCTACCCAATGTCACCAGACAGGAGGGTCCACACATGTCCACTCCACCAACAGAAGAGGCCCATAGTGATGACAGCAGCTCTGTTCAACTGGATCTATATGACCAGCCCCGCCCATCGGGGACCTCTGGACAGTTGGTTCCCCTGACACAGTTACAGGCCACCACAGAGCTTCTCCCCTATGGAAACACCAGCACAACACCCACCCAGCGGGCCCATACCTCTGTCCCCAGGACATGTCAATCAGCAGTGTGTCCACCACTACAGGGAACCCAGGCTAACCCACCACTACAACAACAACAGGGACCTGGGGGCAGTGGGCACACGGTCCAGGATACGGAGGCCCAGGAACACAGGGGAACTGGGAGGGCTGCTGTGCAACAGGTGGAGGACAGGCCCAGGGAACTTACTCTCCACGAGGCCCTCTCCAACATCATGGGAGCCTACCACCATTCCCAGGAGACGATGGCAACGGTACTGGCCAAGTTCCAGGAGACCCAGCGGCTGCAGGAGGAAAAGTATTTGGGCTGCAGGGAGGAACTCAGATCCATCAATTCCACCCTGGGCACCATCGTAGGGGTGCTGAAGGAAGTCCTCAACACCAGGAGGGACACTGTGGCACAACAAGGGGCCTCTGACACTAGCCTGGACGATGAACTGCCCACCACCTCCGCCGGCACTAGTGGACAGGAGGCACCGCCACAGGACCACCACACCAGCACCCCACCCCCTGCAGAGGGTGAACCCCCCCGCAAACGGTCCCTGAGATCCAGGACACAGACAGAGAACGATGCCAAGACCCCACGCCAAGAAATGAGACCACCCTAAATGTCATCCTTCTGTCCCACTTTTTCACCCTGTCCATCCTCAAACTGCCCCAGCTCCACTTCCTATGCCCATTTGGGCACTGCACCTTTGAGACTAATAGACTGGACTCTGCCAAGGACATTCCTCCACCATCACCCCTCATCATTTTACAACCCCCTCCACTATTGAGCACTTAAATTAACACCCTTGAAGCACAAAACAATCTGGAGTCAGTCTGTGATTTTGAAATAGTGTATTAGCAATTACAGTGTCAAAATGCTCTTTCAAATGTAATGTCAACAAACCTATGTCACACAGCTATAGTCCATGAGGAAACAAAGCAGATGGCACACAGTGGGACCCACATCTGTGAAATCGTAAGGAAAAGTGACAACTCAGTGACCATACACTGGGTGAAAACAACAGACAGTTTAGAGGTAGTAATGTTAAAGTACATTTAGTAAGCAGGTTTGTATTCTTACCTGTGTCTCACTAAAAATATTGCAGGATCACCGAGTTCCTGTTGTCTATGTCCTCTTCTTCTGCTTCCTCGTATTCTCTGTCCACAGGCTCCACTGCTGCAACAACACCGCCATCTGGACCATCCTCCTGCAGAAAAGGCACCTGTCATCGCAAAGCTAAGTTGTGAAGCATACAGCAGGCCATGATGATCTGGCACACCTTCTTTGGTGAGTAGAATAAGGATCCACCTGTCATATGGAGGCACCTGAACCTGGCCTTCAGGAGGCCGAAGGTCCGCTCTATAATCTGACGAATTCGCCCATGGGCCTCATTGTAGCATTCCTCTGCCCTTGTCCTGGGATTCCTCACTGGGGTCAGTAGCCATGACAGGTTGGGGTAACCAGAGTCACCTGCAAATGGCGAGGGACAACTGCTAGACACAAACTAACCTGGAGGGATATCCCCAGACAACCATTCCCACTTACTTGCTTCCAGGTGTTCACCTAATAGCCTCTGGAGTTAACCCATCACATAAGGGATGCTGCTATTCCACAGGATGTAAGCGTCATGCACTGAGCCAGGGAATTTGGCATTTACATGGGAAATGTACTGGTCGGCCAAACACACCATCTGCACATTCATGGAATGATAACTCTTCCGGTTTCTGTACACCTGTTCACTCCTGCGGCGGGGGGGTACCAAGGCCACATGTGTCCCATCAATGGCACCAATGATGTTGGGGATATGTCCCAGGGCATAGAAGTCACCTTTCACCTTAGGCAAATCCTCCACCAGAGGGAAAACGATGTAGCTCCGCATGTGTTTCAGCAGGGCAGACAACACTCTGGACAACACGTTGGAACAAATAGGCTGGGACATCCCTGATGCTATGGCCACTGTTGTTTGAAATGACCCACTTGCAAGGAAATGGAGTACTGACAGCACCTGCACAGGGGGTATTCCTGTGGGATGGCGGATAGCTGACATTAGGTCTGGCTCCAGCTGGGCACACAGCTCCCGGATTGTGGCACGATCAAGTCTGTAGGTAATGATCACATGTCTTTCCTCCATTGTCGACAGGTCCACCAGCGGTCTGTACACCGGAGGATGCCGCCATCTCCTCACATGTCCCAGCGGACGTGCCTAGGAAGGACAACAGCGAGCACAGAGTCAACCAACTCAGAGGTACGTACCCACAGCTTACACAGAACACGAATCATAATCCGAAATTTGGCCTGTACAAGTGTTGAGGCAAGGCCTAGGTATGTGTGACGCAGGTAAAAATTAAGCCATGTGGGCCCCTGAAATGGCGGATGCCTGACCTGTAAAGTGGGACAATGGGATGTGAGGTAACTGCGCTGGCGTTGTACACCGTCGCGGTAGGCGGACGAAGACCGCGGCACAATTCTGCTTTGGTTAACATTGGACCCTATGGGTCCCAGGAGCCAATGACGATGTACGCCGGCGGTGACGGTACGCACCGCTGTGGACGTGACTGCCATTTTCTATCTGTTCAATCACTCGATACCTGATCTTCGACAGGAGAGGACCTACACTGCAAGTGCTGCTGTGACCTCAGTCTGGAAGAGACAATGGCTGGTGCGTCTGGGGAAAGGGCCCCTGCCTTCACATCGGAGGAGTGGGAGAAACTCGTGGATGGGGTCCTCCCCCAGAACACGCTACTCTACGGTCCTCCAGACAAACAGGTAAGTACACTGGGAGCATGCTGTATGGGCTATGCCTGTGTGAAGTGGGGTGGATGAAAGATGGGGGGAGATTGAGGCGTGCATGAAACGACGGTGAGTGCATGTGCCACATGCAAGGGTAGGGATGGGGGCCAATGACCGTGACAGTGCAGTTGGTAATACCTTTTCTTTTCCCCCTGTACAATTCATGTAGGTCAGCGCCCACCAGAAAAAGGATATTTGGCGTGCCATCGCCAAGGACGTCCGGACCCTGGGGTCTACCAGAGACGGAGCACCAACTGCCGTAGAAGATGGGAGGACATTTGCCGCTGGAGCAAGAAGACAGTGGAGGCCCAGCTGGGGATGGCCTCCCAATGTGAGAGGGGTGCCCGTCGCGCCATGACCCCCCTGATGTTCAGGATCCTGGCGGTGGCGTACCCGGAGTTGGATGGGCGCTTGAGGGCATCACAGCAGCCACAAGGGGGTGAGTACACTCTCATTCTGCTGATTTTGCGTGCCTGGGTGGGGGAGGTGGGCTGTGGGTTACCCTAGGCCAGGGCGAGTGTGCTAGTTAGGTCCCCTTGTTCTGGCAGAGTCTGTGGCTCCTCACCCCACCTCCGTACAGTGCCAAGTACACCTAGTCAGGCTCCTGTGTCATCCATGTGTGTAAATGTCAGCCATAGACTTGAAAGCCATGTCCCAGGGATTGAACAGTGGAGCCCATGTGCACGGCGTAGTGCAGGGGGCTTCTGTGTCTGTCGTGTCCGCCAACGGTAGCGGTAATGCATGCACTCAACATGTCTTTCTTCTGTCACCCCCCCCTTTTTGTGGTCTCCCTGTTCTTGTGTGCATTAGCATAATCAGGCGGAGGAGCAGTGGCACCGGAGCAGGAGGGAGCTGCATCCCACATGGCCCTGGAGGGCGAGACAACGGACTCGGAGGTCACCAGTGGGACGGAGGGCGAGGGGAGCTCGATTGCGGGGACAGGAGCTGAGACCAGTGATACAGAATCATCCTCTGATGGGAGCTCCCTTGTGGTGGTGGCCGCATCTGTGACCCCCGCATCTACAGGTACAGCCGCCCCCCCCCCCCCACCAGCACCGCCCTGCCAGCAGCCCCTCAGCCTTTGCTCCGTGCCCGCTCACCCAGGAGGGTGGGCATCACCTTCGCCCCAGGCACCTTAGCCCCTGCCCCAGTCACCCCTGCTTCCCTCAGTGAGGAGGCCATTGACCTCCTCAGGTCCCTCACTGTTGGGCAGTCTACCTTATTTAATGCCATCCAGGGTGTAGAAAGGCAGTTGCAACAAACAAATGCATTCCTGGAGGCCATTCATTCTGGTCAGGCGGCCCTTCAGTGAGCTTTTCAGACTCTGGCTTCAGCACTGATGGCAGCTATTGTCCCTGTCTCTAGCCTCCCCCCTCCAACTTCCTCCACCCAGACCCAATCCCCTTCACCTCAGCCTATCCCAAGCACACCTTCAGACCAGCATGCACACACGTTAACACACAAGGGAAGCTCTGGGAAACATAAGCACCACACATCCCACAAGCACTCACTCAAGCATCACACACATGCAGACACACCAACATCCACTGCCTCCACTGTGTCCCCCTCCTCCTCGTCTCCCTCCTCCCTCCCAGTCTCGTCTACACTCACACCTGCATGCACTACATCTACAGCCACTACTTCCATTACCAGCACACACACCACCACACCCGCTCACGTGCAGTCACCACCCCCACTGCCATTCACACGTCCCCTGTGTCCTCTCCCAGTGTGTCTGTGACGCCACCTCCCAAGATACACAAACGCAGCCACACACCCACCCAACAGCCATCCACCTCACGACAGCCTACAGCGCATGCACCTTCACTCAAAGTCACCAAACGAACATCTCCTACAACCACAACCTCTTCCTCCATTCCCAAACCCCCTTCAGCTACCCGTCCCAGTGTTCCCAAGAAACTTTTCCTGTCCAACCTTGACCTCTTTCCCTCACCTCCCCCACCCTGTCAGTCTCCTAGGGCCCGACTCTCCAGGTCCCAACCTAGCACCTCAGCCACAACATCTCCAGGACCAGTGGTGCCTGTAGTCACCGTAATCTGGAGTGCACCGGACAGCAGGGCAGCCAGTGTGGCACGGAGCCACAGCATGGACAGTCCCCCACCTGTAAAGCATCAAAAGTTGGCCAGTGCCTGGCGGGAGAGGGGGAAGACTCCAGCCACCAAAGCTGCTCCCATGGATCCAGGTGGGAGTGTGGAGTCAGCTGCGACACCTTCCAAGGTGGGGAAGGGCCACAAGAAAGTCATCAAGTCTGGGAAGAGCAGCACGGCGGTGAAGACCGCCATCATCCCCGCTACCCAGGAGGCCACCGCCACCAGCCCTGCTGCCCAGAAGGCCACCGCCAGCACCAGCCCAGCTGCCCAGGAGGCCACCGCCAGCACCAGCCCAGCTGCCCAGGACAGGACCGCCAGCACTAGCCCACCAGCCCAGGAGGCCACCGCGAGCACCAGCCCAGCTGCCCAGGACAGGACCGCCAGCACCAGCCCAGCTGCCCAGGACAGGACCGCCAGCACCAGCCCCGCTGGGCCAGACAGGACCGCCAGCACCAGGCCCGCTGGGCCAGACAGGACCGACAGCAGCTGAGTCACTGCCAAGGACCCCGCCGCCACAAGCACCGCTGAACAGGACACTGCCGCCACAAGCACCGCTGAACAGGACACCGCCGCCACAAGCACCGCTGCCAAGGACACCGCCGCCACAAGCACCACTGAACAGGACACTGCCGCCACAAGCACCGCTGAACAGGACACTGCTGCCACAAGCACCGCTGAACAGGACACCGCTGCCAAGGACACCGCCGCCACAAGCACCGCTGTCAAGGACACCGCCGCAACAAGCACCGCTGGCCCATGAGCGCCAAGGGCACTGACGCTACTGAGTCCGTCATGAGCAGGATGAAGCACTCTGGGCACAAGGCCCCCTCCAGAACCAGTGGAGAGATACATCCACTACCTCTGTCCTTGGCAGGATGAAGCACTCTGGGCACCATGCCCCCTCCAGAACCAGTGGAGAAAGGCATCCACTACCTCTGTCCTTGGCAGGAAGAAGCACTCTGGGCACAAGGCCCCCTCCAGAACCAGTGGAGAGATACATCCACTACCTCTGTCCTTGGCAGGAAGAAGCACTCTGGGCACAAGGCCCCCTCCACAACCAGTGGTGAAAGGCATCCACCTGAGAGACCGTGTCTTTGCACTCCCCAAGATAATGCAGTGGGCAACCCACCCACTTGTGAGACTTGAGAGACTGTGGCTTTGCACTCCCCAGGATAAAGCAGTGGGCAACCCACCCACTGGAGATACTTGTGAGACTGTGGCTTTGCACTCCCCAGGATTGAACAGTGGGCAAACCACCCACTGTAGAGACTTGTGAGACTGTGGCTTTGCACTCCCAGGATTGAAGAGTGGGCAACCCACCCACTGTAGAGACTTGTGAGACTGTGGCTTTGCACTCCCCAGGATTGTACAGTGGGCAAACCACCCACTGTAGAGACTTGAGAGACTGTGGCTTTGCACTCCCCAGGATATTGCAGTGGGCAACCCACCCACTAGAGAGACTTGAGAGACTGTGGCTTTGCACTCCCCAGGATTGAACAATGGGCAACCCACCCACTGTAGAGACTTGTGAGACTGTGGCTTTGCACTCCCCAGGATTGAACAGTGGGCAAACCACCCAATGTAGAGACTTTAGAGACTGTGGCTTTGCACTCCCTAGGTTAGAACAGTGGGCATGTGGCCCCCTCGTGGATTTGGCGTCGTGCATTCAACCGGCAGGGGTGCCCCCCCCCCCTTTCCCTTCCCCCTGAGGTGCCTGTTTTATTGGTATTTGATGCCCCTATAGTGTTCTCTCCGTCATGTTCGGGGATTGAATGTGGGCCTCGCCCATGCCGTGTGAGCCCAGTGTTCCATGGACTTCAATGGAGCACTACCTGGACTACTATTCTTGGTGTATATATTTGTTTATAGTGTATATATATTTTTGCGTCCTGTATTTTAATATATTACAATGGTTACACTCATTTCATTTTGTCTTTGCATTCTTCCGGGGAGCTTGGGGGGTGTAACTGTAATGTATCATGCCGTATTAGTGTGTGTGTTGTAGTGGGTGAGGGTGGGGGTGGGGGTGCTGCATGTGTGTGTCCTGTTTTTTCCCTCCCCCCTCCCCTGTGTCGTAGGTGCAGTACTCACCGTTGTCTTC
Organism: Pleurodeles waltl; assembly: GCF_031143425.1. Classification (NCBI taxonomy): domain Eukaryota; kingdom Metazoa; phylum Chordata; class Amphibia; order Caudata; family Salamandridae; genus Pleurodeles; species Pleurodeles waltl. The sequence continues at coordinate 46,513,122 of NC_090446.1, read as the reverse complement.
GCCGCCGGAGTTCGTGCTCCTGGTAGAGGAGCAAAAAGATGAGGGCTGGGACTATCTGGAGCTCGGGTTCCATGGCGTCCGGATTCCTCGTGGGGTGTGTAGAGGTGAGCGTTTTCCCTTCGAAGTCCTGTTTTCGCCGTGTTTTTGTTCGCAGTGAATCCACCCCGGAAAAGGTGGCAGATTGGTAGGTTGTGATACTGTAGGCGGTACATTATCCTCCGCCTGTCTGTTGGCGGTGACCGCCAAGCTGATTGTTTGTACCACCATGACGGTTGGAGTGTTAAAGTGGCTGTCTTTGTCAGACAAACCCGAAGTTCATCGTGAAGGTTCCAACTGATTTCCACATTAACGAGCCTGTGGTCTTAAAGACTTTCTTTCCTCGACCCCAGACCAGGGCAGAAAGATCGCTGCATTTTTTGGACGTCAAGCGATGCCTTAAATTTTATTTGCAGCACACATCCTCAATCAGAAGATCCGGCCAGCTGTTCATGGCATTTAGTGCCCCCAGAAGAGGGCTTTCTGATTCTAAGCAAACCATCTCTAGATGGATTTCCAATGCCATAGCCTTTTGCCACCAAAAAGCTGGTCGACTGCTGGACAGTAAAGTTTGTGCACATTCTACAAGTGCAGTGTCCACTACTTGTGCACTCTTCTCTGGAGTGTCCCTTCCAGACATCTGTCATGCAGCCACGTGGAAGACAACGCATGCCTTCATGAAGCACTACTGCCTGGATGCTGAATCGCTCCATGATGCCGCGGTGGGTCAAGCAGTTCTTAGACATTTGTTCAGATAAGGTGAGCTGCTTGTTTCCCTCCATCCGCTTCAGATTTAATCACATTTTCTGATTATTTATGTACTTACCTTTTCTTGCACATATTTGTATATATTTGTGTTTACGGCATTACTTTATTGCTATGCTTGTAACTGTCTCAGATTATTAGAAGGATTGGTATAGACCGAATTTCTTGCTACAGAAAATGTGTTATTTATGGCTTGCTATTCTATTCAAGCATGTGAATCTATGAAAGTTCCAATACTGGAGTAAGAAATAAGTTACTTACCTGTAACTGTAGTTCTCCAGTATTGGACATTTTTATAGATTCACATGGAGCCCACCCACCTCTCCGGGGAAAATCTGAGGGAAGGCAGCTCCTCACAGGAGGTTCTAGAGGGGTGAGGCAATCTGATTGGCTCAAGTTTGAGTTTGGGTCTATTTTACAAAACGACTAGGATGGATTATTGTATTGAGGCCTACTTCATGTATTGTGTGCATACATCTTCAGGCCTAGGTTATATATATTCCACCGGGGACTCCCATCTCGACGACGGGGAAGTTTTCAAGCATGTGAATCTATGAAAGTGTCCAATACTGGAGAACTACAGTAACAGGTAAGTAACTTATTTCTTACATAGGGTACTCCTGGAGAACACAGTCCATGACAAACATCTGCGCACAACAAAGCAACACAAACAAAATGATCATGTGCCAAAACCTTGTTCAAGAAACACCTTTCACCTGGATTACCCAGCGCTTGCCCTCCCTAATATTTTCCGTTAACATACTCCTCTCATCATCATCACAAGAGTTGCTCTAACAGTCAAAGTTATGGCAATTGACAAAAAAACTTATATTCATGAGAATAAGATGTTGAAATCTTGATGCAAGTCAGCTCCTTTCTCTTCACCACTATTGGCATCATTTGGTATTTAAGAATCCTCACCCGATGGCACTTCAAGGTCTCCATCCTCTGAGATATGAGGGATGTTCCGTTGCAGGGCGAGGTTTTGGAGCATACAGCAGGCCACAGTGATTTGATACACTTTCCAGGGTGAGTAGAGGAGGGCTTTCCTAGTTTTGTGCTGACATCTAAATCTGGCCTTCAGGAGCCCAAAAGCCGCTCCAATGGCTGCTGTGTCCTTCCATGGGCCCCATTGAAGCAGACTTCCCCTGACGTTGCTGGATTCCTCATTGGTGCCAACAACCATGGGCGGTTGGGTTAGGCTCAGTCTCCTAGATGGAAGACAGACATAAGTGCAACAATAAGTTACACACTTTCTGATTATACTACCTGGCATCACCCACACAAAGTTAGGAAAGATCATACTTACCAACAAACCAGGCCCTCTCCTGTAGTAGTTGTAACATCAGCTGGGGAATGGTGCTGTTCCGCAGAACAAAAGGATCATGGGCTGATCCAGAGAACCGGGCACAGATGTTTGAGATATACAAATCAAATAAGCAGGCAGCTTGCATGTTGATAGAATGGACGTTTTTCCTGTTATGGTACACCTTTTCCCTGGCTTTTGGTGGTACTAAGGCAATATGGGTGCCAACAATGACTCTAACTACATGAAGTAGGTGAGCAAATCCATAGAAGCCAACCTTCAAATTGGTTAAATCCTCATATCTGGGGAACTGGATGTAGCTGTCAATGTGCCTTATCATTGCCGAAAGCACATCTTTTAGTACACCACAAAAACTTAGTTGTGACATAGCACCTGATATTGCTACAATGTATTGAAAGGAACTTTGGTATACGCTGATGACCACGTATGTCATGTACATGTACACTATGGTTTGGAAAATACCTCACTTTCCTCCTGAACTGCTGCTATCAAGACCTTCTTCAATTTTAGGTGCTGAGCACCCCCTCTGGAAACAATCTTGGCAAGCCAAGCAGGTGAGAGGGCCCATGCCTTCACTGCAGAGCAGCTGGAGCTGCTGGCTAAGGCGATCCTTTCCGTGTATGGCCAGCTCTATGGCTCACCAGAGGAACAGGTAAGTATCTTATTGTAGTAGTTATATGCTAATTAGTGCCGGTTGCATTTATTTATTTCTTTTCCCCTTCTATTGTCACTTAAGTGTACATATTGTCTCTCTTCATGCTTGTATTTTCTTCTCTGTATTCCTTTATGCTGGGGTTGGCCGCCCCTGGTACACCGCCATTCCACCTCAGAGAAAAAGTGAGAGAAGAACCGGAATCAGGTAAGTGCCTCAGGTCTCAGGGATATGTGTTGGGAAAACCAGAAAGGTGCTCGTGAGGGATAGGTGGGGGTCATAAACTCTCTGTGACATAAACTTGTGTGGTGGCCCCATGCATAAGTGCCTTTAAAAAGGGGCCCTCCACCAGAACTCCATAATCGTCACACTTAGGGTGTTATCTTTCATCCTGTCTCTTCACCACCCTCCTCCACTCTCTTGGAAGCGACGGGTCTGTGCTACAACGACTGCACCTTGTTTAGCCATGCACCTCCAGGAACGCGGTGTGGCTGTCAAGTCTGAATTATTCCTCCTTTGGCTCCCCAGATCGCCTCGAGTAGCGGTCCTCCTTAGTCCTTGGGTTCTGCCTGGTTGGGCTCTTCCTCTGCTTTCGGCTCGGTCCCATGTCTTCACTCCTGCACGTCCCTGGCTCCACTCGCTCGGGTCCTGCATCTTCTCTATTGTGCGTCTCCTCTCCTATACCAAACTCGCCGCCTTCTCTCCTCTCCTCCTCTTCCAACTCCTGTTTTCCCTTTTCATCGGGCCGGCACAAGAAGCCATTCTCGCTTCGGGAGGAACTACTTTCTGGTGTTCCCCCAGGGAACCTATCGGGCCATCCCAGTGACCTGACGCAGTGAACATTTCCGGGGTCGCCGCTGGAACCCGTCACACTTACATTCATATGTTACTCTGTTTTACTCCATCACTTCCATTCCCACAGGTTACAGTGTGCCTCTGAGTTAAAGTGTTAGTTCTGATTACTGTTGGAAAGTTTTGTGGTCCCTAAAAAAGGACAATATTGTGAGGGATTGCCGAGCACTATACATTGTGTACTTAACATCACCATTGGGATGTATGAAGTGTGGAAAGCCTGTATTCCATTTGTGTTGCATATAGACATCTATGCATGTATACATTTCATGGTACTTATGATATATTTATTATTCAGATCATGCTAAGGGCAATATTTATAATTTTACCAACAAAACTGCGTTAGTGCAGTTTTGTGTGTAAAAGTATAGCGCCGGCTAGCGTCATTCCTGGACGCCGGCCGGGCACAATATTTATGGAATGGCGCTAGCTGGCGCTAATGCCCTATCCGGGTAGGGGAGTTATAGGGGAAACCGAAGCTTGTGTGCCGAATTATGGCGCTACCCTGTTTAGAGGGAAAAAAATGCCTCTAAGCAGTGTAACGCAATTTCCTGGCGCACAACCCCCATGGACATGGCTCCTGTCTTAGTAAAGACAGGAGCAATGCCCACCCCCCCAATGGCCGTGCCCAGGGGATGAATGTCCCCTGGGCAAGGCCAGTGGGGCCAGCGCCATGCAGGGGGCCCCAAGTCAGGGCACCTGAGCGGGAAAAAAAGAGAAGAATTATACTTACTGGGACTTACCTCGGATGGGTCCCCCATCCTGTGGTGTCCCTCTGGTGTGGGTTAGGGTGTCCCTGGGGCCAGGGAAGGGCACCTGTGGGCTCTTTCCATGGTTTCTGACCATGGAAGAAGGCCCAAAGGTCCCTTAGTGCCTGTCTACACTCAGGCATTAAATAATGGCGCTAAGCAAGCTTGGTGCCATTATTTAAGGCTTCTTCAGAAGAGGTTTTGATATGTGCATCACCAGCTTTTTTACATTAAACCAATCAATGGTATTTTGATGTCATCCCTGAAGAGTGCCCCATGTGGCAAAAGGTTTGCCTATGATGCCAGTACATACCACACAAACTCAATCAGACATAGTATACTACATTAAGTATTCTACATGTCCACAGATCCCCAGAGTGGAAGCTCTCACTGACAATCATGGTAGTCCTTCCATAGTGACCTAAGTCTTAAGATGTATTCTATACTATGGTTCCAGGCTCTATGGACCTGTGCATCAAGTCAATGCTCCTGGCTGTAAAGGTGTCTTTAAAATATTGCACAAGTAGTGTACTCTTCAAAAGCTCACAGTGGTGTGCCATGTTTCATAGTATCTCTCATCACAGTACATGTAGGATGGCTCAGGGCTACAAGATGTTAGTGGTCTGGCTTAGTCAGTATAGGTCATGACCAGAGATGAGTATGGTTAGCAGACTATAAAAGTGTGTTCAGCATATAAAAACTACACCTTTGATTTATACTTATGCAAAACAGAAATCCAAAACGTTGCAGTGATAAACTGTTTTTCCCTCTCTATACAGGTCTTGCCCATCAAAAGTGAGACATTTGGAAGGTCATCGCTCGGAGGGTGCGTACCCACGGAGTCTGTCTCCTGGACGTCCATTGCATACAAACACCACACCCACTGTCACCACCACATCAGCATCCACAACACTAACCCCCTGCACTTCCACTGCAGCAACCTCCACAGATCCACCATGCACATTCTCCACTCACAAGAAACACAGACACACACAATCAAGCACCCAACAGACATCATAGATACAAGACACACCCATACTTGCAGCACATACACCCGACACACATGCACTTGCACCCACAACAGTTGGTAGCCGGGTAATCCAATGCTGTTTTGACCACAATACCCTTTCTGAAAATTTCTCAGCTAGGCCCTAAGAAGACTACCTAAAGTCATTAATTTCCCATCTACCACTCTTTAACAAAACATACTAAAAATAACAACCTTCTGTGAGAAGACAGCTACTCTCAGTGATCAGGCATTTTTGACTACTGTTTAATGAAGTTTGCCTATATATTTGAGTTCCTGACCATGCAACAGGGTAGGGCTGATTTATAACTATAACATGATTAGCATTGAAACTTTGTGTTTGTTTCAGTACAAGAAGACATGCTTGTTGCATCCTACTAGCATGAGTACCCCTTGTGGGCACTAGTTCATCAATCATTATGTAAACTCCTGTTCCCAGTTTATCAGATTGTCACTGTCTACACTGGTCAGGAATATCTGAAGGTGTTAAATAACTTGGCCTCTGCTTTGTTACTTCAAATCTCCTGCATGTCCTTGGCTAATGATAAGATATCTTGTCATTTAGACAAGGCATTCAATCAACAACGTAGTATAGATTTCTGATAGACATGAAGTAAAATAATATTAAGCAAGCTGAAGCAAGGATCTTGGAGATGGAGAGGAATGGCACCTTAGAGGCAGTCCAACCACTACTGCTGAGTCACTGGTGATGTCAGGAGAGAGAGGCAGTAGTGTCATTTCTGAGTATTGCATAATTGACAGTAGGTCCAGGGGATGAAGGTTTATTTATCAGCACTTAGCTGCTGCATTGTCTGTATCATGACTTCATCCATGGCCCTGTCTGACTAGCCACAGGAAGTAGTGTGCACAGCACCAGGGCCCACTACCAGCATTGGAGCAGCATGCACCTCAATCTGATGACAACACTATGGGAGGTTGCTTAATCCAATATTATCATCAACATTGACTCTTGCCATTAATAACAGGACCCATCCTGAGTCCCATTCAAATCCTTACCTTTTTCCAGTCTGCACAAATATTTAATGGTCTAGCAGATGCACTCAGTTCACAAGTAGGTGGAGGCAGCAGCTCCAGAACTGCTGAAGGTGTAACAGAGAGATGAACTGATTGAGACTAGTAAGGAGCTTCACTGGTAGGTTCATCTTCAACAGGTTCACAACTGGTAGCTCCACCCCCACCAAGTGTACCACCAGCTACACTTTCAACAAGCTCTTCACTAAATCCACATCTGGTACTTATACCACCACTAAATCTTCCACCTTTAGGTACATCTACACCAAATCCAGCCCAGGTATGCGAATCTTCATTAAGTCCACTGTCGATAAGTGCACCTCAATGAAGCCCTCCTGCAGATGGTAACATCCATAAAGTTCAACACCAGTGGGCATACATCCACTAAGACCACCACCGGTAGGTGCACCTCCACCAAATCCTTTACTGCCAATACCAAGGATATCCCCTCCAAATCCATTACCATAGCTGTCACAGGGAATGTTATCTGGATCTCTGACAATCTCTATGTAAATGCTGTAGGTTAAGGGGTAGCCTGAAATGCAAGGGAGAACACAGAACATAATAATGGTGGTGGTGATAGTGGCAATGAAGAAGAGTAGCAAATGTCCGACCTTACAGATGCTGTCAGTGGTTGATTTCAGTTTATTGAAAGAGTAGCAAACAGCCACAGAACAATCAACCCACAAGCAAGCATGCTATATTGCTTTGGAAGGATTTCACAAGCTAGGTAGTATGATGGTAGCAAAGGTGACATGGGTCACCAAAATCGTCTTGACCTGGGATTTGAATCACATCAACCTGTACATTATCACCACATTAACATGAATCCAAGTGTTTTAGTGCCAATACTGTCCATAGCAAAGGAAGCCTGTGGGGACCACACCCTGACAAATGTAGCATTTTCTGTGGAAACCACCTGTGAAAGTGACATAGAGGCTGATTTAGCCCCTGACAGATGTCATGGCAGATGGGCAGCAGTCTGTCATGTTGGCAGAAGTCATCTTCTCTACTACCCTTGACAGAGTGCTGCCCATCAAATTATTAGATTGCTGCTGGTTATCTATGTACCTTTAAATTAGCTCCTGTGAAGGCATTAAACCTTTGGGGCATGTCTGAAATGTGTCATTTCTTTTATTTTTCAGAAAAGCAGGAGTTAGCTTGTCAAAACAAAAAAGAAACAGCGCTCACCCGTGGTAAGTTCCTCCAAAGGCGTGGGTTTTTTTTATTTTCTGTCCATGACTGCCAGGTTTTTCCTGGCAGTCAATGACAGAAAAAAAGGAAATCAAACCAAATGCTCCAAACATGGTGAGTGGTCTGATGTCCTGACTCCCAAAGGCCTTACTCTGTTGGACCTTCAGAGACTGTTTTCCAACAGAGGAACCCGTGGTGGCACCACAAATGGAAAACTGACATTCACTTGACTCATAGCTGAGCAGGCGGACCTACGAACTGGCAAACAGAGTACTCTGTTACATTTGTGATTCAGTACCCTGTCCATTAAACTCCAAATCACTCCCTTAGTGCCTTGTATTGTGTAAACTATCCCTCCAAACTGGTGGCAGGGGATGACGCCAACATCCACAACATGACTGCCAAATTACTGGATACAAATATATTAATATTGGACTTCCTGAGTCACTCATCAGTACACACCTGGACCTGTGGAACTACAGAAGAAGGACTGCCTTATTCCCCAGATAACTGCCCTGCTGCATGGAGCCTGCCTTGTTCCCTAGAGGACTGCCCTACTGCTTGAATTCTGCCAAGCTCCTTAGGAAATTAGAAAGAAATGCCCCCTTCTTGCCAGGCTAACTAGAGAGGCTTCCAGGGTCATTTGGCTGACCTCCTGTTCTCAGCTACAAGGAGACAAGAAGTTCCAGAGGCCTCCATTCAACTGTCTGGCAAGCTTACTGCAAATGACCCTGTCTGAACCTTAAACTGGACCTCCCAGAGCCCTGCAGGCCTACGCTGTAGTGAGTTCCCTATTCCTAAGAGGTCCTGGACCCTTGGCTGGCATCAGTTGAGCTCCTTCTGTGAAATCCTGAAGCTTTGAATTCTGCCCACCGGACTTGGAGAAGGTAACATTTTTAGCTGGCCTAACCTGGGCCCTCTATCTGGCCCTCACTCCATTACGGTCACCCTTTACTTGTGACTTTGGCCCAGTCTAGTGGGCCAGATAACCTAAGTTTTTGATTCACTTCCTGACAGTGTTAGAAGTCTTGGAATCTGCTCCTCCTGGATGTTTAGGTGGAATCCACATTTCTTGGTGTTCTTTAACTACAGAGGCAGGGGTGTCTGAGGCACGTCCTTCTCCTGGCAGGGCCTCCATTTCACTGGCTGCCACAGAAGTAGACGGGCCTGTTGTTAAATTGCAAGTGGAAGGGATCAGCTTTTGTGGACATAACCTACTCAGGATGGTATTCATGTCTCTCAGCAACCCTGTAATGGCTGCCAGCTGGGCACTTTGGGCCTCCCACTGTTGCAGAACTTCCTGGTGGTTGTCTGAATCTGCTTGATCTCCCCAATAATGGCAGGTAACTGGCCAATCATGCCTTAGGACTGTTGATAAGCCCCCAAGACTTGTGAGATGGTGTCCTGACCAGTTGTATCCCTAGGAGCCTCCATCCGCTGGCCCACAACATCCCTCCCATGCACCCTACCCCTATCTGCCTGTACCCTTGCCACTGATTGCCCACTCCCACTGGTGCCAGGTCCTTCATTGTCAGGGTTTTCTAGTGGTGATTTAGGTACCTTTACTGGGAGGCACATGATGGTAGACACTGTCCTTGCAACACAGGTTTGGGGGCGAATGGTTGACTGAGATGGAGAAGCAACAGAGCTGGGAGGAGTCGATGTAAGCAAGGTGAGGCTGACAGTTGTTGACTGACCGGGTGATCCAAATGGGCCAGAGTCGTCATCAATGCCCACACATCCAGCGGTGTTTTCCTCACTGAGGGCTTCATCCAGAGGGGAAGTGGCTGTCTCTGGTGCCCTCTCTGTGGTCGCAATGGCTAGATGATCTGTAAAGGAAGTGGAACAGATGGTTACTGATAGTAATGCAACATGTAGTATCAAACTTTGACAGGTAGACCTGCTACCATTACTTGATCCCCTGATATAACAGTGATTCCTGCTTCCAAATCTGGGGAACAGGTATATGGTATATAAACAGTTCTTATATCATACACCTTGCTTCAGGATATTAGAGTATCTTGGTAGTTGGATGGCTGCGCATAGACTCATGTCATCTGAACTGTGTGGTTTTACATTTCTCATGTTACATCCCAGTTAGGAGTAAAGCATTACTGTACAAACCTGGCTCAATATATACTATATCAAAATGAGATATAGGGCCTCATTATGATCCTGGCGGGCGGCGGAGGCCGCCCGCCAGGATGCCGCCGTCCAAAATACCGCGCCGCGGTCAAAAGACCGCAGCCGGTATTACAAGTTTTCCCCTGGGCTGGCGGGCGGTTGCTGAAAAACCGCCCGCCAGCCCAGGGGAAAACGACCTTCCCACGAGGATGCCGGCTCGTAATCGAGCCGGCGGAGTGGGAAGGTGCGACGGGTGCAGTGGCACCCGTCGCGTATTTCAGTGTCTGCAAGGCAGACACTGAAATACTTTGCGGGGCCCTCTTACGGGGGCCCCTGCCGTGCCCATGCCATTGGCATGGGCACGGCAGGGGCCCCCAGGGGCCCCGCGACCCCCCCCTACCGCCATCCTGTTCATGGCGGCTTTCCCGCCATGAACAGGATGGCGGTAGGGGGGGTCAGAATCCTCATGGCTGCGGAGCGCGCTCCGCAGCCATGGAGGATTCAAACGAGCAGCGGAAAGTCAGCGGGAGACCGCTGACTTTCCGCTTCTGACCGCGGCTGAACCGCCGCGGTCAGAATGCTCGTTGGAGCACCGCCAGCCTGTTGGCGGTGCTCCCGTGGTCGGTGGCCCTGGCGGCCACCGGCCGCCAGGGTCAGAATGACCCTCATAGTGTGCACAGAGTCTAGGAGTTCTCCAGAGGCTTAACAGAGGCTAAAGTAGCTAATACTAATGCTCTCTTTTGTGGCAGTGTGGTCGAGCAGTTAGGCTTATGAGAGGGTAGTGCAAACCATTTGTTGTATACAGACAATAGAAGAAGCATACACTCAATGACTTAACTCCAGACCAATGGTTTTTATGTATCAAAAAATATATTTTCTTAATTTATTTTTAGAACCACAAGATTCAAGTTGCAGGTAAGCACTTCAATAGATTCGTATTTCACACAGGTATCAACAGTACTTTGTTTGAAATCAATAGGTTATACAGTTTTTGAAATATTGGCAATTATCTGTTTTGAAAATGGACACAGCAATTTTCAGAAACAGTTCCTGGAGGGAAGAAATGTAAGTTTTGCAGGTAAGTACAACACTTACAGTTTCAGTCTCCGTGTTTTAGGAAGTCCACCGGTTGGGTTCAAGTTAACCCCGAAAACCCACCACCAGCACCACAGGGCTGGCCGGGTGCAGAGGTCAAAGATGAGCAAATTTAACATGGACTCCTGTGGAGACAGGGGTACTTGGAATCAGGTCTGCCTGCAGGTAAGTTCCCACGGTTTTCGGGGCAGACCAGGGGGGACTAGAGGAGCACTGGAGGGGCCACAAGTAGGCACCAAACACACACCCTCAGCTGCACAGGGGCGGCTGGGTGCAAGGTGCAGCCAGGATGTCGGGCTTCCGATGCTGGTCTTTAAAGGGACCCCGGGTCACTCGGAGCCTGCAGGCGAGGTCCAGGGGCGTGTCTCAGGCACACCACCAGTTGGACAGGGAGGAGGGCCGCCTGCTGAACGTGGATGCACTGTGATAGATGTTTGCTGGACCTGTGCTCCAAATTGGTGTAGCTCTACTCTGATGATTTCATCCACTGTGACCCTCAATTTATCATCTGTGAAATGGGAATGTTTTTGTGGTTGCATGGTAGTGGTGGTAGTGGTGGACGACTAGAAAAGGACAAAATATGAAATAGGTGATGAGGTGGGGTTGCTGTGATGTGCGTGGATGGCAGTTGGTGTCTAATGTGTGGGGTACAAATTTATGTGTTGGGTGTGTTGTGCTGCTGTAGCATAAGTGGTGTTTTAAATGTGTAGGGGTGCCTATCCTATGGTTCCTAATTTCTGTGTATAATCTTGCCATGTGTGGCGTTCTCTTTGGAAAGGATTGTGGGGTGTGAGGAGTGTGTTTTACAGTGCCGTTTGTAAATGTGTCAGGTGTGTTGATGTGTGTCAGATGTGGGGTTTTTAAACTATCCAATGTGGTGTTGTGTATTACTGTGTTGACCGCTGACCGCAATGGTTCTCACCGCCATGGGAAGAACCGCTATTGTGATTTGTGGGTCATAACAGGTTCATAGGATTTGTGGGGGGCTTGCGGTGCTATTGGTGGGAGAGCCTCTTTCCCGCCTTCCACAGTCCTAGCAGTTTCGGGATTTTGGCTGGATTTTGGCAGGCTTGGCTCTGTAACTCGTATTACAGTGAATGTATGACCACCATCATGGCGGTCTTTTGGCAGCCGCCACCATGGCGGTCCTGCAAAAGACCATCAAATTTGTAATGAGGCTCTAAGTGTTGCCACGTTCATCTTTGATTACGTGTCCGGAATGCTATATTGAGAAAATATTTGTAATGTTGACAGAGCACTTTAGTGGTATCTACCTATGGTTCAACCTTCCTCAGAACATCATTATAACATCTTGTTACATACAGTCTTCACAAATAGTAAAATCTGAGTAGATCTAAAGAGCTGGATAAAATCTTGTATCATCATATAAAGCTTTAATCAGACCTAATCCTCAGGGCTGCCTCATCTCTGATCATTTCCAACACAGTTCTGCAATGCTGCTTCCCTGTGAGAATTGTTACTCAAGTGTGAGTTTTTTGTCCATGTTTATGAGTTTTAATTCCTTATTGTTTTGCAGTTCCTGTGTAATCTGAAGAATGCAGCACCTGCCCATCCAGTCTTGCCCACCTTCTGTACACAAACCAATTACAGTACCCATTACCTTCAGGTGCTTCACCTTCAGCTTCCTACAGTTAAGTAGATTACCTGGATTATGTGTCACTGCGGGTATCAGTTTCCCTAAACTGGTGACCAGTATCAAACTATTTACTATTGGTATTCTACACTGCTGGCTGCCTATTTCCAACTGTGGACTATTGGTATTCTACACTGCTGGCTGCCTATACCCAACTGTAGACTACTGGTATTCGACACTGTATTATGCACTGCCTAATACATGACCCCTTTGCGTCAGACCAAAGGTGTTGGAACAAAGTTTAGAGTGTTGGTCCCTATCACCAGTCTCACCACATTCATATGGGTCATGGGAAACTGAAGTATTACTAAAGATGCAAGTGTACCAAATGAGTAAAACCTGACCACTGGGAACATAATTGGGTCCAGTGTTAAATTTTAGGCTGCTTATTGTACAAATATGTACCTTAATTGCATGAGATTGAGTATCGTTTGTGGATGGCATGTTCTCCATAAAATTGGATAAGATTTGTGCACCTAAATAACAATAAACAACAATGGGGCTGCAACTCAGTTTGGATCGAGGAAGAGTCATTTTGTAGTTACTTTTCATAATTTATGGTAGTCTGTGATCTTTTTTAGACTCAGACCTTTAGAACAGTGCGATCTCTTATTAAGAACTGACATTGTGCAACAACCTTTCACCACTGTGGTAAACAGATTATGGGCCTTATTTTGAGTTTGGTGGACAGAAAAGCCCGTCCCTCAAACTCCCAACAAGGAGGCCATCACTGCAGTGGTGACCACCCTGCTGGACCAATAAGGTGTTTCCCACTAGGCTGATGGGTGGAAACCGAGGTTTCCGCCCATCAGCCTAGTGGGAAACAGGTGGCAGCATTGTCTCTGGCTCGAAATTGAGCCGTCAGCAATGTTGTTGCCTGCAGGGTGCACCAGCGCCCTTGCAACGTTCACTGTCTGCACAGTGCTGGGCAGGAGGACCCTGAACTGCCTATGCCAAGTGCATGGCCCACCTGTGGCACCCTGCACCTTTTCTCCACCCGCCTTTTCTTGGAGGTGAAACTGCCATGAAGAGGCTGGCGGAGAACAAGGTCGTAATCTGCAGGGCATCGCTGCATGCAGCACTGCCCTGACAGATTATGATTTCCACCCACCGTCAACCCTTCGGGATCACTATTCCTTGTGGAAACTTTGGAACCCTGGTGGTCTGACTGCCGGGGTTTTAATGTGGTGGTCGGACAACCACAGCAGCAGCGGTCCTGCTTACCACCACAAGGCTGTCGGTCGTATGACCACCAGCCGCGTAATGAGGCCCTATATGCCCAATCTCATGTGTGACTGAACCATGTAAATATTTCAAATGAGTAAGGTGGCCTGAGTCCAAATCCTAGTTGGTGTGGTTTGGTTGTTTAGTCATTACGTGTTTAGTTTTACTGACAGTGATGTGTTAGAAGTTGTCGCTCAACATGGACATTGAAGTACAAGTCCTGAAATGATTCTCCTCCTTTTCAGAAAATTACCAAAATCAAGTCCACCTTAAGGCACTCTCTCTTCCTCCTTGCCTCTACTGTACTCACTGTCCACTTTGTTAATTTATTCTCAACTCCTATCATCCATATGCTGATACCCCACAGTTATACTTAAATATAAACCTGGAATGAGATGTTCAGAATTGATCACACCTCTTAGACAGAATTCTTAAGTGGACATCTCAACACTTCCTCAAACTCGTTTTCTCCTCTGACGCTTCTAACAGTTCCATCAATTTGTGGATTAAAACCATCTGTTTCCCCTCCCTTCTCATTATAGGTAACTCTGAATCCCCAGCATTTCTTTTTAGTGAAAAACTGTGACTCGATCAGTTCAGATCACCTGGAGTAGGATGACACTTCAAGTCAGATGCCTGTTCAAAAATGCCAACTTACTACCCCTCTAGATACTATACACCCGGCATTGTACTACTGAATATCAACACCAACAATATTGTGGTACAAGAATTTCACTGACAGAATATCAAAAGGTAAGTGCATATAGAGAAGTATAGATTTACTATTTCTAATTCCACAGCTATGTACCTTCAAGATATTTGTATGGCATGGGTGTATATATGTCGAGTTAAATATGGAAAATATAAACTTTCTGACGTGTTGATAATTTTATTGTGGAAACAAATATCACACAAAACAGGTGGAAATATTGTTTTTAATATATTTACAATGTAAAGCAAAACACTTCAGATGTTAAAATACATAAAATAATATATATGTAGATATATATGCATATTGAATGTACACTTTAACACTTTAAAAAGATCTATGCAATTTTAGAAATATATTGATTTAAAAAAATAAGACTGAACAATTAGAAATAGTAAACAAATGTGCAACCAACAAAAATATAACCTAATGTAAATATTTCCAAAATGTTATTTACAGTTTTAATTAAAATGTACAAATTAAAAATAAAGGAACATATTTACCCAGCGCCTCAAGCCATCTTGATGCGCCATGCTGCACCATTAGGAAAGTGCTGGGATGCATCATATGTACAGCAATACGATGCATCCCTGTACTTTCCTCTGGGCTGGTGCACAATTGGCTGCTTAGCACCAACGTAGGCATGGTGCAAGGTTGCATGCGTTGCAGGGATGATCGTTTATGTGCAGGAAGAGACACCTCCCTGCACATAAACAATAATTAGTGGTGTTCTCCTCCTTCTATGTTAGCTACACATAGCATGCAGTGTACTCCCTGACACAAATGTAAAAAAATAAATACCTTACCTGTTCTACTTAACCAAACCCATCACATTACCTGTCTTCCTTCACCTCCTGCAGCTGTACCTCCTGCATTATGTCAAAGTAGACAAGCAGAGCTGCACTGACAGGCTCTCAGGGAGGCCTGTCTGCCTGACCTGGAAGACTTTTATGACATAACAGTGGATAACCAGTTTTTGTATCTACTATTGTGATGTCATAGCAAGGAGGTGTGATGTTCACAAACTGAAATAAATGATATAGGTTCTCTATGCGAGTCATACATAACAAAATAGTTACCTCGCCCCTCTAACTCAGTCTTGTACTACTTTGCATTTTTCTGTCAAATTTCCATTCCTGTCTTCTCTCTCTCATGTTATCTTGGGTCATAGGTCTTCAGCTCTCCAGGTGCTGCATGTGCTTCTTACCTGGTGCACATAAAGCATGATACACCTCCTCTTAGATCTACGTGGATATGTTTCCACAACTTTTTCATTTCTCATTAACATCCATAATCCACTCCACAGCCTGAGGATTTCTAGAGAGCTGGTCTGGTTAGCAGGCAGAGTGACAGCAGAGGCCATCTGTAATGTTTAAAATGTGATTTTACTGGGCACCTGGCATTTTTCCTGCCTGCTCTAAATAAATTGCCCATCTTTGCTTTCGCTCATTTTTCGACTCCTTCCAGCAATGTTCCCACCAGTTGCGTCTAGCGATGGGACAATGTGGCGGGGCAGGGGAGGAACAAAAAAAATGTAAAACATTTTTTAAAAACCCCACCGCACTGCCACTTTTCTGCTGTCTGCCCCACTGCAGGCAGACACAGGCTCCCAGCCTGTGGCAAATCCTGACGCTGCTCTCAAGCTGCAGGCAGCATGAAAGCAATGTCAAGATTGGCCTGAGTGCCCTGGGCTTGCGCTCGCAGGCAGACTGGGAGCCTGTGCTGCCTGTCTCCAACCCGGCAACACAGTGCTGGGTTGGAGGGAGTTCAGTGCGCATGTGTTTGGCTGTCCTGAGACAGCTGGCCAAACACACATGCGCACTGAAGGGAGTGCATACCACTCCCCTCTATGGCTGTCATCCCTCCATAGCCCACCCCTTTAAAAATAAACCCATAATAAACATGGTTTATTATGGTTTTATTTTCAAAGTTTTGCAGATGCTGCTGCTGGCGGGGGACAATGCTCCTCTGCCATAGAAGAGGAGCCACCACTGGTTCCCACAGTTTTTATCCTGACATTGCTTGAGCTGTCTCCACCAGCGAAACTCACCCTTTTTTCTCTATCGATCCCTGTGGACCTCAGAAGCAGTGTTCATAGCATGACAATGCAGACTCACAGAAATCAGTCCTGCTTATTAGATGCTCTGCCTTCGGTTTATTGTCAGCACCTCTAAGGTCGTGAAGGAGGCAAGACCCAACCAATGCAGAGAAGGTTTGAAAATTTAAAAGCCAGGCAGCTGGTGAAATATTTGTTTACCCCGGCTTGAAATAAATACTATCCAGTGCACCGAACTGAAAAGCAAAGTTTTGGTGGATTCCTTTTCACAACTCTGAGCCCAAGGAGCTGTATCAGGAATGGATTTGCATGGAAAAAGCATTGGTATTTTTAATTTTTTATTATGAAACGTTTCCCTTCACAGCCCTTCGTACGTATAATACACTAAAAAAACACTGCACAGTTTTTTGTCTAGGCTTTTCAACCCATCAGAATCTGCCTTTTATCGTTCCCTTGCATGGCATCAAATGTGTGCAGCCAGCAGGGGCGGTTTTAATCGGTTTTAACTGAACACGGTTTAACCTGTGGGGTGAGGAGAGCTTGGCGCCTGTATCTCCAGCTAAAGCCAGGCCAGGAGCATCCATGGGATGGGCTGTTCCCCACTCCAGGTAATCTCACTGTGCTAATAATAATAGTCTCCCTGCCCTTCTTCCTGTACTGTTCATTTGTGTTAATACCGTGCAGCTACGCTCAGGTTACAGTACGCATCATCTAAGCATCGCTCTGACGAATGGTCTGTGAACACCAAAAGCATGGCAGTGAATTGGTCAACTCTGTAGAATCCAGTAAAGAAGTAATGGTGGAAGGAAGTTCAGTTGTAAATCTATGATTTTTGTTGCTTTTCCATGTGAAGTCCTGTTGTATTTCCTACCAAAACTGCATTCATCTAAGCAACCCATGATAGAAGTTTATGATTGGCAAATGTATATATTGCTCTTTCAAATCAGGCTAATTATATGCTTAATAATAACATCTGGTCTTTTGCATTTTTCATTCAGTCCGGACTCTTGGAATGCACCATAATTCTGGTAGAAGCCAGAACTTCTTTATAAATTAAGAATTGATGTTGCAATGCACGAGGTTTTTCAAAGGCAAACATCACAGATACCCAGTGGAAACTAAGGAAAGCACTGGGTCTGCAGGGGAGAGTTTGGAAGTGAGATAAGTGGATAAATAGATGCTCTATGACATGGGTACTCACAAATATTTTCCCAGGGGCCGCACTGTTTGGTCTTTGATGTGACCGAGGGCCGCATTGCCATCAGAGGACTGGGGGTAGGGAGGGAGGGGTAGTGGTAAAGTGTGTGTAGGGGAAGTGAAGCATATACATCTATGGTCTAAATTGCCCAATGTGACACCAGAAACTTGGGTATAAATCCTGTCTTCTGTGGTTAACCATATTGTGTGATCCTAGGCAAGTGTTTTATTTCACTTTACCTCCTGTTTTCTTTTTTCTTCATCATCACATATAAGAAGTCTGAAATATGTCTTTAGGATGTATGCTGTATAAAACCTTCTGTGTCTGATTTAATAAACTATAATGTTGTTCATGTTTCGTAGAACCCCAGCCCTCCCAAAGAGTTCACATAACAATTGACTTGCCTTTTAGTTCACATTGCTGTCAGGGTGTGTAGGATGGAAGGGGATGAAAGTTTCTAAATTCATTTTTGAAATTATCACTTTAAAAAATACTTCTGATATAATGTTGTGTACTAAGGTGAAATGGTTCTGCAGGATAATGAAATGCACTGTTTCAATTTCACACAGATCATACTTTTATATTTTTGCTGCAAGATGCCTTTAATAATGAAGGTGTTTCTAAATTAAGAGTTTCAGAACACCCTAGATACTCCGGCCCATATTTATACTTTTTGACGCTAAACTGCGCTAACGCAGTTTAGCGTCAAAAAGTTTTGCGCCGTCTAACGCCATTCTGAAGCGCCATGCGGGCGCCGTATTTATGGAATGGCGTTAGACGGCGCAATCAGACCGGCGCTGCCTGGTTTGCGTGGGAAAAAACCACGTAGCCCAGACAGCGCCGGCGTAGGGGGAAAATGGCGCATGGGCGTCTTAAAATGGGGCAAGTCAGGTTACGTCGAAAAAATCGTCTTAACCCGACTTGCGCCATTTTTTAACGACGCCCATCCCCCATCAACATGACTCCTATCATTGTAAAGATAGGAGTCATGCCCCCTTGCCCAATGGCCATGCCCAGGGGACTTCTGTCCCCTGGGCATGGTCATTGGGCATAGTGGCATGTAGGGGGGCACAAATCAGGCCCCCCTATGCCACAAAATATTATTAAAAAAAAAAAAAAAAAATACTTACCTGAACTTACCTGAATGTCCCTGGGGTGGGTCCCTCCAGCCTTGGGTGTCCTCCTGGGGTGGGCAAGGGTGGCAGGGGGGGTCCCTGGGGGCAGGGGAGGGCACTCTGGGCTCATTTTGAGCCCACTTGTCCCTTAACGCCATGCCTGACCCAGGCGTTAAAAAGCGGCGCAAATGCGCCGTTTTTAGCCACGCCAACTCCCGGGCGTCTCTTTTGCCCGGGAGTATAAATACCACGTAAAGGCCTGGGAGTCATTTTTTAGACGGGAACGCCTCCCTTGCATATCATTAACGCAAGGAAGGGGTTCACGCTAAAAAATGACGCACATTCCGGGAACTTTGGCGCTATTCGCCTCTAACGCCATAGTATAAATATGGCGTTAGTTGGCGTTAGTTTTGCGTCGAAATTGCGTCAAAAAAAACGACGCAATTTCGGCGCAAACGGAGTATAAATATGGCCCTCCTTTTCTTTAACTTTAATTAGACTCCAAATAAGTACTTGCCCATTTATTTAACAATTTTTTGTGCCAGTGCTGAGTCGAGTAAACAGCAGCACTGTGCTGCCGTTGTCCTGGGGGCCGCATGTAAATGTCAGGAGGGCCACATGCGGCCCCCGGGCCGTACTTTGAGTATCACTGCTCTATGATGTCCAGATTGTCCCCAAAAGCACTAAATCATACGTTTGTTTCTGGGATGAAAGGAGTGAAAGATGTCCTTTTCTAGCTAGCCTTGCCTGATTGTTATTGCCTGTCATTCAACTATGTAAGAAGAAATTGATTTCTGCAGACCCTTTTTGGTTTCATAGATTGACTCTTGAATTGACTATGTGCCTTTGGACAGATTGAACTTTGAACAACACAGGAACGTCTTAGGGCAGAAGCATGCATAAGTTCATGCTGTTGTTGCTTTCGGTGAAGATGTGCAGGAGAGCTCTCTTTATGAGCCCTGGATCCATGTTCCATAGGTCACTTAGACTGGACATTGTTGAAATGATTGACGTATGAGCAGAATACCAGGCAAGTGGAGACTGCACCTACCAATGAGTGTCCTGAAGGTCACCTGTGTTTATAAGGGGGCATAAGTGCCACAGTGTGCCCAATCTACGACAATGAAGAAAGTAAGACTCCTGATGTAACAACTACCTTACCTCGTCGCTGCATGATGAGGATCTCAACAAATAGAATCACATTGTTTTAGAGGCATTAACCTAGGATATAATGCTTCTATTTTTTCAAGGAATGCCCGTTTTTAAGTGAGAAATATTTTTAAACTCTGTACATTGATGCAAGGGGCAAGAAAAAAAAAACTTAAGTTCATAAGCTATAAAAGCTCCCAAGAAAATAGCTATTAAGGACTCAACATTACTGTAAATTTAGAAGCCACATGGTTCACGAGTATAAGCCAATCTATCATAGGTAACTATTTATCTGAAAATCAGCCTAGCTGAAGTAAAAAGAAAACCAATTAACTTACAAACAAATTTGATTCATCCTCCTGTCTACCTGTCTCGGGGTGTGGCTCCTAATTCTAATTTACATCATGTGTCAAAAACGTGCATAATAGCTCCCAGCACAATTTATATTTGAATTGTAGGTGAAGCCTACCAGACAGTGTAAGCTTCCTGGTTGCAAAAGACCTGTTGTGGGCTTTACCAAGAACTTACAGGGGTTTACAGCCCGCCCATTTCTTACCATTGGTTGGATTTACTGTCACTCTCATTTCCTGGCTTTTAACTTAATGGCTTTCATTTTCCGAACATGTCCATTTTGTGTTTGCCCCTCTCCTGCAGCATAGCATCTGTACCATCTCTCTGACTGCAAACTTCAATCCTTCCACTGCTTACTTTTAGGAAACTTTTTTTTTCTCTTTAGGCGCTCCAAGAGAATGTGTGTGCTTTTCAGCTCTCTCCGCCTCTCACAAAGTGCTCCACCACTCATTTTTGTGTTGTTATTGCCCTCATGTACTTCTCCCCGCCTCCCTGTGTTGCGGTCACTTTTGTATGCTTCTCGTTGTCTCAGATGATTCTCCCCGCCGCTCCGACGCTCTCTGGCCTTCTCTTGATGTGTTCTTCACACCATCCCCTTGCTGCTCTCTCCCTCGTGCAATGCTTTTTCCCTCCTCGCCCTCACCCGATCTCCCATTACCCTCTGTTGTTCTTTTAAAAAAAAAAAATCTAGTTAGCGCTTTTGTGCTGAAAGAAATATATATTTCTTTTACTTACCAATCCAAGTGGTATCATCTTTTGATGGTAAACAAAAAAATTAAACCAAACGGTGCTCATGTCATTCCCCTGATATGTACATGCTCTCTGAAGCAATCACGAGCATTCATTATCATGTATGTGCATGCTGGTGGAATGACGTGGCGCCTGGAGTTTGGCGGAGAGGGATACTCTGTCACAAACGTGACGGATATCCTGTCTGCTGTAGTACGATCCTGTTATAGCCTATGGAAATCATAACACAGCAATCAGGATGTCTGCCATGTTTGTGACGGAGTAACCCATCCCCCAAACTCTAAGTCAGGCCCTTGGTGTCTGTTTGTTTTGTTGTTTTTTTTATCTTGACCATGATGCACATTGTTGGGAAAAAGCCCAACACTGTAGAGCATCTCAAAAGGCAATATCAAAGCCAATAGGGAGGGGGTGTGTCCAAGATGGCGGCTAGTGCGGACACTTTCTAAGAGCTCCGCTCGCTGCCCTAAAATTACGAAGGAAAAAATCAAAGCCGGGGACACGCCCATCCAAGGCACAAGTTGCCGAAAGCCAGGAACAGGCCTTACGGGAAGACAATCTGTTCACATCACCACAGCGCCAGACTTAATGGGATCCCGAAAGGGCGAACTCGGATTTTTCAGCGGATCAATCCAGTGGCTCCACCTCTCCTTCGGTACTTGGCCCGGAACTAACACCACGCATGGCGGATGACATTTAAACCCCAAGTTGAAGTGCATATTAACGGAATGTGGCACTGGGGCCCATCGGATGCTCCAGTGGGACATCATGACCAGACGGGTGTTGTGGGGTTCGGGAGCTCCCTCCTGAACAGGAATAAGGATGCTCGGGACGAAGAAGGCGATGGGGCGCATGGGGTGCGGCGGGGTGACGAGCATCCGGTTGGGACCGTCATGAATGGACGTGCCGGAGCCGCGCCCACGCCTCCCACACCCCAAGGGGACACCTGAGGGACCTTTCCATGACAGTAACTACACTTGACACCTGTTGTGCCTTAGTGTTACAAGTTGGGCTTCACCTACGAAGTCTTCTCATAGTTCATTTCCACTCTCTTTTTCTATCCCTTTTCATTCACGTTAGACGGTGTGGTCCTTGGATAGGGGACGGGGTGGGGTGGGAGGGGGGGGGACAGAAATACTTAGTTCAAGACCCTTTCCCTGGCTGAGTAACCGGATTTGCATAACCTCTCATACATATGTGAATGTCCACCTATAACATAATAACCTGGAATGTGCGAGGCATGGCTAGCCCCAATAAGCACTGCAGGATCTATACATACCTTAAAAGACACAAAATACATATTGCTATACTACAGGAAACACATTTAACAATAGATGAACTACGTAGCCTTAAGAATAAATGGCGGGGCCTAGCTTATGGCACCTCATTTTCTGCATATGCTAACAAAGTGTTAGTATGGATTGCTCCAGAAGTACCCTACACAGTAGAACATCATAAAGTGGATGCAGATGGCCGGTATGTACAGATAGAGGGTTCCCTGGATGGTAAACCGCTTATTATAACTGGTCTATACGCTCCCAACACAAAACAGGGAGAATTTCTCCAGTCGCTCACTCCCCGGTTGTTTCAGGATCCTACCTCGCAATATATATGGGGACGGAGACTGGAGCTGCGTACCTGATATAGTCAAGGATAGGTCTCACCCCTCATTGGACGGTGCTCCCTGCAGAAAAACTTCCCAAGTGTTCCATAACTGGACCTCAGAGCACAGACTAATGGACATATGGCGCACGCTATATCCCCTGGAAAGGGAATATTCCTTCTTATCCCCAGTTCATCACCTTCACACCCGTATAGACCCGCTGCTCTGCTCGACTGAACTAGTTAGCAACTTCACAGGGGCTTCCTATCTCGCTAAAACAATATCGGACCACTGCCTGCTGCTAGGCACCACTCAATGGGGTACAATGAGGACGAGTATTCCCACCTGACGGCTGCAGCCAAGCTTACTGTTAGACCCACCATTCCGTCACGAGCTGTCAGAACATGTTTCGACGTATTTCAAACTCAATAATGGGACAGCGTTGTCACATGCTCTGGAGTGGGATGCCCATAAGGTGGTAGTCAGAGGTCTCTGTATGTCGACAGTGGGAGGGACACAGCGCATACTGACGGACGAGTTGAGGAGGGCGGAGACTGAGCTCTGTGATGCAGAAAAGGGGATGGTGTTGGGTGCTGTGGCCCCAGAGGATTTACGGGCATTCCGATTGCAGACGAACAAGGTCAACATGCACCTGCGTAGATACAAATATCACCATTATGTAGCAAGGGCACACTCTGAGGGAGACCGTTCAGGTAAACTGCTGGCATGGATAGTGCGGGGGGAACAGCAACACAGACCAATAGGAGCGATAAGATTAAGCTCAGGCATAGTGACCAATACCCAAGCGGGAATAAATGATGCATTTCAACTATACTTTAGCACCTTATACGCAGCACGCCCCCCTCATCCACACAATAACTGACATAATTTTTCGATGCACTCCCTTTGACTCATTAGTCCATGGCGCAGCAAAGTGAATTAGATGCACCTATTGATGCGGCAGAGGTTCAGTTAGCACTACAACAACTAGCGGACAATAAAGCGCCGGTCAGCGATGGACTCCCAGCAGAGTACTACCGCGCATTCTCAGGACAACTAATTAAGCCATATGTTAGATGGTACACGAGGTGCTTGAGAAGTGTAGGTTATCTAGATCACAACGAGAGGCAGTGATAGTGGTCCTCCCAAACCCAGGGCAGGATACGCTGGGTGTCCGCTCATACCGACCCCTTTCTCTAGTGAACCTGGATTTCAAGTTGATAGGTAAGATCCCGGCGAATCGCCTACTCCCGATGATGCCACAGCTGGTCCATGAAGACCAATCGGGCTTTATCCCGGGACGCAATACTTTCATGAACATTAGACGTTTACTACAGATCATAGGAGAAACGCCCGAGTCTGATTACGATCGAGTAGCGGTTTCTCTGGACATTGAGAAGGCGTTTGATATGTTGAGCTGGCCCTTCTTGTTGGAAACGCTGTCCCAGCTAGGGGTTGGGAGTGTTTTTCTGAAGTGGATAAAAATCCTGTACGCCGACCCTGTCGGTCGGGTTATAACAGGTGGAATAATATTGGATGAGTTTCTGAAAGGCAGGGGCACGAGGCAAGGATGTCCACTGTCCCCGCTCTTGTTCGCACTGGCGATAGAACCACTTGCTGCGCAATTCAGAAGGAGGGCGCAAGAGTGGGACATACCACACAGGGCGACTATCAGATTTTCTCACTAAACGCGGCTGACGCACTGATATATTTGCATGGCTGTACGGCCTCACTTCCGGGTATGTTGCAACTACTAGACCAATTCTGAGATATATCAGGCCTGCAGGTAAATTGGTCCAGGTCTTGTCAGTTTCTGTTAGCGGCAACACCAGAGGAATTGCAATGCAGTGCTCCGACACATGCATTACCATGGGCATACACAACCTTTAAATATGTAGGCATACAAATATACCATGGTGTCGCTGAAACCAGGGAGGGCAGCCTGGGACGCACTCTCTGTTCAATTCGAGGATCCCTGCCTTTCTGGAGATCACTCCCGCCCTCGCCCATGGGCAGGGTAGCAATCGATAAAATGATAATTCTGCCACTCATGCTCTATCACTTCGCAGCTCTACGGCTACTGATACCCCGTGATTTTTTCACATCACTAAATAGCCTCACAACGGACTTAATATGGGGAGGAGGCCGCCTGCGGGTGGCGTTAACAGCCACGCAGCTACCACTAGATTTAGGAGGACTGGTCACCCCGCATTATGAACTATACTATGCTGCATCGCAAATACAGTGGGCCTGGCGTAAGTTGCAAGACCCCCCGAATTCAGAGGCGAATATAGTGCACGCCATCCTAGGATACACAGACGTATTGCAATGGTTGTTGGACTGTGGTAGTCCAGCCGGCCAGCACAATACTCTGACGCACATAGCTCACTGGTGTTGGTGCCGCTATATAATCGACGGGAATCTGACCCCCCATACTCACCCCAGATTGCACTACTATCCATCCCAGGGATCTCTAAATTGACTAGACAGCATAAGTTGCAACAGTGGCCCAAGAAGGGCATTCAAATGATTGGGGACATATTTTTAGAGGGCGGATGATGTCTTTTGCCGAACTTTCCTCGAGATATGACGTGGACAAGGGATGGTTTCTGACATATTATGCCCTACAACAATTCACGCTTCGGACTTGGCGATGTGAAGATGAGGAACCTCCAACATCGCCTACACTGCATGAACTGCTGTCTAGCCTGGGAGGGAATTGCAGTGTATCCCAGATATATAAAGTTTTACTAGGTAACCCAGAGGTAGCTCAACCCAAGGTGAAGGCAAGGTGGGATGGGGTTCTTCCAGCCCCGTTGGACCAACAAGAATGGGGCACGGCACTTGGCTTGGTGCGATCTGTGTCTCGCAATCCTAGATTCCGCTTCACTCAATTTAACTACTTGCACCAGACCTATCTGTCTCCGCACCGGCTACAACATATGTTTCCTCGGTCTCCTCAGGAATGTCCACGATGTGGGGACGCAGATGCAACCTTTTTTCACATGACGTGGGAATGTCCACCTCTTTTACATGCATGGCAAGACATAACTGCTCTGCTGAGCTGGTTGGGTGTCTGCTCTCTCCCACACCTGCTCCATGTGTATTGGGTATCCAAACGCAGCCGAAAGGAAGGAAACAAGTACAAAGATGCATCGAGTTGGCGTTTATATTATTCAAGTGCCTCATAGAGATGCAATGGAAAGCACTGGCTGTACCAGATACCCGACATTGAATAAGAGATGTGGTGAAGTGGTCGAGGGCGGAGACTCAAGTGTTACACTCACTCCGGGATAGAGGGATGCAGATCAAGGGCATAGATGAATGCATCGCTCGAAACTAAAGATGATACCCGCCCACCATGATCACATGGATAGTACCAACCGACATACACCCATATCTGAAATAGATTAGGATCTAACTAGACCCTGCGGCCTGGAGACATACGCCATGATCCTATCCTAATTCTTGCGTCATTTGCAACATGCCACACAGTTCGTATAGCATAAACCAATGCACTTAGGATGACACACAGTGGACAAAAGGGACCAGACCAGGGGGGCTTTGATCATGATACACTGATAAAAGGTGGGACAAGAGCTGATTTTGCGATGACTATTGGTCATGGGAGGCCTGTACTGGAGTTCCCCCCGCACGCCCCTGGCTGACTACCAAGTTAGGCGCAGTGGAACATCAAGCTACTATTGCTAGAGAAATAACCTCTCCCTGCGTTGCTGATCCTTTTTCTGGGCGCTCTCCTTTTGCCCTCCCCTCCCTCTTGCCTCTCTCCCCCCCTCCATCTCAGTCCCCTCACCATGTAGCTTACCAATTAGGCTCCCTTCCGCAAGATATCAGATGTTTTAGGGTTAGTTACCTTCTCTCTGAATGCCTATTCGATTAGCTCACACCATTGTACAGTATAGCTCTTTCTTCTCTCTTCGTTCTTCTCTTTTTCTTCACTTTCTATTTGTCACAAAATTGGATTACGTATTATAAATAATGATAGGAGCAGCGGCAAGTGCTCAGATGTATGTGATACTGAGTTTTCCACATTAATAAAGAGATTTAAAAAAAAAAAATCAAAGCCAATAGCTCCCAAAGATGAGACCCATTGGAGTTGTCAGTGCTTGTTTTTTTTTCCTTTCGCTGAACTAACCATTTGCTGCACTAAGGGACAATACCTTCATGTTATAGTCTTTCCGTTCCACCTGCGATTTGACAACTTACTAGCTATGCCCCTCGCCCCGGAACACACAGCAGCATTTTCTTGCTGTTTCCACCAACACATATGTTCTAGTCCTCAGGTGAATGCAGGGTAGTAGTGTATTTGCTGATCTGTTCGGATTCCATCTCTCCATTATCCATGATAGTTACAGGGGCTGGTGGTGCTCTCACATACTGAGGCTGTGACCTTGGTTGCATGTACTAATCTGCTGGTATCATACATGTAATGCAAGTCAATTGTAGTCAACAGATGTCTGACCTGCTGTAGCACATTAGTTGTCTGAATATTGTGGCACGATATGGACTCTGCTCAAGGGCGTAACACAGGCCCCTGTGTAGAAGGCTGGCCCGGCTTATAGTGGGTACCAAGTGGTACTTACACCTTGTGCCAGGTCCAGCTATCCCTTATTAGTAGAATATAGGTGTTTCTAGCAGCTTAGGCTGATAGAGGTAGCAATAGCAAAGCAGCTTAGGCTGAACTAGGAGACATGCAAAGCTCCTACTATACCACTTATATCATATAGCACTATATCATAAGAAAACACAATACTCAGAGTTACTAAAAATGAAGGTACTTTATTTTTATGACAATATGCCAAAAGTATCTCTGTGAGTACCCTCAGTTAGAAGGTAAGTAATATACACAAGTTATATGTACACAAACCCAAAACAGGTAAGTAATAGTAAGAAAAGTAATGCAAACAGTGTAGAATTACAATAGGATGCAATAGAATAGGCAAACATAGGTCTAGGGGCAACACAAACCATAATACTCCAAAAGTGGAATGCGAATCACAAATGGACCCCAGACCTATGTGAGCTTGTAGAGGGTCACTGGGACTGTAAGAAAACAGTCAGGGTGTCCAAGATACCCCACCCCAAGACCCTGAAAAGTAGGAGTTAAGTACACCTACTACCCCAAAAGGACACAATAGTCGTGATAGGGGGATTCTGCAAGAACCACAAACACCAGCAAAGCACTGAAGACGGATTCCTGGACCTGAGGACCTGCAAGGCAAGGGGACCAAGTCCAAGAGTCGCGATAGTGTCCGGGGGGGGGGCAGGAGCCCAGGAAACCCCGGATGAAGGTGCAAGGAAGCTACCTCCGGATGGAAGAAGCTTGGAATTCTGCAACAACTAAGAAGACTAGGAACTTCTCCTTTGGATGGAAGATGTCCCACGTCGTGCTGGAGGTTGCAGAAGTGTTCCCATGCAGAAATACCGCAAATAAACTTTGCTAGCTGCAAGGGTCACGGTAGAGGCTTTTGGGTGCTGCTGAGGACCAGGAAGGACCAGGATGTCACCACTTGGAGGAGGAGACAGAGGGGGCGCTCAGCAACTCAGAGAGCCCCCACAGAAGCAGGCAGCACCCGCAGAAGTACCGGAGCAGGCACTTAGAAGATTTGTGAACTGGAGTCCACGCAGAGTCACAAAGGAGGGTCCCACGACATTGGATTTCAACTCAGCGAGTTGAGCAATGCAGGACGGAGTGCTGGGGACCCAGGCTAGGCTGTGCACATAGGAATCCTTGGAAAAAAGCACAGAAGCCAGAGCAGCTGCAGATCACGCAGTACACAGGTTTGCACTCTAGCGTGGGGAGGCAAGGACTTACCTCCACCAAACTTGGACTGAAGGACCACTGGACTGTGGGGGTCACTTGGATATAGCTCCTGTGTTCCAGGGACCATGCACGTCAAGAAGAGAGGGGACCCAGTGGACTGGTGATGCAGAAGTTTGGTGCCTGTGTTAGCAGGGGAAAGACTCCGTCAACCCACGGGAGATTTCTTCGGGATTTCCAGTGCAGGGTGAAGGCAGACAGCCCTCAGAGCATGCACCACCAGGAAGCAGTCGAGAAAGCCGGCAGGATTAGACGCTACAATGTTGCTGGTAGTCATCTTGCTACTTTGTTGTGGTTTTGCAGGCATCCTGAAGCAGTCAGCGGTCGATCCTTGGCAGAAGTTGAAGAGGGAAGTGCAGAGGAACTCTGGTGAGCTCTTGCATTCGTTATCTGAAGAATACCCCAGAGGAGAGACCCTAAATAGCCAGAAAAGGAGGTTGGGCTACCAAGAAAGGTAAGAGCCTATCAGAGGGGGTCTCTGACGTCACCTGTTGGCACTGGCCACTCAGAGCAGTCCAGTGTGCCCCCAACACCTCTGAATCCAAGATGGCAGAGTTCTGGGACACACTGGAGGAGCTCTGGGCACCTCCCCTGAGAGGTACTGGTCAGGGGAGTGGTCACTCCCCTTTCCTTTGTCCAGTTTCACGCCAGAGCAGGGCTGGGTGATCCCTGAACCGGTGTAGACTGGCTTATGCAGAGATAGGCAGCATCTGTGCCCATCAAAGCATTTCCAGAGGCTGGGGGAGGCTACTCCTCCCCAGCCCTTCACACCTATTTCCAAAGGGAGAGGGTGTAACGCCCTCTCTCTGAGGAAATCCTTTGTTCTGCCTTCCTGGGACTGGGCTGCCCAGACCCCAGGGGGACAGAAACCTGTCTGAGGGGTTGGCAGCAGCAGCAGCTGCAGTGCAAACCCTGAAAATGCAGTTTGGCAGTACCCGGGTTCTGTGCTAGAGACCCGGGGGATCATGGAATTGTCACCCCCAATACCAGAATGGTATTGGGGTGACAATTCCATGATCTTAGACATGTTACATGGCCATGTTCGGAGTTACCATTGTGACGCTACACATAGGTAGTGACCTATGTGTAGTGCACGGGTGTAATGGTGTCCCCGCACTCACAAAGTACGGGGAATTTGCCCTGGACAATGTGGGGGCACCGTGGCTAGTGCCAGGGTGCCCACACACTAAGGCCCGTATTTATACTTTTTTTGCACCGCATTTGCGTCGTTTTTTGATGCAAAAACGGCGCAAACTTGCAAAATGCCATTGTATTTTGTAGGTTTGCGCCGTTTTGCGTCAAAAAGCGGCGCAAATGCGGCACTAAAAAAAGTATAAATACGGGCCTAAGTAACTTGCCACCTAACCTTCACCAAGTGAGGGTTAGACATATAGGTGACTTATAAGTTACTTATGTGCAGTGAAAATGGCTGTGAAATAACGTGGACCTTATTTCACTCAGGCTGCAGTGGCAGTCCTGTGTAAGAATTGTCTGAGCTCCCTATGGGTGGCAAAAGAAATGCTGCAGCCCACAGGGATCTCCTGGAACCCCAATACCCTGGGTACCTAGGTACCATATACAAGGGAATTATAAGGGTGTTCAAGTGTGCCAATGTGAATTGGTAAAATTAGTCACTAGCCTGCAGTGACAATTTTAAAAGGAGAGAGCATAAACACTGAGGTTCTGGTTAGCAGAGCCTCAGTGATACAGTTAGGCACCACACAGGGAACACATATAGACCACAAACTTATGAGCACTGGGGTCCTGGCTAGCAGGATCCCAGTGACACATAACAAACACACTGACAACATAGGGTTTTCACTATGAGCACTGGGACCTGGCAAGCAGGATCCCAGTGAGACAGTGAAAACACCCTGACATATACTCACAAACAGGCCAAAAGTGGGGGTAACAAGGCTAGAAAGAGGCTACCTTCCTACACCCTGCAACCCCTGAGACCCTTCAGGGCCCCCCAAATCCTTTAGAATAACCCCATTCCAGCCAAGGCCAATGAGTATCTGTGAGATATGGGAGACGCAGGGGGCCCTCTTCACATTCTGTAGGAGTTTCCCAATCATTTTACATTTCTGCCACTGATTCTGCCAGTTACGTTTCAAGCCTCTACGTGAGGTGGCATTTTTAGGTCTGGCTAGACAGCGTATGCGCTTGAAGATATCTGTTGTTTTCAATCTGTGGGCTTCAGCCCGCCCAAAGGCTTACTATTTGCTTGTCTTTTTTGGGTTGAGTGCCCAAGCGCTCTGTCCCACCAGTATATCTCTGTGGACTTTTAACCACGCCCATGTCACACCCATCACTTTGGTTGGTTGAGCGCTTGCCTTTTCAAATTGCTTGATTTCATTAGCGAAAGGCATGCTTACCTCATGCCTTTTCCAGGGTTTAGCCCTCCTCGAGTGCACCGGCCAACTACTGAAAACATGCGAGGCTCTCTGTTTTCACCATAGTTTCTGGGCTACTTTTTATTTACTATGCAGCACGATCTGATTGTGCTAGTTTTTACAAAAATATTTTTGTGAAAATGTCCCCGTCCCCATCCACACCCCCGCCCTCCCTTGAGATTCGTGGCGGCCGCCACTGCACATATGCATTTAGTATTGAAAGTTCAAAAAATGCGATTTGCGTGGCAAGAGTAAATTAAAAAACAACAGGTTGAGGAGGTGGTAACACGTTTAATCTCTCATTTCCAAAAATACAAGGGCATTGATTTAATATGCTCAGTCAGGAAAACAATATTTGTGTGCGCGATACGAGTATGATTTGTGTACTGAAACTGAACAAATAAAAGCTATCAAGGGCGTACAAACAGAGGAATCCTGAGTGAGGCTGGGTTCTGGCCAGATGCCTATCCCCTTCGAAGCAACAAAAGACTCCCTTTTTGTTTCCGCCACCCGTTGTGGCTGCCATGGCCATTTTAAGAGAGAGGAGGAAGGCGAGAGATAATGGCAGATGCACAGCCCTCAAAGGCTGAGGCGGGTTCCTCTGCAGTGCCGAGACAGGAATTCCCAATGCCGTTTTTACAGTTTTAACGTGTGTACACTATTCCAGTGCTTAATGTGTGCTTGTTGTTTCCGGTGCTGAGCACCGGCACTTATTTGTGCGGGCCGGGGCTTATTCTTATGCCTCAAACATTTGCTGCGAGCAAAAGACACATATGTGAAAGACGGAAGAAGGAAAAACTAAAAAGCGTCATAAAGGGAGAAAGTAGAAAGTTGCAGGATGAGCTGAAGGGGCATGGGGTGGCCGTAAATGGATTGAAGAGGCCCGAGATGGCTTCAGGATTACGCTGCCTCAGTATTCAGTGCTGGCAGATTTAATTACAGCAGCTTCCTGTTTAAGAGAAGGGCTTTGAGCACCGGCACCTCTTTATTTACAAATTAAGCACTGCACTATTCACGTCCAGAGGTTAGCAAGAACAAAAGGAGAGCTTTCCTGCGAAAATTCTCATGTACTTAGATAACTAATGGACTTTGGATGGAGGCGTGGCGATGCATTGCGTGCGCCCAGAAGACACGAACGTTCAATTAGGGAAGGAACTCAAGCGAGGTTTCTCAATTACAAGTACTTGAGGACAAAGGTTGTATGTAATCTGTGTGTGTGTGTGGGGGGGGGGTGGTGTTGTTGAACATCTTTGAAGTAAAAACATGCACATCTTGGGGTTGGCAGCAGGCAGCCTACAACTTTCTGGGATCTGGTCTTATTTTATACGTTTGTGAAAGGGGTGAGCATTTATAGGGTGGGATTCGGTGACGCTGTTTTTCTCTAACTACTTTGTAATCAAATATTGATTTTAGCCGCTTATAACTGTGCACCTGAAAGATATGATTTAGAGTTCTTGAATAATGTACCTCATAAAAGATGGGCAAGTAGCTATTTAGATTGACATTATTTTGAAAGAACATAAGGATGATTTTAGAAGAGTGATATCTGGCGCCGAGCTTATCTCTATGTTGTCTTTGGAGCGGACAACGTTGAAATGAAAGGATCTAACAAATAAAAAAATGAAGTAGAAAGTTCTGGAAATGGCAGGTCATTAGACCTCTCTCGCGCGGAAAATGTTTTCTGCTTCCTTGTGACGTCACCTCAGATTGGGATTCAAATGCAGAGGTGTGCGCAGCTGTGACCACGAATGGATGGCCCAACCCCCAAAATACATGCCGCATGGTTAGATCATCAGTATATCGACAGAAGCATCCATTGTGGTTTGACCATCCTTTCCAATATACCCTCTTCCCGCCACCCTCGGGTTCTAGCGCTTGCACGGAGGCGACAATCCGAGGCACATGCTACCTGAAAAGGATATGGAGGGGGTAAACGAAAGGCAGCGGAGAAAGGGCAAACAAGAACAAAACAATCACAAACATGACATTATTATTTATATATATATATATATATATATATATATATATATATATATATTTATATATATATATATATACACACACACACCAGAACAGCAAACCCATTCCAGCACAGATGAGAGTTCAAAGCCGCTGTCAAGCTGCCCTCCAAGAAATCACATTCCAATTGCACACACTATCACACAACTCCAAACGTGCACCTTATGCAGCCTCAAAATGCAATAAACTGGCTACTAAAACCTTTTTTTACTGTTGGCTATTTAGCACATATATAATTACCATTAATTAGTAATGGGAAAGCCAGCGGAAACACGTAAGCAATTTTATACAGCCTTCCAGACTTACAAAACTCACAAACCAAACAGACTGACAGCCCCACTATGCAGACTGCACACCGCCTCGAAACAGAACCACACTCCCTTCTGCAACAAAAGCCATTTGGAAAGTCATGCCCAGACTACTACAAGGCCCAGCGATTCCTTCCTAATTGCAGATTGTGCGCCTTTCAAATGATATTTACCTTTACAGTGTTACATTGTGAAAACCGTGTAATCTGCTCTGTTCTCCGAACAGCTGCCATCTGTCTGTTGATAATTGTGAACTGCAAGTTGCATGTTTTACGCTTGTTTGTGCGGTGGTTTGGACTGCGGCACCCTCCAACACATCCATGTTTCTGTTTTAGATACTTTTTCTGGTTTCTTCACCTGACGACTCTACATCCCAAACAATGTATGCTGCAACAATGGTTTTTTTTCAAACCTTCCACATTGTGCCACGGAGAGTTGGCAGGAGGTGAACAGCACTGACATTGCATGTTATTTTTGGGAAGCTACCTCCCAGTTCATGTATTCTCCGTAACAATTCTGATTAGTGCACTGTAAATTCTACAAAGGATGTTAGATTCTCAATTGTACAGAAACATCCTGGAAATGAAGGCCATTTATGTGGCCCAAAAAGTTTGTATTTCAATGATAA
The DNA here is from genome assembly GCF_031143425.1 of Pleurodeles waltl. NCBI lineage: Eukaryota > Metazoa > Chordata > Amphibia > Caudata > Salamandridae > Pleurodeles > Pleurodeles waltl. Next base: position 46,479,270 of record NC_090446.1, on the reverse strand, counting down.
GTTGAAGATCATTGTGATGGATGTGAGCAACTTCCTTCTTCTGTACCACTCCAGGAAGCAGGTGGGACCCATAAACTATTCTGTCTGCCTTGAGTTAAATCTTCTAATACTCAATCCAAGTGTGCAGCCAAAAGGTGGACAGTCTTTCTTGGTTCCTTCACAACTCTCAGGTGAAAGTGAAGCAGAATCCTAATCTTTTAGGTCAAGCGCACAAGCACTTTGACCTGTTGTAAGTATTGTAGGCTTTTAACCAGGCCCACCACACGCTCATCACTTTCACTCGTTCGTGGGTTTGCCTTTCAAAAATCCTTTGTTATCATTGGTAAATGCTTTTTGTTTGTCCCTCCTTGGGGCGGTTTTTTTACCACCTTGAGGGCCGACGCTGTTACATGGATAATTGCACGATTGCCGATAAGTTTGACTGCGAGCAAACTTCTTGTTCTTTTTGTATCTCTCCTTCACACTCATGGCGGCCATGGTGCTTTAAATCGGCTCACTTATATTACTTTTCATTTTCCAATTATGTGGCAAGAAAAGTCAAGTTAGGAATTTACAACGCTAATAGCTCTAACTCGAGCTAATGCGAGACCCATTGCATTGCAAATACTTGTTTATCGTGGCTTCCAAGGGCATCTCCAGTTTGTAAGAGGTAGTAGGGAGGGTTGCTTGGCACTTGTGTCTCCAAGGCTGGGTGGGAAGATCCACCTTCCACGAGCATTGTATCATGGTGGGCTTGTATAGTGCAAAGATGGCACGGTGGGAGATTGCAGGGTTTTATTCCTTTGTGCTGAGAAAAAGGAGCGCAGTTGTTTAACAATCCGAGGCCTGTTCTACATCAGTGCCCTGTGTAGCTAATGTGACACCCCTTCTTGTGAATATGGAAAGATTGCCACTGAGAGAGCACCCTTTGGTAAGATGCTTGAAACCATATATTTCATTTCCCCTTTTCGCCCACTCTGTGGGATTTTCGGATGGGGAAAGAGTAGACGCACACTTGCTCTCAAGAAGAGATAACGATATCAAGAGGGAGACATCGGGTGCCCCTTTCCAGTCGCGCTACCCCCGCCTTTCGGCTCTTTTCGGAAACGAAAGTGCCCAGGATCAGACAAGCTGCTGGACTTTTCTCTCTTCTGCTGAGATGGGGGCGGGCTCCTGGTATTACACAACACTTGCGGTCGGTTCTTAGCGAACTTCGACTTCCGTCTGATGTTTCTTGGAAATCACCTACCTGTACACGGAGTTGTGCAATATCTGCTATCCCTTCGAGATCTTGATCTCAAGCAAAGAGTTACACAACTCCCCAGAAAGTGAAACTAAGGCCACTGCAGAGCTGCTTCCGAGAGCTTCAGAGCTCGCCATGGCCGCCCCTCTCTCAGACCTCCAGAATGAGGTCTCCTGCCCCGTGTGCCTTGAATACTTCACAGATCCGGTGACCATCGACTGTGGACACAGCTACTGCAGGAGATGCATCACTCTGTCCTGGGGCAGTGCAGGGGGAACCCTTACCTGCCCCCAGTGCAGGAGAAAGTGTACAAAGACGGACCTCCCCAGGAATCTGCAGCTCTCAAACCTGGTGGAGATTGCTCAGAGGATGTCTCAGCAGCCAGGAGACTCTGTAGACCTGTGTGAGCGACACCGTGAGCCCCTCAAACTCTTCTGTGAGACAGACCAGAGAGCGGTGTGCACAATCTGCGACAGATCCCGCGAGCACAAGGACCATGCAGTGATCCCCATCGAAGAGGCCGCTGAGCAGTACCAGGTAGGAGCTGCAGTGTCCTCCATGAAGCAAGAGCAGGCTTGTCCCCTTAAACCCAATCTATTGTATTGCAACATTTATATAGCGCTACCTACAGCTATGTGGGGCAGTGAAGCACTTGCCTGCCTGGACTGATTGTTACGCTGTCGTGAAGGTATGAAGAACCTCAGCTGTCCAAGTTGATGAAGTATTATAGGTGCACTAACTTGTCCTGCTCATGGCTGTTTCCAGATGTGCAAAATAAGTTTCATTTACTTCCTTCATTGTCAGTTCACTTTAGCCTTGTATGAGTGAGTACCAGATATTTTTCAGCATTTACCTTCACAGTGTTATGAATTTAGGGTTTCCTCCAAAATCCATGCACCTAGCACTCACCTTCTTACCTGATGTTGTGTTTAATTCTTGATTGAGGTCAGATTTGTTTGCTCCTAAATTTCAACAGGAGGAGCAATCAGATCTTGTAGATAACCACTTACTTCCCTGGCACAGTGCAGCTTGTCAAACAAACTAAGATGATTTACACACTCCCATGACTTAGAAGATAGGACATTTTGAAAAGGATTAATCTAGCAGATGATAAGAGCTGAACGTTCTCACCTCTGCTGGTGCATCACCGGAGTTCATTTTTAGAGCGGCCATTTTTGGTGTGTGGCGCTGTAGTTCTTTTTCGTGACTTACTAATAAAGTTTGCAGATGGCGCAGGTGCGCAGCAGCTAGTCTTGGCTTTAAAATGCTGTGATCTGACATTTGTTGGTTCCATCTGTGTTTATGCTAAAAAGTGGGGGGGGGTCTTTTTATTGTCTGTACGAAACTCTGAATTCACAAAGGGGGAACATTTTAAATTCATTTAATCTGTTTTAACTTTGAGTTACTTTTACTTGCACATCATACATTATTAGATTTCCACTCCCTGTATTACCGGAGTTCTTTTGTAGAGTAGGGATTTTTATTGTGTGGTGCCCTATTTCTTTTTGGTGATGTACTATTAAAGTGGGTGGATGCCGCGGATGCATGCAGCAGGCGCGCTGAATGCGTGCCAAATGGAGCCCATCTGCGCCCGACCCCCGACCCGAATGCGACCAGCGGCAGCCACCCTGTTCGTTTAACCCCTGGTATGTCTATGCCACCAGATGTTTTATAAGTACTTAGGCCCATATTTATACTTTTTTAGCGATGCATTTGCGCCATTTTTTGACGCAAAAGCAGAACAAATTTACAAAATATAACAAAAGCAGAACAAATGTACAAAATATAATTGTATTTTGTAAGTTTGTGCCGCTTTTGCATCAAAAAATGGCGCAAATGCAGCGCTAAAAAAGTATAAATGTGGGCCTTAATGTTTCCACCAAGCACTGTGATTTGTTGCTCTCCCCAGCCAATATCGAAGGTCCTACTATCATGTGTTAAGTGCAGCGCTGTGTTTGGGGTCTCCCTAGCATCTCCCCTTGCCATTTCTCAGGCGCCAGCAGCAAGATCATTTTTGGGCGGCCTCTTTAACCCAGGGTCCTTGAGTAAACATGCTCAAGAAATATTCGATTTGCTCATTAACTCTCAGTTGGATTTTTTGTTTATCACAAAGTCATGGCTTAAAGATTGGTGTAACCCTGACATTGCACAAGATTTACCCCCGGGTTACACTACCCTTAGAGAGGATAGGACAGAATTTCACAGGGGTGGTCTGGCTATAATCCTCTGAGATGTTTTCCAATGTCAGACTTTTGATTTAGGCTCCCTCAGAGGGGCTGAAAGCCTTGACTTTGTTTTAAGATCAGCCCTTCTATGTCCTTTGCGGGCAGCCTCATCTGTCCCTCCCCTGGTCCATGTGCTAGTTTTTAAGCCTCTTTGGGTGATGCCGTTGCTCTGTCTGTTTTGCATTTTGAAAATGTTACAATGTTAGGGACTTCATCTCCATTTGGAGTGCAGTAGAAAATCAGAGGTAGCCAATTTATAGATACTTAAAGTTCCCTTGGCCTTTCTCAGTTGTTCACCTCATCTACACACACAGCAGGGCATACACTGGATGGATTCTGTTCTAATAACCATCACCTGGTAATTGACCCCCCTATCAGGCAGGTTTGGTCTGATCATATGTTGATTCCATTTAGACTACGATATGAATGAAGGAGTCCCGCTCCCCCGCCGTCAGCGTCAGGTTCCCATTTGGTACGACAATGTCGAAAACTAGCATCAGATCCTGACCTTGTTATGGAGCAATCTTCCTCTACCCCCACCTTCTAGGTAACGTGGCTGACAATAATTCAACTTTTATTAATTGGATTACTCAATCCATTAATAAATTAGCTCCATTAATTCCCTCTAAGAACAAAGCAAAATCTCTGCCTTCAGCCCTCTGGTATTCACAGACTGTGTTAGACCTACATCTGAGCCCAAACAACTTGAAGATAAATGGAGGCGATCCTATAATGCTGAAGATTTGTGTACATTCAGAAAGTCCCTGAAAATCTACCCTGGCCTGATTAAGATAACAAAAAAAGCCATTTCTCCTCCCAGATTGATAAAGCCCAATCTAATAAAAAATCAAAGCTTTAAAATTGCTAAATCATTTTTAAACCTAAAGCAACAATTAGGGATATTCCACCGTCTCAAATTTTATGCAATAAAATATCCTCATTCTTTGATGAAAAAATACGGACTATCCAACAAGGGTTTTGAATTGCCTCCTCTTTAAAGAATGTGCCGACAGGGAACATTCCCCAGACATGACCATCACTGTCAACTTTCCAGAGAATAATTTGATCTCAGCCACATCAAGCTATTTTAGCCTGTAAATCAGGATCCCCTGCATGACCCTTGCTCCCCTTGCATATTTCCCAAAGTTGTTGATTACATAAACCCTGTAATTAACAAACTTTAGAATACTTCATTGACCACAGCGGAGGTCCCCAAAGACTGGAAATTAGCAGTTGTTAAACCGCTATAGAAAAAAACAACTGGCTGATCCCACTAGTCTTTCAAACTGATTTCAGTACTTCCTATTTAAGTAAAATAAATGAAAAATTGGTTAATGAACAACTAACTGCGTTTTTGCAGAATTCTAACATCCTACAAGACACTCCACAGATTCAGCGCTGTTGGAAGTGGCAGACACGCAAAAACTGACGATAAATGCAGGAAAAATGCTGTGCTGATTTTACTAGATCTATCAGAGGCCTTTGATAGGATCTCCCATGACATCCTGCTGCAACGTGTCAAGGACCGTGGAATTTCCCACCTGGCATTGATCTGGATTAAATCCTTCCTCTCAGGTTACAGACATACGGTTATATTAGGATCTTTTTCCCCCGAAAAGACTGTCACTTCAGGGGTACCCCACTGCACTTCTCTTAGCCCACCACTATTTACTATTTACTTGGCCCTCTGATCTAATTGATTACCTCCTTTGGTATTGAAGCCACATCATATGCTGATGACACACAACTGATTCTGTTGTTGGATAAAGATTCTATTGGCCTGGAGATCAAATTTAAAAACTGACTAAAGTTATTCAGTGGATGGAAGTAAATCACCTTAAGTACAATACTGACAAAACAGGGATTATGGCCCTCATTTCGTCCTCGGTGGTCTTTGTTCAAGACCGCCGAGGTACCGCCGTGCTAAAGACCGCCAGTGCAGGTGGTTTTCCGCACGGCGTATTATGACTGCTGGCAGCCCTCTGTCCTTTTTCGGACGGAGAGCCGCCAGCCGCCATACTGGCGGTCGGTGGGGAAGTGGAGGTTGCTCCACCTCCACCGCCCCGTCATCAGAACACCGCCCACTGAATCACGACGCATGATTTGGTGCGGCAGTGTTCTGGTGACGGGGTGCTGACGGCGGAGCAGCCCCATGGATCCCATCCCCGCCCGGACGATCAACAGACAAGGTAAGTTGATCGTCCGTTAGGGGAGGGGGTGGTCGGTGTTGTGTGTGTGTGTGTGTTGTGTGCGTGCATGGGGGTGTGAGTATGTAGAGGAGGTGTGTGAGTGCGTGTATGCAGGCAGGGAGTGTGTTGTGTGTATGGGAAATGTGCTCGGGTCAGTCTGTGTGTGGGTATGTGTTGTAGAGTATGTGTGCGTGTAGGGATGTGTGTATGTGCATGTTGGGGGTGGGGAGGGGATGTGTGTATGTGCATGTTGGGGGTAGGTGTGGGGAGGGGGGTCCTGCCACCTTTGTGGGGTGGCAGGGGGGTTGGGGGTGTGGGGGAGGACTCAGGGGGTGGGGGAGACCCCTATCAGTGCCAGGGAAGGAATTCCCTGGCACTGATAGTGCGTACCGCCATGGATTTCGTGGCGGTTCCAAACCACCCGAAATCCATGGCGGTATGCAGGGTCCTGATACCGCCAGCGGTCTGGTGACGGCCGCCGGGCTGGAGACCGAAGTCTCCAGCCCAGCGGTCGGAGTGGAGAAGTGGTGGATTACCATGGCGGTAACCGCCATGGTCATAATTCAATTTTTTTCCGCCGGCCTGTTGGCGGTATTACCGCCACTTATCCCCCGTTCGCCAGGGTTGTAATGAGGCCCTATGTTACTTGGGAAGTTGGAGATTATGTTACTTGAGAAGTCCTGCTTTATGGTGGCCCAATTCCACCCCCCTCCACCACCGGCCATGTCGAGATCATAACAAACCTCAGAGTAAAGTGTGATACCTCTGTCATCCCACCCACAACTGATTACAGTGGCAAGAATGTGTTTTAGTCTCATAAAATAGTTGAAAAAGTTCTTTGAGTACCTTCCGCCAGCATACCCAAAAAACAGTAGCCTTTGCGTTGATAACATCTAGCCTGGATTGCTGTGATAGTCTGTATCCAGGTTATCCAAACAAACCATTCAGAAACTACATGTGGCACATCACTCTGTGGCCAGACTGGTACTGAAGCTCTGCTATAATTCCTCTGCATCAGCACCCCTGAAAGCGCAACAGTGGCTGCCAGTGCACAAAAGGGTCCTTTTCAAAATCCTCTTATTTGCTTTTCAAAGCTTATGGGGCACTGGGGCCAAAATATTTAATTTCTAGAGTTACATACTACTTAATCCTTTGAACGCTCAGGTTCTCGCAAGCCGAATAGCTTAAACCTCCTAAGTTCAGACTTAAAACAGGAGGAGGAAAACCTTGTGCAGTCTTGGGCACAAAGGCTTGGAATCATCTCCCCAGACACTAATGATTTATTGAATTGGAAGTTCAAGATATGGCTTTTTGGTATTTCTGATGCATTGTGCTACTCGCTCATTCTCTGATGCACAAGTTCTCAGGCCATTGTGTTTCATGGAATCATGCTCTTTGCCACCTAGCGCCAGGATGCTACTTTTGGAGAGGCAGTGCGATTTATATTTTCACTATTTATTTATTTATTCATTCATTCAATTGTTGCCAACTAATCATGCCATAGCTAAATATCTTCCACTTTAGTTTGAAAAGCAATACCTTTGGGAATATAAATCATTTTGAAGGAGTGGAAGTCTCAAAGGAAACGCCTCTCCAAACGCCCACCCTCCTGCACCTAAATGCCTACAGCATGCAATATTTTGTGAATTTTGTGACCCACAAAACAGGAGAGCTACTGTATGGCATTGCTACTCATTGACTTGTTTAATTACTTAATAATATAAATATATATATTAAAAAAAGAGATAGCTAATTCCACTTTTTTATGTGACACCATGAGAACATGTATCCCCTAAGAGACATGTTGAGAAAAAGATTTTATGTAAATTTGAAAATGTTTTCTTGGATACTGTGACTGCATAGAAGCTGGGGATCGCATGCCCCTGGCTTCATTTCAAGTATATTATTTCTACACCATTAAAATAAGGGGAGGGTTCCACCTGGCAGTGCCATGAGAGGCAACTTAGTGGCACAGCAGTGTGATGGACCACACATTGTGTTAATGTATTGGCCATTAGCCTTTGCTTTACTCCATGTATTGATTTTGGAAAATAAAACAAAATGCTTGTTTTGCTACACATTAGTCCTGCCATTGCTTTTCTACCATTTTGATGTTCTTGAATACTTTGGGATGTGTGACTGCAGTTGTGTTTGTTTCACCCTGATTGATGATCCATTTGATGTGGTTAAGGATGATCTGACCTTGCAACCAGTACTGGAGTCACCCAGGACAAGGGGAAATGTTCAGTGGATGGATATGTAGGATGGATTCTAATTGGGGCTGATATTGCATTGGGTGGTATTTCATATGGTAAGTATTTCAGTTTGGCTTGGCCAATGTCAACATCATTTAGCTTGCACTTCTCCCTCTGATGTAGGTTGGATATGTGTTGTGCAAGCTAGAGGTCTGTGTATTCACACATGGAGGGTGTTAAATTGCCATACCTTTGTAGACATTGTTATGGGCATGCGTCCATTTTTGTGTGTGTACCTTACACCTACTTTATCTAAATGTGTGACAAATGCCGTTACTGCTGTACTTACCGATAACATTTTCTTCTGGGGAAGATATATTGATGATGTCTTAATGATTTGGACTGGATCTGAACAACTATTAATGGTTCTATGAATATATCAATTGCAATATCTTTAATATTCAAATGACGTATGAATTTAGCAAGAACAAAGTCTGTTTCTTGGATCTAGAGATATCCATCACAGACAATCTGATCCATACAAAAGTCTACCGTAAACCAACAGCCTGTAATTCTGTATTACATGCGGAAAGTGCGCACCCCAAAAGTCAAATTTCAGCTATTCCCTTTGGGGAAATGACTAGACTGAAAAGAGATTGTAGCGATCCAAATGTATGTAACATAGAACTAAACAAATTGGAAGACAGGTTTGCACAAAGAGGCTATTCCAAACGTATCATTAAAACATCAAGGAAAAAGATTGATCAAACATGTAGAACTACCCTACTGGGTCAAAAGACGAAGATGCGAGACAGCTCTTCATACAGAGGAATGAGTTTTTGTACTACATATAGTCAGAATAGTCCCAATATATATCGCATTCTTTGTAAACATTGGAATGTTCTACAGACAGATGAGACACTTGCTGCTCTTCTTCCTAAGAAACCTAAAATGATCCACAAAAGAGGTAGAACTATTAGAAATGAAGTTTGCAAAAGTTTCCTACCGCCGTTGATGGAAAGCAAAACAACATGGCTTCCTAATAAAATTGCGGGTTTCTATAAGTGTGGGAATTGCAATATGTGCAGTATGGCAATGCATAAAACTACTGAATTCAGCTATAATGGTAGTGATAAATATATAATTTCCACTTTTATCAACTGTGACACAAAATTTGTGGTATATTTATTGGAATGTATATGTGGCCAGATATATGTGGGCAGTACAATAAGGCCCTTGAAGGAACATATTCAAGAACATATCAGAGCCCTAAGAAATCATGACACAGCATCACCGCTAGTACGGCATGTTAAAGATAAACATCCAGAAATGGAGGTACCATTAGTAAAATACATGGGTATAAATCATATCCCAACGAATGCTAGGGGTGGCAATAGAACATTGGATTTGCGTAAAAATGAAGCAAAATGGATTATTAAATTAAGAACGATTGAAATGGGTATGAATTTGGATGACGAATTGTACCATTTCCTTTGAATGTATTTATTTGGCATATTATTGATGAAGAACAGCATATAAATGATATGAGTTACTAACTTTGGTGACAGACATCTCATACCCTAATCTGTTACAGATTGGGGGGGTCTTACTTTTCTTTTTTGTATTCTCTACATGCTGGGGGTACCTTTTTGCTTTGCATGTTTACCTATGTGATATATTTCTGTACATATTTAGGGTAAGAATTTTGTTGCCATTATGACACTGGACGGTTGACAATCTTATTTTTCCTGTTTTTTTGTTGGCAAATAGATCTAATTTATAGCTTTTCACAAAGTCTAAATCTTATTACTTTAATAGCTTTCTGCAGAAATGGTATATGTTAGAATAATACACGATATATGATAATCGCCATTTAAAAATGGCCACTGCTCTTATTGTGTGGTAGCTCTTACTGAATACGAACCACTCCAAAATGGCCGCCGTGGTTCTAATAGATAGGCGTAAGTCCGTTTTTGCTGTTAAGTAATCTTTTCGGAGTATGATCGCGGCGCTTAGAATGCGGCAAATAGATGTAATTTGTATCTTTTCACCAAGTCTGAATCTTATTGCTTTAATGGCATTCTGCAGTAAAGGTATATGTTAGAATGATACACGATATATGATGATCGCCATTTATAAATGGCCGCCGTTCTCATTGTGTGGTAGCTCTTACTGAACACGAACCACTCCAAAATGGCCACTGTGATTCTAATGGATAGGCATAAGTCCGTTTTTGTGGTTAAGTAATTTTTTCGGAGTACGAACGAGGCGTTTAAAATGTGGGCATGAAATTTATATTCATTATCAATAAAGCTGGAAGACTCACAGGGGGTTAATAACACGGCCGATGCATCAGTTGTATGATAAGATAATACGAGCCACTTCAAAATGGCCGCCGTCTCTTTAATGGATAGGCGGAAGTCCGTTTTTGCTGTTAATCAGCTCCTTTTCAGTATGAGCGCGGCGTTTAAAATGCCGGCGAGGGGCTTGTACTTGCTTCGAATAAGTTGGAGGTTCTAAACGGGGCACACAAGCCCTTGACATTTTTGCCGAGATCTATCAGAAAACGGAATTGGGATGAATTAAAAGAACAAAAAGAGGATTATATAGGTAAGTGCACAGCACAAGTTTGGGAAGTGTGTGTCATGTAATTTAATGGAAAAATTGAACATCATTTGAGTGTTTGCTCCATTACTGGACAGTGTAGAGACATTGGTATAACGTTTGCTAGATGGGTGGATGATGACTATATAGAACTGGAGTTTCTCTTAGAGAGAATACTAGAGATATTTTGACTATTTGTATTGCAGTTGGTTCCTCAACACATGAGGTTTGCGATGCCTTTTTAGATTGATTTCGAAGAAAAAAGAGGTGACTGACTGGTTTCAAACAGGTCAGTAAAGACATTACAATATACTACATTTACATTCTGGAGAAACATTTTTGACAAGTAAAAGGAGAGTAATATAATTATTATTTTCCTCCCTTTTCTGTAGAGGATGGTAGAAGGGATAGGAACATATGGACATAGAAATGATTAAAGGTATATACTTGTGAGACTTTCTTTCCTCACCATTACACAAGGAGGGGTTGTTTTGGATAGAAAGCGGTTTATTGCCGACAAAAGGGAAATTTTTGGATATTAAGCGATCTATGCCAACAAAAAAGAATCTCCTTTTCACTTGGGTTTGCATGCGGCAGGGTTGAATATCGCTGTGGCTGTAATGGACCCACTCTTGGAGACATGGGAAGTACTTTACACTATACTTTCGGACATTTAGAGAAAAAAACACATTGCCACTAAGGTTGCGTGGTGGTGGTTCTCTTCCTTTCCTTTGTAGTCTCTTGTTTAGATTTAAATCAAGTGCCATATTATGAACATGATGTGTATATAAGAGTTTGTGCATTTAACTGACTAAAAAACGTCTTTGTTTATGTGTTTTGGAAAAATTAAAGAACAAAATGTCAGATGTATATATATTTTAACTCTTGTATAAAATTGTACATGTATATTCGTTGTTATTGATTGTTGCTTGTTGTGGTTTTCTCAGCCTTGAAGAAGTCCAGTCAGGACGAAACACGTGTCGGCTGATGGCTTTTTATTGTTTTTCGATATGTTTTGTGTATATATATATATGTGTATGTGTATAATAGGATTTTCTTCTTTTTTTGTATTAAAACTTCTATTTGCATGGACATATTTTTCTCTCGGTTAGTTTTACTGTTGTATATGTCATACTCTTTGAATAGTTTGTGTACACTTCTCAGGAAAGGGAGACAACATATCAAGTATCATAGTTAGATTTCAATAGGTTTTCCCATGTCATCTCATCAAGATATCAAATTATCTTTAAATGTAGACACTGTCTTTGATGTGCCCCACTGAGTTGTTTCTTTATTATTAGAACGGGTCCACTTTTAGTAGACCTAGTTTCACGCATCAAGGCAACGATGTGTGTCAGTGTATGAGCACTCAGAAGTTCTTTCTTATATATTCAGAATGTGCATTTATTTCAAGTAATGAGTTGCCATTTGTTGTTGATTGCCGTTACAGCTGTGTTTGTGTAGGAAAGTACCATCTTGCCTGGCATGTTACCCCCATATTTCACTGTATATATGTTGTTTTAGTTGTATGTGTCACTGGGACCCTGCCAGCCAGGGCCCCAGTGCTCATAAGTGTGCCCTGTATGTGTTACCTGTGTTATGACTAACTGTCTCACTGAGGCTCTGCTAACCAGAACCTCAGTGGTTATGCTTTCTCATTTCTTTCCAAATTGTCACTAACAGGCTAGTGACCAATTTCACCAATTTACATTGGCATACTGGAACACCCTTATAATTCCCTAGTATATGGTACTGAGGTACCCAGGTTATTGGGGTTCCAGCAGATCCCTATGGGCTGCAGCATTTCTTTTGCCACCCATAGGGAGCTCTGACAATTCTTACACAGGCCTGCCACTGCAGCCTGAGTGAAATAACGTCCACGTTATTTCACAGCCATTTACCACTGCACTTAAGTAACTTATAAGTCACCTATATGTCTAACCTTTACCTGGTAAAGGTTGGGTGCTAAGTTACTTAGGGGGTCATTCCGACCCCGGCGGGCGGCGGGCGCTGCCCGCCGGGCAGAGACCACCAGAAGACCGACCCGCGGTCAAATGACCGCGGCGGTCATTCTGACTTTCCCGCTGGGCGGGTGGGCGACCGCCAAAAGGCCGCCCGCTCACCCAGCAGGAAAGCCCCAGCAACGATGAAGCCGGCTCCGAATGGAGCCGGCGGAGTTGCTGTTGTGCGACGGGTGCAGTGGCACCCGTCGCGATTTTCAGTGTCTGCTTAGCCGACACTGAAAATCCTAATGGGGCCCTGTTAGGGGGCCCCACGACACCCGTTCCCGCCATCCTGTTCCTGGCGGTAAAAACCGCCAGGAACAGGGTAGCGGGAAGGAGGTCGGAATCCCCATGGCGGCGCTGCTTGCAGCGCTGCCGTGGAGGATTCACAGGGGCAGGGGAAAACCGGCAGGAAACCGCCGGTTTCCCTTTTCTGACCGCGGCTTTGGCGCCGCGGTCACAATAGCCCCTGAGGCACCGCCAGCCTGCTGGCGGTGCTTCCACGGTCGTTGACCCTGGCGGTCTATGACCGCCAGTGTCAGAATGACCCCCTTAGTGTGTGGGCACCCTGGCACTAGCCAAGGTGCTCCCACATTGTTCAGGGCAAATTCCCCGGACTTTGTGAGTGCGGGAACACCATTACACGCGTGCACTATACATATGTCACGACATATGTATAGCGTCACAATGGTAACTCCGAACATGGCCATGTAACATGTCTAAGATCATGGAATTGTCACCCCAATGCCATTCTGGCATTGGGGAGACAATTCCATGATCCCCAGAGTCTCTAGCACAGACCCGGGTACTGCCAAACTACCTTTCCCGATGCTTCAGACAGGTTTCTGCCCTCCTGGGGTCCAGCCAGGCTTGGCCCAGGAAGGCAGAACAAAGGACTTCCTCAGAGAGAGGGTGTTACACCCTCTCCATTTGGAAAAAGGTGTCAGGGCTGGGGAGGAGTAGCCTCCCCCAGCCTCTGAAAATGCTTTGATGGGCATAGATGGTGCCCATCTCTGCATAAGCCAGTCTACACCGGTTCAGGGATCCCCCAGCCCTGCTCTGGCGTGAAACTGGACAAAGGAAAGGGGAGTGACCACTCCCCTGACCTGCAACTCCCCTGGGAGGTGCCCAGAGCTCCTCCAGTGTGCTCCAGACCTCTGCCATCTTGGAAACAGAGGTGCTGCTGGCACACTGGACTGCTCTGAGTGGCCAGGGCCAGCAGATGACGTCAGAGACTCCTTCTGATAGGCTCCTCCAGGTGTTGCTAGCCTATCCTCTCTCCTAGGTAGCCAAACCTCCTTTTCTATCTCTTTAGGGTCTCTGCTTTGGGGAATTCTTTAGTTAACGAATGCAAGAGCTCATCAGAGTTCCTCTGCATCTCTCTCTTCACCTTCTGCCAAGGAATCGACCGCTGACTGCTCTGGAAGCCTGCTAAACTGCAACAAAGTAGCAAAGACGACTACTGCGACCTTGTAACGCTGATCCGGCCGCCTTCTCGACTGTTTTCCTGGTGGTGCATGCTGTGGGGGTAGTCTGCCTCCTCTCTGCAATAGAAGCTCCGAAGAAATCTCCTGTGGGTCGACGGAATCTTCCCCCTGCAACCGCAGGCACCAAAAGACTGCATCACCGGTCCTCTGGGTCTCCTCTCAGCACAACGAGCGAGGTCCCTTGAACTCAGCAACTCTGTCCAAGTGACTCCCACAGTCTAGTGACTCTTCAGTCCAAGTTTGGTGGAGGTAAGTCCTTGCCTCCCCACGCTAGACTGCATTGCTGGGTACCGCGTGATTTGCAGCTGCTCCAGCTCCTGTGCACTCTTCCAGGATTTCCTTTGTGCACAGCCAAGCCTGGGTCCCCGACAATCTAACCTGCAGTGCACGACCTCCTGAGTTGTCCTCTGGCGTCGTGGGATCTTCCTTTGTGACTTCGGGTGAGCTCTGGTTCACTCCACTTTGTAGTGCCTGTTCTGGCACTTCTGCGGGTGCTGCTTGCTTCTGAATGGGCTCTTTGTCTTGCTGGACGCCCCCTCTGTCTCCTCACGCAATTGGCGACATCCTGGTCCCTCCTGGGCCACAGCAGCATCCAAAAACCCTAACTGCGAGCCTTGCAGCTAGCAAGGCTTGTTTGCGGTCTTTCTGCACGGAAACACCTCTGCAAGCTTCTTCACGACGTGGGACATCCATCCTCCAAACGGGAAGTTTCTAGCCCTCTTCGTTCTTGTAGAATCCACAGCTTCTACCATCTGGTGGCAGCTTCTTTGCACCCACAGCTGGCATTTCCTGGGCATCTGCCCACTCCTGACTTGATTGTGACTCTTGAACTTGTTCCCCTTGTTCCACAGGTACTCTCGTCCGGAAATCCATCGTTGTTGCATTGCTGGTGATTGGTCTTCCTTGCAGAATTCCCCTATCATGACTTCTGTGCTCTCTGGGGAACTTAGGTGCACTTGCACCCACTTTTCAGGGTCTTGGGGTGGGCTATTTTTCTAACCCTCACTGTTTTCTTACAGTCCCAGCGACCCTCTACAAGCTCACATAGGTTTGGGGTCCATTCGTGGTTCGCATTCCACTTCTAGAGTATATGGTTTGTGTTGCCCCCATACCTATGTGCTCTCATTGCAATCCATTGCTTGCATTGCTTTCTATTGCTATTACTGCATATTTTTGGTATTGTGTACATATATCTTGTGTATATTTGCTATCCTCATACTGAGGGTACTCAATGAGATACTTTGGCATATTGTCATAAAAATAAAGTTCCTTTATTTTTAGTATATCTGTGTATTGTGTTTTCTTATGATATTGTGCATATGACACCAGTGGTATAGTAGGAGCTTCACACGTCTCCTATTTCAGCCTAAGCTGCTCTGCTAAGCTACCTTTTATATCAGCCTAAGCTGCTAGACACCTCTTCTACACTAATAAGGGATAACTGGACCTGGTGCAGAGTGTAAGTACCCCTTGGTACCACTACAAACCAGGCCAGCCTCCTACAGTTTGCTTTCATGACTTGGACTTACACATTTCCCACATATAGCACTTGGTTAAGTGATTGGTTGTCCCTGATATACTTAAAGCCACAGGTCCTGTGCACATAGAGGTTTTGAAGCAAAGTGGAGTGTGGCCCAGGGCCCCAGCCTTTCAGTGGTCCCCCTGGTAGAGCCATACGTAGTCTGAGGACAGTCTTTACTTTGTAACCTTTGAATCTTTCTTACAATGATTATTTTGAATCCCATTTACCTAACAATACTTTCAAATGTGGGTGATGTGTTAGAGTCCTTTACAGAGATTTAGCAGAGAAGGTATGTTCCAGTTTCATGACACATTCATACAGATGTATCATTGACATCAGAACTGAAGCTAGCATGTGAGCAATGTAAGGGTGTCACAGAGGTTAATAGGTGTGATACTGATGAGAAGGTGCTGTTTTGTGACAAGATTTAATGTACACATCACTAGCCCTGATTATGATATGTGCACACGTGTCGCCTTTTGTAGAGTGTACCTGTGCAGTGTCAGTGACTTGGCCAAAGAGGGCATCATAGGGCTGTAATTGGCTCATGCATTGAGAAGAATTCCGAACATGGTCCCACAAAATATATTTGGTCCAGGGACAACAAACCCCTTGCCAGGTCCATGGCAGGACATCTGTTTGCTGAGGAGTTGATGGAAATGGGTAAGGGTTTAGCTTACCGTTGGTTGCGTCCATGACAGTGTCAGTTTTGGTCATCATCAAGCACGAACAGCAACGGCAGGACGTGTACAATTGGCTCCGTGGCGCGGCAGGACGTGTGAAGCTGAGTACAAGTGAGTTTCAGACTTAAATCGTTCTTTTTCTACCAGCTCAGATATGGTGGTTAGACCGCCACATGCACGTCGGCAGGGAGGCACTTTGTAATTGGGCCAGCGGTAACACTAGCAGTCCTCCCTCCCACAGCCTCATTGGCCTATCCCGCTGCAGTTGAGATTTTCTGGTGGCGGTGGCTGGACGACAGCAGTCTTTCGTCTATGTAACCGCATGCATCGTAATAGGGTGGCCGGTCCGCCAATGGTGCAGCAGTGATTCCGACGATATTGGATGGCGGTCGCATGACTGCCAAACTCGCGATCAGGCTCTTAGTGTAACAACATTTCTCCCCTTCAGCAGGCTCTGTGGGGGGTGGTGGGGACCCACCAAGTGTGGTAATGCAACATCATCCATACCCTTTGCATCACTAAAATGGGCCATCCCACTGCCTGCCACATCCCTGTGCTGCATTCTGAATTACAAATGGTACCTCAAAGAAAATCTTAGGAACATCCACCTGAGGTTTTCTCCACTACCCTGGCCTACCCATTCCTCCCCCTCAAACTCATCAATGGTATCCACTAATAGGAAGCAGAGAGAGAAGTCTTTGTAATCCAATTGTCAAGTCCTAAGAGCATCCCACCACTGAACTGGCAAGCAGTTGTTGGATGATGGGTACTGAGATTCCAACTCTGATGTCTTCCTGTAGAAGGAGGCCTATTGTTTCTGGGGGCTTTGTTCTGCCAGATGGTTAAGGAGAACAATTAACTCAGCAAGGCAACTTGCAAGACACATTTTATTAAGGGCTGGCTCAGAGATACAAATCAACGTATTAAAGTACGTTAAAAAAGCAGACACATCAAAATTGACCTTATATTTGGATTCCAAGCTCAATAATTTGTATAGAAGGTAGCAAAGCAGACCATTTGTATGCTGTAATCTGGAAGTACAGTGAAACACACAATTTACATCATAATGTGCATCATACAGTTATTCCTGCTTTCCACACGAATGGTAATAATTTGGTCTGGGACTTATCTGTCACAGTGCTACGTGTGTGTGTGTGTGTAGATGCGAGGCTGAGTCAGGCAATGGTTTCTTCACTCAGCCTGCACATAAGCAACCTACTCTAGAGCCCCTTATCTCCACTGTTCATAGCAGTTGAAATAATTATAAAATGGCAGGCACTATTACCAAGAGCATGAGAGTGGGTTTAGGTGGTCACACGCCATAAGAGAGATCCAACAGTGAAAATCAATTATGGGTTTTCGAAGTCAGAACCCTCTTCCTCAGAATATTTAACATGGTTTTGGGAATCACAATAAAGCACAACACCATGGAACCCAGAAGACAAGAGAGTGGGTTTGGAAGCCCATCCAAGACAGTCAAATTAGATCTGAATGCGAGACTGCTAGTCACTTGGATGATGCGTACACACCTTGCAAATCTGTAATGCAAATCAATCTTCATGATTTATATGAGCCAAAATTTGATGGAGGGCTAACATCCTTCATGCCATGCTGGCCCATTTGTTCACTTTTATCATGTTCAGAATTGACACAAATTCCATTTTGCCACCATTCATTTGTAGGAGTGGATGTATCTTATTTTTCATATTATGGAGTTCTTTTGCTATGCACATTACCATAATTTTTACATTCGGCATGTACAAGCTCAAGAGAAAGGTCCAGGAAACTTGTGTAGAAATTGTGGGCGGAGGACCTTGAAACCTGATCTTTTATCCATTCTGCACAATATCCAGCACCTCAGTGTCTTTTGTTACCCTCTGCTAAGTTGGGAGATTGGTGGAAATGCTCCTTCCCACGGAAGCACTGGACAGGATGCAGGCTAAAATGTATTGCTTTGCTGTGAGGGGGGCTACCTTGCCGCTGATGATGACCATAGGCTTCTACTCCACTTGGTTGTCCTTTGCAATTTTCAAGCGGTTTTCATTGAGTTGAATGGTGTTGCATTTGTAGTAGTCTCTCCCACAAGAGTGCACACGTCTTCTGTTAATGGCTACTTCCCTATCTATTAACTTCCATCTTCATCCTGTTATTCTTGCTATCCTCAGGAGCACAAAAAGCATCAGCACAAAAGAGTAGATCCAATGTTCTTTGTTGAGCTTTAAGAGTCAGGATGATAAGGCACAATCATGAATAGTTCATCGTTGAGTTGTTATGGCAAGAATACATCATAGAAACATCAGCAGTGAAGTTGGCTGCACTAACTCTCTGTTCTCATTTAATGATGCTTCGCACTTTTAAGGATTTCTTTAAGCTCTTTTCTTTTTCATTAGGAAAAAGTTCCAGACGATGCTCTACAGCACTCCATAAGGGGCATTCTGAGAGAGTGGATGACCTCAAAGGTGTCCTAATAGTTGAGGGGCTCTGACAGAAGTTCTTCTCTACTTATTGTTTGTGAACAAGCCAATAAGGAAGATCCTAGGCTATTTATCTTTTCCTTGAAGATCCAACTACAATAGAAACAGGAGCTGGATAACCTCAAACACTTAGGATCTGAAACAGTAGCTGTATATTTCGTTTTCACTTCATGATTGGATGAACAAAGGTGTCTGTTGTCCATTAAAACTGCTTTAGTTTTGGACTAGGCTTGTGGGGTAACAAAATTTCAGGATGTCTGCACTGTACGCAGAATTGTCCTAATGTTACATTTTTTGGCAGCTTGCTCGGTAACCTAACAAAACCCATTATATTTATTGGTTGGTGAAATAAACGACAGAATGGACCCTGGAGTCTGTGGAGAAAGATACCTTCTTTCTGAGAGTCAATCCCTGCATAGAGGTGTGTGATGTGTTTTACGGTATTGTTCTCGATGTGCTCCACTTCAGGCCTCTCGGATGCTGCCCTTCTCCCTCAGAGGATGTTCTTATCAGTGACATGATCCATTGGCTACCTGAGAGGATCATCTTTCATTCCATCACAGAGAAAATATTGTTGCCAGCAGTAGCCATATTTTTTGGGTTAAATTATTTTTAAATTTTAGAATATGTGTTTCAGAATAACTTACATATTGTGACATTCACTATTAATGAAAATTCTGTGAATGAGAAACTGCATTTACTGGATTACACTTTTTATATTCCCGCGACACTTTAAAGTTAATGAAATTCAAGATAGAACATTTGAATTTTGGGAGCTCTGTTGAAGACCATGGTGTGGCTAACGGCTTATAATGGATGGTATAGGCCTTTTGCTCTAACATTCTAATGTTTTTCTTTCGGTTTCTCCCTTTTTAATTTAGAACATTCTACTCTTAGTAGGTTGAATGTTCTAATAGCCTTACAACCCTTCCTTCTAGGGCTATAGTAGTTTTCCTTCGTTATTGTCAATTACCTGTGGGTCAGGCCTATAAGTTGAGTTGAGGGCCTTTACCAAACCAGTATAGTCTTCGACATTTGGCAATAATGCTATAGTAAGCCACGCCTTTAGGGTACATTAACCAAACATTCCACAGAAATGAAAGGTAGGCTGTTTGTGTTCACTTACTTAATAAAAAAAAACGTTAATGTCAGAGTATACAGCTGACTTAAAGTGGTGTTGCTTTCAGAATTTAAATCGGTCCCTGGTCAGTCTGGACAAGGAAATAAAGTTATTTTTCTGTTTTTATGTAGTTGCAATTCACTGCTACGCTGGAACGTCTGCAGAGCGAGTTGGACAAAATTGTGAGCCTTCAAGCCAATGCAGAGAAGAAGTCAGCAGAGTTTAAGGTATTATAATGTTCAGAGGTCACCTTTCTAATTTTCAGAACACACAACACACACAGATCCTATGGAAAAATCTTTATAGTTAAAACAAAAGATTAAGTAATGTGACACACGTTTTAAGATCCAGATACCAATTGTAATATTCGCAGTAGAGGGATTCCACATAGGTTCAGGAGGGCTGTGTGCATCACAGGTTTGCAGGGTATCCACAAAAGACAGTTTTACAAATAGTTAAATGGAAATGTAATTCAAAGGTTATCCTCAAAATCTGCCCTTGATCTGACTTTCCTCCAAGTATTTTGGATACCCCTTCTCAAAGGTGATATTTCACTTGTTGGTTGCTAGACCCCAAGCACATTCTCAGATCGCTTTTTATGTGTTTCTTACATGAAAAGTGGACAACAAGCCTCCTGCTTTTCATGTGAGTAGTCTGTGCCCTCATACTCCTTACAATTCTTTGATCGATTGATATGTTGTATGTAACAGGTTACATTCTCAAGATTTATTAGCTTGTGACATACTTGACCAGTTACCCCAAGAAGGTGTTTAGTTGCACTGGCTTCCACAAAAGTTATAGCCACTTAGACATTACTTTCTGGGGGATGGCATTAAACTATCCGAGGGCACACGTCTCTGCCCAAAACCAACATGACAGAACCACTTTTTTCCCTTGGGAGAGCTTTGGGTATACCCCTGAGGTGTGTCTGGGGAAATTAGTAACCTCCCCTGCAAACCAGTTCTCAAACAGCTTTTTGTCCCACTGGAGTTGGTTCCAACCTGACTACCTGGCAATGGAAAGGTCAGGCCTTGGTGTGGTCGTCCGTTAGTGACAAGGGATGCCCCTCTGAAGCTTGTGCAGTTGCTGGCCTCATCCCCCCACCATCCTGCAAGAAGAAGGAAACACATTCTTCCTCCCAAGTACCTTTTGTTCCTTTCAGACTTCAGGCCAGGAAATAGTGACTTTCTAAATTCACCATTTCTGAAATAGTTAGACAAAATCTGACTTTAGCATTCATTTGGGCTTTGTTAACTATTTAAAAACAATTGAAGTGTTTTTCAAGCCTCTGTCAATCTGAAGTTAGCTTTATTAAGTAGTGTAATAAAGTAACCCAGTGTTTGCCGTGGCACAGCCAGCCTTGCTACAGTGAAAACAGGTGTCTTGCTTTTTCACTGCAAGGACATGTAAGGACATTAAATATATACGTACTACTTTTAAATATTAAGCACCTTGCCTCAGGGCTGCTAAAGCCTATTTTAGTGGTGTATTTACTGATATTAAAAAGTAAGATAGTTTTAGTCCAGGGTGATTTTGATAGGTCATAATGGCAGATTTAGAACTGCCCAGCCAGACTGCTGTAGCAGACCTGGTGTCATGTTTTAGATGGTCACTCTAGTGGTGGCACAAAAAGTACTGTAGCTCACTAGTGTAGGAAGCTGGCCTGGTTTGTAGTGGGTACCTAAGGTACTTACACCTTATACCAGGTCCAGTTATCCCTTATTAGTGAAATGTAGTCAGTGTCTGGAAGCCAGGCTCTCTAGGGGTAGTGTGAATGGGCAGCCAAGGCCTAACTAGGAGACATGCAAAGCTCATGCAGTGCCACTCTAGTCACACAGTACTTACACAGATGAAAGAAGATAGTGTTACAAAACTAAAGGTACTTTATTTTGGTGACACAAATGCTAAAAATACCATAGAGACTATACTTCCTTAGGAGGTAAATAATACACAAATTATGTACACTAGTGTGCAGAAATAGTTGTGAAAACAGTGCAAATAGTGAAAATTACAATAGCAAAAAATGGGCCTAGGGGGAGCACAACCATGTACTAAGAAAGTGGAATGCGAAAGTTGGTTTCCCACCTAGGCACGTGTAGTGTGAAGAAAGGCACTGGCAGTATTAGAAAACACCAAAGGTAAGTAATAGAGCCCACCCCAGAGCCCAGGAAAGCAGGAGTAAATCACAGTAACTTTCCTAGAATACAGAAGAACACGAGAAAGATGACTATGCAAGAACCAGAAACGACTGCAAGACACCAACATTGGATTCCTGGACCTGAAGACCTGTGAAGAGGGGGGACCAAGTCCAAGAACCGCTGAAGAGTCCAGGGAGAACAGGAGACCCCGCTGAAGCAGATGAAGGTGCAAAAGTGAAACCTCTGTTTGGAAGAAAAAAGTCAGAAATGCACCAAAGAAGACAGCTGCGGGGTCCTGCTTGGTGCAGGAGATGTCCCATGTCGAGTAGATGAATGCAGGCTGATTTTTGTTGCTGGATTCCACCAACAAGCCTTGGTTCAGGCAAGATACACTTTTGGCAGGAAAACGCACTGCCCAGGCCGAGGAGGTACCTGGGGGTCTCACCTCAGGGTGAGGAGACAGAGGGGGTTCTCAGAAGACCAGGCAGCACCCACAGGAGTCCCACAACACGGGGACAAAGGAGTTGCAAATGGCGGTCATCGCAGCACTACACAAAGGGATCCCACGCCGGCGGAGAACAACTCAGGGAGCTGAGCGTCGCAGGATAGAGTGGTGGGGACCTGGGCTAGGCTGTGCACAAAGGAATTCTTGGAAAAGCACACAGAAGCCCTAGGAGCTGCAAAACACGCAGTGCACAGAGGTACTGTCTGGCCCGGGAAGGCAAGCTCTTTCCGCCACCAAATTTGGACAGCTGGACCATTGGACAGTCAGGGTCACTTTAGTCCACCACCGGTATTCCAGGATCCCCACTCGTCATCAGGAGAGGAGACCCAGAGTACCGGTTGTCGCTGCAGAGAGGTGCCTGCTGAAGCACGGAAGTGACTCTGTCACTCCACTGGAGATTCCTTCAATTCTTTCAGTGCAGGCTGAAGACAGGCAGTCCTCTGTGGATGCACAACCTGGAAACTGTTGCAGTTATTGGCAGGAGCTGGAGTTACAGAGTTGCAATAGTCACCTTGGATACTCTTTTGCAATTTGTAGAGTTCCTGGAGCAGTTCTGCAGTTGATCCAATGGTAGAAGGTGAAGCAAAGGATGCAGAGGAGTCCTGCTGGAGTTTTGCAATCCAAATCTGAGGAACCACCCACAGGAGAGACCCTAAATAGCCCACAGAGGGGATTGGTCACCTATCCAGGTATAGAGGGGTCTCTGACGTCACCTGCTGCCACTGGCAACTCAGATGCTCCCAGAGTATCCCACCATCTTGGAAACCAGGATGGCAAAACCCAGGGACACTCTGGAGGAGCTCTGGGCACCACCCCTGGGGTGGTGATGGACAGGGGAGTGGTCACTCCCCTTTCCTTTGTCCAGTTTTGTGCCAGAGCTGGGGCTGGGGGTCGGTTTGGAATGGTTTATGCAAGGAGGGCACCATCTGTGCTGTTCAAAGCTTTTCCAGATGCTCTGGGAGGATACCCCGCCCCAGCATGTAACACCTATTTCCAAAGGGACAGGGGGTGACACCCCTGTCCCAAAGGAAATGCATTGTTCTGCCTTCCTAGGATTGAGCTGCTCAATCCCCAGGAGGGCAGAAGCCTGTCTGTGAGGTGGCAGCAACTGGGGCTGCAGTGAAAACCTCAGAAGACTGGTATGGCAGTACTGGGGGGTCCATGAAGGAACCCCCAGCGTGTAAGGACTTGGACCACCAATACCAGAAACATATTCGGGGTTACCATTATCCAGCTACATATATGTATTGACCTATATGTAGTGCACACTTATGATGGCGTTTGCGCACTCACGAAGTCCAGGAAAATAGGCCTGGATGATGTGGGGACACCTCTGCTAGTGAAGGGGTGCCCTCACACACAGGTGCTATGCACCTAACCTTCAGGGTCTGAAGGTTAGATATACAGGTGACTTATAAGTGACCTGGTGCAGTGAAAATGGCTGTGAAAGAGTGCTTACACTATTTCACTCAGGCTGCAATGGCAGTCCTGAAGAAGTGTTTGTATGAGCTCCTTATGAGTGGCAAAAGAAATGATGCAGTCCATAAGGATCTCCTGGAACCCCAATGCCCTGGGTACATAGGTACCATGTACCAGGGACTTGTAAGGGGGGTCGGTATATCAATTTGGAGTGGAATACTGAGTTACAAGTATGTAAGTACAAATTTGGAACCAGAGAGAGCATAAGCACTGGAGTTCTGATTAGCAGGACTCCAGTGACACAGTCAAGCATACTGACAAAAACAATGACAGGGCTACACCCTGCTTTGGAACTCCTGACTTAAGATTATTTCACAAATAAAGGTCCTGTATTGTCCGACCTAGAACTGTATGAATTGTTGGATGCTGTCAGTATCCTGAGCGTCCAGAGTTATAGGCTGGGTGAGCGGGAAGTCACGTCTAGAGCTATTGAGAGTGTAGCTATAAAAATATCAAAGCTTGTGACGCTGAGACCTAGTAAAAGGAACTGCTCCGAGTAGTATGTGTAACATGTGTCGTACTATGTATACATAGTCAAAAGGCCTCAAGGTGTCCAGCAACGTCGAAAGCTATAAGCTAAGTACCGCGAAATGTCAAATACACAGTGTTAATGTAGTGCTGACCCACTTTTTTTTAATGTTTAATAAAATGACCTTACAGAAAACAGATGTCTTTCATTTAATGTTTGCGGTGTGTGACAGCATGACGGGGGCTGCTTTAAGGAAGCTTTATTACGATACACTAGGGGTTGGAAGCTTCCGAGACTCCGAAGCTCTATTTAGAAGGGCTCGAGTTGAAAATGAATCTATAAACCGATCAAGGGTGAAGACTTTGTTAGTGAGGAAATAGGCATATTCACTCCACAAACCAGCAAGGAGACATTTTAAGAAGGGGGCCACAGTTAGCGCGCAGCTAGATTATCAGTGGCAGGCTGACATAATCAGTCTTCAAGATCTAGCAAAGCATAACAACAGTGTAATGTATATATTAACAGTCATAGACGTATTGTCCAAATATGCCTATGCAGAGGCGTTAAACAATAAAAGTGGCACCAGCGTCACCACCGCCGTTAAAGACATCTTCGCAAGAGGTTGAGTACCTCAAAATCTACAGACGCTGAAAAGGAATTTTTAAACAAATCTTTTCAGAAATTATTAAAGCAGCACGCTGTTCAGCATTTTGTAACGCACACTGAGGTAAAAGCGACGGTTGTAGAGCATTTTAACAGAAGTTTAAAATCAAAGATGTGGCGATATTTCACAGCCAACAATACCTACAGATACCTGGATGTTCTACAGGCTTTTATAGATATATATAATGCCAGTTACCATAGGACCATCAAAATGTCTCCCGTGGAGGTAACGGCGGACAGTTTGTTAATGGTGTGGAGAACTGTGTGCGGGAGTAGTCTTGAAGCGAAGGTCAAGAAACCTGCTTTATAAGAAGGGGATCATGTCCGGGTTTCAAAGTTGAACGGCGTCTTCACCAAGGGCTACCAACAGACATTTAGCGATGAGATATTCATAGTGGAAAGTGTGGAGCTTAAAGAAGGGGTATATATTTACAGGTTAAAGGACTACGACAGGGAAATGGTAACGGGTGTCTTTTACAACAAAGAGTTACAAAAGGTGCCCTATGATCCGAACAGGGTGTACAGGGTTGAAAAGGTTCTGAAAAGGAAAGGCAGCAGGGCTAAGAGGCAGGCGCTGGTCAGATGGCAGGGCTGGCCCGAGAAATTTAGCAGTTGGGATTTGGCCAGCTCGCTGCAAGGCGTGTGAGGTCGCACTGTAAGTGCTGAGATGGAGACCTCGCCTTTTTATACTACGCTACTGTCCAATGCCTCGAAGGACATGTTCCCCAACAATCAGATTTCTAATTATACGGGGAAACTGGCCAAACCGGTGGACCTGAAAGGGAACTGGAAGGTGGCCCTAATGGAGATACAGTACCCTAGAACTTGGAACACATTTGCAAAGCACAAGGCCAAATTTAATATAAAGCAGGACCCTTTGAGCATCCACTCAAGATTCCCACATGGCTATTATCCAACCGTTACATCAGTGGTGGACGCCATCAACAAACCTATAGGCAACATTAAAACGTATACGACTTTTCATCTAGTGGCGGATAACGTTAGAAGAAAAGTGTTTCTTAAAGCCCCAGAGCTCGATACAGTGTTCAACTGTTCAGGTAAATTACAGAGGGTTTTAGTGACCGTACAACATGTGTTAAGACAGGTGGATCCGGACCCTAAGGCCCATATTTCTACTTTTTGACGCAAAACTGCGCCGGTGCAGTTTTGCGTCAAAAATATTACTGCCGGCTAACGCTATTATGGTGCGCCGTGCGGGCGTCATATTTATACTTTGACGCACGGCGGCGCAAACAACAGATGGGAGTCATTATTTTTGACGCACACCGCGGCGTCAAGTCATAAAGGAAAACGACGTTAATGCGGCGGAAATGACTGTGGGTCGATTTACGACACCGCAAACCGGATATGCGCCGTTTTCTTTTTACGCAATAGCATCAAAAAAACCAGCGAACACAGCCATTTCACCAGAGGAGAGACAAAATGGATCCCAGATGCCACTACAGACCCCAGGAAGATGACAGCAGACCAGGAACCAGCCAGGAGGACCCACACAAGAACCAGGACACATTTAAGAAGAAAATAAAGTGTTGCTTTAGTGCAGAGGAACAGGAAATGCTTGTTAAGGAGGTGACGGAACACCAGCACCAACTGTTTGTCACCTCAAAGTTGCCAATCAGTAGGAGAGAGGCCATATGGCAACAAATTGTCGACAAGATTAACAGTGTGGCTGAAGTATGCAGAACAGTCATCGAGTGCAAGAAACGCTGGCATGACTGCAAGGGCAGGACCAAGGAAAAGATGGACAGGAACAGGAAGGCAGCACTGCAGACTGGAGGTGGGAGTCCAGCACACCAGGAGGCCCTGGACCACATGGAGGAGATGGTCGCAGCCGTCATCCCTGAGGAGATCGTCACAGGGATTCAAGGACAGGACAGCGCAGACTACCAGGAGACAACGCACATGCAGGTTAAATCGCATGGGGAATTATAATTCAATAATGTCAACTGCAACCGGGAGGGAGAATACCTACTACACATTGCATGTAAGTCATTATATACATGGAGTGGCATGGGTAAAGGGGCACGGCATGGGGGCATGGCCTGCACAAACAGAAGCTGGGGCACACCATTACACTACACCAACAACAGTCCCATGGGGACATGCTGTCATGCCAACGATGGAGCAAAGGGAAAGCCACGACAGGAGGGAAGGCCACTACGTCAAACTGACATCCTGGCACACGTCAGCCAACATACCCCCTACATTAACTAGGGCCCTATTAGCAATCCTCTAGCCATACCGACAACTGCAATGTAACTGTAACAACAGTTGCCACTGCCACCTCTGCTCTGTGTGCAGCTCAAGTAGCCAATGGCAGTAACCTCCCCATGTATCATACACACCTAAATTAGGGGGTGAGGATGACAACTGCAACAATCCCCAGAAATAAGACAAGGGCCCCAGTACTCTCCAATGTCAATGCCCATAGTTGTCACAAACATCAGCCAATGTAAACAACAATAGGAGCTACACAGCACTAAGGACACACCCATGCTGCATATGTCAGGGTCCATCCTGTGCCTGGGTAACAAGGCAACATCCCAAATGTCATAATGCTCAGACAACAGCATTGAGGAGGGGACACATGTAACTGGTCACTGAAATACACCCGCACAGTCAGAGGAGGAAATAGGACACTGATACGATAATCAGGGCAATCCATTGTAACACACATTCCCCAACATCAGCAGGACACATTACCAATGTCAAAACCATATCGGATCATAACATTGCCATGCGTAGGATATGCCACATGTCAATTACATCTAAGTCAATGTGAAAGATCAGAGATTGGGGCAGGTCCAGATTGTTAAGTGTGCTGACAGGGCCATCAGTACACCCACAGCCAGTGAAAGGTATCACCATGAGAATGGATGTACATGGAGGGTCGAGTAGGAAAAGGAGGTGGCAATTCTCTATTTGGCAAAAATCAACCCCTAGAGGCGATGAGGCTGACAAGTCTGATAACTCAATAACATACATTTGACACACAGGTGGGCCATAGGCCTGGAAGAATGCCCATCTGAAGGACTGGAGAAATTAACACAAAACAAGATCACAAAGTGAATTCATCAAAAGGCAGGCACATCATATCAAAATTGCCACAACACACACTAATTGTACCGTGTTTCATTGCAGAGGAAGATGGATCTCCTGCTGATATGCCTGTCCCAGATTTCCCTGATGACACGGATGACGAGCCGATAAACATTCCCCAGGAGACCATCCAAAAGGTCCTTGAAACCCTCCAGACCCCACCTTCTGTCACAAGGAGGAGCACAGAACAAGCAGCCATCGCAGAGGAACCACCCACCACCCCAATTGTAAGACTGCCAGCTCCAATACAGCTGAGGACTCAGACGACACTGGCACCAGCTTTGAGAGAACTGTAGTTGGAGTACGGCGGGAGCTTGCCAAGGAGGTGCAGGTGGGGATGCAAAATATGGCAGCCATCCTAGAGGGGGTGCGTTCGTGCATGATGTCATCTGCAGATCAGGCAGCAGCTATGCAAGCCCTAACATCTATCTTGCAGGAACTGCAGAAAACCCAGAAGGAAATCAGCACAGCTGTAACACAGTTGACCCAGCACCTACAACAGCAATCCTGTCAACGCGTGCACGAATGCAACATTGAACCCCTCAGGGCTGACCTGGCTGCCTATCATCGTGATGTGGCTGCTATTCTCAAGAACCAGCAGATACTCCTTGCTGCAGTACTGCCCTTAAGACTTTCACAGGGAGCAGCGACCGGGATGTCTGACTCCACGTCTTCTAACACTGAGGTGTGTGTTGCCCCTTCACAACCACCACCAACAAGGACAGAGGAGGCAACACACACATCAGAAGAAGAAGACATGGAACAGATCACTTTCACACGGAAAAGTACCCGGAAGCACTAGTCCCTGCCACATGGCCAACTATTACCAAGGTCCTGCACTTTATAACATGCCAGTCTTACAACTCTACTTAATGACTGTTCTGCTTACCACTGTATATTTTGTCAGCCTGCCCAGTGATTGTCTCTTTCTTACTCATTGGCAAATCCTGTCCCTCTGCACTGTCTGAAACATCACCCCAGCATGTCAAAAGCATTTCCGTAACCCCTTGTGTAGGATCACAATGCAAGGTGTCACTCCAATGTACATATAGCACTACAGCACTTTTCAATAAATAGCACTTACACAACAAATCTGTCTCTGGGTAATGTGACATATCAACTGTTCATTAGATAACTGAAATGTGCCTACTGTCAAATTACATAGCTTGTCATTACAACTGTCCTTATATTATGTAGTCTGATAATTCTGCACAGTGCCCATGATTGCATCATACTCTGCCCATCCTGAGGGACATATCTGATGAAGTGAGAAACCATACACCATCATGCTGTGCTGGACAGAATAATGCTTCCTCAGGGGATATCTAAGTCATCAAATAGTGGCTGCAGAATGTTGTCACCATGCAATACTAACACATATAACAGTGCACACAAATCTAAGCAAACACTACAAAAACTGCATGAATGAAGCTGTCTGAGTTTACATACTAATAGGTACTCATGCTGAACTGTGTCACAAATGACGTATGTGAGTCATGAAGACAAGAATACAGAAGTGCCTACGAGAACTCATCTTATAAGGGTGTCCTTGATCATCACACTGCAGTCAGACCTAAAACTGTTCCCCCAATACCAAGTCTGGAAGCACTGTTTGTGACTTAGAAAACATACTTATCGACAGAAACACATTTGGATCCATATTAACTGTGATTGGTGGTTGCAACAAATGGTGGAAACTTTGCAAGGTAGCTCTGGGGTAGCTGCCAATCTTACAGCTCAGTTGGGATTTGTTTGTAGCATAGGACACAAATGTAATAGAACAACATTCATGTACATTAATTCCAAGCCCATGATCAAGTAGCATTTAACACATACTGTTAAGGGTTAACTATATATTTATTAAATGCTAATCACAGAAGAGGAAACTGAGGGAAAAGTCTTACCTACCCTAATCTACCCTGACTACTCATTACCCACAACTGTCCCTAACTAACCTAAGCTACACTTACTTATCACATGTAACAAAACGTTTTAAACATCTACCTCCCACCCCCCTTATGAGACAGGACACATGGAGGACAACACATACTAACCTAAACACATACTATGCTATTCTAAACAAATATATATTTTTTGTGTTTTTTTTTTTTACACACAAGAACCCCAACATAGCCCCCCAACACACGTGTAATAAGTAAAAAATAGAAACAAGCAGGCCCCACACCCACTAACACTAACTAAACTGACAGCCTATACTAACCTAACATCAAGCCCCCTAAGCCCACTAACTATAAGAACAAGGAAAGAGGAGGGAGGGAAGGGTATCATGTCCATCAAATAAAGTGTCTAGAGGTTGGCCCTCCAGATGGTCCTCTTAATATCCTTGACCCGCTGTTTAATGTGCTGCATATCCCGGCTCAGGTGGCTCACCTTGCGCAGCACTTTGTCCATCTTATGTTCAAGTCTGTTGAAGGCTGCAGGGTCAACAGATGGAGCATTGGCAGTCTGTGTACCGGTGGAGGAGGTCTGTGTGGGCTGTCCTGCACTGGTGGCAATGCTGGCGCCAGGAAGTCCTGCAGATGTTGGATCAACAGTGGCAGCTGTGGGTGGGGCCACCTGTGTCTGATTGGTGGTTGTGCTTGTGGTGGCTATGGTGGGCAAAGTAGGCCCACCCTGTGGGAAGGCTCGCCATGCCCTGGAGGCACGTTCATGGCGATATTGCCGGGCCATCCTCCGGAACCCCGACTCCACCAGCAGGATGTGGTGGTATTGCATGGCCCGGTGCTGAAATTCACTGACCTAGTCTGGAGTCATGTTAGCTGCTGTGAAGACAAATGCAGATATGCTACATTAGTAACTGCATTGTGTGAAACGGCACAGCAAGTTAATCAGACATTACATCTACTGTACTTGTAACAGCTCATATCACAATACAGAGCACTGAATGTCCCTGAGGAAGTATATGGCAGGCCAAACAACAAAGGTCACATCACACAAAGCACATCCATAATCCACAAGATGGGTAACAACTGGCTTTGACTTGCAATCTGAGTTCTGACAGTTATCATCTAAGAATCATGCTGCATATCCTCCACCAAGAGCTGGGCTACAAATGTCAGTGTACGGAAAGCAAAACTAAAGCCACATGGTCTGCAAGTTGTAACTGGACTTGCCAGTATAATACCAAGTGCCAAACCTGAGTGTGTGTATACTAGGTTCCAACCAAACCGTCACTTATTCACATGTATGTGTAACATACTGGTAGCATCAGTACTAGGTACCCCATTCACAAACCCATGGCCGTGTTTGAGGGGGCGGTGGATACACAACTATAATTTGCCAACAACATGTACACAAAGGAGTGTATAGGAAACTCCACACATGTTTGTCTCTACAGACACACCACTGGTAAGGTCTATCTACAATTAGGAGTCAGCAAACCCTAGAGCACTCATAGGGTCAGACATGTCAGGAAATGCAGAACTTAGTACACAACATATACTTCCAGTGAGGCCTGACTTACATCAGACACAGAGTTGCTAGAACACCCATGATCATGAATTGCATGCACACCTAGGCCATTGCACTCAGGTTCCACAGACTTGATGCACTACATGAGGAAGTACATGCTGCTAGGAGGTTCTACCTACTGTTTCAAACTTACGTAGGTAAACAGGGAAGCAGATGTCTATTGGAAAGCTATTAGCTCTACCAATCTTGGAGAATGTGGGTCTGACAGGCTGACTAAATTGGGGCTTACTTCCATTGCGACGCTTGGTGATACAAGTGTCATACACATGACTATCCCCTGTACTCACAGTGGGGCCTACAGGGATGTCCTACAATCCCTACATGATACCATTGGAAACGCATTGGCAAACTCAAAACATGTGAGTACTGCATTCCCACTCATGGAACAAGTGAAAAGCTTACCCAACGCATCACACCTTGCTATGCGTCCAACTCACATGAGTCCATAACCAGCACACACAACACATAACAGACATATCAACACTTACTGGAGTGGTCGGGTCCTCAAATGTCGCCACCTCTCCTACAGTGTAGGGTGCCGGTCCACCTGTAAGGTATGGAAGGAAGAAATGTGCTCAAAATCTGTGCACAGTGCAACAATTTCATAAACATATACAATGTGTAGGCTGAATAAGGAAATGGCAGCCTATCAGACATGATGGTACTGCATCTGATATATCACGGCCAACTTGTACATAGCATGGGTCTCCTGTGACAGTTATGCACATATCTGCACACATACATTGGCCCTAACTATCATGTGGTTGCAAACATGCCCCATAATTGGTGTGCACTAAGGAATATGGAGTGTAATCGTCTCATCATGTGCATCCAAGAGAGACATCCAAAGCCAGGTTACTTGAGGACTGCATTACCAGTCAAACATGCCTTGTGGCCATGACACATTTATTGCACATAGGCCCAATGTACAGAGGGAGGGGCAGGGACTCTTGTAAGCCATCCTGTTGTTACAGTTTAGTCAATTGGTGTGGCCCAGCTATGGTGATTTGCACCAACCATGGAGATGTGAAGCCATATGCATACACTTGGACTGCCATCCATATTTGGATTGTGGCTCAACTAATTCCAACAAACATCTTAAGATGTTAGCTGAGGGCACCTTACACCTTTTCACGATGTTTTCAAGTCAAGAACTGACATGTATCTAAAAAGATCAAGGAACACAATAATCCCACACATTCATAGTACTTCTGTGAGCGCTTTCCTTCCACACTCACCAGACTCACCTGAGACAAATGTCTGAGCCACTTTGCTATTATCAATTGACTTGAAGGTAGCACTCATTTTCTGCATCATGTAGTGATTCTAAAGTCAGTCTAGCAATTGCGTCAACATAGTTGGCCTAAATGTTGGTACATCTGTACTTCTCTGTCAATAGTACCCTATAAAGACATGATTGGCTCCTATTTTGTTAGCTGACCTGACAAAAAGGCCACACCAATTTCCTTCATGGAAAAGTAACCTGTAAGTTTGCTGAGCACGTGCTACCTGACAGCTAGCAATTGTGATCCTTGCCATAGTGCATCAATGATCCCCTTATATTTCCCCAGCATTACACACACAGTCAGCAAGTTAGTTGGCAGACATTGCACTAATCCCCTGATGTCACTACAGAGCATTTAATCGTGCACATTAACATAAGTCGTACTCACCAACAGTGCCACCAATCATGATTCCCAGGTGGTCCAAGAGATCCTGCTCCCTGGTGATGAGGTCAGCCCACTGGTGCTTCAGCTGGTGGTCAATCCTCTGGCTGGCATACACACGCTGCAGGTGATGCAGCACCGTTCCCCACCGGATTCTGCGCGCCTCTGTTGGATACCCCTGTATGACCCTGCCCCCTGCCTGGATCATGAGCGGTAAGAAATGTGTCACCAGCCAGATGAAGCCCCCTAACTCCTCTTCCCCCATCCTGCCAAGACGTGGCCTACCACACATACTTATAATTGACGATAAGGAATAGGGGTACACTAAATAGAAAGGGGAAAAGGGTGAAAGTAGGGGTACAAAGACAGAAAAATAGTAAACCTAAACACTAAAAGAGCCCAACTATCCCCAAACTATCACTACCCACAATAGACTCCCACAAACAAGAAAAACACAAGATAAATGGACAAATGTAGACAAAACACAGTACTACAGTATACACAAACAATATTTATTTCACAAAAGGACTTTACAGATAGCACATAGGACAAAAACAGCACAAAATCTCAGGACAACACTCTCTACACAGCCACACAGTCAAGAAGGATCATAGAGGGTCATTCTGACCCTGGCGGTCATTGACCGCCAGGGCCAACGACCACGGAAGCACCGCCAACAGGCTGGCGGTGCTTCCTGGCCAATTCTGACCGCGGCGGTAAAGCCGCGGTCAGAAAAGGGAAACCGGCGGTTTCCCGCTGGTTTTCCCCTGGCCAAAGGAATTCTCCATGGCGGCGCTGCAGGCAGCGCCGCCATGGGGATTCCGACCCCCTTCCCGCCAGCCTGTTCCTGGCGGTTTACACCGCCAGGAAGAGGCTAGCGGGAACGGGTGTCGTGGGCCCCCTAACAGGGCCCCATTAAGATTTTCAGTGTCTGCTTGGCAGACACTGAAAATCGCGACGGGTGCAACTGTACCCGTCGCACCCCAGCAAATCCGCTGGCTCCATTCGGAGCCGGCTTCATCTTTGCTGGGGCTTTCCCGCTGGGCCGGCGGGCGATCTTTTGAAGATCGCCCGCCGGCCCAGTGGGAAAGTTAGAATGGTCCCCGCGGTCATTTGACCGCGGGGCGGTGTTTGGGCGGCTTCCGCCCGGCGGGCGGCACCCGCCGCCCGCCGGGGTCGGAATGACCCCCATAGACTGCAAAGTGAAAGTGAAAGTACACCCACTGTACATGATCTGTAAACAGGATATCCTATTACATGACTTCTTGTATGAAAAGACCCGCCTTTTTCGCGTTATGTGTCATTTTTTTGTTTACCAAAACTGTATTTGCGTCATTTTTTTTGACGCACAGAAGTGAATATTAACACGCATCAATTTCACTCCTGTGCGTCAAAAAAAATGACGCATATACAGTTTTGGTAAACAAAAAATGCCGCACAACGCTAGGGAAGTCAAAATTACAGTGCCTTAACTGGTTTGGGGCATTTTTACTTGTTTTTCGTTTTTTTTACATTTGGAACACATCAGAGATTGGCTAATTGAAGACAGTATGGTGTTGATGGTATTTGTTCACATGTGTGACATCATACTGCAGTGGAACATCATCAACTACACCCTTCACAGTATTTTTATAGTTGGCTGACGCAATAGATGGTCATAGGTGTGCACTACATATATGTGTTGAACAAATTGTGCAGGTTTGGCATAAGGAGAGGATAGCAATGTGAAGCACATATGTACAATACCTAAATGCCTTTGGCTCAAAGTGTGTGCTTTGACAACTAATGTGTTGGTTGACCAAATGTGTGTGTATCACATGAAGAATAATTGTACATATGGTTGTATGAATGTGACGTCTATGTGTCCAATCCTTAGATGCAAGTCAAATTGAAAAAGAGCAAGGTCATGGGTTAGTCATACATGTAACAACACCCGTAAAGTGTACTTCCAAGTTTTAGGGTCACGTAGACACCACATGTGACATAGCATGCACCAGATGGATGGCAGACGCTTGTTCATGTCAATGGTCCACATTTTCTACATCCTATGTCCTAGAGTATTGGTAAGAGCTTCCTAGGCACTAGTTGGTGAATCCCACAGTGAGTGATACACATGCATTGAGGAAGTGGGTACCATGTTGTTTGCACAGACAGACAAAGGTGAATCTCATATGTATGATGACACCACAGTTGAGGCCATAGAAGTGAGCCCCAACTATCAAGTGGCTGTGGTGGACCAGCATACAAGACAGCACGTGTCCACATATTTCCAGTGATCAATTGCACATAGGTGTCTTGTTCATGTGTGTGGTCCAATGATGATCTTGTGGATTGTTTGGGGTGTAATTTGTCACAGTTTGGTCCAGGACTCATCATGAGTCAGTGGCAGCTATTCCTGTAACTACTGAGTATCCTTGGTTGATCAATGTGAGTAAAGTAGATGTGGACATGTGAATCAACATGTGGATGGTCCCACCCTGTCACTAAAGACGTGTAATGAGACAGTCAACAGGGCAACCTTGGTGTGCTAAGTGAGATAATGTCTCAGGTGTCATGTTCCGGCAGGTGTCATTACAACATTTGTACACAGGTTGGCCTTTGCACTTCCCACTGCATCTGGGAACATCATAGCCTCTGTGCTGATTATTCTCGCAGCTATTCACCACACAGGGCCCATCACTATGTTGTGCGCACTGTGATGCTGTGTGTGAACTGTCATGGTCCTGACATTTGTGTAATATTCAAGGACATTATCAGAGGTTGCTGGTTGTGCTGAAAGCCCCGTACCAAATCCCTGCTTACATCCCTGGGATACTGTCACACTTTGTCATTCATGCATAAATGCAACCCAGACAAGGGATGGGCCATGAATTTTGCTTTTCGAAGAGGATGTAACTCAAAAGGTACAGTTAAAAGGCAGATGATGCTATACAAGGTATTTGGGTATGCATGGAAGAAGCCCATGCCCAATGTCCCCTGATGAATGAGAGGTTTGCTAATGCAAGTGTGGTACATATGTAGACACAGGGATACTTTAGTGTGACGCACAGACAGTTGCCAGTCAGGCTGACAGAATGCAAGGTGATTCAGGATCCAGTTACTTGACAAGTTACGTAATCAGTGGTCTGACTGAGACTGTTTTGAGGACAAAGTAGACAGTTGACATGTCAAACTGTGTACGTCCTGTGTTTTTGAAGGTGACAAATGAACCCAGTGGCTGTGTTACATGGCTTAATTAGTATCAAAGGTTGACAGTGTATTTGACATAATGGCAAGTCCTATGCTGTTCCAGGCATCATCACGGGCAGTGCTTTTTGAAATGTGTGTTGTGCATGGAGGTGATCATAGGTGTGGGCTGCATCTGTTTCTCACCAGTCCTGTAGGTGAGACTTGCATTCTAAGGGCCAGTAGACATTTTCACAAGGGGAAGCAATCTACATGTGCTAACAGGCCTTTGAAACTAGAAGACAGTGTATAAATTGACCTGACGTCCTTGCAGTCAGATGTTCAGTGACAATGGCATACCATAGGAAAGGGTGTAGCACACTGGTTTGCTAATGTTGGTGTGTGTGTGTGTGGAGGAGGTAATATCAGGGTACACATCTTAGTATTCCAGGGACGTCTTCCGACAGGTGGGTTGTGACCAGGTGCATGGGTGTGTAATGAGTTAGGAAATGGCCTGACATGTACATGGAATGTCATGTGCGTAATGCATGTCATATGTGTGGCACTTGTGCTGTCAATGTTCTGCTTCCATGGAACTCTAGTCACAGATAGTCCTTGCAAATATTGGATGCAGTTGGACTAACTGCTGTCAAGGGTCTGGTCAGGCATTCCAGTTACTGATGCCAAAGCACATTGACATCCTCATGTATGAGGCTTGTTTTCCCCTTATTGAGTGATGGTGTCATAGTTGTATGCCATATGCTGCGTTGGACCTTGCTTTCAACATGTATGTGTGAAATAGTTGTAGTCCTCTGCTATTGGCCTTCAAAGGAGATATGTGCATGGTATATGTCATTAAGAGTGTGTGTGTGTGTGTGTGTGACATTTGTATGTTAGGCATCAAATTAGCTCTGGTATGTTCCGTGTCCTACTCAGTATCTCAGCAATGCTCCATGAGGCAACACTCTTATTTTGATAAGTAGAGATGAAGGTGTGCAAAAAGGAATGGACAGACCATGATATGGCGATTAGAATAGGTGTTTATTTAAATTAGTTAACTAAAGTGGTGAAGGTGATCATAATCAGAAGAAATTATTTACAATCTGTTGCTGCTTGCGTATACCAGCGGCCTTGTTCTGTAGTTCCCCCTCCTGTTGCAGGCCAGCATCCTCCTCTTCCTCCTCTTCAGCCATGTGTGGCTCTGGTTCCAGGAGGGGAATGTTTCTTTTGATACAAATGTTGTGCAATATTGCACATGTGAGGATGATCCTACAGACAATCTCGGGGGAATATAGGAGGCTACCACCAGTGATGTCGAGGCAGCGGAACCTTGACTTGAGGATGCCGAAGGTCCGCTCGACAATGCTGCATGTCCTCCTATGGGCGTCGTTGTATACACGCTCTGCAGTAGTACTTGGGTTGCCAAAAGGTGTCATAATCCATTGCTGGATGCCATACCCCTGATCAGCTGCAAGAGAAAATGAACGGGATCATGCTGATGTAGCTGGCACTATTGAAAAGACCTTTCATGGCAGTAGTTGTCTTGTGTTGTCTGTGACTCTTTTGTGTACTAATGTGGCATCCTATGCTTGTATGGCTGTACCATCTGCATTGTGTTGTTTCCTTGGCTGAACGAGTGTTTGGCTGCTGACCGTTTGTCAGCTGTATGTTTTGGGATTTACAGTACAGTGTGCCCTTCCTAGCATTGTGACTTGTGATACAGGTGTCCGTGTGTCTTTACTGGGGGTGAGACGATAGTTCCATGCACAGTTAAAATTGAAAGTGTTGTTAACACGTTCATATCAAAGTACCCTGGACATCCCATACCTTGAAACTTATGCAATGTATTAATGTAAAGGTCATTGGGACACTTACAATTTGCAAGGTGACATTTAGGCAACCACACTCATTAACGTTTTAACATTAGGCTATACACTAATTTCCAACGTGTGACAGGTTCAATGGTGACTTCAGAAACATGGCTAGCGATGTCATGACCTCTGTATGTTCCTGTTCAAATGTTGCTGTTGTGGTGTATGTGTTGTGTGTCCTAAAGGGTTGCTGTGCAGTGTGTATATAAGTAGGTTTTTGTACTTACCAACAAGTAGTCCATTGCCATACCGTCCATCCTGGAAGTGTTCATTGATGGTGCAGTGACGGAAGATGTATGAGTCATGTACACTCCCAGGATATTTAGCCACGATGTTGGTGATCAGTCCCTGGTGATCGACTATGGCCTGCACGTTGATGGAATGTGTGTGCTTCCTGTTGCGGTAGAGGTGTTCAGTTGCAGCAGGTGGCACAAGGCGTACATGTGTGCAGTCGATTGCACCAAGGACGTGTGGGAAGCCACTGATTGCGTAGAACCCCTGTTTTGTTTCCTGCTGCTTCTGCAGTGTGTTAGGGAAGCAGATGTGGCGGGTGTCAGTCGAATGATGGCATCCAGTACTTTGGGCAAAAAGGCGGAGAATGATGGTTGTGATATTCCGCCAACCAGGGCACCAGTTGTTTGGAAAGAGCCACTTGCCAGCATATGAAGTACTGCAAGCAGCTTTGTTTCTGTTGGGATGGTGCGGGGTGTCACCAAAGTGGGGGCCAACTGCTGTTCAATGTTGCGCAGCAGCTGTTGAATGGCCTGCCAGTTCAACCGGTACCTCTGTATGATGTCGTGTTCCCTGAGGCCCTGCAGGGTGGTTCTTGGGCGGAATATCCTCTCCTGCCTTCTGCGCTGCCTTTGGGGTCCCTGCTGATGTTGTTGT
Source organism: Pleurodeles waltl (assembly GCF_031143425.1). Classification (NCBI taxonomy): domain Eukaryota; kingdom Metazoa; phylum Chordata; class Amphibia; order Caudata; family Salamandridae; genus Pleurodeles; species Pleurodeles waltl. Next base: position 46,440,089 of record NC_090446.1, on the reverse strand, counting down.
AGCTGCTGTTGTTGCTGCTGGGCTCTGCGTCTGCGTGCACGCTGGATTAGAATCAACTCCATGGCTCCCTGTTGCTGCTCTGCTGCTCTGCTGTTTGTTCTGTGTGTTCTGATTAAATACAGGTGTGTTTGCCCCATTTTAACGCCTGCCCTGACCCAGGCATTACATTTTAACGCAAATCGGGCTGTGCTTCATTTTCTGGCTCCACCTCCCGGCCGTGCGTAATTTTTGTCCAAAAGCATAAATACGACGCACGGCCCTTTAAGCCATTTTTGGGACGGGAACGCCTACCTTGCATATAATTAACGCACGGCGGGTTGCTGCATCCAAAAAATGACGCACAAGGCGGAATTTTGACGTCCGCGGGCATCAAAGTTTAAATACGGGGCAACGTTTGCGCTGATTGTGCGTCAAAATTTTTGATGCACAATCGGTGCAGACGGAGTATAAATATGCCCCATAGTGTCCCGATATTAACGGCGGATTTTATACACTTTACGTGCGACATCGTAGAACCTCAGAGGGTAGGGGATAGTTATTCGCCGTTGTTGTGATGGGTCTCAGTGAAGGGAGAAAATAACACGTTAGTTAATATACAATATCAAAAACTCCACTACATGTCAATTTCCCAAAAACATTTTGACACTACAACCATCATGATCTACCACGATCAGTCAGAGCCGGTGGCCTTTAAATAGGGGAAAGTTATTGCTAAGCTTCATTTAAGGCTGCGCAGTGACTATTAGGAGGCTATGGAGGACCGCCACCCTACTTTCAAGGGGCCCCCGTTATGTACAGGGTCGGATTGGGGGGCTTCTTTCGGAGTTTGTTTAGAAGAGCCATGCCTTTTTGAGAAGAGGGTACGAAATTGCAAAACCTCACGTTAAAGGGACTGCTACGAACATAGCCCATTACTTCGTGGGCTCTGTGATGTTGGTTGTCGCCGAGCGCATGAACAAAGGAGGAAGGAGCTGGGTTGTTGTACAAGGCTCGGGCGGTTGTTCAAAGGAAGCTAAGTGCTTCGAGACGTAGGGGCCCACCAATGCCCTATGAAAAACGGAGGACTTCTTCAAAAGGCCCACACAAAAGAAGAGTCATAAGACAGAAGAGATCTTCCAAGAAGAATAAGAGACCACTCTCTAGTGCAAATATTTTTTAAATCAGCTATCATGGCCTTCGTACACTGCACGTTGGGTGAATGTGCCAAATCTGAGCTAAATTTGTTTTCTCTTAAACCCACAGAGACCAGCATCGAGAACAGTTTTTTCATGGAAGTATCACCTCTAGCCTCTGACGCCGATAGAGTTTTATGTGTCGGGGTCCATGGATATATATTTGGATCTCAACAATACTCTGCTACACCTCGTCTCCAAAATAACAAAGCGAACAGCACCAACATCGAGACTGATGCTAAAATGGCGCCGATCGCCTACCCCATCGCAACCATGTTTAATCAAGTGGACATTACCCTGGGCGACCGACATGTCACGCAGAGTGATAACATGTACGCCTACAGGGCCTACATAGAGAGTATTCTAAATTGCAGTTGCAAAGCCCCGGACACACAGCTTTCAGTGGGACTCTTCTACAAAGATACGGAAGTGCATTTTGAGGACATGGCGTTAAACAGGGGCAATAATGGTTTTTAAAAAAGAGCCAGCTTCACCGCCAGCAGTCGGCAGTTTGATCTCCCGGGGCGCATACATTCAGACCTTTTCTTCCAAGATAAGCTTATAGTAAATGGTATAGATCTTAAGATCGAACTCAACCACAACAAGGACGCGTTCTGTCTGACTCCTGACATGGAAGATGGTTACCACTACAACTTGATCAAAAACGGAAATCTAAAAGCTGAAATATGCTGTACAAAGACGCTGGCTACCAACATGAACATGGTTGTATTCTCTATATTTGACAGCGTTATCACGCCCAACAGCTTATATTTGACTATTATTAAAAAATTGTAAAATGGACACTGTTGAGATATGTGACTTCTTAAGCAGGCATAAATACACTAAGAAATACTTTTTAGGTGTATTTCCTAGCGACGGGCTACCTAGGGAAGTAGGCCCAGAAAGACCCGCACCGTAGTCTTTAACACCGACCCGCATTACAAGGGTGGTACACATTGGGCAGCCATGTTTCTGGATGTAGACAAGGTTATTGGACAGTTTAGCGGAATCCCCTGAACATAACATTTATACAAAACCGATATTCAAATGTATAAAAAAAAGCATCGCCCGCATTGAGTATAACAAGCAGCGTATACAGGATTCTCTAGCCATCACATGCGGGGAACATTGTATATATTTTATTAGTAAAATGTCTGAGGGTATGATGGTTAGAATTTTTTTTATCTGTATTCGGCCGATATACTAAACAACGACGGAGGTGTAAATTACGCTGTAGCCGCACAGACATGGGAGTGACCTTATATTACAAGGTTTAGAGTGTAAATGTTATAAAAGTCTTTTTAAGGGGTCTCTTTATAGGCTTTGGGGCCTGTTTTAGGCATATAAGCGACTGGGAAGTCAGGTGGGAAAATACCGGAGCGTTGTCTGTAGTCTTCTAGAGTATTGGGTTTTAAATCTACCAGTAAGTAGCCGTGGGGTTTTGCGGTAGCGTCGTTAAACGCTTCCATGAAAAACTGATTGTTTCCACTGTACATCTGTTTAGCTATAATTGATATCTGAAGCTTGTCGCAGGTTTTTTTAAGTAAGACCAAGTATGAGGCACTGAGTGTTATAGAACGACTGCTCTTACCCTTGTAATACAAGTTCTGCACAATGTAGCATACGCTCGGATTACGATGATGTGAATATTGAGTAAAAGCACGCTCGATCTCGGGGTGGTACCCGCCTTCGCGCATGAGATCATCCACAACGACCATGTTTACAAGGTGTTTAAGTAACAAGTCGTCATCGTTGAGATTACTGGGGATGCCTTCTATAAATCGGATGTGTGGGAACTTTAGGGAGAGTTCAGTGTAAAGATCTTGCCACCAAGAATAAAGTCACACAATGTTGTTCAGGGTCTGAGATAAAACACCGGGAGCGTTTTCTAACAGGTTTCTTATAAAATAACTTTTACCGCTATTTGAGGGACCTGCTAAAACGCAGGAGAATGGGTGTTGCAGCCTGGTGTCCATAGCGGTTGGGGTTCGCCACTCTAATGTCTTTTAATAACCATATGGCAGTGTTTTCTAGTCCTCGGTGAGGACCCGTTTATCAAACACTACGCACAGAATTTTATACAACGGCTGTGTTGTAATTTTCCACCTTTTTTTGGACCTGACTATGCTCGGGTGGTTTACGACTATTGCTTTGCTATTTTTGTGACCGCTCAATGCGTAGTACTCGTGCACCAGCCCCTTCAGACTGCCAACCTTTATTTTAACCGTATTGCTGCAGTTTAAATTGATACCTTTGACTTTCATACAAACCCTGTTGTTAGAGGTTTTGTAAACATAGGCCCTGGGTCCGGAGGAAGTGTAGTCAAGTATGCACTCATCCTTTTTGAGCTCGCTGGTCAAATCCCCTAGATAATCACCCAGCGGAGGATATTCATCACCCTCTTTACTCACAAAAATAACAGAGTCGGTGTTGTGGTACAAACAACGATCATGAAGCTTATCCAACAGCCGGTAAAGCTCTAGACAAGTGTGAGCGGTTGTGAAGCATGCTATGAAGATGTTTATATTGTTACACGTCGTCGGGTACTCTTTGGCGTATTTCCAGCATAGAACAGCCATCTCATTGTGTATAAATTCACAACTGGACATTGTAAGACGGGGCAAATAGATACTTAAAAAGAATGTCTGGATCTGTGACGATGGATGTGTTTGATAAGTGCAAACTTTCCCCACAAGGAATTGAGACAGAGCTTAGCTAACTGGCGTCTGGCAGGGTTAACCTTAATGAACTCAGGTCTCAGCGTAATATCCTCGTGAGCTTGGTAATCAGTGATGTACTTTTGCTTTGAGGGCTCATCGATGCACCAGTCAGGATACCCCGATGCCTCCTGTTTGTCTCTGAGAAACAAGTTGATGTACTCAGTAAAGAGTTGCATTGTGGTGTGTGGAAAGTGGCAAATTTTCTGTATTTTACCGAGATGGTACCCTTTCTCGGGGGCCGTCTGCACCTCGATGGTACACCATGTCCCCTTTAGAAGCCTATGCTCATCACTATGGGGGTCATTCTGAGTTTGCCCGCCAAACTTCCCCCGTCGAAAGACCGCTCTGCGGTCAAAAGACCACAGGGTCCATTTCGACTTTCCCGCTGGGCCGGCGGGCGACCGCCAAAAGAGCGCCCGCCGGCCCAGCGGGAAAGGCCCTGCAACATTGAAGCCGGCTCCGAATGGAGCCGGCGGTGTTGTAGGGGTGCAACGGGTGCAGTTGCACCCGCGCGATTTTCACTGTCTGCAAAGCAGACAGTGAAAATCCTGCTGGGGCCCTGTTAGGGGGCCCCACGACAGCCGTTCCCGCCATCCTGTTTCTGGCGGTGAAAACCGCCAGAAACAGGCTGGAGGGAAGGGGGTCGGAATCCCCATGGCAGCGCTCCAAGCAGCGCCGCCATGGAGGATTCTCCCAGCCGGGGGAAATCCGGCGGGAAACCGCCGGACCCGGCTGGGCGACCGCGGCTGCGGAATACTAAAGGAAGCACCGCCAGCCTGTTGGCGGTGCTTCCGTGGTCGTCGACCCTGGCGGTCGATGACCGCCAGGGTCAGAATGACCCCCTATGTCTACACTCACTAGTCTGTTTAGTTTCAGCACATGTTCGACATAGGGGTAACATTAGCCTGCCGTCGACTCTGTACGGAAGCCCTGGGAAGTAAAGCTTCAGCGGTGGGTGAATTTGACACTTAACAAGCCCAAAGTACTAGTCGAGGGAATTAAAGTTCCTATATTTGATCCTAGGATGCCCCACTGGGCACAACTTCACCTTGCTCACAAATGGATACAGACTGGTGAAGTCATAGTAGTGTATTTTCTCACACTCCCCACCGACCCAGTACAGCTGTATGGCATTTGTACGACCGCCGAATAAGGGGTTGTGGGACTCCAATGGTGCTGGTAACTACTGACTCTTAATAAAAGTGCTCAGTTCTGCATCTTTTGTTAGCTCGTCTAACCACTCGTGTTCCCAGAGGGTTCTCAAAACAAAGCTGCTGCTTTCAATATACTGCACCTTCGTCAGAGTACGACTATGTAGATGTTCAAACGTGGTGCCCTGCAGTCTATTAAACTTGTGGGGTTTGTAACAATGCGTTCACCCGTGCTAAAAGCAACCATTGAACTCAAAGGGGGTTGGTACCCCGTTAATTAACGCATACAGTTACGGAGTTCTGGCGGTACTAGAGCTATGGTTTCAGGTTTTAAAAACGTGATGATAAATAGACATGCACATTACTGTAAAGCCAGAGTAATGTTCTTAAATGAATCTAGGCATTCCACGATTTCTTTCCATTTATGGGATTTGGTTTTGATAATCCTGACCTGTTTCGTCATTTCCACCACAACATCTCTGAAAAGGTTGCACACTTTTCGCAAGATCATGACATCCGCCTGACAGTAAGCTTTCAACTCTGTTTGAAAATTAAAACAATTTTCACGGTTTTCATCGTACAACTGTAGAAAGCTCTCTTTTTCGGACTGCATCATGTACTCAACACCGTAACTGTCGGGTGGAGGCATAGGACCGCTGTAATTCTGATTAGCCCATGTTTTGAAAAAGTGAGGGAAATAACCTTTGCATCCTTCAAAACCAAAGGCTTTTAGCAACTTACTCAACTTCATGGGCAGAAAATTCAAAGTGTCTATGAACCTAATTTCAAAAGGCACAACCTTTAACAGCATCAGTTTGGAACCCTGGGTGATGAGCTCCACGTCCAGCTTTTCACGAATCAGGTCCCTGAGAATAAAGAACGAGTCATATGCTTTCGAGTTGTGTGCCAGCATTGTATACTCGTGGTATTTCGGTTGTATGGACGTGTTGACAAAATCATTCACGCACAACCGGCCTTCAAACTCCCAGTTTTCATCGGCTGTTAGATGATGGGCATAAATGTAGTTTGGCTGGTGCACACCCATCCCCTGCGTACATTCTATATTGAATACGATATAGTCTTCTGTTTTTTTCGGGGGAAGCCTTCGAGCATATAACACTTGTGTGATATTTCGGCTATAAAATACGCTTTACACCTGGGACATTGCATACCTTTACAATCATGGTTGTCAGCCTTGTAGTGCCCACAAGCACAGCACTCGGGGGACCCTAGTTATTAACTTAACATCTCTGCTCTCATAGACCGCGTAGTCTCTGAGAGCAGGGCTGTTAAGTTAATAACAGGGGTCGCCGAGCCGCACAGCGCTTGGGGGGACCCTTGTTATCAACTTAACAGACATGGTGTGGTCTCTCAGAGCAGATATGTTAAGTTAATAACGGGGCTCACCCAGTGCTTAATTTGTAAATAAAAACTCACCCATGCCCAAAGCCCTCCTCTTAAACATCTGGCTGCGGCAATTAAATGTGCGAACACTGAATACTTACTGAGGCCGAGTAATCCTAACGCCATCTCGGGCCTCTTCAATCCATTTAAAGCCACTCCTTGACCCTACAGCTCACTCTTGCAGCTTTCTGCTTTCTCCCATTGTGACACTTTTTCCTTTTTCTCTTCCTTCGTCTTTTCTATATGTTTTTTGCTTGCCGTAAATGTTTGAGGCAGTAGAATAAATGCAGACCCTAAAAAAAAAAAGCAAATGGTCAGAACCAGCAAGTACAAATTAAGCATTGCCTCCACCCTCCAAAATAAGTGCAGACCCTCAAAGAAACGTTCAAATGCTCAGTACCAGAACCAGCAAGTACAAATTAAGCATTGCCACCACCCTCCAGAATAAATGCACACCCTCAAAAACACATGCAAATGCTCAGCACCAGAACCAACAAGCACAAATTAAAGCAATGGCGCCACCCTCCAGAATAAGTGCAGACCCTCAAAAATGCATGCAACTGCTCAGCACCAGAACCAACAAGTACAAATTAAGCAATGCCTCCACCCTCCAAATCAGTGCGGACAGTCAAAAAATTGGTGTAAATGCTTAGCACCTGAACCAACAAGCACAAATTAAGCAATGCCTCCACCCTCCAAAATAAGTGCAGACCGTCAAAAAATAGGTGTAAATGCTCAGCACCTGAACCAACAAGCACAAATTAAACATTGTACCCCCACCTCTCGCCACAGGCCTCCTCCAACATACATTAATATCATTTTAAAAAGTGTTTGTAAATGTAGGCTTTACCTATCCGCTCAGCTATCCGCATATAGTTCTGTTCTTTGCAGCCTGCATCTTAACCCTCTGTGCTACTTTACAAGTCATCAACACAACCTCTAAACAAAACTCGGTCATGAACGTTAATTACAGCCTGTATCTTAACATTATAAATGCATCCTAAAGACAATTTATAGTATGTGTTTTTACATTATTAGCTTCATAAGTTATTGCTAAACACAGCGATCCCTGAGACCTGCGCCACCCTGTCCACATCACCACCAATCCTAAAGTAGACATTGCTAAATAGCTAGGGGTTACAATATCAAAAATATTTTAATCATCATGTATATTTGTCTATAAATTTAGACACTTCTATTTTTACCACAACCATTGTTTTATGTATATATACATGTATGTCTCAAAATAACCTGTACAAAAACATATGCAATTTACTCTGCTAGGTATAGTTAAAAAAGGTTGGGGCTAACGTCTATGTTAAACTACAATAGAACATATACAGGCACCACATAGTTACAGACCTTAAGTAGAAGAGGTTTAGCATCACCAATCTGTACTGTGCCCTTCTTATTTGTCTCCTTGAGGTGTTCTGGAAGCCCAAGCTCTCTGTACACTTCCAGTATGTAGTTCAGAAAAAGAGCCCTGTGAATGTGGGGGTGTTTTTATATGGCCCACACTGTGTTGATTATGCATAGGTTTTTGTGAGGGGCTGGGCTTAGAAACAGACATCTGTTTTAGGCGGACATTGCTTGTCATAGGTCTATTTCAAAACTTTTTTAAATTGCCTGGTCACTTTATACTATGCCATCTACTAAACACATTTGAACCATGGCCTGGGAACTCTTAGGGCTACATCTGTTTTAGGTTTATACTGTCTGTCTTCTGTCTATTTCAAAACATTTTTTTAAATTTCCTGGTCACTTTATACTATGCCATCTGCTAAACACCTTTGAACCATGGCCTGGGAACTCTTAGGGCTACATCTGTTTTAGGTTTGCACTGTCTGTCTTCTGTCTATTTCAAAACTTTTTTAATTGCCTGGTCACTTTATTCTCTGACATATGCTCAGGACCTGTTAATCCATATCTGGGAACCCTTAGGGCTACATCTGTTTTAGGCTTGCATTTCTAAATTGATCGGCTGGCTCTACCACAATCAATATTTGCCCACCGCCTCTTTTTGGATTAGCCAGCAGTGTGGTGGTTTGGCCTGCACTTCCAATGCTCCGCCCTGTGAGGAGGCCCCCAAGCAGCCACTTGGTCCTGAATGTCTTACATGTCCAGACCTGTCCTCTTAGGCCCTGAAACAGGTTGCACACCAGAAAGGCCCTCATTTTACACAGCCCATAGACCTAGACACAGGGGCTAGGACCCTGGCACATGGTTAACATGTGACCCCCTGATGTCACAACCCACGTGACTCACCTACACCTAAGTCAGTGCCTAAGTCACCACAGGGCGGGGGCACCCACATCACCACCTAGGTCATTGCCTACAACAGCACGGGGAAGGGCACATGTCAAAAGTTTGATGGAAGGTATCCCACTATGCTACTAACTCACATGCCCTGGGTACACTGGATACCATATAGTAGGGACTTATGATTAAGTTAAATTTGCCAGTCAGAGGTTAGCCAATTCTACAGGTACAATTCCCAATTCCCAGGTACAAGTGAATAAAAAAAACAGCAGCCTCAGTCCAAACATTGAGGGATGACCAGGCAAAAGAGTAATTTCCTTACAGTGGCAAGGACCATTATGCCCTTTAGGGGATCTTTCTTCAACTGCTAAATGCTCTTCCAGCACATTGTGCAGTTTCCTAGTTGTACCCCACAGTTATCTGCCTAGTAAGACCTGACCAAGCCTTTCATTAACTCTTTGTGCTGTTGCCGATCACGTACCTTTTCTCACATCTTCAGGCATGCATCTGGCTCACCTGCAATCAGACCACTGACTGTCCCTGCACCACCCTATTTGAGGGTTTACCAGGCTGTCTCACTAGTGGCCAGAGTGCCTCCCTCATATCCTGACTGACCTCCATGTCACTGCACAATTGCTTCACTAGTCCCCAAGATGATCAGAAATAGAACTCTGTTCTTAGTGGTTCTTATCCACTGTAACATGAACCCATCTCTAAAGCCTGCAATGTAGCCTAAACATGTGACCTCTTAGACCTCATCAAGATTTGAGATACAAAGGGTGCCACAAAGCTTCCCTTTTGCAACACAGCTCTTTGCAGGAGAAAGATGGCAATGTAAAGATTTTCACAGCTGCTGATCCTCACAGAAGTGTGGCAGTCAGGACTTGGGAACAGCATCTCACTTTGTCATTGTTTGGACTTTTGATGCCAACATGGGATAAACAGCATTCCTGTATCCTATTTACTCAAGGTTGTATTACATGTATTATGTGGGTTGTTGATCTACTCTTCAAAAAGACAAGGTTTGGGGATTCTTTAAACCCTGTAATTTTGCATACCTTTGACCGGAGTAAGAATGTAAATCCATGTTCGTAATTTAAAAAAGTTTACTTGCAGGTACTTTTTCTTGTTAGTAATTTTTCTTCTACAGATGGTGAGTGAGCGTTTTAGGAAGGAAAAGCCTCTATGAGTATACACAATGAAAATGTGCTACATATATTGATACGCACATATTCTATGGGGCATATTTATAACTGGGGTTGCGTCACTCTAGCACTAAGCAAAGTGTTATGGGAGTAACGTAGGCCCAAAATACATTTTATAAAGCCATTCAAGGCCAATTTACGTGTCCCTGAGTGGCTTCATGAATCTGGAGTAAAGTAACACAGCACAAATTGCTGCTCTGCGTTATGCTGCCCCAGGGAGACATTTCATGGGTGTTGCTTGGGTGTTCTCTTGGAACATCCATAGACTCTGACACATTCCCATATTTCCCAGAAGTGGTAGACCCGGGAATACACCAAAATGCTACACCTTCCCAGGTAAGGGAAACACCTTAATTACTCCTCAATAGTGTCCTCTATGTGTGCTGCATTCTGCAACACGGATAGAAGGAGGAAAATGCCTCAGTGGATTGTTTTATGCAGGAAGCAGCATCTTCCTGCACAAAAACAATCCTCTGGGGCAAAAATAATGCCCCTTACTTCGCAGGCACCCTTGCACTATGGTGACCTATGTATATTTACACATTCACTGAAAAAACAAAGGTTGACAGGATGTTATAGGTAGGTAAAAATTTCAGTTAAAACATGCCATTTTAAACCAATATAACAACTGAAGTTCCCCACTTATGGTTATCTAAAGGAACAATAACTTGTGCCCTAAAGTAATTATAACTCAGGCCCTAGCAATGCACAGTGTTGTCATCAATGATGTTATTTCAGAAGTTGCAGTGATGTGATCAATTATGTCATAGAACATCTCATTAGTGATGTAACATGTGGGGTAATTAGCAGTGCATAGCGAGCGGTCAAGGAGTCAGCACATCAAGATATATATATATCAGATATATTAGCTTTGTTAAATAATCATCAATAACGGTAAACAAACATTAACAAATCTTTGAGTCCTTTTTAACATTCTTTCAAGTCAGAAAGCACAGCTCTAGAACCAACCCCAAAGTGTCCCTGCACTGCAGCTGAACAGCTCCAGCTTGGAGAGCTTTAAAAAGTATTGTAAGCTGTCCTGGAGTCATGGATTCAATGACCCAGGAAACTTAATGTTATTTTTTTTCATTGTTTCTGGGCGGCCTGCTGCACTCCCTGAAGGCCTCCTTAACATTAAACAAATGTAAATTCCTCCCACCTCCTTCTAGGGAGCATCACCAGGATAACAAAATATTACTATACAGTCCTTGCACTGCATTATAGGGCACTCTTTCCCTGGAGCAGTGAATAATTGATGAGCGTCTCCTGCCACTCATATATTATTGTTCCATTTTTGGTTATTTGGTTGGGTGTCTCGCATTATATTAACTTTGGGGCCACAAGTGGATTCCGGTGTCCCCTGTGGCCCATTCCAGCTCCCCAGCGAACACCCATCCTGGGTGCGGAGGGAGCTAGTTATGTTGTTTTGCTCCATTCAGGCAGGAGCATATTTTTCTGTGCTGCCACTTTGTGAGAACAAAGCTGTGTTCCCAGCCCTGAAGAGTTTACGCAGGGAATTACATTTATATTACCTGCTCAAACTTTCCCAGGTAGAAACAGCAATGTCTAGGGCATGGAGCACTTAGGACACTTCTGCCATCAGGCCTGCTGCTCCTCAAAATAAGTAAATTGGCACTGAGGGATGGGGCCCTTCGAGCCTCCACACGCCTCAGGGAGGGCGGGCTTCTTGCCCCCTCCCAAAAAATTTAAACTGCACCGATCCCCCAGGCCCCGGCCCACCTAGGGGCTTAAAATTCAAAATATCTGGGCAATGCCCTTTTTGTTTATAGGATCTATGCTACCATTAAAAAATATGTTTTGCCTCAGTGGGGATCCCTCTGGAACTTCCCCTGCTCCCAAGGGGCTAAGGCTTATCCCCACCTTTTTTTTTTTTACTCTGTTTCCAAAACAGTAGTCTGAGTGTAATTCCTAAACTAGCTACCGTCATGTCTTTGTTGATTTAGTGGCAGACAATCATATCTTATCTTTAGAATTATCAGCTCCATGGATCCTCTGCAGCATGATATATACATACATTTTTGAACCTTCATTTCACAAAAATACTGAAAAGATTTACACCAAATCACAAAAAGCAAACTTTTTAGACTAAGATCTAACTTTCTTTCAAATTTGGTATAATTCAGTGTTCAATCTGCATGGGCAAAATGCATTTTGGGAACTTCCCCTTTTTTTAGCCCGCAGTTGACGGATCATCCAATACTTTCCAGGAAGAAGCAGAATGAGACATTTTTGGGTAGGTTTCAGGAAGATTTTTCAAATGGCACCAACATTATTAGCAAAACAAAAAAATAAATTTCCAATTGAAACATTGTCGTAGCTATAACTATGCCAGTGTCAAACGCTACTGGATTGTGTGAAATGTCTGCAAAGTCTTTAAAATGAATTCTATAAAGAATGCCTGAGATGCTCTTGAGGACATGCTGCCTCCTCAGCCAGTACCCATAGAGTGTACCAGTGGGAGCAGGACATTTATTACCTTGGGTGTCCCAGTACCACCCAGGAGACTCACACCTATGTTGGGGGCCTCTGTCTGAGTTGCAAGGCCCCTGCAGCCCTACTTGTTTCCCTGCCAGCACCCTACTAAGGTGCGGTGGAAGCCCGCTTTGTTGCTTTCCCCCCACCAGGAACATGTCCCGCACTGAGTAATGCAAAATGTTCATGCAGAGTCTTAAACAGAAATTTGAAATATGATGCATGAGGAACTCATAAGAACTTGTAGCTATGACAGTTCCTCAGGAACACTCCTGAAACCCTTTGTGAATTTTAAAAAAGGTGGACTTATGTTGCAAACCTACTGGAGTAAAATTATAACTTTGTTGTGAAAATGGATCTTTGCTTTGTATGTAATAGGGAACGTCAGCAGCTCAGTATTTGTCCTACTTTAAATAATTGTAGTTTATTTTTTAAACCGGCAGGTCCAACAAAGCATTTTGACAGTTTCTTTGCACATTTTCTCTCTCTCCTAAGATTAAAATTAAGAACGAGCGGAAAAGGATTGAAACGGAATTTGAAGAGCTTCAAGAATTGCTGGAAAAAGAGAAAATACACTTTCTCTCCAAACTGGAGATAGAAGAGAAGGAAATCCTGCACTTGTTGAATGAATCCATCAACAAATTTTCTGAGCACATGTCATCGCTGAATGAAATGATGACCACAATACAGGAAAAGAGAAAGTTGTCTTTAGTCCAACAGCTTGAAGTAAGAGCGGTTGAATCATTCTGTAAATATCTGTCTGCTCGCACTACATGTCTTCATTCTTTAGAAATGGACATGGGGGTCTTAACAGGTTTGTGTCAGTGTGATTGAAACTGATAGACTGTACTAGCAGAACAACTTAAACATATTTGTGTCTGCTGCACTGAAATTAGTTGAAATTACTGACAGAGCCTTCTAAACAGATTGTTGTCTGCAGCTTTGGAATTGTTTTTTTTGACCCCTTGGCTGCCAAGGACATAATGGTTACGTCCGTGGCTGCGGCGCTGAGGCACCATGGACGTAACCATTACATCCTAGTACTGGCCCTCTGCTGCGCCTCCACTTCCCTATGGCAGGGCTGGAAGGGGAAGCGATTCCCCTTCCACCCGACCCCCCTGACCCTCCCCAGTGAGGTCTGAAAACATCAACGCGCTGACCTCAACAGAGGCCGCCCCACTGCGCTGGAAGCTGAGCTTCCAGCGTGGATCGGAAGAGAAATGCAAGAGCATTTCTCTTCCGATCATGTGATGGGGGCCTGAGAGGCTTCAAAGTGAAGGAAAGGAATTTCCTTCCCTTTGCTGTCTCTCAGAGCATTTCAGCAGCCAGATCGTGAAGCGATCCGGCTGCTGAAATGCCCACTAGACATCAGGGATCATTTACCAAATGGAAAATGTCATAAGGGGAGCAACCCCTTGGGAAAGGGTTGCTCCCCAGGGGGACAATTATTTTCAAGGCCTTTTCTGCCCCTCCTGGAGGCAGAACAGCCATTGTTATTAGGCCGATCTAAACCTCTAGACGCCAGGGATCATATTTTTTGTTTTTTAGAGCTGGGGAGCGAGCCCTTAGGCAAGGGCTGCTCCCCTAGGGGGCAAATTATATTTAGGCCATTTCTGCCCCCCTTGGGGGCAGATAGGCCTATTTCAATTAGGCATATCAGCCCCCCTTGGGGGCAGAAACCACTAGGCACCAGGGATGTATTTTTTTTATTGTTTTACAGATGGGGAGCAAGCCACTAGCAGGGTCCAGTTCAGGTCCAGCTGCTTCTGATCAGCATGGCACTACAGGGTAATGCCTCTAGAGGCCTGCTGTGTCCCTGTGGACACACAGGCGGTTAGCTAAATGAACCTTGGAGCCCATTTCTTACTTCTTGGTACAAATGTGAGCACTTCCAGCCCTTCAGTTCTCCACAAAGCTCTTAGGACTGGTTGTCTTCCATTAATCTGAAGGTCCAGAAGTGTTCCAATTAGCTGTGGGTAGGTGCCACTTTTTCAGTATGTACTAACCAGTTGGTGGGGTGACATTTGAACACTCTATAAAGAAAAAGAAAAAAGTTCCCAATGGCAAACCTTTCTACTTTTGCAGCAAATCCTGTTTGCCTTACTGCAAACTATTCCACAGTACACCATTCTGAGGCAAACCCCTTTTGTCAGAATCTTTCTGCCCCTGGAGGGAGCTTGTGTGCCAGTGCGGGATGTGTTTAGGGAAATGAGCAGTCTCCTCATCATCTACACCAAACACGTCCTGGGACCTGTTCCCCCTCACATTGGGCTGGTGCTAAACGTCTCTTCTCTACATCTCCCAAAACACTTAAATATGATGTGCAGGTCTCACCATGGTCCCTTCCAAGTTAATGAAGTTCCTGAACCTTTCCCAGCTACCCTTCCTGAGCTCATATGAGTCACATACCTCACTTCCTGGTCTTCCTGCCAAAAGGTCTAAGCTGTTGTTTCTGCTGTGTTAGCAGTTTTCACACTTCATTAGTGGGAAGCACTGACAGGTCAATCTGTCAGCTGGCTAATGCTAATTACCTTTTCAAGCGTACCTTTTCCTAAATATTCAATAAAATATTGATTTCACCACTAAACTGAATTTTTAATAAACATATAAAATAGCGTTTTCCAGTAGCATCGCCCAAAGCAAAGTTAGCAAATTTATGATTTTATTCCGAACTTTTTCCTCATAGGACAGCTACAGTCCTTTTTTTAGAATGTAAATATTATTTGGAGGCTAGTCATTGTAGGTACATTAAATTCTTGCATGTTTCACTTTTAAATATGAGGCTCTACCTTGGGGCTACAAAGACCTACTTGTAGGTGGCCTTTAATATTTAAAAGTCAGGTTCCTGAGTTATTTCAACAGGTTCATCTACATGTTTAAAACTTGCCGGAGTCATGCTGCACAGTAAGGCCCCAAGTAATGTTTATTTGTCAGCCTATTGGATAGCACAGTACGTTTTGAAGTCCAGAGGTGACATTTACATTCTACATGCCGTTAGTGTATTTCCTGCATCATATATTATGGCCTTACTGGGAAGTTAAATATGCCAATTAAAAGTTAGCCCAATTAAGAGAAATGTCTAGTGCTCAGAGCACATACAATAGTGACTGGACAGCAGTACCCCTCTGTGTGGAGGTCTAAAACCAGCATCATCAGTCCACAACAAGTCAGGCGACCACACAAAAAGACACACTTTCTCAGAATTCTTACATCTAATTTCTTGTGATACAAAATAATAGCACCATTTTCTAATGAAAGAAAGAACGTCCCAAGCCAACATTATTTACTTTTCGCTGCTTTATCAGGGAATAAAGGAGTCTTCTAACAGGGCAATACAAGTGTCCATTAGGATATAGGAAATAACAGTCTTTTTCTATTAATTGTCTCTTAATTGGGTTATTTAACTCTCCAAGAAATAACTCCTATTGATAACTAATCACAATATGTAATATAACATAAACTGTCCCATGCATCAGAAAACATAGAAATCGAACATCACATGTGCAAAGCACATAAGCTGAGAATATGAAACATAATATTATCAGGAAATTAAAACATCTTTGGGATGATGGAAAATAGAAAAAAGAAATGGAAAATGTAGTAAGGAAAACAAAAGTTGAAAATGTAACCAAGAATAGACAGTACAGGTCAGCATGATTGACACTGAAACAATGCCTAACATGGATAAACCGCTCAGGCAATGGTGAAGCCATAAAGTAAGACAAGATGTACATAATGTGGGCACCTCTGAAGAATAAACCATAGCAGGAATCATTACTATGACAAGATGAAATTTGAATGAATCATCTACAAAGTAATGAAGGTATAAGACCTTAACATTTTTCATAGCATAACAGAGCTTTACAAACCTAAGCTAGATACTTAGGTCTTACTTGCAGAAGAGTAAAACAGTCATCAAAAACTATTTAAGAGGAAGGGCTCAATGTTTCCATATCTTCATCCCATTCTGAAACTCTTTCCTTTTTGAAGTCTTAGATTTCGCAGCATTGAGTTTGAAGGTTAGTTTGTTCTCACACCAAAATATTTGTTTCAGAATTTTCACATCTGATATCACCTTTACAAAATCAATATCTTCTAGACAAATTAATATGATCCCTCTAGGCTTACTGCTACTTCTAGGCAGGTCCTTTATAAATGTTCAAATGAATGGAGTCTGGCATGCCCTACAGTCCTGGGTGGAAGCTTTTGAAAATTATATTGGTTCTGTTGGCTAATTGTCCTGAGGAAGACCATACATTCTGATATTATTCCTTTTACTGTGATTCTCAAAGTCTTCTGCAAGTTTATTTAAAGAATTTTAATTTCAGACTACAGTTGATTACCCTTCACTACTGCATCTTCTATACAACTAATTCTTTGTTCCACCCCCTTTACTCTGTTTTCCATAATAGGCTATTTATATTCTATGCTCAAGAGTCTTAGGTTTGTGTCACCTGTCACTGTTGTGAAACTCTAACACGCAGTTCATGTAGGTTCGATCAACTGCAGGAGAGTGGGTCTCATGACCCAGGCCAGACAACCAGAGAGGTTGCCCATTGATCTCTGTAAGCTGTGTGAGCTCCTACACCATCTACCCAAGGCATGTGTTTGTCATGGTGAGTTCCTTAAACCCTGAGCTTGAAAAGGGGGTATCTAAGCTCATAGACACCGATTCCTGGGAAAGTATGTTATCTTAATATGATACTTTAAAGCTTTTTAAGTTCAAACTGAAAGGCCCTCCCAGGTTATTCCCCAATAAGAATTATTTTGAAAGGGTATAGGTACAGACATGAAGTATTGAACCATGAACATAGAAGCTCTTACTTGAAGGGGGTCTGAACCATGCTTGTTTGTGGAAAAACGCATTGGTTTTGTAAATTTTCTCATTTATCTCATTTTTCAATTCAGGATCACCCGTTGTGTGGTTTCTTAGGAATGGCAAGTAAGGTCATTATATGTTGGATAAATGCATCCCCATCCCCTAAATAAAGACTATAAGTAAGAGGAGTAAAAGTAAGGGGGATCTTTAGTCCTGAGGAAGGCTGAACGACCCAGTTGGGCGATTGAGACTGGCCAAAACATGTCTACAAGAAAGCAGACAGGAGGGATGATGGAGCACTCATAACACCATTTTATTACTATTATTGATTTTTCAATCCTATTCAGGGGGTCCTCTAGTAAAGAGAGTTTACAACTTCCATGAGGTAGTCTTAATGATTGTTTTGTTCTGCTGAGTATAACCCTACATATGTGTGTGTATTGTCTTCCCCAACTCCCATCTCTGTCCCTGGCGTTGGTCTGCCCAGAGAAGTTGTAGCAGGCCCAGTGTTGAAGCAAATGATGGGCAAAAGCATTTTTAAAGAACCTTGCGTTTTTTCAATGTGGTATTCTTGACTTGATAAGAGTATTACATTTCCTCCTTTTCCTCTTTTGTGTGTGTGAGTATGGTTACTAAAAGTAAGGGGGGATGGAAAAGGAGAGGTACCTCTCTCCCATTTTTTGTGTGTATGGATTCCAAAAATATCTAATAAGGACTTACAACAAATACTTGTTGATCTGCCATATGTTCAAGAAAGACAAATATCCTTGCATTATCAAGTAGATTGTTTACTGGAAAAGCGACAGCTGAGTAACTAACAGTATATTCTGTTCCCAATATCAGTGCCTCCCAAGCCATGTGTGGGATCGAGTATAGCACAGTATAGTTATGGAGAAGAGTGTCAGCACTCCATTTGCAATACGACGTGATACCCAATGTTAGCATGACCACATTATGACATACTTCTACACTTGTAACAAAACCTGTAGAATTTACATGTATTTTTTATGTTTTCTTCTAGGATTTGAAAAGTTTTCTCAGCAGGTAAGAACGGCAATCACCAATTGCAGCTCAGATGTTAATTCAGAAATTGTGTAACTCAATGACAAATGCAACCATGAATCAATTTAATAACATTTATTTATGGTCTTACCATGCTCACAACACACGTCTTGGCTCATTTGCACACTAAAGGATTCATTTAGTCCTTTGTTTGCAGTGTGGTTGTGCACCAGATCAGCGAAGACCAAGAACTAGCTGTTTTTCTCTGGGGGACCGCCAACCCTATTTAAAAGTCTATGCCTGCCTTGTGGGGATCCGCAGGCCACAGTGCGGTTGTTGCCCCATTATCTCTACTGCAGGCTGAGGGAACTGCTGAGTGGGTACCATATTATTTTAGCCCTACTCGGCATTTCTGTTTGCTTTTCAGAAATGAAACTCCTAATGTAGAGGATTGTTTTTTATAAAACAGTCGATGGCCTTTACAAGCAAGGAGTTTCTTGATGAGCTGTGTCATACCTTTGAGGGCAACTCCATGCAGGTAAATCTAGTGAAAATCTCCAGCTTCATTCTGTTCAACCCTATCACCCCCCCCCCTCCTTCTATTATATGCCTGTGAAGGTGTATACAATACTTTAATGCCTACCACAAAATAAATGGCTTAAAGGAATGGCTGTTGATTCATCAAAATGCCAGGGGTATCAGAACATACCCTTTGGATGTAATGACATCACAGGAAGGGACATCATGTGCCACTCGACCCCTAATTTTTCCTGAAAGTCATCTTACATGACCTTAACTTAACTTTAACTTAACATCACAATAGTTCAGATAGCTGAAGTTCCATAATACCTACAATTTAAACATAACTGCACAACATGGACACATATTGTTTTTAGATAGAACCTCTACTAATGGGCTGACTTGATCTTTGAAGGTCTTTGGGCATAATACTTGTCCTGAATTGTGTGCAAGAGGTCTCTTCTTTGCCAAACTTTTTAAAACAACAATCCAGTTTTTAGAGCGACACATGTTCACAACCAACCTGGTTGTTATAGAAATGAGGCAGAGGTGATTTTGAATTGAGACAATGGCAAACATGCTTTTAAACTGCTGTGAACCAAAATAACAAAGGGCATGATTGAGAGTAGGGTTACTTTGTCAGGATGATGGAGTATTTTACTCTGTCACTCTGATGCTGTACCTGCAGTAAATTTGTCCTGTGGGCGGTTAAGTCACCGCGTTGTAAAGCGGTTGGCTCACAGATGGCATCCCATATTACTTTGAAACTTCACTTGCATTTGTTTGTGCCTCACAAGTCTTGGCGGGCCATATCTTCTTAAGGCAAAAGTTCCTCTGTCTCTTTACATCACTCACTAGGTGTGAGCCGGTGAGACAGCTAGGAATTAGGGGCTGCGTCAAAAGTGTCACAAATCGCACCCCTGATGAGATAACGTAAAGTTGAACCAATACAGCGATAAGGGCACAGTGATGCCTTTATGCTCATGAGGTAATAAGGAGCAATGTATTATGCCACAAAGCGGACATGATAGTGAACCTCGAGGCCACCCATGACCGATGGAAGCCTGTGGAACCCCTCTGATATCCTACCTGACATATGATGGAAACCTGGTGATGATTCCATCACCTTAAAGATACAGGGCATGTTACGGGCAGCCTGCTGTGAGCTCACTTTGTTTTATTTTTATCAAACACACTTCAATTAAAAAAAAGCATGGGTGCATCAGATGAATGACATAATACATAAAACATGAAATGATAAAGAGCACATTCTTTAAAACCAAACAACAAATTGAAGCCTGTCAAGGGAAAGAGAAGTGCAAGAAGCATGGAAATAAAAGAAAAAAAGTACTTTTTAAATTACAAGGGAAAGACATTTGAGTTTGATCATGGTTCAGAAAAGAGAAGCCGAGGAGTGTACGAATCTATGTCTTCATAAGTTCAAGTTCAATAATTGTCATTGTGCTATTGTTGGCCAGATGTATCGAACATTATCTGTGTAGATTAAATCTCCCCTTGGAGGTCACCTGTTGGTTGCAGTTAGATCACTAATATTTCATTTCATTCTCTTTTCATTCAAGAGTCAAACATATGGCTATGACCTACTCCTACAACATTTGATGTTCACAGCCAATAATCTCTATGGACCCTTGAAATCATAATCCCAGGCCAACACCAATACCACAAATCACCTGTACCTCTCACACTTGAACCTTGTTCAGTTCCTCCAGTAGGCAAAGAGTAGCTATACCCCACTTCCAAGCACCCCCTAACCTGCCCCAACCTATCTCTCCATACCCTCTGCCTCAGTCAACAATAGTAAGTAATTTAGGTCCTGATTAAGATATTGGTGGATTGAATATTCCGTCACAAGTGTGACAGTTATCTTGTCCGCTGTATTACGATCTCCGTAGGACATAATGGGATCCTAATATGGCAAACAGGATATCCGCCACATTTCTGACGGAGTAATCCCCTCCTCCAAGATCTAAATCAGACCCCTAGCCTGTGTGTCCTACACACAAATCACTCACCACCACTAACTCTGACAATATCGTTCTAGGTTCAAGAGTCATACCACAGAGAAGCCAACGCAGGTATCTGCTGAACTGAGCAACAGCATCTATAGTTTTACTAAGGAGCTGGTCCTAATGAAAATGTCTGCAAAATACAGTGGTAAGCACATACGTTGGTTACTCCTGATCTACACTATTATTGTCACCCGCAGCTACTGATTCTCTATGTGTATTGAGAGGTACTTACCCTAGTGCCTAATTTCTGAAAGAATAAGTGCCAGCGACAAATGTTGTGCTCAAAAACCCCCGAATGATACTACTGAATTTCAGGGGATGCCTAATACTAAGGCTCCATTGTCCTGTTTCCACCTCTTGCCTTTTCAGGTTATCTTGTTTGCCTTCCCGTCCCCAACCTCCTTTGGGGGTGGTACGCACTTGGTGGCATCCAGCCACATCTGTCTTACACCAAATTATATATTTATTTTGCATTACACCAGAACCAATAAATTGTTTTGTTTTAGGACATCAGGGGTATCAAAATAAATGTAAGTACCAGCAAACACTGAGTATAAGATACGCAAACACACATAGTCGCCAGTAGGTAGTTATAGTTAGAACCTTGTTTCCATAGAAAAAGCATTTTTTGACTTGCCTATATCTTTGGCACAGTTTGATGAATCTTCACAAAATGTTCCCAAAAAAAGTGCCCTGGTGATTCTCGTTGCACATGGAAAATGTAGGGGTGATCTGTCAAGGGGAGACCGAGAAAAATGGGGGGGTCAAAATGTGGCAGAAAGCTAACTTTCGGTATGCAGATTACACTTTTGCTTAGTTGGTGTAAATCCGTTCGGTAGGTTTGAGATATTAAAGGAAATTCAAATTTGTACATCTGGGCTCACAAATAATTTGCGAATATTTGTGAATTTTTGCAAATGAACGTGCGAAAAGAAGCGCTGTAATTAGCTACCCGCAACCTGACTAGAAAGTTGCGGCTGCCATTTTATTTCAGGGGACACGGTCCCCAGGATTTAAAATCCTCATTGAAAGTGGCATAAGTGGTCAGGGTATAGGTACCCTGACTCCAGGGGTGTGATATAGGTGTGTTTTAGGTGCAAAATATGGATTTTAAATAATTTTACATCACCATGTGCGATATTCGCAAATATTCACGAATATGAAAAAATCTGGAAGAGAAACCATACGCTAATTCATTCACTTATACATGCACTCAGAGACTCATGCACCCACTCACACACACTAAGGCACTTTTGCACTTATTCACAGACGCACTCAGACACTGACACACCCACTCACAGACCAACTCAGACCCTCATGCACCCACTCACAGACCCACTGAGACACTGATACACCCACTCACAGACTCAGTAAGACACAGATGCACCCAGACACAGACCCACTGAGACACTCATACACCCACTCACAGACCACTCAGAGCCTCATGAACCAACTCACAGACCCACTCAGACACTGACACACCCACTCACTGTCCCATTCAGACCCTTACACACACCTTCACAGACCCACACAGTCCCTCATGCACCTACACACAGTCCCATTCAGACCCTCACACACCCACTCACAAATCCACTCAGGCCCTCATGCACCCACTCACAAACCCACTCAGACACTGTTTCACCCACTCACAGACCTACTCAGACCCTCACACACCCATTCAGTGACACATACACTCATAGACCCACTCAGACACTGGTAGACCCATTCAGACCATCACACAGCCACTCACAAATCCACTCAGACCCTCATGCACCCACTCACAGACTCATTGAGACACGTATGCACTCTCACACAGACCCGCTGAGACACTCATATACCCACTCACAAACCACTCAGAGCCTCATGCACCCACTCTCAGACCCACTCAGACACTGACACAATGTCTAGACAAGCCCTCACACACTCACTCACAGACTCTCTCCAACTCTCACACATCCAGTCACTTAGCCACTCAGACACTCCCACTCACAGACCCACTCAGACACTGACGCATCCACTCACCAACCCACTCAGACCCTCATGCACCCACTCACAGACCCAGACAGACACTGACACACCCACTCACATACCGACTCAGCCACTTATGCACCACTCACAGACCCACACAGACACTGATGCACCCACTCACAGACCCACAAGGTCCCTCATGCACCCACTTACAGACCCATTGAAGCCCTCACACACCCACTCACAAATCCACCTCGACCCTCATGCACCCAGTCACAGACCCACACATACACTGACACATCCACTCACAGACCCACTCAGACTCTCATGCACCCACTCACAGACCCATTCAGACCTTCATGTGCCAACTCAAAAATCCACTCAGACCCTCATGCGACCACTCAGAGACCCAGACACTGTCTCACCCACTCACAGATCTACTCAGACCCTCACACACCAATTCACAGACCCACACAGACACTGACACATCCATTCACAGACCCACTCAATGATGCACCCACTCACAGACCCAATCACCCACTCACAAATCCACTCAGACCCTCATGTAGCCACTCACACACCCTTGAGACCCTCTTGCACCCACTCACACACTGATGCACAAATTCTCAGAACCAGTGAAACACTGATGCACCCACACACAGACCCAGTGAGACACTCACGCACCCACTTACAGACCACTCAGAGCCTCATGCACCCACTCACAGACCCACTCAGACACTGACACACCCACTAAGACACTGATGCATGCACTCGCACACCCAGAGACTCTCACAGCCACTCCCACCCCAGATACACCCTCTTACATCTATTCTCACTCTGAGAGAGATAGACTGCAGCCAATTCCCTTTGGCCATGAGTGGCGGTCTTGGATTAACGTGTAGTCATGAAAATTACTAGTCGTTAAAAAAAACATAGAAATTCTCTGAAAAAGCAAAGGTTACAGGGACGTTATAGTTAGGTCCTGAATTTAATTCTACAAAACCAGAGAAATTCAGCAGTTATAGTTAGTTGAGCTAACTATAACTTGAGCCCATGTAATGCACTACTATGACATCACATTTTATATCACTCATAACATAGTCAGTGACATCACTGATGATATCACTGATGACATCACTGATGACTTCATCCAGTATCTGTAAATGGTTATATGTATGTATGAATGAAGGTGCGAGTGTTTGTATTGGTGATGGTTGAGTTAGTTTCTGTATGAAACCATAAGTGGATGTGTTACTAGATGTATCTACGAGGAATTGGCTGTGTTATAGTCTGTATTGGTACAGTTAGTGGGCGTCTGAGTAGCTGTATAGCTGAGAGAACGGGTGTGTGAGTGTTTGTATAGAGTACTGCCTGTATGTTTCAGCAACTGTGTTAGTGTGTAACTCTCTCTGTTATTGAGAACATAGATGAGTGAATGCCTTCATAAGTGGCTGTATCCACAGGTAAGTGGTTCTGTTACTTCTTGTGTGGCACAGTAAGTGTGTGTGTGAGAAGGTGTACACGTAAGAAAGACGATCTGTAAGCTGCTGTATGGGTAATTCTGTATGTGTGGGAGAGGTGACTGATTTTATGTTTGAGTTGCTGTTCCCATAAGTGAGTGCTTTATTAGTGAATCATTGTGAGAGAGAGTGGATGTGTGAAGTACATTTATTCATAAAAAAATGGGAGTATGAGTGGCTGTACGGGTGAGTATGTGGGTGGGTGAGTGCCTGTATGTATTGGTGACTAGGAGTAGGAATTGTTGTATGGATGCACACACACGCAACACCCCCACCCCAACCAAGAAAACACAAAACAGATGCAACAACATTACATATCCACCCCGTTCCTCTCAGAAATAATGCAAGGACAAAAGGAAGTGATTAAAGTCAGTGTAATAATATAAAGTTCTAGAAATATGTCCTCAAAGCACAAAACAAAATCTACAATATATACAAATGGAGGGACACTGCACAGTCCATAATGTCCATGGGCCACAGGGCCATATCACATAGGCCAAGTCCCCACTTGACTCCTGCCTCAATACAGAGAGAACACTGCTGGGGCATTAGATCGAAAATACACATGCACCTCAGGGGGAAGGGGAATGGGGGGCACCTCAGCCAGAAGATGGTACAACGCCACTGCTCCTGGAGGGGGCCACATGCCCATCACTCTGTCCTGGGGAGTGCAAAGCCACAGTCTCTCAAGTGGGTGGTCTGCCCACTGCTTCGTCCTGGGGAGTGCAAAGTCACAGTCTCTCTAGTGGGTGGATTGCCCACTGCTTGGTCCTGGGGAGTGTAAAGCCACAGTGTCTTTAGTGGGTGGTCTGCCCACTGCTTGGTCTTGGGGAGTGCAAAGCCACAGTCTCTCTAGTGGGTTGTTTGCCCACTGCTTGGTCCTGGGGAGTGCAAAGCCACAGTCTCTCTAGTGGGTGGTCTGCCCACTACTTGGTCATGGGGAGTGCAAAGCCACTGTCTCTCTAGAGGGTGGTCTGCCCACTGCTTGGTCCAGGGGAGTGTAAAGCCACAGTCTCTTTAGTGGGTGGTCTGCCCACTGCTTGGTCCTGGGGAGTGCAAAGCCATAGTCTCTCTAGTGGGTTGTTTGCCTACTGCTTGGCACTGGGAAGTGCAAAGCCACAGTCTCTCTAGTGGGTGGTTTGCCCACTTCTTAGTCCTGGGGAATGCCAAGCCACAGTATCTCTAGTGGGTGGTCTGCCCACTGCTTGGTTCTGGGGAGTGTAAGGATACAGTCTCTCAAGTGGATGCCTTCTTCCACTGGTTCTGGAGGGGGCTTTGTGCCCAGTGTACTTCATCCTGGCAAGGAGGGGGTGGGTGGATGCCTTCTTCCACTGGTTCTGGTGGGGGCTTTGTACCCAGTGTGCTTCATACTGGCAAGGAGGGGGTCAGTGGATGCCTTCATCCACTGGTTCTGGAGGGGGCTTTGTGCCCTGGTGCTCCCTTTTTGGCTTTGCCAGCTGGTGCTCCCTTTTTGCCCTTGGCAGCTGGTGCAGGCACACTGGCTGTGCTGATGGGTGTCTCCTTGGACCCTCTCACAACTGCAGTGGCTGCAGAAACTACAGTGGCCGTGGACTGGGTGGCTGAGGTTCTCGCCTGGGTCCTGACCACCCTAGCCCGAAGTGAAGGACAGGGGGTAGGGACAGGGAATAGGTCAAGGGTGGAGAGGAAAAGCTTTTTAGGGACACTGGGGCTGGAAGAGGGTGAAGGTTTGGTGGTGGAGGAAGATGGAGTGGTGGTAGGAGGTGACTATCTGCTGTGTTTTGTTGTGAGGTGGATGGCTGTTGGCTGTCTGAGTGCTTGCGTTTGTGTACTTTGGAGGAGGGGGCACAGACACAGTGGGAGAGGACACAGGGAACGTGTGCATGGATGTGGGGGTGGTGACTGCCAGTGAGGGACGTGTAGTGATAGGCGTGATGGTGATGGGGTAGTAGATGAGGATGTAGTGCATGCAGGTGTGAATGGAGATGCTACTGGGAGGGAGGTGGATGACGGGGAGGAGGGGGACACAGTGGAGGCAGTTGATGTTGGTGTGTCTGCATCTGGGTGGTGCTTGTGTGAGTGCCTGTGGGATTTGGGTGCATGCTGGTCTGATGGTGTGCTTGGGATACACTGGGGTTGAGGTGAATGGGACTGGGTACAGGAAGTTGGATGGGGGAGGCTAGAGACAGGAACAATGGCAGGCATCAGGGGGGAGGCCAGAGCCTGGAATGATCTCTGTTGGGCCGTCACGCCAGAGTGAATGCCATCCAGGAATGCATTTGTTTGTTGCAAATGGTCTGCCAGCCCCTGGATGGCATTCACTATGGTTGACTGCCCAACAGAGATGGATCACAGGAGGTCAATAGACTCCTCACTCAGGGCAGCAGGGCTAACTGAGGCAGGGCCTGAGGTGCCTGGGATGAAGGAAATGCCCACCCTCCTGGGTGAGCAGGCACGGGAAACATTCTGAGGGGCTGCTGAGAGGGCGGTGCTGGCACGGGGGTGGCAGCTTTACCTGTAGTTGGGGTGGGAACAGGTGTGTCCGCCACCGCCAGGGAGTTTCCATCAGAGGAGGTGTCACTGTCCGAACTGTCTCCTCCAGTCTCCACTGTGGTGCTCCCCTCGCCCTCTGTCCCACTGGTGCCCTCACCATCGGTGGATTCCGCGTCATGGGCCATGTGGGATGCAGCTCCCTCTGTCACTGGTGCCTCTGATCCTCTGCCAGATGATGCTAATGCACACAAGGACAGGGTGCCAAAACAAAAATGGGGGGGAGAGACAGAGGATACACTTGGTCACCAACCCCTCAGCCTGAGACGACTCCTGGTGGCAAACCGCTCTGGGAGCAGCCCCAACACCCACCAACCACTCGCCATGACCAAGCAAGTCAGCGCCGTCTCCTCAACTTGCTTCAGCACCCTCCGCATACTCCGCAAGATCTACAGATGGATCCCCTCAGATACAAGAAGAACAGTGACCCAAGCCCTCGTCAGCAGCAAACTTGACTACGGAAACATCCTCTACGCAAACCCCTCAAATGACTGCAATGCATACAAAAAACCTCAGCACGCCTGATCCTCGATGCCCACCGCCACAGCCACATCACTCCCCTTCCGAGAGACCAACACTGGCTCCCCGTCAACAAAAGGATAAGCTTCAAGCTCCTCACCCACGCACACAAGGCGCTCCACAACACAGGTCCAGCCTACCTCACCAGATGACTCACCTTCTACACCCCGTCCCGCCAACTCCGCTCAGCCAACCTCGCCCTTGCCACCGTCCCCTGCATCCGAAGAGCGACTACCGGAGGCAGATCCTTCTCCCACCTCGCCGCCAAGACCTGGAACACCCTTCCCTTGCCCCTACGACAGACCAAAGACCTTCTGACTTTCAAGAAGCGGCTCAAAACCTGCTTATTTGAGCAGTAGCAGCAACCCCCCCCCAGCGCCTTGAGACCCTCACGGGTGGCAGTGCGCTCTACAAATACACTGATTAATTGATTGATTGACTTGGTCAATGCCAGCGACACCACCACCGTTGGAGTACACAACACACAGGGAACAGCCCTACGCACTAGGCCATGCACTACCAGTTACAATGCTAATCACCAGGCCATGGAGTACAATACCTAACGCCAATAGCAGCACACCTGAAACCCACAGGACCCTGCCCAGTAGTAGATGCCCACTAGCATATTTGGGGCTGGATTGCATCAGAGCCTGCCCAACATGGAACCTACCCTGCCATGTTTGTCCTGGCCTAGGGGCATCCACAGGCCCACATCCCCCACCCAGATAACACCCCACCACTTGCAATTTTGAGACTGTACTCACCCCCTTGTGGCTGCTGTGATGCCTTTAAGCGCCCATCCAACTCCGGATAGGCCACCGCCAGTATGCGGAACATCAGGGGAGTGAGGGTTCGATGAGCACCCCTTCCTCGTTGGGAGGCCATCCCCAGCTGGGCCTCCGCCATCTTCCTTGCCCAGCGGCTCAGGTCCTCCCACTGTTTGCGACAGTGGGTGCTCCACCTGTCAAAGACCCCCAGGGTCCACACGCCCTTGGTGATGGCACGCCAAATACCCTTTTTCTGATGGCCGCTGACCTACAGAGAAAGATACATAGAACACGGTATCAGCCATACCATCCGGCCTGTTACACTCATGGCCCACCATATCCGTCCCTTCCCCTTACACACAGACATTGACCACCATACATGCAGCACTCTGCCCAGGCCCCCTCAGTCACCCCCCCCTTACACGAGGCTTACACACACAGCACTCGTGCATTCATGCCCCATGCATCGTGCTCACAGTTTTCTCACCTGTTGGTCTGGAGGACCATAAAGTAAACGGTGCTGGGGTAGGACCCCATCCACTAGTCTCTCCAGCTCCTCCGAAGTGAAGGCTTGGGCCCTTTCCCCAGACACTCGAGCCATGGTCGCTTCCACACACAGGTCACAGCAGCACTTGCAGTGTAGGTCCTATCCTGTTGAAGGTCAGGCAGCAAGTGAGTGAACAGATAGAAAATGGCGGTCACGTCCGCGGCGGTGCGTACCGTTACTGCTGGTGTACATCACCATTGGCTACTGGAACCCATAGGGCCCAATGATAACCAATGAGGAGTTGCATGGCGGTCCTTGACCGCCTCCCACAACGATGCACAACGTCAGCGGAATTACCTCATTTCCACTTGTCCCTCCACACAGGTCAGGCGGGCGCCATTTCAGCATCACAGCAGACATAGGCACATTTACAAGACAACACGTTAACATACTGTGTCTGTCACAACATGCAAGGCATTTTACCCTAAGGCTATGTTTGAATATGACCAGCTGCTCACCATTTTTTACCCTAGAGTTCAACCGCTGAGGTTGAATAGGAGCTGGAGACATAACCCAATGTACAGACCCCTAGTGGACCTGGCAACAACGGAGGACAGGCACATTATCCTCACCTACAGACTTGATAGGGACACAGTCCAAGAGCTGTGTGCCCAATTGGAGCCAGACCTGTTCTCAGCTATCCATCACCCCATTGGGATCTCCCCTCTTGTGCAAGTCCTATCAGTGCTCCATTTCTTGGCAAGTGACTCCTTCCAAGTGACAGTGGCCATTGCAGCAGGGATGTCACAGCCTATGTTCTCTAACGTGCTGACCAGAATGTCTTCTGCCCTGATGAAACACATGCGCAGCTACATCGTTTTCCCCCAGGTGGAGGATTTGGCCACAGTAAAGGCTGACTTCTATGAAATGGGACATAGCCCCAACATCATTGGTGCTGTTGATGGCACACATAGTGCCTTTGTCCCCCCCACGGAGAAATGAACAGGTGATCAGAAATCGAAAGAGCATTCACTCTATGAATGTGCAGATATTGTGCCTGGCGGACCAGTACATCTCCCATGTGAATGCAAAGTATCCTGGGTCTGTGCATGATGCCTATATCCTGAGGAAAAGCAGCATCCCATATGTGATGGCTCAACTCCAGAGGCACCGTTGTGGCTAATAGGTGAGCCCATGGTCCCCACCCAGTGTATGTTGGTATATGGGTGTGAGGTTGACCCTAATGGTGAGTGTGTGGCTAGCAGGTATCCCTCGATATTTGAAGGTGACTCTGGTTACCCCAACCTCTCATGGCTACTGACCCCAGTGAGGAATGCCAGGACAAGGGCAGAGGAACGTTACAATGAGGCACATGGGCGAACAAGGAGGATCATTGAGCGCACCTTTGGCCTCCTGAAGGCCAGGTTCAGGTCCCTCCATCTGACAGGTGGATCCCTGTGCTACTCACCCAAGAAGGTCTGCCAGATCATCGTTGCATGTTGCACAACCTAGCCTAGAGACGCGAGGTGCCTTTTCTACAGGAGGATGAGGCTGGAGCTGGTGGAGCCTGTGGACAGTGACTAAGAGGAGGCAGAGGAAGAGGATGTGGACAACAGAACAACTATCATACAACAGTACTTCCAGTGACACACAGGTAAGACACTGTAACCTCATTTTCCATTGTTGTTTTGTGAAGTGAATTTCCTTTGGCTGGCTGCTGTTCCCACTACAATGGCCACTTTTTGTACCCTTTAACATACCTATTTGCAGGTATTTGAGCCCCCCTGTGGCTCCTGGTGTATGGACTGTAGCACATTACAAGTCATACCTATGTATACATAACTGTACAGTCTATTTGCAATGACTACAGATTGTTAAACAACTACATCCTTAAATCATTTGATATACTCCATACAAGGGTGTTTATTTCAGTGCTGAGTAGTAAATGGAGATGTGCAATGGGCTTGGGTCATGGTGGAGGAAAGTCCAGGATAGAGTCCAGTCTATTGGTATCACAGGTGCATTGTCCAATGGGGCATGGGAAGTGGAGCAATGGCAGTTCAAGGTGGACAGGGTGACAGAGTGGGACACAAGGGTGACAATCAGGAGAGTCTTATTTCCAGGTGAGTGTCTTGGCAATGTTCTCTGGCTTCTGCCTGGATCTCAGGGACAGTTTGCTGGGGGGGGTCTTCTTCTGCAGGGGTGGGGTACTGGTGGCCTGTTGTTCCTGTGGCGGGGCCTCCTGTCCACTAGTGTCAGCGGAGGTGGAAGGCTGTTCATCAGTGTGGCTAGTGTCAGGGGCCCATTGGTGTGCCACTGCCTCCCTCATGGTGTTGGCCATGTCTGTCAGCACCCCTGCAATGGTGACCAGGGTGGTGTGGATGTCCCTCAGGTCCTCCCTGATCCCCAGGTATTGTCCCTCCTGCAGCCCCTGGGTCTCCTTCAACTTGTCCAGTATCTGGCCCATGGTCTCCAGGGAATGGTGGTATGCTCCCAGGATGTTGAGTGCCTTGTGGAGAGTCGGTTCCCTGGGCCTGTCCTCCCCCTGTCGCACAGCAGTCCTCCCAGCTTCCCTGTTGTCATATACCTCTGTCCCCTGAACCGTGTGCCCACTGCCACCGACCCCAGATCCCTGATCATCCTGTGTTTGTGGGGTTACCTGGGGTCCCCGTAGTGGTGGACACACTGCTGATTGACGTGTCCTGGGGACAGTGGTATGGGCCCGCTGTGTAGGTGCTGTCTTGGTGTTGTCTGAATGGGGAGGCCCTGTAGAGGTATGGAACTGTGCCTGGGTAACTGACTATCCAAAGGTCCCTGATGGGCCAGGTTGGTCATCCTGATCCAGGCGTGCAGAGCTGCTGTCATTACTGTGGGCCTCTTCTGTGGGAGGACTGGATGTTGCTGGCACCTCCTCTCCTGTGACTGTTGTGTGGGGGTCCTGTGGGGATGTAAATGCAGTGTTATAGTTTCTGCGTGTGACATCTTGTGCATGGGTATGCTTCCCTCTATGGTTGTTATTACCATGGCAGCTTTGCCTGGTGTGAGTTGTTATTTGGTTGGCTGAGTGATTGTCTCTAGTGTGCATGCAGTGGTGATGGTTGTGCATGCAGGTCTGTGATGGGTGTCCATGCATTGGTGTTGCGTGCAGGGCTTTATATTGGGATGAGTGGGTTGTGATGGTGGAGTATATGGGAGGTGGTGGAGTGATGGGAGTGAGGGTGAGGGTATGTGATGGCATTCAGGTAAGGGGGTGTCAGTAGTAAAGATTTGACTTACCAGTCTTCCTGCTACTCCTGCCAGGCCCTCAGGGTGCATGATTTCCAAGACTTGCTCCTCCCATGTTGTTAGTTGTGGGGGAGGAGGTGGGGGTCCAACGCCAGTCCTCTGTACAGCTATCTGGTGTCTTGCAACCACGGAATGCACCTTCCCCTGTAGGTCGTTCCACCTCTTCCTGATGTCATCCCTTGTTCTGGGGTGCTGGCCCACGGCGTTGACCCTGTCCACGATTCTCCGCCATAGCTCCATCTTCCTTGCAATGGATGTCTGCTGCACCAGTGATCCGAATAGCTGTGGCTCTACCCGGAGGATTTCTTCCACCATGACCCTTAGCTCCTCCTCTGAGAACCAGGGGTGTCCTTGTGGTGTCATGGGTGTAGTGTGTGTGGTGTGTGTGAGTGTGTGTGTGGTGATGTGTGTGCTGTGACGTGCGTGTATGGTTGATGGTGTTCTGTGGCTCTGGTTCTGTGGGTGCTCCTGGTGTGGCTCTCTCTCTGTTGTTAATTTTTTCGTAGTGGTAGAGGGTTGTAGGTAATGTGTGTGTGTGCTTTATAGTGGTGTGTGGGTGTGTTGTGTGTTGTGTGTATGTGGGTCAAGTGTGTGTGTAGTTTGAATTGTCCAATGTGGTGTTGCTTTGTTAGTGTGTGTGTGTATTTTGAGCGCAGCGGTATGTACCGCCAATGGTTTACTGTGGTTGAATGTCCACCGCAGTGATTCGTGGGTCATAATGCTGTGGGCGTAGTTCTGTTGGTGTAACGATGTGGGTTTTGCTACCACCAGTTTATCACTGACCTTTGGGCTGGCGGACTTGTGTGTGTGTCTATATAGTGGCGGATTTCTATGTGTGGGTCATAATACGGGTAGCGGTTTACTGCCACGGTCGCGGTATGTTGGCGGCAGTCAGCATGACGGTAAGCAGCACCTACAGCCAATGTCATAATGAGGGCCATAGTGTAGTGCCATATAGTGAACTAGTATACAGTGGGGTGTTTTACATAGGAGCAGCATGCAGTGGAATATCCTCGAGTGTGGTTGGCATACACTGGTGTGGTATAGGGAGGAATAACGTATAGTGGAGTAGCGAACATTGGAGTGGTGTATATTGGGGTGGCGTACTGTGGCGTACTGTGGAGTGGGGTAGAGTGTAATAGCACACGTTAGAGTGGCATAGAGTGGAGTATGGTACAGTGTAGTGGCATATAGTAGAATAGCGTATAGTGGAGTGTTAGATTGGAATAGCATACAATGGAATCACGTAGAGTGGAGTGCCGTACAGTGGAATGGCATACAGTGGAGTGGCGTACAGTGGAGTAGTGTAGTTTGGAGTGGAGTAGAGTGAAATACCATGCAGTGGATTAGTTTAGAGTGGGGTTACATACAGGATAGCTGTCTATAGTGGAGTGGCATAGAGTGGAGTGGGGTACAGTGGAATACCATACAATGGAGTAGTGCAGACTGGTGTTACATTCAGTGTAACTGCCAATAGTGGAGTGTAGTAGTGTGGAGTGCAGTGGAATAATGTACAGTGTAGTACTGTGGGGTGAAATAGAGTAGACTGGAGTAGCATACTGTGGAGTGGCGTAGAGTGAAAGGATGTACACTGGAGTGGTGCACAGTGGAGTAGGGGAGAGTTGAATAGCATAGAGTGTAGTGGCGTAGAGCAGAATGGTGTCCAATGGAATAGCGTACAGTTGAGTGGCATATAGTGGAGTTGTGTACAGTGTAATTGCGTAAAGTGCAGTGGGGTACAGTGACAAAGTGTAGATTGTAGTACTGTGGAGAGGCATACGGTGGGATAGCATAGAGTGGATTAGAGTGCAGTGGAGTGTCATACAATGTAGTGGCAAAGACTGGAGTGGTGGGGTGTGTCATAGCTTACAGTGGAGTTGTGTACAATGAGTGTAGTGAAATCCAATGGAATAGTGCGGAATGTAGTGTTGTAGAGTGGAGTGGCATACATTACAGTGGTGTACACCGCAGTGGTGTAAAGTGGAGTGGCACACAGTAGAACAGTGTACAGTGGAGTGTGATACTGTGAAGTGGAATAAATGGAATGATGTAGATTGCAGTGCCGTACAGAGGAGTGGTGTAGTTGAATATAGTATACTGAATTAGTTTACAGGGGAGTGGCATACACTGAAGTGACTTTGACTGGGTGGGATAGAGAAGAATACCATACCTTGAGTGGCTTAGAGTGGAGTTGTGTCCAATGTAATAGCGTAGAGTCAAGTGCATACAGTGAATTGACATACAGTGGAGTTGTGTACACTGTAGTGGAGTACAGTAGAAAACCATGGAGTAGCACAGAGTGTAGTGGTGTAGAGTGCATTGTTGTACACTAGCGTGGCATACAGTGAAATACTTTAGTGTGAAGTTCAGTGGAGTGTTGTATGTGTGTAGATGAAATTAGGCAGGAATGTAGAATATGGTGAGTGGAGTAACACAAGACAGCAATTTGCACTGCCTTGTGTTCCTCGAGATCTACTAACCAGCGCAAGCCATGCTTGGTGTCCTTGTGTTGCTTTATAAATCTCTGGTAAGTACTGCATTGGCCATGTGACACTATGGGCATCATTACGAGTCAGGGGGTCTCTCGACCTCCAGACTTGCAGTGGTGGTCAGGCGGCCGCCAGTGCAGCAGTCCGAGTGCCACATTATGACCGCGGCAGTTGTGCCGCAGTCTGGCAGTCCTAATCTGCCAGGGTAACACCGCCATGAGAAGGCTGGTAAAAAACAGGTGCAGGGGACCCCAGGGGGGGGGCCTGCACTGCCCATGCACTTACCTGGCCAGCACCATCGCAATGTTCAGACAGTGAACATTGCACAGGTGCTGGTGCACCCTGCATCTTATAGCATTGCCGTCCGGCACGATTATGAGCCGGATACAATGCTGTAGGGTGTTTCCCGCTAGGCCGGCGGGAGGTAACTGAGGTTTCCACCCGCTGACCTAGCGTGAAACTCTTAATGGGCTCGACGGAGAGGCAGCCACTATGGCGGCAGCCTCCCTGTTGGACGTTCGGCAGAGGGGCAGAACTGCCTGCCAAACTCATAATGAGGCCCTATGTGTCACATAATGGTAATGCAATACAATAATAAATCTGGGAGTTTGGCATACACTGTGCCATTGTATACTATGGTACTTTTGGGTTTAGGGCCCTATAAATAGGTAACAAGTAGGTTTTCTTGTTTTTATCTACCTATTTCTAGTTTATTAAAACGTTAATAGGTGTAGAAAATATTTCGTTTTCTGTATTTTGTTTTAAAAAAAGGTTTATGGTGGCCTGCGCTAGTGGGTAACAATTACGTGTATGTTGATAAATTTACTTTGTTTCTTTAATTTTTTAACATGACTGTATTATTGCACAATTTACGTGCTACACAGTAAAATATTTTTACTTTTCAAATATGTAAAAAATAGAAAATACACTGCAGTACACTATATATGCATTAGTGCTTTTTTTCTTTTAATGTAATATGTTTATTTCTTCCTTTCGATTTTGGTACCACTGTACCTTGTAGTATTTGTATAAAAAGTATACAACATTATAGTTATTTTTACCTACTTATTACCACTTTATTTAAGTGATAATAGGTAAGGAAAATGTTTAAAACCGACTAATTACGTGTATTTAACACCCTAACCCAGAACACAGTCAAAAGACAATATGGCTGCCTTTAACCTCTGTAAAGACAGTCATTAGCCCATCATATAATGCCTTGTCATCTGCATGTACCACAGTAGTTTCATGAACTTTCTGTGAAATTACCCGACAATAGATATCACTAAGGCCCTCATTATAACATTGGTGGTAAAAATCGTCTAGCGCGGCGGTGACGGCCGCCAAAAGACCGTCGCCGTGGCTACCAGCCGTCCACCGTATTATGACCACAGCCGGATTTCCGCCAGAAGGATTCATTCCGGGTTGGCTTGGATGGTATTTTACCAGTCCAAAGCTGTAATACTGTGCCTGGAGTGGTAAATGGCTTTTGTCATTTTACAGCTCGGCAAGGTTGACACGGTGTCAAACCTATGCTTAAAGACTTTGCTGTACAAAAGGCAAAAGACTTTGTTCTTATTTAGCTCGGCGTGGATAGTGTTGTAGTTTGGACTCTTGCTCTGGGCAAGACTGCTGGTTAAAGGATAACAGTATTTTTGCTTGGAGGCGACTACGCCTTTCCTACAACAAGTCGCAACTGTTGTCTCAATCTTACCGGCTCACTAGCAGCACCTCACCAGAAACACAATAGTAAAAGGTGATTTGTGGCAGCCTTTACGCATGGACTCGAGAATAATACATCTCAGGGAGTGTCGTGGTTAAACGGAGATTACCCCTTTCTCACAGATATATCATGTCTCATACAAACACAGGCGATGACAAAGATGCAGTAAAGTTTCAATAGTTTTTATTCAACATAACTGCAATTTGCGATAAGTTGCTTGGGCTGCAATGATTAGGATAATGAATAATGCAAGAAACAGAATTGTGAAGACGAGAGTCATTAGTACGAAGACCCCCACCATCTTGCAATGCATAGAAAAGTCATACGAGATGTAATATGCCCTAATACCCTAATGTGACAGGCCTAACCTTCTACCTAAAGGAGAGCTGGGTTTACTAAACCTAATCTGCCAATGCCATGTCCATGAGAGGAGCCCCCAACCCTCGTTACCTTGGAATGAGGTCTCTATCTCAGACTCCGCAGGGACACGAAGACTGGGTCAGCGTCAAGACGACGTGCAGGATCGATATCAGCGATGGTGGCGATGCCCGCTGGTCGAAATCCCTCTGATAATCTGTCTAAAGTGCAATGTATTTATACAGATCTACAAGGGCCCCTGACGTAGGTGTATTCCCAAACAATATATAACAGATATGCTTGGGACGGCAATTAATATAAACAATCCCTCGAAAGTATAGAGAGGGAAAATCCCTAAGTGTGAACACCTACTGTTTGTTTGTCTTTGTTGCTTGATCTTGATGCCTTAGCGCAGTGACACTGATAATGTAACTCATAACAAGTGGCCTAACTATAAACAAGGCAGCCATCTTAGAAGAATTAAATAATTAAATGGGCGAAGACAGGGCAAGCTAAGTAGGTTAAAAGTCACTAGGTGACAGGGGCACAAGTCTGCAAGCCAGAGGCTAAGCTAACTCCTGTTATCCCATTAAAACGAACTAGGATTCACTACACCCTGCCCATTGCCGTAACAGGTATGGCGAAGGTACAGGAACCCAATTGCTAAAATTGCTCTGAACTAAAAGCTAAAAGCATAAAATCAGCTAAAAAATCTTTAAAAATGTGTTAAAAAAGATATTAAAAACAGATCATCTAAAGCACATACAGAGATGTTATGGGTCCCGTGCTTCCCATGCCACTGGATTCAAGCTAGCCTGGCTGATGAGGGGTGAAACCCCGAAACCGGTCCCAGGATGCTTGTTTCCAGTCCAGGGAAGACTTGGCCTAGCAGTTCGGGCTGGACTGTTCCCTTGGGGAACAGGGTCAAGACTGATTTGCATATGGCTGGGACCAAACTGGAATGGCATGGGCAGCAAAAAAACGATGGATTAAACCCAGATCTGTGACTGGGGGTGAATGTCTGACAATGTTCAGCATTCCATCCATCACTTGTTGTAAAAACTTCATAAACAGGCTCTACAGAGGAGCAATCAGGAATATAGTGACCATTTATAAGCAAAAAGAAAACAGTCACAAAACCAATCCATAAAAATAATGCAAAAAATGTCAAACAGAACCATAAATAGTTCCATGGGTATTTCAAATAGTTCTTTTCAAGCCATTGATACAGCTTACTTCTTTTTTAAATAGTGTCAATCACAGTAGTGGATGAATCTGAAGAAAAATCATCAATGTCAAAAAAATAGCCAGAGGCAGTCTCTGCAAACACGAGAGCTGGTGCCCCATCTGTACTTTGGTCCACTTCACGTGAGGGCTCTTGGTAGACAGTATCATTAGTCTGTGATGTGTTTGTGTAAAAAACAACTAGATCTTGGACCGGAGTGGCCACTGAAGTGGTGACGGGAACTAGCAAGAGTTCATTTTCCGCCCTCCCCATGGTCAAAGAGGTGTCTGGAACAGCATTCAACACTCCTTCTTCACTGCGATCTTCTCACGAACCAGATCCCCAACTTTAGGAATCCAGCCAGTCGAAGTTTTCGCTAAATCCCTTATTCCTAAGGTGGCAGCACTTGCAGATGATTTATCATCACAACTTTTCTGAAGCTCCTGTGAAACAGTGAGACGTTCTTTTATGTCAAATGGTGTGTCTGCTGCCACCATACCAGGGGCATCAAGATCTGGGACATATATAGGTATCCCAAAGAGAACGTCATATGGAGTGCGTCCCCCCAAGGACCGTCTTGGCAGATTATTCAGTGCTCTTTGGACCCCATATAGGTGATTGTTGGAAATGGCCCTTTTTGCAGGGTCACCCCCAGTCTTTTTGCCTCCAGCCTCCTATTTTTTCTGACCGGCTGCTGTTGGCTTTTGAACTCTGAGCACTTTACCACTGCTAACGAGTGCTAAAGTGCATATGCTCTCTGTGTAAAATTTTATGTAATTGGTTTATCCATGATTGGCATATTTGATTTACTAGTAAGTCCCTAGTAAAGTGCACTAGAGGTGCCAGGGCCTGCAAATCAAATGCTACTAGTGGGCCTGCAGCACTGGTTGCGCCACCCACATAAGTAGCTCTGTGATCATGTCTCAGACTTGCCACTGCAGTGTCTGTGTGTGCAGTTTCAACTGTAAATTCGACTTGGGAAGTGTACCCACTTGCCAGTGCTAAACCTTCCCTTTTCTTACATGTAAAGCACCCCTAAGGTAGGCCCTAGGTAGCCCCAAGGGCAGGGTTCAGTGTATGGTTAAGGTAGGACATAGAGGCCCTAATTCTGAGCCCGGCGGGCGGCGGGTGCCGCCCGCCGGGCGGAAACCACCGAAAGACCGCACCGCGGTCAAAAGACCATGGGGGTAATTTCGACTTTCCCGCTGTGCCGGCGGGCGACCGCCTAAAGATGGCCCGCCGGCCCAGCGGGAAAGCCCCTGCAACAATGAAGCCGGCTCCGAATGGAGCCGGCGGAGTTGCAGGGGTGCGACGAGTGCAGTAGCACCCGTCGCGATTTTCACTGTCTGCATAGCAGACAGTGAAAATCCTGCAGGGGCCCTGTTAGGGGGCCCCTGCACTGCCCATGCCAGTGGCAGTGGCCAGTGGCATGGGCAGTGCAGAGGCCCCCAGGGGCCCCACAACACCCGTTCCCGCCATCCTGTTCCTGGCGGGTTTTACCGCCAGGAACAGGCTGGCGGGAAGGGGGTCGGAATCCCCATGGCGGCGCTGGAGGATTCTCTGGGCCAGGGGAAATCCGGCGGGAAACCGCCGGATCCCCTTTTCTGACCGCGGCTTTACCGCTGCGGTCAGAATGGCCCTGGAAGCACCGCCAGCCTGTTGGCGGTGCTTCCGTGGCCCTCCACCCTGGCGGTCCATGACCGCCAGGGTCAGAATGAGGGCCATAGTAATGTGTTGTATATGTCCTGAGA
Source organism: Pleurodeles waltl (assembly GCF_031143425.1). NCBI lineage: Eukaryota > Metazoa > Chordata > Amphibia > Caudata > Salamandridae > Pleurodeles > Pleurodeles waltl. Next base: position 46,400,695 of record NC_090446.1, on the reverse strand, counting down.
GTGAAATATTGCTAAATTCGTTTTTCACTGTTGCAAGGCCTGTCCCTCTCATAGGTTAACATGGGGGCTACCTTTAAACCTGATTAAAGTGTAGATTCCCTTTGGGAGTGGATGGACGTCTCGAGTTTGGGGTCTCTGAGCTCACAATTTAAAAATACATCTTTTAGTAAAATTGATTTTAAGATTGTGCGTTTGAAAATGCCACTTTTAGAAAGTGAGCATTTTTTTGCTTATTCCATTTCTGTGACTCTGCCTGTTTGTGGATTCCCTGTCTGGGTCAGTTTGACAGTTGGGCCGGTTGCACCTCACACTAGACAGTGACACAAAGGGAGCTGGGGTGTAGTCTGCATTTCCTGATGAGCCATCTGTGCTAGGAGGGGGGGGGGAATTGGTCACTTACACCTGAAAGGGCTGTGCCTGTCCTCACACAGTGCAGTCTCTGACCCCCTGGTGAGTGTCTGGGGCCTGGCCTGGGAAAGGCAGGATTTCACATTCAAAAGAGACTTTACTTTGAAGTAGGCCTCCTTCAAAGGAGAAATTGGGTATAAGAAGGGCACCCAAAACCACAGACTTTAGAACACTTCTGGAAACAAGAGGAACCTCTGCGTGGAGAAGGAGAAGTGTTGCCCTGCCTGTGACTGTGCTTAGTGGAGCTATCCTGCAGTTGCTGCTTCTGCCAGAGTAAGAGGGCAAAGACTGGACTTTGTGTGCCTTCCATCTTGTGAAGAAATCTCCTAAGGCTTGATTTAGAGATCGCCTCCTGTTGTTTGAATTCTCAGGGACAGCAAAGACTTATCTCTGCCAGCACCTGGAATCTCTGGAGAGACTCCTGCTCTGACAAGTGGAGCCCTATCCAGTCCCTAGGCCCTTGAAAGGAAAGCTGGTGGAAATCCAAGGAAATCGACTTCGGACCGACGCCGCTGCTGAATCCGGTGACACCGCCTGCACCCGACTCCGTGATCTTCGCTGGAACGCGACGACCTTCGCAGGCCCGACGCCGCTGCAGCCGCGTTGAAGTCCGCGAGTCAGTGGAAGTCGCCGCACCACATTGTGACCGACGCCGCTCGAAGTGCGTGGATTCAATGTTTCGCACAGACGCCGCAATCCCCGACTTTGCGCATCGACTTGTTTTCACCCTTCACCAAAGTTACTGTACTTGGTGGTCTACGTGACTCCGTGTCCAGCGCCACTGGTGTCGGCTTGTTGGGAACGACTCAGTAACGACGCCGTGTTAGCACCTCATCGAAGCATTTTGTGTTTCTAAGCGCTATTTTTTAGCTTAATCTTTAAAAATTCATAACTTGACTTATGTATGTCGGATGTTTGTCGTTTTGGTCTTGTTTTGTTTAGATAAATATTTCCTATTATTCTAAACTGGTGTTGTGTCATTTTGTAGTGTTTTCATTAAGTTACAGTGTGTGTTGATACAAATACTTTACACCTAGCACTCTGAAGTTAAGCCTACTGCTCTACCAAGGGGGTAAGCAGGGGGTTAGCTGAGGGTGATTCTCTTTTACCCTGACTAGAGTGAGGGTCCTTGCTTGAACAGGGGGTAACCTGACTGTCAACCAAAGACCCCATTTCTAACAGTGATGTAACCAACTGCGGCCTGAACCTAATACTCGAGCTGTTAAGGACTCCTTTAGATCACGATTCCGCCTCTCCACGAGTGAATTTCACTAAGGATGGTATGGTGAGGAATAATGGAATTCAACACCCATCGTCCCCATGGTGTCCCTGAATGCCTTAGAGGCAAATGCAGGGCCCTGGTCCAAATGGAATGCTGCAACCGCATATGTACTGATAAAGATCAGCAAGTCTTTTATAACAGTCCGGGCGTCAGCCGACCGCTGTGGCCAAACCCACAGGAATCTAGAACAATAATCTGCAGCGACTAAAATGTATTTGTATGCACCATCAGGTTGTAAGGGACCACAATGGTCCAGGTACACACACTGTAGTGGCCTGTTGGACACTAAGAGGGATGCCTGCGGTGGGCGTTTGATATTAAAGCCCTTGATCTGCTGGCAAATGTCACAACAAAGGACTTACTATGTTGTTCGTCTGCATAGACCAGGCCACCAGAAGCGTTTCTGTAGGAGTGTTATCGTGGCCGATATACCAGCATGTGCAGAAGCGACACCCTCATGCGCTGCTTTAATTAGGTCTAATCTCTGGTCTTCATTGGGGATCACTCGATCTCCAACCCAAGGAATTGTTGTGTATGCAACATTCTGCACACTGATATGGTAAGTATAGTTTGTAGGGTATCCTTTCGGAAGGGGCTTGCCTGCAGCTGAGGCTTTAACAGCAGTCAATATTTCATTATCCAATCTCGTCTGAGAACGAGTCACTGCAGCCACAGAAGCCGTAGCTACTGCTGCTTTGGCCACTTCATCCGCCAATGTATTACCAGTAACGTGTACTCCTACATGTTGGTGTCCCAATGTATGGACTACATGGACATACGGCAGCTTGTCCTTAAGATCAGCCACCCTCCCCCACAATATTTTGTGTTTAATGGTGTTCCCATTTAGAATCTCAAAACCAGTTCAGTTTCCAATGATTGAGATAATCATTGTATGACTGGACGCAGTGATAAGAGTCACAGACTATTAAAGTCTGGCATCCTGGCTCAGTATGTTTGAGCGCTAGAATAAGAGCTTTAAGCTCAGCCAACTGGGCTGTGCAGTCCCCTATGGTCTGCATTCAGCTATTGTGAGGGTGGAAAACTCCATCTTCCATCACTCCGCTCACGGCTGCGCAAGCTGACGAATATTGCTGTTTAGTACCTACTGCCGGTTGTGCTGAACCATCAGTGTATATGACAGTATAGTAGTTGTCTAGTGGAAAGGTATTTAGAGGAGCGGGGTACTCTTGTTCGTACTGGAGAAATTCTTGTGTCTGAAGTTTTGGATCGAATATATAATCGACATCAGTGGCGGTCAGAGACGTTGCCCATTGAATCCAACATGGATGTAATGCTTTAGCATTAGGAACGCTTGCTTTGGTGACAGCCTCTAAGGCCGGCACCGGGGAGACAAAAATAATACGTTTCCCCTGGGCAAGTGGCCTCTCTTTTATGACGGGCATCTGAACTGCCGTCAGAATCTTTTCTGTAGGTGCAAAACGCTGTTCAGCATTGGAGTATAAATGTGATTTATACGCTACTGGTACCGTCTCACTCTCATTGAAGGTGACATCAGTAAATCCAATGGCACCAGCAATTATTCTGATGACCAGATTTGTTTTATTGTCATGTGTGTGAAGTGTTTAGCTTCTAGCATGTCCTGTTGCATTTACCTAAAGCTGCGTGTGTGTTCAATTGTCCAGTGTCTGTTAGAAAAATTGGGCTGAACCAAGTCATAAAGTGGCTTGATCTGTTGTACATAATCTGGAATGTATGTTCTGCCAAAGTTAAAGAAACCCAGTAATGACTGTAGTTTCTTAAGTGTGTCAGGAGGGTGCAGTTTAGCACATTTTTCAAGAAAGTGCGGGGCCAGGCTCTTTCCCTTGTTTGATAGCTCATTTCCCAGGAATAATACACTGAGAAATGCTATTTTGCTTTTCTTAAAATTGAATTTGTATCCGAGGTCTGCAAACCCCAGAATCGACCCTTGTAATATGAATGTCAAGGACATCGTCTGTGAGATATATGTCATCCACGTAAGATAACGCCTCGGAATCAATATCATGTAATATTGATGTTACACGGGCTGAAAATATCCCTGGGCTATTTTTATAGCCTTGAGGTAAACGACAAAAGCGTTTCTGAGAGCCAAATGAGAATCCACTCTGGTCCCGACTTTCATGTGCTAAATTCTGGCAGAAGAATCCATTAGAAGTGTCTAATGCTGTTTTTATATTTTTTAGGCACTATATTATTTATTAGTGCCATGCGAATTTTGTATAGCATATGTGCGTGTATGACTATTTAAATGTCTATAATCAATGACTATTCTGTATGAATGGTCTGGCTTTGCAACGGGAAATAACGGATTATTCATTGCAGATGTACAGGGCTCAATCACTCCCTGATACTCAAGTTGGGCAAGGATCTCCCTCACCGGAGCTTTTGCTTCATGTTTAACAGGATATTGTGGCTGTGGTTGGGGTGTAGACCTAACGGGAATAACATGACAAGGAGACTTCTTGTCCCAACCTACATGATTGCGATATAACGCAGGTGCCTGCGCTAAAGCCCATTCAGAAGCATAGGCTTCTTTGTGTGCTTCCAGAACAAGATCGGAGAAAGAAGGCAAAATGACATCTTCCCCATGTGGGAGCTTTCGGACGTATTCAGGTGGCCAGTCCCTTTCGGCTAATAGGATATCACAAGTAAGTTCATCCCAAAATATTACACTAATAGTGCGCTCCACGTCTCCCTCTATCTGAATTTTTAAATCATAAACCCTATCGGGGGAGAACGCGGCCATTCGCTGTTTCAACTGCGATGAAATCGCTAGTTGCTGTCGCATCCATATGATCTTTCAGACCCTGGCGACATATCGTGACCTCTGCCGCACAGTCTAACTGAGTCACTGCCCAAGTCTTGTTCCTCAACAGTGTTCTCAGCATTTTCTCATGGCATTTTTAGCTGTCAATGCTGCCACTTTTTTCTTTTTAAACTGTGGCTTTTGCTGAGGAGTCTTTTCTTCTTTTTTAATGGTAGACTGCGGTGAGTCTTTCTTTTCTTTCACGTACTCAGGACGTCGATCTTGACGGCCCCCTCTCTCACTACGTCTATCCGTTGCATCCTGAAAGGAACGAGAGGGACGTGAATCAGTATATCTGTCTGGAGTTTTAATGTTCTCCCTATTTCTGAGATTGTATCTCCTTTCGGAGTTCTCCGGGTGTGGAGTATCAGCTCTCTTATTTCTTCTATCTTTGAAATCCTTTTGTTTGTCCCAGCGCTTCTTAGGGCCCTCTTGTGCCTGCTTTGTACCGTCCTTATGGGTGGTACCTTGTAACTCCAATTTCTTTGGTTTGGCTCCCTAACTATCCCGTCCTATACTAGTATAGGTATCGGAAATATTTTTCGGTAGCTGTCTCTCTTGTTCCTGGTGTGGAGTTTCCCGGAGACGCTGCTCTCCACCTAAACTTGAGAACTTCCCAGAGTTCTCCTCTCTTTTTTGCATATATATATATATACATTTAAGAAACCAAAGGTTACAGGGGCGTTATATTTAGGCGCACATTTTTAATGTACAAAACCATTGGAATTCACCTGTTCTAGTTAGAGTTATCTCAAGTAACAATAACTCATGCCCTATGGTAACTATAACTCATGCATATCCAATGCACAGTTTCTTTCTTCAAAATTTTTACTGTGTGTATTACACTGATATTATCAATGATGTTATCAAAGTGTCGTGAGTGACATCATTTGCGGGGTAAATAGCAGTGCATGGTGTGGGTGCGAGTTATAGTTACCTTAGGGCATGCGTTACAGTTACTTGAGATAACTCTAACTAAAACAGCTGAATTTCTATGGTTTCGTACATTTAAATTGTGTGCCTAACTATAAAGTGCCTAAGGTAACTAAAACTCGCGCCTTTGCCATGCAGTTTTCTTATCAATAATTGTATTGCTAATATTGCAGTGATAATATCATAGATGCCATAATATGTGGAGTAATTGGCTGTGCATGGCGAAGGCATGAGTTATATTTACCTTAAGGCGCACCTTATAGTGACTTGAAAGAACTCTAACTATAACTGCTGAATTTCTATTGTTTTCTACAAGTAGATTCAGAACCTAACTATAAAGTCCCTGTAACCTTTGTTTTTTTCGAGTGAATTTCTATGTTTTTTAAAGTAAAGTAATTTTAATTACCATACGTTATTCCAACCTCCACCGCACATGCCTAGCAGCCAAGCCCTTATAACCAGCCAACCCCGCGCCACACATGGCTTTTGGCCTTGCGCTGCGCAGGTTGGCCGCAGGAACTGTATCTGTCAGTGGATCAGTGACTGGGTACGTGAGTGTCTGAGTGGGTCTGAAAGTGGGTGTGTCAGTCTGAGTGGGTGCATGAGTGACGAGTGGATGTTTGAGTGGGTGCATGAGTCTCTGAGTGCATGTATGAGTGAATGAATTTGTGTACTAATGAGTCTGTGGTTTTTCTTTCAAATTGTTTTATATTCACGAATATTCACAAAAATGAACTAATATTGAGCATGGTGATGGAAAATTATTTTACAACCATAATTTGCCCCTAAAACACACCAATCCTCGGGTCTGGGTCCTACACCCTGAACCCTTATACCACTTTCAATTAGGATTTTTGGTCCTGGGGACCGTGTCCTGTGAAAGAAAATGACAGCAGAAACTTTCTAGTCAGGTTGCGGTCAGCCAATTACAGCACTTCTTTTTGCATGTGTGTTCCTGAAAATTCACAAATTTTCACAAAATATTTGCGAGGTCGCCACAGCCAGAGATATCCAAATTTGGATTTCCCCACATTTCTGAAAAACTACTGAACGGATTTACACCAAATAAGTGAAAGGGTAATCTGCATACCGACAGCTAGCTTTCTGCCAAAGTTGGTGTAATTCCATCCAGTGGTTCGGGCTGTAGTTGTGTCTAAAGGTCCTATTTGAATTAACATGGGAAACACAACTTTTTTGAACCCACCTTTTTCATGGCTCCCGCTTAACGGATCACCCCAAAACTTCCCATGTGAAACAAGAATCACCAGCACACTTTTTAAAAAAAAATTCATGAAGAGCTGTCAAACAGTGCCAAAGGTATAAGTAAGTCAAAAAACACTTTTTCTATGGCAGTTTTTTTTGGAACATTTCGTGAAGATTTGTCAACCAGCGCCAAAGATATAGGCAAGTATATAGCACTTTTTCTATAGAAACGAGGTCCTAACTATAACTACCTAGTGGCGACCGCCACTAGATTATATATATATATATATATATATATATATATATATATATATATATATATATATATATATATAATTATCTAGTGGCGGTCGCCACTAGGTAGTTATAGTACCTAGTGGCGACCGCCACTAGATTATATATATATATATATATATATATATATATATATATATATATATATAATTATCTAGTGGCGGTCGCCACTAGGTAGTTATAGTAGTTATATCCTAACTATAACAACCTAGTGGCGACCGCCACTAGATTATATATATATATATATATATATATATATATATTATCTAGTGGCGGTCGCCACTAGGTAGTTATAGTTAGGACCTCGTTTCTATAGAAAAAGTGCTATATACTTGCCTATATCTTTGGCGCTGGTTGACAAATCTTCACGAAATGTTCCAAAAAAAACTGCCAGCCACGTCAGCTGCTGTCTTGAAAGTTTAGGGGTGATCTGTCAAGCGATGGCCGTGAAAAAGTGGGGGTCCTAGAACACTTTTTCTTCATTTATTTTTCCACAGACATTTGATGAGTGATAGCGCCAAAACTACTGGACGGGATTACACCAAATTTGGCAGAAAGGTAGGTCATAGTCCAGAAAGCGACCATTTTGTGATTTGGTGTGAATCTGTTCAGTGGTTTTCTTGTGATTAAGTGGAAAACAAATTTGTATTTGTAGGGACACAGATCCTCCTCGGATCCGGAGGCAAAGCAAGGCCCAGATTGGCTGGCCACAACCTGAGAGAAAAGTCGCAGCTGCTATTTTGTTTCTCGCATTGCCTGGTGGATGGGAAAGAAAACAGTGTAGAAACATATAAGGGGCCAGGATACAGGTATCCGGACCCCATAGGGCACATGGAAGGGTCCGTTAGGGACCCCTCATGGGCAAAAAATTACCTTTTTTTTTTTGGGCTGATCCGTGGATTCACAGATCCTCCTCGGATCCTTGGGAAAAGCAAGGCCCTTATTGGCTTGCCACAACCTGACACAATTATTAACGTGTGCATTAAAAAAACATAGTCATTCACAGAAAAAAACAAAGGTTACAGGGATGTTATAGGTAGGGTCTGAATTTACTCGTACAAAAGCATAGAAATTCAACAGTTATAGTTAGAGTTCTTTCTAGTAACTATAATTCGCGCTCTATGGTAACTATAACTTGCGCTCTCGCCGTGCACTGCTAATTACCCTAAATTACTCCAAATTACTGAAGAGAAACTGTGCATGGCAGTGGCGAAGTTATAGTTACCTTTGGGTGTAGTTACTTAAAAGAACTCCAACTCTAACTGCTGAATTTCTATGCTTTTGTAAGAGTAAATTCAGAACCTAACTATAATGTCCCTGTAATCTTTGGCTTTTTCAATGATTGATATATATATATGTTCGATGGCATATGTAGCTGCAGATACACATGCTGTGCACATCCCGCCATCTGGTGTTGGGCTCGGAGTGTTACAAGTTGTTTTTCTTCGAAGAAGTCTTTTCGAGTCACGAGACCGAGGGACTCCTCCCATTTCGACTCCATTGCGTATGGGCGTCGACTCCATCTTAGATTGTTTTTTTTCCGCCATCGGGTTCGGACATGTTCCTTTTCGCTCCGTGTTTCGGGTCGGAAAGTTAGTTAGAATCTCGGAAAAATCGTTGGTATTGTTTGCGTTCGGTATCGGGTTAGTTACAACACATCGACACCGAATTAAGAAGAGCTCCGGTGGCCCTTCAGGGTTTTTTTCGATCCCCGTCGGGGCCTGGTCGGCCTGGCCACGTGTCTCTTCAAGGCTGATGGAACGGACCCCATTCCGCTTCTGTCCAAAATGCCATAACAAGTATCCATATACAGATCAACACCTGGTCTGTAACTTGTGTTTGTCACCAGAACACAAGGAGGATACTTGTGAGGCCTGTCGAGCGTTTCGGTCCAGGAAGACACTCAGGGACCGAAGAGCAAGAAGACTGCAAATGGCATCGGCGCCGACAGGACAAGGGCGTTTCGAGGAGGAGGAAGAAACATTCTCCACCCAGGATTCGGACTTGGAGGAGATCGATCCCTTAGAAACGCCGAAAACCGTAAGACGTCAAAACAAAGAACTCACGAGAAGACCGCTAAAGCCCAGGGGACGCCACCGCCAACAGGCCATGGCTTAACCCGAAAAATAGGTGACCGTCCATCAGCACTGAAAAAGGGCGAGCTGGTGTCGAAGTCATCCGACTCCGGTCGAGATATCGGCACACAGCAATCTTGGGCCCGAGAGAGTGGCTCCGAGAAGATTCGGCATCGAGACAGCGGCACCGAAATGGGCCGGCACCGAGAGGGCACGACACCGAAAGTAAAGAAGGTTTCGTCGGAGCCGAAAAAAGCAGCCGAAAAGGTTTCGGTACCGAAACATCTGGCCTCGGAACCGAAAATAAGTTCCTATTCAGAGGAACAAGGACTGTCCTCACAAATGAAGACACACAGATTTGGACAAGAATTAGAGACAATAGAGCCAGATCACACACAAAGACGGCTCTTTATTCAAAAAGATACGGGGAAGATCAGCACTCTTCCTCCAATCAAAATGAAACGTAAACTTGCCTTCCAAGACAAGGACTAACAGCCACACGCAAAGGTGGCTAAACAAGTAACACCACCACCATCCCCACATCACTCTCCGCAACCATCACCGGTAGCCACTCCACCAATGATGCAATCCCCAACTCATACAGGAATGAGTCAAGATGACCCTGACGCATGGGACCTTTATGACCCACCAGTGTCAGATAATAGTCCTGAATGCTATCCAGCAAGACCATCGCCACCAGAGGATAGTACAGGCTACGCTCAGGTGGTGTCGAGAGCAGCGGCATTTCACAATGTCAGCCTTCATTCAGAACCCATTGAAGACGACTTTCTTTTTAATACACTGTCGTCCACACACAGTCAATATTAGAGTCTTCCGATGTTACCCAGAATGCTAAAACACTCCAAACAAGTGTTTGAGGAGCCTGTCAAAGGGAGAGCCATTACTCCAAGAGTAGATAAAAAATATAAACCGCCACCAACAGACCCAGTGTACATCACACAACAGCTAACACCAGACTCTGTTGTAGTGGGAGCAGCGCACAAAAGAGCCAACTCTCATACTTCAGGAGATGCACCACCTCCAGATAAAGAAAGTAGAAAATTCGATGCAGCAGGCAAAAGGGTGGCGGCACAGGCAGCAAACCAGTGGCGTATTGCAAATTCGCAAGCTTTGTTAGCCAGATATGATAGGGCCCATTGGGATGAGATGCAACACTTTATTGAACATTTACCAAAAGAGTTCCAAAAAAGAGCGCAGCAAGTGGTAGAAGAGGGACAGAGTATCTCCAATAATCAGATACGGTCAGCAATGGATGCTGCAGACACAGCTGCTAGAACTGTCAACACAGCAGTAACAATAAGGAGACATGCATGGCTGCGTACATCAGGATTTAAACCAGAGATACAGCAAGCTGTGCTGAATATGCCATTCAACGGACAGCAGTTGTTTGGGCCGGAGGTGGACACTGCAATAGAAAAACTTAAGAAAGACACTGACACGGCCAAAGCCATGGGCGCACTCTACTCCCCGCAGAGCAGAGGCACATTTCAAAAGACACAATTTCGAGGGGGGTTTCGAGGGCAGACCACAGAAGCCACAACCTCACAAACAAAGCCCACTTACCAGAGCCAGTATCAGCGGGGAGGTTTTCGGGGACAATATAGAGGAGGACAATTTCAAAGAAATAGAGGAAAGTTTCAAAGTCCCAAAACTCCTCCAAACAAACAGTGACTTCAAGATCACAAATCCCCAACACATAACACCTGTGGGGGGGAGACTAACCAAGTTTTACACACATTGGGAGGAGATAACAACAGACACTTGGGTCTTAGCAATTATCCAGCATGGTTATTGCATAGAATTTCTCAAATTCCCTCCAAACGTCCCACCGAAAACACACAGTATGTCAAAACAACATATAGATCTTCTAGGACTAGAAGTTCAGGCTTTGCTACAGAAAGAAGCAATAGAATTAGTACAAAAACAACAAATAAACACAGGAGTTTACTCACTGTACTTTCTGATACCCAAAAAAGACAAGAGTCTGAGACCTATACTAGATCTCAGAACATTAAATACCTACATCAAATCAGACCATTTTCACATGGTTACATTACAAGACGTAATCCCACTGCTCAAACAACAAGACTACATGACAACACTAGACCTAAAGGATGCATATTTCCATATACCAATACATCCTTCACACAGAAAGTACCTAAGGTTTGTATTCCAAGGGATACATTATCAATTCAAAGTGTTGCCATTCGGAATAACAACTGCGCCAAGAGTTTTTACAAAATGCCTGGCAGTAGTAGCTGCACATATCAGAAGGCAGCAAATACATGTGTTCCCGTACCTGGACGATTGGTTAATCAAAACCAACACGCTAAGACGGTATTCACAACACACAAAATATGTCATAGAAATCCTAAACAAACTAGGTTTCTCAATCAACTACGCAAAGTCACACCTTCTGCCGTGTCAAACACAGCAATACTTAGGGGCGACAATCAACACAGCAAAAGGGATTGCCACTCCAAGTCCACAAAGAGTTCAAACATTTCACAATGTAATACAGGCCATGTATCCAAAACAAAAGATACAAGTCAAAATGGTAATGAAACTACTAGGCATGATGTCTTCATGCATAGCCATTGTCCCAAATGCAAGGTTGCACATGCGGCCCTTACAAAAGTGCCTAGCATCACAATGGTCACAAGCACAGGGTCAGCTTCTAGATCTGGTGTTGATAGACCGCCAAACATACATCTCGCTTCAATGGTGGAACAGTATAAATTTAAACCAAGGGCGGCCTTTCCAAGACCCAGTGCCACAATACGTGATAACGACAGATGCTTCCATGACAGGGTGGGGAGCACACCTCAATCAACACAGCATCCAAGGACAATGGGACATACAGCAAAGACAGTTTCACATAAATCACTTAGAACTGTTAGTGGTATTTCTAGCGCTGAAAGCGCTTCAACCCATAATAACCCACAAATACATTCTTGTCAAAACAGACAACATGACAACAATGTATTACCTAAACAAACAGGGAGGGACACACTCGACACAGTTGTGTCTCCTGACACAGAAAATATGGCATTGGGCGATTCACAACCACATTCGCCTAATAGCACAATTTATTCCAGGAATTCAGAACCAGTTAGCAGACAATCTCTCTCGGGATCACCAACAGATCCACGAATGGGAGATTCACCCCCAAATACTAAACACTTACTTCCAAATTTGGGGAACACCACAAATAGATCTATTTGCAACAAAGGAAAACTCAAAATGCCAAAACTTCGCATCCAGGTACCCACAACATCAGTCTCAGGGCAATGCGCTATGGATGAACTGGTCAGGGATATTTGCGTACGCTTTTCCCCCTCTCCCACTCCTTCCATATCTAGTAAACAAGTTGAGTCAAAACAAACTCAAACTCATACTAATAGCACCAACATGGGCAAAACAACCTTGGTACACTACACTACTAGACCTTTCAGTAGTACCTCATGTCAAACTACCAAACAGACCAGATCTGTTAACAAAACACAAACAACAGATCAGACATCCAAATCCAGCATCGCTGAATCTAGCAATTTGGCTCCTGAAATCCTAGAATTCGGACACTTAGACCTCACACAATAATGTATGGAGGTCATAAGACAAGCTAGGAAACCTACCACTAGACACTGCTATGCAAATAAGTGGAAAAGATTTGTTTATTACTGCCATAATAATCAAATTCAACCCTTACACTCATCTGCAAAAGATATAGTAGGATACCTACTACATTTGCAAAAGTCAAAACTAGCTTTCTCTTCCATAAAGATACATCTTACCGCAATTTCAGCTTACCTGCAAAGTACGCACTCAACTTCATTATTTAGGATACCAGTCATAACAGCGTTTATGGAAGGCCTAAAGAGAATTATACCACCAAGAACACCACCAGTTCCTTCATGGAACCTCAACATTGTCTTAACACGACTCATGGGTCCGCCTTAGAGCCCATGCACTCTTGTGAAATGCAATACTTAACGTGGAAAGTTGCATTTTTGATTGCCATCACATCTCTAAGAAGAGTGAGTGAAATTCAAGCATTTACCATACAAGAACCATTTATTCAAATACACAAGAATAAAGTAGTTCTACGGACAAATCCAAACTTTTTACCAAAAGTTATCTGACCGTTCCACTTGAATCAAACGGTAGAATTACCAGTGTTCTTCCCACAGCCAGATTCTGTAGCTGAAAGAGCACTACATACATTAGACATCAAAAGAGCGCTAATGTACTACATTGACAGAACAAAACTAATTTGAAAAACAAAACAACTATTTATTGCCTTTCAAAAACCTCAGACAGGAAATCCAATTTCAAAACAAGGCATTGCTAGATGGATAGTTAAGTGTATTCAAACCTGCTATCTTAAAGCAAAGAGAGAGCTGCCTATTACACCAAAGGCACACTCAACCAGAAAGAAAGGTGCTACCATGGCCTTTCTAGGAAATATTCCAATGAACGAAATATGTAAGGCAGCAACATGGTCTACGCCTCATACATTTACCAAACACTACTGTGTAGATGTGTTAACTTCACAACAAGCCACAGTAGGTCAAGCTGTACTACGAACATTGTTTCAAACAACTTCAACTCCTACAGGCTGAACCACCGCTTTTGGGGAGATAACTGCTTACTAGTCTATGCACAGCATGTGTATCTGCAGCTACACATGCCATCGAACGGAAAATGTCACTTACCCAGTGTACATCTGTTCGTGGCATTAGTCGCTGCAGATTCACATGCGCCCACCCGCCTCCCCTGGAGCCTGTAGCCGTTTAGAAGTTGATCTTGAACATTTGTAAATTTGTAAATATATTACTTTAAACTTCATTATGTACATACGTATTCACTCCATTGCATGGGCACTATTACTAGCATACACAACTCCTACCTCACCCTCTGCGGGGAAAACAATCTAAGATGGAGTCGACGCCCATGCGCAATGGAACCAAAGTGGGAGGAGTCCCTCGGTCTTGTGACTCGAAAAGACTTCTTCGAAGAAAAACAACTTGTAACACTCCGAGCCCAACACCAGATGGCGGGATGTGCACAGCATGTGAATCTGCAGCGACTAATGCCACTAACAGATGTACACTGGGTAAGTGACATTTTCCATATATATCAAACCAAAACCCTTTCAGGGATAGAGCGACGCATAAATTATGTAAAAGACAAAGGAGAACTCTGGGAAGTTCCCAATTTTAGGTGGAGAGCTGCTCTAGTAAGGAGCACCCTGCAACACCAGCGACACTCTAGATTTGCTCACCTCAAATGTCTGGTGTTGAGGTGAGCAAATCTAGAGTGTCGCTGGTGTTGCAGGGTGCTCCTTACTAGAGCAGCTCTCCACCTAAAATTGGGAACTTCTCAGAGTCCTCCTTTGTCTTTTGCATATATATATATATATATATATATATATATATATATATATATGTATATATATATATATATATATTTGTGAAACATTTCAAGGAAGAGCAGCATCCCAAGTCAGTGACACCTCTTTATTGTGTTGGAGACTGATCCTTCTTCGTACTTCCTTCCTAGCTGGTCTCCTGCATTTAGTGGATATGTTCCTCTGCAAGCAGCCTCTTGGTAGCCCCTGGATATATTCATGGATTACTCAGAACTCCTTGCATCTAAGGGTATATTTAAGTAGGTTTTGTTTCGTCCTTATGCCATGTAAAGCCTAAGCCAGATTTATCAAGCTACGCAAGACCACTTTGCGCAGCCCTGCATCAATTGATCAATCCAGAGTAACCCAGCGCATCGCACATTGCTGCATTACTCTGCCTGAGGGAGGCATTCCATGGGTGGAGCATGGATCTTGGCTCATTCCCAGCTTTACCATTACTGGTAGACCTTGGAATCTGTCAAAATGCCACATCTCTCCAGGTATTTTCTGCATTCCTTTCCCTTTCCACTGCCCGTTAATCCCTCCTCATGTGCCATGCTGGTCATATAATGTAGTTCAAGATTATGTGCGAGCGTGTTTGTTGGTAAATGCTTAGCTCACTTCCCAGCCCCCCAATCTTACTGACCAAGTTACGTCCCTGTCCGTGGATGGAGTGTTATGGAGCTGCCTCTCACCTCTTGGGTATTGACCAGATACAGAGGTCATGCTGTGTTAATTTTCTCAGGGCTGTGCATGTGTGACTATTGCTTGGTCCACCTTTGTCTAAAGTGTCCTTTCCAATGTGTGATGTGCTCCTTGCAGGTGCCTGTGATGTCGGCGGTGGCCCTGGGATGGAGGAGCTGAGGATTGTGCTTTTTGACCTGACAGGAGACGGCACACACGCGGCACTGAACACCCTCCTTGGCAGAGAGGACGGGTTAGAATACGAGTCAGAGATGGGAGAGTGCACCAAGAGGAGCTGTGTGCGGGATGGGAGGAGGCTGGCGCTTACAGAATGGACTTTGCCCCTAGACACTGAAGATGTCAAGGAGGAACGTCTGCAAGATGGTTTGATGTGCTTGACTTTCTCCGCCCCGGGCCCTCACGCCATCCTTCTTGTGCTGAACGTGGGGCAGACCGTCACAGAAGGAATGGAAACAATTGCCTTCATCAAAGACCACTTTAATAATGAAGAAGCGCTGCAAAGTCACGGGCTGGTGCTGCTCACGGGGAAAGAGGGGTTGAATGGTCAGACGGCGCACAGCTACGTCCAGGCGTCGGGGGCGGCTCTGAAGGATCTCATTGGTGGGTGCGGGGGGCGTCACTGCGTCATCCGCAGCAGCGCACGAGCAGAAGAGAGGGCGCGAGAGAGGTCAGAGGTCATGGGGCTGATAGACACAGTGCTGCAGCTCCGAGGAGGCGCCTTTTGCACAATTAAGGGTTATAAGGAGATCGAGGAGATGTTATTGGAATCACTGGAGGTTGTTAAAGCACGGTGCAAGGAAGAAGCGAAGATAGAAGAGAAGGCAATACAGCGCCAGTATGAGGACCTGATGACAGATCTGGAGGGCGAGAAGGATAGCGCCGAGAAAACCAAACTCATTGAGGACTTGAGGCGGGAAATGAGCAGAAAACTGCGAGAGTCAGAGAGGAAACACCAAACAAAGCTGGAAGGCGCTCGGGCGGGCGCTGAGGTTGCTTTTGCTGCTCTTGCTGCTGATGCTCTTGCTGCTGAAGGATGCCAGTGACTCCGAATGAACTCTGGCCGTGGGTTTACTTTGAGGCGGAGGGAGAGCCTCCGGTATAACCTGAAGATAGGGCACTGGGTGTGCCGGTAGAAAACCGCTCCGACTCAACCTGGCACCGGAACAGTTTTCTCCCAGCACCACTGGCATTTCGATGTCCGGCCGGTTCAAAAATAAATAAAATCTCCTAAAGCCGTCATTTTCAGCTCTTATGTGTACATACTTCAACCATCAAATATTAATAGAAAGCACTTTTGAATGTGTCTAGAGCTGTGTTAATAATCACAGACTAATAATTCAAGTAAACAAACGCAGAACAGTCATGTTACTAATGAATACAAATGATTTTGTTTAAACTCCTATTTAGTATCACGTCTGGGCCATTGCAGACTCAAGTGGCTGGTATTTTTTCTCTTGGGAAAGGGCATCCCTCTTTGAGGGTAAAAGAAGAGCTGAAGGAATGTGTTATATGAGGCTAGCCAACGTGCAGCCATCCAATCAAAGCAAACCCTCTATTGTTGTTGCAAAGGGAAGGTCCATGAATGGAATATGTTCTGTTGTGGTTTGCTGTATTTTCTATACTTGTGGTATCCAGTCTTCGCATGTTATTCTCTGGAATATTTTGGTTTACTGTGATGCCTTATGTTGCATTATGCTTTGCTATGCTCTTATGTTGAGGTTTGCTATGAAAGGGTATGTTTTGCTCTCCTGTATTGTATTGTGCTATTTTGTTATCCTGCAATGATATGCTGTGTTGTTTTGTTTTCTTCTGTTATATGTTGTGTACTATGGTGTACCACTGGTATTTTGCAATAAACCCAAATTGTTTATATTCGAAATATCTGACCTTGTTTTGCGATGTGGTCTATTGTTTATACCACCATTTAAACATGGAAGACACGTTTCAGGAGCCCGGGAGTGAGTCAGTGGTGGGGGCAGGATTAACACCATGTCAGTTACTAGTGGTAAAGCAAAAGCCGGGTGAACCTGCCTTGATCCCTGGGAAAGAAACTCTGCAGTTGCAAGACTATTAGTAGCCCCTACTAATGAGTCTTCCTGTGTAAGTGGTCTACTTGTGGAGTGTTGCTTAGATTTAATGCACATAATGTGCATGAGCCGTCCATTTCTAACTGGAGGCACTGAGCCGCAGCATGTGCACTGGCTCCATTCAGCAAGGAGCAAAGGCCTGAAACTGCAGCCCATGATTCCAACATGGCTGCTACTGGTGCATTTTGCCAAATTCACTCAGCATGCACATCTGCCGGCTATATTATGATAGTCATAGACAGTGGTCCGAGATGGTGTAGAAACAGAGGGAGTCAGGACACTTTAGGGGTCATTACAACATTGGCGAGCGGCGCGCCGTGCGGCCGCCTATGCAGCCGCACTCCCTCAGTCCCCATTACAACATCCCCGCTGGGCCGGCGGGCGCAAACCTAGTTTACTCCCGCCGGCCCAGTGGGGATGCAGCCGCAACATAGGAGCCGGCTCCTAATGGAGCCGGCGGTTTTGCGGCCGTGCGATGGATGCAGTAGCACCCGTCGTGCTTTTCACTGTCTGTTATGCAGACAGTGAAAAGCTGCACGGGGACCTGTTAGGGGGCGCCTGCACTGCCCATGCCAATGCCATGGGCAGTGCAGGGGCCCCAGGACTCCCCTTACCGCCAGCCTCTTCCTGGCGGTGCAAACCGCCAGAAACAGGCTGGCGGTAGGGAAGTCATAATCCCCAGGGCAGCGCTGCCTGCAGCGCTGCCCTGGCGGATTATCACTGCCGGGGCTAAAACGGCGGGAAACCGCCGGCCCTGGCGGTGCGTAGCGCCACGGTCGAAATATGGGTCTTCGTACCGCCAGCCTGTTGGCGGTACAGACGCCACTTTAGCCCTGGCGGTCTCAGACCGCCAGGGTCATAATGACCACCTTTATCTTCAAACGTGAAGCCACGTGTAGACATCTGCGATATACCATGGACTGGGACAACCCAGCGAGCCATTGCTATAAGAGGGCTCTCCCTAATAGTTATATGACTGAACTGGGTGACCAAATGCCCCTGTGAGTTTTTTTTTGTATGTATTGTGTATGCTGAGTGTTGCATGTAATGTCAACATGAGGTCCGCCAGGCAGCTAGAGGTGTATGTAGGCAGACCTAAAAATTAAATATTATGTAGTCAAGGCAATCACTGTCACGTTGTTTTGATATAATTAAGAGCGTGTTATACCCTTTGATGATACTTAACGGCTAATATCCGAATATTCTGAGTATGTTAACTTTTGAAATTACATATAAATCTTGCATCGTTTTGACACATAAATTACAACTGTGAAGCCCGCCTTACCATTGTCCACTTTTTCATCATTGAACCAACAACAACTTTGAGACCGAGTCCACATTTCCGCAGACTTTTTCATGACGCAACCCATTTGGTGCTGCAAAGCAGGCCTGTACAGAGATGGTATTTTTAGCAGCGTGTTACATGGCGTGAGCACCAGCGCAAAACTCTAGCAGGTTTGGTCCCATTTCCTAATCCATGACATAAAGATATTGGTAATTACAAACATTCACATAGGAACAGATTAAAGAGTCAATGAGGGTTCATACCAATTTTCTCTTGACATTGTGCCCACTATATTGAGACATTGACATTAGGGAGGTCCGGGGTCAGTGTTTAGCTGAGAGTCTGCTTCTGATGAACGTATGAGATGATGGAGTGCTCTGAGGTCAGGATCCTACTGTGTCTATTTCTCTCTTGATAACACATAGCTGGTGCTGAATGTATTAGGGTGAGTTCAATGTAACTATGAGCCTGATTATGAGTTTAATGGTCGAACCGCCAAAGAACCACAGTGGAGGTCCCAGAAAGACTGCAGTGGTGCCTGGCAATAGATCACCATATTATGATGAAAACAGCCTGAACTGCCACCCATCAAGGCAAATGTCGGCCCATCAACACCGTAGCGGTCAAAAACCCTGGCGGTCCGCACTCTAGCACAGAGGTGGGCGCAGGGAACCTCCAAGCCTATTACGCATACACAGGCCACGGTCAACCTCCCAGCTGTGATCAGCGGATGACGGTCGACCGTGGCGATATGCAGCCATCAAAGCATTATACAACTGCCTATTGGATGGTTAAAAAAAAGCTGGCACACATGGGGCCAGTGGACACACCTACAAAGCACACTATAAAAAAACACCCAACCCAAACCATGATCCTTTACATTCCCAACTGCATCATAGCCAGAACCCACACATATTTTATCCACTCCAATTTGATATAAGCCTACCATTTCTAATCCCTGCACAACATACACCCACTCCACAATTGTTCTTGTTTTCCACCAGATATTGTCCCCAAGCATTAGCACTATCCTCCTTTTTTAGGTTGATCCCAGACAGTGCACTGTCTGCAAGACCTGTTGGATGGAGTATAGACTCTTTGCTCCTGCCTGCTGCTTACCATAGGTTGAAGGCTGTGTTGCTCTTATTTTGCTGCCTCCTAACTGTTTCGGCAGCCGATACGTCACTTCCTGTACTTGGCCGAGGGGCACCAGCCAAGTACAGTTTAATTACGCCTGGGTTGTTTTTCTATTGCTTTGACGGACTAGTTTTCTTTGTTTCCTGCCTCTCATGTTTGTCAATAAGCACTTGTGTTCTCCAGGAAGCACTTGTGTTCACACACGCGGTTAGTTTTCTGCGTTTGCCCTTCACTTGGTCCTTTGCATAATCAGTAGTTACAAGTAGTGGTGTCGTGCATGTGTTTTGCACATTTTTTGTAGCTTTATATAGCATGAAGTCAACCCAGGAATGAATCCTCAACAGTGGCTCTCCCCGCACAGGGGGAGAGCCGATACTACAATATTCACTGCACTCGGGGGAAACTCAACCCAAAATGCTTTGCAGGCATTCCTTTTACAACACATGTTTTACCATAACTCAGCCTGTAGTGGTGCTAGGGCAATGGCACCACCACCAAAACACTCAGAACGATGTGCCCTTTCTGTCCTTGTGGGCCACGATAGGTTAGAGGGGGCCCAAAAATCATAACCTCTTCCACCATTCAATGCATTTTTAAACTCTCTTATAGCTAGAACGTTTGTTTTTACAGCTGAAAAGAGTTTGTGTTATAAGGGCCCTGTTTATAATAATACTCTGATGACTTGTATGGTCTGCAAATGTGTAATGCTGTATGCTCTCTATGGGCTGAAGGATGATAATTGTTCCAAGGCACTACTAACTCAATTGGCACCACAGGAAATGTAGTCATGACCAGTGGTATTGCACTTTCTGCTAATGCACAAACCCAGTTTATTTCTGATGAAGGTTTAATGTATGCATAGACAGTTTATTTCTGATAAAAGTTTAATGTACGGTATGGCTAAATATTTCAACAATTTCACTGAGGATCTGGTACTTCTCCAGCCATTTCCGGGTTTGAGGGACATTCTGAGCTTCTGACATCAGAAGAAGTTCTGGCAATGTTCTGTGACACTGTACTCTGAGTGCTTGTGGCTCCACAGGGACATCTAGCCACATCCAGTGGTACTGCACCTTCTGTGACTCTACAGGGACATTTAGCCACAGCCAGTGGTACTGCAACTTCTGCTGTTGACTTTGCAGGGGCAACCAGCTCCCAGCAGTGGTACTGCACCTTCTGGTACTGACTCCATAGGAACATCTAGTAACGACCTGTGGCACTGCATCCTTGTGCGGCTGACTCCATAGTTAAATATCTAAAAGGCCTGCTAGGCCTGAAAGTGTGTAATACACTATGCCCTCAAGAGGCTGATTATATGGTTACACTGTAATGTTCTTTGTCATTCTTTTTTCATGCGATTATGCCCTCTAGGAGCTGACTACTTGGTTACATGGCCAATATTCTTTTGAATTCTATTCATAATGTGGTGGTCGGTAGGAGCTGTGCAAACCATTACAGTCTAATGCTGAGTGTATGTAGGAATGCACAAACACAGTTTATTTCTGATAAAGGTTTAATGTGCAGGATGGCTAAATAATTAAGCCTTTTTCATTGAGGACCTTGTACTTCTCCATCCGTTTCCAGGTTTAGGGGACATTCTGAGCTTCTAACGTCATAAGATCTTGATTTAAGTCATTTCCTTCCTCTTCACCACTGTCTTCATCCTCCTCATTTGGCATTTCAGGATTCTCACCCGGTGCCCCCTGAGGTTCATCGTCCTCTGTGATGTAAGGGATGTGCCGTCACATTGTGATGTTATGGAGCACACAGCAGGCCACAGTGATCTGACAAACTTTCCCTGATGAGTAGTATATGGCTCCACCAGTCCTGTCTAGACAACCGAATCTTACTTCAGGAGACCAAAGCCCTTCTCCACTTGCCCCCTTGTTCTACCATGGGCCTTATTGAAGGGGACTTCCCCTGTCATTCTTAGTTTCCTCAGTGGTGTCAACAACCAAGGACGATTGGGATAGGCTGAGTCTCCTGTATGAAATGAGAAATAAAGGCCAAAATGAGTCACAAACTCTCTGTTCATAGCACCAGACACTGAACACACTGAGTAGGTACAGGTGAGACGTACCGACCAGCCAGGCTCTCTCTGGTTGCAGTTGTGACATCAGCTGAGGTATGGTGCCGTTATGCAGGATTAAGAAATCATGCGCTGACCCTAGGAACATGGCACAGACGTGAGGAATGTAAAGATCTGCCAAACAAAGGACCTGTACGTTGGTAGAACGGAAGTTCATCCTGTTACAATACACCTATTCTCTGTCATGCGGTGGCACCAATGCAACATTGGTTCCATCAATGGCTTCCACTACCTGTGGGAGGCGAGCAAATAAATAAAAGTCAATCTTCATATTTGCCAAGTCTTCACGTCTTGGGAATCTGATGTAGTTGTCAATGTGTTTCATCATTACAAATAGCACATCCCTTAAAACCAGACTGAACATTGGTTGGGACATACCACTTGCAGGAGCCACTGTGTACTTAAATGACCCTGTGGCCAGGAAGTGCAATACTGCCATGAGTCTCACAATAGGTGGTACACATTTTGGATTAGTGTTCTATGGCACGAGATCTGCCACTAATAGATGGCAGAGGTCATGGATGGTTTGCTGATTCAAGCAAAATCTCCTGATGACATCACCTTCCACCATGGTCTGCAGGTCTGGAAGTGGATGGTAGATTGGTAGTTCTCGCAACCTCCCTCTCCCAGGGTACCTACATGTGGAACCAACGCAGACAAACCTTTACACATTGTGGGCAAAACAACATGCCTGAGGTGTGACACCAAAGGCAGCATTTCAACACATAACAGTCAGGAAACACACTACACCCATTGAACATCACATCACAATACTGCTCAAGGGCCAACTTAGTATCTCTTTGTTATGTTACACGTGCCTAGAATATGTAGGTCTGTAATACACATGTATCTTTTATACATTTGCATCATGTCAAGGTACTGATGGATGTGACCGCCAAAATTACTGCCGTCGATGGTTCATGGAGGTCACATGATATGTATGATTTGAAACACACTGCAATGCCACATGTGTGAGCTTTTCACCATGCAAATGGGGTTCAATCAATAATACACCCATCACCATGTCATATAGCATCTTAACTTTGAATTTTACGTGTGTGGCTGTAGGAAAGTACCATCTTCCCTGGCATGTTAACCCCATTTTTACTTATATGTCAGTTTGTTTTTCCCTGTCTCACTGGGATCCTGCTAGTCAGGACCCCAGTGCTCATAGTTTGTGGCCTAAATTTGTATGCCTGTGTAGTGCCTAACTGTGTCACTGAGGCTCTGCTAATCAGAACCTCAGTGCTTATGCTCTCTTTGCCTTTAAATTTTTCACCATAGGCTAGTGACCATTTTCACCAATTCTAATTGGCACTCTGGAACACCCTTATAATTCCCTAGTATATGGTACCTGGGTACCCAGGGTATTGAGGTTCCAGGAGATCCCTATGGGCTGCAGCATTTCTTTTGCCACCCATAGGGAGCTCAGACAAATCTTACACAGGACTGCCACTACAGCCTGAGTGAAATAACGTCCACGTTATTTCACAGCCATTTTACACTGCACTTAAGTAACTTATAACTCACCAATATGTCTAACCCTCACTTGGTGAGGTTAGGTGCAAAGTTACTAAGTGTGAGGGCACCCTGGCACTAGCCAAGGTGCCCCCACATAGTTCAAGGCAATTTCCCCGGACTTTGTGAGTGCGGGACACCATTACACACGTGCACTCCATTTAGTTCAATACCTATATGTAGCTTCACAACGGTAACTCCAAATATGGCCATGTAACGTGTCTAAGATCATGGAATTGTCCCCCCATGCTAAATCAAGAATTGGGGTGCCAATACCATGCCTCCCCGTGGCTCCAGCATGGACCCCGGGTACTGCCAAACCAGCTCTTTGGGGTTTTCACTGCAGCTACCGCTGCTGCCAACCCACTGACAGGCTTCTGCCCTCCTGGGGTCTGGGCAGCCCAGTCCCAGGAAGGCAGAACAAAGGATTTCTTCTGAGAAAGGGTGTTTCACCCTCTCTCTTTGGAATTAGGTGTTAAGGGGTTGGGAGGAGTAGCCTCTCCCAGCCTCTAGAAATGCTTTGAAAGGCACAGATGGTGCCCTCCTTGCATAAACCAGTCTACACCAGTTCAGGAAACCCCCAGCCCCTTCTCTGGTGCAAAACTGGACAAAGGAAAGGGGAGTGACCACTCCCCTGTTGATCACCACCCCAGGGGTGGTGTCCAGAGCTCCTCCAGTGTGTCCCAGACCTCTGCCATCTTGAATCCAGAGGTGTGAGGCCACAATGGAGGCCTCTGAGTGGCCAGTGCCCGCAGGTGACGTCAGAGACCTCTCCTGATAGGTGCTTACCTCACTAGGTGGCCAATCCTCCTCTGAGGGCTATTTGGGGTCTCTCCTGTGGGCTTTTCCACAGATAACGATTTGCAAGAATTCACCAGAGTTCCTCTGCCTCTCCCTCTTCGACTTCTGCCAAGGATCGACCACTGACTGCCCCAAGACGCCTGCAAAACTGCAACAAAGTAGCAAGAAGACTACCAGCGACATTGTAGCACCTAATCCTGCCGGCTTTCTCAACTGTTTTCTGGTGGTGCACGCTCTGGGGGCTGTCTGCCTTCACCCTGCACTGGAAGACAAGAAGAAATCTCCTGTGGGTCGACGGAATCTTCCCCCTGCTCCAGCAGGCACCAAACTTCAGCGTCACCGGTACTCTGGGACCCCTCTCATCCTGACGAGCGTGGCCCCCGGAACACAGGTGGTGGACCCAAGTGACCCTGACTGTCCAGTGGTCCAACTCTCCAAATTTGGAGGAGGTAAGTCCTTGCCTCCCCTCTCCAGACAGTAATTCTGTGTACTGCGTGAACTGCAGCTGATAGGGCTTCTGTGCACTTTTGCAAGGAATCCTTTGTGCACAACCTATCCCAGGTCCCCAGCACTCCGAACTGCATTACTCAACTCGCTGAGTTGGCCACGGGCTTCGTGGGACCCTCCTTTGTAGTGTTGAGATGACCGCCGTGCTCAGCTTTCTTGAACCCGTGTTCAAGTACTTCTGCGGGTGCTGCCTTCTTGTGCATGGACTCTCTGTGTTGCTGATGGCCCCCTCTGTCTCCTCTTCCAAGTGGTGACCTCGTGGTCCTTCCTGGGCCCGGGCAGCCCCCATTTCCTTTAACCGCGACCTTGCAACTAGCAAGGCTTGTTTGAGGTCTTTCTCCAAAGAAACAATTCTGCAGCCTCCAGCACTCCGTAGGACATCTTCTGTGCAAAGGAGAAGTACCTGGCATCTTCCGTTGTTGCAGAATCTTCAGCTTCTTCCACTCGGAGGCAGTCATTTTGCACCTTCATCCGGGGTGTAGTGGACTCCTGCCCCCCTGGACACTTTCGTGACTCTTGGACTTGGTCCCCTTCCTTTACACGTCCTCCGGTCCAGCAATCCGTTTTCAGTGCTTTGCAGTCTGTTGTGGTCTTTGCAGAATCTCCTATCACGACTTTAGTGTGTTTCTGGGGAAGTAGGATCATTTTACTCCTACTTTTCAGGGTCTTGGTTTGGGGTATCTTGGACACCCTTAGTGTTTTCTTACACTCCCAGTGACCCTCCACACACTACACTAGGCCAGGGGTCCCCAAGTGGTTCGCATTCCACTTTCTTAGTATATGGTGTTTGTTACTGCTAGGCCCATTGCATCCTATTGTATTCTACAGTGTTTTTTGCACTACTTTTCTAACTGTTTACTTTCCTGATTTTGGTTTGTGTGTATATTTTGTGTATTTTACTTACCTCCTAAGGGAGTATATCCTCTGAGATATTTTTGGCACATTGTCACTAAAATAAAGTACCTTTATTTTTAGTAACCCCGAGTATTGTGATTCTTATGATAGAGTGCTATATGAAATAAGTGGTATTGTAGGAGCTTTGGATGTCTCCTAGTTCAGCCTAAGCTGCTCTGCTATAGCTACCTCTATCAGCCTAAACTGCTAGAACACTACTAATCTACTAATAAGGGATAACTGGACCTGGCACAAGGTTTAAGTACCATCAGGTACCTACTATAAGCCAGGCCAGCCTCATACAGTGGCCAAAAGACAACATAGTGGATGCCTGACCCCCTAAATGGACATTTGGCACCGCTGACGAAAGTCAGCCATGCAGTGGGCAGTTATAACTGCAGCAGACACAGTCCTAGGCTAACATTGTTGACTGTGACGATCGTGGGAAATGGCTGTGTCTGTCAGAGGTGGTAAATGCATACGTGATGTACATGTATGCCAATTTCTGGAAAATACCTCACTTGTCTCTTAACACTGCTGCCATCAACACCTCCAGTACTTCAGCTGCTGTGTGTCGACTCTGAGACCAATCATGCCTGGCCAAGCAGGTGAAAGGGCCCGTGCCTTCTCACAGAAGAACTGGAGAAGCTTGTTGAGGAGGTTCTTCCCCACTATAGTCAACTCTATGGCTCATCAGAGGAGGAAGTAAGTGTGATTCCCTTTTTACATACAGTCTGCTAATCGCCATCTTTTATCTACACACATGCTACATTGTGCATATGTGTGATTGTGAGTCAGTATGGTGCCTGTCCCCAAATCTGTGAAACATGTTCTGGATGTCCAGGGTGGTTATGGAGGACAATGTGCTCAGTGTACAGTACTTGAATGTTGTGCAGCATGTCCTGTGAGAAGCACAAAGTCCCCCTTCTGTTGCATCATTGTACTGATGCAATGCATCTTTGCAGCCATGCAAATCCCCTCACTGTGGATTTCATGATGGTAAATCTCACAGTCACTGCATTTGCCTAACAGGATGTGCTGGTCATCTGTACTGCTGCTAAACGTTTGAGATGTAGGCAGCAGTGTGTCAGAGCACGAAGACTCCTCAATCCAGGTCAGGCATTGACAACTTACCATGTGCTAAAGTTGTAGCCCACTGAGCCCTTCAGAGTTCCCATGACATCAAATGTGCCCCATACAGTGCTCACAGGATGTACTGTCATGCATCCCAGTGATGGGACTACAATGCTCATGTAGGTCCTGTCTACACAGCTTGCAGGGACCAAGGCCTGGCAGTGCTTAGTTGCAGTGTATACCATAAGCCAAGTGGCAACACCGTGACAGTGGCTAAACAAAGAGGCATTATACCCACACCCTTCATACAGGCATGTGCTTGGATGGTGCTAACACTGGGTAAATTAAGACTTACCTGTGGCCTGGAGTCACCAACATTGTCTACATTAGGGATGGGGACTGCAATTTCAAAATGCCCTTTTACATATGTCCATTGTCCATCTGTTTCAGTGGGTAGGTGTGGACCAATACATGTCTCTCACTCACACCGATCTGTTGACACCTGTCCATGAGCCATGTCTGTGCAGTAGAGGCCAATGGAGCAAGTGACTGTCCCACAGTGCTGATGGATGCCAAAATCAAGAAAGATCATGACAAGTGACTCAGTAAATTGGTGACATTTGTTAAATCCCAAGGAAGAGACTCTAACATTTTCACAGACTTCCCTGTAGGGTATCACATGTGTATGAAGCTGTATCGTATGATTATGATGGTACATAACACACATAGCCACTTGAAAATGGTATGTTGACACAATAGGTTGTGCACATGTCCACTTTTCCCCTGAGAAGTAGCTTCCCATGACACACAGACCAGCACTTCCAATGCCATATACATTTTAGTTAGTTTCATGTCTCATGGCGAATGCCTGTTTGCACCGTATAAGGCAAAGAAATGTGCCTGGATGTGAGATGTCTGTGCAGTCATGCAGAAGTAGTATACTTGTATACTTGGCTGCAGGTACAAATGTTGATGTGTAGGTACTGATGGAACACATAATGGGACATGTTTCTATGCTCTGGGGTATACTGTGACAGTGTGTTTGAGAAATCACTGTTAGCCGCGACCAGTGTTGGGGGCAGTCAGCAGATCAATCCATAACTACGCGATCATGTCCCTGTATCTTACACACAATGTGTAGTCCTCGGGGACTGTTTAGGACATGTATACTTCCCTGTTCTGGGTGTGTTCTAAATGTATGTATAGACAACTAGTTTTCCAAGAGATTTGCTCATTTGTCCACTTCATTTGTCTCTCGCATCCATGCCGGTCAATGCCCATCAGAAGCCAGGGATTTGGAAAACAATCCCCCAGAAGTTGCGGACCCTGGGGCTCTATCGCCGGTGGAGCATCCATTGCAGAAAGAGGTGGTAGGACCTGTGACACTGGGCCCGGAAGATTGCTGAGGTCCAGCTGGGGCTGTCCTCCTAATGTGGGTGTGATGCATGTCGGACCCTGACCCCACTAATGGCTCACATTCTGGCCCTGGCCTACTCAGAGCTTGATGCGCATTTGAGGGAGGCACAGCAGCTACCAGGGGTTGAGTTGCAGACATATTCCTCTCACATGACATTGTTTTTGAGGCAGCAATCTCCCCCAAATATGTGGTGTGGGCCCATGTGTCATACATCAGATATGTCCTGGTTTGTGTAGTTAGGAATATTGGGTCATGCTGATATTCCCTGCCTACTGCTCAGGGAACACATCAGTGTACATCCCACTACCAGTGTACTCTATTGGGCATACACATGGCTGAGTCCACTAGTCAGTCACCTCATGTATGTTGTGCTGGCTGACGTGTTACCAACATTCCACTGGTCTTCAGTGTTTCAGTCCCAATAACAGATAGCAAGGGAGTGTTGGACACTGTAGTCAGCCTTTTGTCTGCTCAAGATAGTGTATTGTCATTTGTTCCCAACAGCCCCCTTGTCTTCAGTATGCAAGAGTGCCTATGCGTCACTGCTGTCTCTCAAGTGATGCTGACCACATACATGTGACATGGCATGCATTGTCCACATTGGAAGAATCAAGGAACTACTGCCAACATAATATATTTAATCCTAATGGCTACAGTGATGTGATGCCAACCTTGTTACTGTACATTCACTACATACAAAGGGTAAGAAAACAGATCAGTTACTGTTCACAATTGTGAATGTGTGCCTTGACACATGTATGTAGCCACCATGACATGAGGGTCAGCAATGACACATCAGTAAACTTATCATACTTGTTACACATGGCTGGCTGGTTACAAATGACAAAGTACTCTCTTGAGTGGACACACGGATGGCGACAGTAATCTTTTGACTGTTATGGCTTCCTGTTGGGGTTGACACTCCATAGATAAACGACCACAACATGAGATGATTGACTGCTGGACTTAGCCACGTGTCTGCTAAAGGGAATGTATTGCCATCTGTTCCTAACTGTCCACTTGTCTTCAGTGTGCCAAGAGAGATGATGTGTCACTGCTGTCTCTCGTATGATGCTGGCAAAATACATGTGACAGGGCATACATTGTCCTTTTTTGAAGATGAAAAGTACACATGCCAACATGTGGGCACAAATGCAGATACCAACAGTAAAGTTACCCCAACCACATAACTGGACATTCACTACATATCAAAGAAAGGTACTGATCAGTAACTGTACACATTGGACAATGTATGCCATGCCACATGTATGTGGCCACCATCACATGAGGGACAGCAGTGACACATCAGCACACTTGCCACACTAAATACAGATGCCAATGTACTCTCTTGAGTGGACACACAGCAGAAAACAGTGATCTGTTGGCTGATTTTGCTTCATGTTGGGGTTGACACCCTGACAACATACAAACTGTGTGTGTTAATATCAAACGCAACATGAGGCAACATGAGATGGTTGACCGCTGGACTCAGCCATGTGTCTGCTAGAGGGAATGTATTGGCATCTGTTCCCAACAGTCCACTTGTCTTCAGTGTGCCAAGAGTGCTGCTATGTCACTGCTGTCTATCATGTGATACAGGCCACATACATGATACATGGCATACAGTGTCTAATTGGTAATATTACTGATCAGTACTTCCCTTGTTATGTGGTAAATGTACAGTTATATGCTTAGGGTGACTACACTGTGGATATCAGAATTTATGACTACAAGTCGGCATGTATACCTTACATCTTCCAAGTATGTTTCATTTAAAATTTCCTGTATGGTGAAAGTAGGTACATTTGTTGAAATAATATTCATACACAGGTGTGTTCCTACTTGTCACATTGGACATGTGTGACAATTGGATTGATGCTGGAGATCAAGTATGTCCACAGGCAGGATTGTGTCCACATAGATATGTAAGTTCCACATTTCCAGACACAACTAGACCATTCATATGCCATGTATATTTGTAGATGCAATGAAGGACATGACAGTAAGACCTACAGTAATTCACCCCAATGTGTGAATTAATGCCATTGAGGTTTAATTTGCTTGTCAGTGCTTTGCAAATGAACATTGGTGAAGGTACTTTACCTGCCTGTTGATATCCATCGGTGAGTAACATGTAGTAATGTTGGACACATATGTGAGTGTGTACACTCAGTAATCCACTGGAATCTGTTTTTGCATTACAATATGGTACAGTGCTGTGCCTTCCCATTGTCAGGAATGTTATGCGTCCTTCTTCTGCACTGGAGATTCCCTGTGCCACTGGAACATTCAATGTACTATTGCCTTTTAGTGCAGCATTGTTTGCAGGGGGTAGACAGCAGTAGCAAAAAAAAGGCTATTGATGCTCATGAGCCCAAAAGATTCCTTGTGCTATGGTCAGGTGTGGACACATGTCCCAGTCATGTAGGCAGATCATCTCCAGGGTCCCTTTCTGTGGAAGATGTGATATTTGGTAACGTGGTGTTACTGCAACTCTCATTAGGCTATTACAACAAGGACAATGATGTGCATTTGCCAGGCAGAACCAGCAACTGCAGGATAGAACAACAAAGCACAGTCACAGGCCGGGGCAGCACTTCTTTTCAGCTCTCCTCCTTGGCAGAGGTTCCTCTTGATTCCAGAAGTGACCTAAAATCTGGGGGTTTTGGGTCCACTATTTATACCCCTTTCTGCCTTTGAAGTAGGCAAACTTCAAAGAAAAGTCTCTGTTGTTCACAAGATCCTGCCTTTCCCAGTCCAGGCCCCAGGCACACACCAGGAGATTGAAGACTGCATTGGGTTAGGGCAGGCACAGCCCTTTCAGGTGTGAGTGACCACTTCTCAACCCACTCTAGCACAGATGGCTCATCAGGCTATGTAGGCTAAACCCCAGCACCCTTTGTGTCACTGTCTAGAGGAGATGCACAAACAGCCCAACTGTCAAACTGACCAAGGCAGGGATCCACAAGCAGGCAGAGTCACTGAATGGTTAAAGCGAGAAAATGACTACTTTCTAAAAGTGGCATTTTGAAACTGACAATCTAAAAACCAATTTCACTAAAAGATGTATTTTTAAATTGTGAGTTCAGAGCCCCCAAACTCCATATTTCTATCTGCCCTCAAAGGGAATCTACACTTTAATACTATTTAAAGACAGCCCCCTTTTTAACCTATGAGAGAGATAGGCCTTGCACAGTGAAAACCGAATTTGGCAGTATTTCACTGTTAGGACATGCAAAACACATCAGTACATGTACCACCTTTAACATACACTGCACCCTGCTGTGGCTACTTTGGGCCTACCTGAGGAGTGCTTACATGTATAAAAAGGGAAGATTTAGGCCTGGCAAGTGGGTACACTTGCTAAGTCGAACTGGCAGTTTAAAACTGCACCCACAGGCTCTGCAGTGGCACGTCTGAGCCATGTTTATAGGGCTACTCGTGGGTGGCACAACAAGTGCTACAGGCCCACTAGTAGTATTTGATTTACAGGCCATGGGTACCTCTAGTGCACTTTACTAGGGATGTATTAGTAAATCAAATATGCCATTCATGGAAAAGCCAATACATACAATTTCACATTGGGAGCACTTGCACTTTAGCACTGGTCAACAGTGGTAAAGTGCCCAGAGTAACAAAAGCAGCAGAAACAGAATCCAGCACACAGAAACAGCCTGGGAAGTAGAGGCAAAAAGATAGGGGAGACCACACCAAAGATGCAAGGTCTAACACTTGTGTATAACTGTGAGGGTGTTCTTGGCATTGGCTTTAGATGTGCTGTCAACAGGTTCCTAGGTGGCTTAATACATGTGCAAGACACATGGATTTAACCAGTTTTCCTTCTTAGTCAATGTGTCTAGTGAATGGGCCACCCCAATCATGTTGTGTGTGTGTTATACGATGCTTAGATTCATGTGTACTATAGTTGATGAACCAGGCATGCTTGGGATGTGCAACTTTTTGAGGCAATTGGTTAGGTAAGGGTAGGTCGCTCCCCCTGCCGCTGCAGCTCCTCCAGGTTCCTGAGTTCCTGAGACCCACCCCACAGTAAGTACCCCCCACCTCCCAGCCCCTCGTTCTGCCCCGCGCTACTCACCCTCTCTCCTGCTCCTGCTTCTTTTCCTCTTTTCTTCTTCTCTGTTCTTCCTCCTCGCTCCTCGTCTGTATTCTTCTTCTGTACTCCTCTTCTCCCCGTCTTCTCTCCTCTTCTCTTCTTCCTCATCTTCTGCTGTGGTCTTCTGACCTCTGTTTCTTCGTTTTTTGTATCTTCCTCCGTGTTCTTCTGTCTTCCTCTGTCTTCCTCTGTCTTCTTCTGTCTTCCTCTGTCTTTTTCTGTCTTCCTCTGTCTTCTTCTGTCTTCCTCTGTGTTCTTCTGTCTTCCTCTGTGTTCTTCTGTATTCTTCTCTGTTCTTCTCTGTTCTTCTGTGTTCTTCTGTTCTTCCGGTCTCCTGCTCTTCCGGTCTCCTGCTCTTCCGGTCTTCAGTCCTTCCGGTCTTCTGTTCTTCTGTTCTTCTGTTCTTCTTGTCTTCTGCCTTCGGCTCTTCTGCCTCCTCCGTCCTCTTCTCCCCGCGCCTGCCCTCCTGCTCCTGCCTCATGCCCCTCCCCCACTCGCATCCCCCCTCTATCTCCCCTATCTAACCCGTTCACTTTCTACCTCCCTCACTCCTCCTATCTACCTATCTCTCTATCCCACTATCCAACTCCCTCACTCTCCACCTCCCCCTATCTTCCTATCTCTCTATCTTTTTCCCTATCTATCGATTTCTCTATCTACCTTTTCTCTCCACCTATTTCTCTATCTCTCCCCCCCTCCCGCCACCCCCTCTATTACCTATCTTCCTATCCTCTCACTCTACCTCTCACCCTCACCCACCTCTACAACCCCCCCTCCCCTATCTTCACAACCCTACACCTATCTTTCTCCCTAATCTCCTAAACCTCCTAACACTCTCCCCCCTCCACCCTTAAACCCCCCTCCCCCAGCTCTTCTCACTCTACCTGTCCCCCCCCTCCCTCGCGCTTTCCCGCCGCGACCTCCTGCACGCCCCCGCCCCCCAGCTCCCATTCGCCCCCAGCTGACCCCTCCCCCCCCTCCTACCTCATATGGCGGCCGCTGCGTGACTGCGCCGCTGGCGCGCCAGAGGCATGCCTGTCTGTGCCCGTTCACGCCTGGCCCGCGCCCAGCGCTACGACCCCTGGTCCCCAGCTCTCCCAAGCCCCGATGATACACTACGACCCCACCACCCTCCATGCCCTCAACCCAGGACGCTCCAACACCTGCTTCCAAGCTCACCCCAAACGCACCCATGGACCCTTCGCCTGCAACTCCTGCAAACGCATCTTCCACCACGCAACAACTATGACCACAAGCCCACGCGCCATCAACCACCTCAAGTGCATCCTAGTCAACGCACGCTCCGTTCACAAACACGCCGTTGAACTCTGGGACCTCCTAGACTCCACAGCACCGGACGTCGCCTTCATCACGGAGACCTGGATGAACGCCTCCTCTGCTCCAGACATCGCCACCCGCCATCCCCGAAGGCTACAAGATCTCCAGGAAAGACCGCACCAACCAAGTAGGAGGAGGTATCGCCATCGTCTTCAAAGACTCCATCAGCGTCACCACCTTCACTGAAGACTCCCCTCTCGCCGCTGAACACCTGCATTTTCAGATTCGCACCGACCCGAGGACCACCCTCAGGATCCCTCGTCTACCGTCCTCCCGGACCTCGCGCCCCTTTCAGCGACGCCATCGCCGACTTCATCTCCCCGCACGCCCTCGCCTCACCGGACTACATCCTCCTAGGCGACCTCAACTTCCATCTGGAACAAAACAACGACCCCAACACCACCACCCTGCTCGACAACCTCGCCAACCTCGGCCTCAAACAACTGGTGAACACTGCCACCCACATCGCCGGACACACACTTGACCCTATCTTCTCCGCCAGCAAACACGTCTTCTTCAGCCACGCCTCCGCCCTTCATTGGACCGACCACAGCTGCGTCCACTTCACATTCCGACGCGAGACCCGCCACCTCCGCACTCAACCCATCCCTCGCCGACAGTGGAACAAGATCCCTGAAGAGCAACTCTTCTCCGCACTCGCCGCCAACCAACCCACCCTCACCACCGACCCCAACGACGCAGCCCTCAACCTCACAAACTGGATCTCCAACTGCGCAGACAACCTTGCTCCCCTCAAACGCTCGCAGCGACAGAACAACACCAAGCAACCCCTCTGGTTCTCTGACACCCTCAATGAATCAAAGAAAACCTGTCGCGCACTTGAGAAAGCCTGGCACAAGGACCGCACCGCTGACAACATGACCGCCCTCAAGAACGCTACCCGCGAACACCACCACCTGATCCGCGCTGCCAAAAGGAATTTTTTCACCGACAGACTGGACAAAAACAGCCACAACAGCAGAGAACTCTTCAGCATCGTCAAGGAGTTCTCCAACCCCAGCGCCAACGCCAACGCTGTCACGCCCTCACAGGATCTATGCGAATCCCTCGCCACTTTCTTCCATCGCAAGATCAGCGACCTCCACGACAGCTTCGGACACCAGACCCAACCAAACACCACCGAACCCACATCCCCGACCATCACCCTCAACAACTGGACCCACATCAGCACGGAAGAAACCAAATCCATCATGAACTCTATCCACTCCGGCGCCCCTTCGGACCCCTGCCCGCACTTCATCTTTAACAAAGCCGACGACATCATCGCCCCGCACCTCCAGACCGTCATCAACTCTTCTTTTTCTTCTGCTACCTTCCCCGAATGCTGGAAACACGCCGAAGTCAACGCCCTACTAAAGAAACCTACGGCTGACCCGAGCGACCTGAAAAACTTCCGCCCCATCTCCCTTCTGCCTTTCCCAGCCAAAGTAATAGAGAAGACCGTCAACAAACAGCTGACCACCTTCCTGGAAGACAACAACCTGCTCGACCCCTCACAGACCGGATTCCGAACCAACCACAGCACTGAAACCGCCCTCATCTCAGTCACAGACGACATCAGAACCCTGATGGACAACGGTGAAACAGTCGCCCTCATTCTTCTCGACCTCTCGGCTGCCTTTGACACCGTCTGTCACCGCACCCTAATCACCCGCCTCAGCTCCACCGGGATCCAAGACCAGGCCCTGGACTGGATCGCCTCCTTCCTCGCAAACCGCTCCCAAAGAGTCTACCTCCCTCCGTTTCACTCCGAACCCACTGAGATCATCTGCGGCGTACCTCAAGGCTCATCACTCAGCCCGATACTCTTCAATGTCTACATGAGCCCCCTCGCCAACATCGTACGCAAGCACGACATCATCATCACCTCCTACGCCGACGACACCCAACTTATACTCTCCCTCACCAAGGACCCCGCCAGCGCCAAGACCAACCTACAAGAGGGTATGAAGGACGTCGCAGATTGGATGAGGCTCAGCCGCCTAAAGCTGAACTCTGAAAAAACGGAAGTCCTCATCCTCGGCAACACCCCGTCCGCCTGGGACGACTCCTGGTGGCCCACGGCCCTCGGCACCGCACCGACCCCCGCAGACCACGCCCGCAACCTCGGCTTCATCTTGGACCCTCTTCTCACCATGACCAAGCAAGTCAACGCCGTGTCCTCCGCCTGCTTCCTCACCCTCCGCATGCTCCGCAAGATCTTCCGCTGGATCCCCGCCGACACCAGAAAAACCGTGACCCACGCCCTCGTCACGAGCCGCCTGGACTACGGCAACACCCTCTACGCCGGGACCACAGCCAAACTCCAAAATCGCCTACAACGCATTCAAAACGCCTCGGCCCGCCTCATCCTCGACGTACCCCGCAGCAGCCACATCTCCGCACACCTGAGACACCTGCATTGGCTCCCAGTCAGCAAAAGGATCACCTTCCGACTTCTCACCCACGCACACAAAGCCCTCCACGACAAGGGACCGGAATACCTCAACAGACGCCTCAACTTCTACGTCCCCACCCGCCCCCTCCGCTCCTCTGGCCTCGCACTCGCTGCCGTCCCTCGCATCCGACGCTCCACAGCGGGTGGGAGATCTTTCTCCTTCCTGGCGGCCAAGACCTGGAACTCCCTCCCCACCAGCCTCAGGACCACCCAGGACCACTCCGCTTTCCGGAGACTCCTAAAGACCTGGCTGTTCGAGCAGCGATAACCACCCCCTTTGTCCCTAGCGCCTTGAGACCCGCACGGGTGAGTAGCACGCTTTATAAATGCTAATGATTTGATTTGATTTGATTTGATTTAGGTTCTTGAGTTTGAGGGCAACTGTACATAGGGACACTGCTTTTGGTTCATGGCTATTGTTCATGTACTGACCCCTTTTGTCTTTGTTATTTCAGCAGCATTGCAGTCTAGTGTAGGAGACAGGATGGGGCCAAGTGGAGAAGCAGCTGGCCACGGGACCTCAAGTCATGACGCCATCAACTCTGAGGGACTTAGTGGCCTGGAGAGTGAGGGGAGTGTCACGGAGAGCACAGGTTCCATCTCATCATTTTCTGATTCCTCCTTCAGTAGCCACTTCCTAGTGTTGACAGAACCACCCAGACCAGCATCTATTCCATCCACCCCTAGTCCCATCACCACCCTCCCATTTGCCCCCCACCAAGTTAGCTTTGCCCACTCCCCCAAGAGGGGAGGCATCTCCTTTGCCCCAGGCACCTCACTGCCTGCCAAGGTTGCCCCAGCTGTCCTGAGTAAGGAGGTCATTGACCTCCTGAGGAGTATCTCTGTGGGCCAGACCGCCATTCTGTATTCCTTTCAGGTTCAAGGCAGCAAACTGCAACAAATGGTTGCGTACCTTAAGGGCAATCATAGTGCAATGTCTGGCTTACAGAGATCTTTTGAGGCTCTGGCCTCCTCACTGACAGCAGCCTTTCACCCCCTTTAGTCCTCCCCCCACCAACTTCCTCTTCCAAATCCCAAACCCATCACCCCAAACCCAGCCAAAACACACTTACACCTTTGCACGCACACAGCTCATCAGACACAAGCACCACACACCTACAGAAGCACCACAAGCAATCACACCACAGCCAGTCACCATACTCCCAACTACCAGCACACACACCACACCTGCAAACACCATACCAACAACCATAGCGACTGGCACTACACCACACATACACACATCCACCACCCCACCAACCACAGACACATGCACCACACTCAGCATACCCGCATACACCCACAAAATCCACAGACACAACCACAACTCAAGGCGCACCTATAGACTCCACCCCAACATTCCAAGACACATTCAGCACATCCGCAGACAGCACAACATCCACAACCACTACAGATACAATTACACATGCCAGTCCAGACACTAAACTCCCACACAAGAAACACAAACTCCTGCACTTAGACACCCAACAGTCACAAGACACACATGCAGACACCAGACACACAGGCACCAACAGGCACTACATCCCCACATACAACATCCACTCCCTCAACCTTCCAACCCCTACCCCCTCTCAACCATCCTTGTCATTTTCCCAAGGATGACATCCTCTTTGCCCTTGTCTCTACTGATCCCTCCTATCCAAAAAACAAGAAGTCCCCACCCACTTCCAAGCCCCTCCCTTCCTCCTCCAAGACCTCCCCTATCACACCATCATTGACCCTACCCTTAACCCCTCCAAAACCCAACATACTTGCACCACTTCCCAGGTCAAACACCCCTCCCAAACCTGACCCCAAGACCCTCCCTACTAAGCCTAACCCCCCGCCTAAACCAGCCCCCAAGACCTCCCCTCCCAAACCTCACCCCAAGACCCTCCCTACCAAACCTAAACATCCCCCTTCCACACCTATCCCCAAAACCTCCCTTTCCAAATCTTACCCCTTCCAAACATAACTCCCCCCGGCCCCATGCCCTCTAGGGATGTTCCATGAGGTGCCTGGATTGCCCCTAGATGCTCCTACCCGTGGAGGTACCTGCAGCAGTGTATTAGGGCAAGTTGCTGGGCACAGTACATTGCTCCGAATTGAAAAACTTTGTGTTGGCTGTGAGCCTTTGGACTATATCTAATTTTTCCATAATAAAGGATTCGTGGTTGTTTGGTTACCCATTGGTCCTTCCCTTACGTTTCAATCATTATGCTGTACCTGAGTAGCATGTGGTGTGTGACTTCAGTTGTGATTTTTCACCCTGATTGCTGATTCCTATGGTTGGTAAGATCAGACTTTGGTACCAGTGCTAGTTCATGGAAGGCAAAGGTCAAATGTTCAAGGTATGTGTATGTGGAGCTTCACCTTCTAATGTTTGATATTGCATTGGGTGTTGGTTCCTCTGGTAACTATTTCATCTTGTCTTGCCCAATGTACACACCTATTGTATGATGTTTCTTACACTGCTGGTAACTGGACAAATTGCGCCAGTGTGCCAACTTGGGATTTGTTTGTCCACACATGGGGGTATTCAGTAGTGCTACCTACCTGTCCATTTCTGTGGCCATATGCCCCATTTGGTGTGTGTCCCTTACACCTACCTGTTCTATGTCTGTGACTTATGCTTTGACTGGTGTATGTGCTGTCTGGTCTGGCACTTACACATGTACCACATAGGCCAGTGTTTTGATATACTGCTGGTTGTCCTTGATATCCCTCAAGCCTTATTTCCTGTGGTGGTGTCACTTATTAATGCATCTGTAATGTGACTTGTGACCCAATGTAGCTGGCTCCCTGGGTCCCCCCTGATACCTCCATGAGTATTCTGCAGGGGTTCTTCACAATATGGGTAATGTCTGCTTGCCACACACATTACTCTGCATCCCATTTAGCTGGCATTCTCTAGCAATGTGAGTGATATGTCTATGTCCACTTCAGGGACTTATGATGGAGTTTTTCTTTGAAAAAAAAACACAAATCAATATATGTGTAAATGTGATGTCACAACAGTCCATGGCATGTGCCCAATGTGTGGGTGACTGTAATTTGTATGTGTGTTGTTCCATGTAATTTGCTGTTGAGTGGCACAGTGTATTGCTCACTATTCCTGCTACTGGGATGCGTAGCCATATCTAGTTGTGTAGTGTGTTGCAGGGCTATGTGTGTACAGTGACCAATGGATTCCGTTGAGTGTGAGTGATTGTAGGTTAGGTTGTATGTGACTCAATGCAGGGGCACACTGTGTGTATTTTTCCCCACAGCGCACTTCATGTGTTTTCAATGGCGTCCTGTCTGTTTACATCATATTTGGTGGTCACAGGTAAGTGTTTGTCTTACTGTTGTTTGCATTCACAGTGGCGTCTATTTTGGAGGGCATTCAACAGCAGGAGCAGTGGCATTATGTCTAGTATCAGCTCCATGTCAGCACAGAATGTGTGAGGCGGCTAACAGCTGAGTTTGTGCCTTTTAACCTTCCGTTTCTGTCTGCTGTGATGTTGGTGTTGGGCCAGCGGAAGGCAGCATCGTAATAGACCTATCGGTGGTCTGACCTCTGACACACGTGTAGGCCTTTGTAGGCACTTCCGCTGTCTAGTGTTTCTGGTAGTGTGGGCGGGACCGCAGCAGCCTATTTTCTATGTAACAACAGGTATCGTAACTCCACCGCCTCCATGGTGGTCAGGGGACCGCCAAACTCATAATGAGGCCCCATGTGTCCTACAGGGCTTCTGCAAAAAACCTGCATAACCAGTTCAGCTATTGCTCCTTCTCACTCCATAGCAATATAAGACAACATTGAAGTGGCGAGATCCTTAGAATGCAAGGGGCTTATTTAGAATTTGGTTCCATAGCCCATACTGTACTTGTAATACAGCGGACGGGATATCAGTCAAGTTTGTAATACAGTATCTCACACTCCAAACTCTTTATTTAAAATACTCAGACTTATCTCTCCAACCAAGGAGGGAATCAAAGTGTAGTACAATAGCACATTAAATAAAAATTATGTGAAAAAAATGTTAAAAATTGACAGAAAACAAACATATAGATAAGTGAGGCTTGCATTAGGTGCAAACATTCAGGCCAATCACATCTGCAGTACAAAAGGTCAGAGTGTTCAAAATCCCTTAAACATTGAAGAGGTAGCAACCCATAAGGTACAATAGGCATTTCTTTATTGTAGGCAGCAAATCGTTTCTCAGAATTATTTCCAGCGATAACATACATGCTGAAAACTTAACCGACTGTCCCAATAGAAAGTTTAAAACTCAACTATATGTCATAAGCCATCAACACAGTTATTCCTCATCTGATATGCTAATTTTTATAATTGCCAGCTCTGCAGTGACTCGTGTTAAGTTGCTTATCAAATCATAACTGAGTTGCTCATTTTCTCAGTGCAGTTCAGTGATTTTGGCAAGGCTGATGGAAATATGTAAAAGAAAACAGACAGAGCCCAGGTTTATTCATGCCATGGTGATACCTATGAATCCTTCCCTACAACAGACAATATGGAAGTTTTTGAGGTGTTGGAAAAGAAGAAACGCTTTTTCCCAATAGCTCTCTGCATTGCTCTTTGTACATCAGCATTGCGCAAGCTGTAAATCAGTGGGTTGCACATGGGTATAACAGCTGTGTAGAGAATGGCGAGAAATCGGTCTCTGTTGGGAGAATACGCGGAGGTGGGTCTCAGGTACACACATATCATGCTCATGTAGTAAAGAATAAGGACGGTGAGATGGGAGGCACAGGTGGAGAATGCCTGACACCTTCCATCCTTGGATGGGATCTTTAAAATAGCAGAGATGATGCACAAGTACGAAGCCAGTGTTAACAGAAAGTAGGTGAATCCTAGCAGGCTTCCAAGAAGGAAAGTGGCCAGAGTAATTGGGTATGTGTCGTTGCAAGCAAGCTTGAGCAGTACAGTAACATCACAGAAGAAATGATTGATACGGTTAGAGGCACAGAAGGCTAGGCGGGCTATTAAAACAGTGTGGACAATAGGATCCAAAAAGCCAAGAATCCAGGAGATTGCAGTCATCCAAAAACACATCTTCCTAGTCATGAGGGAGATGTAGCGTAGTGGGTGG
Organism: Pleurodeles waltl; assembly: GCF_031143425.1. NCBI lineage: Eukaryota > Metazoa > Chordata > Amphibia > Caudata > Salamandridae > Pleurodeles > Pleurodeles waltl. The sequence continues at coordinate 46,359,743 of NC_090446.1, read as the reverse complement.
CAGATAGCGAAGTAGCGGTCAATAGCCATAACAGTTAGTATGAGGCACTCAATGGAAGCGAAAGAAAAGAAGAAATAAAGCTGAGACATGCAGGCTGAGAAGGGGATGGCGTTCTTCCTGGTGATTATCTGCAGCAACATGCTGGGGAAGATGGCAGAGGTGTAACTGATGTCCACCACAGACAGTTGAGAGAGAAAGAAGTACATGGGGCAGTGAAGATGGGGGTCTACCCAGACGAGTAGGACAAGAGTCAGGTTTCCAAGCAGCGAGATGAGGTAGATGAGCAGGAAGATGGGGAAAAGGACAAAGCTAGCATGAGGATACTCTGAAAAGCCAAGGATGATGAATTCCGATGCTGAGGTTTGATTTGAGTTGTGCATCTCTTTCATTCTCCAGGAAGCTGAGATGAACGTAAATGTGAGTGTGCTAGCGTGTGAACATGTGGGAGAAGGACATATACACATCACAAGGCTCACTCTTTATAAATGCATATCCTTCCTTGAAGATCTCTTCACCATCAGGCAGAGAGAGGCTGATCTAGGCTCTGATTATGAACTGCATGGAACAGAATTCCTGTGCGCACATAGTTTTCTCTGGTGCTGGAACACTCAACCCAATTTCACCAGCTGGAAATTCTGGCTGGTAAAATTGCTTGACATCTCAGCTGCAGCAGCTGCAGAGCCTCTCCCTCTCTCACTCCCCAACCTCTTCCTGTGGCAGGAGAGGACCATGCAATGGTTCCACCCACCAGGGCACGTTTTCCCTCCCCTCCTCCCGCATCCCCTGGCGTTGTCTCACCTCGCCCCACAGGGAAGCCTCTGCTTCCATGTGATGGTAAATCTCTCAAACTAGGGAATTAATGTGCGGAATCCTGCATGCAACTTTGTTTCCATACATTTATTCCCTATTTCAAGGGGTTATACTTGTAATTGCATGGTACTGGTGGGGTGTCATTGCACATGCTGGTAATTACTGCTGTTGGATTTGCAAGCAGCCAGTAGCGTCCAACTTGTAGTAGTTGCCTTAGAGGCAGTCAGAGAAAGAGGAATGAATAGGTCCATCAGCACACACATACCTAAACATTGAAGGAAAGAATGAGAAACATGGTAATGACTACGGTACACATCGACAGAGAGACATGCAGACAGGCTATATGAAACAGAAGTGGAGACAATTGAAAGTTTTACCTGACGACTAGTAGAGACATACATTCATATTTTCAAAGACTGACTAAACATAAGAGCACACTAACTCACCTGCTATGGTTCAATTTAATTTTCAATCAATTGACTTTTTCAACAATGCTTATAGTGCTGTGCCCTGGTGATCAAACCTTACAAGAAGCATACAAACACCCATAGGAAGGAGTTTGTATTGGAATCAGGAAAAACTGTTATCACCTGAGCATGATGGGGTGAAATATATGGGATGCCCTCAAGGCTGTTATTGTCCACAAATAGCCATTGCACCAGGGATGAAGTAAGCAATGATGCTATTTAAGACTGGGGAAGTCAGTAACGTAGAGCACTAGGAAATACATTGTTTTTATGCAGTAGCACCCCCCACCCCCACCCCAGCGCCTTGAGACCCTACCGGGTGAGTTGCGCACTTAACAAATTTATTGATTGATTGATTAAGCACAGATACAAAAATAAATCTGACAACAACAGTGAAATTGGATGTTACAGAGAAGGATTTCAAATGCAAATGTAATCATCCAAAATGTTTTGTAATGTCCAATTGGCCAGAAAGCAGCCCTGACCTATTTCAAGAATTTGGTGCAGGGGGAAATATGTCATGCACAAGACGATTGAGAAGATACTAATAAAATACAAAACAGTACATTGTGAACAACTCAAAGTATTAATCAAAGGAATTGAGGAAGATTTGTCACTTGCCACTAACAAGGTGTCTATGGCAAAATGTAGAGAAGAAATGGAATATGGAAAAATAAAACTAAGATTTAAATGGGAAGGAAAAGAAAATTTCAAAGAGATCAAAAAGATTATTTGAAAGGTGTATACTTTAGATGTGAAAACTTGATTGACAAACTTAAGTAAAAACATATGCTGGACAAAACTGTAGTAGTACGTCCTTCCATGGAAGTTGCAAATGAATCTGACACAGATTAAGGGGTTGAAAGCGCTTCCAGTTAAAAGGTAGGAAAACATACAGAGTATCTATTTAAAACTAAATGCACCCCATGAGGACAGGTGAAAAGATCAATGGAAACGGGGCAGAATATCTGTTTCAGCAAAGACAAATGTAACAGAAAAAAACATGAGGAGCAATAGGAAAATTTCCACCATGAAACCTGTAAGAAATCGTATGAAAACAAATATGAGGAAAAAACAAAACAAAACTTGTTAATCTATCATATCTCAAACTAACTGTGGAAATTCCAGTTTTTATACAAAAAGTCTATCCATTAATTCCGAACAGCACTTTGACTTTACAGAGACACACACATGCACGGTTTGTACAAACATTTAAATTCCCAAAAATACACACAGCAATGGATAATAAATGCAGGAAAAGAACCCACCAACCAAATACTAAAGAGACAAATGTGAGTCTAGCATTTGAGGATATTTCTACTGTAATGATACTAAATGCACTGCAACATGAATGTGAAAGGAACATCTAGAAAATATACCAACATGGTTAAGATACATTGATGATCTTTTGATAATCCGGAATAGCTCAAAAGAGAAGCTCAAGGCATACTTCACAAAATCAATATTTGTGAATATGTTTTAACATTCACATATAACATCAACATAGAAAGAAAACTGAGTTGGATATTATGTTTAACATCAAAGATGAGAAAATTGAGACTACACTCTACTGCTAAGAAAAAGTAACCAACTGTATTCCACATGGCAAAAGTGCCCATCAACAATCATTAAAAAATAGCATTCCATTTGGTGAATCTTTAGCATTGAGTAAGAGCTGTTCAGAAGATGAAGAAAAATGTGAAAAAACTAAATTAAGTTTCTCAGCTCAAGGAAGTCCAAATAAAGTGGTCACACATGATCTGAGGAAAGCAGGTGCAAAGAAATGTCTCGAGACATTGATTACTAAAAAAGAAAGAGATATCAGATTCCTTAATGAGCCATAGAATTAATCATTCAAAAAAGTACAATGACAAAACATATTCCAAATGTATTGGAATGTAACAAAAGATGATCAAGACATTGGGACACTTCTGAAATCAACTGAATTACCTAGAGAAAATCATCAGCTTTCAAGGACATTATTGTTAAAAGTAATTTGTAAAATATGGAGAAAGATTCAGGTGGTCATTCCAAGTTTGGCGGTCTTTACCGAAGACCGTCATGCAAGCGGCTGCCGAAAGACCACCAGTGATGGCGGTCTGAAGACCGCATTACGAGTCACCCACACAGCACTACCTAAAATACACACAAAAAACAACACCGTTGGCCGAGACAGCAGAGTGAAGGAGGTGACTGCACCACCAGCACCGCCACGCCGAGAACATCCCGCCCGCCAAATAACAAAACTCAAATCAGCACCACGGCCCCAACACAGTGGCAATCCATTGGCAGTCCGAACCGCCACAGGAAAATAAGCCTCACCACCAGAATACTGCACCACATTGGACAATACCATTACTCCACACCTGATACACATACACACACCTGTCCACAGCACTACAAATCACACCCCCACACATACCCACAACCCTCTGCAACCATAAACCTTATCAGAGGGAGGCAAGAGCACACTGAAAGGAGGCACTGTACCTAGATATCACCGGTACCATCACACTGAACATGCATCACACAGCACACCACTGCACACAAACACCACAGAGCCCACGCACATACCACTACCCAAACTCACACCAACAAATAGCACATCCAGCATCCCTGCACAACATACATCCCCACCCACAACCCAATCACCATGGCACCACAACAAATAAACCACGATTCACAGATGATTCACAGACGAGGAGCTGAGGGTCATGGAGGGTCATGGTTGATGAAATCGTCAGAGTGGAGCTGAAACTATTTGGAGCACAGGTCCAGCAGACATCCATAGCCCCGAAGAGCGACTTACGGCAGTGGATAGTCATCAGGGAGAATGCAGTGGGGAACCATCCACGCACAAGGGATGACATCAGGAAGAGGGGGAACGACCTTACGGGGAAGGTACGGCCATGGCTTCCAGGCACCAAATCACCATCATGAGGACTGGTGGTGGGCCCCCACCGCCTCCTCCAGAATGGTCATTGTGGGAGGAGAAGGTCCTGGACATTCTACATCCAGATGGGCTGACAGGAATACTTAGTGGAGTGGACACTGGTAAGTCAACTACACTCCCCGGCCAACATGTCCCTGTGCACAGCATGGACCCCCACCACCCTCACACCCCTTCACACCACCGTAATGTGAACAAGCCCACCATGGACCCAGTACCCACCCTTGCATGCCACAGCCCCCTATTGACACCATTCCTTCACAGGCCCAAACAGTGATGGATACCCCACACTGTAGCAAGTACCAAAGCAACCACAATGCAACACTCCCTACCCTTGCATGACTGCTACATCCACTTCACATTTCTGCAATTGCACGTTAAACCATGTCACTCCCCATCACCAATAAGTATATGAAATGCACATCAGTAGATGGCAATGACAGTAGCAAGACAAACATTAACTATTCTCCAAAATTGGCCCATTGCACCATTCCACTGATGGTAACACAAGCAGTGGACTAGTAACTGTCAATGCCATTACTGCCCTGCAACTCCAGTTATTGATGGCATACAACCATGTGTGTCACTGCTACAATACCATCATCTGCCACATACCTCTCATTCCACAGGTCTCCCAAAGACTGCCACACAGCAGAGGAGGCCAGTAACTGAATGTCCAGTCCTGGAAGCAGGTCCAATAGGGGAGGACTGGATATGGACGATGAACCTGGCCCATCAGACATGAGTGGTCAGTCCACCACCACCAGCCTCACCCTGCCCACAACTGAAACCACCTCCCCTGTGGCAGCCAATGCACAGCAGAGCTCACCTTCCCATACCAGTGTCCCAAGGTCACATCAAACATCAGTGTGCCCCACAGGACAGGGGCAGGTACAGGACACGACTGGCCAGGATGCTGTCTCCAGAGTCCTGGGAGCCACCCAGCAAATCCAGGACCAGATGGGCCAGATACTCACTACCTTACAGGACACACAAAGGCTACAGGGGCAATACTACTAGGAGGCCATGCAGCAGTGGCAGGCACTCAACGGCACCATGGTCTCCATATTAGGGGAGTTCAATGAATTGAACAATATCCTGTGGACAACCTCCACCCAACAGCAGGCCCCATCTAGTAGCCAGGCAAAACCACTGCCATCACCATCAGCAACTGCTACAGGAATGGAGCCCCAGTAGGAGGACCCACAGGCCACCAGCATCCCTACCCCTGCAGCTGACGGATCCCCCCGTAAAAGATGTCAGACATCCTGCAGGACCTGAGACCAAGACCACTCCCCCCCACCGGGAAGTGATCCCTCTTCTGAACTGCCTCCCTTGTGTGCCAATATTACATCCTGTTGGCTGTCCAAAACCAAGTTCACATCATATCGGGCAATGGACACATGGATACAGAACCTATGAGACAAACAGATGTACCACCCACTCTGATCAGCACCTAGACCATTAACCCACTCCTCAGGACTGTGATGTTGTTCACTTGATAAAAACAAATCTACACGAGTCATGGTGCACATCTCTTCATTGTATGTAGTGGCACTCCTGTTTCCAAGCAACAAATATAGACATATGTTGGCAACACAATAATGTTGAAGTGACAGATGTAGTGGTACACTCCAGCAGGTGAGTAAGTACATCCATATTGTAATGATATCCAGTGTCAACGATGCCAACAGGCAATACAGTAATCAGCTTGCAGACAGAGATGTGACTTGAAGAGGGAAAATGTAATGGAATCAGGCACAATGTTGTAAGGCATGTGAACCACAGTTATACATCCACAGCATTTGAACACATACACAGGATGACTGGCCCAGCAGCTATGATACCACACATGGAGGGGCCTGCATTGGCACTCCCCCACGTGTAGGACAGGAAAGATGTCACATAGATAACATATTCTATTGTTCACCTCCCTGAGTAGTCAGGAACAGGTACTCTCCACACAGCAGCCGACAATGCAGCATGACAAGACTGATAAGTCCCCTTACGTTTACCCAAACAGGCAGACTGAGGACTCTAAACCTTTGGTAGAACTATAAGACTGTACCGCAAAGGCACCAGCATACCACAAATGCCCTTAGCAGCAGTGCATTTCCACTACCCCTCATGGTAAGTCAGCTACATTCCAGGGTCGGAAACCAAGATCGAATGCTGTAGCCGAACACAAACCTTGATGCATGCAAATACTTGATACAGAGTGGCTTCAACAATACTCTTCCAAGTGCAGATGATAGACAACTCACAAATACCTGTACATCATTGAAAGTAGTGACGAATCAGATCAGTCCTGTTGTCATGTGCCTCATCCTCCTCGTCTGTCTTCCCCTCAGCATCAGAGTCACCGGCCCCAAACACTGCTCCAGCATCAACAGTGGGATGTGCCTTCTGAGGGCCAGATTATGTAACATCCAGCATGCCACAATCATCTTGCAGACTTTCCCTGGTCGGTACTGTAGGGCACCACCGGACACATGGATGCAACAAAATCTAGTTTTCCTGAGACCGAACGTCCGCTCAATCACTCGCCTCATCCGGCCACGTGCCTCATTGTACCTGTTCTCCCCTCCTGTCGTTGGATGTCTCATAAGGTGTCAGGAGCCAGAGCAGGTTGGGATGTCTGAAGTCACCTGTGTGGTAAAGGGAACATGACCATAGGTAACAATGCTAGGTAGAGTGCAGACTGTATTTGGAGGGGTACAAACATCTGACATGGAAAGCAGTGCACATACCTATGACCCTGGCCCTTTCTCCCTGTAGCTGTGACATCATTGCAGGGACACTGGTGTTCCTCAGGACGTAGGACTCATGTACTGATCCAGGGAATTTTGAGTTTACATGTGTTATGTACTTGTCTAAAAGACACACCACTTGTATATTGAGTGAATATGTACTCTTCCGGTTTCTGTAGACCTGTTCATTGGTCCTCAGAGGTACCAAGGCGATGTGAGTGCCATCAATGTCCCCAATTACATGTGGGACATTTGATATGTTATAGAAGGCTGCTTTCACGGTGGCCAATTCAGCACGCTGTGGGAACCTAATGTACCTGTGCACATGCTTGAGTAGGGCATCCAGCACATCCTGAAACACCTTACTGAACTGTGGCTGTGACATCCCTGCAGCCAGTCCCACTGTAACCAGAAAAGAGCCACTCTCCAGAAAATGCTGGACTGACAACACCTAGACTGTTGGAGGAATGGCATGGGGATTTTTCAAACCGTGCAGGAGGTCTGGCCTCCACTGGGCGACCAGTTCCCTGATGCACTAATGGTTCAGTAGATAGGTCAGGATGATGTGGAGCTCTTCCATGGTATCAAGATCTATGAGTGGCCGGTAAACTGGTGAATTCCTTATCACTCCATTGTGGCGATATCTGGGCTTAGAGACAAACAACAATCTGGGAACCTCTCACAATGTTGTGCACCAAGTATGACTGTCACAAAGTTTTGTTCATGCAAGTTGGCTGTCATGTTGTGGGAAGACATTACTTCACACTCCATTCCTAACCAGATGATCGCACATAATCCCTGTGAAAATGGACATATACAAGACATGCAAACATACACCTTCCAGATGTTCCACTATACGGATCGTAAATACTGACAACTTTAGTGACAATTGTGGTGATGTCACCAGACATTCACTATATATGTCATTATCCACAATGTGTGACCTAATGTATCAATTTGTGACGACATGCAGGCAATTACACATTGTGAACCCAGGACAGTCATGTTACAGACTAATATGGCATCTACCTGTCCGGTATGCATTTGACAGCTGGAAGTGACCTCGTTCTACTGGCGGATGTCGTCATGGCGGAAGGCGGTCGGAACTGCCGTGCAACTAAATATTGGTTACCATTGACATCTATGAGAAACTGGGACCAATGACAATCACTGTTGGTGGTGATGCTCATGACCGCTGTGGTCAAAACCGCCATTTTGTATGGGCCAGCTCACTTGACTCTTGGCATTTGGGCAAGACAGACCTCCACTTCATGTGCTGCTGTGTTCTGTATCTTGGAGCAACTATGGCACACACTGCAGGAGATAGGGCCCCAGCCTTCACTACAGAGGAACTGGAGAAACTGATGGAAGGGGTCATACCCCTTTATGGGCGGTTTTACGGTGCTCCAGGGTAAAAGGTCAGTACAACGTCCTTTGTTCCACATGTCGCGTGGAGTCTGCCGATGTATATGTGTGCACATTGACATGTCAAGACTGATCAGGTGTTTTGCATGCACATGATATTTGGGGTATATTGGCAGTGTGCATGGTCCATGTATGTTGTGTTTCGCCAAAGGTTTCAGCTGTATTGGTTTTAATTACATCATGTCCCCATTTTTGGAATGTTTCCCATGCATGTCCGCGCCCACCAGAAAAAAGGGCTATCGAGAGCCATCGCCAAGGAAGTGCGGACCCTGGGGCTTCATAGCCGGTAGAGCACCCACTGCAGGAAGCGGTGGGAGGACCTGAGACACTGGGCCCGGAAGACTGCAGAGGCCCAGCTGGGGACGGCCTCCCAATGTGGGAGGGGTGCCCGTCGGACCCTGACCCCCCCTAATGGCCCACATACTGGAAGTGGCCTACTCAGAGTTGGATGGGCACTTGAGGGCAGCACAGCAGCCCTGTCTGTTAGGTGACTTCTGCATGGTTGAATACTGTGACCATCACTGGACTCGGGATTTACGTGGTCAGATGAGATTTTGGGAATGTACAGTCCTGGTTGTCACACCAATTATGTAGGAGTGTGACACGTTAACTATCTTGAGACATGCAGGAAAAGAAGTGGTGGTACTATGACACACGTTCAACTGTACGTATGGGTCACTGGCTTCATCCTCCATCTCTGCATGTACTGTTGTAGTACAAGATGATTATATTGGCACTGTATGGGCAATGACAGGCAATGTTTTGTGAACCTGAAACCGGTCCCATTATGCTTTTTTCTGGTCTAGGGAGGAGCTGGCCTGGCAGTTCTGGCTGGACTGTTCCCATGGGGAACAGGGTCAAGACTGATTTTCATATGGCTGGGTCCAAACTGGAATGGCATGCCAAGCAAAAAAACTGATGGATTAAACCCAGATCTGTGACTGGGGGTGAATGTTTGATTTGCTCTGCATTCCATCCATCATCTGTTGTTTTTTCCTTCCAAATCCAAGCCACCACCACCCCCAAAACCATGACCTGCCTGTCCCATTGCTGCCCCTATGCTTTGGAGGCCTATTTGCTGTAAGGATTCAGGTTGGGGCCATGATATATGGACAGTGTGTCCTGCATTTCTGGACATTGGACTTACCATTTGGCACATTTTGTATATTGTTTATTTTTAGATTTTGTTGTAGAATACAACTGCCCACATTGCTGTGGTTGTCAAGTAGAGAAGCTTGTCCTGGTTTCTTTCTACATGCTGGTGTGGCATCTGTGTGCAACGATGTGTAAGGTCTGTGTATGGGTTGTAGCTGTGTTGTTACATTCACTGGGTAGCTGGGTTGTACCATGGGGATTTTGTAATGTGTCTGACTGCTTGCTTGTGGGATTGTATGGGGTGTAGTGTGCGTCCATGTGTATGGTGCTGCATGTGGGTTTCCTTGTTTGTTGGTCATACGTGATGTGTCACCTATGTCATTGTTTGGATGTGTGTTCACTGCTATTGATTGTGTGTCATAGCTACATACAGTTCATTGTGTGTGTGTATATGTTGTGTTGCACAACATGTCTGTCTATGCCTGCGTTGAGGTGTTTGTGGTCTTGTGTGGTTATGGGATGTGTTGGTGTGCGTTGTGCTGGATGTTTGGCACATATCTGCTTGGCTTTGTGTGTGTATTGGGTACTTGGCTTTGATGTATTTTGTGTGTGCCTGTGTGTGGCCTTCGCTGTCTGTGCATGGAATGTGTGTTATGTGTGGGAGTGTATCACTGCCATTTCCTCCACTCTGTGCTAGGTGTACTTACAGTTATCGTCTGCGTCGTTGTCGGTGGCCCTGAAAATGTATGGTGAGCTACAATGTTGGGAAGACTAGCAGTTCATTTGCTATGGCGGCCGTGGATGCGTCTCTGTGCCTGGAGATGGGTGTCCCTTTTGTACTTTCTGTTTCTGCCAGGTCTTTCGTCGCAGCCAGCCTGCCCCGGATAGGCTGGCGGTGTGGGGACATTGGCTTCCGCCAGCCTGAAGTTGGCTTCCGCCGTAGGATGTTGTTTGTCGGTGGGGCGCTGCTGGCGGTGAGTTGTCTGTGTTGCGTTGGGTTCATCACCTTACTCGTTACATGGCGGTCTGCACCACCACCCTGGCGGTGGTCAAAACTCTGCCACCGGCGTGGCGGTCAGGTTACCACCATTTTCGGAATGAGGGCCTCAGACTGTAAAAATTAGGCAAAAAAGCTTTTAACGCAATACATGCAAATATTGCAATACTTGGTGTTAAAAGCAATCTATATCAGTAAGAGAATCACTTGTACCCCACAGTTTGCTGTATAAATACATAGAGCGTTGTATCTGTTCTCTTTGAAAACATATTTTAGAACACATCCATACTGCTATGTCCACACACTACAACAGAAAACACAAAGATAATTGCTTAAGTTTGAAATATTATGGGATAAATTTAGTTGAAAAAGTCAAAGAGGAAGCGACAGGGTTGGCCAGTTGTGAAAACTGGAGTCAAGGTATATCAAAATTGAGCCCAAAAGCACTGTTTGACTCAACTATAGAAGAACTAAACTCCAATTTAGAATATATGATCTGATCTATGCACAATAAGAACTGCTTGATGAATGTAATACTCAACAAGGGTGAAAAACATTCTGTATTCATTATGGGGCCTTTTACAAGTTCGGCGGACAGGAAGACCTGTCTGCCGAACGTCCGCCGGGGAGTTTGCCGACTTACTGTCTACCTTCCCCCCAGCCCCATTATGACTTTCCTGCTCAGCCCAGTGGGAAAGTGGCGGCACCAGCACTCTTGGAACGAGCACTGTCTGCACAGTAATCGAGCTGGCGGCAATGCTGCCACCCGCAGGATGCATCCATGACCCTCGTAATGAGCACTGTCTGAATAGCAGACAGTGCGCATTATGAGGGTGCTGGGCAGAGGGACTCTGCACCTGTTTTCCGACAGCCTTTTTATGGTGGTGAAACCGCCATGACAAGGTTGGCGGAGAACCAGGTAGTAATCAGCAGGGCGGCGCTGAGTCCACCGTCGCCTTGGCGGATTCCAACCTGCACCGCTGACAGCCCGTTGGGAAACACTTAATTTGGCTATCAGACAGCCAAACCATCAGCGGTCATGACCGCCGCTGCGAGTCTGGCATTCTTTTGACAGCCAGACTCGTAGTGAGGCCTTATGTTTCTAGATGTCAACAATGTAACGCCTCAAGGGTTATTGAAAATTGTGTTGAAGTGAAAATCTGTAAAAGGATTGCCAGCAGTGATTTCATTTCTGCATAGCAAAGAGGCATTTGCACCTCGCAAACGGCGATTTTCGCCGTTTGCGACGTGCAAATACTTTGCTACATCTGGTCCATAGTTTCTTTTTCTAAATGTTTACCATAAAGTAAGGTATCTAAAATATTACAATAAATAGTTGTATGTCCCCGGTACTGGCTTTCCTCCAGCCTTTCCCAAGTGGGGTGACCGGCTGGCTGAAAGCTGAGTTGAAATCAGCAAGGCGGTGCTGAGTTCCTGGCGGAGACAGCAGTCTGGAGGCGGTCCAGCTGCCATGGTCGTAATGTGGCTGTTATAATGAGGCCTGGAGTGTGGCAGTTGGACTGCCAGCCTCGTAGTCAGGCCCTAAATCTCCCCGTGCCTGTAAATGTGTCTAAATGTAATGCAACTGGTGCCCATGTGAAGCGCTCCAATACCTATGGATCAAGTTGGCTCTTTGAAAGTTACAAAGAAATAAAATTTAAAAAAAGAACGAACAGCAGGAGTGTGAGAAACAACTGCGGGAGGGGGGATGTGGTAGAGAGCACAAACAATAAGAAGTGGGAAGACGGAACACATACACTTGTATGGAGTGCAGGATGAAACTTTTAAAAAGTACCTCAGAAGCGCACAGCCATTGGAAGGACACTTCCCCAGGGAACAGCATAATAACCATCACACCAGCATACCAAGACCATTGTCTTTGCTAATGTTTGTTTTGTTTTTAGACCGTCTGGAAGAGGCAGTGCAGCTTTAGCAAGTACGTAAGACAAAGCCAGTCATGTTATGTGGTCACCCCTTGTCCAGTGTGTGGGGGGGTGTTTCCAAAATGATAATCCGTGTCTCCTGCGGATGAGGGAGAGCGCACCTGTAACCAAATGTCAGTGTCCCACATTATTCAATATCTCCTGCTGGGTTTACATGTCACATCTCTCCATGGAAGACTGTCTGGTATTTATAGGGGCTCTTCATTGTGTTTCATTAGGTTGGACTCTGGCGAACGTGCTGATGAGAGTGTCCCCTTGAGAAACAGTGACTTAGTGAAACAAAGCATTGTGGACTGGGGTTTTGAGTTTTTTTGCATGAAGGGAACAACAAGCGCCTTTGTTGTCACTACTTTAGGCGTTGTTCAGTTACTACAAATAAATGTAGTGCACATTTTACAAATGTATGTTATTAATGAATATAAGGGGCTCAATTCACAAATGTAAAGTTAGACCAAAAATCTAACTTAGACCAGAAGTCTAACGTTACTACTTATCGCTATTCACAAAGGTAAAGTTAGACCAAAAGTCTAACTTAGATTGAAGCCTAACTTTACTACTTTTCTGTATTCACAACAGTAAAGTTAGACAAAAATTCAAATTTGGACCAAAAGTCTAACTTTACTACTTTTTGGTATTCACAAAGGTAAAGTTAGACCACAAAAACAGTTGCAAACCAAATATAAATAAAAAATTAGAAAAAAAAAAGCATCAGGAAGACTTCAAGATATTTGCTATGAATGCTTGCAACTTGATATAGGATGTGATAACCACACCATAAAGGCTCCATCCAAGGAATATAGTGTGAAAATTCCATTATATGAGCGGTTTGTGGAGGCGCTACTTGTAGCATCCATACTACTCAATGTAACATGCATGTATAGATTCATGAGGGGCAAAGGGTGCAAGTGAGTCTCAGTGTCTAACGTTACCGTCTGACACCTGAAAGGCCTGCATGTTGCCTTGCTTTGTCCTCCCAGAGCAGTGGAACCACAGCATGGGTCCCTAATGTGCCTCCAAAAAGCCCAATCTCACCAGCAGCCTCTGATACCCTTGTTATGAGGAAGATCACTTTGATGTCTGTCTGAGATGACCTGAATATTAAAGTGGTCAGAAACTGAGATTCTATATATCTATCATTTGACCTATCTGTGCTCTGGCACAGTGCACCACAACTTCCTCCTGGTGAAATTAGAAAAAAACATGGTATCACAAGAACCTTCCTTGACTGGATCATATTTTACCTCCGCTACACATTCATATTGTTTCCCCATTTATCTTGTCTCCTTTCAGCTCAAACTGTGGTATGACTTAAGGATCAATCACCTCATCTCTCCTGTTCAATGCAGACATCCATCCTCTACCAGGCCTCATGAAGTCCTTCAACCTAATCTACTACAACTTTGCCAATGGCACACTTATCTTACTTATGTTGGAAAACTTGAAGGACACAACAGCCCTCCATGCACTTCAATGCAACACCACCTGGAATTTAAGAGGGCAGGGAATAACTAGCTCTTCTCAAGCAGATGATGAAGTCTTACTACTCAGAACACTGAACCAGTCACTAACACTAGGAAGGCATGGACAGCCATGAGTTCACCCAAAAATTTGAAGTCCTTTTCATATCAGGATGGCAGGCATGACAACCTGCACAGCTAACTCCCCCTATTGTTCTTTGCTACACATTTGCAGTGACACAATATGGGCAGCCTGTGCCAATCACATACACCAACACACTTATCATGTTGCATGCTCACAACCATTTGAGGTAGTGCCTTCTGTTTACAAGCCTGAAAGCTCTAAAACAAGCTCACATAAAGAACAAAGATCACGACTTACCTAGAATTCAGAAAGACAATAAATACTTCACTTTACACAAAATTCTGACCCAACATACTATTCACCAAGGATCTACAGATAGTAAGCTGTGTGCAAAACTATCCCTCACACTCCATCTGCCTACCGCTTTACCCTTAAGGCCTTGTTACATGATGCTGCGTCAAGTCTAGAGCACGTTTCTGGGCTTCATGCACAACATAGAAATGCACCACTTTTACTCCACACCTCTACTAACAATTTCGTCCAACCATATTCCACAAATGGGGTAGCTACTTAATTAAGGGTAAGGAACTTTGACACCCTCTCAAGGGATAGCAAAGTTCTATAGAAGCTCAGGCATCCTATCCCACATATTTTTGCATCACTACATGCCAAGGCACAGCAATATGTAACTTGAGTACACAACACATGGCACCGAAGCACTTCCCACATAGGCCACAATACAACCCCACACCCTTGCAAAAAACACATCCGATGGTGCAATTTGCTACCCATCCAAAAAGCACATATGTGCCTCTTAAGGGACATGAAGTGCTTCACAAAGCAACAACAATACAATACAACATCAAACCAACTATTCTAACACAATACATAAACACAACAACTTAGAACAAACAGCAAAATGCTACAGAAGAAAGTAAAATAACACACAACAAAACAGGCACAACCCAACAACAACTCACCTACACCATTAAACATCAACAAAACATTGCAGTAAACAACTGGATATTGTAAAAACACCATAAAGAGTAACATAACAAACAAAAACAACATAACAAAACATCTATGCAGCAAAACAGCACAACAACTAACCCTGATTCATAAAAATAATAATACAGGACAATACAACCTCAACACACCAAACACCATCCACCACACATGCATCACCACCTTTGTTTGACTAAAATAAAGTGGCCATATAGGGCCTGATTATGAATAGCCCATGTCAGATGCCATCATTATCTCACCCAATAAAATCATATAACTAGGGGCCAGATGTAGGAAGCACTTTGCGAGTCGCAAACGGCAAAATTTGCCGTTTGCGACTCGCAAATGTGTGTTTCCTATGCAGAAATGCATTTTGCGAGTCGGGACCGACTCGCAAAATGCATTTCCGAATCGCAAATAGGAAGGGGTGTTCCCTTCCTATTTGCGATTCGCAATGGTATGCAATTCCATTTGTGACCGCGTATGCGGTCGCAAATGGAGTCGCAGTTACCATCCACTTGAAGTGGATGGTAACCCATTCGCAAACGGGAAGGGGTCCCTATGGGACCCCTTCCCCTTTGTGAATGGACCCCAAAACATTTTTTCAGGGCAGGTAGTGGTACAAGGGACCACTACCTGCCCTGAAAAAAAAACGAAACAAAAGGTTTCGGATTTTTTTTTAAGTGCAGCTCGTTTTCCTTTAAGGAAAAAGGGCTACACTTGGAAAAAAAAAACTGCTTTATTTAAAAGCAGTCACGAACATGGAGGTCTGCTGACTACAGCAGGCCTCCATGTTAGCGAGTGCCCATAGTCGGTATGGGGCGGCAATTTGCGACCCACCTCATTAATATTAATGAGGTGGGTCTTTGCGACCCCATACCGACTCGCAGAAGGTGTCTGAGACACCGTTCTGCATAACATTTTGCGACTTGCAAATTGCGAGTCGCTAGTACTCGCAATTTGCAAGTCGCAAAATGTTCTTTTGCTACATCTGGCCCGAGGTCTTTGCAATTTATTGGATGCAATAAGTATCATCCATTCCAACTTTTGGGGGAATACCATGCAGACTCTGGTTCTTACCTCAAGGATATTTCCAAGTCCATGTGTGCCATTTCCTCGGTTAATGCAAAAAGGTTTGACCTGCTGACATTTAAGTAGATGTGAACTGTATCTTACCTGGTAACTACTGGATGCAATAAAGGTTGCACCACTTAGAACTGTAATCCCTGCACAAATGTAATTTAATGAGTACTCATAATCAGGCTAGTAGCCCCATAATACAAGGGTGCATCTAAACTGCACAGGATTCAGAATCACAAGTTGTGTGATTATTACCACACACTCCCATTTATGCCCTGGCAGAATCTGGCAGATCAAAGCCCTCATTTTGAGGGGAAAATGCGGAACTGGAGGTATTTACCACACATGATACATACCTCGTCCTTGGCTAGGGGGATTTACCACATGTGGTGAATACTCGACCTTATTCCTCCCAAATTCTAGGGCAATTGCTAGTTGCCCCGGTCTTCTTTTGCTAGCTGTATATGCAGGAGGGTGAGGCTCACTGGAGCTCATAGCTGTCTAAGGAATAATAATTAGAAATACTCTGCATAAGCTTGCCTTCCCACACAGAGAAAATGAAAAATGTAAAAAAAAAACACACTGGTATCAGCAACTTCGAAACACTTACGGAGCACTGATCACAGAACAAACTTCCACAACATGGCACAACCTGTGCCTCACTCAGAGCTTCCAGTGCTTGGGCATTAATAAGTAAATTATTACCATATATGATTCTCCCCCAGCGTAATAGAAGATGCAGCATTCCTTAGTCCCTCTGAGGTGTCGTCTCGCGTGGTTTCAGTCCCAGTGCTTAATTTATAAATAAAAATATGCTGGTGCCCAAAGTTCTCCTCTGAAACAAGCAGCTGCTGCAATTAAATGTGGGAGCACAGAATTCTAAGGCAGCGTAAACCTGAAGCCATCTCAGGCTCTTTAATCCATTTACAGCAACTCCCTGCCCCTTTAGCTTACTCTTGCAGCTTTCTGCTTTCTCTCTTTGTGATGCTTTTCAGTATTTCTCTTCCTCCATCTTTCCCCTATGTGTCTTTTGCACGCAATAAAAGCCGGATGCAGACAAATAAGTGCCAGTTCCCCAAAATAAGTGCCTGTGCCCCCCACCAGCAACCACTGGCTCAGATTAGGCACTGTCCCTGCCATGAGATCTTGTCATCCATCTTGGGTTGATTTCAGTATTTGACTTGCAACCTTTCTAGGGACTTCCCTTGCTTTGTGAGCTCCTCACCCCTCAGTATCATGACCCTGCTGCTGCTTCTTGCAAGCTCTACGACTATAGTTACCTGTTCTGGTGCAAGTCGCTTCCACTTGCCTTTGCACATCTGGATCCACTGGAGAGTCACATCCTGCAAAGGGAGCAGAAGATGGGCCATTACCCTTCAAGTGTCATGGTCAATGCATGTGCCACCCAGCCTACACTACTGCCACATACACATCAGCGGTCGCAGGACTATACACACAGGCTCTAAGCACCCCGATCAGTGGCAATATTGGGACCAGTATGTGAGTCTATATAAAATAGTAATATAATTTCAATGTGATTCACTGTGTATTCGTTGTATATGCTGCTGGTAGGTATTCTACATGAGCATCAACAAATACCTACTGTTAACAATCCTGCACGTTTCAGATTATGTGTAGATTTAATCAATGGTGCGGTCATAAGTAACTGAACATGTGTTATTCAGAGACATCTGTCATAAAATCTTGCTAGTTTGTACCCAGAAAATTACATATCTGATAAACCGTGAGTAAAGTTGTGAAGTGACGTGAGTGCCATATGTGTTCTTGCAAATGTGGTGCAGTGTACCAACTTCCTAAAAATAATAAATATTTTTAAAAATCTATTGTATTGTGTGCATAGTTTCTGCACCCAAAATACCTATGTCTCTCTGAGGACAGAAAGAAATGTGCCTTCGGCTGACCGGGAGAAACCTCTATATTCGGAGGTTTCAGCCTGTCAGCCCGGTGGGAACAGTGTGGCGGCATTGGCCTCACTCCTTAGTGAGCCGAGACCAATGCCATCACACAGAGGGTGCCCCCAGCACCTTCAGATTGCGCACTGTCTGCCATAGTAGACAGTGTGCAATCCAAGGGTGCTGGGCCGGGTGGCCCCGGCACTGCTCACAACATGGTCATAGGCAGTGCAGGAGATCCACTGTGGCCCTCAGCACTGCTTTTCTGCCAGTCTTTTCATGGCAGGGACCCCTCCATGAAAAGGCTGGTGAAAAGGGAAATTGTGATCAACACATGAATGACCTCGACTTCGACAGCCCCAAACCTGTCCGGAACCGTGATCCTGGCTATGGCGGCAGTCCTACCACCAGGGACGTAATCTGGTGGTTGGACTGCCAGGAGTGTTGTGGTCCAACTGCCACCTCAAGTTTGGCGGTTCGAGGACCGCCAAACTCATAATGAGGCCCTTAGCGTTTAGGAATTTAGGGGCCAGATGTGCAAACATTAGGAATAGCGATTTCCTATTTGTGATTATCTCCATATTGCAATTAGGAAATTGATATTTCCAAAGTATGACTTTTTGTAGTCACAAATAGCGATTGTTAGTAGCCTGCAAATTTGTGACCCACTTGGAATCGCCACCGTCGCAGTGATGGTGGTCCGCTGGGGTCAGCAGACCATCATGTCAGTGATTGCTTTCTAATAAAGCAATCTTTTTTTCTTTGAAATACAGCCCGTTTTCCTTCAAGGAAAATGGGCTGTGTTTAAATAAAAGAAAAAAACAAAAACATTTACATTTCATTTTTATAACATTCTCAAAATGGAGGGGTTCCTAAATGGATCCCTTCCCATTTGTGAATGGGTTACTACCACTTTTAAGCTGGTAGTAAATTATTACTGTTTTGTGACTGGAATTTGGTCGCCCTGAATAAGTCTCTTCCAAATATCGAATCTCAAATGCAAATTGTGATTCGGTAACAAGTTGCCAAATGGATTTTGCCTTTTGTACAAGTATTTTTGCGGTTGCATACTGCCCAATTCTGCTAATCGGGATGTTTGCAACCGCACAAATGCTCTGTACATTTGGCCCTTATCTTTCTTTTTGGTTTGTGATTTCTCCACTTAACAGGTACTAGGTATTCTGTGGTGATCATTGTCAGAAGCAAGTGTGTTTTTCTCTTAGGAGTAGGTTTAAAAGCCTGCGTCTGAAAGTGATTCATACAATCAGAGACCAATACACAGTGTTATGTTTTTGTTTTTCTCTTGCCACTCTCAGATTCCTTTTCCTCCAGCCTGCTTAATTTACCTACCAATGGACTTTCCACTTGACTAAATGTGATACCTAGTATTTAAAGGTCTCTAGTAAACCAGATAGACATCTAGTTACTAACAGGAGGATCTATTTTAATCTGCTGAGAACCGCATCTTGACAATAGGGAAGTAAACAGACGTCTAAGGGTCTCCATCTGGACAAAGCCTAGTGATTTCTAGAATTACCTCATTGTGTCATCAGAGTGATGGATTTTGTTTTAGTGATTGAGTCACCTTGTTCTGCGCAAATATGCACTTTCATAAACCCTACTAGCTTTATCAGAAGAGATATCCTTTAAGAAAGCATCCTGCCTCTTAAGATCTTAGTTGAAGGCTGAATAAAGCTTCCTATCGGCTTTCTAGATTGCCCACAATCTTGTTTGCATATGGCAAGTGGTAGTCCCCTCTTTTTGTGGAGCTCTTACAGACACCTATACTGTTACTTTTTTCAATTATTTATAACTCCAAATCCGAATGGCAAATTTACCTTTCTCTATGAGAGGAAGATCCAATCCATCCTGAAGTGTCGCCAGTTAGCTTAACTCTCCTCTGGAGCCTGATTCCTTGGATGACCTACCTCTACTTTTATTAAGTCAGCTGCTAACGTATCCTGAGTCATTTTCCCGAGCCACTTTAGATTCAGAGAAGTGACTCTGACTTTGCCCAGGAACGACAGTTTTGGGTGGAACTTATGACATCCCTTGTGCCACATATCCTAGCATTCAGGGCAAAATGCTCCCAGTTCTTCTCTGTTATCACCTCTCTATTGACCGGTTCCATGAGCATGTACCCTTTCAGTTGTCACTGCCTTGATGTATTAATGTTCAGAAATAGATCTATGATGGTGGTAAGCTGGCCGTGCCAGTGGTCCAGGGTGGAATGTGGTGAAAGTGGTTCACCTTGTTCTGCTGCTAGTGTGTGAAGCATAGACTTTATCTTGAGCTTTCCTTAGCACTGAGACAGTACGGGATGGAGGGTTCTCGTCAAGTAGTTTAATGCTTCTGAAGGCATGTTGGGCTCCCAAGGGCAGAGCCAGGTTACCACTTACCTGGTAGACCAAAGCGAGGCATTCAAAAACTATGCATCAGAGCAAATATGACGTTCTAGGGTGACAAGATTGTATGAGGTGGAATGAAGAAAGAGATAAAGAATGGACTCTGTAGGCCATGTCGGAAGGAAATGAAAGGAAATTGAAGGCAGAAGGAACAGAAGACAACTTTGTTGAACTGGTTCAAGCTTAGTTGAGAAGAACCTTTTCTGACACAGCTGCAGTTTCAAGAGGGTGCCATGCAGGAAGTGCCTTTCTCCATAGGTTAGGTCCTCCCGTGAAGCGCAATGCCATGTAGCGGTACAATTTGATATCTGGTACCTGTGTAATGGATTAAAACTGCTCTTTGGAGCAAGCCTGGGAAGACCTCTTATAGGTCCTTTTGTTTTCAACAAAACAAGATAATTCATATTTGTTATTTGATTGACATCTACAATATTTCATCCATAATGTGACATATCATATCCAGAAATAAACCACAGCAAATTCGTCATGCTTCTTTCCTTACATTAGAACATAGTCTTGGGTCTATCTACCTGTCGGCAAGTGGCAGCATCTATTGTGTTTGGTTACGTCAGCGTTCCAGCTTAGCTCTCTATACCACATATTCCTTACAGTATCCCCTTCAGTGGCCGATTCTTTGATTAGATTATGTGTTAAGAAAGCATACACGGTCTCACGGTATGTCCACTTGGCTTCCTGAGAACTGCAAGGTAAAAAGGCACGGTAGCAGAATCATGAATGAATACAAATGTTCGAAGGTACAAAATAGTGCATGTCCATGGGCAGCAGTCTCCCAGGAATAATGTTCAGCACAACAATATGCATTCTTTTAAAGGAAGAGATCAGAAGTGGGCTAAAGGGAAAGCCAAGTTAGAGTTTACATTTGAAGACTTCTATGCAGCCTTCCAGTAGCTTCCAATCAACCCCCCGCCCCCCAAGAGCAGGATTGTTTAGACATCTCCTGATCCACAAACAACAAATGCTTGCATAATGGAGCCCCAATTAATACATTTTTTTTCTGTTGCCACAATAGCTTCCACAGGGTTTTTGTGGTGACCCAGTAAGAGGATCCTGTCGGTTGATTATCTGCAATTTATGCATCATCTACCGTCTAGCAAGGAATGTTCACCAAGCAGGGCTTGTAATTGACCATCTCAATTTCCGGTTAGCTTTGGGGAAGCTGTAGAGATTCTTGTCTTATTAAACTGACTATCACTAGCAAAAATGCTTATATCAAAGGGTATTAGCAAGTTAGCTTCTCCAGTTTGAGAGAATTAAGTATGTTTGCAAATGTTCTGCATCTATTATCTTCATTATTTCAAAGTGAAAACCATTTAAACAAGGTAAAACACTAACCCCTAACTACTGCAGTCTTATAGTTCACAGTTTTATATAATAAGTGTAAAATACTTTTTCAGGATGGCGTTAATCAATGGGAATGATACGGATCTAATCTAACCCAATCAAATTAAATTCCTAAAATTATTAAAAACATGGCTGTTCACACATACTTTTGATTGGAACTATTATATATAGCAAAGAGTTCTGATCTTTATCTATTGCAAATGTTCTTTACTTTTTTAGCTCAATGCCAGTCACTGCAAAGGTGTGCCACTTTGTGTTTCATAAATGTATTAAATACATTGATACCATTTAGTTAAGGGTTTTCCTCAGAGACCTTTGGGGGCTGATTTAGGAGCCTCTATCACCTCCTTGCACCACATTAGCGTAATTTCTTTTATGCTAATGTGGGCCAACAAGGCCAGAATCACTGTGCCAAATTTACAAAGTGGCACAATGCATGCATTGTAACCCTTTGAGTTACATTATGCCTGCGCCAGTCATAATATACGCAAAGGAGGCGCTCCCCTGTTACGGGGGCTGAAAACATAGCACAAAGAAATCTAAAAGATTTTGTTGCGTCATTTATTTTGGTGCTTTTAATGCCTGCCCAGAGCAGGCGTTAAAAGGGGCACACCATGGTTGTTAATGGGCCTCAATGGGCTTTGTCACAAATTTTGAAGCTACTCTTGCAAAACTCTGAACTAGCCTAAAAAATTGACGCTAGTTCCCCTAGCTACTGCCATGGTGCACTGTATCTTAGGTCTGGCGCACGGATGGTGGCCCCCAAGTCTCGTAATGAGGCCCTTAGGGTTATAGTTTTTATGTTGAAATATAATACACTGAAATATATTTTGACATAAGCATAATGTCCTAAATATAATTTTGAAAAATATAAGTCCATTGGGTGTACATTTTGCATAACTAACTCCAGCGTTGCCGGAGTTAAAGACTTCGCCAGTCATACCTGTTGTCCAGCGCAGGGGCAGTAGTTCCTCTCATTACAGTGTGTTGCTCTGTTCACAGATACCCTTGTTAGCCCTCTCCAGGCTCTGATGTCAAACAGATCCAGGAGATGGCCAACCGGGGTAAGGCAAAAAGGACCAGGTCAACTTGAAAAGGATTATTCTTTTTTGTGACTCGTATATCATGCCTGCTTTAATGATGTTTGTTATCTAGTGAAATACAGGGACAAATCAGCCTCTCAACACATTTTACTTACTACTACAAACATATATCATACATTTATGCCGCAATTATGCTTAGAGCTTTAATATTAGTTCATGGTCCTTTTACTGAGATAATTTCAGTGTTGCTCAATACTCTTTAGATTGATATTAACGCAAAAGACACTCATTAGAGTTAAAGGAACAAATCCACACTAGACCCAGTAGTCCTTTGGTCAGACTCAGTTCACATTTTTCTTATCGCCTTTTCATCACGTTGACACTTAGGCCCATATTTATGCACTGTTTGCTCCGAAAGTGCGGCAAAAATGTTGACGCACAATCAGCGCAAACCTTGCCCCATATTTATACTATGACGCCCGACCCCGAGGACGTCAAAAATCCTCTGTGTGCGTCATTTTTTGGATTCGGGAAACCACCTTGCGTTAATGACATGCAAGGTAGGCGTTCCCGTCCAAAAAATGACTTTAAGGCCTGTGCGCCTTATTTATCCTCCCGCATCATTTTGACTCACAGGAGGAGGCGGGCCTTTAAAAATGGCGCACAGCCTGATGTGCGCTGTTTTTTAATGCCTGGTGAGGGCAGGCGTTAAGGGACCTGTGGGCTCACTTCCATGGTTTCTGACCATGAAAGCAGTCCAAAGGTACCCTTTCCTGCCCCCAGGGACACCCCCAGCCACCCTCGCCCACCCCTGGAGGACGCCCATGGATGGGGGACCTATCCCAGGTAGGTACAGGTAAGTTGAGGTAAGTATAATTTTAAAAAAAAAATTAAGTGTCATAGGGGGCCTAATGTGGGCCCCCCTACATGCCACTGTGCCCAATGGCCATGCCCAGGGGACAGAAGTCTTTGCTAAGACAGGAGTCATTTCAATGGGGGTTGTGCGTCAAAAAATGGCGCAAGTCCGGTTTGAGCCATGATTTTTTACTTAAACCCGACTTGCACCATTTTTTGATGCACAGCCCCCATTTTTCCCTATGCCGGCGCTGCCTGGTTTGAGTCATTTTTTTTTCTCTGACCAGCCCGCAGCGCCGGCTAACGTCAATCCATAAATAAGGCGCCCGCCTGGTGCGTAGGAATGGCGTTAGCAGGCGGTACATTTTTTTACGCAAACCAGCGCCAGCGCTGCTTTGTGTCAAAAAGTATAAATATGGGCCTAAATGACATGTGACATGACAAAGGGAGTGGATAGCAGGTTTCAGCCAAAAGCATGGCCCCCCACATATTTGTTTGTTCTTTGTCTTTCTTTTTGGCTAATCCTATCTAGATCACAAAGTGTAGATGCTTTGCTGCTTACGAATATTACATCTAGAGCATACACCACAATTTCTGCTGAAGCTTTTCTGCTAGAATCCAAAATGGATTCTGAGGAATGTACTTTACAACAAATATCTGAGAACTAAAATGATTGCCAAGCAAGTTTTAGAAGTGTTGGTTGGTTGTTTGAACAAAGCATGATTTCTTGTGATTTTCCTTATCTGACAGCAATTGTGTATTATTTCCAACAAAGTTTGATTGACTACTGTAAGAGTAACAGTAGCCTGAGCCAGAAGGATCTAGACGCTGTATCATGTGTCGTTTCTTAGGATTGCTCACAGCCTAATGCTCGGACATTCTGCACCTCAACAGTACTTTTTGGCTGTATTCAAATAACACATTTTTGCTTCACTTACTGGACAAATGTGGGCAATGCTAGATGACAGCCCTAATCAGTCCCTAATTTGTGCAATGACTAATCCTCCCAATCCCTTGAATGCATTTCCTTTTCTATCCTATACGGTGAGGACTGGATTTATGCAGCTGTGTCGTAGTTTGACTCTTGTTCCGGGCAAGACTGCTGATTTAGGAGGACAGTACTTATGTTTGTAGGCGACTATGCCTATCCTACAACAAACGCAACTGTCGTCCCAAACCTTCCGGCTTAAAAGCAGCACCTCACCTAAAACCCAAATGGGTAAAGATGATTTGTGGCAGTCATTACGCACGGACTCAGAAGCGTGATATCTCAGGGAATATCGTGGCTAAACGGAGAGTACCCCTTTCTCACATCAACAAGTCTCAAACATACACAGGAAAAGAAGAAGATGCAGTAAAAGTTTCAATAATATTTATTTCATCAGAACTGCAATCTACGATAAGTTGCCTGGGCTGAAATGATTAGGATAATGAACAATGCAAGAAATATAATGGAAAAGACGAGAGTCATTAGTACAAAGACCCCCACCATCACGCAGTATCTCTCGATCTCATGAAGTGTGTGATATGGCCTAATACCCCAGTCTATAGGCCTAACCTCTAACCCAGAAGAGAGCTAGGTGTGTTAAACCTCAATCTGTCAATGCCATGTCCATGAGAGGAGCCCCTAACCCTTGTTACCTTGGAATGAGGTCTCGGGCTCAGATTCCGTGGGAACACGAAGACTGGGTCATTGTCAAGGCGACTTGCCGCAGCGATAGCAGCGATGGCATCTGGTCGGAATCCCTCTATCTATCTGATAAGGTGAAGGGTATATATACAGATCTGCCTAGACCCCTGACGTTGGTTAGTTCCCAAACAATAGATAACAAGACGTGCTTGGGACGGTAAATGGTATAAACATTCCCTCGAAAGCGTGAAGAGGGAAAGTCCCTAACGCGGACACCTTCAGTTTGTTTGTATTTGTCGCCTTTTCTTGATGCCTTAGTGCGGTAAAACTGATAAGGGAAATCAAAACATGGGCCTAAGTCACAACAAGGCAGACATCGTGAAAGAATGAATTTAATAAGTACGCTAAAACAGAGCAGACAAAGTAGGCTAAAAGTCACTAGGTGATGGGGGCATGAGTTCTGCAAGCCACAGGCTAAGCTAACTCCTGTATCACATTAAAAACAAACTAGGATTCACTACAGCTGCATGGTTCACAATTCCTGAGCCACAGACAGTTTCCACAGCCTTTCCTTTGCCTACTTTCCCTTCGCAACCACAAGGTAATGCCACATATGTTTAGGTACAAAGATGTCTAGATTCAAATATTTCTACTCTACCTTCTACATAAAGGGGACATGGCTAGAGTAACTAAGCATAGGTTCTAACTGATCACAGGAAGGAAGCATGACATTTAGGATTGTGGAAAGACTTGAGACTTACCAAGAAATGTATAATTATTCTAGATATAGGGCCTCATTTTGATTTTGATGGACAGGAAAGCCCGTCCACCAAACTCCCCAAAGGGTGGCCATCGCCATAGTGGCAACCACCCCACCTGACCTATTAGGTGTTTCCCGCAAGGCTGACAGATGGAAACCGTGGGAAACAAGCAGCAGCATTGTCTGTGGCTCGAAATCAAGCCGGTGGCAATGCTGTCACCTGAAGGGTGCACCACCACCCTCACAATGTTCACTGTTTGCACAGCAGACAGTGAACATTCGAGGGTGCTGGGCAGGGGGGACCCCTGCACTGCTCAAGCCAAGTGGCCCCTGTGGCCCCCTGCACCTGTTCTCAGCTATGAAAAGGCTGGCAGAGAATGAGGTTTTAATCCGCATGGCAGCGCTGAATGCAGTTCTGCCTTGTCAGATCATGACCTCCACCCACTGTCATCCCGTCGGGATCACCAATCCCAGCAGAGACGACGGAACCCTGTTGGTCTGACTGCCAGAGTCTTAATGTGGCGGTCGAACCGCCACAGCAATGACGGTCGAACTGCCACAGCAGGGGTGGTCCTGACCGCCACCCAGAGGTTGGCGGTCTTAAGACCGCCAGCCCCGTAATGAGGCCCATAGATGGATAATGGAATTTATGGTTAAACTTTTCAGGAACCCGTACATTGCTTATTGACATCCACGCTGTGTCCTACACTGCATAAATCTGGGGAGAGGTGTTCTGCCAAAATATCAAAGAAAAAATATTGTGATACAAAAATGTCATGTCAAAAATATCGGCAACTCACAGTAAATCATGAGACAAAATATTTAAGGTAAAAATATTGACCCAGATTTAAGAGGCCCCATGCTTGCATTGTCTACTTTGTAACCCCTTGTGCCACATTATGCCTGCACCAGTCATAATGTATACAAGGGGTGCGTTCTCGTGCTAGGAGGGGCCAAAATTTCTTTGAGTCATTTTTATCTGCATTTTTTACGACTGCTAAGAGAAGGCGTTAAAGGGAGGCTCTCATTGTTTTCAATGGGCCTCTGGGTGCTTTGCAGGATTAGCGTCAATATTTTTTACGCTAACCCTCCAAAGCACCAGACTAGTGTAAACATTTATGAAGCCAGTACCCCTGTCTACCGCAATGGTTCACCGCATTTTAAATACGGCACACACATGGTGGTATTAGGGGGGTGCTATGAGGGGCAGCGCCACTTATCATAAATCTGCCCCATTGTTTTTAAGTATATACTCAGGCATTTTTTCTAAATCATTGTGAATAATATTGTTTTCTTTAATAAAGTTGTGTGAAATATCCTATTTAAATTAATTTGGTATAAATTACTTCTTATACTTATATTAATATAATGATGATTTTTTTTAAATGATGTATAGTATGTAATTTGTAATGTGTAATTCATTTTTTTTTACCCCTTCACAGCCAAAGATGTAACGGTTACGTCCTTGGCTGCAACGCTGAGGCTCCAAGGACGCCGTTACGCCCTTGGACTGGCTCATGGGGGAAGTGCTAGCGCTTCCCCCATGAGCCTCGCCTCAACCCCACCAGGGCAGGGATGGAAGGGGAATTGCTTCCCCTTACACCTCCTCCCCACCTGCCCCAACTGACCTCATCAAAAGTCGCCCCCCGTCGCTTCCAGCGTGATCGGAAGGGAAATGCTTTGCATTTCTCTTATGCTCAGGAGGAGGGGGCAGGCAGAGACTTCGAAGGATTTTCCTTTCCTTTGATGTAATTCTGAGCATTTCTGCAGCCGGATCGTGAAGCAATGCAGCTGCAGAAATGCCTACTAGACACCAGGGAGTTTGTTTTTTTATTATTTATAAACGAAGGGGAGCAACCCTGGGGGCAATTTAGATTTAGGCCTTTTCTGCCCCCCTGGGGGGCAGAGCGGCCTATTTATACTAGGCCGATCTGCACCCGGGGGGGGGGCAGAACCCACTAGACACCAGGAATTATTTTATTTAGTTGTTTTTTCATGTGGGGAGTGACCCCTTGGGCAGTTGTCGCTCCCCTAGGTGGTAAATTTATCTTAAGCCATTTCTGCCCCCCTTATGGGCAGATAGTCCTATTTTTATTAGGAAGATCTGCCCCCAGGGGGGCAGAAACCACTGAAGCACTAGGGATTGGTGTGTGTGTGTGTTTTGTTTGGGGGGCAGCCCCTTGGGCAAGGGCCGCTCCCCTTGGGGGCACATTACTGTTGGCCATTTCTTCCCCCCTTGGGGGCAGATCGGCCTATTTTTGGAAGGCCCATCTGCCCCCAAGGGGGACATATAGCCCACCAGAGGCCAGGGAAGATTTGTTTTTAAAAGAAGAGGGTGGGGATATGGCCATACTTCCCACCCCAAATAAATGGGGATAAAGTTGTTCTGCCCACCGGTGGGCAGATGGGGCAATTACCCCAATCCACTCCCTGGGGTGGCATAGGGCAGAAAGCCTACTAAATGCCAGGGAATAAAAAAAAAAATAGTGGGGTGGTGGCTACCAACCATTATGGACATGGTTATGCTCCCACCCCAACTGAGGGGGATAACAGTCTTTCAGCTCTACCCCCCAACACACTAAAACATCTTATCCCATGGCAAGCAAGAGGACATTTGATAAATTTGGGTTGTCTAACTCTCAAAATCACCCCACTTGGAATAGTGAGGGCTGCATTTTTTGGACTTTGGGACTGTGCCATCTAGAAAAATCAACAAAATTTAGACACTTCTGAAAACTAAACATCTGAGTGAGTCTACGTTGTTGTGCTTCACATGCAACCCACACCATTTCTTACCAACAGTGCCCTGCAAACCTCCAACATTTTTATGATGGGACCTTCCGGAATCAGCAGGAGTCCACAAAATTCCTACCACCCATCATTGTCGCATATATCCGATAAAAATTCTGGCCCACTTGTCAGCCTTTTTTTCAAACTGCCCTTTTGTTCCCGCTTTGGTTCCCTCTATTTTCAACATGTTTTTGGCTCTTCCCTGTCACAGGCACGTGGTCCACCTACACAACTGAGGTATCATTTTTACTGGGAGACTGAGGGGAACGTAGGGTGGTAGGAAATGAGTGCTGGTGCGGTGATCTCACACAGAAATGTGGGAAAATGTGATTTTTTAGCTAAATCTGAGGTTTGCTGAGGATTCTGGGTAAGAAAACACT
Source organism: Pleurodeles waltl (assembly GCF_031143425.1). Taxonomy (NCBI): domain Eukaryota; kingdom Metazoa; phylum Chordata; class Amphibia; order Caudata; family Salamandridae; genus Pleurodeles; species Pleurodeles waltl. The sequence goes on along the minus strand of NC_090446.1, from coordinate 46,330,541 downwards.
GGGGGATCTGTGCAAGTCACACCTCCCTGGACTCCCTTGGGTGTCTAGTTTTCAGAAATCTTTGGGTTTGGTAGGTCTCACTAAATGGCTGCTAAGCCCAGGACCAAAAACGTAGGTGCCCCCCGCAAAAACAGGTAATTTTGTATTTGATAATTTTGATGTGTCCATGTAGTGTTTTGGGGCATTTCCTTTCACAGGCACTAGGCCTACCCACACAAGTGAGGTATCATTTTTATCGGGAGACCTGGGGGAATACTGAGTAGAAGAAAGTTTATGGCTCCCCACAGATTCCAGAACTTTCAAACACCGAAATGTGAGGAAAAAGTGATTTTTTGTGCCAGATTTTGAGGCTTGCAAAGCATTCTGGGTAATAGAACCTGGTGAGAGCCCCACAAGTCACCCCATTCTGTATTCCCCTAGGTGTCAAGTTTCCATAAATGTATAGGTTTGCTAGGCTTCCCTAGGTGCCAGCTGAGCTAGAGGCCAAAATCCACAGGTAGGCACTTTGCAAAAAACAGGTCCGTTTTCTTTCGGAAAATGTGATGTGTCCACGTTGTGTTTTGGGGCATTTGCTGTTGCGGGCACTAGGCCTACCCACACAAGTGAGGTACCATTTCTATCAGGAGACTTGGGGAAATGCTAGGTGGAAGGAAATTGGTGGCTCCTCTCAGATTCCAGAACTTTCTGTCACCGAAATGTGAGGAAAAGGTGTTTTTTGTCAATTTTTGTGGTTTGCAAAGAACCTGGCGAGAGCCCCACAAGTCACCCCATCCTGGATTCCCCCAGGTGTCTAGTTTTCAACAATGTAAAGGTTTAGTATGTTTCCCTAGGTGCCAGCTGAGCTGGAGGCCAAAATCCACAGCTAGACACTTTCCAAAAAAGACGTCAGATTTCAATGTAAAAATGTGATGTGTCCATATTGTGTTTCCTATCACGGGCATTAGGCCTACGCACACAAGTGAGGTACCATTTTTATGGGGAGACTTGGGGGCATACAGAATAGCAGAACATGTGTTATTGCCTCTTGTCCTTCACTACACTGTTTCCTTCTAAATGTAAGACAAAGGCCCTCATTCTGACCTTGGCGGGCGGCGGAGGCCGCCCGCCAAAGTCCCGCCGTCAGGTTACCGTTCCGCGGTCGAAAGACCGCGGCGGTAATTCTGACTTTCCCGCTGGGCTGGCGGGCGGTCTCCTTCAGACCGCCAGCCAGCCCAGCGGGAAAGAGGCTTCCACGATGAAGCCGGCTCGGAATCGAGCCGGCGGAGTGGAAGCTGTGCGACGGGTGCAGTTGCACCCGTCGCGTATTTCACTGTCTGCGCAGCAGACAGTGAAATACATGTAGGGGCCCTCTTACGGGGGCCCCTGCAATGCCCATGCCAGTGGCATGGGCACTGCAGGGGCCCCCAGGGGCCCCGCGACCCCCCCTACCGCCATCCGGATCTCGGCGGTCCGACCGCCGGGATCTGGATGGCGGTAGGGGGGGTCAGAATCCCCGCGGCGGTGCAGCAAGCTGCGCCGCCGCGGAGGATTCAATGGGGCCGCGGTACACTGGCGGGACCCCGCCAGTGGTGCCGGTCCGACCGCGGCTTTACCGCCGCGGTCGGAATCCCCATTGGAGCACCGCCGGCTTGTCGGCGGTGCTCCCGCGGTCCTCCGCCCTGGCGGTCAAAGACCGCCAGGGTCAGAATGAGGGCCAAAGTGTAAAAAGACATCTATTTGAGAAATGCCCTATAATTCACATGCTGGTATGGGGATCCCGGAACTCAGAGATGTGCAAATAACCACTGCTTCTCAACACCTTTTCTTGTGGCAATATTTGGAAATACAAAGCTTTCCTTAATACCTATTTTTCACTTTTTATATTTCACCAAATGAATTGCTGTTGACCCGGTATACAATGAAAACCATTGCAAGGTGCAGCTCCTTTATTGGCTTTGGGTACCTAGGGTTCTTGATGATCCTACAAGCCCTATATTGCCCGCAACCAGAAGCGTCCAGCAGACTTAACGGTATATTGCTTTTGATAATCTGACAATACATAAAAAAGTGCGAGAGTAAAACTTAGAGAGAAATTGCTTTTTTTTCATCTCAATTCCAACATTTTTTTATTTCAGCTGTTATTTTCTGTAGGAAACCCTTGTAGGATCTACACAGATGACTCCTTGCCGAATTCAGAATTTTGTCTACTTTGCAGAAGTGTTGAGCTTTCCAGCATCCAGCATTGGTTTCACACCCATTTCTGTCACTAACTGGAAGGAGGCTAAAAGCACAAAAAATAGTAAAAATGGGGTATGTCCCAATAAAATGCCAAAATTGTGTTGAAAAATTTGTTTTTCTGATTCAAGTCTGCCTGTTCCTGAAAGCTGGGAAGATGGTGGTTTTAGCACTGCAAACCCTCTGTTTATGCTGTTTTCAGGGAAAAAGCCACAAGCTTTCTTCTGCAGCCCTTTTTTCCCATTTTTGTTTTCAAAATACAAAACTTTTGCTGTATTTTGGCTAATTTCTTGGTCTCCTCCAAGGTAACCCACAAACTCTGAGTACCTCTAGAATCCCAGGATGTTGGAAACAAAGGATGCAAATTTGACGTGGGTAGCTTATGTGGACAAAAAGTTATGAGGGTCTAAGCGCAAACTGCTCCTAATAGCCAAAAAGGGGCCTGGCACCTGAGGGAGAAAAGGCCTGGCAGAGAAGGGGTTAATTATATTACAAATTTTTATTTAGTAGCGGGTTGCTGGGTTTTTATGTGATTAGGGTGGAAATTTACTTTAAAAATATACTAATGCTTTTTTATTTTTTAATATTTTTACGTTAAGTAAATAATGAATTGGTAATTAATAATGTAAATGATTTCATTGATGAACTGTGATTTTAGTAACTTTAGTATACTTTGCATTTTTAGATGTGTAATTTTAATCGAATTACTAAATTTTCTATTAATTAAAGGGTTGTTGGATTTGTTGGGGATAAGGGTGAGGGTGTATTTTAAATACACATTATTATTTTTTAATGAGTGTGTTATTTTAATTAAAGGTTTATTCATAATTAGTTATGTAAATGTTTAGTTGATTAAATGCTATTTTAATTGTTTTTTCATTAATTTCTAAATTGATGATCAGTTTATTTAGGTATAAATATTGAAATAGTTTTATTTAATATTAATAATGTTTAATTTATAATTTGTTATAAAAACATTTATTTGTTTGTTGAGGTTTTTATGGATGGTAGGGAGGGAAGTTATTTATTTTAAATATTTTTAATTTCTTGTATTTATTAAATTATTTTTATAATTTTTATTTACTTTAATAATATTCATTTATATTGAACATACTTTTTTAAATTTAAATATAGCAAATTTTGCAGACCCCTAAAATGTGTATCTGAAATGTATTTGTACCTTTCAGAATGAAGTTTTCGATTCTCTGCAAACTGAAAAGAAAAAGTGATGGCAAGGAAGTGTCACCTGCCCGTGTGGTACCAGAATAACTATGTCAGAATATCTCCAAACATAAATATTGTGCTGTAAATACAGTTTACCAAATGAACACCCCTTTGGAGTTAATAATAGAATATGTACACCTAAAATGTGGGCATTTTGGTAAATGATACCTAGGGCACAATATTCTTGTCAAATCTGTAATCAACATTCTTACCTCTATCCATATCCCCTTCCTAGCAATTCAGTAAGAAATTTACCAATTATGTGTGATCCCAACTAGAGCAACTTACATCCTTTTTACGTTTATTAGAAACTCAAGTCATTTATTACTTATCTACCAATCTTTAACAAAACATTTAAAAAAATAACCTTCATTGAGAAGACAGCTACTCTTAATGATAGGGCATTTTTTAACAGTGACTAATGAACTTTGTCTATAAATATGAGCTCCCTAAAGTGCGACAGTCCAGGGCCTGACAGATGTATTACTATGCTATGATTAGCCTTGAAACTTTGTGGTTGTTCCTGCACAGAAAGACTTGTTTGTACTCTTCTGCTAACATGAGCGTCCCTTGTGGGCACTAAGGCCCTGATTTATACTTTTTTGCACCGCAATAGCGTCATTTTTTAATGCAAAAGTGGCACAAACTTACAAAATACAATTGTATTTTGTAAGTTTGCACCACTTTTGCATCAGAAAATGACGTTAATGCGGTGCAAAAATAGTATAAATCAGGGCCTAAGGGGCATATTTACAAGGAACTGTTGCATCGTCTCTGATGCGCCAGTTTCCTTGCATCACCCTGCACCCCCTAACAACGTGGTCGCGCTGTAATTACAATACAGCACATTATGGTGCAAGTTAGCGCAATAACATCAACATTTTTGATGCTATTGTGGTGCTTTGCTGGAGCAGTGCCAAAAATGTTGATGCTAGTCCAGCAAAGCTCAGGGAGGCCTATGTGATAAAGCACTAGCGTCAGGCATTACAAAAGTGACACTAGAGTGGCGCAGTGAAATCTAGTAAATTTCAATGCACTGTTTTTTTCAGCCTCCCTGCGGGGTAATTACCCCCTTGCATACGTTATTCCTGCCACAGGTATAATGTGGCGCAAGGCTATACAAATGGGTGCAATGCTAGCATTGCGCCACTTTGTAAATATGGCGCAGGGTGGGTGACTGGTTAACATTGCCATAATGTTAAAAAAAGTCACTTCAACAGTGCTAAGAGGTGCAAAGGGATTGTAAATATGCCCGTAAGTTCATCAAACCTTGTGAATGCCGATCTCTTGCATGTCAATGGCTAATAATAAAGGATGCTGGATGTTTGGCGAGGCATACCTTTGACATATTTCTGACTGGCATGAGGTAAAAAAGTTTTGAGCAACCTGAAGCAAGGCTCTTGGAGATGGAAAGAGATGGCACCTCCAAGGCATCACTGCTGAGTCACTGGTCTTTGCGGAAGAGAGAGTCAGTGGTGCAGTTTCTGCTACTGATGCATTGGTGCATCAGTAGCAGCAGGTACAGGTGGCGAAAGGTTATTATTTATTTTACCAGCACTTGGCTGCTGCATTGTCTGTATGATGAGGTCATTATTGGCTCTGTCTGACCAGCCACCAGCAGCAGCATGAATAGCATCAGTGCACATTCCCAACATTGCAGCGCCATGTTTATGAACATGACGACAATGCTGTATGGGGCTGCTCATCAATGTTATCATGAGCATTGCCTTCTTTATCAGTGATTCTGATAGCAAGCAACAAGTATTGGAAACAAACTGAACTACTGTTGCTACCATTAATGGCAGGACTCATCCTTGATCCAGTTGAATCCTTACCTTCTTCCAGTCTGCACAAAAAGGCTTTGTTTGAGACAGGTAAACTTAGTTCACAAGCAGGTGACGGCAGCAGCTGTAAAACTATTGAGGAAGTTTCATAGAGATGAACAGATTGAGACTAGCAAGGAGCTTCACCAATAGGTGCACCTTCAGCAAGCCCACCACTGATGGGTATACCGCCACCAAGTCCACCACCACCAGCCACACTTCCATCATGTTCTTCACTAAATCCACCACTGGGGGGGGTGTACCACCCCCAAATCAACCTGTGGTGGGTGCATCCTCACTAAGTTCAACGCCCATATGTGCACCTCCACCAAGTCCTCCCAGAGAAGACAAATGCCATAAAGTTCACCAGTGGCAGGCATACATCCACTAAGTCCACCCCCGTGGGTGCACCTTGACCAAGTCCAACACTGCCAATACCAAGGACACTTCCACCAATTTCATCACCACAGCAGCCACAAATAATGACATCCGGTGCTTTGATAAACCCTACATACATGCCGCAAAGATAAGGGGGTACTTTGAAATGAGAAGGAGGACATGGTGGTGATAATGGCAATGAAAAAGAGAGGCAAACGTCTGACCTCAGAACCACGATTAGTTGTTGAGTTCATTTTGTGGAAAGAGAGAAAAACATCCCAAGAGTAATCACTGCACAAGCAAACCTGCTGTATTGTTTTGGAAGAGTTTCTTGAGCTGCACAGTGTAATGACAACAGAAGTGACATTGGTGACCACAATTTCCATGTCATAGGATTGGAAACACATCATCCAGTCCAATATAACCATGCTAATAAAAACCCCAGAGGTTCAGCACCAATTCTGTGCATGTCAAGTGAAGTCTGAAGGATCTTACACTCTGACAAATGTACCATTTATTGTGACAACCACCTGGGAAATTGACATAGAGGCTGAATAAGACCCTGACAGGTGGCCTGTTATCTCTCAAGGTGGTAGAGGTCGTCTTTACTGCCATTGTGGACAGACTGCAATCCAGCAATTTAACAGATCACTGCCAATGACCTCTGTACCTTCAAATGAGCCTACCCCATGGCAGCTCCTGTGAAGACACAAACATCTGATGCACATCTGCTGGTTATTATTGCCATACATCAATTTTTTTGGTTTTCAGAAATCTGAGGTCTGTCTCTCAGAACACATCAAAACAAGTGTCTGCCACACCCTGGTAGTTTTTTTCGAGGGTATGGGGAGTTATTAGTTTATTATTTGTTTCTGCCCACCACGGACACATCACAGACAGAAAAAAAGTACATCAAACCGTCCGGTCAAGATAGGGTTGATGGTTTGATGCCCTCACTCCAACGGCATATGATCCATTGGAGCATCAGAGTAAGTTTCTAATGGAGGAGTCTGTGGGGCCAACACTGCTGGGATACTGAAGGTCCATCCGACTCATAACTGAACATGGGGAATGAAGGTTTGGTAGACATAGCACCTCGAATCATTTGTGATGGAGTACCCTGTCCACTAAACTCCAAATCAGGCCCTTAAAGCCTAGTATAATGTAGACTATCCCTACAAACGGGTTGCCTGTGATGCCAGCAACAGACACACCAACAAGATTGCTGAATACCTGGATACAACGCTGGGAAGTGGCAGTCTTCACCATCAGTAGCTGCCACTGAAAACCCTTGTGCCAGCTGTATCACTGGGAACAATTGCACACAGATTTGGACATTACAAGCACAATATTAAATATTTAGCACTTGCCCAAAATCTAACCTGGTAATTATATGGAATTGGTTTTGTAAATAGAATATTTACTTTTTCTACCATTCAGACAGGATGGCTTGCATGACCTATACCCTCTCATAAATCTTAGCAATTAAGAGTTGACCCTTGATTTAAAGAATCTTCTAAATATTAGCATGAATGGAGATGTGTTAGTTAGGATTAGAATTTAGATTCCTGTTGTTAGTGGTGTTATTGCTGTGTTTTAAAAAGTGCAGGTGTTGTCAGGATGAAGCACATTCGCTGATTCCCTTTCAGCCAGATAGAGACCCAACGTAATAAAAAATATGAAAACATTAAGGGCCTGATTTAGATTTTGGCAGACGGGCTAAACGTAACAGATATCTTACAAGTTCTATAGGCTATAATGGAATTGTAATACGGCGGACAGGATATCTGTCACATTTGTGACGGAGAAACACCCTCCTTCAAACTTTGAATCAGGCCCTAAAAGTTTTTTATGTCCAAAATGAAGTGTGAGCCCTTACTTTTTCCGTAAAATTTGAGACTGTAAGCTGTCTTTATCATACACAGCAGTGAATGGAAGGACCGATCACTTAAAAAAAAGAAAACATTTAACAATGTCATTCCCGCAAGAGCCAGAAGCAGTTTTGAAGGACTGCATTGGAACCCCCCAACACTTTTATAAGTATCGGAAGCACGCGCTGTGAGGCCCCTGCCCACTGGAAGAGCAGCAAAACCACAAAACCCACTCTGCTCTATCACTGATGTCAGATGGGAAGCACTGATCATCAATGGCAGACCACAGGGGGGGAAGGGATAAGGGTGGGGTTTAGAGAGAGAATAACCTGTAACCAGGGTGGAGAAACTCAAGGTTAAAACTGTTCAATATAATAATGCTTCTTGTCTGTTTCCAACGTTCAGGAAATATCATCCTGGATCTTACTGTGCTAGGATCTGTTCTTCTTTCATTCTGTCCTTTGCTAATTGCTATTCTTGTCATTTGTAATGTTTTTCTAACAGGTTTTACATAAATCTCCTTAAAACAGCATGCAGTTGAGACACACTGCATAAATTTGTGAAATAAATAAAAAGTTTGACCACAAAAAGATGAAACAACGGCTTCTTGTTCAGGGTCATGATGCTCAGACTTCTTCGAAAGCTGCATTATGGACATCCCTGCCTGTAGACAGCATATTTTCCATCAAAAAGGGATTGTGCAACTAAAGTATTATAAACAAGAATCGGGCTGTCAATTTAGGGGCTTATTTAAAAGCCGCTTGCACCACTGGTATGTCACTTTTTGTGGCTCACTGGTGGTACAGGCTGCAGGCCCGGCCATGCAAAGCCACATTGCTTGACTTTTCATGGCCTTGTAGATATGGAGTTATGGAGTAATCAAGTAAGACAAGCCAAGGCAAGTCACTTTGTTGCTTTAATTTGCACAAGGGAGGCGTTCCATGGGCATTTGAGTGGGTATTCCCACACAACACACATGGGTTTTGACGCGTTTACAAGATGTTGCAAACCTGGGAATGCATCAAAAGCCTATGCCTCCTCAGGGGAGGCATAAGAGCAGAGCAACAAGGAGAAATAACATTATTTCTCCTCGTTGTTTCCTCTTTCTGTGTGTGCTGCATCACCTCCAGTGATTGTTTTTGTGCAGGAAGGTGTCCTGTCCTGCAGAAAAACAACCATTCCTACAATGCAGTCATCCTTGCGTTGGTTCATGGCAGCCAATCGTGCAACAGTGCAGTGGGAAAAGGACAGGAATGCGCTCCATCCCATAGATACGGTGCATTCCTGCCCTTTTCTTTTGACGCAGGGAAGTGCAGCAAGAAGCCTTTTGACCCTTCTCTGTGCCAAAACCTTTTAAATGATGCCCTCAGCTTTGATTGGTGAAGTGCAAGTTATTTTTCACTTTTCTTAAGTTCTGATGGTCTGTTTTAAATGCAGACTTCGAGAACCAATGCTGTTTCTCCGTACGACTTTACATTGTACAGTGAACCTTTCACCCAAACATATTAAGTGACAAACCCCAGTTGTAATTGAACTATGCAAACGTGAAATGAGTAAGATTCTTTGACTATTTGCTCATTATACGTTCAGTATATTTACTATTACTGGCAGTGGTCATTGAGGAACAAGTCTTGAAATGGTTCTCTTATTTCTCAGAAATAATCACCCTGAACAAGTGCACCTCACGGACACTCTCTCTTCATCCTTGCCTCCACAGTATTCAACCTCCACTTTGTTAATTGTTCCATGACTCCATATGCTGATGACTCACATTTATACCTAAGTGGCACCTTGGAATGAGTTATTCATCATTTATCACACCTCCTAGACTTGTCACAACACTTCCTCAAACTCATTGTCTCCTCTGACTCCTCTAACAATCCCTTTCTTTCTGCTTACTACCCTCTATTGTTGGCATCCACCTCATCACTGTAGATAACTCTGAACCCCCAAAATTTGTTCTTGATGAAAGTTGCATCAGTTCAGATCTCAAGGAGTTGGATCACCCTTGATGTCAGATGCCTGTTCAATAGTGTCATCTTAGTACCTTCCGATCACACAGACAACAAGCCTAAGGAGGCACTGTCTGCATTTCATCATCCTCGGTTGTGTTACCGAGTATCAACACCAACAATATTGGTCCACAAGAATATCGAGGACAGAATATTGAGGGACAACATTTCCAAAGATAAGTGCATATAGAGAAGTATAAATTCACTTCTATCTCCACATCTCCGGACCTTGAAGGTATATGTACAGCATGGGCACATATACGTGTTGGGTATACAAAATCTAGACTTACTAGCTGTCAATGTTTTGTTTACTATTGTATCCTTCAATATTCTGTCCCACCGATAATGTGAGTTCGATATTGTGGGTGTACATCATCGCTCTAGCTTACACTATGTACTGGAGGTATTAGACAAATAGGGCGTAGTAAAGATGTTAGGTGTCCCTGATGCAAGGTGGAAGATGCAGGCATTGGGCATGGAATTACCCAACCTTAAGTGGGGTTTGGAGGAAGGTTTTAAAAGGTAGCGGTCACTAATTAGGGGCAGTTGGTACAATCTCTTAAGTTAGACTACACTTATCAGCATATTGGGCTAAGCAGTGATTTGTGGCCTACGCCACCTCACTATTCTAAAAAGATGGTCAGGTTACTTATTGTCACAGGACACCATTTAACAGATAATTGTGAGCCCATTTGGTTTAATTAAAAAGCAAATTGAGAATGCAGCATAGAATGCACCAATGTTCAAACAAAGCTCAGGACTGTGTTTATGGGCTCCTGCGTAAAACAACCTGGCATCTCTATTTCCGAACAAAGGCAAAGCTGTTACCAGGATAATCCTTACAGTGTAAATCCCTTGATAACCAATCCTCTTGTCTAATGTCCCATCTCTGCAACCTAGCCAAGATACGTATATATGCAAGTGCTTCTGTTGGACTGGTGAGAGGGATGCCACCCGCCACTTACTACCCATGAAGGCTTCTTACCTCCCAAGTTGCAATGCATTTTTTATGGAACTACCTGTAAATTGTGCCAATTGTCATTTATTTAATATAAAATGAGGAATTTGGGAAGTGAGTAGTTTAATCCTATATGCATCGTAAAGACAATGAATGTGCCTTTTTTTGTTTTGTCTACTAAAATCTTTGTTGCCATCTCACTTCACGATTTAGGCCTTGATTACATCTTGTTGGAACACCGCTCTTCCAGATTATAAGTCGAATACCTGCACATAGATTTTCCGGGTGCATGACCACCGGGTCTGATTTTCCCAGCCATGAATTCGGCCAGTAGAATGACACGTAGATCATGTTGGCTGGTTTCCGGCTCCTAATCGACCAGCCCCTGCCTTGCCAACCCATTGCCTGCCCTACCCATGATCATGCTCACGACCCACCCCAACTCCCATTTAGCACCTACTCAGCGAAGGTGGTGAATGGGGGTTGTATAATGGAACAGCGCATTCCGTTGCAATGCTTGGAGTTACCACGCTTGCATTACAACGCAAATGCCATTACCATGAAAGTGTCCCTTCCTGCACAAAAACAATCATCCCCACAACAGAGGCATCCTTTCACCATGGTGCAAGGGTGCTTGCATTGGTGCTAGGCATTAATTTGTCCTCTAGCGCAGGGGGAGAGGACACAATGCACTGTATTTTGTATATACAGTGCATTTCTGCCCTTTCCCGGTGGTGCAGGGCAGTGCCACAGGCGTTGTAAATGAGGTCCAACGTGTGTTACTTAGGTCCTCTGCAGAGATGAACCCTGCCCATTTGTCCAGCTCTCCCACGAGGGAAGTAACAATAAAAATCATTCCCAGCTCTTCTCCGGTGGAGAGGTAATGTCCGAGCTGTATATGGACCAGGGGTCAAGGCACACAAGGCAAACAGCTGGTGGACATGCAAACTCTTTTTTTTTGGCCACATGTAGTGATATTGTGCCAATCACTGCAAGTCTGCCAGGGAGATGGTCAGTGTGGGTGACAAGATGAGTGTGCCTCCAGCATCACAGAGGCACTACATTTGGCCACACTACCAGCCGGGTTTGTCAGTACCAGGTTTTGCAGTGATATGCACGATTCACTTTGCCAAATGTGATGACAAGCTCTGAGATGTAGAAATCAGATGTTAATCACCATTTTAGGTGGACAGCACACACTCGTTACTAAATGTAATGTCTAAGGATTTTATGCCACATGGGAGGGATTGGGTTGAAAGAGGGTCGTTTTATAGATTGAAAATCACAGGCTGATTAACATTTTTTTAATCTCGATTTTGTGTTTCGTTGTTTCAAATAAAAGGCTAAAAAATAATGTATGAAAAATGACTAAGAAACACCTTCTCCTGCTATCTGAGTAAAACGAAAAAGTGTGCCATATATTTAAGAAGGAAAGCATTTACTTACGCATCACCTGCACAGCCTAGGATCTTCACACAGAGGCTGCAGGCGAGCAGTCTGATCTGCTGTTGGGTTCCACGCTTCCCTGCATCCTCCTCCATCAGCTCGACGCTTAGGAACAAGCGGCGCACAGACCAGGCAAAGTTCCCCCTACCTGAATAGACTGTCACACTCTTGGTTGTGGCCAGAGTCACACTGGAGCCGTGTGTGTGTGTGTGTCTGTGTGTGTGTGTGTGTGTGTCAGTGTCAGTGTGTCAGGGGTGGGGGGTCCTGACAGAATCTGGACCAGCAATCTCTGGTCTGTCCCAGCGACCTAAGTGAAGGAAAGTATTGGTCAGATGGAAAGATGGTATAGTGTCCTGAAATTACCATTTGTGGGTGTCCATTTGGGAGTCCCTGAGGCTTCTTAACAACTGTTGCCTTTAGCCACCCACTGAACAGGTCACCATGTTGCAACTCGGACAGTTTTGGTAGACTAACACAGATTATGCTGCTTGAAGGCAGCAAGCAAAAGATAGGTTTTCAGATTTATTCAAAAGTCTAAGAAAACTTTCTCCTAGCCTTAGGTTTACTGTAGTCTATTCTGGAATGGAACTCCAGATGGTAGAGCCTTTTACCTGGATGGTTTCCCCCAAATCTTTTGAGTTTAAATGGAAGAACTTTTAACTGAATTGTGGATGCTGATCTTAAATTTCGGTGGCACTGGTAAAAGGGGGTGGGGGTTGCTGTTGAGGTTTAGAGCAAGTGGAGCATGTAGAGATATGTAGACTGACATCTCTCTTGGACTGCGAGCCTCTAATGTGGAGTGAAGGCAGGCATGATACTGTCTTTGGGGCACATTTACCAGAAGGTGACACATTAGCTATGATTGGCCACTTTTCTTGCACCCCCCTGCACTCCCCTAATGTCACCATGGTAGCGCCATATTTAAAATACTCCGTACCATGGTGCATGTTAATACAATAGTGTCAACATTTTTTATGCTATTGTGGTGCATTGGTCGACTAGCGCCAAAAATGATGGCGCTAGTCCAGCAATGCGTGGGGAGCCCATTGAAAACAATGGGAGCGCCACTTTAACGCCTTGGGCAGACGTTAAAAATGATGGGAAAAATTGTGCAATGAAATCTCGTAAATTTCCCTGCGCCATTTTTCTAGGCCTCCTAATGGAGGACCTGCCCTCTTGCATCCATTATGCCTGGCACAGGCATTATGTAGCACAAGGGGTTACAAAGTGGCGCAACACGTGCATTGCACCACTTTGTAAATCTGGCGCAGGGAAAAGCCACCGCGACCCCCATAGCATGCCTCACTGATGCATTGTAAGGCAATGCAGCGACTTGTTCCACCTTACCTTACTCCATACCTATGAGGCCATGAAAAGCCAAGCAAAGTGGCTTTGTGTGGCCTCGTAGATATGGGTCTGCACTCTGCGGCGCCGGGGAATCAAAAAAAGTGATGCTCCCGACACGCATGGGGCTTGTAAATCTGCCCCAGAGTGTGACCACAGCCCTATGTCAAAGCTGCCACAGAGTGAGCGCCTTAGAATGTTGAGGCCATAATATTCCCCATCACAACATGGTGGACATCCCACCTGCTGTATTACTCGCACCATAGGCTGTGAAGCACCCCTGCCGCGTGACTCTACACACGGATCAAAGTCTCTTGTTTTATATGGGTTGCAAATCCACAAACTGCACCAAACTTTGGAGTTTGTACCCTTGATTTGCGCCGCAGTATGGATGAATTTAGGCAGAAACTGAGTTGTTTCCATTTCTGGGCATGCCAGTCGGAACCAGGTGCAAATTGCCCACTAGACAGATAAATAGGGTCTTAGCCTGTCACCAGAGTCACACAAATGTACACATTCTTCTCCATTAAAAGTATGTGAACCACTGTACACGTTCACTCAGGGTTACCAATACTTGCCCCATGAGTACTCACCCACCATCGCGAGGAGTGAAGGCCCATATTCAGACCAGCTTGATATTGTGACGTTTATTTGGATTTCACTCTGGCCACGCCCTAGTGCTCTGCTGATGTCCAGGTGGCTACCGAGTTTATGAAAAGGCTGGCCCACAGACATTACTTTCTAAAGGCGGGGTGAACGTCTGCACCGCGCCACTCTTTCGGCGGCTCCTTACACTGCCTTCAACTAACAGGGCACCACCAGTGGGGCTGCAATCATATTCACATCTGGAAGATGGGATTTACTAAAAGCTATCGCCCTGAAAATATAGAAGCCAAGTATGTTTTTAACGTTATCTCAGTAAAATGTAGTATTTTCTACACTTGATATATGTTTTGTAAATTAGAGCACCGGTTGTGTAAACTTTCCTAAACAGTCGTTCATTAAGGCAAGTTAAAAGTAAGATGTTGAAGAGGGATATACAAAAATAATTTAATGCAACAATAGCCAGTTATAGAAATTTTCGGATATATATAATTAGTAGTCGTTATTTTAAATTTTAAAACGCTGATCAGCCCTAAGTACAACATTTCAGTTAACTTAAATGATACTTTAGTTAATTTTAACACTGTGTCGTTGGAAGTAAATCTGGGCCCAGAATTATTCAAGGTGTGCCACACAAGGCTATGCAAGCCCTTTAGTTAGATTTACTTAGCCAGGCAAAAGGGTGACCAGGTGTCCTGGATTTGCCAGGAGAGTCCCGGATTTTCTCCAGCTGTTCCGGCAGATTTCAGGAAATGTAGCTCATGTCCCGGTTTTTAGAGAGGTTCGACTGAAAACAGTGGGAGGTGATTTTGCTTGTTTTCCATAGCAGAGCTAGTTCGTAGGTGTTCTCCGAAAGCAACTTAATTAACAGGCATTATACTGGTTTTAAAACTTGCATTGTTTTATACTCTTAGAACCTCTTCTGTAATTCTATGTTGATCAGCTCGGTCATTCTTTGCGCTCGGTTGAAGTAAAATTGTAGTCCTTTTTCTATTTTTGTGAAATGCCCCAGTTTTTGGCTTTAAAATTCTGGTCACTTGCATGATTCTGCATGGCTTAGTAAATCCAGAGAAACGTAATGCAGGGCAAAACACTACTTTCTAAACCCTATTCTTGCTTCCAGACCCCTTTAAGGGACACCTGAACCTTATCACCATCAAACCAAAACCTTAATTAAATTCCAGGACAGTAGAGTTGCTCCGGCAGTGCTTCAGTAATTTAAATTTTAGTTAGGCCACATTAGGGACTGGGCAAATGTCTTTTATTTATAGCTCTGGGTTTGGATAGCTTCGGACATCTTTAACCTCATGTTATGGATTGTTCACAAGAAGTAGAATAGGGCGTAGAGAGCGCGAGAGGGGTCTTCGGGTCAGCCCACCTCAGCCATTGGTTTTCAAGTGTTGTCCCCAGTTTGCTAATGCTTGGAAGGGCCATCGAGGCGGTGGTATTGTTGACGATGGTTGCAGTGTCCCGTTTGTCTGATGCAGAAGCAACATATAGCTCGTCATCGAGGGACTGTGTTCATTAATTTGTTTACTCTCCTGACACAATGGCATTTTAACTGCTAATGTATGGGGTTTGTTGCTATTTGGCCCCCTAATCCGTCACACAGTGACGGTGCAATTCACTAATAGCAACTGCCCACTCATTTCTTCCGTTTTCTCTCGTAAACACGGATTGTTGGGTTTAAGCTTTTTTGTTCAGAAAATAAAGAAATGCTCACAAAGGCTTTCTTAAAGATGCCACACAGCTGCTTGCCTTTTTGGTGTCTGTCCTTTTATGTTTGCAACTAAGACCACCAAATTCATCTTCTCACTTCTTTTCATGAGACTCTACTTCCAGGATACAGCGTGACTCTCCTAATACAGTCTATTCAGCAGAAAGGCTCTACCCACAGCTCTACTGTTGTAGCCCAAGATGTTACCTCATTAGGGGATTTTCTTTCTGGGACAGCTGGTGGCAACATGTACTAAGTCGCCAAAGAATATCACACACTTCCTGTCAAAAACAGCCAGACCTATTGGCTTTGCCAGTGTTTGTTTTAGCTTTGTCTTTCTCAAATAGCATACTTGTGTACAAAAAGGTAACAATTTGCAAAAGAACATGAGATGTGAAGGATTTTTACCAAATTAGAAGTGGATGCCTGGATGCCTAGATCCTGTCTGTTCACAATATGGACATCATTGTAGATGTTTGCTGTCTCTTGCTTTACCAGCAGTGGAGCCCACCCCAGCAGGTCAGGTGATCCGTAGCACATTGTTTTCCTGTCCTTCCAGACTGCAAATGAAGCATGCATTGTTGCTTCTTCAAGCACATTTACCAATGGACTAGGGGGCAGAATTTATGAAAAGTGTTTCTGCACCTATTAAAGCACCACTTTTCTTGCGCTCCTTAGCGCTCCTCTAATGCCACCACTTGTGCGCTGTATTTAAAATACGGCGCACCATGTCGGTAGTCGGGGAGACTAGCATCATTATATTTTACGCTAGTCCGGCGCTTTGCAGGACCAGCCTAAAAAATGTTGATGCTAATCCTCCAAAGCACCCAGAGGCCCATTAAACACGATGGGAGTCTCTTTTTAACGCCTGCACTTAGCAATAAATAAATGTCAATAGATTCCTTTGTGTCATTTTTACTCTCCCCCCCCCCTTGCATACATTATGCCTGGTGCAAGCATTGTGCCACTTTGTAAATATGGCTGGCGTTTTTGCCCTTCCAACGCCACATTAGCGTTAAAAAATGATGCTAATGTGGCACTGGAATGGCGCGAGGCCCTCTTAAATCTGGGTCTTAGTGTTTCCAAGCATTTCTAACTTCAAATATCAAAAGCCCAAGACTAAACTTGTAGCTAAAAGCAGACCAACGCATGTCATAGCTGCCTAACATACAGCACACAGTTAGCATGTTGGCAGTTTCCAAAGCAGCGTGGGAGGGGGTCTCTAACCCCTGGAACCAAGGTTTAATTCAACTCTACAATTTCCCAGGTATATTTTCTACGAGGTCACAAAAATAAGTAAAAATTGCAACATTAACGACTATTATTTGCTAAATAACATTTGAATACGTCGTTTTACAGTACAAACCGGAAAGGGTTCACACATTTGCAGCTGCGAAAACTTGATTACAATTTTTCAAATGTATTAAATATAGTTGTAAAATATGTTCTATATATAACCCATAGGACGAGATTTGACATGACATGTGCATGCCCTTCTTGTTAGTTCAAAGCCTTATCAAAGGGGCAAATAGAGTGTGCATCTCTGTCACCAGGAAAGCTTTGTTTAACCCTGGGCCCCCCGGGCACTCTGGAATCAACAACTGCCCCAGTGGAGGGCAGGTTTACACTGGCGTTGGCTCAGCATTTTCTCCTTCCGACTGGAGAAAAATGCTTTGTTATTCTTGTCATTGCCATAGCTAAATTGCCTAACAGTGTAAAACTGCTCTAAACCAATGCAAACCTGCTCTAAACCGGTGCACAATTAACTTAAAGCAGTGCTACATTACCCTAAAGCAGCGCTAAACTGGCTCCCCAGTGCTATTTGCGCGTTCTGGCCCTTGTAGAAGAACCTTGATGCAAGGGGAGAGTTGTGGGTGAATATTCTCATGTTTTGCACCAGACGCACCACACAGGTGGGGTTGGGATGAAGCACAGAGAACATACATGCACTGTCATCGCTACCTGAAGCTCCGGCATGTGGCCTGGGCTCTTTTGAGAGGAAGGGCTGAAGATCCATCTGCTTAGGGGGGATGCTCTGGTCGCAGGACTTAAAAAGACTTCCTCAGGTGTCTCATAGGGCTCTTCTCTGGAGAACTGGACCTATGTTTAGCCTGAAGGCTCTGTAGGGTGGAAGTCTAGGGAGATCTTCCTCAGGGACTTGGGACACCAGGTGCCGCCAACCAGTCTCCACCTTTCCGCGCAAGTAGTCTCTGCAGTGTTGTGCTGTTAGAACAAATCCGCAGGGGTGATTTACTCTCACGAGAGTAAGGGATTGGCTCGTTTGTTGTCCTATTTAGGATCCTAGGCTAATATCACAATTGTTTCTGTATTAGGATAATTAACTGGTTTTCCCACAGGAGAGGTGTTAATTAGAACGTGATCAGTACAACTAGACCCCATAATGATGGAAATATAACTTAAGAGTTGCACACACACACCCTCTTGTAAACCTGTGAGCTGGGAGACATAGCGCCTACTTTCAACATGAGTTGCACTTATGACCTAGAGGTGCTACATAACTGCCTATTTCATCTCCTTTGCTTCATTGAATACTGACACCCCCATCTGCTCACGCTGGTAGATCTTACACATAGTTTTAGGCTCAGAGTTTTGTACGGGCAGTAGGCTTCAAAATGTGGGGTGTTTCATTTCCAACTTGATACCTCCAGGGCTTGAGCAGCTGGAGCGGATGTCAGCAGCCAACAGCAGGACACAAGGGCCACCACACCTTACCCCAAGACTCAGCTGGCCATCACAGGAAATAAAGATGCCCTCTCCCTTATCTGTTTGTAAGTTGGCCAACAGATCAGCCTGGACATGAAAGTATATCACTTTGTTTAATACGACCCCGGGAGTCAGTTCCAGGGATTTACAAAGAACAAGTGGTGCTGTTGATGAGTGTTATAGGACCAAGGGAAAGAAGAGAGAGGAGATATGTGGCATCCTGCCTGTAGGAAGCTGGCCTAGTGTGTGGTGGGTTCCCTAGGTACTTACACTATACACCAGGTCCAGGGATCCCCTTTTAGTGTAGTGTAGGCAGTGTCTAGAAGCCAGGCTTTCTAGAGGTACCTGTGGATGAGCAGCCAAGGCCTATCTAGGAGACGTGCAAAGCACATGAAATACAACTGTAGTCACACAGTACTTACACACATGAAAGAAAACACTCAGTGTTACGAAAATAAAAGTACTTTATTACAGTAACACTTTCATTAAAACACCAGAAAGCAATACTCCCATAGGAGGTAAGTAACACACTAAATATGTACCCTAGTAATCAGAAATGGGCATAAGAAAAGTTAGAAAACAGTGCAAATAGTCATAGACAGTAATGACCCTAGGGGGAGCACAAACCATATACTAAAAAGTGGAATGTGTAGAGGGGAGCTAGGGGAACTAGAAAATCCCAAAGGTAAGTACCACAGTGCCCTCCCAGCAACCGGGAGAGAAGGAGTAAATAACTGGATTTTCCCCAAACTACCCAAAAGGAATTAAAAGAAGAAGTTCCAACACCCAGACAAGACTGCAAGAAACCAGTGGTGGATTCCTGAAGAGGAAGACTTGTGGAAGAAGAGGACCAAGTCCAGAAGTCACAGAAGTGTCCAGTGGTGTGACGTCGAAGTAGAGGTTGCAGAGGAGTCCTGCTGGAATCTTGCAAGCTGTATCTGAGGACCCACCCAAGAGAGAAACCCTAAATAGCCCTGAAAGGGGGATTGGTTACCCAGACAGGTAACCACCTATCAGGGGGGGCTCTGACATCACCTGCCTGACCTGGCCACTCAGATGCTCCCAGAGTTCCCTGCCAACCTTGAATTCAAGATGGCAGAACCCAGGGACCCTCTGGAGGAGCTCAGAGCACCACCCCTGGTGTGGTGATGGACAGGGGAGTGGTCACTCCCCTTTCCATTGCCCAGTTTCGCACCAGAGCAGGGACTGGGTGTCCCTGAACCAGTGTAGACTGGTTTATGCAAGGAGGGCACCAAATGTGCACTTCAAAGCACACCAGTGGCTTGGGGAGGCTGCCCTCCCAAGCCAAGTAACACCTATTTCCAAAGGAAGAGGGTGTTACCCACTCACAAGGAAATCCTTTGTTCTGCCTTCCTGGGCTTGAGCTGCTCAAGCAGTAGGAGGGCAGAAGCCTGTCTGAGGGGTGGCAGCAGCTTGGGTTGCCTGGAAATCCACAGAAGGCTGGAAGGAGCAATGCTGGGGGTCCCCTAAGGAGCCCCCAGAGTGCTTGGGATCATACTTCCAATACGGGCAACAGTATTGGGGTATGATTCCGAAATATTTGATATCAAACATACCTAGGTCTGGAGTTACCATTATGTAGCTGGATATAGTTAGCCACTTATGTCCAGTACATGCATAAAATGGCATCCCTGCACTCACGAAGTCTAGGAAAATGAATCTGGAGTTTATGGGGGCACCTCTGCCAGTGCAGGGGTGCACTCACACACAGCTACTTGCACCCTGCCCTCTTGGTTAGGACGGCCTGCAATAGGGGTGAGTTACAGTGGCCTGGTGCAGCGACCTGTACTGAAAAAGGGTGCATGCACCCTTTCACGCAGGCTGCAATGGCAGGCCTGCCGAACTCTTTCCATGGGCTCCCCATCAATGGCATAATACATGCTTCAGCCCATGTGGATGCCCTGGTACCCGGATGCCCTGGTACCCTAATGCCCCGGGTACCTGGGTACCATATACTAGGGACTTACATGGGGGTACCAGTTTGCCAAATGTGGGGTGAAAATGGTACAAGATTCCAAGGTAGGACGGAGAGAGCATAATCACTGGGGTCCTGGTTAGCAAGATCCCAGTAAACACAGTCAAACACACTGACAACAAGCAGAAAATAGGGGAAACCATGCCAAGAAAGAGGGTACTTACCTACATAGCTCCACCCCCCCCACAAACGAAGGACAAGAAGGGTAACCTTGCCCAGATGAGTCTTCATTGTCTAAGTGGAAATATCTGGAGAGTCCATTTGTTTTGGAGTGGTTACTCCTAGGTCTATGTTCCACTGTATAGTCCATTCCCTGTAGTGATATGGATCACTTTAACAGTTCGGGATTTTCTCCTTTCTTCTGTTTGAGCCAAAGAAGGGGCTTGTGGTCCGTCTGAACTATGAAGTGAGTGCCAAACCGAGCATGGCCCCAGTTTCTTCAAGGCCTCCCTTTCTATGGCTGACCAACGCCTTTCCCTGGGGGTCAACCTTCTGCTTATAAAAGCTACTGCTTGGTCCTGGCCCTCAGTGTTAAGTTGTGATAATACCCCTACATCAAAAGCATCTGTCTGAACTATGAACTACTTGGAGAAGTCAGGGCTTTTTAACACAGGTGCAGAGCGCATGGCCTGTTTGAGATCTTCAAAAGCTTTTTGACAGCTAGCTGTCCATAAAACCTTCTTTGGCATTTTTTTAGAGGTGAGGTCATTATGAGGGGTAACAATGGAGCTGTAGTTCTTAATGAACCTCCTGTAGCACCCAGTCAGGCCTAAGAAGGCTCTCACCTGGGTCTGTGTAGTAGGGGGAGTCCAATCTAAAATAGTTTGGATCTTCCCCTGCAGTGGCTGGATCTGGCCTCCACTTACCAGGTGGCCCAGATACACCACCTTCCCCTGCCCTATCTGGCACTTAGAGGCCTTGATGGTGAGGCCTGCCTTTTGCAGGGCCTCTAAGACCTTCCAGAGGTGGACCAGGTGATCCTCCCAGGCGGAGCTAAAGACAGCTATATCATCCAGGTTAGCTGCACTATAGGCCTCCTTCCAGACCTTGGAGGACTGTGTTCACCAGCCTCTGAAATGTGGCAGGTGCATTCTTCAGACCAAAGGGCATTACTGTAAATTGGTAGTGCCCCCCAATGGTTGAGAATGCTGTTTTTGGTTTAGTATCATCTGATAATTTGATCTGCCAATATCCTGCAGACAAATCATATGCGCTTAAATACTTGGCAGATGTCGGTGTATCTATTAGCTCATCTCCTCTGGTGATTGGATGAGCATCTGTTTTTGTGACAGTGTTGAGCTCTCTATAGTCAATACAGAACCTCATCTCACTTTTCCCCTTTTGAGAGTGAGGTTTTGGGACCAACACCACTGGGCTAGCCCACGGGCTGTCAGAGTGGTCAATGAATCCTAGGTCCAGCATCTTTTGCACTTCTCCTTTGATGCAGTCTCTAACATGCTCAGGTAGTCCTATATATTTTGCTTTTTATTGGCAAACTGTCCCCTGTATTAAAGGTGTGTTCACACCATGTTGTCTGACCAGGGATTAGAGATAGCAATTCTGAGAAGTGTCCTAGAAGGTTCCTGCAGTCTTCTTTCTGAAAGTCAGAGAGACAGTCTGCCAGGACTACTCCATCAACTGCGCCATCAGCTGCAGTGTTGGAGAAGAGGTCAGGGAGAGGGTCACCCTCTTCCTCCTGTCCCTCATCAGTGGCCATGAGCAGGGTGATATCAGCCCTGTCATAGTAGGGCTTTAGGCGGTTTACATGAAGCACCCTGAGGGGGCTTCATGGGAGTGCCAAGGTATACCAGGTAGGTGACCTCACCCTTCTTTTCCACTATTGTGTGGGGACCACTCCATTTGTCCTGGAATACTTGGGAGCCACAGGCTCCAGGACCCACACATTAAAAAGTCAGAAGAGCCTTCTGGTCATGCCACTGCTTTTGCAGGTCTTGGCTGGCCTGAAGGCCTTTTTCATGTACTCAGCCATCCTTGATCTGAGGCTGAGTACATAGTCCACTCTGTCTTGTTTAGGGGGCTTGAGGGGTTGTTCCCAGTCCCCCCTCACAAGAGCAGGAGGACCCCTAATAGGGTGCCCAAACAGAAGTTCAAAGGGGCTGTAGCCCACTCCCTTCTGAGGGACCTCCCTGTAGGCAAAAAGAAGGTATGGCAGTAGGACATCCCATCTCCTCCTGAATTTTTCAGAGAGTCCCATGATCATGCCCTTGAGAGTTTTGTTAAATCTCTCGACCAAACCATTGGTTTGGGGGCAGTAAGGGGTGGTGAACTTGTAAGTTACACCACATTCCTTTCACATTGCCTTTAGGTAAGCAGACATGAAGGCCCGTATTTATACTTTTTGACGCTAATCTGCGCTAACGCAGTTTAGCGTAAAAAAAATTAGCGCCGGCTAACGCCATTCTGAAGCGCCATGCGGGCGCCATATTTATAGAATGGCGTTAGCCGGCGTTAGCCGACCGGCGCTGCCTGGTGTGCGTGAAAAAAACCACGTACACCAGGCAGCGCCGGCGTAGGGGAAAATGGCGTATGGGCGTCTAAAAATGGGGCAAGTCAGGTTGAGGCAAAAAAATCGCCTTAACCCGATTTGCGCCATTTTTTTACGACGCCCATCCCCCATTAACATGACTCCTGTCTTAGCAAAGACAGGAGTCATGCCCCCTTGCCCAATGGCCATGCCCAGGGGACTTATGTCCCCTGGGCATGGTCATTGGGCATAGTGGCATGTAGGGGGGCACAAATCAGGCCCCCCTATGCCACAAAAAAAAAAAAAAAAAAATACTTACCCCAACTTACCTTTTCTTCCCTGGGATGGGTCCCTCCATCCTTGGGTGTCCTCCTGGGGTGGGCAAGGGTGGCAGGGGGTGTCCCTGGGGGCAGGGGAGGGCACCTCTGGGCTCATTCTGAGCCCACAGGTCCCTTAACGCCTGCCCTGACCCAGGCGTTAAAAAGAGGCGCAAATGCGGGGTATTTTGCCCCGCCCACTCCGGGGCGTCATTTTTGCCCGGCCCACTCCCGGGCGTCATTTTTGCCCGGGAGTATAAATACCACGCACATGCCTCGGAGTCATTTTTTAAGACGGGAACGCCTCCCTTGCATATCATTAACGCAAGGGAGGTGTTCACGCCAAAAAATGACGCTAACTCCATGAACTTTGGTGCTAGACGCGTCTAACGCCAAAGTATAAATATGGAGTTAGTTTTGCGTCGAATTTGCGTCGAAAAAAACGACGCAAATTTGGCGCAAACGGAGTATAAATATGCCCCGAAGTTTGCACCTCTGTCTGACACCACCTCTTTGGGAAGCCCACCCTTGAGAAGATTCTCAAGAGGGCTTTTGGCACTGCAGGAGCTCTAGTCATCCTTAGAGGGATAGCCTCTGGATACCTGGTGGCATGGTCCACCACCACCAGAATAAATCTGTATCCAGACGCTGTGGGAGAGTCTAGGGGGCCAACAGTATCTGCCCCTACCCTCTCAAAGGGAACTGAAACCACTGGAAGTGGAATTAAGGGGCCTTTGGGGTGCCACCTGCCTTGCCACTGACTTGACAGGTGACACAGGAGCGACAAAACTCCTTATGATTTCTGAAATGTGGGGCCAGTGAAAGTGAGGGACAAGCCTGTCCCAAATCTTACTTTGCCCCAAGTGACCTTCCAGGGGAATATCATGTGCAAGGGTCAACAAAAAAAACTCTGTATTGCAGAGGTACTACCAATTGCCTGGTGGCACCAGGCTTGGGTTCCGTTGGCTCTGAATAGAAGAGGTTGTCCTCCCAATACACCTTGTGGGTGCCACTGACATCCCCTGACTCTTGAAGGACAGATTGCTGCTCTAAACCCTCCAGTGTGGGACAAGCTCTTTGTGCCATATCGAATTCCTCCCTGGCAGGCCCCCTTGCACCTAGGAGGTCAGCTGTATCTGCTTTCAGCTCCTCAGGTGTTGGTTTTGTCAGGGGAGTAGATTCCTCTTCCTCAAAAGTGGAATCTTCAGAGGAGGGTGGGGTAAGGGGCACCTTTTTGCCCTTCCTACCCTTGGGATTTGGAAGCTCTTGGCCCATTGTTCCAGGCTCCAAGTTTCCTTGCTCTTTTGCTTTTTGGCATGTGCCCTTGTTAAAGCAAAAATATGCACTGGGATGCCCAGCATTGCTGCATGGGCCTCCAACTCTACTTCAGCCCAAGCTAAAGTTTCCAAGTCGTTCCCTAGTACACACTCTATAGTGTCTGTGGACACAAAATATTTTGTAGGAACAGTAACACTCCCCCACCAGCTGAAATCAACAACTGCCATGAGTGGCACACAGTATTGTTATGGACGTCCGTTATTTGGTACTGATGACCAAGTAGGTGTTGCTCAGGTAACACCAGTTTTTCAGTCACCATAGTGACACTGGCACCTGTGCCCCTGTAGGCTTCTGCCTGAACACCATTTATTAAAGGCTGCTGCCTGTACTTATTCATATTAAGAGGACAGGCAGCAAGGATGGCAAGATCAATTCCCCCATCAGAGACTAAGACAGCCTCTGTTGTTTCCCTAACCAAATCAGCCACCACCACACTTCCTAAAGTGAGCCCAGCTAAACAGTTGGATTAGTTATTGTTACCAGACCCCCCACTACTGCTATTACTAGGGGCACTATTGGTAGAGGTGGGATTTGTAGTGGTGGGTGGCTTGGTGCTTTTCTTAGGGCAGGAGCTGTCTCCAGCTCTATGGCCTTTGTTTCTACAAACATGGCACCAATGCCTTTTGTTATGGGAGGAAGAGGTTTTAGACGCACCCCAGAAGAGTTTTGTGGGCCTGATGAAGTCTTGTTACTTTTTTCTTTGTCCCCACCTTTGTCCTGAGACTTACCTGCTTCCTTTTTTGTTGTTGTCACCCCCGTATGAGGTTTTCACCTCACCCTACTTCTGACCCACTTGTCTGCCTTCTTTCCCAATTCTTGGGGAGAGGTCAGATCTGAGTCTACTAAGTATTGGTGCAACTGGTCAGACACACAATTGTTCAAAATATGCTCTCTCAAAATCAGATTATACAAGCCCTCATAATCACTGACTTTGATGCCATGTAACCAGCCTTCTAAAGCTTTCACAGAACAGTCCAGAAAGTCTACCCAATCCTGAGAGGACTCTTTTCTGGTCTCCCTAAACTTGATTCTATATTGCTTATTGGTGAAACTTAATCCGTCTAAGAGTGCTGATTTCAGAACAGCATAGTTGACAGCATCTTCTTCTCTGACAGTGAAAAGTCTATCTCTCCCCTCGTCATAGAAGGAGAGCCAGAGGATAGCAGCCCACTGTCTTTGATGGACCCTTTGTACCTTACAGGCCCTCTCGAGAGCAGTGAACCACTTGTTAATATCATTCCACACCTTGTAGGGGGGAACAATCTTGTTAAGGTTTCTGGAGTCAAAAGAGTCCTCTCTGATTCTGGACTCCCTGAAACTAGAGCTGCTGCCACCATGGGGTGTTAACCCCAAACCCTGCCTCTCTCTCTCCACTGCCAAGTTCTCCCTATCTAGGGCTAGCTGCTGCTGTCCCAGCCTCAGCCTGGCCTCCTCCAGTCTCAGTTTTCTGAGCTCCCTGTCCAGAGAGTCTTTCCTGTCAACATCAGGACAGTGCACACTCTACGGGCGACTAAAATGCAAAAAAACAGCCTTTATGCAGAGCATAATTCATGCATTGTGTTTATATGCAGTATGTTAACCTTTTGCATTGCAGAGGTTAACCTTGAAAAACACTATTAATTATGTTTGCAATAACTGTTCATTTGCAAGGTATTGCTACAGGCTTACTGAGTGTGTCAGGGTGTGGTCCCTTTCTTGGACCTTCTAGAAGCTTTCCCTGCAGCATGACTGGGTGTGGTTTGTGGGCTGGGCCTGACTCTATATAAGGGAGCCAGCCCAGCTCCACGTGCTCACTATTCAGAGGTCCCGGTGCAGAGCAGCAGCAACTTCCTGAGCTCCTGTTCTGGAGGCCTACCTTGATGTTCCAGGCCTGCCCCGCATAATAATGGTGATCCTTGAGCAGGGTGGTAACGCGGAGGTCGGGCTGGGCCCCCGACCCCGTTCTCAAAGACTCTCGAGTTTTGGGCCTACTTGTGAAACTTTCAGAGTGCGCGATTCATTGCTCTCATGTAAACCTTGGTGTTCAGATCGGCAAGGGCTTGCGCGATCATTTCATGCCATTTGCATATTCTTGTTTGAATCGGCAGTGTGCGCGATTCATTTCCCGCATGTAAAACTTGATGTTCAGATCGGCACCAGCTTGCGCGATCATTTCATGGGATTTACATATTCTTGTTCGAATCGGCAGTGTGCGCGATTCATTTCCAGCATTTAAAACTTGATGTTCAGATCGGCAACGGCTTGCGCAATCATTTCATGGCATTTGCATATTCTTGTTCGAATCGGCAGTGTGCGCGATTCATTTCCAGCATTTAAAACTTGATGTTCAGATCGGCAACGGCTTGCGCGATCATTTCATGGCATTTGCATATTCTTGTTCGAATCGGCAGTGTGCGCGATTCATTTCCTGCATTTAAACCTTGATGTTCAGATCGGCAATGGCTTGCCTGATCATTTCATGGCATTTGCATATTCTTGTTTGAATCGGCAGTGTGCGCAATTCATTTCCCGCATGTAAAACTTGATGTTCAGATTGGCAACAGCTTGTGCGATCATTTCATGGCATTTGCATATTCTTGTTTGAATCGGCAGTGTGCGCGATTCATTTCCCGCATGTAAAACTTGATGTTCAGATCGGCAACAGCTTAAGCGATCCTTTCGTGGCATTTGCATATTCTTGTTCGAATCGGCAGTGTGCGCGATTCTTTTCCAGCATGTAAAACTTGATGTTCAGATCGGCAACAGCTTACGCAATCCTTTCATGGCATTTGCATATTCTTGTTTGAATCATCAGTGTGTGCGATTCATTTCCAGCATATAAAACTTGACGTTCAGATCAGCGAACAGTGTGCGCGATCATTTAATGGGAATTAAAACTTTGGTGTGTTGTGATTGTTGAGGTGCACACATTTACCCCAAGCTTTTGGATTTTCTGTGAAGATGCTAAATTTTGAATTAAATATGAAAGAACTTAATATGCACAAAGAATGTCACATTTTGATGTGACATTCTTTGTGCATATTAAGTTCCTAGTACAATTCCTATTGTTTTCCAGGGAATGTTTCAGAAAGCCTTTTGTCCTCATGTAAAAATGCAATGTTTGTTCTGAAACATTATTCTAGAAGGTTCTTGTATTTCTAGACAGTATGTGATATTTCATGAAAAGCTCATATGAAACATTGTATTAACCCAAACTTGATTTTTCCAGGTACCTAGATTTTTTGAGGCCTAGTTGGAGTCTAGTCCTAGGCCATTCATGTTTGTTCAGCACAGAGTGTTATTTCATGTTCCGACTATCCTTGAACCCTAGATTCAACAGCGTGTTATTTCATGTTCCGAGTATCATTGAACCCTAGATTCAACAGAGAGTTTTTATGAAAATCATTGTGATTATATCTTGATATTGTGTTGTTTAACTTTTTGCTTCCTATAGGTCTCCTTCCCAGCTGTTCCCTACCTAATCCCCTTTTCCTCCACTTGGACTCTCTCAGGCTCTGTGATATTCCTATTGGAGCTTTGGAGCTGTCTAGTGGTAGACATGTTGGGAACGTGCGCAGGCCCCGAGGATCTGGTCTCCCTGACAGAATAGTGAGCCCACACATTTATTATCCTCCTGGTTTGCATGTGTTCTCAGCATGGCCACATTGGACGAGCTAGTCAAAGTTAGGTAGAGGTAGAGGTAGTGTCATCAAAGGATATAGCAGCCAGCTTAGCTGAGAGAGTGAGTCAGTTGCAGGAAAGAGTGGGAAAGATGGGGCAAGGTCCTTTGGGTGCGGGTTGGCTTGGTCTTCATCCTCAAGGTACAGGAGGTAATCCTCCAACTAACATTTCTCTCAACGTTCCCTCAGCCATTCCTCTGGCTCCTCCCAAACGGTTCTCAGGTGATCCTTTGAAAGTGCAATCCTTTTTGATACAAGTAGATTTGCATTTTACCTGTCGACCAAGTGTTTTCCCTGATGCCCAATCCAGGGTGGCCTTCTTGCTATCTTATCTGACTGGAGATGCAGCCACCTGGGCAATTCCTCTTGTGCGTAAAGACAGTCCTTTGCTCTATAACTGGAGAAACTTTGTCCGTGAATTTGAACGAGTATTTGATCGAAGAACAGTGACTCTATCAGCAGACTGAGAACTGTTAGAATTGCGACAAGGCAATAAAGATTTAGGGGGTCATTACAACATTGGCGGGCGGTTAACGTCGCCCGCCAAGCTGTAACCGCTGTGC
The DNA here is from genome assembly GCF_031143425.1 of Pleurodeles waltl. Taxonomy (NCBI): domain Eukaryota; kingdom Metazoa; phylum Chordata; class Amphibia; order Caudata; family Salamandridae; genus Pleurodeles; species Pleurodeles waltl. The sequence continues at coordinate 46,301,869 of NC_090446.1, read as the reverse complement.
GGCCGCCAATGCGGCCGCACTCCCGCGGTCCCCATTACAACATCCCCGCTGGGACGGCGGGCGCAAACCTAGTTTACGCCCGCCGGCCCAGCGGGGATGCGGCCTCAACATAGGAACTGGCTCCTAATGGAGCCGGCGGTGTTGCGGCCGTGCGACGGGTGCAGTTGCACCCGTCGCGCTTTTCACTGTCTGCTATGCAGACAGTGAAAAGCTGCACGGGGCCCTGTTAGGGGGCCCCAAGGCTCCCCTTACCGCCAGCCTCTTCCTGGCGGTGCAAACCGCCAGAAACAGGCTGGCGGTAGGGAAGTCATAATCCCTAGGGCAGCGCTGCTTGCAGCGCTGCCCTGGCGGATTATCACCGCCGGGGCTAAAACGGCAGGAAACCGACGGCCCCGGCGGTGCGACCGCAGCGCTACCGCCGCGGTCGTAATACGGGTCTCCGTACCGCCAGCCTGTTGGCGGTACGGACGCCACATTACCCCTCGTGGTCGGAGACCGCCAGGGTCGTAATGACCCCCTTAGTTTCCTGTTTAGCTAGTTTTAATCGGTTGGTAGCAGAGACATCCTGGCCTGACAAAAAGCAAGCAGCCTTGTTCTACCAAGGACTCAAGGACGAGTTAAAAGACATTCTTGCCCAGATAGATCCTCAGCCTACAGATTGTCAAGATCTGATAAACCTTGTTTTGAGAATAGACCATCGTCTTGCAGAACGACAGGGAACACGCAAAGAACCTGAGAAAAATTCCTGCCGTGTTCATGATCATAGAGAATCACAAGTTCAGAAAGAGAACAATGAGGAACCAATGGAAATTGGAACTATCAGGCGGTCCTTAACAAATGAAGACAAAGACCTACGCCAGAAAAAGAGACAATGCTTGTATTGTGGCTAGGAGGGTCATTTTGTTAAAGAGTGTCCAGTAAAGCCAAAGAGCAAATTGGCCATTGCCAAAAAGGTTGTGACAAACATAAATATTGAACAGGAAAAACTAAAATACCCAGGATGTAAGGAGGGGTTAGTCTTGGGAGTTACCACAGACCCTTCCCAGGAAGAGACACAACTGTTAAGAAAATCACGGTATTTGAAATTGGATCTAGAAATTCAAGTAGAAGAACAAACTTACCTAAGAAAAGCTTTCGTGGACTCAGGTGCTACTGAGAATTTCATAGACACTCAATTGGTGAAAGCATGGGGGATCCCGTGTGAGAAAAAGAAAACACCAGAGCTAGTGGAAACCGCAGATGGCAAGTTCCTAACGGGAGGTCCAGTGACTCTGCAGACCCTGCCCTTGTCAGTAATTTGTAATGGACAAACTTATGACACTAAACACGTTGAGTTGGTAACCTTAGTATGGAATCATCCTCGGAATGCCCTGGTTGAGTTACCATAATCCTCAGATAGACTGGGAGGAGAGAAAGATAATATTCCAGTCATCCCTTTGTAAGGCAAGATGTCTTAAAACTTTGAATGTTCCAAATCTGAGTGAATCTCAGTTAGCTATAGTCGCTACAAAGGAAAAGACATTACCTTCACAAAATGTATGATGTATTGGAGTGGAGGGGTCACGGAAGAAAGGAGAGCCCTTCTTGTGGTCCCCAGAAACCAATAAGGCCTTTTCGGCTTTAAAGGAAGTCTTTTCCAGTACTCCTATCTTGACTCGTTCAGAGGCTGAAAGTCGCATTGTCACAGAAAGCTGTCTCCAGACATCCAGTGGTACATATCCTCAACAAGCCCACATAGCCAAGGCTGCTGAAAAAGAAGACTTCTCCACGTCCCAGTCTTGACCCATCCAGATCTTGACCGTCCAGTCATAGTAGAAGCAGGTACTTCAGATAGAACAAGTAGTGGCGAGTTATCGCAACGCAGTAAAGACAATCACAAAGCGGATGCTTTGTCCCGATTAGAATCTACCATATTACCTTCAATTCAGTCTTCCAGAGCCATCATTGCTTCAGACAAGGTCCTTTGCATCATCAAAGCTGAAGACTTCTTTGAAGAAATCCGTAATTCTTTTACTATTGAAAAATGGCAGACCTTGAAACAATATCTGCGTGCTTACGCTGAGAAAGCACTTCATTCTTGGACATCAATGCTTTGGTTAGCTGAACTAGACTACAATAACTCGTCTAACATCTCCATGGGTGTTACACCCTTTTTTGGTTTGTTTGGCTATTATCCTGATACCCTGCCTATCATAATTCCACAAGAATGTTCTCTCACATCAGCAGTGTTGGGGACGATTCAACAACTCCATCAACCCCAAAAACTGATCCAACAGTATCTAGAAAAAGACAGAGAAAAGCATACAGAGCACCACAACCCTCTGGGTACAAATTGGGCCCTATTGGTATGGCTTCCCTTCCCACTACATGAACTGCTCCCAGCTAGGCTAGAGGGTTTCCTGGGGACCCTCTGAGGGACCCTGTTGGCCCTCCTCAGAGTCCAGATCCAGTCCTTCTAACACCAGAGGGCTAGAGTCTGTTTGGTCTACATCCTCCTCCTGGCAACCAGCATGGTCCTGGTCATCCTGGAGGAGCAGGCAAAGAAGCAGACTCTTATTAGCGTTCCTACCTGTCTTCAAGTGCCTTTTTGAACACATCTCCCTCAACTCTTGGAAAGTGAGGCCCACATATGGTGAGTCCATGGCCTGAGATGTGTTCTGCTCTGAAGACATGGTGTGTTGTTAGAGTGGTGTAGGGTGTGCCTAACCTCCCTAACGTCTAGTCTTCCTAAAGAAGTTTAGAGCAAGGGATATGCCTAGACCCCTAGCTTACCTAAACTTAAGAGACTACTTTCCTGAGACTTTCGTGTAGAAAGTACCAAGTGACAGAGTGGAAAGGCAATTGCAAGTGCTTATCCCACCACTGCACCACCAATGTAGGGAGGTGGCCTGCTGTGTGGTGGATACTTGAGGTACTTATACCAGGTCCAGGGATCCCCTATTAGTGTAGTGTAGGCGGTGTCTAGAAGCCAGACTCTTTAGAGATAGCTGTGGATGAGCAGCCAAAGCATATCTAGGAGATATGCAAAGCTCATGCAATACGTCTGTAGTCACACAGCACTTACACACATGAAAGAAACACTCAGTGTTACGAAAATAAAGGCACTTTATTACAGTAACGCAATCACCAAACCACTAGAAAGGCAATACTCCCATAGGAGGTAAATAACACAATAAATATGTACACTAGTAATCAGAAATAGGCATAAGAAAAGTTAGAAAACAGTGCAAATAGTCATAGACAATAGTGACCCTAGGGGTAGCCCAAACCATGTACTAAAAAATATGGAATGCAGATATGGGACCCCCACCTAGGTAAGTGCAATGTGTAGAGGGAATCTGGGGAAACTAGGAAACCCCAAAGGTAAGTACCACAGTGCCCCCCAGCGACCGGGAGAGAAGGAGCAAATCACTGGATTTCCCCCAAACCACCCAATAGGAAGAAAAGGAAGATATTGCAATACCTAGATAAGACTGGAGTGGATTCCTAAAGAGGAAGACCTGTGGAAGTAGGGGACCAAGTCCAGAAGTAACAGAAGTGTCCAGTGGTAAGAAGTCAAAGTAGAGGTTGCAGAGGAGTCCTAAGGAGTCCAAGAGAAAGTCCCTAAATAGCCCTGAAAGGGGGATTGGTCACCTACCCAGGTGACCACCTATTGGGAGGGGCTGTGACGTCACCTTCCTGACCTGGCTTCTCAGACGCTCCCAGAGTTCCCTGCCAACCTTGAATTCAAGATGGCAGAACCCAGGGACCCTCTGTAGGAGCTCAGAGCACCACCCCTGGGGTGGTGATGGACAGGGGAGTGGTCACTCCCCTTACCATTGTCCAGTTTTGTGCCAGAGCAGGGACTGGGGGACCCTGAACCAGTGTAGACTGTTTTATGCAAGGAGGGCACATTTGCCTTCAAAGCACACCAGTGGCTTGGGGAGGGTACCCCTCCCAAGCCATGTAACAGCTATTTCCAAAGGGAGAGGGTGTTACCCCCCTCTCCTAAAGGAAATCCTTTGTTCTGCCTTCCTGGGCTTGAGCTGCTCAAGTCGCAGGAGGGCAAAAACCTGTCTGAGGGGTGGCAGCAGCTTGGGCTGCCTGGAAAACCCCAGAAGGCTGATAGGAGCAATGCTGGGGGTCCTCCAATGAGGCCCCAGAGTTTATGGAATCATACTTTGAATACTGACAACAGTATTGGGGTATGATTCTGACATGTTTGATACCAAACATGCCTAGGTTCGGAGTTACCATAATATAGCTGGATGTAGGTAGTGACCTATGTCCAGTATACGCATGAAATGGCATCCCCGCACTCATGAAGTCCAGGAAAATGGAATTGCTGTTCATGGGGGCACCTCTGCTAGTGCAGGGGTGCCCTCACACACAGGTACTTGCATCCTGCCCTCTGGGCTAGGATTGCCTGCTAGTGGGGTGAGTTACAGTGACCTGGTGCAGTGACGTGTGGAGAAAAAGGGTGCATGCACCCTTTCACTCAATAGCACACCTGCAGAACACTTTGCATGGGCTCCATATGGTTGGCATAATACAGGCTGCAGCCCATGGGGATCCCCTGGTACCCGAATGCCCTGGGTACCTGGATACCATATACTAGGGACTTACATGGAGGTACCAGTATGCCAAACGTGGGATGAAAATGGTACAAGTTACCAAGTTAGGAGGAAGAGAGCATAATCACTGGGGTACTGGTTAACATGGCTAACGCCTTTTTCCCTAGCGCCATTCTGGACCGACTAACGTCATTTTCTTAGATGCTAGCCAGTCCTTAGAGCCATAGTGTGTCATTTCTTAAATATGCCGCATGGGTGGTGCTATGGAATGGAGTTAGCTTGCGCAAAAAAATTATACACAACTGCGTTAGCACAGTTGTGCGTCTTTTTTTATAAATATGGGCCTTAGTTTCTTATCTAAGTATAGTTCCAGATATTTGTAACTGCTGATTTCTTCTAGGACTTTGTCTCCCTGCTTGATCTTAAGTGAAGGACCAAGTTGACTCCTGATGGACATTGTTTTGGTTTTATACATGTTTATTCTAATCTGTTGGCCTTGGCATGTTCTGCTAATTCTGTAAGTGCGCGCATAGGAGAGGTGCGTCAGAGTTAACGGACCCAGTCACAGTTGTGGGAGTTTATCTGGTCTAGCCTTGTGGACAAGTCAGCCATAAACAAATTGAACACTTGTGGGGCTAGAACGCACGCTTGTTTGAGGCCCACTTCAGTGTGAATTTTCCTCGAATGTCTTGAACCATCACCAGTTTAACTTGGATCCAAGTGCCGGTGTACAGCTGAACTATAGCATACAACATATATCCTATCCAGGAGCCCCTACTGGCTGAGCTTTCCTCACAAAAGCCCTCTATGCACGCAATCAAAGGCTGCATTAAGGTCTCGAAACATAGATGGAGCTTTTTCTTAAGGTGTTTGCATTTGTCGGCAATTACCGTGACGGCTCACGAGCGCGAACACCTTGGTTAAACCATATAAAACATCTGATTAATGTGATAAACATGGGAGAATTATGGAGTGAACCAGGGGCAATGGGGAAAGATGTTATCCAAAATTGAAGGAGGAGTCCTGGAACTATGTTGCACTAAGGGTTTGCAATGATCAGAAGGAAGGCAGTCTCTCAGCTCAGTTCTTGATATATAAATGTATTCTCAAATTTGAATATTATACTGACAGCATTTTTCAGTTTCATGCAAAACGTCTCTATGTACTGTTTAGGTGAGGGGTTCAACCACTACTGACTTTCACGGCAAAATGGGATAAAACTGCTTGTTCATCTAACTATTGTGCATGTTGCCTCCTAAATAGAGAGACTGAGGTCCATATTTATTTTTTTGTCCTCTGTACGCCCAAGCGCGGAAGAAATGGATTTTGCCGCTCTGTAAACTTATGTGTTTGAGACATTACTGGGAAGCCTTGCGTATTTTAAAAAGCGAGACGCAGGAAGTATTTGTATTTGTGATTTGTAATTGGGTAGGATGAAGGTTGACATGATATTTGGAAAGGGTTTAGTTCATTATTTTATAGTGTGTAGAACACTGTGTTTATCTGTGCTGCTATATATGAAGTTTTAACGCATTATCTTAATGTGAGATTTTAAAGATTGTATGTGATTTTATGATCTTGTAATAAGCACTTCTACGGCTTACAGCCAAGATAAAGTATGCATATACATACATACTGTGGCGGCTAAGATGTTCACAGTGGTCCCAGATCCTCTCTGGAAACCCGTCTGATTGAGGGGAACAAGGGTATTGGTGTTAGACCATTCTAATAAGTCCTCCAAAAGTAGTGTTCCATAATATTTGGACTCTGAACCCATAAGCGTGATCAGCCTGTGGTTGGTGGGATCAGACCGTTCTCCACCCTTGAAGATTGGATTGATTATTGACCCTCCCCAGCTGCTCGGGATTGTACCAGTTCCTTCCACCTCAATATATAACACAGATAGCGGATTAGCCTGGTATTCAGGGCTAAGATGGTAAATTACCTGTGGCATGCCATTTGGTCCTAGAGCACCATCTATACATCCTGCCCTTAACACTTCCACCTCCCTCGCCATTGTGTAATGTGGGGCAGGTGTTCATTTATATTTGATTGCTTTGCAGAATAATCAAATGGCATAAGATCACCAGCATGAGTATTAAAAGTGGATTTGCTTAACAAATGCTGTTTGCTTGTAGGGTTGTTTTTAGCTTCTGGTCCTAGTATGGTGGACAAAGAACAATAGTCTACATCTGAACATCAGAACTCAACTCTTTTTTTGTTTCTCTTTTTCCTATGTCTTACCTTTTAGGATAATACTCACCACCTTGATGACTGTAACACATTACGGGACAGATTTAAGAGCCCCTAGCGCCTCCTCGTGCCACATTAGTGTAATTTTGTTAATGCTACACCAAATTTACAAAGTGGCACAATACATGCATTGCGCCACTTTGTCACCCTTGGCGTTACATTATGCATTTGCGAGGCATAATGTATGCAAAGGAGGGGTAACCACCGTAGGGGGGGAGGTGAAAAAATGGAGCAAAGAAATCTGATAGATTTCTTTGCATACTTTTTTCGACACTTTTAACGTCTGCTTAGAGCAGGCGTAAAAGGAGGCACGCCATTGTTTACAGTGGGCCACAATGGGCTTTGCGGGATTAGCGTCAACACTTTTGATGTTAATCCTGCAAAGCTCTGAACTAGCGTCGAAAATGTTGACGCTAGTTCGGTAACTACTGCCATGGTGTGCTGTATCATAGATACGGCGCACACATGGTGGCATTAGGGAGGAGCTAAAGGGCGCAAGAAAAGTGGTGCCGCACTGGTTGCAGCGCCACCTTTCTTAAATCAGGCCCTAAGCATTTTCATTCAGTATTGTTTTGCTGCCAGTCGCCTCCTGTAGGAAAGTGTGTCATTGTGAAGTGTCCTAGTTTTCTTGGTGGAGGGTTATTTGGGCACATCCCAGAATAGACTTGTCACATGTTTCAACTCAGTCACGTTTTCCATGGCCTGAAAACGATGCCTCAGGATCAGGCTTTCTCCCCTGTGAGTATGGCTAAAGGCTGCCTTAAGTGAATGTGAGTCAAGATATTTCACAGCGTCAGACTGGTGAAAGGAGGATCCTTTGATGTCGAAAGGGTCTGTATCTGAAGACGAGACCTGCACTCCTTTGGTGAGGCAGCTTGTTAGAGGTATGGGAGGCAGTGTCCTGTGTTGTGACATATTGAAGGCAGTGTCCTGCGGTGTGAGATATGAAAGGCTGTATCCTGCAGTCAAAGGTATGGAAGGCAGTGCCCTGTGGTGTCAGGTATGGAAGATAATGTCCTGTGATGTGACCTATTGAATGCAGTGTCCTGCGGTGAAAGGTATGGTATGCAGTATCCTGCAGTGAAAGGTATGGAAGGCAGTATCCTGCGGTGTGAGGTATGGAAGGCAATGTCCTGCGGTGTGAGGTATAGAAGACAATGTCCTGCAGTGAAACGTATGGAATGCAGTGTCCTGCAGTGAAAGGTATGGAAGGCAGTGTCCTGTGGTGTGAGGTATGGAAGGCAGTGTCCTGTGGTAAGAGGTATGGAAGGCAGTGTGGTGTGGTGTGAGGTATGTAAGGCAGTGTCCTGTGGTAAGAGGTATGGAAGGCAGTGTCCTGTGGTGTGAGGTATGTAAGGCAGTGTCCTGTGTTGTGACATATTGAAGGCAGTGTCCTGCGGTGTGAAGTATAGAAGGCAGTGTCCTGCGGAGAAAGGTTTGGAAGGTAGGGTCCTGCATTGTGAGGTATGGAAGGCAGTGTCCTGTGGTATGAGGTATGGAAGGCACTCTGTCGTGTGAGGTTGAAGGCAGTGTCCTGTGGTGTGAGGTATGGAAGGCAGTGTCCTGTGGTGTGAGGTATGGAAGGCAGTGTCCTGTGGTGTGAGGTATGGAAAGCAGTGTCATGTGATGTGACATATTGAAGGTAGTGTCCTGCGGTGTGAGGTATAGAAGGCAGTGTCCTGCTGTGAAAGGTATGGAAGGCAGGGTCCTGCAGTGAGAGGTATGGAAGGCAGTGTCCTGTGGTATGAGGTATGGAAGGCACTCTGTTGTGTGAGGTTGAAGGCAGTGTCCTGTGGTGTAAGGTATGGAAGGCAGTGTCCTGTGGTGTGAAGTATGGAAAGCAGTGTCATGTGATGTGACATATTGAAGGCAGTGTCCTGCGGTGTGAGGTATAGAAGGCAGAGTCCTGCGGTGAAAGGTATGGAAGGCAGGGTCCTGCAGTGTGAGGTATGGAAGGCAGTGTCTTGTGGTGTCAGGTATGGAAAGCAGTGTCATGTGATGTGATATATTGAAGGCAGTGTCCTGCGGTGTGAGGTATAGAAGACAGTGTCAGGTATAGAAAGCAGTGTCCTGCGGTGAAAAGAATGGAAGGCAGGGTCCTGCGGTGTGAGGTATGGAAGGCAGTGTCCTGTGGTATGAGCTATGGAAGGCAGTATCCTGTGGTATGAGGTGTGGAAAGCAGTGTCATTTGATGTGATATATTGAAGGCAGTGTCCTGCAGTGTGAGGTATAGAAGGCAGTGTCCTGAGGTGAAAGGTATGGAGGGCAGAGTCCTGCAGTGTGAGGTATGGAAGGCAGTGTCTTGTGGTATGAGGTATGGAAGGCACTCTGTCATGTGAGGTTGAAGGCAGTGTCCTGCGGTGTGAGGTATGGAAGGCAGTGTCAGGTATAGAAGGCCTGGTCCTGCAGTGTCAGGTATGGTAGGCAAGTTCCTGCAGTGTGAGGTATGGAAGGCAGAGTCCTGTGGTGTGAGCTATGGAAGACACGCTCTGTGGTGTGAGGTTGAAGGCAGTGTACTGTGGTGTAAAGTATGCCTTAATTGTAACCAATTAATTTCAAGACTTCAGTGAGGCATTGGCTTCAACCATGTGAATTACACATGTACTTTAAATGATGGGACTGCAGACTCCAACAAAATGCACAATAAAAACACGGTTAAACAGTAGTCATTCCTGTTTGGCCAGGCACAAACTATGGGTTTGTCCATCAACATGCATTCAGGTTACAGAAGTGCATTCTAGTCTCCAGAGCTTCAGAAGGGGATAGTCTGACCTCCTATGGTGTAGAACTGGTTGGTGAAGATCAGCAGCAGGTCACATGTGGCAAGTGAGTCTTCGCAGGACAAGTGTGACCTCGACTGATGGCGCTGGCAGGGAATCTCACAACATCAGTCAATGAGATCACTAAGTTAATGAAAACACCATGTGTGCTGGTTACCATTTCTGGATTTATTTCAACATAACAGTTCCACAGAAGGCGACAAACACAGCAAACAGAAGCTCACAGACGACAACATTTGCATAGGTCCCAGCACACAAACAATATTGCATCGGATCAAATGGTATTGCTGAAGTTGGGATGGTGCGACAGGACTTGGAAACCAACATCTTTCAGGCAATTCATCTCTCAATTATCTCATCTTTGGATGGGATCTTCATATGTTGACAAGTAGCCCTTCATCCTTCAGACTGATAGCATTGAGGTCAGTTAAGTAGAATTGGTTTCACAGAGGACAAATTCAGCATGCTACTGCGAGGACCATGGTTCATAAACAACTTTAATGAAGACATAGGGGGTGATCTAATAGAGTTTCCACCCGCCGAATTTAAATATTTTTGGAAATAACAAAAACATTAGTTTGAAGGGCGGGCCCATCATGTTGACGCAGCCAGCTGTGTGTCAAAAAAGCATTGACAGGAACCGCTCTGACAGAGGTTCTTCCAAATGCTTTAGAAATTGCTGCCTCTTTTGACTCATTTCTAGATTTGGCAGCCAGGGAATCCATCAGGATGATAAAGTAATTTATTCCATGCCCCTGATGGAGTAAACTCAATCCGCCAAAATTTAAATCACCCCCTTTGTCTAGATTTTACCACCTCACTCTCCACTGTGCCCCCGGCTCAAGGATTTTATGTTTATTATTCAATTACACTTCCAAGGTCTTTCTTTACTGATGAGCCTCTCAAATATCAGGTTTTACATTTATGATTTTCTTTCTCCTATTCTACAGGTGTATCAGGTACGTATTTTCTTAGTTCATTTTCCTCTCCATCAGACAGATTTCCTGCCTCATCACAAAAGTGCCAACACTATTGTCTCGTCCTGTTTTCTCATAAGCCACACTTCAACCCCTTCTCGCACAGTTCACTTTAGCTTTTAGCTAGCCTCCCTTAACAAGTAGGTTAAAACGTGGTAGAGTTAGAGGTCTGCGACAACAGATCTTTGGAGGGAACTGATGATTTGGCTCCCAGAGATGGCTTTGTATGTTCTCAATCACCTCATTGAGGTGACCATTGCTGAAATAGCTCTCAAGATGAGTGCCCCCGCCCCTTGTGCCTGGCAAAGACCTCTCTGCTGCACCAGCCCCCAAGGTCCCTGGGAAATGCCTGAAATCTGTACATGAGTCCTTTGTGACAACCATCAGTGGTGGCTAAAGCGTGTGCACTGATCATGGATTAGCAACTCAGTGTGTTGGGTATTCGCAGGCATTGCTGTGACAAGAGCAGCCACCAGAACAAAAAAAGAGATCACTGTAACAACTCCGAAGAATGGAGAAGGATTTTTTACTGCTCCATATATATAAAGGATTCTGCTTCTACGAGACTATAACATGAGCTGCATCTGTTGCTAGAGGTAAATTGATAGTGTTAGCCTTTATATGGACTGATTAACCATCTGTTGTGGTGATGTTGTGGTGATGACAGAAACAATGAGTGAGTTCCACATTCAACCCACTTCTGTCCAGCTTGAAGCAGTCTATTGTGGCTCAGATAATTAGTGGTTACTCATCCAAGTTAGATTTGGCAATGAAAGCCGCAACCTATAATGACAAGCACTATTTCAACTAATGGTGCGTGTTAATAGCAACCAGTCACTTGATGAAAGAAGGGTGCCTAGATCCGCTGGCACTTGTAGTGGCCTGTGCATTGGCTATTTATCTACCTTGCTGTCCTACAACCCTGAATCAGTTCTTGCGACATCCCCTTTTAATGCTGGACTTAAAACTGCTGGTGTAAAGGCACCTGCCTCGTCTAAATTTGTGCTATTCTAAATATTTGTATTTATGTTACCAGCATCCTTTTCAGGACTGTATGCTAAGGTAATAGCCTTATTTTTTATCTATGCTAGACAGAGAGAAACCCAGCTTGGCAGAGAATCTGAGTGTTATTCAAGCTTGGAGTAAAACTATGCTGAGAGGAGGGGTATGCAAAGGGGTTGATTTGAGAAGCCGAATAATTAAATGATTTGACCATTGGAGGGAAGGAAGAGGGAGAAGCAAGAACAATTCAAGGCAAATACTTTATATACTTAAACAAGTTGGTGGCTGGTGACCAAACTGAGCATACCCCAGGAGACATAATCTAATTGGTGTATGAAGTAGGACAGCAAATATGACGGTCCTTCTGCTGATGAATCTAAGCATAGTTTTCAAGAGGATGCATTGACTACTTGCTATATAAGTGGTAGAAATCTATAGGAGAATGAAGAGGGAGAAGAGGTTGTTGGGCTAGGGCAAGCTGGTGAAGATGGAAGGATGCAACTTTGTGGTCTCCCCAGAGTGCCTTTTATGGAAGCATTTAATTTCGTTGAAATCATTCTAAGAATGTGACTACTCATGTAACTGGATCTTTATATCGGGACCCACCTTCCACCACAGCAGGTCTGCTCTTTATTCAACAGGACTCATTCACCGGAGCTTCATTACAGCTGACCAACAGACATTCCCCTCCATTGGGCTGCCAGAAACTGTCAAAGTGCCTTGATTACTTCTTCATAAAGATGATCTGTTACCTTCTCAATCTTGATGATCAATTCCCTTCCATGCTGCAACATATGTGTTCCTCAAATCCAGTAGGAATTGGGCAACCTGATAATTGACAATGGTTATTCCTAGAGTTCTTCAGAGATCAGACGTGTGCTGCTTGGGTACTGTTCATCCAACATCTGTTTCTCCTATGAAGGCAGATAAATGAAAAAAGGCAAAAAGCCATACTTCATGTAGACCTGTCCTCTAAGGGACTGAATTAAGGTTTGGTAGATTGATTATTGTGGCACAACATTACGGATATACTGTCTGCTTTATTGCAAATGCCTGAGGGTATAATAAACTTGTGTTAAGATGGACAGGATAGCTGTCACATTTTGTGCCAGAGTAACCCCTCTGCTAAACTTTAAATCAGTCCCTCAAAAATGCTTGATTTTGGGAAAAGGTGGAGAGTGGACCACAATGTGTCGTAACAGCGAACATCCGCTGCTGTCAGGGAAATATCTTTCTCACATGTTCTATCCCTTCTATGAACTGAGCTGCCACAACCCAAGTACTGCCTTCCCAGATAAAGATCCTAACATGAGATTTGTCAGAATTGATGCAGACTACTAACGAGAAAGAGGCATGACTCAGGGCCATCAGAACGAGGGAAAGAGAGTGCAATTTCTTCCCAGGACCCACACCTTTTCAGGACCACACTTATGCTCAGTTTATGAGATGATGTGTCTTAAATGGTTACTAACCAGGAGATGCTGCAGCTTGTATGTTACTCTATCCTTACAGGAGTTTTTTTAACTTAGAAAAGAGGTGGTCAGATGACGTGGGGTCCTCATGATGTTTTTCACCCTGGCCAATGCTGAATGAACATGTACATGCATGGTTAGATTGTGCAAGTGGACATTTATATGAAAGATAGATCACTGCATGCTTCTGGAGGTAGTAACAGGTTCACAGTACAATACTGCATGATTACGCACAGAACTACATTCTTGACAGAGGACTGAATATCCAGTGAAGAAAATGTAATGTTTAGAAGGTCTTTCTGACAGCTCCACATGAAGATATGGCTGCAGAGCTTAGGGAAGTGGCAGCTCAAATGTTCAGAGTTGGGTTTGTAAGGTACAAAGTGGCTCTTTAACATTCCGGATGACATGAGTGATCAGCATTAAGTAATGTAACTATTCAGGTTCAGAACTGGCTATTTAGGAGACATAGGTGAATGTTCTGCATTTATAGCTGGATGCTGAACATAAAGACCTGATCTGCCTAGACAACATACAGAGCTGCTCGTGAAGAATCCATAACTAGCTTTTAAACATGAAAAGCTTTATGGTCAGTACACTGAACAAGGTATTTAACCTACACTACTTGCTGCCTGGAACATATTACACAATATTCAACACACAGACAGATCTTTTCAGCACACAGGTCTGGCTCTTAAGCACACTGAAATCCTGCTGCAACATACAGAGCTGGCTGTCCAATCTGCAGGACATGGATGGGTAGCACACTTAGCTAGCTTTTTGACATACAGAACCTGATGTTCAGTAAATAGAGATAACTTTTCAGCACACATTACTAGCTTGTCAACATACAGAACTGATTGCTTAACATATAGAATTAGCTTTTCAACATACAAACCTTAATGTTAAATAGACAGAATGTGACATGAGGCACGGAACTAACTGTTCAGTGTGTAGGCTATACAATGCTTCTGTGTTCCATACGCAAAGCTTGTTTTGCAAATAGAAACTAGTTGTTCTGTAAGTAGAATCCAGTGTACAGCATACAGAAAAAGCTGTCCAGTATACACAAGTGGCTTTTCAGCAGACGGAAACGTTCAGCATAGTCAGCACATGTCCAGCATACCTAACATATCTTTCAGTATACGTCAAGGGATGTCCAGCATGCAGAACCTAATGTTCAACATAAGTCAAAGATGTCCAGCATACGGAAGTAATGTTCAGCATAGTCAACGGAGGTCCTGCATATGTAACATATCTTCCAGCATATGTTAGCAGATGTCCAGCATACGGAAGTAATGTTCAGCATAGTCAACGGAGCTCCAGCATGCAGAACGTAACATTCAGCATAGTTAACAGATGTCCTCCATACGTAAGATATCTTTCAGTATCTGCCAATGGATGTTCAGCATGCAGAACCTAATGTTCAGCATACGTCAACAGATGTCCAGCACACGGAAGTAATGTTCAGTATACGTAAACGGCTATCCAGCATGCAGAAGTAATGTTGAGTATAGTCAACTGAGGTCCAGCATGCAGAAGGTAACATTCAGCATAGTCAACGGATGTCCTGCATATGTAACATAATGTTCAGTATATGGATGTCCAGCATACAGAACAAAATGTTCAGCATATGTCAACAGATATCCAGCATATGGAACACAGTTTGATGTTCAGCATAGTCAACGGATGTCCAGAATACGGAACATAATGTTCAGCATATGTCAACAGATGTCCGGCATATGTAACATAATGTTCAGTATACGTCAGCGGATGTCCAGCATGCAGAACGTGGCATTCAGCATAGTCAATGGAGGTCCAGCATGCAGAACATAATGTTGAACATAGTCAATGGACTCTCAGCACAAGGAACAAAATGATCAGCATGTCCACCATAAGGAATGTAACGTTCAGCATAGTCAACGGATGTCCAGCATGCAGAACCTAATGTTCAGCATATGTCAACAGATGTCCAGCATACAGAAGTAATGTTCAGCATATGTCAACGGAGGTCCGGCATACAGAATTTAATATTTAGCATAGTCAAAGTATGTTCAGAATGAAGAAGGTAAAGTTCAATATATGTCTGCAGAAGTCCAGCTTATGAAACATCACATTCAGCATAGTCAACGGTTGTCCAGCATAAGGACTGTAACTTTCAGCATAGTCAACGGTTGTCCAGCAAGAAGAACCTAATGTTCAGCATAGTCAACAGATGTCCAACATACGGAAGTAACGTTCAGCATAGTCAACTGAGGTCCAGCATGCAGAATGTAATGATCGGTATATTCAGCGGACATCCAGTACACGGAACAAAATGTTCTACAAATGTCAACAGATATCCAGTATATGGAACGTAACTTATTGTTCAGTGTAGTCAATGGATGTCCAGAATATGGAACATTATATTCAGCATATGTCAACAGATGTCCAGGATATGTAAGTAATGTTCAGCAAAATCAACTGAGGTCCAGCATGCAGAACGTAATGCTCAGTATAGTCAGTGGACATCCGGTATATGGAACAAAATGTTCAGCATATGTCAACAGATATCCAGCTTATGGAACATAACTTATTGTTCAGCATAGTCAACAGATGTCCAGAATATGGAGCATAATGTTCAGCATATATCAACAGATATCCAGGATATGTACCACAATGTTCAGTATACCATATGGATGTCCTGCATATGTACCCCAATGTTCAGTATACCATACGGATGTCCTATACGTCAACGGATGTCCAGCATGCAGAACGTAATGTTCAGCATGAGTCACAGATATCCAGCATACGGAAGTAGCATTCAGCATAGTCAACAGATGCCCAGCATACAGAACAAAATGAACAGCATAATCAACGGTTGTCCAGCATACGGAATGTAACGTTCAGCATAGTCAACAGATGTTCAGCATGCAGAACTTAATGTTTAGCATAGTCAACGGGGTGTCCGGCATACAGAATGTAACGTTTAGTATAGTCAAATTATATGCAGAATGAAGAACGGAAAGTCCAATGTATCTCTGCAGGTCTCCAGCTTAGGAACGTCACATTCAGCATATGTTAACGGATGTCCAGCATGCAGAACATAAAGTTCAGTAAATGTCAGCTGATGTCCAGCATGTGAATCGTAAGGTTTAGCATAGTCAATAGATTTCCACCATATGTAATATAACGTGCAGCATAGTCAACCGATGTCCAGAATGTAATGTTCAACATACTTCAACAGATGTCCAGCATATGGAATGTGACATTCAGCATAGTCAATGGATGTCCAGCATGCAGAACGTAATGTTCAACATACATCAACAGATATCTAGCATATGGAATGTAACGTTCAGCATACGTCAACGGTTGTTCAGCATATGGAATATAGGGGTTTATTTACAAGCCCCTTGCGCCACCTATGCGTCACTTTTTCCCATAAAAAAAGTGACGCACTGGCAGCTCTAGAGGCTTGTAAATAAGCCCCATAATGTTTAGCATAGTCAAAGGATGTTGAGCATGCAGAACGTAATGTCCAGCATATGTCACCAGATGCCCAGCATATGGAACCTAATGTTCAGTATATGTCAACAGATATCCAGCATGCAGAACGTAATGTTCCGCATACGGCAACAGATGTCCAGCATGCAGAACGTAATGGTCAGTACATAGAAGTGGCTCTCTAGTTTAGCTAATGTATAGTTCAGCATACAAAGCGTCTGTCCAGGATAAGGAATATAGTATTCAGCTTACAGACGTGTCTGCACATGACACTCAATAAGCTGTTAAATGTACACAATGGGCTGTTATGCAGGGAGCATCACCCTAAAGATCCTTCATAAGCTGGCTACACAATTGCTTGCTCAGAACTGCACTTTCATAGTAGAGAAGTGCCTGTTCAACATAGACACATTGCTAGTTCAGGGTGAAGTGTTTACTGCCTATTCAATGAAAGTGGCTGCTTCTTCAGGGTAGAACACTGCCTGCGGAATACACCTGACTGCCTGTGCAGGAAATTCTGCTGCCTATTGGGGGTAGAGAGCTGTCTTTTCAAAGCAACTGACTGCCTGTGCAGGATATATAGCTGCCTATTAGGGGTAGAGAACTGCCTGTTCCTTAAAGTGACTACTTGTGCAGGATAAAGATATATTTTCTATTAAGTCTTGTGATGAGCCTCTTTGTGCTACCAGTATAGCTTGGTTACATTAGATTCACTACACAGCACATATTATACATTAAGTTGAGCTTTTTGTTATTGCCAACTATCAGGCACTCATTCCCAAGTGTTCTTCCCTCAGAGGTTTTAGAAACTTGCTAAGAAGGCCTTCATTTATACAACTGAATTCCTGGTGTTGAGAGTCCATAAGCTACAGGAATACATTGGTCCACAGATAACTTGAAGTTGGGAGAGCAATACACTTATATATGGTTATCTACTGGTATGAAAATAAATACATATTCATATATATATATATATATATTTGGCATGGAATAGAGTTCACAAGGACTAGGGATTAAATGGAAAATGGGGAAATATTTTCTTCTGATGAAGCACACACAATTGACTCAAACTCTGGAAGAGTTTGACGAAGATGCGCTTTCAGCAAATTGCGCTTCTGTTCAGACTGTGCCAACAACATGATGCACATATTTTGAAATGCACTGGTTCCACAGATACTCAAGATGGCGGCTTCGTCTCCCATGATACCCTGATGGTCGTCTCTTTTTTCCTTTAAGAGTGGTGCAACGTCTCCTCAGCATGGGCGTGCATCAAGGACCCCCAATTCTCACTAAATGCCCCCAGATCAGCAGCTCAGGCCGCATGGGATCAGGGGCAGGTGAATAGTTACTTCATACAGATATCCTGCAAGGACAGAAGAGCATGCATTACCATCTGAGGAAACACATATGACCAGAGGACAAAAAGCCAGGGTAAAACAGAGACAGAGCAAGAAGGAAGACAGACCTATGTTGAAAGAGTTTGGTACACAAAGAGGTAACAGTCACAGTGGAAGGCAAGGCAAGGCAGCTGAAAGGAAGACATTCACACAGCAGCATGGGAGAGAGATGGAAGCATATGCAATGAAGAGCACTATGTTATGATACAGTTTGTATGTAGCCCAGTTTTCACCACTTTTTACAACCTATGGTCATTGTTTCTGTTTATAGCATGATCTAGGGTTGATCTAGCAAGGAAGATGCTGCTGAGGAGGATTTGTTCTCGTTGATGATGTCACTGTCGCTGAGGGTTTACCCCGTGGTGGGTAGTTCTAGGACTTAATGTTAACCAGTGCAGAAACACATGATACACATGTGAATGGGTTTGCTGTTTGGGTGCTTTGCGAGCGCCAGTGTCTTTGTATGTTTCGACAGGTATTCTCACTGACCTTGTGTGGAGCTGGTATTTGTTGTGCATGCCCTCCTCTGGGCTTTGCAATGAATGGACTCAAATTGGCAATAGTTCTTTGGTGCAGTGAGATGCAGAATGTGCTGCATGGTTTGAGGCATCTCATGTGGTTTTTAGGGTGTTGTGTGGTGCTCCATGGAGTGGCACACATATTTTGAACAGTAATTGGAAAGAGATACAGATGTAAGGAGAAGACCAAGACACAGAGATTAAAGGAGAGTTAGATTTTCTTTAAAGAACAAGAAGAACTCAAATTAATTCCTTAAGTATGATGCCATTAACCCCCTCCCCCCCCAAAGCCAGGGTTCCCAAAACCTCAATAGGATAGAGACAGGGGTCTAATGTCATGATAGTCCCTAAGAAGTGAGTCCATTTTAACCTCAATACCTGCAATGCCTATTTATAAGCAACATATATAGGAATACCACAACTTCCAAAAACTACCTAAATGAAGTTTTCTTGCACACTGTGAATTCCAGGAGCAACTTTGAATACTAACATGGATTAAATTAAGGTATGAAGGACAATGATAAAAATATAATACTGCATACATCATGTTGGAATTATAGGGCAAGGTCGCTGTGGTTGTGCGGGTAGAACTTAAGTGAGAACCTTGCTGTGGTAAATTACTTTTCACTCACCTGATACAATGCTCAATAGTGGTAAAATCACTGTATCCCCTCTCCTGACCTGCAGAGTTCCCACAGATTTGTGATACTAATTTGGCTGGTAACTGGTGATCTAGACTGAATTGCAAGTACCAGCTGACATGTAATTGGGCCCTCAGTGTTGTCCCAAATCCAAGTAGTAAAATCTAGAGGACTCTAAGACCCATATTTATACTTATCTTAGCTCTGCATTTGCGTCATTTTTTGACGCAAAAGCGGCGCAAACTTACAAAATACAATTGTATTTTGTAAGTTTGCGCCGCTTTTGCGTCAGAAAGCGGTGCAAATGCGGCGCTAAAAAAGTATAAATATGGGCCTAAGGGCCATATGTACGAACACATTTTCCCATAGACACAGAATGGGTAAAACCCTTTGATACATCTGGCCCTAATATTGCATGTGAATATTTTCTATGTAGTCTCCAACTCCATTCATTTTAGGAGTCAGGTGAGTTGGGAGTGAAAGTGAAATCTCGGTGTCTTCCAAGGAACCGGCCATCGAACTGGGTTGTGGCATGTGGGACGAGCTTAAGTGGCCAAGAATAATTGCAAACTGATGGTTCTTTTTTCCATTTGGTCCCACTTTGCTTGGATTAAAACTATTACGAGGATGAGGCTTCATCCACCAAGAGATACAGGTAATAGGATGCTATGGCATCACAGAGTGGTTGGCATTTATCTAGGGTGCTCTGTAAAGCAGACCCGATTCATTAGGCAAGCCAGCTGCCTTCAGTGGCTAGTCATGATAGTTATCACATACTAACTAACTAGAAGTGGAGTATTTTTATTTCCGGGTGGACGCTGGGCACCTGCAACCACTACCCAGGATCTCTATTTTTCAGGGAGTCATTGAGGCCCATTCAGTATAAGATCAGATGGGTAGTAGGCAGCAATATGTCTTTTGTTTTCCTATAACTCAATTCCAGAAATGTATGTTGATTACATAATGCAGCCAGTAGTCTGTGATCATCGACTCCTTCCATCAAGAAACAAACTCAATTTTCCTTTATTCTGATGTCTCACAGACTTCCATGGCTAGTAGGTAGACACTCAAAGATTTGTAACACCAACTCCTTTGGTCTACAGTTTCATCTACGTTGTCTACATAAAAGTTGTAGCTTCATCAGAGAAGTTCTGTTCCACAATCTAGCTACAGTGAGGTTTTTGTTTATAGCCATTAATTTATTCTGGTTCTCCTCATCTCTGGTCTTGCAGAGGGATGATTTGATTATTCTCTCCAGTTTAAGGGCTCTTAGATATTTCATGCTTGATGTGTTCTTCACGTATTTGCTTCTCAGGACTGATACACTCCAACACAATCCAACACCATTCAGATTGTGCACTCTAGGTTTAAGAGAATATGAACAATTATCTATTTCATGCAACTCTCCTCTAAGAAACTGCTTGCTCAAATACATTTACTTAAAAAAAATTCTATTACAAATACAGACATCCCAATAATTTATCCGACTTGGATGACACAATTAAGGGAAAAACAATGCCAGGGTTATGTGGACTGGGTGCCATATTCCTGCCTCATTTACCTGTGCATTACCCAGCATGCACTGCGACACCCCTCCAGCGATGACATCACACACAGCACAAAATGGAGGCCTGCAGGACAAGGAAATGTCTTCTTTTAGCCAAATTCTGTTCCACCCATAGGACTCGCTAAGCTAGTAGCCTAGGAACCTACACATGCCATCCTTACTCCTGTCTGCAGCAGCAGGGGAGGGGAGAGCATGAGAGCTAGCGAGACACTTACCGGAATATAGCGCTGGGAGTCGGTCTCATTGTCTTTCACCTTTTCCTCTGACTCAGAAGAGCTTCCAAAGCGGAGGAGTTTGGTGACTAAAAGAAAGGTCAAGAAATTATGTGGAAACCAGGAAAATACTAAATTCTAGAAGTTTTTATTCTGTCACTGGGCATGCACAAACCAGCACATTCACACACATGCAAATAAAGGTTGTCTTTTCTACATATTTTCTATTATTTTCCATTAACCTCAATGTCATACACAAAACAGACTTCAATAAGCTTTGCTTCCATATTGATATTTCTGATAAATTGTAGTTATCTGCTAGAAAATTGGTGTGTAATGAGAGTAGAAGAGGACAGTCAGCCAGGTCACATATGTTTTTTTGAAACCTTCACTTCACTAGTTTCACATCACTCTTCATTATATGCGTATTTCAAATGTGTTATCACTGTACTGTGTAATAGGATTTTAGAAATTCTATTGTCTAGTTCCAGTTGAGTGGCCAGTGGTTGCCTCTCTGATGCGTGGGCTTGTGCGGTGAGACTGTGACTCACTTTTGATCATTGCTCGTGTTGCATTTGCGCCAGTGCTGGGTGCAGTTACTTTTGTAGTCACCCTATCTTAGAAGACTGATTGGTTATAGCCTCGATCTCAAATCCTCCTTTTTGTGGTCAGAGAAACACACAATATGAAACCCCAAGAGAGAGGAAAGGACTTTTAGACCATTGGCCATTGCTTGCGGAATAAGCCCCCATGATACTTGAGATAAACTAAATAACACATAGGGCCCGATTTAGATATTGGCAGACGGGGTACTCTGTCACAGCGGTGTTGGATATCTCGCCTGTCAAAATATAAATCCCAAAGGATATAATAAGATTTATTTTTTAGAAGACGGGATATCCGTCACTCTTGTAACAGAGTAATCTCTCTGGCGAAATCTAAATCCGGTCTATATTCGGGGTCAGACTGCAAAATCTGAATATTCAACTAAGGCCTGGAACTTCATATCTGGCTTGTGACCATTAACACATGATCGATGTTTTGAGGCACTTCCACCTCACCGTAGTGAGACCGAAGGTACAGCGACATGCTGAGGACGGTTTGCTTGAGTCTACACTCCAGGGTGTGGATCATGATAGGCTGCTATGTGTCTACTGTCTTTCTGCTCTAGGTCCTGAGGTCCATCTAACCTGCACAAGTCTAGCTTCTCAGGCTATAGTATGTTTGCTTCCTCTGACTCTCACTGAGGAAACAAGTGGGCATTCAGGAACAATAAAATACGATCAGAAATACTGCAGCATGACTATGAGGAAGAGATTTAATAACCACCATCTTGATATTGAGCTGTGTAGCTGTGTAGATACCTGGTGAGCTGCCATTGCTGGGGGTACAAGCGCTATCGTCAAACCACCCGCTTTGGCCAAGGGAGTCCCGCTTTGACTGACCATCTGAGCAGTTCATCATTTCCTGGAGAGGAGAGGAGAGGGGAGGGGGGGAGGGCACAGGAGAGGACAGGAAAGGGGATGTGAGAAGAGAGAGAGGAGAGGAGAGGAGAGGAGAGGAGAGGAGAGGAGAGGAGAGGAGAGGAGAGGAGAGGAGAGGAGAGGAGAGGAGAGGAGGAGAGGAGAGAAAAGGGGAGGGGAGTGAATGGGAAGGCGAGGAGAGGAGAAGAAAAGGGAGGGGGAAGAGGGGAGAAGCAAGGACAGGCGAGAGGAGGAGGGGAGAGAAGGGGAGAGGAGGAGAGAGGAGAGGAGAAGAGAGGAGAAGAGAAGAGAGGAGAGCAGAGGGAAGGAAAAAGAAGGGAAGGGATGGGAGTGGAGGGAAGGGAAGGCAAGGGAATGGAAGGGAAGGTTAGTCAACTATAATTGCCAAATAGGAAATGTATGCAGCACATTGTTAATGGAAATGATACTGTAGACACTGCAGTGAGTGGAAGGCAGACAGGAACGGGAAGATTTGTTTGTTTATGTGTGAGATGAAGTGGGTGAAAGGAGACATCCTGTTATTGACTTAGTTGCAGTATTTTATGTGGCTGGTCAAAGGATGCACCAACCCTGACAAGTACTTGTAAGCCCTTGCAGGCACTTCATGCAGATGTGGAACCTTATGTCAGGGTTTCAGTGGATCTGCCTACACTGCAAATGTCGTTCATGGGATGTGGCCTGCAGAACTAAACCAATATCCAGAGCCTAATAATTTGCTACCTGACACCATCAAATGGCTCAATTTACCTGATATAGTAGCCACCTCTTCCAAACCTGGCCAAATGTTTAACAAATTACATCTTGCATTTTCACCTTGTTGGTCAATGTTTGTTCAACAAGAGAAGAAAGAAGCTACAAGCACAGAGATGCGGAAGCAATCAAATGAAAAAGTGATGTTGGAGTGAATGTACAGCAGAGACTTCCCTCGGCCTTACCCCATCATTGTCTTCCTCCTCCGATGTCTCGTTCTCCCGTATCCCACTGCAGCAGCTGCTGGCGTTGGACGAAGAGCGTGAAAGGGGCTGCATGACACAGTAACCCGATGTCTGGGTGGATAGAACCCTGAGAAACACAACACAGATTTCAGAACCTTTTTCCATTTCTTTTATATTGTTCACTGTAGAACACGAAGCAGGGAGCACTCTAAATATATCAAGAACAGCTACTAAGATTGAAGGTGGACATGCAACAAGCAAGGTGCAGCATCCATTTGATGGAGTTACTCAAAAACAGAAGTTATATTCATGTTTCATGGGTGATGCTCTCCATAAGGAAATACCAATTGCATGAGCCTCCTCCCCCACTGAGGTGATAAAACAGACACTGAGCTTTAACGGATATGAAGGCTCTGTCTGTATGTCTAAAGTCAACAGTACCCAGCTGGTAAGGATGTAACTATAAGTTTAGCATTGCCAATATACATTATATGAGGTGCACGTGTACATCTACCAACAGCAGTATTCTGCTGAACAAAGTGTCAACAATGTACAGCTGGAAGGGGTTTATCTGTTTATTTAGCGTCAACGCTGTACAGCTGAAAGGGATATATTTGTACATCTAGAGTCAACACTACAGTGGGAAGGTGTGTATCTGTACATCAAGAGACAACAAAATACAGCTGGAAGGGGTTTTTATGCAAATCAAGAGACAACAATATACAGCTGTAAAGGGTGTATCTGTACATCTACAATCAACAATGTGCATCTAGAAGGGGTGCATTTGTACAACTTCAGTCAACAATGTACAGCTTGATGGGGTATATTTGTACATCTAGAGTCAACACTGTACAGCTAGAAGGGGTGTATCTGCCATCTAGAATCAACACTGTACAGCTGGAAGGTGTGTATTTGTACATCTAGAGTCAACAATATACAGCTGGGAGGGGTGTTTATACACATCAAGTGTCAACAATATACAGCTGGGACGGGTGTATCTGTACGTTTAGAATCAACAATGCATGGCTGAAAGAGGTGCATCTGTACATTTACAAGTCAACAATCAACCACTGGAAGGAGTGTATCTGTACATCAAGAGTCAAAAATGCACTGTTGGAAGGGGTGTATCTGTGTCTAGAAAGCCAACAATGTGTCGATGGAAGGGGTGTATCGGTGCATATGGAGTCAACAATGTACAGCTCGAAGGGGTGCATCTGTACATCAAGAGTCAACAATGCACCACTTGGAAGGGTGTGTCTGTGCCTATCGAGCCAACAATGTGCCACTGAAAGAGGTGTATCTGTACATCTGGAGTCAACAATGTACAGCTGGAAGGGATGTATCTGTACATTATGGGCCATATGTAAGAAAAAGCGGAGGAGTCCAGCAAGTCTCTGTTGGAAATGGCGTCCCTGCAGGGTCACCCCCAAACTTTTTGCCTTCCTCCTCTTCTTTTTCTGACCTCATGTTTGCTGGCTTTAGGGCTCTCAGGACTTCACCACTGCTAACCAGAGCTAAAGTGTGTATGCTCTCTCCCTAAAAACATGATAACTTTGGCTTATCCCCAATTGGCATATTTAATTTACTTATAAGTCCCTAATGAGGTGCACTACAGGTGCCCAGGGCCTGTAAATTAAATGCTACTAGTGGTCTGCAGCACTGATTGTGCCACCCACATAAGTAGCCCCTTAACCATGTCCCAGGCCTGCCATTGCAAGGCCTGTGTGTACAGTGTCACTGCCACTTTGACTTGGCTTTTAGAACCACTTGCCAAGCCTTAAAGTACCCTTTTTCTACATATAAGTCACCCCTAAGGTAGGCCCTAGGTAATCCATTGGGGAGGGTGCTATGTAGGTAAAAGGCAGGACATGTACATGTGTGTTTTATATCACCTGGTAGTGAAAAACTCCTAAATTCGGTTTCGAGTACTGTGAGGCCTGCTCATTTAATAGGCTAGCATTAGGACGCCTCATACACTGTTTGAGTGGTAGATTCTGATCAGAAAGGGGTAAACAGGTCATACTTAGTATGGCGAGAATAGTAATAGAAAACCCTGCTTATTGGTGAGGTTAGGTTATATATTACTATTTTAGAAAAGCCACTTTTAGAAAGTGGGCATTTCTCTGCACTTAAAACCATCTGTGCCTTTCAGCCTGTCGCCAATCAATGTCTGGGCTGGGCTGCTTGACAGCTCCCTTGTGCATTTCACCCAGACAACCACAAACACAGGGCACTCAGTCACATCTGCACTCATCTACTTACTGAAAGGGTCTTCCTGGGCTGGAAGAGTGGAGGGCTTGACACTTACATTTAAAAGGACAGTAGCCTACCCTCACACAATGAACTGCCAAACCCCCTACTGTGACCCTGGCAGACAAAACTGTACTGAAAGGGGAACTTGTGCAGTTCAAAACCACTGTTTGAAATCTCCCCCCACTTCAAAGGCTTTCTTGGAGTATATAAACTGGGTCGCTGACTCCACCAAATCAGACACTTGTGTACCTCAACCTGCAGCCTGTCAAGAGGAACTACCCGGCTGACCCAAAGGACTTATCTGGACTGCTTTGCTGTGAAGGACTGTTGCCCTGCTGTTGCTCTGCTGCCTTGCTGGCCTCTGACTTTGCTGAGAAGTGCTCTCCAAGGGCTTGGATTGAGCTTGCCTCCTGTTTTCTGAAGTCTCAGGGCCAAAAAGACTTCATCTCTTCAGGAAACTCCATGTGCACTGAAAATCAACGCATGGCCTGCCGGAAACGATGCACAGCCTGCCATGATAAATCACTGCACAGCTGAGCCAGAACAACGCAGCACGTCTTCCTGAGTGGAAATTCGACATGGCATCTGCCTTGCAACAGAAGATTTGACTCATCGCCCTTCCAGATCAACACACAGCCGAGCCGGAACAACACAGCCCAATTCCCAGCGTGGAAAATTGATGCAGCGCCTGTTTTGTGACCGAAAATTTGACGCATCACCCTACCGGATTGACGCAACACCTGTTCCTTCTTCCAGCATGTCAAGGATTTCCCTGCATCGTATATGGGCATCAAAAAGATCCCCTCATCACAGTGAGGAACCAAGACTGCGCACTGAAAATCGACGCAATACGCTTGCAGCATGGAAAGAAACGCAATGTCTGTGCCTCGCCACAAAATCCGGCGCACACCTTATTTTCCCACGCATCTCCTCCTCTGCGGTCTCTGGCCGTGTAATTTCTTTACAGAAACCAGGTACTTTGTGTAACCAAGAGACAATTGCTTATTTCTAAAAGTTAAGACTCTTAAAGCTTGCAAAAGTAATATTTCAACATATGCTTATTGAATCTTTATCATTTTGAAATTATTGCATTCAGATAATTATTATCTATTTTCTAAACCTGTGTGGTGTCTTTTTTTGGTGTTTTCACTGTGTTAATATATGATTTATTGCACAAATACTTTACACACTGCCTTCTAAGTGAGGCCTGTCTGCTCAGTGCCAATCTACCAGAGGGTGGGCACAGGATAATTTGGATTGTGGGTGACTTACCCTGACTAGGATTGTGGTCCCTACTTGGACAAGGGTGTATACCTCTTCCAACTAGAGGCTCCATTTCTAACAGTCACCTTCCCACCCTGTGTCACTGGAAAGGGGTAGGAATGCACTGTATTGAAGGCAACATGGTGCATTCCTCTCCTTTTCCGTATCCTGGCACACAATGGGCTGCCTAGCGCCAACGCAGGCATCCTTGCACCATGGTGCAAGGGTGCCTGCGTTGCATGCAGGATTGTTTTTATGCAGGAAGGGGCACCTTCCTGCACAGAAACATTCCTGAGAGGTATTTTTCTCTTTCTATGTGTCCTGCAGAATGCAGCACTTATAGAAAGAGCACAAAACACGAGAAGCAAAGACATTTCTCCTTGCTGCATCTTTCTTGGGGAGGCGTATTGTTTTGGTACATTCCCAGGTATACTTGTTCTTGTAAATCTGGGAATGCGTCAAAATTCATGGATGTTGCATGGGAACACCCAGAACACCTATAGAAACATCTTCCCAGTGCAGAGTAATGCAACACAGCGATTTGCACTGTGTTTCTTTACTCAAGATTTATAAAGCCACTCAGGGCCATGCAAGGTGGCCTTGAGTGGCTTCATAAATGCAATTTTTCATTTGCGTTGCAAAAGGGCTCATAAATATGCCCCAGTGGGTCAACAGAGTACAGCTGCACTGGGTTATTTGTACATCTAGAATCCACAATGTGTAGCTGGAAGGGTTGCATATGTACATCTAGAGTCAACAATGTATCACTGTAAGGGGTGTATCTGTACATCTAGAGCAGGTGTTCCAACCAGTCGATACCAAGACACCTTTAGAGTAGCGCACATACTTGTTTTCATTTATGTATAAGCACAGGGTCACATTTTCCTTTTAAAGCTAAGGGAAGGTTGTGTTTATTTTGCAATATTGTCTTCAGGCCACAGATTGCAGGGCCTGATAATGAGCAGTGCTGAAGTGTGGTTTATGACTGAGGGCACAGAGGTAAAGAACTGAAACACCAGGTATTTAAATCTTAAATAAAAGTCCTTGTCTACTTGTGTGAGAACAAAATGATGTTTGTGAATGTTTTTAAATGGGAAAAAATTCAAATGAAGTGTTAAGTTAATGAGTAAGTTAACTCTTCATTTTAATTGTCTCTCGTTTCAAAGTGTCACATTTACAAACAGCAGGTCTCTTGCTCCCAGTGGGCAGTAGACACTTTGCCATGTTTATATCTGAAAAATAGTCATTATTTTAAAAAGGAGAAGATGACGAAAAATATTTATATGAAACATTAAGTCAATTATGCTGTAATACTTTGTGAAGCATGTTTCTTCACTCTAAATTCCTCCAATTGAAATAAGTGGTTGTATTTTTCTGTTATAAATATGGCAGTGTGTCTACAGGCCACTGGGTGCAAGATGCCTGCTATTTGTAAAGACAACACTTGAAATGAGAGAATATGTAAATGATGAGTTTTATGGAATCCATATAAACCTAAAATTAACTCTTTGGTTTAAATCTCTCCCATTTCAAAGAGTCACATTTGCACTCAGCAAGCATATTGCTTCCAGTGAGTTTGGAGACACCTGATCTGCAGTCAACAGGTTACCACTGAAAAGGATTGTATTGGTACGTCTAGAGTCAACAATGTGCAGTTCGAAAAGGGGTATATGCACATCTAAAGTCAATAATGTACCGCCGGAAGGGATATATCTTTACATCTAGAGTCAACAAGGTACAGCTGGAAGTGGTGTTTATGTACATCTAGAGTCAACAATGCACCACTGTAAGGGGTGTATCTGCAATCTAAAGTAACAATGTGCAGCTGGAAGGGGAATATATTTACATCTAGAGCCAACAATGTACAGCTAGAAGAGGTGTAGCCACACATCATGAGTCAACAGTGCACCACTTGGAAAGGGTGTATCTGTACATCTAAAGTGAACAACGCACCACTGGAAGGGGTGTATCTGTATATCTAGAGGCAATGATGTACAGCTGGAAGGGCGGAAGGGGTGCATCTCTACATCTAGAGCCAACAGTGTACAGCTAGAAGAGGTGTATTTTTATATGTAGAGTAAATATGTACTGCTGTAAAGGGTGTATCTACACATCTAGAGTCAACAACACACCACTGGAAGAGGTGTACCCGTATATTTAGAGTCAACAATATTCCGCTGGAACAAGTGTGGTGTGTTTGTTCATCTAAAGTCAACGATGTACTACTGGAAAGGGTGTTTCTGTATATCTAGAATCCCCAATGCATCACTAGAACAGGTGTATCTGTACTTCTGACGTAAACAATGCTAAACTGGAAAAGGGTATACCTGTACATCTAAAGTTAACATCGTATTGCTGAAATGGGTGTATCTGTACATCTAGAGTCAACACTGTTCAGCTGGAAAGGGTGTATTTGTACTTCTAAGGTCAACAATGTACAGCTGGAAGGAGTGTATATGTCCACCTAGAGTCAATAATGTACAGCTGGAAGGGTTGTATCTGTACAACTGGAGTCAACAATTTACAAGTGGAAGGGGTGCATCTGTAGATCTAGAGTCAACAATGTACATCTAGAAGGGGTGTATTCTTACATCTACAGTCAACAATGCACCACTGGAAAGGGTGTATCTGTATATCTAGAGTGAACAAAGCACCACCAGAAAGGGCATTACTGTACATCACAAGTGAACAATGCCCCCACTGGAAGGGGTACATCTAGAGTCAGCAATATATGCCTGAAAGGAATTTATCTGTACAACTAAAGTCAATAATGTACAGCTGCAAGGGGTACATCTGTACACCTAGAGTCATTAATATACAGATGGAAGAGGTGTATCAGTGCATCTTGACTCAACAATACACCGTTGGAAGAGGTGTATGAGGGAGGCTGGCCTGGTTTGTAGTGGGTACCAGAGCTACTTACACCTTATACCAAGTCCAGTTATCCCTTATTAGTGTATGTAGTCAGTGTCTAGAAGCCAGGGTTCTCTAGTGGTAGAGTGGATGAGCAACCAAGGCCTAACTTGGAGACTTGCAAAGCTCATACAATATCACTACACAGTCACAGTCACAGAGTACTTACACACATGAAACAAAGTACTCAGTGGTACAAAAATAAAGGTACTTTATTTTGGAGACACACTTGCCAAATATACCTTAAATACTATACTTCCTTAGGAGGTAAGTATTATACACAATATATACACACTAGGATCCAAAAACAGGTAAGTGAACAGTTAAAAAATGGTGCAAATAGTGAAAATCACAATAGTTAGAAATAAGCCTAAGAGGAACACAAACCGCATACTAAGAAAGTGGAATGCGGATGTTAGTTTCCCACATAGGCAAGTGTGGTGTGTATAGGGGCACTGGAAGTGTAAGAAAACACCAAAGGTAAGTAATAGAACCCACCCCAGAACCCAGGAAAGTAGGAGTAAATCACAGTAACTTTCCTACTACACAGAAGAAAACGAGAAAGAAGATAATGCAAGAAGCAGAAGAGACTGCAAGACACCAACAACAGATTTCTGGACCAGATTACCTGTAGAAGAAAGGGACCAAGTCCAAGAAGGACCAGGTTGAGTCTACCCAGGAGGGGGATTCAGAGGGGGCCCACTGCAGTCTGGAGAGCCCTCAGAAGACCAGGCAGCATGACTAGGAGTCCCACAAGACGAGGACAAAAAAGGTGCAAATGGAGGCCCAAGCAGCACTATATCAAAGGTTCCCACACCGCTGGAGAACATTGCAGGAAGCTATACATCTCAAGAGGGAGTGCTGGGGACTGGAGCTGTGCTGTGCACAAAGAACTTTGTGAAAGATCGCTTCCAAGCCTTGCCAACAGCAAATCACATGGTGCACGGGGTACTGACTTGCGTGGGGAGACAAGCTCTTACCTCCACCAAAGTTGGACAGCTGGACGTCCGGACCGTCTGGACCACTTCAGTCCACTACCTGTGTTGCTGGATCCAGGCACTTCACCAGGAGAGGGGACCCAAGCCACCGGTCATTGATGCAGAGGGTACCTGCTGGAGCAGGGAAGTGATACCTTCACTTCTAGGGAGATTCCTTCGCTCTTGTGGTGCAGTCTGAAGACTGGATGCCTTCTGAGGATGCATGACCGGGGAACAGTTGCAGTTGCTGGCGCAGGAGCTGAAGTTACAATGTTGCAGAAGTCGTCCTGGCTTCTTTGTTGCAGTTTTGTAGTGTTCCTGGAGGTCCAGATGCAGTTTCTTCAGTGAGAAGCTGAAGTAACAAATGCAGAGGATTCCTGCTGGAGTCTTGCAATCCGAATCTGAAGAACCACCCAGAGGAGAGACCCTAAATAGCCCTGAAAGGGGGATTGGTCACCTAAACAGGTAACCACATATCAGGGGAGGGCTCTTATGTCAACTGCTGGCATTGGCAGCTCAGATGCTCTCAGAGTACCCTGCCCATCCTGAAAACAAGGTGGCAGAACCCAGGGACCCTCTGGAGGAGCTCTGAGCACAACCCCTGGGATGGTGATGGACAGGGGAGTGGGCACTTCCCTTTCCTTTGTCCAGTTCCGTGCCAGAGCAGGGACTGGGGGTACCTGACCCGGTGTAGACTGGATTATGCAAGGAGGGCACCAAATGTGCCCTTGAAAGCATTTCCAGTGGCTTGGGGAGGCTACCCCTCCCAGCCTGTAACACCTATTTCTAAAGGGAGAGGGTGTCACATCCCTCTCCCAAAGGAAATCCCTTGTTTCTGCGTTCCTGAGCTTGTGCTATACAAGCAGCAGGGGGCAGAAACCTATCTGAGGGATGGCAGGAGTTGGGGCTGCCTGGAAAACCTCAGAAGGCTGGTATGGCAATACTGGGGGGCCTCTAAGGAGCCCCCAAAGTGCATCGAATCATACAACCAATGCTTGAAAAAGCCTTGGGGTATGATTCCAACATGTTTGATACCAAGCATGGCCATATTCAGAGTTACCATTATCTAGCTAGACACCTGTGTCGAGTACACATATAAAATGGCATCCCTGCACTCACGAAGTCCAGAAAACTAGTCCTGGATGACATGGGGGCACCTCTTCTATTGCAGGGGTGCCCTCACACACAGGTACTCTGCACCTAGCCTTCAGGGCAGGAAGGCCTAAAATATAGGTGACCTATGAGTGAGCTAGTGCAGTGTAAATGGCAGTGAAAGAGAGCGTGCACCATTTCACACAGGCTGCAATGGCAGTCCTGTAGAAGCCTTTGCCAGGGCTCCCTATGGGTGGCAAGAGAAATTCTGCAGCCCATAGGGATCTCCTGAAACCCCAATGTCCTGGGTACCTAGGTACCATATACTAGGGAATTATAGGAGGTGATCAGTATGCCAAATTGGGATGAAATACTGGGTTACCAGTATGCAGTGACAAAATTTAGAAGAGAGCGAGCATAAGCACTGGGATCCTGGCTACCAAGATCCCAGTGGCACAGTCAAACACATTGACATTCAGGCAGAAATTGGGGGTAACATGCCAAAAAGATGCTACTTTCCTACAGTGTATCTGTATAGCTAGAGTCAACAATGTTCCGCTAGAACTATTATGTTTTTTCATCTAGAGTCAACAATATACCACTGTAAGGAGTGTTTGTGTACACCTAGATTCAAGAATGTACAGCTAGAAGGGGTGTATGTGTACATCTAGAGTCAACAATGCCCCAATGTAAGGGGTGTATCTGTACATCTATAGGCAACAATGTACCCCTGGAAGAGGTGTATCTGTATATCTAGAATCAACAATGTTTCGCTGGAACAAGTGTGTTTGTTCATATAAAGTCAACAATGTACCACTGGAAAGGATGTACCTGTACATCTAAAGTGAACAATGCTCCGCTGGAAGGGGTGTATCTGCACATCTAGTGTCAACAATATACCCCTGAAATGGGTGTCTCTGTACATGTCAACACTATACAGCTGGAAGGGGTGTTTTGTACTACTAGAGTCAACAATGTACAACTGGAAAGGGTGTATATGTCCATCTAGAGTCAATAATGTACAGCTAGAAGGGGTATATCTGTACATCCAGAGTCAACAATGTGCAGCTGGAAGGGATGCATCTGTACATCTAGAATAAACACTGTACAGCTAGAAGGGGTGTATTTTTACATCTAGAGTCAACAATGTACCTCTGGAATGGGTGTATCTGTATATCTAGAGTCAACAATGCACAACCGGAAATGGCGTATTGGTACATCAAAAGTGAAACATGCACCTCTGGAAGGGGTGTACCTATACAACTAGAGTAAACAATGTACACCTGCAAGAGGTGTATCTCTACAACTAAAGTCAATAATGTACAGCTCCAAGGCGTATACCTGTATACCTAGAGTCAGTGATCTGCAGCTGGAAGGGGTGTATCAGTGAATCTAGACTCGCAATGCAGAGCTGCGTCGTCCGGTTCAGCTGTGCGCTGACTTCTCGGTCGCAAGGCAGGCTGTGCATCATTTCTGGCAGGCCGTGCATCGATCCAGTAGGCGATGCATAAAATTTTCTGTTGCAAGGCAGGCACTGCATCAAATTTCCACTCGGGAAGCCGGGCTGCGGCCCACGAGTAACATTTTATTTACAGGCCCTGGGCAAATATATTGCACTTTACTAGGGACTTATAAGTAAATAAATATGCCAATTGGGTATGAACCAATGTTAAGGGAGAGAGTACACTTTAGCACTGCTT
This sequence comes from Pleurodeles waltl, assembly GCF_031143425.1. NCBI lineage: Eukaryota > Metazoa > Chordata > Amphibia > Caudata > Salamandridae > Pleurodeles > Pleurodeles waltl. The sequence goes on along the minus strand of NC_090446.1, from coordinate 46,268,397 downwards.
AGCAGTGGTAAAGTGAGCAGAGTCCTAAAACCAGCGAAAACAGTGTCAGAAAGGTGGAGGGAGGCTGGCAAAATGTTGGGGGATGACCACCCTAAGGCTGTCAGGTCTAACATGTGTCTACCCCAGCTGAAAGTGGGGAGAGCTACCCAACCCCCTGGGAGCTCTCATCACTAAGGTGGAAGAATCTTGAGAGACCATCAGCATTGACGTGGTCAGTCCCCGAGTGATGTTCCACCGTAAAGTCCATCCCTTGTAGGGAAATGGACCACCTCAAAAGTTTAGGATTTTCACCCCTCATCTGCATGAGCCATTTGAGGGGCCTGTGGTCTGTCTGAACCCAGGAGTGATTCCCAAACAGGCATGGTCTCAGCTTCTTCAGTGCACAGACCACATCAAATGCTTCTTTTTCAATGGCACTCCACCTCTGTTCCAGTGGGAATAGCCTTCTGCTAATAAAGTCTACTGGTTGGTCTGTCCTCATTGAGTTGTGCTAGAACTGCCCCTATGCCATGCGCTGAAGCGTCTGTCAGCACAATGAACTCCTAGGAGTAGTCAGGGGCCCTGAGCATGGGTGCTGTGCACATGGCTTCCTTTAGAGGGTGAAAGGCTTTCTGACAAGCCTCTGTCCAAATCAACAACCTGGGTTGCTTTTTGGAAGTTAGTTCTGTTAAGAGGGCCACTATGGTGCCATGACCCTTAACAAACCTACGGTAGTATCCAGTGAGGATTAGGAAGATTCTCACTTCTGTTTGGGTTCTAGATGGTTGCCAGGCCGTGATTGTCTCAATCATGGCCTGGAGGGGTTGCACCTTGCCACCACCTACTAGGTGTCCCAAGTACACCACAGAACCCTGCCCAATATGGCACTTACTGGCCTTGATTGTCAGGCCTATCTGTTGCAGGGCCTGGAGCACCTCTTGGAAGTGGAGCAGGTGTTCCTCCGAACTGGAACTGTAGATGGCAATGTCGTCTAGATAGGTGGAGCGGAACGCCTCCTTCCCAGCCAGGACCCCATTGACCAACCGCTGGAAGGTAGCAGGGGCATTTTTCAACCCAAAGGACATTACTCTGAACTGGTGATGTGCCTCAGGATTGGAAAAAGCAGATTTCTCATTCGTCCCCTCAGTCAAGGTGATCTGCCAGTAACCTGATGTGAGACCAAAGAGTCTGAGGAATTTGGCAGCGCCTAGCCTCTCTACGAGCTCATCAGCTCAGGGGATGGGGTGAGTGTCAGTCTTAGTGACAGAACAGAGACCTCTGTAGTCCATGCAGAACCTAAGTTCTGGCTTGCCACCGGATGCAGCAGCCTTGGGTACCAGCACCACAGGGCTGGACCAGGGACTGCTGGATTTCTCAATAACCCCTAGAGCCAGCATCTTGGCAACTTCCTCCTTGATGCTGGCCTTCACCCTGTCTGACAACCTGTAAATTGTATTCTTTACAGGGGGACTGTCTCCCATGTCAATATCATGGACACACAAGTTGGTGAGTCCAGGGGTGAGAGAAAACAGGGAGGAGTACTGCTCCAACAACTTGTAGCAGTCCCCTCACTGGTCCAGAGTCAGGGAGTCAGAGAGATTGACACCCTCCACTGACCCATCACCTTCTTGAGCATAGAGGAGTTCGGGGAGAGGTTCACTCTTTTCCTCCACAACCTCACCTGTCACCAGAAGCATGTTGACCTCAGTCCTCTCAAAATGAGGCTTCAGTCTATTCACATGGATCACGATTAGGAGGTTCCTAGGGAGTTGGAGGTCCACTAAGTAAGTGGCCTCCCCTTTACGGTTCTTTATCCCAAATGAGCCAGTCCAGTGGTCCTAGAGAGCTCTCGGCTCTCCTGACTCCATCACTCAAACTTTGGGGCACATTTCTACTGTGTTTGCACCGGGTCTGTGTCATTTTTGTTTACGTAAATCCAGCACAAACTTAACTCCATATTTATATTTTGGTGCTAGACATGTCTAGGTCCAAAATATTGGAGTTAAAGTCATTTTTGCCTGCGGAAAACTACCTTGCATCAATGAGATGCAAGTTATGCGTTCCCAGGCAAAAATGACTCTAAGGCCCTAGCGCCTTATTTATTCTCCCATGCAAGAATCACGCACAGGGGGAGGGAAAGTAAAAAAAATGGTGCAAAGCTTGCTTTGGTCAGGAACGCCATGGAATAAGCCCACAGGTGCCCTCCCCAGGCCCCAGGGACACCCCCATCCACACCAGAGGGACAGCGGACGATGGGGGATCCCATCCCAGGAAAGTATAGGTAAGTGCAGGTAAGTATTTATTTTTTAAAGTGCCACTGGGGGCCCTGAAAGGGCCCCCCCTACATGGCAGTGGGTGCAGTGGCCATGCACAGGGGACCCTGGTCCCCTGTGCCGGCCATTGCGGTGGTGGGAATGACTCCTGTCTTTTCTAAGACAGGAGTCATGTGGTATGGATCGTTTTGCATCAGAAAAAGACTATAGGCAAGTTAGAGTCATTTCTTTTACTTTAACCTGCCTAATGTCATTTTTTGGTGCAAAACCCCCTTCTTCCATACTGCCAGCCCCAACTGACTAATGTTATTTTTTTTACGCTAGCCTACCCTTTGCACCGGCTTGCACCATTCCATAAATATGGTCCCCGGCTGGTACACAGAAATGGTGCAAGCCAGGGCTAAACTTTTTGGTGCAAAATTGCGTTATTGCAGTTTTGCACCAAAAAGTATAAATCAGGGCCTTTGTCTCCAGGCTGAAACTCCAGCAGGGCGGCCTTCTGGTCGTACCAATGTTTCATAACCTCTTGACTGGCCTCGAGGTTGCTCCTGGCATTTTTCCAGAAACAATGCATCTGGTTGTGGAGAGCCAACATGTAGCTGACCACTTCCTGGGTGGGTTTCTTGGGAGCTTTCTCTAACCCCTCTTTCACAATGCTTAGGGGTCCCCTGACAGGGTACCTGTAGAGAAGCTCAAAGGGACTGAAGCCTACCCCCTTCAGGGGTACCTCTCTATAAGCAAAGAGAAGGCATGACAAGAGAATGTCCCACTTGCTTCCCATGCCCTCGGAGGCCTGTGATCCTTTCAAGGGCTTGTTGAATCTCTCCACAAGACCATTGGATTGAGGATGATAGGGGGTCGTAAACCTGAAGGTCACCCCACACGCATCCCATATGGACTTCATGTATGCAGACATGAAGTTTGTGCTTCTGTCAGACACAATCTCCTTTGGGAACTCCACAAAGGTAAAGATCCCCATCAGAGTTCTGGTCACCACCCCTACAGTCACCATCCTCAGAGAGATTGCCTCTAGGTAGCAGTTGGCATGTTCGCCAAAACCAGGATAAACCTGTTGCCTAGAGCACTTTTGGGGTCCAATGGACCAATGATGTTGATGCCCACCCTTTCAAAGGGGGTGCCAATGATGGGGAGTAAGCCTTTTCTCTGTCTTTCCACTGGCCTAGCAGGTGGGACAGGACCTACAGAATGCATCTGAGGCTGTTCGCATTTGAGGCCAATAGAAGTGGGTGACAAGCCTGGCAAAGGTCTTGTCCTGCCCTAAATGTCCTGCCAGGGGAATGTCATGAGCCAGGCCCAGTAGGAAGGCCCAGTAACACTAGGAGACCACCAGCAAAAGTGCTGCCCCAGCCTCCAGTACCTTAGGCTCACTGTAAAGGAGTTGATTCTCGAAATAGATAAGGTGATAAGGTGATCCCCAGAGGCTTCACCTGCTGCTTGGGCTGAGGTCTGTTGCCTCAAACCCTCAAGAGTGGGGCACTCTTTCTGCGCCTTGTAGAATTCTTCACTGATGGGCCCAGCCTCAACTTGCCAGCCAGACATCAAGCTCGGGTAGGTCACCTAGGGCAGCAAGGTCTTCCCTGGCTTGTTCAGGGGCCTCCTCCTCAGGGACCCCATAAACTTCCGTGGGAACTACCCCCACCCCTTGCCCCTCTCCTTGGCATCTGTCTGGGCCATACTTCAAGGCTCCAGACGCCCTTGACTCCCCTCCGATGCAGCCATGGACCTTGTGGTCATGCAGACCCACTCAGGCAATCCCATCATCTCCAAGTGAGACTTTAGCTCTACATCCCTCCAGGTAGTGTGCTCAAGGTCATTGCCTAAAAGACAATCTACAGGCATGGCAGGACTCACATCTACTTTCAGAGTACCCGAGAACCCCCCCCACTCAGAGGGAACCAGAGCTACCAGTAGTGACTCTGACTTGGTGGAATGTGTTCAGTAGGCCCTTCCATGCTGACACCAGCTGATCCCTGACAGTAGTCATGGTGGCTCCTGTGTCACACAGAGCCTCCAACCCGTGGCCCATTAATGGTGACCCACTGCCTATACTTTGAGGTATTTGCAGGCATGTGGGCTTTTGCCACCATTTCTGCATCCCCAGGGACACTAGGGTTACCTCTATCTGTTCCCCAAAACTAACTGGGACTACCTCCTCCCCGAGATCTACACTAGCCAACCCAGGTGTCTGCCCTCCAGTGGGGGGCTGTACCCTCTTGGCACACCTCGACTCGCCCTTAGAGTGACCATACTTAGCGTACTCTGTGCATTGAGGTACACACCTCCCTGTCGTACTGTCAAAGAACCTCTTCCTTTTAGAATCAGACTGGAACTTGTTACCACTATTCCCTCAATAATTATTTTGGGGGCCTTTTGAGAACTTCTTATTTTTTAATTTTTCTTCCTCCTTTTCTTCTGTTGCGGACCCTGACCACCTTTGTGGGTGTCCCCCGAGATACCCTTTTGGACACTCTGGTGTTAGCCCAGAGGTCCTCCTCCTCAGCAAGCTTCCTGGGATCAGTCAGCGTACTGTCAGATAGGTGCTAGCGCAACTCTGTAAAGCAATTACTGAGCATACTCTCTCTCAGGATTAAATTGTGCAAACTCATGTAATCATTCACGTTACTGCCCCGCACCCAACCATTCAGTGCCTTACTAGAAAAGTCACAAAAGTCTACCCAGGTATGGTTGGAGAGCTTGGTACTGTCCCTGAATCTTTGGCGATACTTTTCAGGAGTCAGTCCAAATTTGGCTGTCAAAATGGCTTTCATAGGGCCATTCTTGTTCAGATCCCCAACCTCTAGTGTAAGAAGTTGGTTTCTCCCAAGTATTGGCACGTGTTTCCATTTATCAAGGTCATCTCCCACCACATAACTTGGCACAACATCCTTGGGTATACAAACCTTTTTGTCTCCAGAAGGTCCTGTATGTATGCTGCCACCATCACTGCTAGACTCAGACTTCCTAGACTTGAGCTCCAGCTCTTTCAGACTCAGTTCATGAGCTAAGATGAATTTCTTTTCAGCCAAGATCCTTTCAGCCTCAGCTTGTTTGGCTTCTTTCTCAGCCTCTCTCTCTGCACTCCTCACCTCTGCCTCTATTTTTAATCTTGACAACTGCAGCTGGAATTCACTCTCCTCCCTCCTTTCCTCTGTGATCAGGCCGTGACTTGAGGCACTGCTCCCTGGTTTAGGAGGGGACAAAAATCCAGGGGTGTCATCCGCAACTGCTGTTGCCAAATCCTCTGGAGAGCCACTCACTTTCTTTTCCAACTCAAAATGCTCGTGTGGTTAGGCTTCTGTCCAGTCCCTCAGCACTTTTGGTACTCCTCCTTCTTGGAGGCTCCCCGGTAGGTACTCCCATCCCCTTGCAGAACCCTTGCAGCTGGCTGACAGTGTATGCCTCTAGCATGGATAGGTCAAACTCTCAAGCTCCTCCTTGAGACCCAGCCAGAGACATGATGTATAGGATACTGATCAAAGATTGTCAAGCAGAGAAATTGCAATAAAAAAGAGAACAATTCAGATTGACCTTTAACTGTGGGTAGGTAGTGTACACGTAGCTATTGTATGTCACGGCACAAACACAAGTCCTATCCTTACCGCTGATCACCAATGTTAGAAATGGGTTGGCAGAGGTATACACCCTTGTCCAGGTAGGGACCACAATCCTAGTCAGGCTAAGTAACACACAATCCAAATTATCCTCTGCCCACCCTCTGGTAGCTTGGCACTGAGCAGTCAGGCTTAACTTAGAAGGCAATGTGTAAAGTATTTGTGCAATATATAAAATAATGACACAGTGAAAACACCACCAAAATACATCAAACAGCATTAGAAAAATAGATAATATTTATCTGAATAAAACAAGGTAAACATTACAAAGATTCAATAAGCACAAGTTGAAATATCAGTTTTGCAAGATTTAAAAGAGTTTTAAATACTAGAAATCAACAGTTATCCCTTGGTTACACAAAGTATCTGGTTTGCGTCAAAAATTGCATGCACTGAGACCGCAGAGGATGAGATACGTGGAAAAATAATGGGTGCGTCAGATTTTCTGACACGGCACAGACGTTGCGTTGTTTCTTTTCACATTGCAGGGGGCTTGCATCATTTTTCACAACGCAGTCTTGGTTCCTCACTGCGATTAGGGGATCTTTTTGACACATAGGGATGATGAGGGGAAATCTTTGACATGCTGGAAGAAGGCACAGCCGTTGTGTTGATCCAGTAAGCGATGCGTTGAATTTTCCTTTGCAAGGTAGGCACTGCATTCAATTTCTACTCGGTAATTTGTGCTGTGTCGTTCCGTTTTGTTTGTGTGGCGAATCTCAGTCAAAAGGCAGGTTGTGCTTTGTTTCCAGCAGGCCGTGTGTCGATTTTCAATGCACAAGGAGTTTCCTGAACAGTTGAAGTCTTTTTGGCCCTGAGACTTCGGAAAACAGGAGGCAAGCTCAATCCAGGCCCTTGGAGAGCATTTCTCAGCAAAGTCAGAGGCCAGCAGGACAGCAGTGCAACAGCAGGGCAGCAGTCCTTTCATAGCAAAGCAGTCCAGATGAGCCCTTTGGGCAGCCAGGCAGTTCCTCTTGGCAGATTGCAGGTGTAGGTCCAGAAGTGTATGAGTTAGTGGGGTCATGGATCCAGTTTATATACCGAAAAATGCCTTTGAAGTTGGGGGGGACTTCAAAAGGTTATTTTGAAGTGCAAAAGTTCCCCTTTCAGTACAGTCCTGTCTGCCAGAGTCTCAGTAGGGGGTTTGACAGTCCATTGTGTGAGGGCAGGCCACTGGCCTTTGAAATGTAAGTGTCAGGCCCTCCACCCTTCCAGTCCAGGAAGACCCATTCAATATGCAGATGAGTGCAGTCGAGACTGAGTGTCTTGTGTTTGTGGTTGTCTGGGTGAAATGCACAAGGGAGCTGTCAACCAGCCCATCCCAGACGTTGATTGGAGACAAGCTGTAAGGCACAGATGGCTTTAAAGTACAGAGAAATGCCCACTTTCTAAAAGTGGCATTTCTAAAATAGTAGTATAAAATCCAACCTCACCAATAAGCAGGATTTTCTATTACCATTCTGACTATAGTAAATATGATCTGGTTACCCCTTTCAGGTCAGAATCTACCACTCAAGAAGTATATGAGGGCAGGCCTAATGCTAGTCTATCAAAGGAGCAGGTCTCACCATAGTGGAAAATGAATGTAAACGTTTTCCACTACCAGGACATATAAAACACACATGTACATGTCCTGCCTTTTACCTACATAGTACCCTGCCTTATGGGTTCCTAGGGCCTATTTTAGGGGTGACGTTTATGTAGAAAAAGGGGAGTTTAAGGCTTGGCAAGTACGTTTAAATGCCAAGTAGAAGTGGCAGTGAAACTGCACACACAGGCCATGCAATGGCAGGCCTGAGATGTGGTTAAGTGTCTACTTGTGTGGGTGGCACAATCAGTGCTGCAGGCCCACTATTAGCATTTCATTTACAGGCCCTGGGCAGATTTAGTGCACTTTACTAAGGACTTATAAGTAAATTAAATATGCCGAGTAGGTATGGACCAATGTTACCATGTTTAAGGGAGAGAGCATATACACTTGAGTACTGGTTAGCAGTGGTAAAGTATGCAGAGTCCTAAAACCAGCAAAAATTCAGGAAAGTGGAGGGAGATAGGCAAAAAGTTGGGGGATGACCACTCTACGGTTGTCAGTTCTAACATATCTGTAAATCTAGAGACAACAATGTACCCCTGGAAGAGGTGCATCTGTACATCCAAAGTCAATGATGTACATATGCAGGCAGTGAATCTATACATCTAGAGTCCCCAATGTACAGTTAGAAGGGTTATGTTTGTTCATCTAGAGTCAACAGGGCACCACTGGAAAGGGTGTATATGTAAATCTAAAGTCAACAATGCACTGCTGGAAGGGGTGTGTCTGTACATCTACAATCAACAATGTACAGCTGGAAAGGGTGTCTCTCTACATCTAAAGTCTATAATGTACAGCTGGAAAGGTTGTCTCTGTACATCTAAAGTCTATAATGTACAGCTGCAAGGGGTGTACCTGTACATCTACAGTCAATGATGTATTGGTTTAAGGGGTGTATCTGTACATCTAGAGTCAGCAAGGCATCGCTGGAAGGGGTGTATCTGTACATATAGAGTCAACAATTCACTGCTGGAAGAGGTCTGACTGTACATCTAGAGTAAAAAATGTACAGCTAGAAGGGGTATATCTGTAAGACAAGCATTGCCATACACAGCTGGAAGGGGTGCATTTGTAGATCTATTGACACTATAAAGCTGAACTGGGACGTATCCGTACTTGTAGCACCAACAATATACCTGAACAGAGTGTATCCCCACTTCTAGCTTCAACAATATACAGTTGGAAACAGTCTATCTGTACATCTAGCGTCAACAATATATGATTGCAAAGGGTGTATCTGTACATTTAGCTTCAGCAATACACAGCTGGAAAGGTTGATCTTCTACATATGTCAACAACAATATAAAGATGAACAGGTTGTATCTTTACTATTAGCATTAAAGATATTCCACTGATCAAGGTGCATCTGTACTTCCACTGGAAGGATGCATCTGTTTTTAGCCTCAGCATTACACAGCTCAGATGGGGTATATCTGTAAGTGTTGAATCAACAATACCCAGCTGGACAGGTTGTGTCTGTAAGTCTAGCTTCAACAATGCAACACTAGAAAGGACGTGTCTATGAGTCTAGCATCAAAAATACAATGCTTGAAAGGGTGCACCTGTAAGTCTACCATCAACAATGCACCACTGAAAGGGATTTGTCTGTAAGTCTAGCATCAACAATACACAGCTAGAAAGGGTGTGCCTGTAAGTCTAGCATCATCAATACGCAGCTCGTAAGGGGCATGCCTGTATGTCTTGAATCAAAAATGCACAGCTGGAAGGGACGTGTCCGTAAGTCTATCCTCAATGAAGCACAAAAAGAAAGGGTCTGTAAGTCCTGCATCAATAGCACATAGCAGGAAAGGTTGAGGTGTTTCCTTCCCCTCTATGGGGAATGGTTATCAAACATTTGTAGTCATAATTTCTATGTCCCTTGAGGTGGATTGGTGATCCAAAGGCATAGCTTGTTTAAATGCCAGTTACAAACATGGTGCTAAAATAAATGAATGAGAGTAAAAGACATAGGCCCTCATTATGGGCCAGATTTAGCAAGCGTTTTGCATGGTGCAAACAGCGAAATTCGCTGTTTGTGCCATGCAAAATGCACATTGCGATGCCCATTCCCATTTTGCAAGTCGGTAACCTGGTTACCAACTTGCAAAATGGGAATGCGACTCGCAAATAGGAAGGGGTGTTCCCCTTCCTATTTGCGATTTGCATTGCGATGTAGAATTGCTTTGTGACCGCGGTCGCAAAGCAATTCACAGTTAGCACCCATTTCAAATAGGTGCTAACCCATTTGCAGAAGGGAAGGGGTCCCATGGGACCCCTTCCCCTTTGTGAATGGCCCTGAAAAATTTTTTCAGAGCAGGCAGTGGTCCTATGGACTACTGCCTGCTCTGAAAAAATGAAACACAAACGTTTCATTTTTTCGTTTGTGTTGCAACTCGTTTTCCTTTAAGGAAAACAAGCTACAATACAAAAAAAAACTGCTATATTAAAAAGCAGTCACAGACATGGTGGTCTGCTGTCTCCAGCAGGCCACCATACCTGTGAGTGCTGCGAATCGGAAGTGAGTCGTAAATAGCAACCCAACTCATTAATATTAATGAGGTGGGTCTTTGCGACCCCCTTCCGATTCACAGATGGTGTCAGGGACACCATCGAGCATCTGATTTTGCGACTCTCAAATTGCTAATCGCTCAGACCCGCAATTTGAGAGTCGCAAAATCGGATTTTCCTACATCTAGCCCTTAGTAATTGGCGGTAAAATCTGCTTACTGCCGTGGAATCGGCCGCCAGAAGACAGTCGCCGCGGCTACCAGGTGTCCGCTGTATTATGGCCACAGCTGGATTTCTGCCAGAAGGATGGCGAAAATACGGATGTGGCCATGTCGGCGGATGGTGGTAAGGTGGCCGATAATACGGCCTGGCGGTGTTCTGCTGGCGGATGCTGCTGGTGGCAGCAGCGCCCGGTCCCTTGTCCTGCGGGAGGGCCCCCTAAACACAGGTAAGTGGGTGCTCCAACAGGGGAAGGGGGTGGGAGGTGTTGTGTGGGGTGTGTGTGAATGTTTGTGCGTGCGTGTATGCGTGTGTGTGTTCTGTTTTGAATGTGTGTGCATGTATGGAGGTGTGAGTGCGTATATGTTGTGGTCTGTGAATGAGTGTCTGCGTCTATGTATGAAAGTGTGTGCGGATGTATGTGTGAATGGATGTATGCATGCGTGGATGAATGTGGAACTGGGTGTGTGCATGTGTGTGTGCGTGTGCGAATGGGGGAGAATGTAGGGGGGGTTTGGAGAGGAAGGGGGCTGGGGGGGAGTTTTGAGAGGGGGGGTGGGGCTGGGGAAGACCTCTATCAGTGACAGGGAACGGATTCCCTGTCACTGATAGTGCCTACCGCCATGGTTTTCGTGGCGGTAAGGGAACCAGGGAAACCATGGTGGTAGGCGGGGTCATAATCCCGCAGGCAGTATAGAGACGGCCACCTGGCTGGAGATTGATATCACCAGCCCGCCGTGGCGGTCGCTGTGGTATATTGGCGGTTTGGCTTCAGCCAAACTGTCAATGTCATAATATGGTGGAAAGTACCGCCAACCTGTTGGCAATACTTTCCACCATATTACTGCCGACTGCCAGGGCCATAATGAAGGACATATTTTTGTTTCTCCTGGGAAGTCAGTAAGTATCGCTCAGGTGTGTTTTGTGCATATTCTGGTTGTTTTTAGAACAACTTATAAATCATTTTCTGATTCTATATGTAGCCTCGCCAATGAGGAAGCAGTGGGGAACTGAGAGCTGCGTCATGCTTGTTTGCCTTTTCCCTTCACTAGTCTCCATGTATCTGCACTACCTCTGTTCATCTGTAAAAGGATCACTGCTCAATACTGGGGTCTGGGAGAGGACAAGGAAATGATAAGTTCTGGGTGGGCTCTACACTGTGCAGATCAGCAGATGTCTCAGGGAAGGCCTCGACGACAGATATACAATAGTGAGCAAGTGTTATCAAAGTGAGGATCCTCTTTCAAGTGCATGCATTACACCGGGGCACTTGGGGCCAAAGTACACAGTGCACAATCGAGAGTGCGCACGCAGGTGCCACACTCTTACTAGCTGAAAGGTAACTCCTCGTCCTCTCTTGGGACTTTGTTTGGTGAGTGGTTTGGCTGATGGGAATTGATGGGTTGCTTTGTTTCTACTTTTTTGCATCCCATTTAAGACTGTGCCAGAGTTGCAGAATAGGAAATACAGATTACAAAATCTGACCCACATTGCTGAAAATAAACGCTTAGATGCTTGCAAATTACCAAGTACCTAACCCTGACTGGGGGTGGGCAAAGAATTCCGCTCCACCAGCGGAGTTCACAGAGTTTACACCCCCTCCCACTCCACACTCCGCGGTTCGTGAAGTACACACAAAGCAGAGTTTTTTCTCTTGCTCGCTCTCTCCAACGTTACATTGGTGGACATGAGTGAGAGAAATCGCTAATTTGGTGAGCAAGATTTCTGAACGTGAGCGGTCGCAGTAGGCCGCAACCACTCACTATGGGAAAGCTTCTGCTCGCATTGAGGAAGCTGCAGCTCAAGTAGAAAATCTACTTGAGCGGCAAAAAGAAGTTAGCGCCCTCCGACACTCCATGTGATTCAGTTTGCGCTGATTTTACAGCGCAGAGAAAGTCCCGCTCTGAAAAACAGCGCACCTTACCAAAACTCCGCCACTTGCGGAACTCCACATAGCAAGGCAGAGTTTTTTCAGCATTTTGTGGAGTTCCGCGTAGCGCAGCTACTCGAACTCTGCCCAGGCCTAACCCTGACCCTAGCCCTTGAACTAACTATAGCCATTGAAACTAACCCTAGTCCTCAGCCTAACCACAGCCCTGAGCACAGCCCTAGCCTTGAATCTAAAACCAGCCCTGAACTAAACTAGAGGCCTGAAGCAAAGACCCACCCTGAAGCTAACCCTAGCATTCGGCTTGGTCCTAACTCTAGCCCTGAACCTAACGTGTGTGCTGGACCTAATCCTAGACCACAGCCTAAACCTAGCTCTGGAGCTAAGCCTTGACCCTAACTCTAGCCGTAACCTAAGACTTACCTCAATACTTATCTCACAATATAGGTGAAGACGCTAATATTACTTCTATGCCTTCATCCTGATGATATTTTGAACATAATATTTCAAACTCAACATTCTTGGGGTGCGCCTCCACAATCAGGGGATTCGCTGCTTACCGATTCTTTCGGTTTGGGATCTCAGGAGAGCTGGGGCTGGAGGAGCCATCAGACTTCTCAAAGATACTCGAAGGGCCATCGAGGCCTTTGTGGAGCCGGTCACTGATCTCCCCCTGGGAACTAGAGAGGAAAAAGAAGTGTCTGTAAAGTTCAAATGTTACAGGAAAATTCCAAAGCATCCTCCGAGCACTGCATGATTTAGGTGACATACACAATGGTCTTCTGGGTCAGTTGTCAACAGTAAAAGTCACAGAGTTTTAATTTCACCCAAAGCTGTGAAGTTTTAGAGGAAAGGGACAGCAGGAGCATCCTAGCACCAGTGAGATCCTGGCTACGGTCTTGCTCGTAGAACCGTGGAGGATTCAGCCCTGTTTCCCAGGTCCATGAGTGATGTGCTGCTCCAGTCCAGCTTTTTACTTAGAATTCTGGGACTTCTTGTCCTGTTTATTCCCTGTTAAAACAGGACTAAAAGTCCCAGAATTCAACTAAAAAAACTGGACTTGAACAGCACACCATGCATGGACCTGGGAAACTTGGCAGCTATGATGATTGAGGCTGAGACCAAAGTAACAACACCACATGCCTGTTCCTAGAACTCTAAGGGCGAGTTTCCTAGTATATCACACAGTGCAGAGCTGCAAACAAAATTATGCCATGTGAAAGGGAGAGAGCAGATCAATACCATATCCACTCAGATATGACCCTGTTGTTCTTTTCCAAACCTTTGGCACTCTTTGGGGCTGCATAGTACCACACACCAGAGTGCAAAGGTATTTGTGTGTGAGTGTGTTGTACATAATGAATAAATTATGTTTTCTACTGGAAGATTACCCTTAAAGTACAATATGCTACGTTAAGACATAGTTTAAAACTTTTCACACTTTGGATTGTATGTATGTTGTACAGTGGAGCCAGCCCACACGAAGAGTTTGAAACATCTTGGGGGGGGGGGGGGGGGGGGGGAGAGGGGAACGTTTTCCTACTTTGCCCCTCCCTCAAGGAGGATTCATTTTCGGTGTAAAGTCTTACCTACCATTAGTAGACAGGTTTTTAAATCAAAAACCCTGCGACGTAGGGTAAGAGTGCCCTTGTACCACTCATGGGGTACTCCCTTTTACTTAAAGTAGCAGAAAGTAGCACAATATACCACTTTGTGTTACGTTAGGCAACTTTCCAGATTAAAAAGTGATGTGCAGGAATCCTTAAACACTTTGCTCTATTTTGTCTCACTCATGGTGACTTTGCACCCTCAAAAAGGGGCATATTTACAAGCCCCTTGAGCCGCCCTAACATCATTTTTTTTACACTAAGGAGGTGTTAAGGAGGCCTTTCTCCTGCGCCGTATTTACAAAGTGGTGCTACTTTGTAAACCCTTGTGCCACATTATGCCTGCACAAGGCATAACGTATGCAAGGGTGGCGTTACGTCGCAGGGAGGCCTGAAAAAATGCACAGTGAAATTTACATTTCAGTGTTCCATTTTTTCCATCATTTTTAGCACCTGCTCAGAGCAGGCGTTAAATGACGCACCCATTTTAATCAATGGGCCTCCCTGTATTTTGCTGCACTACCGTCAAAATCTGACGGTAGTGCAGGGAAGCACCACAATAGCATCAAAAGTGCTGACGCTATTGTGCTGACGCCTGCCATGGTACGGCAGTACGGCATAAATACGGTGCAACCATGTCGTAAGAGGGGCAGGGCCGACGCAAGAACAGTGAAAAGTGTAAACTCCCAAAGCACACGCTCAACATGTAAGGAACGCCACCTGGGTCCTTACACATCCGTCATATACTTTGGGGGCCCTATTGAAAGACTTGAGGGACATCACAGGAAAACAGCAACGCATGCGCCACCAGCCGCCTGTGTGCGAGTCAAACTGAGGTCAGTTATGAGCACTGAGTACTCCTAGTATGTATGTGAGTGCTGGTCCGCCCCATACGTACAGGGCTCCTGCTGCACATGCAGATTTCTGGAGCCAGCCCATAGGAACGGCTGGTTGGCAGACAGAGTTTGCTCATTCAGGCCCATATTTATACTTTTTGGCGCACAACTGCGCCAATGCAGTTGTGCGTCAAAAATTTTACCGCCGGCTAACGCCATTCCAACGCGCCATGCGGGCGCCTTATTAATGGAATAACGTTAGCCGGCGCTGCGGACTGGTGTGTGTCAAAAAAAATGACTGACACCAGGCAGCGCCGGCGTATGGGAAAATGGGGGTTGTGCGTCCAAAAATGGTGCAAGTCAGGTCTGAGGCAAAATTCAGGCCTCAAACCGGATTTGCGCCATTTATTTTGACACCCAACCTCCATTGACATGACTCCTGTCTTAGCAAAGACAGGAGTCATGCCCCCTTGCCCAATGGCCATGCCCAGGGGACTTATGTCCCCTGGGCATGGTCATTGGGCATAGTGGCATGTAGGGGGGCCCAAATCAGGCCCCCCTATGCCACAAAAAAAAATAGGAAAAAAATACTTCCCTGAACTTACCTTTACTTCCCTGGGATGGGTCCCTCCATCGTTGGGTGTCCTCCTGGGGTAGGCAAGGGTGGCAGGGGGTGTCCCTGGGGGCAGGGGAGGGCACCTCTGGGCTCCTTCCGAGCCCACAGGTCCCTTAACGCCTGCCCTGACCCAGGCGTTAAAAAACGGCACACATCAGGCTGTGCGCCGTTTTTTGAGGCCTACCCCCTCCTGTGTGGCAAAATGACACCAGAGTATAAATAAGGGGCACAGGCCTTAAAGTAATTTTTTGGAAGGGAGCGCCTACCTTGCATACAATTAACGCAAGGCTGGTTCCCCCTTCCAAAAAATGACACACATGGTGGAATTTTGACGCCCGCGGGGTCGGGCGTCAAAGTATAAATATGGGGCAGGGTTTGCGCTGATTGTGCGTCAAAATTTTTGACGCACATTCGGCGCAAACAGAGTATAAATATGCCCCTCACTGTACTAAAAGTAGGCTGTCATTCCAGTAATAATCTTCATTCTAGGCATCCAACAGCGCCATGCAGTGCACGGCCACCAGGTGGCGCTCCTGTTCCACAGTCTGCCTGCCTTTTGCAGTCTTTGCGCACGGATTCGGTCCATGCATATGCTTTGGAGTACTGATTCCAACACACACCTGATTCTATAGCAGGACCGGAGGCGAGGATTATGCATATCTTTCTTCACTTTTTATTAATCAGCAAGTTCAAAGTTAAACACAAAATTAACAGAAAAACTACAAGTTCCATGTAGCCGCCGCCATGGAAAACCAGTATCCAATGAGGTTCCTCCTTTCACGCTGGTATAAATATCCTCAGCTGCGACACACTTCCTCTTTCTTCACTGCTCCGTCAGATAAGTGCCTTTACTGCCTCCGTTTAAATTTGCTCTTGGCTTTGTGTTTGCTTTGCTTGGCGCGTTATTGCCTTTTGTTTCGACTGTGGTAGCAACGAGTGTTGCTACGGGTGTGTGCTCGACTCGGAACACGCGTTCCGCTCGAGCGCTTTGACTTTTGCATTTTTCCGTTTAGGCTGTTGTAGCAACGAGCGTTGCTACGAAGGTGCTCGGAACACGCGTTCCGCTCGAGCGCCTTTATTTTCATTACTTTCAGTCTTCTCCACACGCGTCGCACCCGACAGAGGACGCGCGTGTTTTGTTTTACGCATTCTTTTCATTCTTTGTCTACACACGCGTCGCACTCGACTGAGGGCGCGCAGTGTTTGTTTAAAGCGTGTTTGAGCGCTCGGGTGTTCTGAACACTGGGCGCTCGGTTTGTGGATTTATTTCTTCCATATTTTTCAACACCTCTGTGTTTTTTGCTGTTCCCTACCCCGTGACACCTGTTGGTCGGTAATACCCCCGAGGGGAAGACATTTTTGTTTATAATTGTGATTTTCTTGACAGAGGGGGTAGGGAATTACCCTTTATATATTTTTAATAGGGTGTAATTCTCTGTCACATTATTGTGCTTCGTCTGAACCTCAGCATGCAATCCTCTCAGGAACATGAGTCTTTTGCCAACATGTCCCCAGGTGAGGGTCCCTCTCACCGTACCATTCCCCCAGGGGTGGACGCTTTGTTCTCGCAAGCGATTTCGCACGCTTTGGCCCCTCTTAGGGAGACCGTAGCTGAAGTCACAGAACAGGTGTCCAAGGATACGGGCATGTTTGGCGTGACGGGAGCGGAGGGTGATACATCTACCCTTCCGGCTCCCAAGAATAGGCGCAAACGCGACGCGGGGCACCTGGAGGATAGCGATTTTTTATCACACTCCAAGAGTGCGTGCGCGCATACGCGTTTACCCTCCCGGGAGGGTCGATTGCCCGGAGTAATGGGTGACATGCTTCACCATCTATGGAACCCTGATTCAGGTTCACCTAAAGGCATCATGGGTGGTTCAGACGAGGATTCCTCATCTTTGGACGATGACTCAGGTCGCCCTTGGCGTCCTAATGCTACCCTACCGGATCCTTCTGACCCTGGGGATTCTGACTCAGATATGTTTGAACCGGAGGGTATCTACCATCCACGTTCCTCTGAGTGGCGGCCAGACCTCAAGGTTGCGGAGTATGTCGCCAGTAAAATTAGGCAACCCTTGGACAAGGAAGTGCGTGCTCGTTTACGGGCCGAATGCCCACGCCCATCTTTATCAGATAAGGTCGCTTTTACTCCGGATATAGACCCGAAAATTTGTACATTTTTTGCAAAATACACTAAAGGTCCCAAGAAGGGGATAGATCGCTCCTGGAGGGCATGCCAGGACAAGCTTCTCGATGTGTTGGGACCCCTCACGCAGATAATTCAATTGGCAGAACGTGCCAAACATTCTAACACTCCCCTTCAAACGGACATTGTCGCAGGATGGGCCCAGAGAGCTGTCTGTCTACTGGGCAATGCGAACTGTGCCATTTCGGCAGAAAGGCGCAGGTCTCTATTAATTAAAATTGACCCCAAATTGGGAGAACTTTCAAACTCGGAGGCAGGGGCTATTGCCCAAGGCAATTTATTTGGTGACCCTTTTGTAAAAGAATTGGGTACATTCGTTGCTAATTTTTCGGCTCTGGATAAGGCTCAGTCATCCATTAAAAAGATTTTTCCCAGTAAGGTTTTTGGCGGGGCCGGACGAGGCAGGGGTCGCTCTTCCGGCCGTCCTTACCAACAAGGCCCCGGTTCCTTCCGAAACAACGGTTGGCATGATGGCCGACAGGGAACGTTCTTCCCCAACAGAGGAAGGGGAAAAGGCAGAGCTTCCAGAACCGCACGTGGAGCAGCCAATGCCCCAGGAGGTCCCTCTGGTAAGGCTTATCCCTTTTTCCCCTCGAAATTTCGGAGGGAGATTGCGGTATTTCAAGACCAACTGGAGACGTATTACATCAGACGCTTGGGTGCTACAGACAGTGTCGGGGTTTCAAATTGAATTCTGGGGTACCCCAATTCAAGGGAAACTGCCACCACCGATAGTGTTTTCTGCAGCAGACTGCGAACTCATAGATTAAGAAGTTCAGGATCTTCTGGACAAGGGCGCCATAGCCTTAACTTCCCGGCACCCCAGGGGTTTTGTAAGCAACATCTTCTTAGTAGAAAAAAAGGACAAGGGTTTTCGGCCTGTTATCAATCTTCGAGCATTCAACGAATGGGTTGTTTACAGGCATTTCAAAATGGAAGGTATTCATTTGCTCCGCGACCTCCTTCTTCAGGGGGACTGGATGGTGCGCCTAGATCTAAAGGACGCATACCTCACCGTCCCTATTTTTCCCCCTCATCGCAGATTCCTTCAATTCATCTGGAACGATCAGGTATTCAAATTTACCACTCTCCTGTTCGGTCTCTCGTCGGCACCGTGGTGCTTTACCAAACTCCTCAAACCAGTGGTGGAAACACTGAGGTTGCAGGGCATACGGCTCATCATTTACCTGGACGACATCCTTTTATTGGATCAATCCAGGTCTCAACTTTTATCCAATATGAACACAACTATTGCTCTTTTTCAGGATCTGGGGTTTGTAATCAACCAACAAAAATCGGAACTCTCTCCGACCCAATCGTTAATCTTCCTAGGTTTTCTCATAGATTCTCGTTCGGCATCCCTCAGTCTTCCGACGACAAAGATATCCAAGATAAAGAAGGAACTGAGGAAAGTCCTTCAGCGAAACAGGATTTCTCTACGTCAATTAGCCCGAGTGGTCGGCCTGCTTTCCTCCTCAGTTCAGGCCATCTTTCCAGGTCCCCTACACTACAGAGCCCTACAGCGCCTGAAGGCCTTCCACCTTCGCTGAGGGGTGACTTATTCCGAACTCATCTCCCTATCTCAGGAGGCGAGGATGGAATTACATTGGTGGCTGGACCACATGGAAGCATGGAATGGCAGAGCCATTTTCGGAGCAGCCCCGGATCTGGTGATAGAGTCAGACGCCAGTCGCCAGGGATGGGGGGCTCGATGCGGGGACATTTTGTTTGGGGGACGCTGGACCCCACAGGAGCTCACCATGCATATCAATTGTCTGGAGCTCCTGGCAGGATCGTTTGCGATCAAGTCCCTAACGAGAGACAAAGGGGGTGATTCTGACCCCGGCGGTCTTAGACCGCCGGGGCCAGGGTCGGCGGGAGCACCGCCGACAGGCCAGCGGTGCCCCGCAGGGCATTCTGACCGCGGCGGTAAAGCCGCGGTCAGACCGGCAACACTGGCGGTCTCCCGCCAGTGTACCGCTGCCCTGTTGAATCCTCCAAGGCGGCGCAGCTAGCTGCGCCGCCGAGGGGATTCCGACCCCCCCTACCGCCATCCAGTTCCCGGCGGTCCGCCCGCCGGGAACCGGATGGCGGTAGGGGGGGTCGCGGGGCCCCTGGGGGCCCCTGCAGTGCCCATGCCACTGGCATGGGCACTGCAGGGGCCCCCGTAAGAGGGCCCCTACAGGTATTTCACTGTCTGCTTGGCAGACAGTGAAATACGCGACGGGTGCAAATGCACCCGTCGCACCTTCCCACTCCGCCGGCTCGATTACGAGCCGGCATCTGGCATCTTCGTGGGAAGGTCGTTTTCCCCTGGGCTGGCGGGCGGCCTTTTGGCGGCCGCCCGCCAGCCCAGGGGAAAACTTGAAATACCCGCCGCGTTCTTTTGACCGCGGCGCGGTATTTTGGGGGCGGAATTCTGGCGGGCGGCCTCCGCCGCCCGCCAGAATCAGAATCACCCCCAAAGTCTCATGTGTGGTTCTTCTCCGGATGGACAATGTATCGGCGGTACAGTACATAAACCGTTTAGGGGGGACGCGATCGAGAGCCTTAGCGGAACTAGCAAAGGACTTTTGGCATTTTTGTCTCCAACACCAAGTCTCGGTCACAGCAGAGTATCTTCCGGGGGCCCAGAATACTTGGGCGGATTGGAACTCCCGTTTTCTCACGGATTCCAGCGATTGGCAGTTACATCGACAGATTTTTCAGGCGATCATGACCCGTTGGGGTCCCTGCACAGTAGACCTCTTTGCGTCCAGGTGGAATGCTCATCTTCCCCTATACTTCAGCTGGCGCCCGGATCCGGGAGCGGCGGCAGTAGATGCGTTTCTCCAACATTGGGGGACACTTCAAGGTTATGCTTTCCCACCGTTTCTTCTTATCCCGCGGGTCGCAGCTCAGGTTCGCCGTCACGAGGCGACAATAGTTCTTATAACCCCCTGGTGGAGGTCTCAGGCTTGGTTCCCGACTCTGCTGGAACTCTCCTGCGAGTGCCCCCTTCGTCTCCCAGTTTTTTCCTTGCTCCTCCGGGACCCGTCGGGATTTTATCACCCCCTGGTCCTTCAGGGTCATCTCTCTCTCATAGCTTGGAAGATTTCAGGCATCGTTGGCAAGACGACCGACTTTCGCAGGAAGCTAAAAACTTAATTGCGCAGGCCTGGGCCCCTGGGACATGCAAACGATACACTTCAGCATGGAACAGATGGTCTCGTTGGTGTGTGGGCAAACACCGTGATCCCATGGGGGCCAGTATTACAGACATCATAAATTTCCTTGCAGAATTAGCGGAATCTGGTCTCGCTTATTGTACGATTAACTCTTTTCGTTCAGCTATATCTGCGGGTCACCCCCCTCTGAACAACCTCCCGGTCGGCGAACATCCCTGGATATGTAAACTTCTCAAGGGTATTAGACTCTCCAGACCTCCACAACCCAGATATGCGAATCTCTGGGATGTAAACATAGTCCTTAATCTTTTAGCCTCATGACAGGATAATCAGTATTTGTCACGGAAGGAGTTGTCTGCCAAATTAGCCATGCTTTTATGCCTCATTTCATGTAAACGTGTGTCAGATATCAGAGCTCTGGATGTATCAGCTCGTGTCTTTACTCCAGAAGGAGTCACGTTTACTATTTCTAGGAGAACAAAGAATAATACCAGGTCAGTATCCTATCCAGCTTTTCCTGATTCCCCAAAATTATGCGTGGTTAGATGTCTCAAGGTCTATGAGGAAATAACCGTGAATCATAGACCTCCAGGTGAAAATCAATTATTGATTTCCATAAAAAGACCGTTTAAGGCGGTTTCTTCTCCTTCCATTGCCAGATGGATCCGATGGATTCTGTCTGAGGCAGGTATCGATATTCAGGTTTTTGGCACCCATTGTACACAGGGAGCCATGGCCTCTAAGGCCATACAAGTGGGGGGTAGATTGGAGGACATCATGCATGCTGCGGATTGGTCTTCTGAATCTACTTTTAAAAAGTTTTACTTTAAACCAATTCATGAGGCAGCCTCACTGGTGGTGGGTAAGCTTTGAACTTGCATAATCCTCGCCTCCGGTCCTGCTATAGAATGCGAAATTTCCTAGCTATCGTGAAGGAAAGTTTCAATTCTATTAAGGACACGGAGGCGAGGATTATCCCACCCACATACTACTCTCGAGTTTTTCTGCCCACCCGAACTCTTGTATCTTCGTATGGAGGTGGTATATTTGCATGTATACCTTTATTTATTTATTTATTTATTCCTTATCTTTGCTCATGTATCTAGTTTTCTTTAAACGATGTTGATGGTCATTAGGCTTGTAATTATGATTCAAGTTTGTAAAATATGTATATTCCATACTTTATTGGCATTAGAATGCAACGTTGAGTTATCAGTTTGGGCCCTAATTTCACCGTCTTTTATAGGTTCCCAGACTACATCCAATTGACTCGAACAGGATTTCCGCAGTGAAGTCGAGGAAGTGTGTCGCAGCTGAGGATATTTATACCAGCGTGAAAGGAGGAACCTCATTGGATACTGGTTACCATGGCGGCGGCTTCATGGAACTTGTAGTTTTTCTGTTCATTTTGTGTTTAACTTTGAACTTGCTGATTAATAAAAAGTGAAGAAAGATATGCATAATCCTCGCCTCCGTGTCCTTAATAGAATTGAAACTTTCCTTCACGATAGCTAGGAAATTTCGCATTCCAGGTAACAGAAGGAGGTAGCCATACACCTGAGCGCCAACCGAACGACAAGCGAGCACCAGACAAATTCAGCCTTTGGCGGGATTCTCTGTCTCAATCTAGATGACAGCTCAGTTGTTAATTTTAAGAGACTTAAAATTTGTTCAGAAAATACTTTGAAAAACCGGTATCTTCCCAAATCTAGCTTTTAAGGAATAATATGTATGAGGGTTACAAGGACATCTTTTGCCTCACTGGGCATGTTTTGCTTTGGTTCTGACCAGATTATAGAAATGCTATCCCCTGCGAACTGGCTTTCGGGAGCGTGCGAGCACTATAGATCACGTGTTCGGACTTCAGCTTTTATTTTGGAAGCAGTTGCTCTAGGGGTTCGCCCACTCCACGTGGTATTTGATGATCTATATCTGCGGTCCACTTGGACACTCTGTCAGGCGCTAACTAGGGATTCCCCAATTTCTTTTGGATATAATTATTAGGTTCCTTGAGCCCAGTTATGCAGACTCAAGATGAGGCCAATTGGACGAATTGACCGATTCATCCCTGCTACTGGTCGGGTCAGGCTGGGCGGCATCCTTGCCCCTACTCTCGTCACACTGTGTACTGAGTATCTGGTTCCTACCTGGACCAATGCGAGAATGATGCACCAAGCCTGACCACCGGTAGGGTCCCTGCTCTCATGTTTGCAGACAACATGATTTTACTCTCCTAGTCATCAATGGGTTTCCAAAAAGTAGTAGACCATCTTGATTGTTTCTGAAGTCAGAGGGGATTTGAGATCAATGTAGGTAAAGCTAGGTGCAGGGGGTTACCCCTGTCATTCCACAAGCCCTAATCCCAGGTTAAGGGAAACCCCCCTGCAGCGGGTGCGTACATTTGATTATCTAGAGATCACGCTTACACAGGAGCTTGACTGGCATACTCACATTGCACAGTGCAGGGTTCAACTCAGTCAGCGAGGGAAATAGTGATCATGCATCGAGGCACCCAATTCCTTCCCATTGTCCCACTACTCCAAGTCTACCAACTAGGAGCAGCTCCGTATGAGGCAGAGTTATGGGCTCATAGGGACGTCGACTGCTTGATGTCAGTCAAAAACTGATATTTGCACCAATGGTCGTCCCCATTAGCACCTCCCTTCTCCCTCTTAGACTGGACATGGGCCTCAGACCACTCTCAAATGCGATTGGAGTGAGACCCATCTTGTATTGGAGAAGGGCATGGGCAACGTCTGAGCTACTCATACCAACAGATTACCAAGAGAATAATTTACTGGTCTTGAGGAAAGCCGATGACCTTTGGGCATAAGTAAGCTGAAACATGTCAACCTTTTGACCTTTTTCATGCCGCGCTAAATTTGCAAAGTGGTGTAATGCATGCATTGTGCCACTTTGTAAACACTTGGGCCAAACTATGCCTGCGCCAGTCATAATGTATGCAAGGGACGGCGTTCCCACGTTAGGAGGCCCAGAAAAATAACACAGTGGAATCTGTGAGATTTCACTGCATCATTTTTTGCATCATTTTTAACTCCTGCTCAGTGCAGGCGTTAAATTGAGGCACACCATTGTCTATAATGGGCCTCTGTGTACTTTGCAACATTAGCGCCAACGCTAATGCTGCAAAGTGCCACAATAGAGTCTGAAATTATGACACTGTTGACCCTAATGTGCGCCATGGTGTACCTTATCATTAATACAGAGCATGTGGTGGCGTTAGGAGGACGCAATGGGGCGCAAGAAAAGTGGCGCTCCTTGTAAAGAACCATCGCTTTTCTTAAATCTGGCCCTAAACGTCCTAAGCACATCTCACACTGTTTCACCTTGCCCCGGTCCCTGTTTATAATAAACAATAGCATTTCCAGGGATTGGAGACAATTTTAATTCACTTTATGCACCGATCCCACCATGTCTCTTCTGAGAAGACTCTACCTCCGCATGGAGACGAGACCTTATGATGATGCAACTGACTACTAGTGCTCTGGTGGAGGAAATGTACCTGTGAAGAAAAGCAGACCTTGGGGACCTCAATACTATTTCAAGAAGAGACTCTAGCTCCTTAAGAATGATGTGGGTGCACTGCCATCAATTTTTTTCCCCAATTTCTAGATCATCCACCAAATACAACTAACGGGCTGCAGAAGATGAGAAGCGTGCAGGGGCAGCCTATGTTGGGTCCTTTAACCCAGTGTTCCCCAACCCCCGGGCCGCGGACTGGTGCCGGTCCGTGGATCAATCGGCACCGGGCCGCCCCACTGTGGCGGGCGGTAAATGTTTGATAATTTTTCCGTGGCCCGCTTGTCACACAATGGGATAAGCGGGCCACGGAAAAATGATCAAACATTTACCGGTCCGCGGCGATAAAAAGGTTGGACAACACTGCTTTAACCGATGCCTTCATTAGGGTGAATTTGAGGAACAGCAGATTCTAGATGAGATCGAACTGGCAGCTGCCAGGTAGCACTTTTCACATTTCGATATGAGACTGACCAGTTACTACCCAGTGGGCAAGTAACTTAATATCAGGAGATTGGTTGTGCCCCTCCTGTGGAGAGCATAAAGAAATGATGGAGCGCACCATATTTTTTGCCCAGCTTAGCTGAGCAATATGAAAAAATGGATTATGCACTTTGACGGAACTTAGGTGCCAGGGAACACAAGGAGGCATTAAGAACTTTGAAGTCAGACACCAGTCAATGCATATTTTTTGCAGTCGCGTGGTGTTTTTTGTCAATGTGGAGAGTAAGGCAGAAGCAGAGTACTTAGCAAGTAGAATCTGACATCATCGTGGTACCGCTTGTGCACTAAAGGCCTCATTTACAAGCGGCCTGTGCCATCGGTGCATCACTTTTTTTGATGCACCTGTGGTGGAAGCCGTTCAGGGCCATAACTACAAGGCCACGCAAAGCCACTTTGTGTGGCTTTACATGGCTTTGTAGATAAGGTCCCCTTTCACGCAGGACTCTGCATGAAAGGGGCGTTCCATAGTGTTGCTGTGTGTGTTCCCATGCAAAACCCAAGGAATCTGACGCATTCCCAGATTTACAAGGTTTCATAAACCAGAGAATGTGTCAGTTTCGAACACCACCCCAGCGTGGCGTGAGGGTGGCACAACCGGGAGCAATAACATTATTTCTTTCTGTTTTTAACTCTTTCTCTGTGTGCTGCATTCTGCAGCACATATGGAAGGAGGAAAATGCCTCTTGTGATTGTTTTTGTACAGGAAGGTATCCCTTCCTGCACAAAAACAATCCCCGCAACAAAGGCACCCTTGCACCATTGTGCATGGGTGCCTGCATTGGTGCTTGGCAGCAATTTGTGGGCCAGTGTGGGGGACAAGGTCAGGAATGCACTGTATCTTGTAAACATTGTGCATTCCTGCCCTTTTGTTGTGATGCAGGGCAGCGCAGCAAAAAAGCTTGTGACGCTGCCCTGCGCTAAACGTTTGTGAATGAGGCCCTAAATGTCTCTATCTGCCATACATCATAGCAACTCATCTGAGCGAGGACATTTCTTAAGGTCATGGTATCCTTACTTTGACACTCGTACCGTTTTTTTTTATCCTCCAGGAACAAATCTTTTAATGTATGCATTTTAAGGCACTGGATTTAAATATTTATTGCATTCTTAATTCACTCTAAGTAGATTTTATTGTTATGACTGTTTTATTATGTACTTTTATGGCAAATTGCAGAAATAAAGATTTGATCATGAAGTTCTATCTTTCTCTGAGGTTTTCATAGCTCTTATGTCAAGATGGCGCAGGACTTTGCTATATCGCTGATAATATGTGCAGAGAGATATTGCTAGAGTTTCTGATATTTACAGAACTGCATTGAATGCCTGTGTGATGGCGTGCTCCATATATGCTGCTATGCTTTATGTAGCACTAGCACCCCAGGTCACCCTACTGGTAATCTGGAACCCATAGTAGATTGTCCCTCTTCTAATCTGGAGAATCCAGTTGTCCCTTGTTAGAAATGGGGTCTCTAGTTGGCAGAGGTAATCACCTTTGTCCAAGTAGGCACCACAATCCTCATCAGGGTAAGTCTCACACAGTCCAAATTATCCTATGTCCATCCTGTGGTTGCTTGGCACTGAGCAGTCAGGCTTAACTTAGAAGGCAATGTGTAAAGTATTTCTGCAATAAATCATGCAATAACACAGTGAAAATGCCACAAAAAGACACCACACAAATTTAGGAAAATATAAGATATTTATCTGATTAAATTAAGGTCAAATCGATCAGGATTTCATAAGTACCAGTTGAAATATTGCTTTTGCAGTGAAAAGAAGAGTCTTAGTTCATAAAAAATCAACAAATGTCTCTTGCAAGAACAAAGTATCTGGTATGCGTCAAAATTACATGCACGGAGGCCGCAGAGGAGGAGATGCGTGGAAAATAAAGGGTGTGCGTCAGATTTCTGGATGCACACAGATGATGCGTTGATCGTTTTCCACGCGTCAAGGGCTTTGCATCAAATTCTGGCACACAGGCTTGAATCATCTTTGCGATGCAGGGTCTTTTGACACCCAGGGACGATGCGTGGAAATCCTGGGCATGCAGGACGACGTCACAGATGCTGTGTCGATCCAGTGGGTGATTCATTGGAGTTTCTGTCACAGGGCAGGCGCTGCGTCGATTCCTCACGCAGGAAGTCAGGCTGCGTCGTACCAGCACGGCTATGCGTCGATACGGTGGGCAGGGAGTCGAAGGTCCAGTCGCAACTCTGATGCTGCGTCAATCTCCACTCAGGGAGCCGGGCTGCGTTGTTCCGGGGCGGGGGTGCAGTGATTTTTTCATCGCTAGGCAGGCTGTGTGTCGATTCTGGCAGGCTGTGCATCTTCTCAGCAGAGCCTGAGGCCAGCAAAGCAGCAGGGCAACAGCAAGGCAGCAGTCCTTCACAGCAAAGCAGTCCAGGTGAGTCCTTTGGGCAGCCAAGCAACTCCTCTTGGCAGGTGCAGGATCTAGTTCAAAGTGTCTGTCCCAGGAAGTGTCTAAATCGGTAGGGTCAGGGTCCCAGTTTGCATACCCAAAAGTGCCTTTGAAGTTGGAGAGACTTCAAAGAATGGTTATGAAGTGCACAGGGTCCCCTTTCAGTACTACCCTTTCTGCCAGGGTCCCAGTAGTGGGGTTTGGCAGTCCATTGTGTGAGGGCAGGCAACTGTCCTTTGAAATGTAAGTGTCAGGCCCTCCACCGTTCCAGCCCAGGAAGACCCATTCAGTATGCAGATGTGTGCAGGTGTGACTGAGCATCCTGTGTTTGTTGTTGTCTGGGTGAAATGCACAAGGGAGCTGTCAACCCGCCCAGCCCAAACGTGGATTGTAGAGAGGCTGGAAGGCACAGAAGGAATTAAGTGCAGATAAATACTCACTTTTTAAAAGTAGTATTTCTAAAATACTTCAAAACACAAGGGGGGGAAAAAAGGGAGAATTGGGCGGTCCCACATCCGGGACCGCGAACCCCAGGGTAGGTGCTACGGAGGACTTCGGCTACTTGAAAAATTTTCGGTAAGCCAGGCAAGAGGCCAGCGTGATCCCATGGAACCTGTTCTTTCAGTAAAGAGGGGTGACTAGTAGGAAAGAGAAGCCAGTCCGGCTTGACCTCAGTAAGTGACTGATGACGCCTTGACTGTGTACGATAGTCAGCAGGAGTATAGGTATATTGATATTTTGAGAGTGATTTCTTGATTTAGTAGGTCCTGAAGAAGCGTCACTGGATCCTGTTGGACCATCACAGACGCGAAACATGTCGACCGCATACTAATGAGGAGTGGATTATTTCCACCATCCTCTTTTCTTAAATGTTTTGTGTGAGTGTCCGAGCATTACCTCTGTTTCCACTCCCTACATTTTTTTATTTTTGACCATCTCCCAATAGCAAACAATAAATCATTGAGTGAGGGATTTGAGCCAATTTTATCCTTATCTTTCTCTCTCTTGTGGATTTGTTCTTTTCTCAGATCCATATTAGGTCCCACGGCATCATCGACTATATAAAAAGATCTCCGGCAAAGAGCCCCCCCTCGGGGGGTGCCCGTCAGACATTGCAGCGCCGGTCTGACGAGGAGCTGTCCGATGATGAAGCATGACACCAACCAAGGTGTGTGAGGACCATTGCTCCTGAATTTCAGGACTCCTTTTCTTTCCTCTTATTCGGAACAGTGTACCACTTTATATTTGCGTATTTCTAAAATAGTCATATCAAATCCAACTTCACCAATAAGCAGGATTTTGTATTACCATTCTGGACTTACTAAATATGACCTGTTTACCTCTTTCTGATCAGAATTTACCACTCAAACAGTATATGAGGGTAGCCCTAATGTTAGCCTATGAAAGGAGCAGGCCTCCCAGCAGTGGAAAACGAATTTAGGAGTTTTCTTCTACCAGAACATACAAAACACATAGGTAAATGTCCTGCTTTTTCCCTACACTGCACCCTGCCCTATGAGTTACCTAGGGCCTACCATAGGGGTGACGTATATGTAGAAAAAAGAGAGTATAAGGCTTGTGAAGTACTTTTAAACACCAAGTCGAAGTGGCAGTGAATCTGCACACACAGGCCTTGCAGTGTCATGCCTGAGACATGGTTAAGGGGCTACTTATGTGGGTGGCACAACCAGTGCTTCATGTCAACTAGTAGCATTCAAACTAAAGACCCTGGGCACATGTAGTGCACTTTACTAGGGACTTACAAGTAGATCAAATATGCCAATTAGGTATGAACCAATGTTACCATGTTTTAATGGAGAGAGCATAGGCACTTTAGCACTGGTTAGCAGTGGTAAAAAGTGCAGAGTCCTAAAACCAGCCAAAACAGTGTAAAAAAATGGAGGGAGGCAGGCAAAAAGTTGGGGGTGACCACCCTAAGGCTGTAAGGTTTAACATCCCTCCTTTGCGTCTTAAATTGTACTTTGTCAAGGATCAGGCCCAGGCACTCTCTACCACAGCTCTCCCTGCAAGTCTGGATTGGGATTAACTTTGGTTTCAGGAAGGCCTTTTCCATTCCTGACTTTAAAGTGAGCTATGAAATCTTTGTTTTTACTCCTATTGTTTTATAAATTTCAATTGCCTTCTCATTGTTTAAAAATAATATCTAATCGTTTTTTGATTTTCCTAATATTTGTGCTACCTGACCCCTCCTGTACCCAAAAAGGTAAATCTAGACCTGTGGAGAACAGGAGAGTAAAATCAGGATTCTCCTACCTTCCCTCCTCCTGGATGTTCTCGATGCCAATGGCGCTGCTCCGCCTTCCACGCAGGCGGCTCCCCCTGGACCGTGATGGGCTTCTGCTGGGGAGGGCGAAGGACTACACACAAGAAAACAGGAAATGAAGTGCAAGGATTACCCAAGGCAACCAGAGGACACATGTTGAAGTTAGATTTTTCACACTGTAATTCAAGCCATCCAGCCTAGGTCCAGTAATGCTGGTAACATGACAGATGTTCAGAATAACCAGGTAAGACTTTTTTCATGTAATTTAAATGGATTCATTTTCATAGTCTGTTGTTATCCTGAAAATGTGTTATCCATTAGGAGGTTTCGGGCCATGTGGTGAATGATCCATTTAAAAGGATCAAACCTGTTCAAGGTCCTTAACCAAGTGAGAACAATTATCCAGATGTGGAAAAATATGCCAGTGTCACTGCTGCCTGTTTCTGGATCCAGACACCATGGCGGAAACCTGCATCAAGAACCCGGCACAGTTTTCTTCAATAAAAAAAGGCCATTTGCCTGTACAGATCACATTGTGATATCATTGCAACGTAGTTTAACTGTCTCTCTATTGGTCAGAATCTAAATGTGTATGGCTGCTCCCAGAATTTTGCCACTCAATATTCAATCCATTGTGAAGGGTATGGCCAATCACTTCATGTTCAGACCAGCCACACCTGTTGCTTGGCAACAGGATTTGGTAACAGACGAATGTGATTGTCTAGAGCCATGTGACTATGGGTCTCAACATAGCTCTGCCATAATGGAACATTGATCTCAAATTTAGAGTTATGGGTAGAGCTCTGGTTCTGATGGAGAATCTTCAGCTGGCTCTGTGGTACGGAGCATCCTGTTGATGACTTTCCAAATACAGAAGACTTGCCTTATGTACAACCGACCTTTCAAAGCTATTACATACATGTTTTCCTGTCTACGACCATCATGCATATGATGCTGGTACTGGCAGAAAAAATAACAGTGGCCCCTCGTGCTGAGAGAAAACCCTCACGTGCATCAAGGACATTGATCTTTCATTAATTTTTCATTTTCCAAAAGCAATGCCCTGTTGTGTGGAGTATGTCTTTAGGAAACCATCCCATGTTGTCATACATGACGGGCAGGCCAGGATGGTTTGTGGGACCACAACCTCAAAAGTTTTACTTAACTATTCGAAGTGCTTATTTATGGTTTAAAAACCCACAGACCAGTTTTGCAGCAATACCTTTTGGACAGCTACAATTAATCTTTTCCTAGATGTGCCTTCTACTGTGGTCTGTGGCCCCTATTGTTCAATATATTAATGTTAAATCAGGTCAGTACCATAGTAAGAGAATCAGAGCTATGCCCATTCAGCTTAGAAGTTCTGCAGCACCTTTCTTAAGATCTTCTCCTATCTGCGACAGGACAGACAAGGCCCTTTGGCTGCTGACCTCCACAATGGAATGTGGTGCGCTAAGGGTTTCAGTGTGTGTGAATGCAGGTGGCATGTAGATATAGGGATCAAGTCATTGAGCATGCATTGGCCTTTTCAGCCTATTTCTCTCTAAGATTCAGAAATACAGAGGCTGCAGACTTTAGGTCTCAGCTTTGATTTTCAGAGCACAGACTTCCCATACATGCCAAAATGAGAACCAACAAGGTTGTATAGTTTGGGCATGTTTGGTCCACACAATGCATTACTAGTCTCTCAGTTGAATTCATCTGCTCTTCATGTGTTGCACACAAGATGGCCTCTTCTTGCTAATGTTCTATGTATGCGGTGCTGTATATACATACACTCAAATACCATATCAAGAGCTACTGAGGTGATTTAAGAATTCATATTGAAGTTGGATGGTGGGAATGACCAGGGGGGCTTGGAAGCTTGGACGGTACACATCACGTTCGGAAGCAGTAGCTTTAAAGCTTTAAAGCAGCCATGTGGTGAAAGTCTGGAGAGACACCCGACTACAAAGGGATAGGTGCATGCCCAACATCAAAGGAAGTAAGGGCTACAATGAGGCATGGAAAATCACAAGTGGGTGCAACGGAAAGACTTACCGCAGCAATGGCCTTAGGTCCCTCTGCAACACTGTGGGTGAGGACAAGGCTGGCCACTGCTGGACGGGACTGAGAAGGGGGCTTCTTTAGGGCGATCCCCAGCGTATCTAAGCTCTGACTGCGTCCACGGATTACTCGCTGGACAAACATAAGAAGAGACAGACAGACATACAGACATGTAGGAAGAAAGCACCAAAAGTTGGAAGTGGGGGGAAGGAGATGGGGAATGTTTGACCAAGAGAGACAAATACATTTAGAGAAGAACAAACCACATGGGAATAGAACAGACAGCTGAGTAAGACAGACACACAGATATATACAACACACAAAGGGACAGCAGTAGTAAGAAAGGAGATTCTATCTCAGTGATATCACAGGTGTATCCATGCTCTCCCTGGATGAGTAAGAGAGACAAACTTGGCAAAGAGAAATAAAAACGATGGAAACATAATTAACCCTAAAAGAATAGTATGGTTGTGAAGAGTGAGTGAGAAAAGGAGATGCTTGCACTGCAGATAATAAGGAAGTGTGAGAGAATGGTACAGAGGGAAAGGGGGAGAAGTAGACATAGAACAAGAAAGAGAGATGTTCAGACAAGTTCTCTCCAGAAACAGTGTAGGAGACTGATACTTTGGCCTCAACGGCTGCTCACATGCGCAAGAGGGGAGAAGCCACTCATTGAGTTTTTCAACATTGTGCTTGATGGAAGAAAGGAGCAAGGGCAGAGAGACAAAGTGAAAAGAGGAGAGACAGAGGGAAGTCACAGATACACATGGGAGGATATCATCACAGAGAATGTGGAGGGACAAATTAGGAGACATGAAGAGAAACCCCTCATAGACCCCATTTAAAAAACTCTTATTAGGATAATTTATAATTAAAGTTAGTGCCCAGCCTTCATTTTCCATGTTAATGCATTGGATAAAGTTGGTATTGAAGATGTTAACAATATAATAAATGTACAATTTTAAACAAAATGTGAACAGAATGCTGGTTAGATCCATCGGCTGAAGGCCAAGTAAGAACCTTTAAGAGATGGAGGTGTTGATAGACTAGCACATCCCCAGTTACCATCCTGAAGTCAAGGTTGGCTTGACATGCCACACAATCCACTTCCAATTAAAATTCAATCAGAAGGATTGGTCAAGTAATGAAACTGCTGAGTCAGCAATTCTGGAATGGCTTTGGTATACTGGGAAAATCTTGCAGCTCTTCAAGGAGGCTTTCAGAACCAAGCCAATCACTGAGTACAGTGCTTTCCCCTATGAAAGGGTCCAGCCCCACCAACTGTACTAAGGTCTCAACAAAAACAGAAACAGCAAGGTCAGGCAGAGGTCATCAGACCCCAGGACAAGAATTGGACAACACAGTGGTGCCTTGGAAGACACAGCTTGAGCTTTACCTACAGAAAGTTAAGGAATCTGACATGTCTCACTCTTCACAAAACCAAATACATTAAAAAGTGACTAAAGATACACATGTTGTAAAGAAGCAAACACAATTCTACTATTTAGGAAAACATATGCAGCTGAGATGACACATAAAGCGAGCAAGAGATAGAAAAACTGACCACTGAGAAAAATATTGATAGTGGCAATAGGACATACAGCCCGTGTAACACAAGAAGGTGAAAGGATGACAGAACATAGACTTTGCCAGGTAAAGAGATTATTTCCCTGTAGAGAAAATCTCATTCAATTGATAGATGTGGTTTTACCAATTCGCAAGCACAATGCAATCTACATATGCAGTTCCCAGAGAGATTGTAAAATACAACACTGTAGTGTAGACCTACAACAAGAAGAGAAATGTCACATATTCTCTCACTGCAACAATCCCATGGTACCCTTTGATTTAGCCTGTTTTGGGCCTGTGGCAGGACTCCTCTAACACTAAACATATCCCGTTCTTGTGCTTAAATTAAACCGTAATGAAAGTAGGCTTTGAACAGACCCACATCCTCATTATTTTTAGTGCAACAGTTGTTGTAGTGCAATCCTAAGAATTTGGTGGCAGCCTCATTCAGAAATAAATTTCTTGTTTAGTGTAAACCAGATTTAACACCTACCTCCCCAGATCTACAGCAGTCAGAAGTGACGGCCTAGTGTTCGTGCTCCTGCCTCTGATTTGTGACATAGGATTTGATTCCTAGCAGGTAACATAGGGAAAAATATTTTTTTGTGCAATCGGTATCCCTCTTGACAAAAAATCACATGCTCCTTTAAACACCATACTCATTGTACTCTGCTACCCAAGATACAGATGGTTAAAATTCCTGAATAGTTCAAAAGCACAAAGGTGTATTGCAGCGTCTATATTTTGGTGTCGCCTAAAGACAGTTTTTAGCTGTTTGCTGTCAAAAAACAATTTGGACAGTCAGTTCTTACTGTGGGCTTTGGATCAGCACATTGCTTACCATTGGTTTGCATTGTTGTCAATCTCATTTACTTGCCTCTTACTCAATGGCTTTCCTATCTATTCTTGTGTTTGTCCCTCCTCTTTTGACAGGATGATTTGTATCCATTCACGGCTCCACATCGAGGAATTCTTTTTTTATATTGCTATCAGCACTCTATGGAAGTGCATGTGTGCCCTATCCGCTGTGTGGTGCATCCCCCTCGCATACCCAACCCTGACTGTGCTCTTCATGTTGGTCTCATAAAGTAAGTTTGTTACATCCCCTGCTTCATTCTGCTTCACTTGTGTGTTTTTTTTATTATTTAACCTCTCCACCCACTCTCCACTGTGACATTTCATTTACTTATTAACCTCCACCCTAGTCCACTCCACAGTTGCACCTCTTACTCTTCTCGGGCTTGTGTACTTTTTACTAGTTTACTGCTGATGCATGACTGTCACTTATCATGTTCTTATTTGACTACTAGAGAAAACTGCATGCCTTCTGGCTTACTTTTGTATATGTACTTGTGTCATTACCCATGTCTCAATACCTAACCCACAAGCCCTCCCCTTTCATAACCTGGTAATAAATTGCCTGAAATTTGCCAGTCTTCTAAGCTTCCTCTACAGTGTCTCTCGACTTCACGAATTACTTGCAGGTAGTGGCATACCCCCAAACCATCTAGCAAAGTCATTTAAGTCCATGTTCTTCCACCATAAACAAATGCATGTAAGGTATTTTTCTGGGAACTTGATAACCAAAACCTAATAAATTAACCACTAATCATGGGTTCCAGGGTAGTGTTCTACTCTAGATTTTTTCAGTGCCTCGTCAGGCATAGTAGGTGTTATATAAATGCATTTACAATCCAATACAAGATATATGAGTACTCCTAAACACCGCTTCTGCATCTGCTGTGATCTTTCTCAGGTGAAAGGAAAGAACCTAATAAGAAATGCAATTTTCTGCTCCCTCTTCACCACAGCCAAAGTGTCAGGAAGGTCCTTGCTGGCAAATTTCACATTCCAGGGACGGTACCCTTGGGGAAATGCTTTGAGACAGCTGTCCAGTCATATATGTTTGATCCATGTAAGGTAGATCCCCGTTAGGGCAGTTACGTGTCTTGAGATCTAACATCAGAGGCCGTGTGTAGCACAATGGTGGCATCTTAAAGTTCAGGCTTGATTACATCATTTCAGGCTGGATAACTCCTATGCATGGTAGATCTTTCAATCCATTTCACATTGACTAAAACCCTGTATTATTCTTTGTAGTGAAATACTGCTTATGCCCTCAAGGTAGCTTCAGAAACCTGTGAGTTGTTGACATTTCAGTTTATGTGAGACTTCTCTTTTTCACCTATTGTTAAATGTGCCTTTTACACCACTCAGTTCCTCTGTAAAATGTTTATGTTGTCACTTCTACACTCTGACAACCCTCTATTAAACATTTATTAAACAGCACAGAGGATCTTCATTGCAACTTCTTGTAATACCATTATAACTTTCAAGTCTGAAACCTCATTACCTTCAGGCTAGATAACATTTGTACTTCATAAATCTTTGAGCAGAACTTCAAATACCATGTGAGATTTACTTGACCCCCCCGGATCTCTGTATATATTTTATGTGTCTATTTTATATCCACACAATCAAGTGTTGTGGGAGGTCCAACTCTGTTCTGGATGAACAGTGGCTAATAAGGCTTCAGAGCAATGGCTACTCATACCTAGAACAATCCTAGGTTTCACATATTAAGTCACTGGAATATCAAAGGACCCTGTGGCCACTCATCTAAATGGTTTTGGTGAGCACTCAATTGTGTTGGACTACCATTGAATCACATTTGTTGTCCTGGAACAAACTAGAAGTTGTTAGAGTGACAATCAGGTACCAGCACGTCTGTGGCCATTAGACGAGAACTGGCCAACATCAAATGGAAGTCCTGGGCTAAGTGTTGAGTAACACAGTGGCCCAGTGATGGAAGGCTCCTTCTTGCAGTGGAGTCTTTCTAGAAATCAATTTAATGTTTGGATGCTAGGGCTTGCAAGAGAACCACGTCCGGTAATCGCATGAGTGCTATTTTCAAACTCAATGTCAAGTAAGGGTTTTGCCTGAGATAGAAGACAGTGATCTTGACTTTAGGGAATTATAGAAACAGGCGCATTAAATTTAAGGAACATGGGTTTCTATGATGACTGCATACAGCCCCTCAACACTTTGTAGAAATGCTAAGAAAATTGCTTCTGTGCAAGTGACTGTGGTACAGAAAATGTACTTCGAGTTTGGAACTCTGACTCCAGTGTAAGCACTTTACTCTGAGTCTGCTTGTTCCAGTCCGTGCTACACTGCCAAGCCAGGCCTAAAAAACACAAAAACCCTTGTATTGTAGCATTCTAGCTTCATGCTAAGTTTGGTGTAAGCTTGTTAAACAATAGTTTTTGTGGTGAGGAGCAAAGATTCCTTTTGGAATTAAAGTGAAAAATTGTACTGTCAGATCATTTGATAGAACTGTGTCCCTATTGGATCTATATGCGCAAAATATGAACAAAAGATGCTGATCAAGACAGGAAAAGTGTCTGCCAAAGTTGGCGAAGATTTTTAAAGAAGTGCCTCATTGAAAATTAAAAGATACATTTCTATGTATTTGATACAGTGTTAGTATTGCAGAGTCTAATCCAAGTTTAGATTTGTTACAACTACTGCTCTGTACAGGTATTTTATGCTTCTAAGGAAATGTCCTTAATTCTGGCATGTCCATACAAATAAAGACTGTGAAAGTGATTTATAGATATTCTCTTTTCTCTGTCAAAATATGGTGTTAAGAATTTTTGGAATTTGATTTGAGATTGTAAAGTCATTTTTCTTTGTGAGATCAAAGAATATCAGAATGCAGACAACTCCCAATAGATGGTAGCTAAAAAAACTAATGATCTTTGAACATAGTTGACAGGAAAAAACTACAAGCTCCATTATAATTAGGATAACAAGAACTTCTGTGACGGAACACAAAATAGTAATTAATATTAACTTTGAAGCAGGGTGATGTCCTCCGACATGCTTTCTACTCTGGCATGTTTTTAAGTTTGAGGAATGAATTATCAATCAAGAAACAAAATCACACAACACAGAAATATTTGTTGAATTTGTAAGTAAGGGGATCTATCTTGTGATTTGAAGAGCCTAGTTTAGTGTTGTAATTCATACATAACTCCAACAAAAGGAGTGGGAAAATGAGGTGAATTCAACAGAACCAAAGACTATTGGCCTTATTTACGAGGCCCTAGTGGCACACTGCACCACCTCAGCTTAATTATTTTTACGTTCAAGTGGCGTTGTGTGGTGGCTCATATTTACAAGGTCACACAAAGCCACCTTGTGTGGCCTTTCATGGACTTGTAAATATGGACCCTTTCACGCATAACACTGCCTGAATGGGCCATTCCATGGGTGTTGCTGTGGGTGTTCCCACGCAACATCAGTGGAATCTGAATGAATCTGACACATTCCCAGATTTTCAAGTCTGGGAATGCGTCAGATTCCTGTGCCACCTCAGGGAAGGCGTTAAAATGGCACAATCGGGAGAAATAACATTATTTGTCCCCATTGTTTCCTCTTTCTATGTGTGCTGCATTCTGGAGGAAAACACCATTAATGGTTGTTTATGTGCAGGAGGGTGGAAGCCCCACTCAGGCATCAGCCACAATCCCTTGCAGGGTAAACCACAAAAGTAACTAAATTAACCAGGCCCCATCTCTTTCACCTGTAGTAAGAGAATTACTTGTTATCTAAGAGTTGTTTAAGAGAGTACAGATTATAGCACCATCCTACTATTCCTAAATTGAGAAGCCTATTCTTCACTCAGCCCTTCCCCCATTAATTCCTCCTCTAAGCTACCCCATTGCGGGCATCTTCCCAATATGGGGAAAAGGAAGGCTATAGATTTACCAGCACAATCCAAGGGTACTAAAATCGCAAAAAAACGCCCAAGTAGACCTTTGAATCCAGCTATACCCAATTGGTTAAACCCATTGGATGAAATAGATCTCCTAGTCAAAGAAGTTGAGTCTATGTTAGGTACACAAACAACTCTAGGGGCAACTAATTTAAAGAGAGGCCCCCCTAACGATAGGAAAATCCCAGAGTTATTTAAAAAGAAGGGGTCAAGGGATCCTACAGATACTATAATAGGGGTAGATGGAGACGGGGGCCCGCATAATTGCAAGGGCCCCCTACCGTTACCCACTTATAACATAGCGAGTTCTCCAGTATCCCAGCTGGGTCTCCCACACGTACCACATACACCAACCCTTCTACCATTGACTCCGGTGATCAAGGTGGTCCCTAGCCTATTCTGTACTAATCGTTTTGAACCTCTATTGGTAATAGAGGACTCGCCCGTGCCCACGAGTGTGCCCAAGTGCAAGTCAGTAGTTGGAAAACCCAACCCTAGTGTTATTTCACCGATCCCCCAGCTCGAGCCAGAAGGCAAAGAACCAGCAGCTAGTAGAGACAACCTGGCTACAGTTCTCCAGAGAGTTGATGAAGTTAAGGGACTGGTTTTAGTATTAATAGATCTTATGAAGAGCAATCGTGCTTGTGCTGGACTTTGTAAAGTCTGTGGGGAGGTCAGGGGGGAAGAAGTCTTCCCATTATCTGCCCCACCAATGGGGACGGAGCTAAGGGACAATTGTTGTCTCCCCACTAGAAGGGGGACAGCTCTTCTAGGGAGGGAAGACTACCGTTGTGATCCCAATATCGAAAACATGAAACCCAGGAGGTCTACAAATGTACCTAGGCACAGAGACCGTCAAGGTAGTTGGTCAAGTAATCTTACTAGTGACAGGGCCAGAGGTAGGACTAGCAAATCCGACCCACCGGAAACTGTCCAAGACTCCAGCCTTACACAACCCCCCAACAAGTCACATAAGACTCCCTCTAACAACATCACTCTCTCCCGATACAATACTGAGAGTATAGTTAATAAAGAACAGGACCTGTTTATAAGTCAGGGAACAAATAAAATCTATTTGACTAATGTTCCAAAACTATCGCCAGGGTTAGCTGAGAATCAAGCTTCCTTGATCAACAAAGTCATACATTGGATACGTTCCCGACGAAGTTGTCTCTCTGTTATTCGTTCTGACATAATATCGGCCAAGAGAAGCAGCATCACAGGGACCAATCTTGACATAATAACTATCTATTTTGAAGACAAGTATATGGTGACACAATTAATGGATTTTGATCGTCGTACCCACTTGGAACATGCAACAACCAGGGAGGGAATTAGATTCATGTTACACCCACAAAATACTGGACAAGCCATGGGACTGGCAGGATCTGATGGTTTAACTAATTCCCGCGGAGATGCTGCACGAAAGGAAGTTAATCCCAGGCTGTTGCCCAATCCTGTATGACTGACTACTGAACTAGTAACTAATGTGACGGCCTGCTCCAAGGCCTTACATTTTACGGGGGATGACAAAACATTATCACCAAACACTTGTAGTACTGACTCGAGTGTGGTAGACGCTGGATGCACACCCGTGGTGACAAACCAAGATAAATGTACATTAGAACTTATGTCATGGAATGTTGCCGGCCTGGCAAAGAAACTAGATGATGGTGAATGGGCCTCTTTTATTAAAAAAACAGACATATGTTTGTTTCAGGAAACTTGGGCGGAGGATGCCACCAATATAGATGGATTTCTCTCATTTAGTGCACCTGCTATACCTCCAGAGAAGGGGAGGGGCCGGGCAAAAGGTGGGCTCTTATTACTTGTTAACAAGAATTTGCAGTGTGACTACAAGCTTTTGGGAATTGATTCTGTAGATCTAAAAGCCATGTGTATTACGTTTAACAGAAGATTATCAATTGTTATTGTTAATGCTTATATACGATCGGTCCCAAATGGCTCCGAGTCCCATACCCTGGCTATTCTGTCTGAATTTGTAGGC
Organism: Pleurodeles waltl; assembly: GCF_031143425.1. Classification (NCBI taxonomy): domain Eukaryota; kingdom Metazoa; phylum Chordata; class Amphibia; order Caudata; family Salamandridae; genus Pleurodeles; species Pleurodeles waltl. The sequence continues at coordinate 46,228,725 of NC_090446.1, read as the reverse complement.
AGCCTCCACCCCTCAACTATTCTAATCATAGCTGGAGATTTTAACTGCACCTTCGAGCCTTCTATTCTCACAAGTGGTTTAACTGATGAAGAAGATGAGCAGTGGGGGATCCCACAACTATCTATTACCCAGCCTTGCAAAAAATCTCGGGTGGCCATGCAATTAGCCACATTATGTTTAAATCATGGCCTTAGGGCCTGTAACGGTAGAACTCCATCTGATATGAACAGCGCACCTACTTTTAAAAGGGGCATGTCGACAAGCACTATTGATTACTTCTTGGTAGATGTTAGGTTGTGGCCCCAATTGGTAGATATGAAAATAGAAGTAAGATGTGACAGTGACCATTTCCCCTTGCTCCTTACTCTTTCTGGAGAAACGTTCAGGAGAACACTTAATAACCATGTCACAATCATTCCGCCATCTTGTTGGAACAACAAATTCACCAAGATTACATGGCCAAAAGTGGTGTCCAACCCTCATCATATCAGAGCAATATATCAGATTTTTTTAAATAATTTGGCAGAGTATGAAGACCAGGCAGTGGGGAATATTCCGATTCTCAAAATACATGACAACATGTATACCCAACTACGGTCTTTTTTTTATAAAACAAGGCGGTCAAAGACACATGAAGGGAAAGGGGCAAGCAAGGGATGGTTTGATGAGAGGTGCTCAAAGGCTAAGTCTGGGTTAAGAGTTGCAGTAATGTCTGGTTCCCAGGGGGAAATTAAACAAGCCAGGTCCCTATACAAAGCAACTTTGTCTAATGCTAAAAAGCAGTGGGAGGATTCCCTGTGGCAGGAATTATTAGATGCTTCCAGAGAGAAGAACAATAAGCGTTTCTGGGAGCTTCTGTCTAAAAGAGAAAATGGAGGTAGGAGTTGTCCCAGCAACCATATCCAACCAGAAAGCTGGGTAGAGCATTTTACTACTCTCTATGCCCTACCAGAGGGCCCAATGGACACCAATGTGGCCCACTCTCCAACAGAATTGTTGGAACCAAATTCCCGTATGGCCCCCCAAGTGGAGTCTCAGTGTGTCCCTGAGCGTTGCCTCATTTTTAAAATAGAAGAGACCCTTGAGGCTATAAATAGCCTAAAACCTGGCAAAGCACCTGGACCAGATAAGCTCCCTGGAGATCTTTATAGATCAGAACCACATATCTGGTCCTGGTATATAAATGCCATTTCAAATAGTATAGCGGCAGGGGGGCAAATTCCAGGTACATGGAAGGGGGCAGAGATCATACCCATTTATAAAAAAGGGAATGCTAATCTCCCAGCCAACTACAGGCCAATTAGCCTTATAGACAACCTACAAAAGATCTTTGCAAAACAAATTTTACAGAGGTTAATCAATTGGGTTGAGGAGTACCAAATCCTTTCCCATCTACAGGCAGGGTTTCGTGCAAAAACAAGCACGATAGACCAGGTTTTTCGATTGGCCATATTGCATTGGAAATATGTACTTGTGGCCAAACAATGCCTGTATGTGGTATTTATAGACCTGCGATCGGCTTTTGATTTGGTCCCAAGAGCCAAACTGTGGGAAGTGCTGGGTAGATTGGGAATCCCAGAGGATCTATTACTCCTGTTAAAACGACTGCATGAGAACACTTATGCCCAAGTGAGGTGGGGTGAACAAGGCGAACTGACAGAACGGATTCCAATCAGAAGAGGAGTTCGCCAAGGCTGCGTGTTAGCCCCCCTACTGTTTACTATATTTATCAACGAAGTAGTAAAGGCTGTGTCCACAGGCCAGAATGATGCCCCTTCCCTGAATACACAAAAAATCCCTATCTTGCTCTTTGCCGATGATTCACTCCTCATTTCTAAGACACCAATGGGGTTGCAGACCCTTGTTGACCGGTTTAACCAATTCTGTAGCGATTATGGGCTGGAGGTTAACATTAACAAAACAAAATTGATGGTCTTATCCAAGGGACCTAGGAAAAGATGTTCCATCCACATTGAGGGAGTACCGCTGAAGGAAGTAAGCTCTATAGATTACTTGGGAGTTAGGTTAACCAGTAAACTACTATGGGAAGAGCAGATTACGAAAAGTGCAGGGCTCCTTCAACATAGAGCCTCATCCATATTGCGTTTTTACCAAAGCTCCTTTACAAAGGTTGTTTCCCCAGCAATAAAAATTTACACGGCTAAGGCTCAAAGTGCAGCCCTGTACGGAGCGGAGGTATGGGGTTACGCTAACTGCAATAAGATCAGTGTGGGGGAAAACAACTTTGCAAGGGCTTTAATTGCATGTCCACGCACTACACCCTTGCTTCCAATATTTCTAGATCTGGGGCTAAGCCGAGTAGCAGATCTAGCTACTCTAAGACCTCTCCTTTATTGGATTAGATTATGGACAACCCCCGAACTAGATATATATAAGACCGCATTACTCGATTTACTGAAATGCCAAAATGCTAATACTCTTCCCTGGATTCGCCATGTGGCCCATTGGCTTAGGCTTTTGGGCTTGGGCGACTATTGGGAAAATCCCCACAAATTAGAGAGACGGCACAAAAATGTTTTAAAGTTAACCTATTGGTCTTATGTTAAGGACAACTACATAATCCATAAATCCCATGGTCGCTTAACTAATTCCTTTACTGATACTAAATGGTCCCCAAAGTTTGAATCCTATTTGGATGTGATACCGGACTTGCAAGGCAAGAGCTTATACGCAAGGTTTCGTTTTGGCTCACTGCCCCTGATGTCATTGATTCATAGGTGGGGGTCGATTAATCTTCCCGATACATGCCCTGCCTGTGGCAGTATTTTTGAAACCATTGAGCATTTTATGTTCTTCTGCCCAGCCTATGCGATTCCGCGAACAAAATGGATCCGCAAGATTTGCAGGGACATGGGATTCAAGAATTGCTCCTTGGCTCTACGGGTTCTAAAAAGCCATAATTCAGCTGACGTAATTCTTTCAGTAAGTAAGTATTTAGCAACAGCTTGGCGCATACGTTGCCATCTTCAAAAAGTTATTTAAGGTCTTATCTCTATATAGGTAAGATTTAGAGCCATATGTGCAAATCAAGTTATTTTTTTAATATTTTACACCTATTTACAGACATGTATTTATTTATTTACTTAAGAATTATTATATTCTGTTTTATGTGCTTTTATGGTCATTGATGAACTAAGTTGATGATGAAGTTGATCTGGATGAAGTGGGTTGGATAGGGCTCGGAATAGATTTTTCAGACATTATGTAGGTAATCATTATGTGTTTCTGCCATTTTAACACTAGTTTTAGCCATAAAGACCTATTTTTTATGCATCTGTCTGGCACTCGTGCCATTTTAACATGAATCCGATAACCATTTTAAGTTAATATATAAGCTTTTTATCACTGTGTCTTAACGACTTGACAGTGCTTAAATTTGCCAAATGATTGTGCCGGTAGTAGGCTCTCTTTGTTAAAGTATGCCATCTAAATTATTAAGGAATTATATTATTATGTAACATCAAATCAGCACTTTAAATTTTTACATCTTGGGTCGGATAGTTTGTATTTATCTTGATGATGATACCATCTGGGAAATATGTATTTTGAAATCACCCCATATTGTTTTAAGAGTTTTAAATATTTGTACTATTTTAACGTTATGAAGTAATTGTCTCAGAAACCCTGGTATCTAAATGTTAAGTTATGTATCGGGATCAATGGTGGATTATAGTAGGCCATTGCCTATAGAAGCTTTTCCTATTCTAAACCTTACTATTTTCAGCCAGTGTAAAAGTATAATGAAGAAAACGTACCTTTTTTGTACAATTTAATATGTAACTTTTATGACCTATGGTCGAATAAAGTATATGATGATGATGATGAACTAAATTAACCAGTTTGTGCTCTCTTCCTCAAACCTGGTGAAATTGGCCTACGCCTGACTGACACATTTAACTTACTTGTAAGTCCCTCGTATTTGGTATAACATGTACCCAGGGCCTGTAAGTGAAATGATACTAATGGACATGCAGCACTCATTGTGGCACCCACTAAAGTAGTAGTTTAAAACATGCCTCAGGCTTGCCATTGCAGTCTGCAGTACAGTTTTACAGTGTCAATTCCAAATGGCAAAAAAAACCTTTCTGGCCTTTTCAATGTGTATAAGCCACCCCTAAGGCAGGCCCTAAAGGCTAATAGTTCAGGGTACACTGTATTTCAAAAAAGTAGGGTTTGTGTATTTAATGAACTAAAGTTGTTGTTCACTGGTGCATCTAGTGCCTATCTCTTCCTTTGATTAATGATGGGTTACTTTATTACATTTAAAAAGTGCTAACTTTGGACTGGGAGCAGACAGAGGTATGCTGTTTGGAAATGAATTGTAATTTAAAATTATCTTTAATGGTAAACTTGGATTTCAAGTCACAATTCTGAAAATGACACTTTTAGAAAGTTGGCATTTTCATGCCCCATACATTTGTGCATTGTGCCAGTGTCCTGGGTCACATGACTGTGATTGGCTCTGTTGTGGCTTGGGCATTCCTTCCAGACAGTGAGACAAATGGAGCTTGGGTGAGGACAGGTTGGGCAATCCTGGCAGGACGACTACCCAGCCACACTTGCAGTTTAATGGGCTCTGCTTCAAACACACCCAAAATAATCTGACACCAGATCTTCCTGCTTTTTGGAGACAGAGGAAGGGAAGAACGTTCAAGAACCAGATGTGGCGGTAGGATGGGGTGCCCTTCCACACACAAAGGCTTTCACCATATGTAAATATTGAACCACTAGATCCACTCATCAGAATAATCCTAGACCAGTGGAAGTTACAGAAGAAGGACAGGCCTGTTGCCAGATGACTGCCCTGCTGTCTGTGAAGCAAGGCTAGACCTGCTCTCTTCATCCCAGGCTAACCTGAGTGACTGTAAGGGTCAGTTGGCTGACCTCCTATGTAAGCCACAGGGACAGACAGAGCTCTAGAGGACTCCCTGCAACTGCCCTGCTGACCTGCTGCAACTGGACCTGCCTTGACCTGCAAAAGGACCTGCTTGAGCACTGATGGTCCCTGCTACAATGAGTACCTGATCCCCAAGTGGTGCCTCTCCAGGCTGTGGTCCTTTGCTGGCACTGGAGTGTACTACTCTTCAAGCAAAGTTGAAAATCCTGAAGCTTGAGCTCTTCATGACCACAAAGAGGCCCGTTCGCACTGAGACTCAGTCACCCATGACAACGGTGTTAGACCTGAAAGCCCTAGGGTGGTCATCCCCCAACTTTTTGCCTGCCTCCCTCCACCTTTCTGACACTGTTTTTGCTGTTTTTAGGACTCTGCCCACTTTACCACTACTAACCAGCTTGAAAATGCATATGCTCTCTCCCTTGAGCTTGCTACATCAGTTAATACCCGGTTGGCATATTTAATTTAAATATATGTCCCTAGTAAAGTGCCCTACATGTGCCCAGGGTCTGTAAATTAAATGCTTCTAGTGGGCCTGCAGCACTGATTGTGTCACTCCCATAAATAGCCCCTTAACCATGTCTCAGGCCTGCCATTGCAAGGCCTGTGTGTGCAGTTTCACTGCCACTTTGACTTGGCATTTAAAAGTACTTGCCAAGCATTAAAATCCCCTTTTTCTACATATAGGTCATCCCTAAGGCAGGCACTAGGTAACCCATAGCGCAGGGTGCTATGTAGGCTAAAGGCAGGACATGTACATGTGTGTTTTATATGTCCTGGTACTCCTAAATGTGTTTTCCAATACTGTGAGGCCAGCTCCTTTCATAGGCTAGCATTAGGACTTCCCTCATATACTTTTTGAGTGGTAGATTCTGACCTGAAAGGAGTAACCGGTCAAATTTAGTATAGGCAGAATGGTAATAAAAAATCCTGCTTATTGGTGAGGTTGGATTTTATAGTACTATTTTAGAAACGCCACTTTTAGAAAGTGAGAATTTCTCTGCACTTTAAAACCATCTGTGCCTTACAGCTTGTCTCCAATCCACGTCTGGGCTGGGCTGGTTGACAGCTTCCTTGTGCATTTCACCCAGACAACCACAAACACAGGACACTCAGTCACACCTTCATATTGAATGGGTCTTCCTGGGCTGGAAGGGTGGAGGGACTGAGACTTACATTTCAACGGCCAGTGGCCTGCTCTCACACAAAGGACTGATAACCCCCCACAGGGATCCTGGCAGACAGGACTGGGCTGAAAGGGGACCTTGTGCAGTTCAAAACCATTCTTTGAAGGTTCCCCCATTTCAAAGGCATTTTTGGGTATATAAACTGCGTCTCTGATCCCACCAAATCAGACACTTCTGGACCTTCACCAGCAACCAGCCAAGAGGAACTGCCTGGCTGCCCAAAGGACTCATCTAGACTGCTTTGCTGTGAAGGACTGCTGCCGTGCTGTTGCTCTGCTCCCCTGCTGGCCTCTGACTTTGCTGAGAAGTGCTCTCCATGTGCTTAGATTGAGCTTGCCTCCTGTTTTCTGAAGTCTCAGGGCCAAAAAGTCTTCAGCTCTTCAGGAAACTCCTTGTGCATCAAAAATTGATGCATGACCTGCCGAATACGATGCACAGCCTGCCTTGCGACCAAGAATTCGCAGCACAGCCAAATCACAACGACGCAGCCCTAGTTCCCAGTGAGGATTTGATGCAGCATCTGCCTTGCATGGAAAATTTGACGCATCACCTACCAAGTGGAAGCATGGTCTGCCGGAAATGACACACAGCCTGCCTTGCGACTGAAAAATCACTGTACAGCGGACCCGGAATGACGCACCTCGACTTCCCAAGTGGAAATTCTATCCAGCACCTGCCTTGCGATGGCAAATACGATGCATTGCCTAACGGATTGATGCAATGCCCGTGCCTGCTTCCAGCATGTAAAGGATTTCCCCGCATTATCCCTGGGTGTTAAAAAGATCCCCGCATTGCAGTGAGGAACCAAGATTGCATGCCGAAAAACAATACAAACCACTTGCAGAGTGGAAAGAAATGACAGGTCGTCTGTGTCGCATCGGAAACTCCGAGGTACACCTTATTTTTCCAAGCATCTCCTCTTCTACTGTCTTTGTGCGTGTAACTTTTGATGCAAACCAGGTCGTTTGTGTAACCAAGAGATAAACATTGATTTAGAAGATTTAAGACTCTTTTAAAACTTGCAAAAGTGATATTTCAATTTGTGCTTATTGAATCTTTGTCGTTTTGACCTTATTTTTATTCAGATAAATATTATCTATTTTTCTAAACCTGTGTGTTGTGTATTTTTGTGGTGTTTTCACTGTGTTACTGTATGATTTATTGCACAAATACTTTACACATTGCCTTCTAAGTTAAGCCTGACTGCTCAGTGCCAAGCTACCAGAGGGTGGCACAGGATAAGTGTGTGTGATTTACAGTAACTAGGATTGTTGTCCCTACTTGGACAAGGGTGTATACCTCTGCCACCTAGGGACCCCATTTCTGCTCTTTGTGTTACAGGGGCCACCAGTGATGACCAGCCATGCAAGAACTGCACTTCATGCTACAGCTTCAACAGCTCACGGTGCCTGCCAACACAGAACTCCAGGATTGACCTATGCAACACCTTACTGGCTCTTCACGCTATTGCGATAAGTGTCTAAGACACTCTCACTGCTCCTCGCGGCTTCCTCCACCGTGAACAGAACTCTTTGCACTGGACTTTTGGAAGTAACTTTTCAGTGGGACTAACCTCATTTCCACATCCAACCCATGCTCCATCACAACTGGCTTAAACTTGTGACTTTCCTTTTAGCGTGACCAGATGACCACAAGTGGTGCTTTGTGTTTTTCAATGCTATTTTCACCTAAAGGTTTGTAATTGAATATCTTCAGACCTCTGATTGGATTTTTGTTGTTCAGGTGTCATTATGTGCATCAAACTTTATTTTTCTGATTTGGGATTTTTCTTGTATTTTTAATTTATTACTGTTTGTGTGCTGCATGCATACATTACAGTTTGCCTATAAATTAAGCCTAGCTGCTTTTGTGCCAAGCGACCACAGGGTTAACCACAGATTAATTTAGCAACTTTTGTGGTTCACCCTGACACTGATTGTCATTGTTGCCTTAGTGGGACTTCCACCCACTCAGCCCTTAACACAGTTTCTGACAGCTCATATCCACACACTTAAGTTATGTTGCTTTATGCATGTAGCTCTCATAGTGTAATCTGAAAATTGCACTGGATGAGTTTCCACCAGAGGTTTCATCACCACCCTGGCTCATAACAACAGACATAAAACCACTATGTTGGAAACCTCGTGACCACCATGGCACAGGGCTCAAAATGCAAGTGAATTTCCACCCGAAATGCATTGCACACCTTTTATGTGCTGAATCTCCCCCATGAGCACAAAGATTCCACAGTCATAAAGGTACTATTCATAAAAGTTGATTGTCAATAGCAAGAAATATAAACTTACACCACAGTGTAAGTTTACCTCTGTGAATCAAGCCCAGTGACTCTCTTCTAAAGTACTGATTCTAAATCAGCCTGTGGTGTACCAGCCAAAACTACTTGCTAGGGCTGATAGACCACATCTCACATCCACATCAATTTTAAGCATTTGATAAGGTTTGTGAAGAGTGTCAAACTCTCCTCTAGCATATCTCTCTTCTATATCACACATTCAGTACTGCTTCTGAAACAAAGGTATGCACAAATCAGTTGAACTTGGCTTAAGGAAAAGGATTGCACCAATCACCAAGTTGAAGGGAGCATGCATCTCCCGATACATTAGATCACATTTGATTGACACCTTAACTTTTTTAATATATATATTTGTAATTTGCAACTATATATTTTCACATGTTATAGTAGTATTCCCTGTCACATTACACAATTGTATGATCCACATATTTCCAGAGTACATATCAGAGAAGACCTTGGTGTTGTATTGCTGCTTTAAGTGCACAATGATGATTTATGTCTCACATGATTTAACATTTTGGTGGCCACATACAGGAGAAGGCATCTTCACTCTGTCCTCCATTCTATGATCAAGGGGAGCCAATAAGACAATGTTTCCAACAACTTGCTGATGCTCCAAGGTGCTTCTCAGGCTTTGGCAGTGGTCAACGGGAAATAATTAGCTTTTGGCTTGTTTCCAAAGATCGGACATAGCTAGAGGTATTCCTTCGATTGACCGGTCGTTTGCTTTAAAGTTGAAAATAGACGAAGCCGAAGGATGGAAGCAAGTGTTCAAGTTTCAAGAAAAGTAAGTTGAAAATATGATTGTGTTCCAGTTATTTGGAATGATGATGATGGAATCAGTGTGAATAACCAGCTCATGCCCTTGGTTGATGAGCATTTCATGCTAGAATGGAAGGTGATGGGAGGCCCTGCTATTGAACATGTAGAAACTCTCAGGTCTGAACCTGATGAAAGTTTTATGAATGGATGATTACCTCCCACTCCTGCTCACCTTGAAGTTCTCAAAGAAGCCCCCTCCACCATTTTCCATCTTGTCATCATCACTCATCAGCCCCATCATGCTCTGGCTGCGCAGCTGCAGCTCTTCGTACAGGCTTTCCATCAGGGCGCCTCGGGTCCGTTCCTGCATGGCAAAAGTAGGAGAACATCTTCATGTGGACTGTAACAGAAATATTTAACACCTTTCCCTCACTATAAGCCTTAAGCCACTTCTCTGACCCTATTCCTGCCACCCAGGCTAAGGACCTTAAGTTCCCATCTCACACCCTACTGGATGAATATCATCAACACCTCTCTTGACTATTCGAAAATTATAAACCCCCAGTTTTAGCAGCTGTTTACAGAGGTTCAAACTTGACTTTGCATTTGCTCATTCCCTCTCTCTTCTTTATTGAGTACCTCAGGAAATCATCCTTGAACATTCCTTTGTCTTGAAACTGCCTAAGCTCTTCCACTCACGTCTGTCAAAACCCATGAAAACTTGCTAATGATACACAAATTACTTTAAGTTATTTTCTCTGAATAAAATCTCTTTCTCCTCACCCACTTCCCCTCCTGCCTCTTATTCTGCAACTTCATGCTAACCCTCATTGGACTCTTTCAACATCCTCAATAGCATTGCATCTACAATTGAATCTACCATATCTATTTGTTTCTTTCCTGATTCTAGATAAAACCTACATACACATGTCAATAATAGGTCACAAATGCACAACATGAGCTAAGAACGCTAGGAGGCTTGAAACTATCCATGAATATTACATCAAGACAGTAGTTGAACCTCTAGCCTGCTCCAGACTTTAGTCGCTCAATTCAACTTCCACTTATATTAAATTCCTCTTCTATTTTTATTTCTGCCAATTTAGAATTGTGTGCACAACATTCCCTTATTCCTCCACTGGTTGCTTTAATCTCCAGTTGTATATTTTTGCACTGCCTCTCTTTTTCTATATATCTTGGATCACTGTGTATTTTTAAATTGTTAATACTGTCTGAATATTCTTTTAATGTGGCAATCACCCATCTGCTTACTTCCTGGGGTCACATTAGAGAAAGTGTACCTTGATCCACTCTGCAACACTCTGCAACACCATGTAAATGTGCGTGTGTGCACCAGGTGTGGACCAGGTCAGTGTGCAGTACTATTGCAAATGAGCTGTTCCGAGTGCACACACGAACTCACACCTGCATTGATAACAGCGCATTAGTAAATGACAGGGTGGATGTTTGAAAGCACCTGCATCTTTTACCATACAGACAGCAACCAAGCCTCTGTTTCAAAGAGGCATGAGGAACGTGTTGACAATAAACAATCCATCCACATATGAAAAAGAAAATGGAAGATGAACAGAAATCCAGTGACCTCATGAAACAGAAGTCACTCCACGCAACACAAAGACAGATCAAAACGTTAGCCAAAACAAAGTATTATACCAACACCATCAGTGAGTCTATCAACAGGAGCATAACGCTTTTAAAGATAATCACCACTGCATTAACCCCCTGTCAAAGCTGCATGTACCTCCTTTCACAGAAAAGTGCAATGCCCACAACCTCGTTGTCAGTGAAAAATTACAGACGATCCAACAGCACGTCAACAAAACCAAGCCTGCAGTCAAAGCTCTATAACTCCAAGATCTCACTGAAATACTCCCTCAAAGCCACTCTTATGAGGATGAGGTCTGACCCATGTCCTTTATCAAAACACTCTAGGGATGCTCTCTTACCTGCACCCACCAATTTAATAGCTCCCTCACTCAAGGCATCTTCCCAAAAGCTCCTCAAGAGAAGCCAGTTGACCCTACTAACTACCGACGCAATACTCACCTACAGGTCACCTGGAAGATCACTCTGCAGAACAGATACTACTATCTTACACGTCATAGACAATACCCTCCTGACCACAGATGAAGATGACCCCTGACTCCTGGTATTGCTGGGCCTGTCAGCAGCCTCTGACATAGTTGGTCATCCCACCCTCATACACATCCTCGAGTTTTAGATGAAATTCACCTACAGTGTCCTTCACTGGGGCTCCTCCTACCTTTCCGACCAACACTAGTTAGTTCACATGGTCACCTCCAGGTCCCAAAAGATCTTTAGCATTTGCAGAGTCCTTTAGGGATTGACAGTATCCTATTGTCTTCAACCTCTACATGGAGCCATTAGTGATCTGCTCACAGATAACAGCATCACGGTTAAACAATATGCAGAGGATACAAAACTCCTCTTGAAAGTCTCCTTGCCAACAACAGAAAACAAGAAACAGTAAGAACCTAGCTCAATAACATGAAACCTTCAAACCCTAACTTTCCCAGAATGCCAAGTCACTAGAATTCCCCCAGGAAAACAACCTCACCCTCAAGGAACACATTGCCAGAAAATACAAAAACAGCTTGGTACCAGCTCTCTCTTTTAAAGAAAGTCAAACTGTTTTCACTCAGAAAGTAACTTCAAAACTTCTGTTCAACTCCCTGCTTCCTGGCCTCCCACACCCCACAGGGACATCTCTTAACTGCATCCTACATGCTGCAGCACCTCTCACCATGAGTCTGAAGAAATATGATCACATCGCCCTGTTCTGATGGAACTCCATAGGGCCCCCTTGCTGACATACACCATCTTTGAAACCAGCTGCTTCACTTACAGAGCCATCACAACCAGCACCCCTACTTATCTAGCAGACAAACTCAGCATTTGGTGATCCTTGGCACACCGGCATCCAGGATACCTTCAAACTACAGAACTAAATCTGTAAAAATAAAAGACAGTGTATTTTTCCAGCCATCATCTGGAACAACCTCCCCGTGTCCCTCAGGTCCGTCCCAGTGCTGCTTCAATGTATGAAAGAGTTGAAGATTCAGCTCTTTGAAGAACACTACAGCACAATAGATTGCCTGTCCACGAATCAGCTACCTCTGCTATCACCTGTTTACTAGATACATGTCCATGACCTGCAGAGAGCAGGGCAGAGAGCGTGCCTTCAAATGGTGCTAGGCAGGGGGGCCCTGCACTTCCCCAGCCTTGGACATGGGCAGTGGGAGGGACACCCTGTAGTCCCCAGCACTGGCTTTCTGCCAGATTTTTGAAAGGCTGGTGGAAAGCTGAGTTGTAATCAGCACGGCCGCCTTCTACCCATCAGGAACCACATTCCCAGTGGAGATGGTGGCCCCCTGGTAGGTCAGCCTGCTAGTGTTGTATAGTGGTGGTAGGACTGCCACAGTTGCAGCTGTCCGACCGTCACCACAAGGCTGGCGGGCCTTGGGCCGCCATCCTTGTAAAGAGGCCCTTAGAAAATAAATTAAAGATTTGGATGGAAACAAATTCTCAAAAAAACCTTGGAGGTAGGTACCAAAGTGTGTACCCACAGACCTCTCTTGAATGTGTACAATTGCCAACTAGGACCAAGTACATTGACAACATGCAGTCATTGAATGAATGCTTACCTCCAGCTTTGCAAATTTCTCAGCTCGGTAGCAGCTATACTCTGCATTGATGAGTTTGGCTAACAAGAACTCCCGAAACTCTGAGCACTACAAGATATGGACAAGAGAGGGTGATAAAAACAAGGTTAAAATGGCTTTTACTTTATCAGAAGTGGGTTCCCACATATAAGAGGTTGTATGTCAGAAGGTCTTGGCAGCTAATATATTATGACATAAATATTGTACCCTAAATTAAATTTACAAAAATAGTGTCTAATATCGTGCATACTTCAAACTATTGACTTTACTAGAGCTAATTGTTTTTAATAATAACTAGTATGCGATATTTATGTACGGCAATATTCTGACAACAATTGCTGGTACCATTGCCATATAGGATGGCCACAACTGGCACCAGCAAAGCATTATGGTGTCTTTTACCACAGCCGGCAGCACTTGCCCTTGCGATGCCTATCACTGCTTATGCGACCCCTGGTCTCAGAGTTGGCAAAGTTGGTGCCTGGAACACAGTGGCAGCTCATACTTATGGATATCGGTTGGGGCTCAACTCTCTTTGTTTTCTCTTAATTTTTTTATTACACCAATAGTGAGTTATGTTTCATGATTCACTATTAGTGTAATAAAACAATGAAGTATAATTAACTTGAGTTTGACCTTCCCTGGCAGCTGAGGTAAGTAAGAAAATGTCTTTAAACATGTTGTGTGCGTGCTTGCAGGTGCGTGTATGTGTTTACTTGAGAGAGCGTGTGTAGTGTGAATGTGTGTGCGTGTGTAAATGTGTGTGTGAGAGTGAAATTTACAAAATAGGGCATGTGATGGGCCTGAGATGTCACTTCCGCTACCCCTGGCATTTTTGTGAATTGACACCATGTGCAATGTGCTTCTATCCAGACAACCTTGCAAACCAAGGCCAGGTTCAATGTTGCTGACTTTAGTAGTTTCTGTCAAAGTACATATCCGGCTCATGGAACCCACAAAGGATCAATAATGGGCAACAAATAGTATTTCAGACACAGTTCAATCAATTAACAGTTGCCACAGATATCAGTCACCACAAACTGAGTAGCTTAGTGAACTTTGCTCCTTTCTTTCTAAATCCTTAGCAAGATTTCCTGGTTCAGTTTTTCTTTCATCCTTTTGTGTTTCACGAGTATCACTGTGCATACACTGAACAGCCTGTATTTAATGACAATCACATAAAATGGACCCAAACATTGATCTTTTAGTTCTCAAACAAGAGTCAGTGTATTGTGTTGGTGAAAATGAAGCTTACAATTCAACAGCTTAATGTGAGAATTTCCTGGTTCATGAGAAGACTCACCTTCTGGAACACAGCTGGGTTGGGAAGAGCTGGTCCAAAGCAAGGGACATCATCCCGGGCTGTTACTGACACCTGGGAGGAGACAAAAGACAGAAAGATATCTTACTAGAGTGAGAGGGAGGAATCCAGTTGCAAAGTTTACAATTCCTGGGAAATCATTCTTCTACAAAATCATCCCGGGTGACGAATATATAGAGTCAACTGTTTGACTATGAATTATAATATGGTGTCAAACAACCTAATTCTGTAATATCCATATTTCAATAAAAGAATATTGTTTTTGCTTCAGACAAAATCCTTCATATTTCAATGGAAGGTTTCTATCTAAAAGTCAAATGACCATTCAGATAGATTAGGAAGGTGTTTACAATAGTCTGGGTTCGAGATGGATGGCACCTCTTGTTGGATTATAGGAGCTAAAGTTGATGTGCCCTGGTCACCATTGTGCACTCATGTCAGCTGCCATTCATTATTAAAGTTCTCGAAATGTGTTAACGTACATTGTAGTTAGCTCTGGCATCAATCAACCCAAGGTCTGTGGATTGATACTACAATGACCATGGACTTCCTTGTGTTTGTGACAGTCTATGTTTAAGGATCCCTATCACTGGTACCTAGGGTTAGGACATGGAATGGCTGATGCTTACTTTCTGATAAAGAGTCAGTCTCCCTCCAATGAGAGCTAAAACTCCCTTCCTTGGTGCCAATCATGATTTCCTGCAGATGATGCCCAAAATCCCAAATGGATTGGAGGCCAAACTCAGAGGCACATTTTGAGTTGACCACTGCCTGGTTAGGGCCCACTCCTCGGCCATGTTGCCTTGTAGTGTGTCCGTAAGTCAGGAACTGTCACTAGTGCTGCATGCTTGAGCGACAGATGAAGGTACCCTGATGTGCGATGGCCTACACCCTGCCACTTCACAATGAAAAGACGAGGACGGGGATGCAGAAGGAAGAGCTGAGTGAAAGGACGGTGGACCAACGTGTGTGTGTGACAATTTGTAAAAGTGCATAGAAGAACTGTGTACAGTGCTCAAGTGCATATGGGGCTCTGTATGAGTGCGTGTTTGCCTTTGTGCAAATGGGGGTGTCTGTGCATATGATGGCAGTTCTGACCACGTGGTGGCAGACCTTGGCATGTCATGCAATTACCTTGCATATGAAGGAATAACCTAGCTTATGATGACATTGCTTGGCATGTAAGCTTTTGCTCAGCAAATTATATAATTGTGTGGCAAATAATACTACTGCTTAGGATGTAAAAGCTGTTATGAACTTAGATGTCTATCTGTGGGATTTGATGGATTTATAAGATTTAACCTGGGCATGTCATGGTGAGTCTGAGTATATGAAGCTGTTTTAGGCATACAGTGGCGTACAGAGGAACATGAGGCCATGCATGGGAATGACAGTATCTTTCTGCATAGGTGAGCCGTTACTCAAAAAGGACCAGTGGATATTTGGGAAACAAATTTATACATTTTCTAAAATTGAAAACCTGCCACTGGTGGTCAAATACTCCTATTTTGGGGAAATGTCAAGTTGATATTTGGGGGCAAAATATTTTTACTATAAATTAAAGTTGGTATTTGAGGGCAAAGAGTTTGTTTCCAGAAAATTAATGTGGTGTTTTGAGGACAAAGTTAGTTTATTTTCTAAGACTGAATGCTTGAATTTGTGGACAATGAGTGTATTTTCAGAATAAATGTTAATTGGT
This sequence comes from Pleurodeles waltl, assembly GCF_031143425.1. Taxonomy (NCBI): domain Eukaryota; kingdom Metazoa; phylum Chordata; class Amphibia; order Caudata; family Salamandridae; genus Pleurodeles; species Pleurodeles waltl. The sequence goes on along the minus strand of NC_090446.1, from coordinate 46,212,823 downwards.
TACAGAATTGTGTATTAACTAAAAATGAAGAGCTGGGACATGCTTATTTTCAGAAAATATCATCGATGCGTAAGATAAAAATCAGTTTAGTAATTGTATTTGTAAAATAATTCTAGCAGACATTTGAGTGATACTTAATGTGACATATATTGATTATATTATAACACCATGGCTTAGATGCTAAAGGGCACTTGAGGGCAGGTGCATCACTCTGAACATGTCAGCTTAATCAACCCAAGGGAACCTCATCAAACAAAAACAGGGCGGGAGCATACTGCCTGGACACACCAGCACCCGGTTCACTCAGATGCATTCTGATAAATGCAGTGCATGATAACACTTCCTTCCATTAAACCAGCTTTTGTTTTCACCATGGTTGGTGCAGCCAATGCTGAATATCTCTAGACATAAGCTCATGTAGCAGGATAGATGACCCTCATCAGTAAAGAGGAACACATACATGTATTTAAAAAATGTGAAAAGGACCAAACTCCTATGGGAAAACAAATCAGAATTGATAGGAAGACCATGAATTACTGGAATATACCATACACGACAATAAATCCTATAAGTTCCTAGTCATAAAACACTAAAAGTGCAGGCTGATGCCTGAGCCTATGTTTTTTGTTTCTCTGAACTACAAACATTCACAAGAGTATGCAATGTGCATTTTTCCATGTGTACCTCTGGAAATCTATAAAAAACGAATGGGAGCAACAGTACGCGTACACCCTCCTTCCATATAGTCACATTCACAAAAGAGATTGAAATTTGAAAAGATTAAAACAAATTCTAGTTCACAGAATCTAGCTTGCTTGTCTTTCATTGTATTATGAAAAAAGGATGCAGACCACTTCCTCTCACAAGGTGACATGTTTCATCATTGTGGTAACTCCTCGCATGCAACCACCTATTGCGGGTGGACTTATCTTGAGGTCTTTTTTGATAATTGTGTATGCAAGAATGTATTATTTCATTTTAATATGCGTGCTCTCCTTTTGTATTTAAGTATCCTTCTTATACAAGGTTAAAAGCTGGGGATGGGGTGGGGGTAAAGGAACCTGACTCGTCTCATTGATCGATCAACAGGTTTCTGTCCCCATGAATCTTTGTCTATGATTCTTCGAGCATCAGGACCACAAAGACCTCTGCACTTTATCTGACCTACTTCTCGTACCATAAACAACATGTGTCTGGTGTGGTCAAAGGAAAGGTAAAACTGTACACCAGGAAAACAGAGGATTGAATTAGCTCTTGCCTGGATGTTTCTCCTCTAGTATCTAATCAGAGTAACATTTGCAATGATAAAATAACAAAGAGGAGTTTTCTAGTGTCACACTTAATCCATAAGTCATTCAGCTATAATAGAGCATTATTGCTGGTGGCTCAAATAGTAACGCACACCACACAAACACCTCCATACGTGTTCATGATGTTGCCATACAGAGGGTAAAGTAATGACATGTTAACACACTACATACACTCAACAAAACAGATTTTCTTTGCTAATTAGGGGATTTCATGGTACTGTCCTAAAAGGCTCCTATTCAGCCTTTGTTGAGTTGTCCATAGCTGAGACTAGGGGTGTGTGGGGAGCTCCGCTCCGCTGGCAGAGTGAACAGAGTTTTTGGAACTCTGCGCTCCGCTTGGAGCGTGGAGTTATCCAAAAAAACTCTGCTAACCCCGCCAGCGGAGCCGAGGTCACCCTGGGCTGCAGGGCATACCAGAGCAGAGAAGGGAAGCAGCTGCTGGAAAGGACTTGTCGTTGGCGTCAGACGAGGAGGAGAGGAGAACCTCAGGCAAGACCCAAGTAAGTCCTCATCTCTTTCTTTGTTTTGTCATTGTTTGTGCACACTTGTGCACAAACAAGGAGTGAAATAGTAGCTTTTGCTGCCTACGGCACAACAGGCCTGCCAGCTTTTGCTGCCTATGGCCCTGGCCTGAATTCAGGCCAGGGCCGTAAGCAGCAAAAGGACGCTGCCGTTCGCACTGGCCTGCCCAGTGTGCACTGCACACGGGACAGGCCAGTGCATAAGAGGCCTGAAAAGGCAGCTTTCAGTGCCTATGGCCCTCCCGAATGCGCCCATCTCGGAAGCGCTAAGCAGGGTTGGACTTGGCTGATCAGGCCCAACCCGAATTAGAGATTACAAAATGGGTGCATTCAGGACGACTCCGCGCGGCATGGAATCCAGCTTTGTGGAATTCCACCGGGTTTTTTTCAACTCCACAGAATTCCCTGAAGCCAGACTCCGTTCACTTCATCCACGCCTAGCTGAGACTCACGGGCAATACAGTATTCATTATTCCCCATGGAAAAAGCCCTACTTTTACACCCCCACCAAGGCTGGGGTGATGCAGTCCATCTTCCATCCTGGAAGGGTAGTTACTCCACCACGCTAGAGTAAGTTTCTGACCATTTTCAAGGTGGGAGAAAAAGTCATAGAGAACATTGGGAATGTCCACAAATTTACATGTGTCTATGCATTTCAAAACTTCCAAGGCAAACCATGCATTGCAACACCGACTTCATACCACTTTATGTGGCTTTGAATAGCCATATAGATATGGAGTAAGGCAAGGCAGAGCAAATCTCTGTGTTGCCTTACTCTGCGTTAGGGTGGTGTCTATGGGCAATGTGGTGGGCGTTTCCATACTACAGCCTTGGAATTTGACACATCCCTAGATTTACAAGACCGTGTGAACCTGGGGATGCACCAAAATGTTACTTCTCCCCAGAGGAGGTCCAATGAGGAAATATCTTAATTTCTCCTTGTTCTTTTCTCTTTCTATGTGTCCTTCCTGCACAAAAATAATCCTGCATGCAATGCAGGCTCCCTTGCACCATGATGCAAAGGTACCTGTGTTGGCGCTAGGCTGCTAAAAAGGCATCAGTGGTGATGCATAGTTTTGGTTGCACCATCATGTGTTACAGAAGTGACATCACAATGTAATCGACAATCATGTATTGTGTTTTAACATTACTGATGTAAAGTGGAGAATCCAGATCTCTCTCTCTCTCTCTCTCCCTCTCTCTCTCTCTCTCTATATATATATATATATATATATATATATATATATATATATATATATGGAAAATGTCACTTACCCTGTGTACATCTGTTCGTGGCATGGGACGCTGCAGATTCACATGCTTTGCACATCCCGCCATCTAGTGTTGGGCTCGGAGTGTTACAAGGTGTTTTTCTTCGAAGAAGTCTTTTCGAGTCACGAGATCGAGGGACTCCTCCCCTTTCGGCTCCATTGCGCATGGGCGTCGACTCCATCCTAGATTGTTTTCCCCGCAGAGGGGGAGGTAGGAGTTGTGTATTATAGTAATAGTGCCCATGCAATGGAGTAAATATGTATGTACATAATGTGGTTTAAAGCAATATATTTACAAATTTACAAATGTTCCAGATCAACTTCAAACGGCTACAGGCTCCCGGGGAGGCGGGCGGGCGCATGTGAATCTGCAGCGTCCCATGCCACGAACAGATGTTTACTGGGTAAGTGACATTTTCCATTCGATGGCATGTGTAGCTGCAGATACACATGCTTTGCATAGACTAGTAAGCAGTTATCTCCCCAGAAGCGGTGGTTCAGCCTGTAGGAGTTGAAGTTGTTTGAAACAAAGTTCGTAGTAATGCTAGTCCCACTGTGGCCTGTTGTGCTGTTAACACATCCACGCAGTAGTGCTTGGTAAATGTATGAGGCGTAGACCATGTGGCTGCCTTACATATTTCAGTCATTGGAATGTTTCCTAGAAAGGCCATGGTAGCACCCTTCTTTCTAGTTGAGTGTGCCCTTGGTGTTATAGGCAGTTCTCTTTTTGCTTTGAGATAACAGGTTTGAATGCATTTAACTATCCATCTAGCAATGCCTTGTTTGGATATTGGGTTTCCTGTATGAGGTTTTTGGAAAGGAACGAACAATTGTTTTGTTTTCTGAATTTGTTTTGTTCTGTCAATGTAGTGCATTAACGCTCTTTTGATGTCTAATGTATGTAGTGCTCTTTCAGCTACAGAATCTGGCTCTGGAAAGAACACTGGTAGTTCTACTGTTTGATTCAAGTGGAACGGTGATATGACTCTTGGTAAGAACCTAGGATTTATTCTTAAAACTATGCTTGTGTATCTGAATAAAGGGTTCTTGTATGGTAAATGCTTGTATCTCACTTACTCTTCTTAGAGATGTGATGGCAATTAGAAATGCTACTTTCCATGTTAAGTATTGCATCTCACATGAGTGCATGGGTTCAAAAGGTGGACCCATAAGTTGTGTCAGGACAATGTTGAGGTTCCACGAAGAAACTGGTGGTGTTCTTGGTGGGATAATTCTTTTTAAGCCCTCCATAAATGCTTTTATGACTGGGATCCTAACTAATGAAGTTGAGTGCGTAATTTGCAGAGAAGCTGAAATTGCGGTAAGATGTATTTTAATGGATGAAAAAGCTAGCTTTGACTTTTGCAAATGTAGTAAGTAGCTTACGATGTCTTTAGCAGATGCGTGTAATGGCTGAATTTGATTATTATGGCAATAATAAACAAATCTTTTCCACTTATTTGCATAGCAATGTTGTGTGGTTGGTTTTCTTGCTTGTTTTATGACTTCCATACATTCCTGTGTAAGGTCTAGATGTCTGAATTCTAAGACTTCAGGAGCCAAATTGCTAGATTCAGTGATGCTGGATTTGGATGTCTGATCTGTTGGTTGTGTTGAGTTAACAGATCTGGTCTGTTTGGAAGTTTGATATGAGGCACTACAGAGAGGTCTAGCAGTGTTGTGTACCAAGGTTGTCTTGCCCAGGTTGGTGCTATTAGTATGAGTTTGAGTTTGTCTTGACTCAATTTGTTTACTAGATACGGAAGGAGTGGGAGAGGGGGAAAAGCGTATGCAAATATCCATGACCAACTCATCCATAGCGCATTGCCCTGAGACTGATCTTGTGGGTACCTGGATGCGAAGCTTAGGCATTTTGCGTTTTCTTTTGTTGCAAATAGGTCTATTTGTGGTGTTCCCCATCTTTGGAAGTAAGTGTTGAGTATTTGGGGGTGAATTTCCCATTTGTGGATCTGTTGGTGATCCCGAGAGAGATTGTCTGCTAACCGATTCTGAATCCCTGGAATAAACTGTGCTATTAGGCGAATGTGGTTGTGAATCGCCCAATGCCATATTCTCTGTGCCAGGAGACACAACTGTGTCAAGTGGGTTCCTCCCTGTTTGTTCAGATAATACATCGTTGTCATGTTGTCTGTTTTGACAAGAATGTGTTTGTGGCTTATTATGGGTTGAAATGCTTTCAACACGAGAAATACTGCCAGTAGTTCTAAGTGATTTATGTGAAACTGTCTCTGCTGAGTGTCCCATTGTCCTTGGATGCTGTGTTGGTTGAGGTGTGCTCCCCACCCTATCATGGAGGCATCTGTTGTTATTACGTATTGAGGCACTGGGTCTTGGAAAGGCCGCCCTTGGTTTAAATTTATATTGTTCCACCATTGAAGTGAGGTGTATGTTTGGCGGTCTATCAACACTAGATCTAGAAGTTGACCCTGTGCCTGTGACCATTGTGATGCTAGGCATTGTTGTAAGAGCCGCATGTGCAATCTTGCGTTTGGGACAATGGCTATGCATGAGGGCATCATGCCTAGTAGTTTCATCACCATCTTGACTTGTATCTTTTGTTTTGGATACATGGTGTGTATTACATTGTGAAATGCCTGTACCCTTTGTGGACTTGGAGTGGCAATCCCTTTTGTTGTGTTGATTGTCGCCCCTAAGTATTGCTGTGTTTGACACGGCTGAAGGTGTGGCTTTGTGTAGTTGAGTCAGAAACCTAGTTTGTGGAGGGTTTCTATGACATAGTTTGTGTGTTGTGAACACCGTTCTTTCATGTTGGTTTTGATTAACCAATCGTCTAGGTACGGGAACACATGTATTTGCTACCTTCTGATATGAGCAGCTACTACTGCCAGGCAATTTGTAAAAACTATTGGCGCAGTTGTTATCCCGAATGGCAACACTTTGAATTGGTAATGTACCCCTTGGAATACAAACCTTAAGTACTTTCTGTGTGAAGGATGTATCGGTATATGGAAGTATGCATCCTTTAGGTCTAGTGTTGTCATGTAGTCTTGTTGTTTGAGCAATGGGATTACGTCCTGTAATGTCACCATGTGAAAGTGATCTGATTTGATGTAGATATTTAATGTTCTGAGATCTAATATAGGTCTTAGAGTTTTGTCCTTTTTGGGTATGAGAAAGTACAGCGAGTAAACTCCTGTTCCTCTCTGATGAATTGGTACCAGTTCTATTGCATCTTTTTGCAACAACGCTTGGACCTCCAGTTGTAGAAGATCCATGTGTTGTTTTGACATATTGTGTGTTTTCAGTGGGACATTTGGAGGGAATTTGAGAAATTCTATGCAATAACCATGCTGGATTATTGCTAGGACCAAAGTGTCTGTTGTTATTTCCTCCCATTGTTTGTAGAACTTGATTAGTCTCCCCCCCACAGGTGTTATGTGTTGGGGATTTGTGACATTGAAGTCACTGCTTGTTTTGTGGAGTTTTGGGACTTTGGAACTTTCCTCTACTTTTTTTAATTGGCCCCCTCTATATTGTCCCCGAAAATGTCCCCGCTGATATTGGCTCTGATAAGTGGGCCTTGTTTGTGAGGTTGTGGGTTCCGTGCTTTGTCCCCAAAACCCCCCTCGAAACTGTGTTTTACGAAATGTGCCTCTGATCTGTGGGGAGTAGAGTGTGCCCATGGCTTTGGCCGTATCAGTGTCCTTTTTAAGTTTTTCGATAGCAGTGTCCACCTCCGGCCCAAACAACTGCTGTCCATTAAATGGCATGTTCAGCACGGCTTGTTGTATTTCCGGCTTGAATCCTGACGTACGTAGCCATGCGTGTCTCCTTATGGTCACTGCTGTATTTACTGTTCTAGCAGCTGTATCTGCAGCATCCATTGCCGACCGTATCTGATTGTTCGAGATACTTTGTCCTTCCTCCACCACTTGTCGTGCCCTTTTCTGGAACTCTTTGGGCAAATGTTCAATGAAATGTTGCATTTCGTCCCAATGAGCCCTATTATATCTCGCCAGCAATGCCTGTGAGTTGGCAATGCGGCATTGGTTGGCCGCTTGTGCTGCAACCCTTTTCCCCGCAGCGTCGAACTTGCGACTCTCCTTGTCTGGAGGTGGTGCGTCTCCTGAGGTGTGTGAGTTCGCTCTTTTGCGAGCTGCCCCTACTACCACAGAGTCTGGTGTTAATTGCTGCGTGATGTATACCGGGTCTGTTGGTGGCGGCTTGTATTTCTTCTCCACCCTTGGAGTTATGGCCCTGCCCTTCACAGGCTCCTGAAACACCTGTTTGGAGTGTTTTAGCATTCCAGGTAGTATAGGGAGACTTTGGTATTGGCTATGTGTGGAGGATAGTGTGTTAAATAAAAAATCATCCTCAATAGGCTCTGCATGCAGGGTGACATTATGAAACGCCGCTGCTCTTGACACCACCTGTGTGTAGGCTGTACTGTCCTCAGGTGGTAACGGTCTCGCTGGATAACAGTCTGGGCTGTTATCTGATACTGGCGCATCATAAAGATCCCATGCGTCGGGATCATCCTGACTCATTCCAGTATGAGTTGGGGACTGCATCAGTGGTGGAGTGGCTACCGGTGATGTCTGTGTTGAGCGTGGTGGAGATGGTGGCGGGGTTACTTGTCTTGCCACCTTTGCCTGTGGCTGCTTGTCTTTTTCTTGGAAGGCAAGTCTTCTTTTCATCCGAATTGGGGGAAGAGTGCTTATCTTCCCTGTGTCTTTTTGGATGTGGAGCCTTCTCTGAGTGTAATCTGGCTCCATTGACTCTAGTTCTTGACCGAACCTATGTCTTTGCATTTGTGAGGACAGTCCCTGTTCCTCTGTGTAGAAACTTGTTTTTGGTTCCGAGGCCGGATGTTTCGGTATGGAAACTTTTTCGGCAGTCTTTTTCGGCTCCGACGACACTTTTTAAATTTTCGGCGTTCCGGTCTCTCGGTGCCGACTCGTTTCGGTGCTGCCCTCTCGGTGCCGAACTTGCTCTGACCCACTGTCTCGGGTCGAGTCTGCTCTGTGCCGGTATCTCGACTGGAGTCGGATGCCTTCGACACATGCGTGCCCTTTTTCGGTGCCGATGTTCGGTCACCTATTTTCCGGGTTAAGCCATGGCCTGCTGGCGGTGGCGTCCCCTGGGCTTTAGTGGTCTTTCCGTGAGTTTTGTGTGTCGACGTCTTACTCACGGTTTTCGGCGTCTGTTCGGGATCGACCTCGTCCGAATCCTCGATGGAGAAGGTTTCTTCTTCCTCCTCCAAGTGTTTTTGTCCTGTTGGCGCCGACGCCATCTGTAGTCTTCTCGCTCTTCGGTCTCTTAGTGTCTTCCTCGACCGAAACGCTCGACAGGCTTCACAAGTATCTTCTTTGTGTTCTGGAGACAAACACAAGTTACAGACCAGATGCTGATCTGTATAAGGATACTTGTTGTGACATTTGGGGCAGAAGCGGAATGGGGTCCGTTCTATTAGCCTTGAAGAGACACGTGGTTGGGCCGACCAGGCCCCGACGGGGGATTGAAAACCCCGAAGGGCCACCGGAGCTCTTCAAAATTCAGTGTCGATCTGTTGTAACTAACCCGATACCGAACGCAAACAATACCGTCGAAATTTCCGAGATTCTAACTATCTTTCCGAACCGAAAGGCGGAGTGAAAAGGAACACGTCCGAACCCGATGGCGGAAAGAAAACAATCTAAGATGGAGTCGACGCCCATGCGCAATGGAGCCGAAAGGGGAGGAGTCCCTCGATCTTGTGACTCGAAAAGACTTCTTCGAAGAAAAACAACTTGTAACACTCCGAGCCCAACACTAGACGGCGGGATGTGCAAAGCATGTGTATCTGCAGCTACACATGCCATCGAACATATATATATATATGTGTTCTAATGGTTGATTTTCACATTCAACCATTCTTTAAAAATGTAAAGAAACCCTGGGAAGAGTCAAACTTGTTAGGTCAACCATAAGGTATTGCAAGAAGTAGTAAGTACCTCTTAATACAACTCCAGAAAAACATATGTTTTGCAGCCAATTTCTTTGGATAGTTATAGAATGGTTTGCTTAGATGTCCACTCTGTTATCATTGGGTATCTATTGCGGTACATGTATTGTCATGATGCAGTTATGACTAGATAAAGAATTCTCAGTGGTAGAGTTAGGAAGATCTCATGAGATCAAATAGATTCTATAGGATATTTTATGCTCTACAGCTGTTCCTGTAGTCGTTGCCATCCTGTAGGAGACCATGGCAAGGCAACGATTGGTAAACCTTCGACCAACAGACCAGACTTGTTCTGAGCCCGTCATTTCTCTCTCACCTTGTAGGCAGTACCCCCTTGAAATCCATGCACTGCCTGCACTACAATGTAGCAGTGGATGAAGTTGGATGCAATCATGTCTGGCACAAAGGGGGTGTTCTCATCCTGGAAAACAATGGTGACAATGTCGTTTCCAATATGACGCTTTCTCTGAAGCTGGAAGAGAGAAGGGACAAAGAGAGGCAGGTCAATGGTGTCATGTGGGATCAATGTGATTGGTCCCTATCACCTCAAAATTATTAACCATTCAGTTATCTCCTTTGGTTTTGTCTACTGGAAATACAGAAACAAATAGTTATAGCTACAAAAAATGTCATACCTTAAGGGAAAAGTGTACTAGGAACAGGGTAATGAGTTGATGACAAGTATATTGAGTCAGATATATCAACTTGCATGAATATTGTGTCAGAAACATTGCATCTACAAAAATATCAAATGAAGAAGTACACATATATTATTGTTTTAAAAAATATAATTGTTTATTTCAATATAGTTGTATTAAATATTGTTTTCACTTAATGTCATATGTATTAGGTTCCTGAAGGGGTGGTGGTGGTTGGAGTTGTGGTTAGCCACGGCAGAACTGATGTCAACACCGCCATGCTAATCTTAAATCCAGTTTCGGCCAGCCTTTTCATGGCAGGGACCCTCCATTAAAATGGCTCATGGAAAGGCAGTGCTGGGGGCTTTTGAGGTGCCCCTGCATCTCCCACGCCAATGTTGTGAGCAGTGCAGGGGCCCCCCTGCCCAGCACCCTCGCAATGAACACTGTCTACTAGGGCGGCAGACAGTGTGTATTCCGAGGGTGCTAGGGGCACCCTCTGTGCAACGGCATTGGCCTCAAGTGCCACTGCACAGTTTCCAATAGGCTGACAGGTGCAAAACTCAGATTTTTGAGGTTCCTGCCAGTCAGTCCAGTGGAAACCTTGTAATCGGCTTGGGGAGGAACCGTCAGCTCCACGGCGGTCTCCTCTCCACGAGGGTGGTGGCACAACGGTCGCCAACCAACCTCGTAGTGAGGCACTAACACTATTTAGTTTCAATTACATAATTCTTTTGTAGTTTATCAATTTAAATACATTACTTATAATGCTATTTTTGATATACTTACCTTTTTATATTCTGTTTCATGAAATTTGGGACACAGCATTTTGGCAGTTTACGTACAAATTAAGTAAACTTGAATATTTTTATAGTCAAAATTTTGGCACTGTATTCTGGTAAGTTAAAATTGCTGTTTTCGATATTCTGTTATCCAAGTGCAGTAAAAAAGCATCTTTCTATTAATGTAGAGAGGAGCAGTACTCTGATATGGGGACTAGTAATGGGTGCATGCAGGGAAGGATACTGTTAAGAGGTAATAAGTAGTAGCAAGGGGTTGTGGGACTCAAGGGTTGGTAGCATTAAGATGTAGTTAGGAGATTTTAGCTTTCAGGAAGGGTAACGTTAAGGGATATTAAAGGTGTTTTACAGTTAAGTGAAGAAAAATAGTATTGAGTGGTTGTTCATGGTTTCTAGGGTTCAGGGATGGCTGGCATAAAAGTGTAGTAAAGTATTATTACCTTTAAGGTAAGGGAATAATGTGGTAAAGTGTTTTTTTAACGGTTCGCGACAGAGTAGCAAAAAGGGGAATTAAAGGGGGCTTAGACTTAGGGACGACTATCATTAAAGCATAGCAAGGGGTTTTTAGGGTTGAGGAAAAGGTAGCATTAAGTGATAGTGGGACGCAGGGATGGGTAGTGTAAGAAGGTAGTAACAGTTCTTTATTATTTTGGAAATTTTAAAATTATGGGGTATTAAAATGCAGTTATGGGCTTTAAGGTTTCAGGAATATTTAGCCTTAAGGAGTCACAAAGGCTTTTTTAGTGTTTAGGGAAAGCTAGCAATAAGGAGTGTTTTGCAGTTTTAACATCTCAGAGATAGGTAGTGAAAGAGGTGCTAAGGGGTTATTAGGGTACAGATTGATAAATTAAATAATGCATGTAATAGAAACTACAATTAAAGTTCAACTTTTTTTTAATTGCCATAGGTAATAATGAAGAACACAAATTATTAACCTGACAATTTCAATTCAACCTTAACGTAGTTGATATTTTGATAGTGACTTTATTACGTACAACCTCTTTTACAGCAGTGTTCATGATGCTCCTCTCCTTAACCATGTGTGTTTCTTTGCACCTTTGTCTCATTCCATCACTGTACCTACACAATGTGGAGTCTTTGCATTATGGAAACATTTTACCAAATTTATTTTTTCCAGTGTTTAATTTGCCAGGGCCCAAAGTTTTGTTCAAAACCGGCCAGCCAGCCCTGTTGAAGTTGTGGTAGTCTTCGTGGTCTTCATTCCACCTCGTGGTCTTCATTCCACCTCATGCCTCTTTAATCCTCCACGAGACGGTCCCTGACTACTGGGAGAGGATGTGGAGTAGCGGGCAGAGCTGCCAACCCTAGAGTAGGGGGATCCCAGTTCGAATCCCAGTGTTGGTCCAATCACTTGATCTCCCTGTGCCTGTGGACGTCGCCTGGATACCCACATGGATGATGAGCTGATCTCTACAAATCTGAGTATTTATTTATGCCACTCCTGTTGTTTTTTTCATCCCTTCTTTGTCCTTTTGTCACAGATTTTTAGTCTCTCTCTGTCTTCTTTTCCCCTTTTGTCTATTCCCTTTTTTGGTCCGCATCGATGTTTGGTGAGGAAAAATAGCTGCTACTCCAAAGAATGGGTGCCACTAAGGCACCAACTCACATTAAGCACTGAATTTGTCCTAAATATAATTTTGTCTTTAATCACTTTCCTTAAAATAAATGTAAGGAACCAGTTATTGCAACCGAGCTCACCGTCTAACACATCCTACTACTGACATTTTCTTTTCAGTTTCTGGATGAAAGAAGGTATCTGCAATCCTCCATCCAGTATTTACACAGAATATCAGAAACAGCAAGGGCCAGAATATTGTGTCAAGGACCCAAATATCATGAAGGTAAGTTTCTGTAGGCCACCGCTATGTTTACTACGTTACTATGTTTTACTTTATATACTGTACTATATATAACTCCACGTATATGTACCGTGATGATATCTAAAGGTATTTAGATGTGGAGTTAAGAATAGTAAATGTGTTCTTACGTATTTGCACTTACCTTCTTGATATTTTGGTACTTAATTTTTATGATACAATATTATGTCCACACAATATTTATGTGTTTCGACATTCTGTCAGTGATCCGATCAGCTGCCTCTCTAGGTGTTTCAGGATAGCCATTCTGGACAATATTTATCCCTCACAAGGCCTGCCCTATGCCTTTAGTCATATCCATCCCTTGACTCACACTGGCATTCCACTACAGCCTTAAGGGCATCCCTGCCTTACTGACAAGTGACCCACTGGTAGATGCAATAATTATTGACACATAGGTGTTTGGAATTTATTGTATGTGATAATTAACACCTTTTCTGAGATAGACTTACAGAATTGGGTATAACATGCAGATTTTGGTGCCTAGTGTAAATCCACATGTCCCCATATTTACTGGGAATTTGACCCCAATAAATGTTGTCAAGTTTGGCCTGCAGAAATGTACCCAGAGAAAATAGCAGTGATGTGGTGATTGCCATTAAACTTTGAGTTCTGGGATGTGATAACTGAAGTTTCCTTACTTATCCACTGGTAATGTGGCCCTTAGTGCATTCCCTTACAGACCTTCTAAATGGCACACTAATGACACACATTCCACCTTTCCGCACTGCAGCAGGAAGTGGAGCTAATGATGCGTATGGTGGCTTTTGATCAGCTGTCTTCATCCATCTGTCAGTTAAATTGTCATTTACACTTTTCTTCTGCCCACCACAGCATATAGGTTATATGCCAGCCCAGTACGGCAGCTGGCTCCACTCAGTGTGAGAGATGGTTTGTCTTTGTGTACAGTGGACACATCTGCCAAGGAAATAGTCCCCTTCCATATCAGGACTGGTGGAACAATGTCTGTGTGCTTTACTTACCTTCCTTTCTATTTTTCCAGAGGCCTGGCATCTCTACAGCCAATGCTACCAGACCTTTGCTGGCAATGGGGAGTGCTGTATCTAAGTCAGGCTCTGCAAGTGACAGTTATCTTCAAATGTGATTTTCAATGTTTTTTAATAAAACGTTGTTGAAGAACCATTCTAAGAAGGACCACCTCTGCATGCATGTGGAAGTCTGGGCAACCATCTTTAAATGTTTTTTGCATTTTATATCTTTTAGCCATTTTATCTATTTTGAAAGATTAAAGTAATAAAGCATGACAATATAAACAAGCATTTGAAAATCCAATTGGTCTGCATCCAGACATTAAAGATCAGGCATTGTGCGTTGCCCTTATTTGGTTGAGTGAGGAAGTAAAAGGGCATGATAGTGTTTGCTCAAATCACAGACCCCTTCCATAGCATGGCCTCTGCTTTCTGTAATAGAACGGGTACAATCATGTGGGAATGATCATCTTTTGCAGGCACACATGCTGCCCACTTCATCCCACCTTTCAGGATTTTCTCCCCCTTCCTCTCCTTAATCCTTCTTCTTCATCAAATTCCACATACCATCCACTACAGGTGAGATATGTTGGTAAGTGAAATCAGAGTGGATACTAACTTTTGCCACATTCGGATAAGTGGATAATGTGTGCTTCCTGCTAGCACACCCGCCTTTCTCCACTCCCTTCCACGCTTGCACCTTCAAGGTGTAACTTCCATCCACTTTGCCCTTGTGAGGAAGCGAGTTGACCTAGTCTATAGATTTGCTACAGAAAGAGAGGATCTGAGCTTTAATCCTATTTTCCTTACAAGACTGAAGGGAGAGATTGGAAGTATTTTACTTTTCATTTCTCCTGTGGAAGTATACACAAACAGGTAACCCCCTTTACACCTTTATAGAATAACCCTGGACCTTACCTGCTGGACGTCTCCTTCTGTGTAAGGCAGCTTGGTGGACACATGAAACATGATCTCCTTTCCTCGGTAAGTCGTATAGACAGACTCGGACCCCGTCTGACCCCGGGTCACATCCAGACCCCCGCGGAACCTATGAGCGGGAAGGAGGGATAGAAGGAGAAGATAAGAACCACTGAGATGCTTCACTCAACGTTGCAGGAAATGAAAATGTAAAAACCCAATTAAATCAATTCTTATTTTTATTAATATTATTATTAGTGGTAGTAGTGTCACTATTAGTAATACTACCTCTACTACTACTATTATGCCTAATAATAATAATAATAATAATAATGGTAATTAATAACATAATATTATCATTCTTAGGAGCAGTAGTAGTAGTATTACCATTAATATTATATCTTACGTGTATTATGCATATTATTATTGTTGTTAATATTTATAATAATTTTGATATTGGTTGATGATAATAATAAAAACAATAACAATAATAATAATAATAATAATAATAATAATAATAATAATAATAATAATAATAATAATAATAATAATAATAATTGGTAATACAACTATCACTGCTGCTAATAATAATGATAATAACACTGAGTATTATCATTTTTAAGCATAATGATTTAATGTATTATTATTGTTACTAGTATTAGTATACTGCAGTAGCAAATTAAGTAGCACAGTAATAGTCTTTTGGTATTTAAATACTAAATAAATAAAAAAGTAATGTTATATGTTGAAGCTTTCTAATGCATTTTGCACTTAAAATGCAAAATAAAATTCTGTACTAAATTGAACGTAAATCAAGCTCATGTACATTCCTGGGAAACATCTTGAAACTCCAGCACTTTCCTGGTCCTCGGCTAAAAACCACCCTTCCACCTCCATCTGCAGTGTCATCTTCATGCTGAAATCTTGCCCCCACTACACATTTGCCAGGTGGGTTTCACAGAGAAAAACGGAGATAGGTCCCCTGGTTTTCGGCGGTTTTTGAATCCTACCAATCAAATCCCTAGTGCAAGAGGTTCCCCAGTGCCTTATGACCAGACTCAGTGTCACGTTTCAGGGGTAGGGTCCAGAGTCTCGGACACATGGCTTGAAATAGGCAGGCTCTAAACTTCTAGCCTCGCCCTCTTCACGTCTCTGTTGTCTTGGGCTCCACAAGCTCCAATCACCAGGCTTCTGGAGGCTCCACAGGGTTCATCTAGGACACCACAGGAGACAGAGTCCTCACTGCCCTGAGGGGAGACCACAAAGGTGACTCCAAGACCAGAGAGGGAAGTGTAATCAATGACAGGACACTGGGTCAAGAGAGAGCAGCCCTACTCTAGCTCTCGTCCACAAAGTCAGGGACTCCTTCTCTCTTGATCTCTCAGGGAGCAGTGGAGAGCCAACGAGGAGTCGGCAGCTGGAGCGGGGGCGGCGTGCACTGGTACAGCCCCAGGCTTCTTGTACCAGCCTTCCAGTTGGGTTGCTCTGAGTGAAGCCCTGCTCTGAGGAAAGTATGACTCTGGCATCAAGCAGGACTTGGAGGTGGTTCAGAGCTAAGGTGACTGGTGAGACTGCATGAGTTGTGGGTTTTGCTGGAGTTTCCTTGTTTGCTGGGAATGTATGCTGTCCTTGTGTGAGCGGCCAGAGTGTTGCCTCTTCAACTTCCTGTTTACAGTTTTTCCAATTCTGCACCTATTTAAGTGAGTCTTTTTTGTAGCTCTGAAGTTCACTTCTTATATTTCTTCTAAATTTCGAAGTGGCTCCATCATTCACATCCTATAATGACATCAGCTCTTCCTTCGCCCATCCCCGCACAGAGAAGATTAATGACATGAAAAAGGTATCTGTCAATCAAAACAGGAGGTGGTAACCACCCACTAGGCTTGGAATTAGTGATCTTTGTTGCCCCCTGAGAGCAATAGCAATAACACCTCCTTTAATTAGCTCATTTATAGGTCATCTTCGGTCGTTTCTAACTTATTAGGCCTTTATGGGAATTTATAATTCACCCAGTAACTAATTTGGATGTCAATTAACACCTATATGACCCAAATAAGAGGTTCTTTAGTTATGGGAATGTTTATATCATTCAACCAGGTTACTTAAATACCGTACAGATGTTTAATCTCTGATAAAATGTTTCTTTTCTCCTTTATTTTACAAATAAAATTTCTCCTAACTAATTTTTTGATTTTAGAAACAAATACATGCACCTTTACAGCTGCTGTCACAAAGGAGATACACAAATGCACTTTTCTTCTAATTTTGAAACATATCTCAAAAGCACATCTGGGTCCATATTCTGACAAGGCCCTCTAAAGTGGCAGAACAAGGGGAATGGAAAGAAGCTAACATTTCTTGCCACCCCCACAGTCCTATAAAAATCATATTTCCATCTACAGGCAAGCAGGGCTGACCTGTGCTAGTACATAATCTGAATGCCTGCTTGGATGTGCTGGTGTGAAGGGGCCATATATGCCTACAGAAGCATAGGATGCCTGAGGATCAGTATAGGCTTTGGCGTCACAGGAAGTCCACAGGCAGGGACAATGGTTAGGAGTTCACAGTAGGCATGAGGATTGCTTTACATGTGGCACCAACCAGGATACAGCTCTTTGCACTGACAGGGATTTTGCAAAGAGTATGAAAGCCAACGTCATGCCTTCCAAGCAGCGGGAGCTAACATGCTGAGGTGCAACGTGAGATCAGATGGCCTTCTCAAAACCCAATGGTTACTCACCCTCGAAAGTTCTGCAGCTGAACCCTCTCCCCCAAGAAGTCCAAGAACTCAATGAAGCCCAAGCTCTCTTCATTGTTACTGAAGACCTCTTCCTCTGTTGTCTAAGGAGAAAAAAGACAGTGCGATGACGTGCTAGCCATGGACAATATTGTCGACACACGAGAAATGGGTGTTGGTAGTAAAAGAAACAGAGAAAATCCTCTTTGAGGTTCTCTTGCCACCATGTTGTAGCCAGCGATAAGGAAGTCTCTGAGGGTGGGATGGATCTGATTCCCCTCACAGAGTGAGAAGTATGTGACATTTAAACTCAGGGTAAATGTGGCACTTGGATAATTTTGACAAAAGACATTTGCTAACAAAGAATGATTGGCAATCAATAAGGGATTCATTGGCCAGTTGTTCTCAGTGTCTTAAACAGAGTGGCAAACTGCAGGGTACAAAGAGAAAACTAGTCATCAATGTTGGCAACCCATTTCTACCACCTCTCTCTACGGTGCACATGCCTTTGGAAGCCCTGGATTATACTTACTAAAGATCTTTTTTTTTTGCAGTTTTACAGAGCGCAAACTCGCCCCAAATGTATTGGAGCCCTTTACATGACCACAAGGACTCCTTCATTTTTTTTAAATTTGGGCATTGGGAGATTAAGGCCCATATTTATACTTTTTGACGCAAACCGGCGCCAGCGCAGGTTTGCGCCAAAAAGTTTACCGCCGGCTAACGCCATTCCAACGAGCCAACCGGGCACCTTATTTATGGAATAACGTTAGCCGGCGCTGCGGTCTGGTTAGAGTAAAAAAAAAAATGACTCTAACTGGGCCGTGCAGGCGTAGGGAAGAATGGGGGTTGTGCGTCAAAGAATGGTGCAAGTCAGGTTAGAGTCAAAAATCTTGGCTCTAACATGACTTGCGCAATTTTTTGACGCACAACCCCCATTGAAATGACTCCTATCTTAGCAAAGACAGGAGTCAAGCCCCCCTGCCCAATGGCCATGCCCAGGGGACTTCTGTCCCCTGGGCATGGCCATTGGGCACAGAGGCATGTAGGGGGGCCCATGTTAGGCCCCATATGCCACTTTAAAAAACTACAAAAAATAGTTACCTCTACTTACCTGGGATGGGTCCCCCATCCATGGGAGTCCTCCAGGGGTGGGCGACGGAGGCAGGGGGTGTCCCTGGGGGCAGGGAAGGGCACCTGTGGACTGCTTCCATGGTCAGAAGCCATGGAAATTAGCCCACAGGTCCCTTAACGCCTGCCCTGACCCAGGCGTTAAAAAATGGCGCACATCAGGCTGGGTGCCATTTTTTAATGCCCGCCCCCTCCTGTGCGTCAAAATGACGCAGGAGTATAAATAAGGAGCACATGCCTTAAAGTGATTTTTTGCACGGGAACGCCTACCTTGCATATCATTAGCGCAAGGTCGGTTTTCATGTCCAAAAAATGACTCAGACTCCATAAATTTGGTGCTGGACGGGTCCAGCACCAAAGTATAAATATGGAGTTAAGTTTGCGCTGAATTTGTGTCAAAATAAATGACGCAAATCTGGCGCAAACAGAGTATAAAAATGCCCCTAAGTGACAAACCTGGTTCCCCAATTTCAAAGTCGGCAGTTCTAGCCAAACCACTACATTCTTACATAGAAAATACAGCACACAATGGAGTGGTGAGGATTGCACCAAATATGGATTCCAACAATATTCTGGCATAATAATATCAAGGACAGAATGTCGAGGGACAAAATATCGAATAATAGTCCATACAGAGATGTATAGATTCACTATTCCTAACTCCATATCTAAGCACCTTGTTGATATGTGTACCACATAGACGCATATACGTGGAGTTAGGTATACAAAATCCAGACTTACCATTCAATATTTTGTTTCCAATATCCTGTTCTCAGTATTCTGTCCCTTTGATACTGTTGATTTGATACTCAAAGGTCACTAGTGCAGAGAAACCATAAATTGTAAAATCTTGCAAACACAGTACAAAATACAAATTACTCAGTCACAAGTGTGTACCCGTGCCAGCCTTAGTAAATATACGATAATGTGGGAATGGCTGACTGCCTTATGATAGCAAAGTCTGGTCTGAAGATGTCCTTACATATTGAGTACCAAAGAGTCGTCACAGTAGTGTCTACTGAGAAGTAGCTATATAACTAGCAGCACAAGAGTTGTGTGTGAAAAGGACACCAGAGCTTCTCATCCTGGGTAGAAAGTGCTCATGGCTAACACTAATTACTCACTGCGGAAATATCCCAATACATACAGCTGGCCACCACAATACTTCAACAGGAGTATGGATGGAACAGAAAAGCAGATAGTGGATAGGGTTTATTTCTAATTGTAAGTGCATTTAATGCCTTTTTTCTCTCATCATCCTCTTCCAAGCATTCTCACTATCAGGACTAGTATGCAACTTTCTTCTTGCCAATCCCCAAACACTGACTACAAAAACCTGCCTCCGCCTCTACGTGTATGTGGAGCCCTCTCCCTCAGAATGGCAGGTGACCGTGGTATATTTTTATAGTTGGTCCAGAAGGAGGTAGAAACACCAGCCTCCACTCCTCTTATCCCAATGGGCATCAAGTGGCTTACTAACGTCATATCTGGAATGGACGATAGATGCTGGTGGGTCAATGCCGCACCACTTCAGGTGTTTCTGCAGCTAAAGGAGCCTCTTGCCGGACAGAATTGTGCAGTGAGGTCTGAAGACCAGCATGCACTCAGTCTTGGCTTTTCTTGGGCTTTTTCAGTAGACTATCTGTTGAGTATGTGTCCTTTCATTACAGTCATCATTGGCCAGAAGTGAGGACAACACACAGGAATTATTTTTGTAGTAACTTCTTAGAAGTTAGCACACTTGAATAGTAGTGCACAAAACAAGGAGACATAGAAATGACTGTGCATTAATTGTAATACGCTTCTCATCCCTCTTGCAGTTTCCTGACTGCAAGACATAGCCAGCGATAAGAACATTTAAGAGGCTCGATACTGGATAATTTACCTTACTGGCTGTAAATCAGTGCAGTGCACTAAAACGAGTTGTACTCTGTGAACTAAATAATATTCCACAAGCAAATGAAAGAAGACACACATCTGCAATTCACCTTAATTACTGTGGGACATCAACGACAATATGTAATATTATTCTGGTGTACTAAATGTGGTTCCAACTCCTGACCTACAAGATATCCCAAGGCAATACCAAATGAATGGGAAAAAACACATGCAATTCACCTTAATGACAGTGAGACATCCACAACAGTATACAAATCACTATGTCAAACCAAGGCCCCCCATGAGCTAAAAGATGCCCCAAGATGCAGGGAAATGAAGGAGAATAAACACCTGCAATTCACCTTAATGTTAGTATGCAAATCAATGCAGTGTGACAAACCAGGGTCCACCTAATGAACTACAAGATGTCCCAAGACACCAGAAACTAAAAGAGAAAACACATCTGCAGTCCACACAAATGACTGAGGCATCAACTAAAATATGGACATCATTGCTGTGGCCCAAGCCAAGGCACACCCAGGAACTACCAGGTATCCCAAGACACAAGGTAATGGAAGAGAATACCCTCTACCCTCCTGCAATTCACCTCAATGACTGTGGGACATCTACAACAATATGCATGTCATTGTGGTGTCCCAAGCCTTGATCCAAACCACAAACTGAAAAATATCCAAAGACACAATGAAATGAAACCCAATGCACACATGTAAATCTCCTCAAAATTGGGAGAAATAACCAACAACATGTAAATCTTTTTACGGTTTACTAAAACGGGGACCCATCCTATGAATTGCAAGATATTTCAAGACACAAAGAAATAAAACATGATACACCTGAAATTTACCACAATGACTGCTAATCATTGTGTAATTATTTGTGGTGTACCCATCTGTGACCCACCCCATGAACTTCAAGATACCCCATGGCACAAGGTAATGAAAGTGGGTAAACACCTGCAATTCACTACAAATGCTGTGAAACATCAACAAAAGCAAGGCTTCGTGGTGTACCAAACCAGAATCCACCTGATGGGCTACATGATATTCACAGAGAAGGTGGAATTACCATCCACACTGCAAAGAGAATGACATGCTGAGGGTCTCTGTTGACAGTACACATCTATGATTCACCTCACTGCCTCATGGGTGATGCCTAAGATGGAAAAATAGGTTTCTGGTGATGCTTAAAAAGAGGCACTCTAATTAGAAGGAAAAGCTGCATTCTAAAGATCTCTAGATGGGAGGAAGCCTTTCAGAAGATTTAGAACCTACACCAACAATGAGTTTAAGAGTTTTGGTTAAAATGGGTGCTCCTACCACATCATAGAAAATTGTCTTCAAGAGTCGTCGCATCATGTGGGCATTCTCACAACACATTATAAGTCTGATTAAGGTGAACATTTCAGACCTCAAGCAGCGTCCTTCGCTTAGAGATGTCTGGATGTCCCTCACCTGTCCATGTTTTTGGTAGATAATCCCAAATTTGAAATTATTGCTGATGACGTGCTCGTCAAACGTGACCACCAGTTGGGATGCCTGGACAAAAAACAGGAGACAAAATAAGTTGTCACTGGAAGTTATCTGGTAGCTGGTGTTTCGGCTAAAAATGAAGCTCTGTTTCTTACCTTCGGATAGAGTACCGGTAGAAATCTATCCACATTGACCTCCTCACACAGAAGCTGAAAAGACACATAAGAATTAGAGAATGTCACTCCATCTCTTGCCTGCATGGCTCAAACGGGGAGTTGGGGACCTGTTCTGTGACAGCATGTCTGGCTTGAAAAAAGATTATTGTCTTTATCTGTTCACAAACCGAAACTCCAAGGTGACTTGCAATATCCTGTTCATGTATTGTGGGGGTGTTTTATTCCTTATAATTTTGCTGTGCTGCCTTACCAGTTTTCCTAAAGATATTGTTATCCCTCTCCCCTTATCTAGTTTCCAAGTGGTCTTGTGTCAAGTGTGACACCTTCTACCAGTGCTAACATTTTAGGCACGACAACTTTGCGCAGTTAAAAAATGAATAATTAGTCAAAGAATGCAACATGTTATTGATAAAAAGGGACACACTGAAGATGTCATATACAACGAGGTGCAAACTGGCAAAAGTGGAACTGCAATTTAGAAGGAATAAAACTATGTGAAAATTAAGCTAATTTTGACAGGAAATCTATTCAACTGCTTGTAAACAGAACCATGTCCATACAAGTTCTAAAATGAAAAAATAAGAAGTACCCTTCTGGTAAAAGCCCAGGCCCTATGATGTACATTGCTCTGTTGGAAACCTTCTGGTTCTCAAAATGATATGGGTTGCGACCACAAAACGACTTTTTGTTATGTACTAATCCCATTTTGTGATTCAGTACATGATTACTGTATATCTCGTTGGATTTAAAAATCCATAATGAATCTCTAGTTGGAAGGGGCGTTTTTAGCACACTCCTTCCAAATGTAGGCCCATATTTATACTTGTTCACGCAAAACTGCGCTAACGCAGTTTTGGGTGAAAAAGTTTACTGCCAGCTAGAGCCATTCCAGCACGGCATCTTATTTATGGAATGGCGCAATCTGGCACAAAGGGTGGGCTAATGTCATGGATAATGACGTTAGCCAGGTGGGGGTGGTGGTATAGGAGAAGGGGTTTTGCACCAAAAAATGACGTTAGGCTGGTTAGAGTAAAAAAAGATGACTCTAACCAGCCTAGAGTCATTTCTTGATGCTAAACCTACCATACCACATGACTCCTGTCTTATAAAGGACAGATGTCATGCCCACCATCCCAATGGCCAGCACGGGGGACAAGGGTCCTCTGGGCATGGCCATTGCACCCAGTGCCATGTATGGGGTCCCATTTCGGGGGCCCATGGCACTTAAAAAACAAAAACTTACCTCTACCTACCTATACTTACCTGGGATGGGGTTCCTCATCCTCCACTGTCCCTCTGGTGTGGGTGGGGGTGTCCCTGGGGAGGGCACCTGTGGACTCATTCCATGGTGTTCTACCATGGCAAAGGGTCGACAGGTCCCCTACTCCTGCCCTGACCCAGGCGTTAAATAATGGCGATAAGCAAGCTTAGCACCGTTACTTAGGCCCGCCTCCCTCCCGTGCACCATTTTTGCACAGGAGTATAAATAAGGCGTTAGGGCCTTTGATTCATTTTTTGCCCGGGAACGCCTACCTTGCATCTCATTGACGCAAGGTACTTTTCCACAGGCAAAAAATGACTTTAAGTCCAAAACTTTGGCACTAGACAGGTCTAGCGCCAAAGCAAAAGATTTGGAGTGAGGTTTGCGCCAAATTTGAATTAAAAAGAATTACGCAAATTCGGCACAAATGGGGTATAAATATGTCCCCTAAGCTGCAATGCAGTGTATCAATGTTTTGCAACCATAGTCTAGTCGCAGTATATTGAAAAGGTAGAGACTCCCCAGTTGGGATGGGACCCCTTCTCCTTTGTGAATGATAAGAAATGTTGGTGATTAGGCAGTGGTCCAGGTGATTGTTATCTACTCCAAAAAACTCTAAACACTATTGGCCCAAATTGAAGAAGACCTAGCGCCTCCTCCCACCATATTAGTATCACTTGTGATGATGCTAAAGTGTCTCAACAAGGCCAAGGGCCAGATGTATGAAAGCATTTTGCATTCGCAAACGGTGCGAATGCCCGTTTGCGAATGCAAAATGCCATTTCAGAATGTATGAAATACATTCTGAACGCAATTTTAAGGAATCGCTAAAGTAGCGATTCCTTAAAATTGCGACCCTGTTTAAAGAGTCGCAAATTGCGACTCTCTAAATTAGAAATCGCAAATAAGGATTCCTTATTTGCGATTCCTTAGCACATTTATGAAGCAATTCCTAAATGCGATTTTGGCATTTAGGAATCGCTAATTACCACCAAGTTGAACTTGGTGGTAACCATGTGCAAAATTTAAAAATGCATTTAAAATGCATTTTTTAATTGTACATGTAAAGCACACATGCCCTTTTGGCATGTGTGCACCTTACATGTCCCCCCAAAAAAATTTGGGCTGCAGCAGAAGGGGCCTTAGGCCCCCAGCACCCTGGGGTTTTGCATTTCCAAAATTGCGATTTCTGGTTCAGAAATCGCAATTTTGGAAATGCAAAAAATTCGCAGAAATGGGCCAACGCATAGGTGCGAATAGGGCCGATATCGCAATTTGCGACTCTGTAGTAGCATTTGCGATTTTTAAGAAATCGCTATTACTGATTCGCAAATGTGATGCATGGCACTTTGTGAGTCGGAAATATTGATTTCTTAAAAATCGCTATTTCCGAATCGCAAATGGCCTTGATGATACTTCTGGCCCCAAACGCGCTACGACAGATTTACAAAGTGTCGCAATGCATCCATTGCACTACTTTGTAACCTTTTGTGAAACATTATGCCTGCGCCAGGGATAATGTATGCAAAAGGGGAGTTCACCCATTAGGGGGACTGCAAAAATGGCACAGCTGAATCTACGAGATTCCACTGCGCCATTTTAAGCAGCTATTTTTTACACCTGCACACAGCAGCCGTTAAAAAGGGGCACACCATTATTCTTAATAGGCCCCTATGTACCTTGCAGGATTTGTGCTAAAATTTTTGGTGCTAATCCTGCAATGTACTACAATAGCGTCAAAAATGATGACACTATTGTCCCTAACCTGCGCCATGGTGCCCCATATGTTAGACATGGCGCACACATGGTGGCGCTAGGGGAGGCTAAGGGGCGCAGGAAAAGTGTCGCTGCATATAATGCAGCAGCACTTTTCTTAAATTTAGGCCTATTTTTTTTAATGCAGCTTTCAGGAAAACAGGCTCTGTAGATTACCGAACATTATTAAAAGCATTCACAGACAGGGTGGTCTGATCTCCATCCCTGTGATGGCCACCATCCAGATAAAGTTGCAATCAGGGACCTATCTCATGGATATTCATGAGGTAGGTGAGTTTGCAACTCATGCTGAATGCTAATTTTGCGACTGGAAGGAGGGATCTCGTTGCAGACACATGCATTCCATTATTCCTGATTTAGATGGGAAATTCATGTTTTTAAAATAAAAATGCCTTTATTTTGGTTTTCTCCTGCTCACTACATACTTAATCTAGGGAAAAATAAATCCCCTCTATTGTTTTCCAAATCTCCCTCTGTTTAGAGTTAGAATGTATGCAGATGTAAAGAAAAGTGTAACACCTGCCCTGCAAGTCTTACAGATGGGGCGTGTCTGCTTTCTTCTGTTCTCCAGAAAAGGTGGACATTTGTTTTCGTCCTTTAGCACACTCAGGGCCAGACTTATAAGGCCCTATCACCGGCCTTACGCTCAGAAGCGCTATGCACTGTACAGTATTTACAAAGTGGCGTTAGGCCACCTTGTAAGTACGCCCCTTCAGATGCAGCACTTTGCGTGGAAGGGGAGTGCAATAGGTGTTGCTGTGGGCATGCCACAGGAACACCCATTGGATTTTTTTAACGCTGCCCCAGATTTATGAGTTTTCACATTTTGCAGCACACATAGAAAGAGCAAATGGCCATTGAAGATTGTTTTTCTGCAGGAAGGTGTCCCTTCCTGTACAAAATGAAGCTCCACCACCATGGTGCAAGGGTGGCTGTGTTGGCGCTCAACAGCAAATTTAGCCCAAGGGGCGACACAAGGGTGCGCTGTATTCTGCTGAATACGGCGCATCCCTGCATTTTTAAAATGACGGAGCGCGGCGCTGCCAAATTTAACGCAGCATCGTGCTCTATTATTTTCTCAGGATTCTGGCCCTCAGGGTGATTTTAAGCAAATGCACAACATTTCCCTTGAACCTTCTGAGGGAAGATGAGGCTGTCTGCTTCATGATACTGCAGAGGACCTTGCTCCCGAGTTGTAATACGTCGCAGCAAGAAAGTAATGACACTTTACTGGTGTGCTCTGATATCTGAGCACCTCAGTATGAACATTAAGCTTGGGTGGTTGTGCCTACTGTGTGCTTCCATTATTCCTAGGTCCATTTTGAAGTAGTCACCTTCCAGGAAAGGACTTGAACCCCACCTCACCTTGGCCATCTGCACAGCATTGGGGAACTCGGTAAGGCAGGAGATGGGGATCAGATCATGTTTGGTGCACGTCCGCATCCTGTAAAAAGCAAAGTCCAAATTAGAAAAGCTTGAAAGGTGGGGTGATTATGTCACCTGCAGTGTTTGAGGACTTTTCACATCACCCACTCTTTACAGCCTCCCCGTTACAAGAGTGGTCTGGTCCAAGGTAGTAAGTGACGCATTTGAGATCTCTAATGTTCAGAGATTCCCTAATGTCTAACACAACATAGAGAGATTGCTGGTGTAGACTGAAACTGTTCAGCAGATCAAACAGATCAAGATGGCAGCTAAAGAAGACCATTTCTCCTGCTGAAGACCCCTGTTACCTCCCAATCCGTGGCTTGCAGCGATTGATTCACTTTTACTGAAAAGTGTGCATTTCTATCCTACACAGCTTAACATATTTTTGCCCAGGAATTTTCAGGGATCATTTTGACCTAATGAATTTCCAGGACAAACTCCAATATGATCTGTTGTGATAAGACCCACAAGCTGCGGGCAATTAGGGTCGAAACATTGACAATACCCGCAGGTATCCATGCTCAAAGTAATAGAAAGTAAACTCCTCCTTCCTAATTCTTCTGCTCTCTCTCTTGTTTTAATCTCAGGCTCCTGTAATGAGTGGACCACTGCCTGTGCTAATATCTGTCTGACCTGATAAAACCTGACCCTGCTGGGTATATATGTATTGTAGCCAATATATAACTCTGGCTTATGAGCCAGTGCTTGGCAATGTGGACTAATATTCATAATATTCAGATTTTGGTACTTAATGCAAAATAAACATCTTACAGTAATTACTGAGAATTGCTCTTTGACCTGCCATCAAGAATTACTGGGGAGTCAAACTCCTAATTGTGACAGGTGTAGAAAAAGTAGTTACCAGGTCCATCACAGTTAACTGGGCCACTTGTGATGAGCATAATACTTGTATGACTCCATGAAACAAAAGTTCTTCTCTTGAGTTTCTTTCTTAGTATAGTCATTAACGTGCTATAGACAAACAACAGGCATATCATCTAAACACTTCCTTGTGAAAAGGTGTTCTTTCTTTGTGTGTTGTGAACCCAGGCTCCTTCCTACCCTGTTTGATAGCTGGAGAAGGATAGCAGGTGCACTTAAGTATGTAATACTGTGCGGAGAGTGAACAATGGCTTCTTAAAAACTAAGGCCCGTATTTATACTTTTTTTAGCGCCGCATTTGCGCCGCTTTTTGACGCAAAACGGCGCAAACCTACAGGCCCGTATTTATACTTTTTTTAGCGCCGCATTTGCGCTGCTTTTTGAAGCAAAACTGCGGAAACCTACAAAATACAATGGTATTTTGCAAGTTTGCGCCGTTTTTGCGTCAAAAAACGACGCAAATGCGGCGCAAAAAAAAGTATAAATACGCGCCACAAAATACAATGGTATTTTGCAAGTTTGCGCCGTTTTTGCGTAAAAAAACGATGCAAATGCGGCGCAAAAAAAGTATAAATACGGGCCTAAGTGTCAAAGATTTGGGAGCAACCAAACACAAGACTTGCCTTTAGAGCCCAGGGTGTCAGATGCAGTGTCATACGATTGACATCAGTATGGAAATACATCACGAGATCTTTAGAAATGTGCATCACAAGTTATCAACCTAAAAATATATTAAAAGCAAAGAGGAATGGAACAATATTAACTAGCATTAAAATTATAAAAGAGGGATGCTGGAAATACAGGAATCGCCTAAATGTTTGAGGAGATGGACCATTAATATAAATCAAGAACATATTTGCATTATTTAGAAGAACAGCTTAGTGGCTATCGTTGGCAGCTTACCTCAGTGCAAAGGCTTGGTCGTTCAGGGGTTGCTGAGAGATGCAGGCACCGGCACACATCATTTTGCCTAATAAACATTTAAGAAATGTAGGACCAGTAGGGCCAGATTTACCCAATGCAGTGCAGCAACCACATTTGCTGTGCTATGTTGCATAAGTGGGAAATCACAGCACAGAGACATGTCTACTAAGATTGGCCTGCTCCTCGTGTCATCACCTCTCTTGCACGACGTACAGCCTTACAGCCTCATGGAAAGGTGAGGGTTCACTGTCTGTAATAGCATTTTACATAAAGTAAACCATTCCAGTACAATCCCCATGTCTAGACAAGCATATAGGGTCCTGAGTACTGAATATGTGCTCTGCGCTGCAGCACGCATGCATTGTGTTGGTCTTATTGGGAAATAAACACATTTCCCCTTGTTAACAAGTGCTTAAAGATAGATTTTGACTGAGTTAAAAGTTTTTAAGTGCTTTGGAGTTAGCTGGACAGGTCTTATGGCCAGATTTAAAGAAAAGTGGTGCAACGCGTGCTGTGCCAAAATTGACAGTGCCACACTGCATCACTTTAGAAACACAGTGATGCGCTGTATTTAAGGGAATACTGCGCACCCCTGCGTTTCCTCCTGCACTGGTGCTAAATTTAGCTGCCAGCGCCAACACAGGCATCCTTGCACCATTGTGCAGGGATGTCTGCGTTGAGGGGTTTGATTGTTTATGTGCGGGAAGGTGTCCCTTCCTGCACATAAACAATCACTAATTGCGCTTTGGCACTTCTGTGTGTGCTGCAGAAATCAGCACACACAGAAGTGCCAAAGCAACATCTTCAAATGATTGTTTATGTGCAGGAAGGGACACCTTCCCGCACATAAACAATAATTTCTGGCATTTTGCTTTTTCTATGCATGCGTCAGAATTCAGCACGCATAGAAAAAGCAAAAAATGAGGAGGAATAAAAGTATTCCTCCTCGTTGCCCCCTGCTAACGCCCCTGGGGTGGCGTTAGATTTTGCCACTGCCTCAGGTTTACAAGATTTCATAAATCCGAGGCAGCGTCAAAATGCAATGGATGTTGCTGTGGTATGCCCACAGCAAAAGCCATTGCACGCCCCTTCCACGCACAGTGCTTTGTGGAAAGGGGACGTATTTACAAGATGGCGTTAAGCCACAAAAAGCGGCTTAACGCCACCTTGTAAATACAGCACTGTGCTTACACTAAAAGTGACATTCCTGTGGCGTTAGGGGCCTATAATTACGCCCCTTAGTTTTAAAACAGTGCTGCCATATGACAGAGGCTTGCACACACCTGCCTGGCCTTATTGCCAACTGGAAGCCCTCCCTTTGTTACAGGTACAATGAAATATGGCCAATTTACATGCCTGAGGAGGTCTTTGCTGGGCTGTTTGCCGAACTCCCCAGTGTTCTCCAGCATTGACCAGCCCTGTTGGTTTATTCCAGTTATGAGGCACCGGTCTTTAGGTTTGCTAGGCATCATGTGAGTTTCCATGACTACAGAAGCAGAGAGGAAGTATGACTGAACTTTGGATTAGATTTCAGCTACAGGCAGATGTGTTCCAAAAGCAACCTTCAGTTTGGCACAAACTGGGGTAAAGTAAGAAGCTCGTAACCCGGCTAAAATCATTTGGTGAAATTGCTGCCTAATGACATAACACATCTGACCTTCAATGAATTCTAGGTATGAAACTGGCAAATCGTCTGACCTCTACAGATGTAAATGACGTGCCTTTTCCCCTTCTCAAACGACAGATCCTACTTTCAGCTCAGAAAGCCTCTCTAACTGCAAATAATCCACACAAAAATGTGGAGAGATTCTCTCCATTGGCATGGCTGTTTTGTTGGTCTGAGTCCTTCAAGGGGCATTACTAACTTTAAGTGGTTCATGGTTTTTCTTCTAGATTGCAGTATTCATCTCATGATCCTCTGGTCTTTTTGCAAACATGTGGCATCCAGAAGCAAGGCAATCACTGAGGAGTCAGTTTCAATATCACCCTTTACTGCTGACTCAGCCACAACCTCCCAGACGTCATAAACGCCTCTGGCCATCTAATACTCCACTGAACTAGTAAGGTCTAACTCCTCGGTCAGGTGCATCCTTTTGTACAACAAATCCTTGGGATACCAGGGAAAGTCCATGCAGAAGATGTACGTGGAGCCTCTTTCAAGATCTCAAAGGCCTTCTGTTAGCGAGGAGCTCCAGCAAACTCTTTGAAGTCATTTAACTTTATCATTGGTGCCTGAAGGGTCTCATAATCCTTTTCAACTCACAGATTGAGGACAAAGAAGAAGGATACTCCCTTAGGACCATATTTGAGAGTCCCTACCGCCTCCTTGCGCCACATTAAAGTCATTTTTTTAATGATAATATGGCCGACCAGGGCCAAATTCACCGCACCAGATTTACGCCAGATTTACAAAGTGGCGCAGTGCACCTCTTTGTAACCCTTCACGCTACATTATGCCTGCGCCAGGCATAATGTATGCAAGGGGGGCTTGCCCCCATTAAGTGGGCCAAATAAATGGCACAAAGAAATCTAAAATATTTCTATGCAACATTTTTTTGAGCATTTTTAACGCCTGCTCATAGCAGGCGTTAAATGGGGGCACACCATTGGTTAAAATGGGCCCCTATGTGCTCTGCAGGAGCAGCACCAAAATGTTGGCGCTAATCCTAAACAGTACATTAATAGCGAAATTCTGACACTATTGCCTCTTACCGTACGCCATGTTGCGCTGTATTTTAAATACAACGCACACATGGTGGCACTGGTGGATCGCTAGGGGGCGCAAGAAAAGTGGTTCTTCTCTAAATCTGACCCTTAATTCTTTAGGAGGCTTCCATTCAGCATGGATTGGATCGCAGATCCTCACACCTCCCCCTTGATGATTCTGCTATCCCTCAGTGCTATGCCACAAAGGCCCCATAAACGCCACAGACGCTTGCTCTTGATGTGCACCAAGAAGCCTTCTTCAGTTGTACTGAAGACAGCAATGGCTTCAAGTATGACCCACTGTTGTCATCTATACCTGCCATGAGGAGGATGACCTCCGAAGGGGACAACTGCATCCCTGTTACCAGAGAGTACTATTGTAACTGTATTTGTACTATATATCTGGGTTCTTGCATGTGCCAACGTATTAGGTCAAGAGTATATGGATTTTGTCAGAGGCTAACTTGTCAAAAAAGATAACCAGCTTGATATAAGAGGTAAAACAGGTGAAACATTTGTAGTCAACACAGAACCTCAGCAACTGCATCATTAGGAAAGACCAATGGGTCTGACAGAAGACTTAGTGAGGGGTCATTCACTGTATACCTAGCTTCTTTGCTCTTTGTGTTGTCCTTTAGTATTCCTAAGATGGAGTGATGCCTGTTTTAATAGTTGTACCAACCAAGCATTGATGCCCTGCACATGCCTATTTGCGAGCCAGCGGAATTATAGTTGCAAAATATAATAGTTCCAACGTAGTGCGCTGTGCCCGTGGTGCCTCATGACTACTTCAGAGTGCTTAAGGATAAGAAAATATGGGGTATAATATAATTTGTAACGTTCTGTGTCAGTGGTTCTTAACCTTTTGATGGACCCCCATTTAATCATTGTTGGCATCTGGGGACCTCCACCTCCAGTGACTCATTACTGTAAACAGAGGACCTTGGCTTAACCATTTTTGATTACAGTAACCATAAAACAATACACAAAAAATACAAGCACAAGCAAATACATAGATTAAGAAATATGTGATTTATTTGCAAATATAAAAATAACAAAAAAAAGGATTTTAATAGGAAGGTTGGACCTTTTCTAAATTCAGTTGACACCACTCAACGCCCATACTATATTCTGTTTGATGCACTTGCACTATTCCCACAAGTCTGTGGATACTCATCTAGAAATCTTTTCAGTTGTATATTTTGCTTCTTCATTTATGCACACTTTATTAATCTCTTTCATATTATTTTATTTGCTAAGCGGTCTTGCACCCCCTAAGGAGGATTCGTGGACCCTCAGGGGTCCCCAGACCACAGGTTAAGAACCACTATTCTATGTTATAATCTGATGGAGGAGTCAAGGGCTCCATCTGAATATTTACGCTCCCTCCAAATAGAAGAACACAGTGCATTCCTGCCACACCTTTTTCGAATCATCACTTGAGGACTGCATGACTTATGCCTAGGATTTGTTGTCCAGTTGGTGCACATGTTGATTGATGATTGAGGCCTGTAGCAGTCAAATCATTGGCCAGAGTGAGGCCCAATGGAGTGAGGGTTACTCTTCAGCTGGAGGAGGCTGAGGAGTGTGGCCAGTGCCTCATGTCGTGGTACCTAACAACCGCTATGACATGTCTGCTGAGTGAGGGGGACTAGAGTGGAGCTGAGCAGTGGTGAAGATCTTTTGTTTACCATTTCTGCTTCAGGGTTCCGATGATGCCCGCCGGATGTTTGTTAGGGACTGCAGGGTGACATGATTGTGACTGATGGCAATCCTTCATCCTCCCATCTTCTACCCTCCCCAGGGCAATTCGATATGGTTGTAACTCCCCGTCTCTCGTGTCAGAGTAACTGACACATACGTGACAAGGACTGCAACTTTGCGGCCACCTTGGGCTTCCAGAGAAGGCATATTAAAAAAAAAACAGGCAGACTTGGATTGATTGGCGCGACGCAAACATGTATCTAGGGGCAAATATAATTAGCTGTGGCCTGGTGTTACAGTTTCAAACAAGAGAGACTTGTGACCAGAAGGTTCCCCAGCAAACCACTTAATCTTCGATACTTTGACAGATTCTAGGTTTTAGTACCTTTCTATTTAGCATTTAGTGGGTTAAGCTGATATTCTAAAATTGAAACCCGTACCATACCTTGTGCAGGTTCAGTGACAGAAGAGACAGGGTTTGACTGGCAAAAGTCAAATACACCACAAGGTTTCACAGCCCTGATAACCATGTTGTGTTTGAGTGCCTTTGCCAAAAGGTCTATGTAGTGTGACCCCAGGAGGGAACAAAACCCTGCAGTGAGCCCGAGGTGTCAGATTTGTACATTTTAAGTACAGCTGACTGTGGTAGAATTGGACAATGTGGTTATTGTCAACAGAGTATTAATCTGAAGGCCCTATATTTACATTATGTTACATTGCTTGAAGAAGGTACCAAGATAGAGCTTAACAGTGAATTCCTGGGTGGGACGTCCACCTTTGAAGGGTCTTGCCATCATCCCAGTGATGCTACAGTGAGATGTGTACCTGCTGAAGCTACATTGGATGTGATAAGAAGCGATGCGCCTGATTTAGACATTGGCGGACAGCTTACTCCGTCAGACGGTGACTGATATACCATCCGCCGACATCTATATTCCAAAGACTATAATGGGATTCAGATTTCGGCAGATGGGACATCCTTCACCCTTGTGACAGATATGTAAATCAGGCTCACTGTCTCTGATTGCCTTTGGTTCTTTAGGCGAGGGGGACTGAGTTCTCACGTCTCTTTTCCTCAGAAAGAGATAGATATAAAACTAATCCTGGAGGATTTTAGGCTTATCAGACTCTGGGGAGGCGTGTGCTGGGCAGAGTTGCCTCCCATAGCAGTGCTTGAGCAGCTCCTATCTGACATCATTATGTGAGTTCCTTATTCTTGCCCTAGGCTGTCAGAATGATATACTTCTCCTGTTTACCTGCCCACTGACCTCCTCACTTGTATCTGTTAGTCTCCTCACCTGTCACAACCCTCTCAAGGTGTAAATCTGTCTGTAGGTACATTCATGATATGAGAGAAGTGTGAATCTGTGCAAATAAAATTGCTTGTAAACCATTGTAATAGCTAACACCATGCTGATGTGTTAGCAGCCATCTTGTTTTTGTATTGTGGCTCCTCGCTTCTGGTGCACTTGACCCCATTCTCGTGTTTGGCATCCTAAGCAAGGATTCATAAAATAACTAGTTTAGCTGCATCTGATAGTTTACGTTTTTGTATCTTTCTCAACGTCCTTTGTCATTCTTCTTGTGAAAAGGCTGTGCGCCAGCCAATGTACGTTTCAGTTTCTGTCTTGTACTCTCATTCAGAGCAATGTCAGCAAACAGTCATGTGGCTAGAGGAGAGGTCAGCATTACATGCTCATTGCTCCAGAGGAGCATGCTTCTACTCTGCATACCGATCTTGCACTTTGCCTGCAGGAGCGGCTCCTCCATGAGAGCGGAGGAGTGTCATCCCGCTACAAAAATGCCCCAGAGCAGCTGAAAAATAAAATGGTTATAAAGATTATTTATTACCATTTTATTTTTCAGCAACCCATCCTGAGCTGGTGTCAGGCTGAGGAAGGGCAACTGTTGCTGAGTTGCAGTAGGGAGCTCCGCACTTATGTTTAAAGTGCCTATGTCAATTTGGCTGGCCGTCCCGCAACGGCCAGCTAGACATGTGCATTTTAAACTTCTCTAACCTAGCTGTCTTAGACAGCGGACTTAGAGAACGCACAAGCCTCCAGTGCTCTCAAGAGCGCTGAGAGAAGCCGCTCCCTCCAATCCTGATGCTTTTCATTTGCTGTTCAACAGCATGAGAGCAGCACCAGGATTGGATAGTGCAGTTTCCTGGGTCCGGAGCGTCGAAGAGAGAAGGACTTTGTGGCAAGTCAGGAAGGTAAGTGTCATTTTTTTATTATTATTTTAATGCCATCTGTATTTTGCCTCCCCCACCACTCCAAATACAAGCCAGCCGCCACTGTTTGCCTGTCTTCCTCCCTACATGAGTGCAGACTTCACATAGGCATCCCTGTGTTTTCCTCAAATTTCTCTGACAAATTGGTGCCTCAGGTGAGAACCACTGCACTCGGCTGAGAAGGGGAGAGACCAATGGCGGCTGGTGACATTTGAAACTGGTGGGGTGTAAAAGCTGAGTGTAACTTATGTAGCAAACGACGTGAGCAAGCTAGACAAACGTGGGTTCCAGGGTGGGTCCTCCACCAGAAATATTGAAAGAAGATTGGCAAATGGTGCATTTTAAGCAAATTAATTCAGTGATAGAAAGGCTAATAAATCAGTGGGAAAGTATAGTCTTGAAATATTAAACACATTAAAAACGGCTCCATATGTTACTGCATTAATATATTCATCAGTTACAGTAAGTGCAGAGTGTAGAGCGCAACAACTTCCGCCCAGTAAAGTGTGTGCTTGCCCAGTGTCTACCACTGCGTACGGCAACAACTTTGGAAGAAACTTCTCTAACCAGGCTTCTGGAGCACCTGCAGTGCTGGCTGCAGTCAGTCATATAGAAATATGTACTGGCAGGCCTTTTAGTGGATTTGAAAAATTGAGGGCTCTTTAAAAGGTAACATGTAAATTACATTTCTGTGATTCCCATAGTGTACCACCAGACTGGTATTTTGGTTTCTCTCTTAGATTTACCCCTAAAACCTGTCAGTACTACTGGCTTTGTCAACGGTTACTAGCTTTTTAAAATAAATGAGTAACAAAAATGGTTTGTCATAAATAATTGAGTCTTGAAATGTTTCAATTCTGAAATTGTGAGTCTGTGAATTATTTGGTATTGAGGCCTGTGGAAGACGTTTTGGACTTCTGTTATGTGCGCTTGTATGTTAGGTATGTTTGCCCTTTTTCTCTGCATATCTCGTCCATATGCACATCTTCAGTCCCTCTCCTTCCTCTTCAGCACCCTCTTTTCATTCTTTCCTGAATGAATTTCCTCACATCTCCCTCACTTCACCACTTTCAAACATACACTGCACTCACTCACTCATGTTTAAGCAATTTATTTCCTTTTGCCTTGTTGATATTTTGTCATCTGTGCACCCCTTTCACACACATTTCCACAGAATTTCATTTGTAACTGGAATACATGACTATTGTCCTGTATGCTCTGGAGAGAGGCCAACCCACTGACAGGCACGTTGCTTTGGTTTCCCCCTCTGAGCTCTCAAAGTCCTTCATAAACACCTGGCACGGCTCAAAGTATGCACAATGCAAGACCAATAAGATGCACAGAAAACAAAATACAGAAACACAACATGATAAAATTGTTAACACTCACGGGAAATGCAAGATTAAGTAAAACGTGAAATAAGAGGGAAACTAATTTGCTGATATGCATTGTCCTGACGTTTTTAACATTCATTGTGTGTAAATCAATCAATGTTTTAGGGATCAATGTTAAGGCATAAAGATAGAGCCAGTTTTGTCCTTATACAGCAGATAACTGTCTTTACCATAAGCACATATTTCTCCCTTTGTGCTTGACTTAGATATTTGTGTCAACTTTGCAAGGAATCAAAAACCCTGCTCGTCATCAATTTCACGAGGGAACAAGTACAGCATTTGTATTCCTAAAGGGGCCAGTGACATGCAGCCAGGGCATGGGGTGTCACAGTGGGGTAGGTTAGCATAACCAGGGGTCTCAGCACAATGTACATAACACAAGATTAGCATAATAACACAATTACCGAGGACAAGGCACCAAATCATACGTGCTTTCATCCACTTCTACGTGTGATGAATAGGAAAGGGTGGGATCTGGGCCTGTAAAATGACAGATGGCTGCCCTCATGCAGGGATGGAGACCCCAACACCCCGAACTGTGATGCTGAAGGCATCACTAGCCCACAGTGGACACTACCATAGACTACAATGGCAAAGAAGGCTTTAGAATGGTAAACCCAGCGTCTGTGTCACAGTTCAGAAAGTTGATTTAGTGTATGACTTATGTCTCCTGGACAGGCAGCCTGGGACTAACAGCCCAGACTTAAATACATTGATTTGTTTAGAGATTAAATTGAATTTCTAAATAAATTGATCTATTTAATATTTGTGCAGGAATGTGTAGATGTTTCAGTGGTGCTCAGCCTCTGAGCCCTAATGGAGAAACCGCCCTTGGGAACAACTGAGACCAGATTTCACACAAGGATCCCAGTCGCCAAAGCTAATGGAGATCTTGTCTTGTGGAACTGGGGTGGAAAGAGAACAAGCACTTGAACCGCCAATCAGGTAAGACCTCAGACGGTGTTAGCAGAGATAAATATACTTGAGAAGTTTTTATGTGTTTATTCCTAAATTGTCAGGGGCAAGCTGAGTGAATGTGTGATTTCATCCGTGTAGGTACGACAGGTAAACATGGGTTGGGCAGGCAGGTCTTAGGGAGTCGCAAGACTCAGGAAAGTGTGAAAGCATTCAACGCTAAAGAGCAATTGAGCTTTAGAAATAATGTAGATAAGTGGAAGACAGGCAGGAGTGTCAAGACCCTAGCGCGGACCCCATAAGGATGAATGTGCATGCAGCAGAGACTCACTGACTCAGACACCTAAGAAATTCCATGAGCTTCACAGCTGAGACTGGAAAACTTCCCAGATCATGGGGGTTAGAGATACTTCTGTCCTCCCTCCTTAAGAGCAGTCAGCAGATAAATGGGAGACTCCTCCTTTTTCCTTACAACGCTACCTCCCTCCCTGCGACAAGCTGCAGCACAAGGCTGGCCAATACCTTTACTTGTTCCTAAAAGGGTAAATGAGTAAAGGATCGGGGCAAGAAATCTAAAAAAGAAGTGCCCTTGGCAAGAAGGACACCATGTACCACCAGTATGAAAAAAGCATTTGTACGTTTCTGAAACACTGTGTGAGTCTCATTCAGAAAAAGAAAAAGAAGTATTTTCCAGAGGAAGATATATTTGATTTCAAATGCTTAGGAAACTCCAGAAGGCATAGATAGATCCAAAATAATTAGATAGACAATGAACAATGGCCATCTTCATGAATTGGTATGAGGAAGTTACAAAATAAAGCATATATAAAAAAATGCATGAGAAGAAGCAGATCCACAAGAAATTCAAATATTAAATTATTCACTTGAGGGATAGAGTTAGGGCTTTTGCACCCCCTGCACCATCTCTTCCTGATCTGCTTCTCCAGATTACTGTTGGCATTAGACTCTGGATTAGTGAGGAAGGGGGATATAGTGGATGTTTTAAGTTTCCTCAGCCGACGGCTGATGCTGGGGGAGCTGCACAGAGGGTGCCTATATCGTACAGTGCTAGATACCCATAAGGCACAGGGGCACAAGGAGACAAGCTCAAGTGTGTGCAGCAGCGCAACTAGTCATGCACTACATGATGGAGATCAAGATGAGAGGTGGACTCGTGCGCCTTATACCCTCAATCTGCACCTTGTGTCCATTCTCTCCCAGCCAGACTCTGTACAGCACAAGCTCACAGCCCAACTATTACCTGAGATAGTCCTAAGTGCACCGCGAGCTGACTGGCTAGAGCCTCCATGCCGAGCAACTGTGACGGACCACACACAACATCTTCCAACAACAAGGACCAAGACGATCCCTAAAATGAATCTGCAGAAACACTCCTGTCTCTGAGAGAATGACCAGGATTGGAAGGGATATGATAATACATGCCCCATGATACCTGAAGGCTTGGTCAGTTTAAAAAAAAAAACAATTTCCGAATTATGTGCCAAAACCCATTGAGATGAGGTGAGGAGTTACAGGTTATGTCTGAATGATACAAGAGCATCTGGGCAGGTGCTGAGTGAAGACGCGAGCAGGTTATAGAGAAGGACATTTGGCTGCAACATACACTGGCTGACGAAGCTTCCTTAGCAGCAGCTACGAATGGATTGTTTAATGCTGTGATGGGTGCATGTCCGATCAAGGCAGAATGGATGAAAATCTGAAATTACAAACAGATTAAAACAGGTTCACCGGGCTGATTACATACATAAACTAAAGGACGTCTTCAAGAGATGTTCTCACATCATCCAACCTCTTGAACAAGCTCAGCAAGCTGTAGGTGCTGCTTTTATTTAGGGAGTAGTGTGGAAAGTTCAAGACCAGTTGCCTACTACCTGTATCAGGTCCATCAGAATAGGAAGACTGAGATACGCAGTCTGCAAGCCCTGAGGAGCATTGGTGCAGGCTCTCCGTACGAACGGTTGA
The DNA here is from genome assembly GCF_031143425.1 of Pleurodeles waltl. Taxonomy (NCBI): domain Eukaryota; kingdom Metazoa; phylum Chordata; class Amphibia; order Caudata; family Salamandridae; genus Pleurodeles; species Pleurodeles waltl. Next base: position 46,173,874 of record NC_090446.1, on the reverse strand, counting down.
AGGCAGGAACTGTGACTAGAATCTGTACCTGAGCGGATAGTGTCGCTATATTCAAGAATTGTGCCTGACTAGACTATGCAGTTGCATCAAAGAATTGTGCTCAGGTCGACTACCACTGCATCAGAGACTGCACCTGATGCGGCTACTCTGACTTCGAAGCCCTGTACTCAATCCTCATCACATTTGAGTCCAGTAGTGAGTTTGTCGACAGCTGGAAGCCTACATCATCTCCAAAGCCTCCAAACACCTTAAAGGACTCCAGTCACTGGCTCCCATTGCTACCCGCTGCAGCCTCTGACCACAAGCAGGACGGACCTTCAGCCAGCACACCGCTTCCCAGAAGAGGGAGTGAGAAGGACCCTGCCAGCCAACCGAGGAGAACTTAAACACCACTCTAGCGAGGCCTGTAAGACAGTGTTGTGGTGGAGATTTCAATGGCAGATTGTAAAAGGGTCACAATACTGTGATCAGAATATGGAGAGACAATGGGAGGTATGTTGTTAATGTTAACTCCACAGCTATGTTTCTGGAAGATATACATATCACCAAGTAATGTAGATGTGGAGGTATGTATAGAAAATCCATATAAACTACCTTTCGATATATTGTCCCTCAACATTCTGGTCATGGTATTGCAACCCTTCAATACTCGAAAATCCTGACCTACACCATAAAATCAGAACTATGGGAACTATAGCCTGTTTGTGAAGTATTAAGCTTCACATGAGTATTATGATGTTTCCTTACCAAAGCAAAGCGGTGGGTTGGACGTTCGGTTATTGCACCGTTGGGATTGTTGAGTCCTGATCTTGCGCACTTCCAGGCTAACTTTTCAAAATGCTGCGGTTGTTCTCCATTGCCCCACTGTGCCCCCCTGAACAGGGACTGACACTAACCTTCGATAGAGACTTGCTTGTTTTCATCTCCACTTCGGAAACACGCTAATGACTTCACTTCAAGGAGCAACCTACACTCAGGGGCGGCTCCTCCACTAAGCGGAGGAGCGTTGCACCACTGGATTGTGGGGAAAGGAAAGCCTTTCACTGGGAGTAAGGGGCGGGGCTGGAGGGAGGGGGTAGAGGAGGGCTGTAGGAGGGGTTTTGCAGCACAAAGTGTGCATGTCTGTTTGGCCGGCCGCATTGGCCCGGCCAAACAGACATACTCACTTTGCATGTTCTCTATCTAGCTGTATTGCACAGCCGAGTGGAGAACATGCACGGGCTCCCACTCCCAGTCTAATCAGTGAAGCAGGCTGCTCAGACCAATCACAATCCTGCTGTCATGCTGGTGACAGCAGCCTCATGATTAGGTGGGAGCCTGTGTGCAGCCGGAAGAGGACAGAAGGGAGACAAACTCATCTCCCCTGGAGGTAAGCATTTTTTTAAAACATTTTTTTCACCCTGTCCGCCCCTTCCTGTCATGCCCCGCCACCCACAATGAGTGGCAGCCACCACTGTTTACACTTCAACCTACACTATTAAAACAATTGCAATGGCCTTCCACCGCTTGGTTAAGTCCTGTAAAAAGAACTGTGTGTGGAATTATTTTCTACTCAGCGCAGGGGGTACAGTTTCATCACTAGCTAGCAGGCTCTATGCTACACAGGTCCAAAGAGATTCATATATGTCAGTGTAAACAGTAACTTTGTAGTGTTTCTGCCTTGGACAAGAGGTGAAATATGTTTTCCACCTCTTAACCAGCACACCCCTTCCATCCCACAAACCTCTGCAAATGAGGTTTCAGGACAACTAGCCAACGAGAGTCCAGCGCTCTTGTGCAATTAACCAAACCAGGTGATCTTTGTTTAACTTTAAATACCTTTCTCTGTGAAGATCAACTCAAAAGGTAGAAGGGATGTACATTTCAACATTCATACATTGTTGAGTATCTCGCCAGAGAGTAAAACTGAATGAAGATGTTTAATTTGAACTTTAGACATTCTCTGAAAGACCGAAGAAGTGCAGGCATGATGCCTATGTGAGTGTGTTCTCCATCTGGGGAATATCTTATCATTTCGAGTGATGCTGTGTCTTTATTTGAAACTAGCTCCTGTACTTTTACATGAGACTATCCTTTTACTCTCAAGTAATAGTCATTTGCCACAAGCAAATTTGAAGCCTGGGACATATTGCACAAGTGTCATCGGCCCCTAAAGGGCTTTTGCACCCATTTGTGTATTATGGCACTTCTGTAGGAGAGAAAAGGCTGCAGATGGTTGTGCGGTCCCTTCTGTAGTACAGATCTCATGAGTATATGTTTTGCGCCTGCATGATGTCAAGGGGACGCTCTGTTGTTCCCATAGAGACAGATCAGTATAAATGAGGGAACAACTTTGCCCCTGCACTTGTGATGTATTACCAATGAAGAAGCAGATGCAAACTGACTGCCAGATAGCGCACTGAGTGTACGACACCCAGGAAATGGCATGCAATTAGTGCAGTGGTTCCCAACCTTTTGACTTCTGTGGAACTCCACTGTATCATTACTGGACCCGGGGACCCCCACTGAATC